>NC_092505.1:57244125-58494125 GCF_047511675.1 Marmota flaviventris | reverse complement strand
AGGGACAGGATCAGGAGTAGCAGAGTTGGTGAAACATTGTGGTTGTCTAGCACGAGAATTCCTTTGTCCCCAGGAGCTATGAGCCTGAGATCAAGGTAGAAGTTGATAAGACTCTTGCACAGAACCTCCTCAGGCAGGGTGTTACCATAGCAGCTAGGCATCCTATACCCTTGCACAGAAACTTCCCCAGGCTCCGGGCATGCCACAGCCATGAGATCATCAGAGACACCCAGTCTTTGCTCTCCCATTCTCTGGCACCACTCTCCACAGACATTCTGACACAGAACTATAAAAACTAGTGCTGAAATTTATTTGGAAAACTAAGAGACCTAGAATAGCTAAAGCAACTCTTAGTGAGAAGAGCAAAGTGGGAGGCATCACAATATTGAACTTCAAATTATACTATAGGGCTATAGAAACAAAAACATCATGGCACTGGCACCAAAACAGTCATGAAAACCCATGGGACAAAATAGAAAATAGAATGACAAGCCCATATAAATAGTTACCTGACATTAGACAAATGTACCCAAAACATACATTGGAGAAGAGATGGCCTTTTAAACAAATGGTGCTGGGAAAACTGGAAATCTATATGCAGAAGAATGAAATTTCACCCCTATTTATCACCCTGCACAAAAATCAACTCAAAGTGGACCAAAGACCTAAGAATTAGATAAACAAACAAACAAAAACTCTGCAACTGCTAGAAGGAAATGTAGGCCAAACACTCCAATGTGTCAGTACAGGAACTGACTTCTTTAATAAGACTCCTGGAGTGCAAGAAATAAAATAAAAAAAACAATAAATGGGATGTCATTAAACTAAAAAGCTTCTGCACAGCAAAGGAAACAATTAAGAACACAAAGAGAAAGCCTACAGAGTAGAAGATCTTTACCATATGCTCCTCAGATAGGGCATTAATATCTAAAATGTACAAAGCACTCAAAAAACTTAACATCAAAAAAAATATCCCCAATTAACCCAATCAATAAATGGGCAAAAGAACTAAACAGATACTTCTCAAATAATGAAATACAAATTATCAACAAATATTTGAAAAAAATGTTCAACATCTCTAGCAATAAGGGAAATGCAAAATCAAAACTACACTGAGACTTCATCTCACTCCAGTCAGATTGGTAATTATCAAGAATTGCTTGTGGGACTGAAAATTAGTGCAACCATCCTGTAAAAGCAGTATGGATATTCCTCCAAAAACTAGGAATGGAACCACCATAGGACCCTGCTATTCCACTACTTGGTATTTATCCAAAAGATTTAAAATCAACATGCTGTAGTGATGCAGCCACATCCATGTTTATTGTAGCACAATTCACAATAGCCATGCTATAGAAACCTATATGCCCTTCAACAGATGAAGGACAGATAAAGAAAATGTGGTATATATACATAATGGAGTATTACTCAGCCATAAAGAAGAATGACTTTATGGTATTCATGGGTAGGAGAATGGAATTGGAATCTATCATGTTAAGTGAAATAAGCCAGACCCAAAAAATCAAAGGCTAATTTTTTCTCTCATATGCAGAAGCTACTTTAAAATAAGGAGATTGGGGAGAGAGATAGGGAAAAAAAAGAGAGTGTAATCTCATCAAAATAGAGGAAAGATCAGTGGAGTAAATGAAAGGGATTGAATAGTAGAATGGATCTGACCGAACTTTTGTATGTACATACATGAATATAGCACAGCAAATCCCAACATCAAGTGTATCCACAAGATGCTGATTTTAAAAAGCAACTATAAATAATTACAGAAAGAGGAGAGGAGGGGAGCAGAGGGAAGGACAGGGAAAGAGGAAGTGCTTGGAACTAAATTGGAGCAAATTGTCTTCCTCACTTTTGGGATTATGTCAAAACATATCCTAATTTTTTTAAATATTTTAAAAAAACAATTATTATATTACTGTTTACATAAATTGGTTAACAGTGATATGTGCTATAACTACTGTTTTTATAGAATATCAAGAACTAGTAAAGGGAAATATAAAATTATTTTTAAAAACTGCATATTAGAATCACTTAGGAAGAGTGAGGCTACTAACTCATTTTTGGCATCCAGAGAAATTTGCAGAATTCACACTTGTGTTGGGCTGAAATCAATGTTATAGAAAAAGGAGAAAGTCTCCAGGAAAGCCATGAACCACTGCAGCCTTTATCTTATTCATATTCACTGTTATTTCAGGGCATACCTTGGAGATACTTCTTCCAGGAAGCCTTCCCTAACCCCAGGCCTGAGTTAGATTCTCCCTTTTTAAGCATTTTTTAAAAAAATATTTATTTTTTAGTTGTAGTTGGACACAATACCTTTATTTTATTTCTTTATTTTTATGAGGATCGAACCCAGGGCCTCTCATGTGCGAGGCGAGCACTCTACCACTGAGCCACAATCCCAGCCCCCTTTTTAAGCCTTTTAATAGCCTCAACTCTAATCACTAGATGCCCGTAGTGCTTCCTGAATCGTAACAACCAAAATTGTCTTGAGATTTTGTCCTGTGTTTCCTGGGGCCAAGATCACTCCCAGTGGAGAACCACTGGCTTGGAGACACGAGGCACTGGAAGGGCAGCACAAGGACACCAACCAACAAGTCAGATGTGCTGGGCTCCGCCGAGTCCAACTGCAGGTTATTCCTCATCGCCTCATGACCTCACCTACTTTCCATCTTCTTTCTCCATCTCAGACTTTCACTTGGATGTTGGAAGTAGCAATGAGGCTTCTTCAGAAGCAATGATTATGTCTATGCTGCTTAGAAAAAAATCTTACACTCTCTTAGTCTTATAAGCAGGGCTTCTTTCCCTGGCCTTATTCCCATGCAAGAGGAATGCCTTCTTTCTGAGTGGGAGCTGCTCTCTGTGGGGCTTCATAAATACTCTAAGCTTTTAGGGCCTGGAGATCAGCTGAGACTCTTCAGAGAGAGCAGGTCTGCCTGGGGCTGGGGAGGTTCTGAGGAAGTTGCTGTCACAGGTACCCCACATAAGACATTACTTCTGAGGCTCCTCACCTCAACTTTTCTCTTTCATGCTTGGAAAATTTGAGCTGAACCAACTGTATAACATTAGCTGTAGTCAGGCCAAGGAGTGACGTTGCACAGAATGAATTTAATCATTGGAATGCTGCACATAAGTTGAATTCACTCTTCTTTCCAAAATGTAGTAACACAAGAAATAAGGCCACAGAGAAACTAGAGAGGGGGGATACGAATATATGTCATCCCACAACAGTACTGGGAGAGTGTTCCAAGATCCTACCTTCAAGGTCCAAGTTGGGGTGCAGGAGTGCTGATTTTCCTCCTTATATCCCTTCCTGTATCTCCCAGAACATTGCCAAACTTGTGAAAACCTTGTTTAGGTTGTTGTGGAACAGACAGCTCATCTAAGAAATCATGTTTTCTGCTGTATTAAGGGTACTAAGCTTCTCATTTTTCACTATGCCTCGTGATGAAATAGTCATTATCACATGACGGGGATCAAGGTGTGAAGGTAGGAAACGTGGAAGGACCAGTGGTCTCTATTAGAAGAACATGGGCCATACAGATGAGGCCCTTGGCCTCTCATCATTCCACATTTATGGGGCTTCTACCATGTTCCAGGCTCTGGGCTAAGCACAGGAGATGTAGATAGAAAAGATAGTTAGAAACTACTAGTTGGTGGACAGAGACAAAGAAGTGAATAACTAGCTGCCAGCCAGAGGGATAAGGATGGTGACAAGGGGTGATCGAGGTCTTCATAAGGGGCACCCTAAGTGAGATGGAACAGGGAAAGGGTTCCAAAGAGGACGCCTTGTAAGCAAATGGAAGCCATCCAAGTGAAAGACATGGATGGTTGGGAATAGGAATCTAGACAAAAGGCAATTTAGAGGCTTAGCAGGGAGAGAGAAGCCATGGACTGGAAGCAGTTTAGTGTGGTGGGCACCAAAAGGGTCTGTGGCACTTGTGGCATATACATGGAGGAATCTGTGTGAGGTACTTGGCTGCTTTTACTGGGAGTAAGGAGCCAGTTCAAGGCCAGATCTAGAGACACAGATGTCCCCACCACTGAAGCCTAGCTTGGCCTCAGCCAGAAAGCCCTGGGCTTCCTGCTGATTCTAAACGCAGGGATTCAGGTCCATAAGAAGGTAGCAGACCTAGAGTGTGTGTGTGTGTGTGTGTTTTTCCCTTTCTTTTTTATCTTGGCAGGTGGTGGAATTGAATTTCTTGAACTCTGCATGGGCATAGATATGCTAGTAACATTGTGTTTTGAGAGCTGCACCGAAGTGACCTTGAAGAGGTGTTCTGAGGGAGTGGACATGGGGAGTTCGGAAGTATAGTTCATTTTCATTTAAAAAAATGTTTCTTCCTATAAATCAGGGGGAGAAATGCAACTTTTATAGGTTATTGATACTAATTAGAGATAGGCAGTAACTATCGTCTGAGTTTCAAGGCACAGAGTCACAGTGGACCCTCTCAACGCCAGGTGTCACAGCTCTTTTGCCCATTTGTCCACACCCAACATCTCAGCAGAGTTAATAAACAATAATAAAGACTCAGAGATCCCAGCTTGGAGCTCCGAGTGTGAGACCCAGCCTCCTTCCCTAATGTGCGCCTGCTCCCTCATGTTTACCTTGCTCTGCTTTCCACTCTTCAGGGTCCCTCCCGTCACCCACAACACAGAACTCGTAAGAGAATTCCATCACATTTCAGAGCCAGATGGAACTTGCATAGCATATTAGCCAACCTCCTCATTTAACAGCTGAGGAAACATAATTCACCACCGAGAGCTGTTGGTAGACACCATTGTCTGCTGTACGCGCTGCGTAACAGAGAAATCTTGGTGGGCAGCAAGAGGACAAGAAGCAGAGGGACACAGAAAGGAGCAGAGGAGCTGGGCACACAACTGTAATCCCAGCCTCTGGGGAGGCTGAGGCAGGAGGATCACAAATTTAAGGCCCACCTCAGCAATTTAGTGACAACATGTCTCAAAATTAAAAAGGACTGGGATATAGTTCTTGCCAGGCTGCCTGGGTCTGTATGCTCTTGGGGTCCAGCTACATGCCTGCCTTCAGGCTCCATAAGATAGCACTGTAGGGCTGGGGATGTAGCTCAGTGGTAGTTTGAGAGGACCTGGGTTCAGTCCCTAGCACCATTAAAAAACACAAAACAAAAACACCCCTGTACCCTGATGACAAGAATTCCTTTTTTGATTTTGGTAGCTAAAATCGGTTTGTTACTTGGTATGCATAATGAGTCAATCCAGGAATGCAAAGTCACCTATAAGAGCAAGAATAGCTTTTAAGATGAAACCATGACAATTAGTTTCCTGTAGCTACTATAGTACATTAGCACAAACTGGATGGCTGGAACAACAGAAATTCATTCTCTCACAGTTCAGAAGCCCATAAGTCTGAACTCAGTATCAACAGGCTGAAATCAAGGTGTCAGTAGGGCATGCTTCTTCCAGAAGCTCTTGGGGAGGATCCACACTCTGCCTCTTCCAGTTTCTGGTGGCTGCTGGCATTCATTTACTTATGGCCACATCAGTCTAATCTCTGCCTCATGTTGCCATCTTGTCTCATGTCTGTTTATGGAATGTCCTCCCTCTCCCTTTCTTTTATAAGGACACTTATGATCACATTTGGGGTCACATGCAT
This sequence comes from Marmota flaviventris, assembly GCF_047511675.1. Taxonomy (NCBI): domain Eukaryota; kingdom Metazoa; phylum Chordata; class Mammalia; order Rodentia; family Sciuridae; genus Marmota; species Marmota flaviventris. The sequence goes on along the minus strand of NC_092505.1, from coordinate 58,488,478 downwards.
AATCCAGGATAATCTCATCCATCTCAAGATCTTTAATGCAATCACTTCTATAAAGACTCCTTTTTACCAATTAAGGTAACATTCCTAGGTGTGAGGAATTAGGGTTTGGATCTATTTCTGGCCATTATTTAGCCTAGTACAACTGGGCTATTTAAAAAACAAAGTTCCAGTTAAAAAGTGCGTTAGTTTTCTAAGGAAGGATAAAGAAAGGTAGAACCAATGAGTATTTTGAGCAGAAGGTGTCCAACCCAAAGAACACAAGGACCTGACTTTCAAGGTTGCTGAATCTCCTTGGAGAAGGTGGAGGCATCATGTTGTTTTGTTCCACCAGCTGCAGTCACCTAGCTAGCATCTATTTTTCTGAGTTCAAGAAACTTATAGTTTGGCTGCATGTATAGATTAACCTACATGACAGAATATGCTAATTTGTACACCAGATATCTAGTTTGTTAGCTCATTATATTTTCATTGTAAACTTAGAGGTCAGGATTTCAACTTTTTGTTGACTAATTTCTAAGTTTGGATCACAACATAATCAGGTTGTGAGATGAGGACTGTCCATCTACAAGTTCAGCAATACATTCACACACCAATAATGAATTCATCTCTGAAGGGAGAGTCAACTGAGTTTTAATTTCTCCAGTTTTCTAAGCAATGAGTCCTAACTTGAGTTACCTTCCCACTCTGGAACAATCAACCATGGCTAGGGAATGAGGCATCTTGAATATGCTGCTTTTATTTTATAATTATTTGGAAGGGATAAGTTGTTTTCCTTAAAAGTTGAAGATCATGGCAAATGAATGAAATATATGGTTCCCTGCAGTCTTTATTATTGTTTATTAACTCTCAGAAGTGTCACCCATACCATCTATTCAATCTTCTTCATGATCTTGTATTTGTGTATCTTTATAATTCATGGTAAAACTATAATTTCTCCTCCTTCCAATATATTTTTATTGCTTCTCCCCAATTAATCTTTATAAAGTATCTTTGATTTACTCTGTGGTGATTATTATTTATATATCATCTCTGTTTTTAGTCATATCTATGTACCTCATGTATTTTATTTTTAGTAATGAGGTTTGAATTCAAGAGTGCTCTACCACTGAGCTACATCCCCAGCCCTTTTATTTTTTATTTTGAAGCCAAATTTTGTTAAATTGCCCAGTCTGAACTCGAACTTGTGATCCTTCTCCTACTAAGGAAATTGTGAAGAACTAGTTTCATGATTTTTGAACTCCTAAGATAGTCCAAAAATGTCACAGTGTAGAGAAAGAGGAGGATTTGTAAAAGATCTCTTAGGCAGGCATGGTAAGCACACACCTATAATCCCAGCTACTTGGGAGGCTGAGGCAGGAGGATTGCAATTTTGAGGCCAGCCTGGGAAATTTATCAAGAGGAGCTTTGTATTATGCCAGAGACCCAAGAGAGGGAGTGCTGCCTTGTCCTAAAACCTAGCATAAGATGCTACCTTTGGACCACATGTGGAGCTGTGGAAGAAGGTACTCTCTGCATTTAGGGGACATAAAGCAATGGCACCTCAGTCCTACCTAAGTAAGGGTAGAAGTGTCTGGGTTAGGATTGGTTTCGCCTTTGGATTAATGCTAGATTTTAGCTTAAGCTAACTGTCCTGTACCAGAAAATGATGGACATTTCTCTCCATGAATGAATAATTAGGAGGAATGGTGTGGGACAAAGCTAGTGTTTGTTAATTACCTACTTGTATTGAATATTCTATAAATATCTTATTTTTTTATTTTCACTTATTATTTATTTCTTTGACGCAGTGCTAGAGATTGAACCCAGGGCCTTGTGCATGATAGGTAGGCAAGCACTTTACCTCTGAGCTACATTTCTAATCCTTATTTATTTAAAAATATTAACAAATATAAATTGCATGTTATGGTATGCAACATAAGATTTTGAAATATATAAGCATTGTGGAATGGTTAAATTAAGTTAATTAACAGATGTATTACCTCACATATTTATCCTTTATTTGTGGTAAGAACACTTAAAGGCAGACATGGTAGCACACACCTGTAATCTCAGCTACTTGGGAGGTTGAGGCAGGAGGATTGCAATTTTGAGGCTACCCTGGGCAGCTTATCAATAATCTGTCACAAACTAATTAAAAAAATAGGTGGGATGTGGCTCAGTGGTTGAATGTTTGCCTCATATGTGAGAGATCCTGGGTTCCATCCTCAGTATCACACAGAACAGAACAAACTCAAAACACTTAAAATCTGCTTTTTCAACAGTTCTCAAGTATACAATACATAGTTGTTAACTATAGTTTCCATGTGATACAGTTGATTTCTTAAATCATCAATTTTTAAAATTTTACTTATTTATTCTGATTTGTTATACATGACAGCAGAATACATCTCAGTTCATAGTACACATATAGAGCACATTTTTTCATGTCTCTGGTTGTTCACAAAGTAACATCACACCATTTGTGTCTTCATACAGGTACTTACGGTAATGATGTGCATCTCATTCCACTGTCTTTCCTACCCTCATGCCCCCACCCTTCCTCTCCCTTCCCTTTGCTCTATCTAAAGTTCCTCTATTCCTCCCGTGCTCAGCATCCACATATCAGAGAAAACATTCAGCCTTTTGTTTTTTTGTGGATCGGCTTACTTAGCATAATATTCTCCAACTCCATCCAGTTACCTGCAAATGCCATGATTTTTTTCTCTTTTAATGCTAAGTAATATTATTTCATGTATATATATCACAGTTCCTTTATTAATTCATCTATTGATGGACATATAGGTTTTTTCCACATTTAGCTATTGTGAATTGTGCTGCTATAAACACTGATGTGGCTGTGTCCCTATAGTATGCTGCTTTTAAGTCCTTTGGGTATAGACAGAGGAGTGGGATAGCTGGGTCAAATTGTGGTTCCTTTCCAAGTTTTCCAAGGAATCTCCTTACTGCTTTCCATATTGCCTGCACAAATTTGCAGTCCCACCAGCAGTGTATGAGTGTGCCTTTTCCCCCACATCCTCGCTAAACTTATTGTTGTCTTCATAATAGCTGCCATTCTGACTGGAGTAAGATGAAATCTTAGAGTAGTTTTGATTCACATTTCTCTAATTGATAAAGATGTTGAACATTTTTTCATATTGTTGATTGATTGTATATCACCTTCTGAGAAGTGTCTGTTCAGTTCCTTGGCCCATTTATTGATTGGGGTATTTGGTTTTTGGTGTTAAGTATTTTTAGTTCTTTATATATCCTAGAGATTAGTGCTCTTGTCGTGAGCCAACCGTGGGCTGTGTGTGTGAGCTATGAGCATTTGAACACATGAGGGGACTGGACTGACATTGCTGCTCTGACTGGGCTGTGTGACATAAGTGTCCTTTTTGCTCGCTCTGCCTTTGATCCCACACACCACCTGAGATGAGTATGGCTTTCCCAGATGTCAGTCAATTTGCTGACCACAAGACATCACCAAGCAACCCCAATGAAACTCAATCCCTTGCATTATTTGGGTTGACCTTTCTTGAATGTCTTTCCCCTCAATAAACAGGGTTTCAGGCATGCTCGCTCTCTCTTTCCAACAGACCCTTCAGGTGGAGAGTCGTCCCTGAGTCCTGCAAGCAAAAGTATTTCTGTGTGTTGTGTGTTTCTTTAGCCCTTTTCTTGGTTATTTATTTAGTCAGCCTTTATGAACTCAGCTCAGGGTGCCAGCCCAGCTAGCTGGTTATATGGTTTATCTGATGTGCCTGTCATAAAAATTTGCTTCCATTCTCTAGGCTCTTCTCTTCACTGATTGTTTCTTTTGCTGAGAAGAAGCTTTTCAGTTTGAATCCATCCCATTTATTGATTCTTGTTAAATCATTAAAGGGCACATAGTCTTGTTGATTTAAAGGTTGATATTATTGTTCCTTTTTTTACTTTTTCTTTTTGATAACTGGGAATTTAACCCAGAGGTGCTCAACCAATGAGTCTCATCCCCAGCCCTTTTTATTTTGAGGCAGGGTCTTGTTAATTTGCTTAGGGCCTCACTAAGTTGCTGAGGCTGGCTTTGAACTTGTGATCTTCCTACCTTAGGAAGTGGTTGGGATTACAGGCATGAGCCAATGCCCAGTTTATCTTTCCTTTTTTACATATAAACTAAGGCTTAGAGAGGTTAAATAAATTGTTTAAAATCACATTTAATAACTGGCAGAGCCCAAATTCAAATGTTAAGGTGTCAAATTCACAAATCTTCTGCTTTGCTGTCTGACTCTCAAGGAAGAGGGTGGAGTTTGGGGGAAATTGTCACACTTGTAATCCCAATGACTCAGGAAGCTGAAGCAGGAGGATCCAAAGTTAGCAACTTAGTTAAAAGAAAAAGAAAAAAAAAAGACTGGGGATGTAACTTAGTTGTAGAGTAACTCTGAGTTCAATCCCTAGTACCAAAAAAAAAAAAAAAAAAAAGAAAGAGAGAGAGAGAGAGAGAGAGATGGTTGGTAAAGTCTGTTAGGTGGCTGGCCACAGAGAATGGATGGGATTGGATCTCACTGTCTTTATTATTCCTTCCTGTTTTCCCAGTTGTGATGTGCATTGCCCCAGAATTTTCAGCCATCTCTTAAGATGCACTTTTATTTCAAAGGGAAAGGCTGGGCTGAGTTTTGCTCTCCACTGGGATCTGAAGGAATCAGCCAGGTCACTTCTTCCTGAGTGTACATAAAGAGATGGGAGGGGCCCACAGCAAGGGACCCATCGCCAAGAACATCTCAGGGTGGAGAGACCTCTGGAACATTTTTTCCACTCTGCATCAGACAGGGTAAAATTGATTAGCACTTAATTGGTTTCAGCTGTTCTTAACATGCTGCATAGAAAACTTCTATGTACTTTTCTAAATTCAATATTCCTTATGGTTAACATATTGAAAGCCAAAAATGTCCCTGAAGAAAGCACCAGAAATTAGTGATTTGGATCACATTGGGTTGTTTGCTATTGCTCACACATTTGGAATGCTCTGGGAATGCTAAATACCTTGGGTTGGATATTAGAAAAGTAAGAAACAATTCTATGTCTAGTAAGACTCTTGGGTAGATAACTGCCACTTATAGACATCCATGTTGAGTTCCAGCTTTCTTTGCATAGCCATGTGATTTGGAGTAAACCTTTTCACATCTCTGGACTGCACTGCTGAATCTAGTCCTGAAAATGAGGAGATTGAATGCAGTGATCTCAAAAGTTGCTCTCATACCTCAATTCTGTGATTTTCATTATTCTGATGTTTCACTATAATTCTGGAAACACAACAGTACAGTTCTAACTTGGTAAGAAATGTGAAGAATAACAACAGCAAATAGTGTCCAGGAAGCCAATGAGGCTTCAAAGGGCCAGAGGATACATTATAGGGTGGGAAAATCTGTTTCACTGTGTTCTTGGGCAAGGATAATTTAATCCCTCTGCCCTTTGTGTCTCCATCTATAAAAGGCAAATAAGAACACCTACTAATACAAAGATGTGCTCAATGCCGGGATGTAGCTCAAGGGTAGAGCATGTGCTTAGCTTGCACAAGGCCCTGGGTTTAAATGAAAGCATCCCCTCCCCAAGAAAAAATTTTGGTCAAAAGGTGGGGTGCAAAACGTGTGTGTCAGACACTGAGGGCCACAGATAGGTTGTAGCTTCTCAACTATACTGCTTTCTCAGTCCTCCTTTCTTTTCTTCCTTGCTTTCTCTAAAGTTTTTACCTTCCAACTTTGTCTTTTATTTATCCTCCCTTGCTACTTCTCATTTGATAACACCTTTTTTCTGGATCTTCTATTTTCCAAAGCTTGTGGATGACCAAGGTGGCAGCTAGAAGAGTGAAAAGTCCTAGAAAAATTCTGCCTTGTGACCTGGATGCTTAGGAGACCCTGAGAGGGAGCCATGTTCCCTACCCACTAGACTCTATAAGGTCCCAACACTTTTTGGCCCATTACTACCAGATCTCAAGTTAGCATTCATTTGACTAACTTACAGGCCTAACCCCAACACCTGGGGAACTCCTGACCCTCTTCTAGCTGCACCAGGAACTTCCTCAATCACCCCCGGGGATATAAGTATAAGTAGACTTACTTATACTTGAGCAGAGAGAAGTGAGGTACCTCCATTAAATGCCTTTATGTCCCTCAAAGCTAAAGATTCCTTTATGCCTGTATGCATAATAGCTTAATGTTGAAGATATCTCATGACTGGTACGCTGAACCCAGGATCCAGAACTTTAGGGTCATAGACTTTCACTATGGGTGCAGGGACATTTTTTAGAGTGCTGTTGTGAATGGTAGCAATGAAAGACTGATGGCTTTGGCTGTGATGGTTCTCTGGGAGTTATGTCCCTTCCCGATGGGGTATTTTGCATAAGGAATGCAAAGGGCTGTGATACTAAGGCAAAACTAGATATTGGATGTTTCAGGCTGTTTGTGAACCTCCCGGGCGGGGCCGGGGGGGGGGGTGTATTAACTGCGTGGAACTCTTTCCCAGGGACAAATCATGTACTGGGAGTCTGACATGTGGGTGAGAGTTCAGTCTTGGGCATTTACTCATGCATTTGGTGGTGCTAGCTTTCCTACATTGAAAAATGGACAAAAGCATTCTCTCCCTTTGGAAATGTCATGTGCCCACCTGAGAGGGGAGGGAAAGCTCGTAGGCAGCCAAGGCTTCCAGATGTCTTCTAATGGCTCTTTACCAAGCTCTGTCAGACTTGTCTGCGCATCCCTGATTCATGAAAGCAAAAAAAAAAAAAAAAAAAAAAAAAAAATAGAGGCTACCCAGGGAGCTCTTAGGAGCAGCAGAGTCCATAGTGCTGCCCACTCTTGTGTGCTAACTACCGTCTCGGAATCTGGATCTTTCCTGATTTTATTGAATACCCTTTACTGGACCTTTTCCTGGCATCCTGAGACTTCCATGTTATTTCAGGCAACAATCCTTTTGAGTTTAGCCATGGTTGGAAATGTTAGGGCATTTATGTAATAGAAATCAGAAAAAGAAGATAAAAGTGCTTTGTGCACTCTAAATGCTAGTGTTTATTACTTCGGTTGGTACATAAACCCCCATAACACCTCCCCCGTGGCACCCCTCTGTGTGCTGACAGAGGGCACAGCACCCTGTCATCTTGTGACTACATGCTGTTGTTCCCCAAGGAGAAGCCCAAGAACATCCTTCTAGCTTGGTCAGTCTTGGCGGTAAGCTCAGTCCCAGGAGGTCCTCATTCTGTTCTTCTTCCTGGTAGTCATGGCAACACTCAAACATAGACCCCAGGCATTTCCCATAATTAATCAACTCCAATTCACCTTGAGTTACAGATGGATGATGGAACGTCACCTAGTTTTAAAAATTATTAAAAAGAGAACAAGAGAGAACTTTTATTCTTAGAGTCACCCGCGCTCCTCAAGTGTTGCTCTGGCTCAGCTGTGGGGAGGAGGGTGTGGTTGGAATCATGGCCAAGCCCCACAGGCTCTCAGCACAGCTCTGTTTCTCCTCTGGGCTATTCTCCCAGCACTTCTGAAGGCTGCCCTTTCTTTCTCTGGCATCCTGTTAGAGTCAACTCATGTAAGCAATTTAATGAGCCAGCCAGCATTATACGATTTTTGCAAATTGAATGATAGAGGTTTATAAGGAAACAAGCCCTGATTATGAAAGGTGCCATGAATATCAAGTTCTACACTGCTGCTCTTGAATTGGCTTTTTTAAAATTAAAGAGCTGATTATAATTTTGGCATCAGAACTGCTAAAAAATATTAGGAACTGATTTGGAAATTCTAGGCTTTCAATTTGCCCATCCCCCCCCCTTATTTTTTTTTTTCAATCAGAAAATTTGGTATATCTTAAGATATTGCTTTTACCATAGGCCATAAACTGTATTCTCAGGTACTACGCCCTGGAAATATTCAGCTACTCAGAATATTGCTATTTATATTCAGAAAAGATTTTCTTTAAATCAATCAGGTTGACTTTACAAGTAATTAGGTTTGCTGAGACAAACCTCTGCTTTTCCAACTTTTTTAGTGGTGATGAAATTATGAGAACTATTCTATATCAAAATTATGCCTTTAGATATTATCCTATCAAAAATAAAGATTAAGGGAAAACAATGAAAAGAAACAGAGGAATAGGAGCAAACTCTATCCTTCCCTTGCCACCAGGCTCCCTCAGACTACTTGAGATTGGGCAGTTTCACTGTGGTCCAGTAGAGTTTAAATTCCCCTTCCTGTTAAGGATGACTAGGAAGAACTCCTCCCTAACAGAAGATTTTGTGTTCTGAAGTCATTGTGTTCTTAGGCTTCGGTCCAAAGTGACTTCATTTTTCTGCCTACTAGGATTTAAGAGAGGCTGTTCATGTGAGGGCAGCAGTTTTGTGAGCCAAAGTTGTCTTCCTTTTGACTGATATTAAGTAATAGTGAGCTGTGTGTTAAGAAGTCTATCAAGTTTCTCCAGAATTTCAATTAAGCATTGTAGAACTCTTGGCCAACCACACAGATAATTGAATACACATAATGGATCTGATAAACTTAATGAATTGGCATTGGGAAGGTATAGGAATAGCTGCTAAAACTCCAAAAACAGCAGTTCTCAATCTCACACTAGACACATCAAAATGAATTTCAGCTGTATCCTAACGTTGACATGAGAGTCATATGAGGGTTTGTGTTTTTAATTGGTTTGAATGGAATGGAAAAAATAATTCTAGAGTTTCAAAAGGAAATGAAAGGTTTAGTAATCCTGAGCCCATTTGCTAGGAATGGCGCAACCTTCTTAGCTACTAACATCAAACTTCCAGTAATTGACACCACTGTGAACCTAAAGTCCGTATTCTTGAGAGATGGTGGGAGAAGAAAATTGGCACTTGAAATCTATCCCTCAAGGTAGTTACTCTAGCCTTCAAGGAAAAAAAAAATGTTTCAAAAGCTACTTTAAAAAGATTATTCAAAGCTAGACCAAAATAAGGGGAATAAAAGAAAGGAGATCCCATGAAAATAGAACGGTGATCAGTAGAATAGAGGAAGGGTAGAGAGGGAGGGAGGAGGGATGAGAAAAAGAAGGAATGTTGGAATGAAATTGACCAAATAATGCTATGTACATATATGGATGTACCACACTGAATTGCACCTTTGTGTATATCTATAAGGCAGCAATTAAATAAATAGAAGGAAGACCAGTAGGAGACGGAGAACAGGGGAGGGGGAGGAAAGAAGGAGGAAAAAAGTACTGGGAACTGAAGTGGAGCAAATTATGTTCCATGCACAAAGATTATGTAAAAATGAACTCCAACATTATGCATAACTATAATACACTGATAAGACACTTTATCAGTACACTATAATATACCCATAAAACATCAGAAAGATAGTTCAAGGTGTGCAAAAAAGGATTTTTGTAGAACAATGGTTATGACAACATTATTTACTTTAGTGACAAACTGGAAACAAATAGCCAAAAAAAGTAGAAAACTGGTTAAACAAATTATGATACATTCACACAACCAAATCTCATGTAATCATAAAACAATGCCATGCTGCAGTAATTAAGTTCATAAGAACAATTGCGATATACATTAAGAGAAAAAAAAAACAGATTATAAAATTATAGAGTCTAAGTTAATAGTGGTATTTCTGGGGTGATGCCAAAAACCCTGAATTTTTTCTGCCCTTTTCTACATTTTCTTTGTAATCAAAGAGCAATAATTATCATAAGAAGCCACTTTATTTATGAATCTGCTGAAAGATGGTGCATAGCTTAATTCCATTTTTACTTGAGAACTCTCAGATTACTTAGCTTGTCAGAGATGCATCTACTTATAGTTCTCATCAATTTTTTAAAAATACCTATCACTTCCTCTCATGTTTGGAAACTTTCTGCTTTCTGTTTATGCAATGCATTGGGAAAATCAAATTTTCTTGTGCCAAAGCCATCAGAAATGGCCTTAATTTTGTTTCTGTGAAGTCTCTTTAGAAGTTGTTGGGTGGTGTTAATAGGCTGTTAAGTTGGTCAAGAAGCCATCAGGGCTGCAGTAAAATAGCTCTTTATTACTGCAAAAATCTCCACAGAAAAACTCCATCTTTAAAGCAGCAGGCACAACTCAGAAACTGAAAAGAAGACAGACATGTTAAGCCAGGGTGCTCCTGCATACACAGCATGGACCAAAATGCTCCTCTAAAGATGGAGAATTGAAGCTTCCAGCAGTAAAAGTGTAGGCTGGGAATAGATCAGTCTGTAGGTGAACTCAACCTGGTGGGGAAGGAGCCCTGTCCACTGCAATGTCACAGCACAAATGAAAATGAGTCTTGGCTAGACAGGAAATTCCATTAAATCATATTATCTTAGCATGTCAGGAAACAGTATCCATATACTAGCTGTGTCTGATTTAAGACTCATACGTTGAGGGAAAAATTACATTTTAAAAACTACAAAATCTCCGCAATAGCATCTCAACTCATGTCTGTCTGTATTTCACATACACATACACACACAGTGGGGGAAAAGATATTTAAAAATGGCAGTATCTGGAATTCTCAGTGTTCCCATAGAGCTCTTCCTTTCTCCAAGGTATTCATATTTTTTACCTCTACCCCACACCAGGTGCAAACCCAATTGCTTGAGGGATAATGAAGTAGCATTACTCCAGGCCCCTGGCTGCTCAGGTTACATGCTCTAGGGAAGGAGAAACTCCAACATAGACAGTGTGACTACAGAGTAGCTGACTGTGGGTTGAGAGGCACAGGAAAATGCAGTTGTTTGGTCCCATACCATGGAGAGGAGGAAACCAGGTCAGTGGAGGAAGAGTAAACTGAGAATGAGTAGAGATGGAAGAGAAAGGGTTAATAATATGAGCAAGATCACGATACCAAAGCGTGACCCAGGCAGGGTGGAGAATGAAGGAGATGTGTTCTGAGAATGAGCTGCTAAAGAAGGGTCACAGTAGGAGGTGTATAGTAAAGGCTGACTATTGAGGTAGAGATCTGTACATTGTTCATTGTCTTGGTTTTGTGTATCGAAAAATATCTTTAATTTTCTGTCTCTTAAGTTGTAGTCTACCTAGATGTAACTCTACATTGGGAGTTTTGTTCTTTCATCATTTTGAAGACTGCTTTCTCCGTTGTTTTGAAGTATTTAGGGTTGTAGCTGAGAAGTCTACTAGCATTTTTGTTCCTCCTCCTCCTCTTCTCTTAAAAATTAATCTCCGTTTTCTTTCTAGCAGTTTTAAGATTCCCTTTTATTCTCAGTGTTCTAAGCTTATTACAAAGTTCTTGGCTGGGGTTTTTATTTTTATTTTTTTTCGTATCAAGAATGAACTTTCAATAGGAAGGTTTGTGTGTTTTGCTCTGGAGAATTCTTGGCCAGCATTTTGATGTTAAGCACCTTGTGTTGCTTCTCTCTCTTTCTTTTCACTCTCTTTTTCTGGGATGTATATTATAGACTTATGACAACTCTTTTGAACTTTCTATCTTTCTGAGTTGAATTTGGGCATAAACTCTGCCCTATGAGCTTCCTAGTCACCAGTACTTCCTTTCCTGAGTCTAGAATTTATTCCATGTACTCAGCATTCTTATTTTACTAATTTTATTATTTATTTATTTATTTGGTAGTGGGGATTAAACCACTTTACCACTGAGCCACATTCCCCAGCCCTTTTAATTTTTTTGAGACAGGGTCTTGCTAAATTGCTTAAGGCCTCGCTAAGATGCTGAAACTGGCCTTGAACTTGGAATCCTCTTGCCTCAGCCTCCCCCGCTGCTGGAATTACAGGCTGTGCCACCGTGCCTGTCTACTCAGCATTTTTAAAATACCAAGAGCCATGGTTTCACTTCCCAGAGTTCTATTGGGTTATTTTGTATGTTTATCTGTTCTCGCTTCATTTATGCCTGTTTTTGTTTCAAAATGGCTAGTTCTTTTTTATAAATGTTATTTATAACTATTTGAGCATTCTTATTTTAACCAATTTGTCATACTTCATTAAAATTAATTTCCTACTGGAGTTTTATTCTGATTTCATATTCTACTGACTGTGTTTTTTAGGATTAGTTTTCATGAATTTTAAAATTTTGATTTGTAAGCTTTGTTTTTAATCAAAGTGTTTTGTTGTTTGTTTTTTCTCTTTTGTCTCCCTGTGTCCATTTCTGTAAGTCCAGTGGTTCTTTTACCTGACTCTCTGGAATCCCACCTCAAAACTGGGCAACTCAAGGTTGTTGGCCATGGTGATGTCACAGATATCTCAGGTCTAGTCACCAAGCCAGCATGTGCCTTTGGTCTTTTCCTGGTTTGAGGTCTGTATCTGTGATCTCTCACCTGGCTGGGCCCACAGATTCTCCTCAATCACAGCTCAGGCAGCCTCTGGCTAAGGACAGTGATCTGATTCAGGTCCCTTGTGTCAAACTCCCACACTCAGCCACTACCACCTGATTCTGATCCTAGAGACCATCAGGTCTGTGGTCTCAGTCCAACTCCCTCTTTTGCATTCTTTTTTAAAAAAATAATTTGTAGACATAGTACTATTTTCTTGAACTCCACAATGCCATTTTTGTCTACTTTTTTATAGTTTATCCATCTTTGCCATGTGTTTGGGGAAAAACAACAAGTTCAGTATAAACTTTCTGTCTAATTTTTAATTTTATGCAAAATAATTTTGCATATAGTGTGATATAGCATGATATTATGATACATATGTTCAATGTATAGTGATCAAATCAGTGATTGGCATATCTATCGCCTCAAATGTTTATCATTTCTTTGTGAAGAACATTAAAAATCTGTTCTTCTAGTTATTCTGTGATATACAATAAATGTTAACTATAATCACATTACTGGGCTATGGAACACTTGAACTTATTCCTCCTAACTATGACACAAACTTTAAAGTATTATTATTTCATTTTGATTTGGTTCAAAATGTTCCTCATATACTCTTTTTCCCTTTTTATTGTTTCCTTTTAGTTGTACATAACATTAGAATTCATTTTGACATAATTATATAAGCTCGGAATATGATTTTCCCTAATTGAGTGCTTAGTTACTTCCCCTTTCCGTCCTGTGCTCCTTCCCTCCTTCCCTTTCCTCTCTTCTATTGATCTTTCTGCTATTTACTTACAGTAATTTTTAAAAAATATTTATTTATTTTTTTAGGTGTAGATGGACACAACACAATGCCTTTATTTCTATGTGGTGCTGAGGATCAAACCTGCTAGGCGAGCGCTCTACCACTGAGCCACAATCCCAGCCCCTACTTACAGTAATTTTTTCAAGTTAGTGTCTTGTGAATATACATGATGGTATATTCATATATGTACATAGGAAACTTAGGTTAGATGCATTACTGTCTTTCCGTACCCTGTCCCTCCTTCTCTCTCCCTCTCAATCCCCTCAATCCCTTTTATCCAGTCCACCAATCTTTCTTCTTCTATTTTGATGGAATGCCCCTGACTTTTTTCCTCTCTCTTTCCCTTCCTCCCTCCCTCTCTCTCTCTCTCTCTCTCCCTTCCCTCCTCTCTCTCTCTCTTTCATTCTCTCCCTCTCTCTGTCTCTTTCTCCCCCGTCCCTTGTCCCCAACCCCTTATTTTGAATAGCTTCTGCGTATCAGAGAAAACATTCAACCTTTGACTTTTGGGGTCCAGCTTATTTAGAATGATAACCTCCATTTCCATCTATGTTCTTGTAAAAGCCATAATTTCATTCTTTTTATTGCTGAGTAATAATATTATGTCGTGTATATATACACCACATTTTCTTTATCCATTCATCTGCTGAAGGGCACCTGGGTTGGCTCCATAGCCTGGCTATTGTGAATCGTGTTGCTATAACCATTGATATGGTTGCATCACTGTAATATGCTGATTTTAAATCCTTTGGATATATACCGAGGATAGCTGGGTCATATGGTGGTTCTATCCCTAATTAGTTGTGGAATCTCCTTACTGCTTTCCAGAGTGGTTGCACCAATCTTCAAGACCCACCAGCAATGTATGAGTGTACCTTTTCCCCCACATCCTTGCCAACATTTACTGTTACTTGTATTCTTGATAATGCCATTCTGATTGGAGTGAGATGGAATTTCAGTGTGGTTTTGATTTGCATTTTCCCAATTGCTAGAGATTGAACATTTTTTCAAATATTTGCTGACCATTTGCATTTCAGCCTTTCAGAAGTGTCTGATTAGTTCTTTTGCCCATTTATTGATTGGGGTATTTTTTATTTTAGTGTTAAGTTTTTTGAGTTCTTTGTATATTCTGGGTATTGATGCTCTTAGGAGCAGGTGGTTAAGATCTTCCTGTCCAATTTTATTAGAAGTCCAACAACTGTTTTTAAACACCAATCTTGTTATGCTTTTACTTTTCTTGGACAAATGGTCATTAATAGTACATAGGCTATGGGTTATCATGCTTAAGGAAAAATGAGAATTTATATTTCGCAAAGCTAAGATGACTTGCTAAATATAAAAATAATGGGGCAGGATTTTCCCTCTCAAGAGAAACTGTTCTCACTAGAACACCAACTCTGCATATAGCTGGGCACAGTGGTACACGCTTATAATCCCAGCAGCTCGGGAGGCTAAGGCAGGAGGATTGCAAGTTCAAAGCCAGCCTCAGCAACTTAGTGAGGCCCCAAGCAACTTAGCAAGACCCTGTCTCTAAATAGAATATAAAAAATGGCTATAAACAAAAAACAAAAACAATAACAAAAGACAACTCTGCATCTGAATTGATTTGCAAATTTGGTGGTCTTTCAAGATCTAAAGTTTAGAAAAAGCTAAGTCTATGCTCTCAAGATTTTATGAAATCACAGGATGTTAGAGTTCAAAGGAACATCAAAGATCATGTAGCATATGGCCTTCTTTCTGGGTCTGGAAGAGGACACTAGGAAATTAAAGGTCTTGTTCAAGGTTACATAGTAAGCTAGAATTTGAATAACTGGGTCCTTTTAGGTTTATATTTTTCCAATAAAATCGTCCTTTGTGTATAGAAATGACAGAACTAAGAGCTTGAAAATTTCTACTGCAGTGTTTATTTATTTACAAAGTAGAGGTACTTCAAAGAACAAATCACATCCAGGTGTCTTAAATTCTCAAATGCAGTCAATTATGTGTTTTGTAAAAGGCAGTTATTTACACACCAGCATTTCTTGGTTTAGAAAGAAAGCTGAGTTAGCAAGGAGTCTCTTTATTCTGTCTGTCACAGGGTCATGTCCTTTTCAATGTCTGATCTAGATAAATATGAGAATAAAAATGAAAAATAGCTGAAAATATAAAGCTTCTTATATATTTCGAGGTGAGGCGTCCAAACATCAAATTCTGACTCTGATTAAGCAGAGAAGTGAAGTGGTTTACTACAGGAGTTTCACGTATCTCACAAATTCATGGAGAATGCTAGAGAACCAGATAAGCTTCCAGAAAGGACCCTACACTTTAGAACAAGCCTGCTGAGAAAAATCCCTGCTGCTGCAGGCACTGAGCACTATGTGCTAGAGTGACCTTGATGCTTATAGGAACTGGGTTTTATTGAAACCATAACTACCACCACAATCCCCACCATTTCTGCTGTGGATAATGCTCTGTACGGCCATGGGAGCTCAAGTTGTGACCTCTACTGACCCTGTAAGCCAGTCAGCTCCCTGTCCAAAGCTTCCTTCTTCAAGCACGAAGAAGGAATTCTTCACAGAAGATGTATCTGCTGTGTTTGGATATATCTAATTGGCACACTCTGGTTCACATACTAACAAGCTAGCTCCAAATGAGGGGAGGGGGGAAGCAAGTTTTCTTCAGTCGTAGAGAGACAGGGCTCTTAATATGGAAACTTCTTCCAATACAGCCACAATGTTCAGGTACCAGGTAGAGAGCAAGTTTGCCAACGTTTACTACATTTATAAGTTAAAATTGCCAAACAAATAAAAAATTTGAAGTGGCCACAGGGTTGCATTTGAAGTAAGATGGTCCATTTTCTAGACATTCTCCATTAACACTGCTAAATCCACCTCATTCTTCTGCACCCTGCACAGTGCTGCAGAAGGCCAGCCTATAAGTACTACACCAACCAGCTTCCTTTCCATTGACCTCTGGGTGGGTTTAACCCATGGGAGGGTCTGGCAGGAGTTGGGAAGTTAGCAGAAAGATGAGGTTTGGACATGTAGTCTCCAATTCCCTGTGTGTATATGTGTGTGTGTGTGTGTGTGTGTGTGTGTGTGTGTGTGTGTTACTGGGGATTGAACTCTGGGGCACTTTACCACTGAGCTGCTACATCCCCAGCCCCTTTTAATTTTTTTTAATTTTGTGACAGGGTTTCACAGGGTCTCACTTAGTTTCTTAGGGCATTGCTAATTTGCTGAAGCTGGCCTTGAACTTGTGATCCTCCTGCCTGAGCCTCCCAAACTGCTGGGATTACAAGCATGAGCCACCAAGCCTGATCCCCAAATTCCATCTTGATTGGGCTGCAGGTTATTTCTCTCCTGACAGCTCTTGTTGGGTGGTTCTCTTCTACTGTTGGGTTCTGACCGCCACTCTTCCCTCCTACATTTCAGATCTATGATTCCCACTAGACAATCCATCTCTTGTGGTTTATTGTACCTCTTACTACACCTTGTAATTTCTTTAAAATCTTCTCAATTATCCTATTTTCATGTGCCATCCCAACCCTGCCAGGATCCTGAATAACACACCCATCCCACCATGACACGTGCTCAGATCTTGTATTCTCTTTTCACCAAAGTGCTAGAATATATTTTTTGTTTTCCTCTGAAATATAAACTACTAATTAATTGAATTAGATGAAGATAATATTTTTAAATATGACAGTAGGAGAAATTTTTCATTAGGTTTTGAAATTTATTTTGTGTAGCTCTTGTCCTTTTTAGTCCTGGCCATGCATCATAGAAAGTTCTGGAAAAAAAAACAACCATGAATTTGGGGCCCCATTTCAGACCAGGGGATACCAGGGCATATGCCCTGACTGGTTCTGAGACAAACCACAGACAGATGTGAAGGAAGATGGATTCACAGAAACAACACAGCTTTATAGCTATTGCTGCTGCCTCTCTACACATACCAATGGACATATTGCCTTCTCAATACCACAACTGTGACAGTACTAAAATTAGTCCCCAAGTGGGTTTTTTTTTATGCAGAAGAAAATTATGTCTGAATTTGAATTCTCATAAAATTCTATAAAGGGCTTCTTTGCTTAAATGGCTGTTTTCCCTAGTTGGCTCTGATTGATGGATAATTTCTCCTCACATTCTAACAGATGTCTTAGCCATTTCTACCCCTGTTAACATAAAATACTCTCCACATAAAACTTTTACTTATATGACGTAGCATTGAATCAATGGAAATTTCTGTTGCATTCTTCTTTATAAAAAACAACAGCAACAAGGAAATAATAATGCAACAGAGTAAAAGAAATCAGCTGGCAGTGGAGGTTCAACCAACCCTCTCCATCTACTCTCATTGTGTAGGTAATCACTAATCTTCAGAATGAAGGACAGAGGAATTGCATTATCTTTGGTCTTGAAATACTGTTTTAGTATGGTCACTATTTACTAAATGTATTTGTGTGCCTATGTCTCCTTCACGTTTTATGGAGAATGAAGACATATGATATGTATAGCTAACAATACACGAGGAATGATGGTGAGAATTATTTAAGTCATATTAAATGC
This sequence comes from Marmota flaviventris, assembly GCF_047511675.1. Lineage (NCBI taxonomy): Eukaryota > Metazoa > Chordata > Mammalia > Rodentia > Sciuridae > Marmota > Marmota flaviventris. Next base: position 58,470,847 of record NC_092505.1, on the reverse strand, counting down.
TAAATTGTGTGACATTCAATGGAAAAATATAGGGACGCCTAGTATGTTCTAGTGTAATATGTGTTTCAGTGTTTTGTTTTTTTTAACTAGTCAGCCATCTTGGACCAATGGATTTTGATGGATGACCCAGCTGGCAGTTATGATAATACCTCTCTTCCTAAGCCTCCTCTTAACATGGCTTGAAATTGCATTCCACTTGTAGCACCCACATTATAAACCTCTTCTAAAACTATTCCACAATAATGACTCTAAAACTAGATTTCTTATATCCCCCACTTATACAATTCATTTTTTTGAACCTACAAATAAATTCATACTCATTCCTATTCCATTATTCTGGTGTTTGAGGTCCATTATCCTAAGATAATTTGGACCCTGGTTCTGTCATTCAAAGTATTTAGGTTTCCTTCCCAACTTTGCTCACCTGAAACCACAATTGAGATAGGTCTTAACCATAAGGAGTTGTAGTGTGCGGTGAAGTTTGTGAAACTCTGTTGTCTGTATTATTTCATGTTGTCATCCAAGTCTCAGGAAGTGATTGTTCCCTTTCTCACAGGTGAGACCACTGAAGCTCAGGACAGTGAGATGACTTCCTAGTAACTGCAGCAGGATGAGAATACATGTCTTCAGACCAGTGCCTTGAGGCACTTTCTTTCTTTAAAACATTGAATATTTTTAATGGATTCTTTTATTTATTTGTAATTTTATAAATAACATGTTAAGTACATTAACATTGCATAAAACAAACACTAGAAATAAATTAATATCTTCCTTGGCCTTTCCTTCAACTCTATGTCCCTCTCCAAGAGCACAGCTTGGATTGTATTCTTCTCTTGTGCTTCATCGCTTTTGAAAATGGTTCATTTTGTGAAATATCATACGGTAATTTTTCTTCTGTAACTTGCTTTTTTCACATTTTAACACATTTTAGAGCACTTTCTAAGACAGTATTTACATATATTTTTTGTCTAATGCACAGTGTTACATTATAAGGATGTGTGTACAGATGGTCCCTGACTTATAATGGTCCAATTTATAATTTTTCTTTACAGTGGTGTGAAAAATGATATACATTCAGTAGAAAGCATACTTTGAATTTTGGTCTTTTCCTGAACTGGTAATGTGTGGTATGATACTCTATCCTGAGGCTGGCCAGTAGTGCCACAGCTCCTAGGGAGCCAGCAACTGTAAGGGAAATGACCCATGCTCCATAATGTCCTATGTTGCTAAGCTATGATGTATGGTAAATTAGGTGTATTAAGCACATTTGCAACTTATGATATTTTCAACTTATGATGGATGTTTCAGGATGTAGCCCCATCATAATTCCAAGAGTATTTGTGATGTATTTAACTGTCAATAGACATTACTATTGTTTTCTTTCATTTCATTACTTTTCATTACTACAATATTCAAAATATTGTAATGAAGATCTTGTGCATGAATCTTTGGGCACATTTGGGGAATTTCTCTAGGCTGTATATCTGGAAGTAGAATTATTGCTTGAAAGGGATGTCCACTTAAGATTTTGATAATGAATGCCAAAATTCCCCTCCAGAAAGGACATTTCAATGTGTATTTCCACCAAGTATATAAGAATTTCATTTCCTCATACTTTCAGTAATATTGATTAGCACTATTTGTGTTTTTTTACTAATGTAAATTACTCCAACTTTAATGAGCCTGAGCATTTTGTATTTCCTTTTCAAAGAATTGCTCATTATTTTTATAATATTTTCTGACTATACCTAATGTCTTCTTATGAACCAAAAAGGTGTTGAAGAATACAGGAATATGTATAGAGCTATAAACAACTTTATAGGCTTTCCCTACAATGGGTGTACATCTGCTAACAAAGAAATGAATGCAGATATTTGATGAGCAGCAGACCCCCCTATCATTCTACAAGCTGGGCAACATCCCTTCGTGGTGTTCAAATGAGTATCTGAGCATCTTTGCAAAGCACTGTGCTGAAAAAAAGATTCACTTTACCTGGTATTTCTATATTCTATATATTTTTGTTCTATCAGAAAATAATATGAAGGTTGTTTGTACTGTCTTAATGATTAGTTAATGTTTATGTAATGTCTCTTCAAGAATATTTTGCAGAAAGTAATGCTCAGCTCACTTTATAGATTCTCCAATTAATTTTCTTTCCATTTAAAAACATCTGTATTCTTGCATGGCTCATATTTCTGGCACTTACCCATTTTCTATTTCCCTGAGAAGAGAGGCAATGGTTCTGAGACCTATAATATTTTGCCAGTCTGCACAGCCTGTCTACTGAGTTCTGTCTGACTCTCTTCATTTCAAATTACTCTCTATGTTACCTATTTTACCTCTCCCAGTTTGAAGATCAAGTTCCTTAGTTGAGAATAAAGAAGCAATTGAGTGGCTCTGCCTTTCTTCTCTAAGAAGTCAGTTATTCTTTTCTTCATCTTTCTGCTTCAAACTGTGGTGTGTTTTTTAAAGTCCTCTCTGTGGTCTTCATTTAGCACTCCTCAGCTCATTCTTGAGTTTCACCTTGTAGGGTTTATATCACTGTCTTTCTCACCTTGGTATGTGTCCCTTCCCTAATTTTTTCATGTGTCATTTTGAAATACAGATTCATCCCAGAACCCCATGGGGGGTCATATTGGCTTCTGCAGTTAACATTACAGTACAAAGTTCATTTTTAAGAGATCCACATTTTAAAAAATCCTTTTTGTTGTCTGTAGCCTTTGTGTTATATTTATATTTCTACAGATTTTTTGAAGTTTGTTTCCCTTAGAACCTCAATGATATATCTACTATGATCAAAGGTTCTTCTTTTTTTTTTCTTTTATAGAATCTGGTATAACTTAATCTCATTATTTCATCTTCAGGAAGGCAAAGACTGCATTTTATTTCACATTTGTTTAAGTGAAGATTTCACACACACCCCTTCTATAATACTGGTGTTTGTAAGCCGGGGTGCTCTAACACTAAGCTATACCCCCAACCCTTTTTAGTTTAATTTTGAGACAAGGTCTTGCTAGGTTTCCCAGACTAGCCTTGAACTTGGGGTCTTTCTGCCTTCAGTTTCCTAAATAGCCGGGTATAAGCGTGTACCACCACACCCAGCTTGAAATCAAGACTTCTGTCATATAAACATCACTAACAAATTCTTCCTTGCTAGTTAGAATGCAGTGTAAGGTAGCAGTGCCTGTTATGTCTTTTAAAAAATGGAATTATCAAGAAGGCAAATCAAGAATGCACTAAAGTCTAAGATTGTTGTAGAGAGTTAGAACAGATATCTAAATAGTTGAAGCAACCAATCAGTATTACATCTTGCCTCTGACATTTTAATTATTTGATTTAGGAAAGCATCTTCCAGCTTCTCCATTCGGCCTGGCGTTCCTAGCCTGCTCCCATAAATAACGGTACTCCTTCACTCTTGTTTAGTTCTCTCCATATGCTGTACTTGTGGATGCCACATATTTTCAGTTTAGATGCTTGGTGGTAACATATACCCATTTTTACCTGACGTGTTTGATATTGAAAAGAACACACCATTCCACTGTTTTACCTGGTTCCACTTCCCAATAATATCTAGAAAATCATATTTATCAATGTAGTGGTGCTGTGGTACACCATCCATTCCTTTTCAGGAATAAATTTCTCAGTCCCTTTGGGGACTGCCTCAGCTGAAGAGAGTGTCCTCATCCCCAAGGCCATTCCAGGGTAGCCTACCTTTATTGACAAATCAGTGTGGATGGTAAAAGACTGGGTGTCCCTCTTGCCCCAGTTCAGGACAGCTCTATAGGGCCATCAGAACTCCTCAGCAGGGCTGGCTGCGGCATTCCACTGAGACTGCCTGAGTGCTCCGCTTCTCCCTCTGCTTAGTCTTATATCTTTCCTTCCCTTCCACAGGCCTTAATTCCCCAAATCACTGTCTAATAAACTTCTTAAATGCCAATCAGATTCCTGAGAAACCCAACAGGGGACCATCTGCTTATTTTTTGTTGTTGTTTAGTTTCCTTTTTGACAGAGTCTTGCTGTGTTGTCCAGGCTGGCCTTGAACATGGGATCTTCCTGTTCAGTCTTGAGAGTAGCTGGGACTATAGGCCTGCAGCACTGCACTTGGCTCAATTGGCTTGTTTTAAAACTTTGGTTATATTGTGTTATCTTGTACACTGAAATATGAATAATTGAGCCATCAGTATTATTCCCAGCCTAGTTCTTAAATGTATTATATTCTTGGAATTACTGGATTTCTCTTTCTTTTTCTGTGAATTGTTTTAATCCTTTTTATATTAACTTCTTTTTGTGGGATTTAAAAATTTTTTTCTCAGCCTTTTCTCCCTTCCCTCTGAACTTCCTGCAAAGACCTATTGTCATCCCCAAAGCATTTTTTCTATCCTTTTTAACATGCTTTTTAATTTGCTTTGGCAATAATATGCTATTTTGATATTATAAATCAGAGTTGAGAAGAAAATATATTAGCAACATCTTCTGAGACACATTTTCACCTCCAGCAATCTTCTTTATCCTCCAAAGGCACAACTGGAGGAGTCAAGAGAGTGTTGCTGCAGTCAGTCCTTCACCCATAACCCTCCCTCACCAGCAGTTCAGGGCCCTCTGTCTGAGTCTCACAGCCAGCAGGGATTCTCAGTAAGGTACTTCCTCTCAAGGGAGGGTCAACCAGGCTCACATTTTTGTAGGGGTTCTGAGGGCCAGGGAGCCCTCCATTGTCAGTTTGCTTCTGGCAACAAGATAGGACAGATTCAAGAGTTTACGAATCAGGATGAAGCAGGAGGAAGCATACTAGAGCAGGGAAAGGTTTCAAACCATGACGTGGATCTGACATCAGTGAAGTTAAAAGTGAAGGGGAACAGAATTGGACAGGGAGAACTTCACCCAGTGCTAGAGATCAAACAAGGTCTCAGCCAACCCAGTGAAGAAATTTGGAGCAAAGACTATTTGTTTTAGGTGTTCTATAATAAAGGAATGGCCAGACCCTCACATCCCTGCTGTGCTTAGTCACTGAAGGGGGCATGCCCCAGAAGAGCATGGCCTGGGCTTGAAGGTTGAGGTGTATCCTGATGGCTGAATGACAAGCTCTTTCTTGCATCTATAGCTGGCCCAGTCTCCTTCTTTATACATGGTCAGGCAGCTCCTTCAGGATCTAGTGGGCCTGTCTTTCTGCAGGGAGACTTAGGGAAGGAAGGTTGATAGGATGAGCTACATCCTCCATAACTCCAGCACTATCCAGGAGTGACCTTCTCATGGCTAACTGGGTAATGGATGATCCAGGCCCAGTATTTCATATTTTCACATGCTTTTTTGAACCATTGTCTATATCAACTGTGTCAGTTGGGTCCTCCAGGAAGAGATGCTAAGAAACAACTAAAATTCTTGAGTTTTGAAGTGGAAGGTACCTGAGAAAGATAAAGGGAAGAAAGCAGGACAAGATAGGGAAAGTTTTAGACCATGATACAGATCTAACCTCTGTGAGAAGGAAGAGCAAGGAAGCAGAATTGGAAAGGGAGAGAATCAGATTGCAATGCAGACTGATAGTTTTGGTCAACCCAATGGGGAACTGTTGAGAGCGGAAGGGGCCCCAGCAAACTTCCAGCTGCCAGCTGATGATTGGCTCACAGCGCCCCAGCAAACTTCCAGCTGCCAGATGATTGGCTCCTCTGCGGTGATGCTCATTGGGCTGTTTCCCCGCCCTTTCAGACCACAGAGCTGCTCATTGGGGGACTCTTTTGGCTCTGCCCGCAGGACCCAGCCAATCGGCCTCAAGAGCAGGAGGAGTGGGGGGTGGGTTGAGAGGCTTGTGGGAAGCAGGTGGTGGCAGTTGGGCTCTGAGGGAATTCCTGAAGAGCTCCTGTGGTGTGGTGTGTGTGTTCTAAAAATAAAGTTCGTTTGTGCTTGATAAGTGGCTCCTGAGTTGTGCCCAGCCAGACTGCGGCAGGGAACTCTGGATTAATGATGGTTTGGTTAGAGGAGCCTTGCATTGGAAGAAATGGTCAGTCCCTAGTCCCCACCATGCTTACTTCTGACTAGAGCTGTCTGGGAAGAGCATGGCCTTGGCATTAAAGCTGCAGAAAGTCAGCTGATTGGGTCTTTTAAAAATATTTTTAGTTATTGATGGACCTTTATTTTATTTATTTGTACGTGGTGCTGAAAATTGAACCCAGTGCTTCACGCATGCTAGGCAAGCACTCTACCACTGAGCTACAACCCCAACCCAGCTGATTGGATTTTTTCAGCTAACAGCAAGTTCTTTTCTGAAGGGAGATCTATGTGTTGCACCTCTCTGTTACCACACTTTGCCCAAGCATGCCAACTCAGACTTGATGGCATTAGAGAACTAGGTTTTCCCACCTCTTAGGTACAGTCACATATCCTGATTTGACCATGGCTTCACAAAGTGACCTATTATCAGGGGGTCTGAAAGTTTAGTTGCAGTAGAGGAAGGAAGCCCCTTTTATTCTGTAGTCTACAGAATAAAATAAATCTCATTGATGGGGAATCTGTCTCTAGAATACTAACATGATCTTCAGTGCTCATAAAGACTGAAAGCTTTACTACTAACTCTGCTTTTGGATTCTGAGATAGTCAAGACATCTATCCATTTCCAAAGAAGTGTTAAGGCACTAGGCTTTGTTGAAAGGGTAGACTTTAGGCAGGTCATGAGAACCTGGTCTGTCTTTGTTAGGTATCCAGAGGCCTCATTGTCCATATGTGGACTTTAGGTTGGATCCAATGTTCAAGAGATGGGTGATATTTAAATTCCTGAAGGACAAGCCATGCTTGTGATGCAGATTGTCATATTAATGGTATCTTCTGTTTTGATTTCTCATTTGTTTATTCTCCCAGTCTAGTTCAGCCTTACATAAACAATCCTGCCTCATAGAGGCTGTTCTAAAGTTTTTGAGGGAAGTATTCTTAATAGGAAGGACCTATTTCTCTAGAGGACCTATGCTTTGATAATTGTTTTAAAAAATGAGATATTAAAACAAATATTAGAGGGACTAATCTAAAGTTCTGATAACCAAAGAATGATCTTTCCACAGGGGCATTCATTAAGTCGCTCTCCTACACAATAAATACTTGGTACTACTCAGGTAGAAACAGCACCACCCCTCAAGTGCTACAATATCTTCCTCAGAGAGTATACTTTTTAGTCCCAAATCCTCCCTTATGAAGAAATAATTTTATTAGTAGTAGCTAACATTCAAATAGCAATTACTACCCAGGGACTCTTCTGAGCAACTTATAATTGTATAGTAACCCACTTTATTTTTACAACAATAACAGTACAAGGTAGGTGCTATTTTCCCCATTTATCAGATAGTGATACTGGAAAATAAGGAGTTACAGTTACTTTTTGAAGGTGATATAACCAGTAGGCAGTGAAACCAGGTATACATCAAAGTAACCTGGCTCTATGTCCACCTAGAAACCCCTAGACTACAATGCCTATTAAAAGATGCATCAAAGAGCTGGGGTTGTGGCTCAGTAGTAGAGCACTTGCCTAACATATGTGAGGCATTAGGTTCGAGCCTCAGCACCACATAAAAATAAATACATAAAATAAAGGCATTGTGTCCATCAACAACTAAAATTTTTTTAATTAAAAAAATGCATCAAACTTCCCTATAGCGCCTCAAGAAATCTTATAAGAGGATTCAAAAATAGGTCACTAATTGTTAAAATTTAAACCAGAGATGGGTCATTTGCTGGATGGAACCTCCCACTGTTTTATCCATTGGAAATCAATATTGCCATATGCCAGGGCTTTTCACCAGGGCTGATGATTCTGGAGCTGCAGAGAAGGTTAAGTCTGAATGGTGATCTTCTCCTAAACTGTTACTCTCTCACTCTTCCTTTCTATGCAGGCTTGGCCTATTAGCAAAGTAGTTAAGGAGAACCCCTCCCCGTTAGTTATCTACCATAACCAATTTATCTCTTCTCACCTGTTTGCCAAGACCATTCTGTGAGGCTCTTGTCTAGGAAACTATTCTGAGCCTCTTGATCTAGGAAACTGTGAGAAATCTTTTAATTTACTTTCTTCTTTTCTAAATTATTATTTTCTACCCTTAGGAAACAAGCAAAGCAATGAATATTTAGTAATAAATGAAGGTGGAAAGTAGACTAATCCATTTTGGAAAGATTTTTTGTACTGGAAGATTTTTTTCCCAGTTAACCTTCCATCTCCCATTACGCAGAAAATTAAATTAAAAAAGAATGTCTATTTCCCTGACCATGCTGGTTAATCCATATTTAAATGGAAAACAAAATTAATATTTACAATCATTATCAAATTTTTCTCTAGAGGACCTATTCATTTGATTAATGTTTCTTATTTGTAACTCTCTTACTTTGTGAATATCTCCAATCTAGTTTTTATTTTTCTTGTTTGAGAATGGTTTAAGAATTCTGCCTTAAGTACAAGAAAATGTTCCTGGAATTGGTCCATGAGATAAATATCACAGAGCTACTTGTGGAACTTGAAAATCTACATCATTTTTCATATGACCTAAACTGGAGTAGTGAAACATCTATGTGGTTCTGGTTTGTGTACTAGCACTGACTGGATCACACTGATATTGTATGATATACATTTACCAGCTTTTAGAAGTAACTGTGAACCCAATGTCATGTCCTTTCATCAAGTTTGTGGATGTAATATCTACAAGATTCTTCAAAACCTGTGGAGCATTTTCTAGTTTACAAGGAAGCTAAAACGATGATTTCTCAAATTGTGGTCCACCTACATCAGATCACTTTAGAGATGGTGCTAAAAATGAAGATTCTTAGGCTGCTTGCAGGATTACTGAATAAGAATATTCAGAAGCTGACCCTAAAATATGCATTTTTATAACTCTTAGGTGCACTGAAGTTTGAGAACCACAAGCTAACTATGGTAAATAGTGCAAGTTAAAATGGGTAACTTAGGAAGGTTTTTGTACTGGAAAACAGTTTTTTGGTATTCATAATCCAATTCTAAAATTTTTATAGAAAGGCAAACAAATTAGAATATTCAAAATAATTCTGAAGAAGAATAACAAGGTTGGAAGATTCATATTACTTGCTTTTAGGACTTACTAAAAAATTATAGTAATCAAAACTGTGTGGTATTGGCAAAAATTTAGACACATAGATTGGTGAAATAGAATAGAGTCCAGAAATAATCCATACACATATGGCCAAATGAGCTTTGACAAAGTGCATATGTAATTCAAAAGAAAAAGTACAATCTTTTCATCAAATGGTGCAAGAATAACCTAATGTCCATATTCATGAAAATGGATCTCAAATATTCTACAAAAATTAACTCAAAATGGATCATGAACATAAATATAAAACATAAAGCTATAAGACTTTAAGAAGAAGACGTAAGAGGATATCTTTGTGGGCTTGAGTTACTCAAGGTTCTTAGAACAGCAAAAGCACAATCTCTAAAAGAAAAACATTGGGATGGTGAACTAGAGGGAAGCTGTGTTTCTCAACTCCAAGACACAGGACTCAAGAGGGGGAATACTGCTTCTCTTTGAGATGGGTGAAAAAGGGACTTCACTGATACTCAATAATGGACAGAGAGCCTGGGAGGCTTGAAAATTTGGCGTGCATTAAACAAAGAAAAGGAACACAATTGGAGTGGGGCTCCTGGTGGGAGCAGGGAATTCCACGATTGGAAAAGGCTGAGAAGTGCTGCAGACATGGAGAACCCTGGGATCAGAGGGGCAGCCTGCCCTGGGCTGACCCAGAGGCTATTTGGCTCATTAAACTGGTGCACAAGATACTCTGAGTGTGCCATTTGTGCATGTGAAGCTGAGATAGGAGCCATCTTGGGGGGACTGCCCTATAGTGGCACCAACAGATTTGTAAGTTTGGGGCTGAGTCCAATACATGATTCCAGCAGATGCCAGCCGTGGGATCTAGACTGAACCTAGCAAATCCAGGGAATTTCAGTCATGGAGAGTATTTTTCCCTGGGGGAATACAGATCAGGGAGACCAGAGATAGCCTGCCTCCCTCCCCTCCTTTGAGTCCAGCAGTATGCAGAACCAGCAGCAGTAGGTTGGAAATTTGAACAGGCAGGAGTGATAATGCTTTGGGACAGACCCCAGGAGACCAGGAAGGACAACATACAAAAAACTTTCCTCTCTAAACAAAAGTTAACAATAGAAGGAGCTAAAGATAGGCTCCCCCATCCCATGAGTGGAGTGCTGAGGAACTACTGGGGTACAGTCCTAGAGGTGCATTGATTTAATATTGCCTGAAAACTCCCTACCCAATGAAACATCTGGGACTATAGTAGACCTAAGCCCTGCCCCCAGGAACTTCACCTACAGAAACCAATCTCACAGAACCCAGCAGCATCTATACCTTGAGAATACCTTGGGAACGAAGCCCACAGTGCTTCCCATTCCAGCCCACACCATTATACTGAGAAGAGAAGCTGAGAAACAGAAAGGCAGTTCAGCATAGACAGCAGCATATTTTCTCATTGACTATTCTGTTTTTTTTTTTTTTTTAATATGTACTGATTGATTCATGGCATTTACAGTATACATATTTGTTCCTGCTTTCTTGTTTCTAACATTTCTTGAAGGTAGTTATTTTTCCTGTGTCTTTTGAGGATTAGGGTTTTTGATTAGTCCATTTTGATTTGCTTTTGCATGTCTGTTTCATAGTTGTTTCCCTTTCCCTTTTCTCTTGCCAACAATCAAATGCTATTGTTCTCTTTTGCTCTTCCTTTAATTTTTTACTTCTATTTTTTCTCCTCCCCTATTATAAACAATACATCCTCTACCACCTCCGCATCTGCCCTACTCACCTTTTGAAATTGAAAGCCCTTTTCTACCCTCAAATCTCTTTTTTCCCTCCTCTTAATTAACTCAATTTTTAAGTTCTCTTATCACTAATTTCTTTATAAAATGCCAGACCCAACTACTAATGCTATAGCAACGATTAATATAGCAGAAGTTATAGATCACACCTATTGATTGATTTTATGCCAGACATAATTCATCATTACTTACTGTCTTTACTATAGAAATTGCTGATCCTGCCTTTTCTGCTTATTGTGTCAATTAACATTGTAAATGTCATAACAGGGACTAAGTATTTAATTTAGTGTTATATATTGTATGCATAGGTTGTGGCTGTTAGTTGGCTCTTCCTAATCTGTGAGGCACTAGAGACCTACAGGATCACTAAAAGCTCATAGGACAGAAACTTGGCTGCTTCAGATCCATTGAGGTAGATGGGTAGACACACAAACAAATATGAAATCAAGGGAACAAACCATCCCAAACAAACCAGAATGACTCAACAATAGACTCCACTGACACTGCAGCAATGTCAGAGATGGAATGTGGAAAGTTTATAGTCAAACTGATTTATGAGATAAAATATTATATAAGCAGTGAAATCAGGAAGGAAATACAAGAAGTGAAAGATCACTACAATAAGGAGATAGAAATTCTGTAGAAGAATCAATGTAAAATTCCCCAAATGCATGAATCAATAAACCAAATTAAAAATTCAACAAAAAGCATCACCAATAGACTAGACTATTTAGTATATAGATTTTCAGGCAACAAAGACAAAGTACATAATCTTGAAAATAAAGTTGATCATGAAGAAAAGAGGTTAAGAAACCATGAACAGAATTTTCAAGAAATATGGGATAATATTAAAAGGCCAAATCTGAGATTCATAGGAGTAAATGAAGGCTCTGAAGTACAAACAAAAGGAATGCATAATCTTTTCAATGCAATAATAACAATAATCATAAGAATGAAATGGAAAATCAAATACAGGAGGCATACAGCTGACCCACTCCTAGGCACATTATGAAAGTGCCTAACATACAAAATAAGGATACAATTTTAAAAGTTGCTGGCAAAAAATGACTGATCACATTTAGAAGTAAACCCATCTGTATCTCAGCTGATTATTCAACCCTGACCCTAAAAGCTATGAGGCCAACTAGAAAATGAGTTTTCTAGAAAATGAGGCCAACAAGAAAATGGATGCCAACTAAGAATACTATATCCAGCAAAACTAAGTTTCAGATTTGAAAGTGAGGTAAAAACTTTCCACTCTAAACAAAAGGTAAAAGAATTCACAACTAGAAAGCTGGCACTACAAAACACACTGAATAAACTATTTCATGAAGAAGAGAATACAAAGGAAAACTAGTAGAGGGTGAAATTACACTAGAAGAATAGTATATCAACAAATAATCTAATTCAACTTAAAAACTAGAAATAAATCAAAATGACAGGAAATAAAAATCATCTCTCAATGACTCTGAATGTTAATTAACTCAGCTCATCAATCAAAAGACCTAGATTGGTAGATTCAACAATATGCCGTCTCCAAGAGATTCACTTCATAGGCAAAGACATCCACCGATTGATGGTGAAAGGACGGGGGCGGGGAGGGGGGGAGGGGGGACACGGGACTTATCATTTACGTAGATCTTGTAAACAAGCAGGCGTTTCTATTCTCATATCTGATAAAGTGGACTTCAAGCCAAAGTTAATCAGAAGAGATAAAGAAGGCCATTGCATGCTACTTAAGGGAGTCACACAACAACAAGAAATAACAGTTGTAAATATTTATGCCCCAAACAATGGAGCATCCATGTACACCAAACAAACCTCCTCAATGTAAAAAAATCAGATAGATAGACCTCATCACAATAATGCTGGCTAACTTTAACATGCCTCCCTCATCCCTAGAGAGACCATCCAAACAAAAACTAAATAAAAAAGCTATAGAACTAAAAACATACAATTAATAGTTTAGACTTAAGAGACATATATAGAATATTTCACTGTCAATGACTGAATACACTTTATTCTCAGCTGGCACATGGAACATTTTCAAAAATAGACCATATTTTAGGCCACAAAGCTAATCTTAGTAAATATGTATTTTAAAAAAATAGAGATAACACCCTGCATTCAATCAGATCAAATTGGAATGAGATTAGAAATCAACAATATGATAAAAAATAGAAATTACTCTAATACTTGGAGACTAAATAATTCACTATTGAATGATAAATGGATAGTAGAAGAAATCAGGCGTGAAAAAAAAACTACTTAGAGGATAAATGAGACTAGCAATGCATCAAAATCTCTGGGACACTATGAAGGCAGTTCTAAGAGAAAAGTTCATAGCATTGAGCTCATTCATTAAAAAAAGTATAAAAATACCAAATAAGTTATCTAACATTACATCTCAAGGCCCTAGAAAAAAGAGCAAATCAACACCAAAATCAGCAAAAGACAGGAAATAATTCAAATCAGAGCTGAAATGCATGAAATTTTGAGATTAAAAATAATTCAAAAAATTAATGAATCAGAAAATTGATTCTCGAAAGAATAAACAAAATTGATAAACCCTTAGCCAAGCTACCTAAAAGAAAGAAAAACTCAAATTGTTAAAATATGTTGATAAAAATGGAAACATCACCACAGATACTACTGAAATATAGAGAATAATTGGAAACTGCTTTGAAAATTTATAGTCTAGTAAGCTAGAAAATATTGAAGACATTGACAAATTCCTAAAGACATATGACCTAGCCAAATTGAACCAGGAGGATGTAGAAAATTTAAACAGATTAATTTCAAATAATGAAATTTAAGAAGCCACTAAAAGCCTACCAACAAAGAAAATCCCAGAATCAGATAGATTCTCAGGAGAGTTTTATCAGGCCTTTAAAGAAGAACTAACACCAATCCTCCTCAAATTATTCCGTGGAATAGAAAAGGAGTAAACTCTTCCAAACACATTTTATGAAGCTAGTGTCACCCTGATTGCAAAACCAAAGACACATCAAGGAAAGAAAACTTCAGACTAATATCCTTGATGAACATAGATGCAAAAATTCTCAATGAAGTACTGGCAAATTACATACAAAAACACATTAAAAAAAAGATAGTGCAAGCTGGGTGCCTTGGCTCATGCCTATAATCCCAGTGGCTTGGGAGGCTGAAGCAGGAGGATCATGAGTTCAAAGCCAGCCTCAGCAAAAGCAAGGTGCTAAGCAACTCAGTGAGACCCTGTTTCTACGTAAAATACAAAATAAGGCGGGGGGATGTGGCTCAGTGGCCAAGTGCCCCTGAATTCAATCCCTGGTACCCCCCAAAAATAGTGCATCATAGGCTAGGGTATATAGCTCAGTTGGTAGAGTGCTTGCCTCACATGCAAAAGGCCCTGAGTTCAATCCCCAGCACCATACACACACACACACACACACACACACACACACACAAAAGATAGTGCATGATCATCAAGTGCAAGTTTGGTTCAATATATGGAAATCAATAAATGTAATTTATCACATAAATAGATGTAAAGACAAGAATCACATGATTATTATCTCAATAGATGCAGAAAAAGCATTTGACAAAATAGCATCAATTCATGATGAAAACACTAGAAAAAGTAGGGATAGAAGGAACAGACCTCAATATATTAAAAGCTATATATGACAGACCCAAGGCCAACATCATTCTAAGTTTAAGAAAAACTTAAAGCATTCCCTCTAAAAACAGGAATAAAACAAGGTTGCTCATTTTCACCACTTCTATTCAACATAGTCCTTGAATCTCTAGCCAGAGTAGTTAGGAAAAAGAAAGAAATTAATGAGATATGAGTAGGAAAATAAGAGCTAAAACTATCTGTTTGCCCACAACATAATTCTATATTAGAACATTACCCCCCCCCAAAAAAAAAAAAAACACTAGAAAACTTCTAGAACTCATAAATGAATTCAGAAAATTAGCAGGATACAAAATTAACCATCATAAATCAGTTGCATTCCAATATTCCAATGATAAAGCAGCTGAAAGAGAAATTAGGAAAACCATCTCATTCACAATAGCCTAGAAAAAAAAAGCAAAAAACAAACAAACAAAAAACCTTGGAAGTCAGTCTAACAGAAGAGGTGAAAGACTTTACAATGAAAACTACAGAAAGAAATTGAGGAATACTTTAGAAGATGGAAAGACCACCCATGTTCTTAGATAGGCAGAATCAAAATTGTCAAAAAAGTCATACTACCAAAAAAATGCGATTTCCATCAAAATTCCAATGATGTTCTTCATGGAAATAGAGAAGGCAGTCATGAAATTCATTTGGAAAAATAAGAAATCCAGAACACCCAAACAATCCTTAGAGGGAAAAGAAAAGCAGGAGGTTTCACAATATCACACCTTAAATTATACTACAGAGCTATAGTAACACAAAACCAGCATGGTATTGGCACCAAAATAGGCAAGAACACGAACGGAACAGAGTAGAAGACACAGAGAGAAACCCCAAAACCATGGTTACCTCATACTAGACAAAAGTGCCAAAAACCTATTAGGGAAAAGATAGCTTCTTCAACAAATGCTGCTGGGAAGACTGGAAATCCTTATGTAGTAGAATGAAATTTGACCCCTGTCTCACTCTGCACAAGACTCATTCAAAGTGGATCAAGGACCTAGTATTAGATCAGAAACCTTGCACTGACTAGAAGAAAATATAGGCCCAACACTCCAATATGCCAGGTCAGGAAATTACTTCCTTAACAAGACTCAAAAAGTACAAGAAGTAAAATCAATAATCAATAAATGGAATGGCATCAAACTAAATAGCTTCTTCACAGCAAACGAAACAATCAAGAACATGAAGAGAGAGCCTATAGAATGGGAGAAATCTTTGCCACCTGCACTTCAGATAGGGCTTTAATTTCCAGGATATATAAAGAACTCAAAAAACTTAACACCAAAAAAACCAAATAACCCAATCAATAAATGGGCAAAGAAACTGAACAGAGGCTTCACAGAAAAAGAAATAGAATAGTTATTTCATATATACAAATATATGAAAAAGTGCTCAACATCTCTAGTAATTAGGGAAATGAAAATCAAAACTACACTGAGAATTCATCTTACTCCAAGCAGAAGGATAATTATCAAGACTACAAGTAACAATATTAGTGAGATTGTGGGGCAAAAGGTACACTCATATATTGCTGGTGGGACTGCAAAGTAGTACAACCACTCTGGAAAGCAATATGGAGATTCCTCGAAAAACTAGGAATGGAACCACCCATATGACCCATTTACCCCACTCCTCATATATCCAAAAGATTTAAAATCAGCATACAGTGATGCAGCCACATCAATATTTATAGCAGCACAATTCACAATAGCTAAACTATAGAACCAACACAATAGCTAAGCTAAGGACACCAACATAGGTGCCTTTCAACAGGTGAATAGATAAAGAATATGTCACACACACACACACACACACACACACTGGAGTATTATTAAACCATAAAGAATGACTTTGTCATTTGCCAGCAAATGAATGGATCTGCTAATTGAATTAATCTGCTAATTAATTCAATTAGCATCATGCTAATTGAAATAAGCCAATTCAAAAAATCAAAGGTCAAATGTTTTCTTTGATATACCAAAGCTAAGGGGGAGTGGGTTCCACCATGCGACCAGCTCACTGGTTTAATTAAAGAGGTTCGTGGCATAAAAGTTAAATAGTGAAATCAAAATAGACACAGAGACTCAGTTACCTTTTTCTATGACCAGGTCTGAGATGGCTCTCACCTCTCTGGCTCACACCTCGAACCACCCAGTAGGGCAGCAAGGCTTACTCAGGGCTGGCAGGAGAGAGAGACAGAGCACGCCAGGGAGTGCCCTTTAATTGGGGAACAATAAATTCAGGGGAAAATTCCATCCAATGAAGGTCGAGGGGGGCAGCATTCCAAGGTCAGGGTCAGTGATTGGCCTCAGGGTCAGTGGTCAGTCACACCCCCACACGGACAGGCTCTCGCACCTGGAGAGGGTGGGGAAAGCTCCGACACAGTTTAGCCAGAGCGCCTCACACCCAATCTGGGAGTTGCCCAATTACGTGCGAGAATGGCTTCCCACAGGGGGGAAATAATAGATGTTCAGAAGAATGGAGGGAAGGGAGGAGGGTAGGAAAAGAAAAGACAGTGGAATGAATTGACATGATTTTCCTAAGTACATACATGAAATGAATTCCACCATTATGTACATGTACAGTCATACTGTATTCTTACATAGTATCAGCAAAGTTAAACATACACTTAGTATATCACCCAGCAATCTCACTTTTAGGTATTTGTTGTGGTTTGTAGAAAAGGTGTTCCACAAGATTGGGGTCCTAACTAGAATAAGACATATTCCATGTTTGTGAAATTATATCAAAATGAATTCTACTGTCATGTATAACTAAAAAGAACCAATAAATAAATTTAAAAAATTGATAAATGAGACTTGATCAAAATGTAAAATTTTGCTTTGCATAAACATTATTTAGAGAATGAAGGATAAGTTACAGATTGGGATAAAGTATTTATTTGCACATTGCAAAAATGGACAAAGGACTTTTATCCAAAACATATAACTCTCAAAACTCAACAGTAAGGAAAAAACTCAATAAAAATGTCATATTTGAATAGGTACTTCATCAAAAAATATAATGCATGAATGGCAAAGAAACACATGAAAATGCTCAACACCATTATTTATTAGAGAAACACTAATTGAAATCACAGTGCACAGTGAGATAACACTACATCTACTAGAGCGTCTAAAACCTCTCTCTCTCTCTCTGTTTCTCTCTCTCTCTCTCTCTCTAACAATTCTAAGAGCTGCTGTAGATATTGTGGAGAGACTGGAACTCATAATTGCTGATGATAACACCATGTCATAGTCGTATTGTATTCTTACATAGAATCATAAAGTAAAGTTAAACATACACTTAGCGTATCACCCAGCAATCTCACTTTTAAGTATTTGTTGTGGTTTGTAGAAAAGGTATTCTGCAAAAGCTCCTGGCTTTATTCAAGAGGTGAAATAATTAGATTATGAGAGCTGTAACCTAATTGATGGATTAATGATTTGAATTGACTAACTGGTAACTGTAGGCAGGTGTGGAGTGGCTGGAGAGAGTAGGTCACTGTGGTATGCCTTTTGGGTTTATATTTTGTCCCTAGCACTTAGCTCTTCTCTGCTTCTTGACTACCATGACATGAACAGCTTTGCTACACCATGCCCTTCCTCCACCCTTCTACCATGACTCTCTGCCTCACTTTAGGCCTAGAGAAAAGGAGGTGGCCAACTATAAACTGAACCTCTGAAACTGTGAGCTCAAAATAAGCTTCTCCTTTTGTCCTGGTCAGTGATTCTGGTGACAACAATGAGAAACTAAATAAGTATTTATCCAAGAGAAATGAAAACATATGCTCATAGGAAAACCCAGCATTATTCAAATTATCCCAAATTAGGAACTGAAATATCCTTCAACTGGTGAATAGATAGACTATGGTATGTCCATACAATGGAGTAGTACTCATAACGAAGAAAGAACCAAAGTACACCCAAATTAATGACTCCCAAATGCATTTTTTTTAAGTGAAACAAGCCAAAGGTACCTGCCCTATGATATATCTATTATATGACTTTTAGGAAAAGGCTAAACTGGACAGATAACTGATCAGTAGTCTCCAGGGACTCAGGGAAAGTGAAATTTTGACCATGAAAGGGCAGAATATATGAGGTGCCGCAGTCTGGCTGGGCACACAATCACGAGCCACCACACAGCTTGTAGATTCAAACAGCAACTCTTTATTCCCGAACTCACACCAGCCGTCTACAATCACGTTCTGGGGAAATCCACGTTCTCTGCCCAAATTCACGTTCTCTCCCAAATCCACCTCCACTGGGCTTCTGTCTCCCAAAATATACTGTCTGAATCACGTGAGAACTCAAGGGGAACTCAGGCAGCAGGATACGCCCTATTCCCAGGAGGAATAATCTTAAACCTTAAACCTGGAACCTAAACTGGGAACGCCCTAAACAGGATTATCTTAAAACCGGGAACACCCTAATCTGCCTTGGTCCTTGAGCAAGGTCACCTACATTCAATGTCGCTGCAACATGTCAGCAACATGGGGTACGCTGGCAAGGAAATTGTCATACCTACTTGGCTAATGGCTCCCAGCATCTCCCCCCTTCTGATTAATTAAACAACAAGCAATGTGGCTTAAGGACCGTGCCTGGTAGGTTGTCCAATTCAACATATGGTTCTTACCCGTCATCGGAAAACTGACCTTTAGGCGTCAGCCTCCTGTCTTAGGTTGGTACCACTGCAATTGAATCATACCCGTCACTGACTACCGGTCCAGCATACAGCCATACTTGTGGATAGGTCTATGCACCAGTGGGGGGGTGAGGTTCTTTGCCTCACCTCTGTTGGCCCCCAAGTTTGGCCTTGGTGCCAGTGGGGGAGTGAGGTTAATGTGGCTTATGGACCGTGCCTGGTAGGTTGTCCAATTCAACATATGGTTCTTACCCGTCATCGGAAAACTGACCTTTAGGCGTCAGCCTCCTGTCTTAGGTTGATACCACTGCAATTGGATCATACCCGTCACTGACTACCGGTCCAGCATAAGCCATTGGCCCCCAAATTTTAGACCATCATTAGCAGAAGGGAGGAGGATACAGAAATGCCACGACACCAAGCCAATTGACGGCTCCTTGAGAAAAATTGCATCACTGGTGACACCATCAGCAAAGATATGTCAGCACTACCACAATTAACATGGGGTGCGCTGGCAAGGAAATAAAAATTGCATCACTAGTGACACCATCAGCAAAGATATGCCAGCATTACCACAATTCGCTGCACCAAACGATAGTTACATAGTCCAGGCAAGTTCTGCAAGCAGTTCAAAGCAGAGGAATCTATCAATATGTCCATTTCCTCCCAAAATCCGTTTCCTCCCAAAGTAAGTTGACTCTTTGATTGAGCATTACTTGTTGAGTTCTTCACCGGCACTGGGATGGAGATAGGAATTCTGGCAATGATGCTAAAGAGACATTATCCTGAAAAGAATTATTAAATATAATGAAAAGGAAAGGTGAAAGTAAACAAACAGATCTGTTAACCTACTTTAAAAACAATCCTTAACAGCCTTTTACCTAATTTAAACTAGTAAACAAACAGATCTGTTAACCACCTTTAAAAACAATCCTTAACAGCTGTTTACCTAATTTAAATTAAACCATTTAAATCACGTGAATAAAAATAATAATAATTCGGATCCATTTTTTCATGAGCGCTCCTCATATAAGAAATATGGACATACGCACATACAGACATACAACACAAAACACAAGAGTGTACACAAACGTACAACACATAAGAAAATAGTAAAGGCCTTGTAGCTTTACCTAGGTGAAATCTCCATTGCAATGTTTAAAAACTCCACAGTCAAAAAATAAAACTGATCAGAAAAACATTAACCTAGGTTTGTATGAGCTCAAAAAATAAAAATAGAACCTTATGATGTGGAAAAATGCAATAATAAAATAGCTATTGAAAAAAGCATCCTGGTTAATCACTGTCGCAGATGTAAGAATGGCCAAGCTGGAGTTCTGGATATCAGCTGTTATGGATTTGAGTCAAATCATCTTCTTTTCGATCTGTAGAGACTGTTTTAGTTAATCTTTCTGGAATCCAAATGGGCTGCTGTTCTCCCTGTGGAAAAACACAAACAGACCCCCGACTCCAGACAATCACTGGGTCAGGACCTTTCCATTGTCCTGTTAGAATATCTTTCCAAAGTACTTTAGGCTTATGTACATTTTTTGGATACATATGCCTTTCCGCAGCACTAAGTCCTGATGAATCCAAATTTAAAAAGTTTAGAGTAAAAAGCGTTATTTTAAGTTTATCTTTGGGGGATATATACCCCCTTCCAATTCCCTCTTTTTGCTTTAATAAGTATGTTTTAATAGTTTGATGAGCTCTTTCAACTATGCCTTGTCCCTGTGGATTGTATGGGATTCCTGTTATATGAGTAATACCAAATGATGAGCAAAATTGTTTAAAAGAGGTAGAGGTATAGCCAGGACCATTATCGGTTTTTAGCTGTTTAGGAACGCCCACAGTGGCAAAATTTTGTAAGCAATGAGCTATAACATCTTTAGTTTTTTCTCCGGCATGAAGGGAGCCCATCAAAAATCCGGAAGAAGTATCAACTGTAACGTGTAAATATTTTAATTTTCCAAATTCTGGCAAGTGTGTGACGTCCATCTGCCAAATATGGTTAGGTATCAGTCCTCTAGGATTGACTCCAAGATTAACTTGTGGTAAAAATGTCACACAATTTTGACATTGTTTTATTATATGTCTGGCTTGTTCCTTAGTTATTTTAAAACGCTTTTGTAAAGTATTAGCATTAACATGAAACCTTTTATGAAAATTTGTAGCTTCTTCAAATGTAGAGAAAATATGTATGTCATGTGTAGTTTTATCTGCTAAATCATTGCCTAAACTAAGGGCTCCAGGCAATCCTGTATGTGCCCTAATATGTCCTATGAAGAATGGATCTTTTCTGTCCCAGATTAGACTTTGTATAGTGGAAAACAAAGAGAAAACAGTAGAAGAAGGGGAAATCCTACCAGCATCTTCAAGAGATACTATAGCATTAACTACATACTGACTAATTTCTTTTTGATGACAAAAATGGGAGTATTATGGGGAGATATGGAAGGTTGTATATGTCCTTCCGCTAATTGTTGTTTGACCAGATCATGGGCTACTTGTGTCTTTTCTTTAGTCAGGGGCCACTGAGGAACCCACACTGGTCTTTCTGATTTCCAAGTAATTTTGATTGTCTCAGTGGCCCTTTCTGAAAATCCAACCCATGTCTGTCTGTTCCTTGATCTATTTGTACTGGTGCTGCTATACCTTGCCCTTGTTTTCCTAATCTTTTTTCTTTCCTAAAGCCTTGTCTAGCCCTAGTAGTGGGCACATTAGGATTGATGTTATTTGTTAACGTCAAACCTAATTGATCTAGGACATCTCGTCCCCATAAATTTATAGGAAGATGATCCAATACATATGGCTGTATAGTTCCTTCACATCCTTCAGGATCCTTCCAATCTAATATCATAGAACTTCTATGGGGATTAGTCGCCACTCCTAGGCCTCGAAGCGTTTGAGTGGCTTGTTGTAATGGCCAATGTTTTGGCCATTCTTGACGAGAGATAATGCTAAGGTCAGCTCCTGTGTCCAGTAGCCCATTAAACTCATGACCTTGAATATTTAGTTTTAGCATTGGGCGAGAATCTAAATTTAAAGACAACATAGCCCAATCTACACCTGTGGAGCCTAATCCCCTGGAACCTCTTTCTACACTATGACTAGGAAATTTATTATGTAGGCTGGGTATTATTAACAATTGTGCTATTCTATCTCCAGGTGAAATTACTGATATACCTCTTGGAGAACTAGCTATAATTTTTATTTCACCTACATAATCGGGATCAATTACCCCAGGACTTATCATAAGTCCTTTTAATGTAGATGAACTACGTCCCAGTAATAAGCCTACTGTTCCTTGGGGAAGAGGTCCTTTTACTCCTGTGGGAATGATTTGAACTCCCATCTCTGGAGTTAATACTGCTCTGGCAGAGGCGCAGATGTCCAACCCTGCGCTCCCTCGGGTTTGTCTGATGAGGGATTTAATGGACAATGTGTCCTGGGCACTACCCTGATGGTGTTGCTGGGATCCTCCACTGCCCCGTATATTTGTGGTTGTGGGCCCCGGAGCATTGGGCCCCCCTGTCCGTTTTTTGGCAATGGAGCCTGATGCCTTTCTCCACGATATCTTGGATAAATACCTGGTCTTTGTCCGTTTTTTGATAAGGGAGTACCCTCTATGGTGGTTTGAGAACGGCATTCATTAGCCCAATGTCTCCCTCTACGGCATCGTGGGCAAATACCCGGTATTCTATTCCTTTGATACCTACTTTTGTTAAACCCTCCTCCTATGGGGCAATTCCTTTTAAAATGTCCTGTTTGTTCACAATCATAGCATGTTTTTGGCCTGGCATCTAAAGCCTGTTGTACTGCAGCTGCCAAGACTTGCCCTTGTTCATTAATATCTCTACATAATTTAATATATGTGTTTAAATCTTCATGTCTCCATGGTCTAATAACCTCTCTGCAGCAACGATTTGCTTGGTCATAAGCCAGTTGTTTTATTAATGGCATTGCTTGTTCTGTATCCCCAAAAATTTTGGCAGCCGTTTGAATTAGCCTATCTACAAAGTCAGCGTAAGGTTCATTAGCTCTCTGTATTACCTTAGATAGCTGACCTTGTAAATCTCCATGTCCTTGTAAAGTCTTCCATGCCCTAACTGCGTCTGCAGCAATTTGTGCATATATAGCAGGATCATATTCAATTTGTTGCCGTTGACCCTCATAAGGTCCTTTTCCTAACAACATATCTAGATTTCTTTGAGGGTAACCGGCTGCTGCATTTCGCCTAGCTGTCTCCGTGCAAAATTCCTCATTGGCAACCTTCCATAACAAATATTGTCCTCCATTTAGGACAGATTTACACATGCTAGCCCAATCTGCTGGCGTCATGTCCAAGTTAGTAATGGACTCAACCATGCTTACCGTGAAGGGAGCTTGGGGACCATAGGTTGTTACAGCCTCCTTTAACTGCTTCACTGTTTTAAAATCTAATGCACGGTGAATTCGCTGCCCTCCAGCCTGTTCAAGTACAGGGCATGCTAATCTTTGAGGTCCTGTCTCAGGATCCCATTTATCAACTACGGGGTTTGAGGGCCACTCAGCTGTCTCCATCGGTGGGGCTGTTGGTTGAATTACGCCCTCTTGTGATAAAACGGAGTTAGTAACAGCCTCCTGTTGTGGCCTTTTTCCTAACAACCCCTTTTCCTTTAAATTTTCTTCCTCTGTCTGACTAGCTCGAGAGACCTTCTCTTTTGCTTGATCTAGAATGTCTTTCTCCATGGTCTGAACCTCTAACAATTTACTTAACATCTTTTCGGTTTGTTTTTTACTAATTTCTAATCTACTATAAAGATAACGCAACCCAATAAGATAGCACAAAACAAAGCCGAAACTGAATGAAACAAAAACGGAATAAAAAATCATTGTATCAATTTTCTCTTCCTCAGGGCCGACAAACTTCAAACCTTTAGTCAACCATTTTTTCCAGTTTGCCTGAGAAATTTCTAGGGATAGGCAGCTTGAAACAAAAACAAGATAAATCAAAACAATAACACATTGTTTTTTGAATTGGTCACCCATTCTTTCGCTCTTCCTCAAGAGCGAGAAATTTCACTTACCTCTAAGCTTCAGAAGTTCCCCGTAGGGGCCACCAAATGCCGCAGTCTGGCTGGGCACACAATCACGAGCCACCACACAGCTTGTAGATTCAAACAGCAACTCTTTATTCCCGAACTCACACCAGCCATCTACAATCACGTTCTGGGGAAATCCACGTTCTCTGCCCAAATTCACGTTCTCTCCCAAATCCACCTCCACTGGGCTTCTGTCTCCCAAAATATACTGTCTGAATCACGTGAGAACTCAAGGGGAACTCAGGCAGCAGGATACGCCCTATTCCCAGGAGGAATAATCTTAAACCTTAAACCTGGAACCTAAACTGGGAACGCCCTAAACAGGATTATCTTAAAACCGGGAACACCCTAATCTGCCTTGGTCCTTGAGCAAGGTCACCTACATTCAATGTCGCTGCAACATGTCAGCAACATGGGGTACGCTGGCAAGGAAATTGTCATACCTACTTGGCTAATGGCTCCCAGCAATGAGGGAGCTTCTTAGAGGTAATGGAACTATTCCAAATTTTGATTGTGGTAATAGTTATATCACTCTATGTATTTGCCATGACACAGGACTATATGCCAAAAAGTACAAATTTTACTACATGAATTTTTTAAAAAATTTAATAATTTAGCTGAGACATATCTGATTTGAAACCACCCACAGAGGCAAATTAATATTTATTGAGCACCTATTATAAACAGGACCTGGATTGGTGGTGTGAGGGAAAACAAAGCCTCATGGTAAGCTCCTGTGCACTGATGCCAGTATACTGGGAGACAGGACACTACATGAGCAACTTCTATGGGGAAATGGAGGATTTTTTCCTAAAAAGGAACAAACAATGTATAAAAAAGGAACACTGGATTCTTACCATGAAAATAGTAAGCTTGGGGGAACTGTAAGGATGAGCCACATAAAACATAAATAAGATTGCAAACTAACCTAATTAAGATGGGAGAAAGTAATGAACAAGGAAAAATGTGGTCGTCTATCAGGAAGGGTAAGGCAGTATAAGCAAACTTTAAATGTTTTGAGGTTGAACCCAAGGATTGATGCTGTTTTTAAAAAGGCAAGTCAAGTAATTCAGTACAGATTCCTCCCAAGAAAGGGAAATGAAGAGATAAAAGGGCATGTAGTGTGTTGGTTTTGGATTCAATGAGAAATTTCTTTATTCTGTTTCTACCTCCTGTAAAATAGCTTCCTGCACTGAGAACTACTACTGAAAAGAAGTATCTCCCATAAGTGGAATGTTAAGGTTATTATCCAGCAACCTTTGTCTTTCCTGGGTGTGAGGGAATCACAGTAGTTAAGACTTTGTGATCAAAGAGGTCTAAAATTAAAGTATATGACTAAATAGTGCTTCTCAAAGCATGGATCCTGGACCAGTTTGCAAGACATCATTTGGCACTTGTTAGAAATGCAAATTATGAGGCTTTGTGCCAGAACTACTGAAGAAAAAACCCTGGAGTTGGCCCAGCAACCTGTGCTTTAGCAAGCGCTGCAGGTGATTCTGGTGATTAAAACTTTGGAGAATTGAGATGTTAAAATTCAATCACAAAGATATAATGAAAATCAGTGGAGTTAGAAGTAAGACAATGAGAGGGAGGGAGGAAGGAAAGGATTAGGAAAGAAAATATGGGAAGAATCTAATAGAACCGTGTGTGTGTGTGTGTGTGTGTGTGTGTGTGTATGTATGTGTGCGTGTGCGTGTGTGTGTGTGTGTGTGTATATATATCCCAAAGGGAATGTCTCCTTTCTATTTGTATAAAGAACAAATCAAAATAAATAAATAAATATGTGAAAGGAAGATCAGTAAAACAGAGGAGAGAGAAAAGGGGGGAGGGAGGAGGGAGGAAAGGGCAGGGAAATGGGAACTGAAATCGAATTCCTTGTAAGTATAATTATGTCAAAAGGAACCCAGATCCTATGTATAGATATAATGCTCTAATAAAAAAATTAAAGGATTATCTCTCATACAGTGAATGCTGTGCTTGACTTGTAACTTGCTGAAGCTAATTAAGGAATGTGACCTTTTAGTGATGCTCCTTAGGCAGACCCTCATTGGGCCTAACTGAAGGTTCTTCTGAAAAATAAGCACTGGGAATTGCTTATTACCAATCATGTAAGACTTAGAGGTTGGGTCTGTCCTGTGCAGAGTATTAGTTTTCAAAGCTTAATTAGCATGGCCACCTTGAGTCTCCTCCACCTTTCTAAAGCATCTCTATAAAGTTCTGACATTTCCTCCTCAGCACGATAGTAGGTGAATTTATTCCCCCTGACAGATGTTTTCTTTTCAGGCAAAGAAATAAACTCTTAACTCTGCTTCCTTTCTTAGTGTTAAAGGTCTGGTGGGCTTTGTTTTATCCATTTACAGACAGCAGGCAGTCATCAAATGTAAATTTATAAATCTAGGAGGTCAGGTTTATAAGTTTACATTTTCATCCCTGGACAAGCACTTTAGAATAATTGGAAGACCTCTGTTCTAATCCTTGTGCCAACCCAAATTGTGGGAAGGCCTTGGGCAAGCTACTTAGTGTCTCTTAGAGTCAGTTTACTCATCAGTAAACAGCCAGGGGCTAATTATCCCCATCCACCTCAGCTGACATAATGGCTGTGGCATTGTTTGGCAAAGTAGAAAGTGGATACACATGTAAGCATTATTATCATTTTGTGAGACTTTTTCAATACTGTACTTAATACCCTCAATTCCCCCTACCCCTTGTCATCAGAGCAATCCATCAGGAAAGTCTGCAGCCTGGCCATGGTCCAGAGTCTTCTGGAGGCCGAGGCAGCAGTACAACTAACATAATTTTGACATTACTCTGGTAAAATGGAATAACATAATATTCCAGCCTAGGGGATGATGGATAAAAACACTAGATGACTGTTGGAATACATAAAAGACTTTCCATCAGAACTTGGAAATGACATTAAAAATGGTCTCTGATTTCACAATAAAATGTGCTCCGATCCTTGGAATGAGTAATGAGCTCAGAGCAAATCCTCTGAGCTTCCCCAAAATGATGATCCAGTGAAAGCATTTTGCATGCTGAGTATATCATAACATGCAGGAAACAGGGTCCAGCTGATGTCCATGTCTATCCATCTTGGAGATGAACTTCTGCTTCTGGAAAAGAGGTGGCAATTTATGTGGAATTATTTGCTCAGGGTCAAATTGGTTCTTGCAGTGTAAACAGCATTTCTGAAGTTTTTCTGATAAATAATGTCTAGGTGCATTTTTAAATAATGTCTTGGTGCATACAATTATTACTGTATCTGTTATAGAAATGATCCAGAAATGTTTCCAGGGCCTGTAGGAATTACGGGTTTTCCAAATGTATTGAATTCCCATAGCTCTGGAGAATGGCAAGTCCAAGGTCAAAGCACCTTGAGGGTGTATCCTCACAGGATGGGAGGTGCAGAAGGGTTGAACTCATTCTCAAGCCCTGCTTTTGGTTTGTTTCTTTTCTTTTCTTTTTTTTGTGTGTGTGTATGTGTGTGTGTGTGTGTGTGTGTGTGTGTGTGTGAGAGAGAGAGAGAGAGAGAGAGAGAGAGAGAGAGAGAGAGAGAGAGAGAGACATACTGGCCATTGAACCCAGAGCCTTGGGCATGTCAGGGAAAGCAAGTGCTCTACCACTGAGATACTTCCAAAGCCTCTTTTTTATTTTTATTTTTTGAGACATGGTCTCACTAAGTTGCTCAGGTAGGGCTTGAATATGTGATTCTCCTGCCCTCGGTATCCCACATAGAGAGGATTAGAACCTATATGGTTTAGATGTGAGGTGTCCCCTGCACAGGGTCCTGTACTAGTGCAGGGATATTCAGAGGTGAAAAGACTGAATTGGGAGAGCTGTAACCTTCAGTCCACTCCAGGGTGAATGGACTGACTTGCTGGTTACTATAGGCAGGTGGAACATGGCTGGTTACTATAGGCAGTGGATCACTAGGGTCATATCCTGAAAGGGTTCTTCATCCCTGTAACCACTGCCCCACCCTCTTTCTCTCTGTGTCTCTGTCTCTGCCTATTGGCTGCCCTGAGGGGAGCATCTTTCCTCTGTTGGGCCCTTCCCCCATGATGGGCTGCCTCACCTTGAACCCAGAACAACAGAGTCAACAATCTATGGACTGAGACCACTGAAATCTTGACCCCGTGTAAACATTTTGTCCTCTAAGTTTTTCTTGTTGGTGTCTTGACCACAGCAATGATAAAGTTAAGTAAAACACAGCCGTAGGCCATGGTTCCTAGCTTGACATATACTTGTGTATATATGTAGTTTCTCATATCAGAGCCTATTAAATCATATTCAAATCTGTCTTGCATACATGTGTAACAACCAGTAACTAGTCTGGGACCTTGACCATGAACTGTTCTGTAGTTCAGTCTTAAAGTCAATGACATGCTGTTTATGGTCAGATCTATGCATGTGCCGTACAGGACTAGGACATTTAAAAAACTGAAAATCCCAGCTCTGCTTCTCAGAGAGCTAGGTTCTCCTCCCTTCATCTATACTTTGGACTCCTGCAGTCCCTGTTTTGGCTACTGTTGCTCACTCTGCCATGCCGCCATGGGATTTCTTTGGAGCTGGGTGTGAGAGATGGGGAAAGGGAAAAAAAGTTATTTTCTCCTGATTCTCTCTGATCATTGGATGACCTTTTCCTAATCTTTGAACCATATATAGAGGGGGCTTCTTCTAGAACTCTGCCCAGGCAAATGCCCACTTTCAGCTCTTGGTTAGTTTAGAGTCCATCCTGAGTTTTGATGGAGAAAACTCATCACATATTTTATGGTAGTTAAAATTCTGGTCTTTCCCACTCACCAGGTGCCATTTAATTTGTTAGCTCCATTTTACTCAGAATTGAATACTCTTTTTGAACCACTGAATTATTGTTGGGTTGTTGTTTTGGTTTAGTTTTTTTTTTGTTTGTTTGTTTGTTTTTGTTAAAGCAGCTAGGCCTTTCCTAACTTATGGAGTCCATTCCAGCACCCCTTTGTTTTTGCATTGCACATTTCTGCAACCCCTTAATCTTAGATTAATCCTAAAACCCACCTCTCTGCCCACTATACCTTAGTGATGTGGTGGGCTGAAGAAAATTAATTTATCCATGTGGCCTGGTGAGTTCCACTTGTGAAATACCTTCCTCCCATTTTTCAAAAAATTACTCTTAGTATTTGCCTTTTTATGCAAAACCCTGACTGCCAACCTCTTACTTTCTCAGAAAATGCCTTTACTACCTTCTTCTCAGAGAAAATGTAGCTAATAGGCAACTTCTTACTGATCACTTATAGATGTATCTAGCTATGTATCATTCCTCCTGTTTAATATAAAAATGTAATTCCTCCTTCCCTTCTCTAGTTGAAGAGCTGTTGCTTCCTATGCTCTGGATCCCTATCCTTCTGCCTTCTCATAGTAGTCACACATTACTGTCTCTCTTTCTTCCATTTCCCACTGATATTTAAGCATCAACTTGACTAGATTAAGGGATGCCTAGATAGCTGACAGAGTATGATTTTGGATGATGTCTGTGAGAATATTTCTATAGGAGATTGGCATATGAGTGGGTGGGTTCAGTAGAGAAGAGTCCCCCTTAACATAGGCAGGTATTCTTCAGTTGGCTGGGGACCTGGATAGAGGAAAACGCAGATGAAAGGTAAATGCACTCTCTTTTGGAGCTGGGATGACCTTCTTCTCCTGCCCTTGTACATCAAAACTCCAGAATCTCTGGCCTATGGACTCTGAGACTTGCGCTAGTGTCCTCCACTCCATCCTCCCCATCCCCACCTGCATTCTCAGGTCTTCCATCTGAGATTGAGGACCACACAATCAGTTTCCCTGTTTCTAGGGCTTTCAGACTTGTGTTGAGACCTGCCACCATCTCCCTGGGTCTCCAGCTTGCAGGTAACCTATTGCGGAGACTGCATATTCTCTATAATCACACAAGCAAATTCTTCTAATAAATCCCGCTCCCACTCCTGCTCCCGCTCCCCTCCCCCCTTCTCACCCCCGCTGCTCTTTCCTATTAGTTCTCTCTTGCTCTGGAGCTGACTAATTAGCTTGATTAATGAGTCCAACTAATACAGGCTCCTATACTTCAATCTATAACATAAAAAGTCTGCATCTCACTTCAAATTTTGCAAAATTTCCTAATGTCCCTCTGGCAATAGGGCAACCTAGCAGCTTTAATAATATTTAGATCTATGAGACTTAATATAATAAAATTTCATTTTTTCCTCATGAAAAATTCAGTGTAGGTATTCTTGATTGGGTTGCTCTTTTGGACGCTTCTTCTCTGACTCAGGGATGCAGATTTTTTTCATGCTGACCCACAAACATTTTCTACATGAGAACTTCGGGGTTGCTGTAGAAGGAAAGACATCTTGAAATAGTTTTCTACACACTTGGCCTGAGTGACCTACACCTTTTTACCCAGAGTTCTTTAGTCTAAACTGGTCCCATGGCTCCACTTGAAGAGAGCTGGGCAATGGCATCACTCACTGGGCAAATGCTTCCCAGCCTCATGTCTACTCTATGGAAGAGGAACTCAAGACTTCAGTGTTCAGCAGTCCCTCAGCTGCACCCCTTGCCCCTGGTCCTGCCACATATCCATCCACATGGACTGCACCATGATCTTTCCAAACTTGAATCCGATCATGTCCGTTCTCCATTTGGTACCTATCAGTTACTCCACTGCCCACTGAAAGAAGTCCAGCCCATTCATCAAGGCATTCGAGACCATTTAGAATTGAGCCTTTCCAGCCACACTTCCTACAGGATCTTAGACACTAATCCCACCAAACTGCTTCTAATTCCCAGAAGCTACTATAATGTAACCTGCCACTGTACACTAGCACATGGTCTTCCATTTTTCTGAAATGTTGCTCTTTGCTGTGTTTTGTGGACAAATTTCTACTGTCCTTTATTTGGAACCCCCCCTCCTTAAGTTTTGATGGTCATTTAGTTCCTTTGTGTCACCACTGAGTTTATGGAAAACCTCCATAGTGAGACCTTATGCCTTTTCCTGTTTAAACTGAGTTCCTTGAGAACTGGGATCATGATTCACTGTCTTACTATTTCCAATGACTAACACAGTGTTGGCCAAATGATGGATGCTTAATAAATATTTGTTTAATGAATAATTAAATTATTGAACCAGTGAGGTAGAATTTCAAATATTCCTTCTACCTGAATTTTAGTTTAATATTTATTCAATATTTTAAAAATTGGGGGCAAAATTATGAATTGGTGCTATAGTTATTGTATTTTCATTGATTAAGCAAGAATGACATTAAATTAAGATCTTATAGAAGTGCTCTCACATAAATTTTTGATTTGGTGAGGGAAGCTTCTTCACACTGCATCATTGAAATTCTTGAAGGTGATACAAGGTGGGCTGATGTGACAGGAAGTTAAAGTGACATGGATTTTTGCAGAAAGAATAGCAAATGTTTCAATTCAAAGTGCACAGAGAACAACCATAGAACTGAGACGACTTGAGTGACTGAGACAAAGAACTTGAGGAAATACTACTGCAGTCTGTAATATAAAAATGAAGCATGCAGAAGACGACGCTTCCCCAAATTCATCTTTTCTAAACCATCAAAAAATAGCTAAACTAGTTTAATATAGTTTTGAATTAATTTTATTTAATTAGTGATTCTTTGAAAATCATTCTCCCTCTATGTTGCATGTGATAATTCTTAGACTGGTTGATCAGCTCACCACCACTCCATCTCTAGCCAGTCCATGTAAGTGGAAATCACTGAATATTGAAAAATAACAAACAAAACCAAATACCTTGATGCCTTAATTATGTCCTTTGAACCATCGTGAGTTACTGTGACAAAGTGGGTGGTCTCCAATTTGGTCTGTTCTTGGACTTTGCCTCCCAGGGGGAGAGTCAGAGTGAGGCAGGAGTCTGATTTACCAAACTGAGATAAGGATCAGGAAAACTGTCCTTGCTGTGGAGGCTGGTGCAGAGCAGGAGAGGAGTGGAGATGATCTCAGCCTTCATTTCTGACATCAATTATGTCAAGGGATGGAAGCAACGGTGGGAAGTTTCCCTCTCTATTTGGAGATCAGGGTCACAAAGTCACCTTCTGAGTTGAACTAGCGAAATTTACACACAATGGATGAGATTAGCCATCTGTTGAAGAAATGCCAGAGACTGTGTGAAATAGGTGGGCCTCACTGCCGCAGTCTGGCTGGGCACAAAATCACGAGCCACTCAAACAGGAACAAACTTTATTTTTAAACTCCCGCCAATGCCCTGTATGCTCTCGGGAAAAATGCTGACCCACACATGTGGTGTTTCCTCGACCCCTCCAACAGGAAGTCCCTCCTCCGGAATTCCCTCCTACCACACTTTCCCAACCAATGGGAACTCTCCAGGAGTCCCGTGGCAGGCCGGGGTGGACAGCAGAGTCTAATATCCATATGAATGCAGATCTTAACATAATCATATCATCTCAATGGCTTGCTGGCATCACCTTTCAACCAAAAATGCCATGCATCATACTACTTGGCTATGGCTCTTAGCACCTCACAAAAATGCAATCTAGGTAGGTGATTTGGGAGTAAGCAGACAAAGACAAGTCCAGAATATATGTGTCATTTAGTAGTAGACTAAATCAATTGTATTGTGTATTGTGGGACAGAAGACTGTGTGAAGGTAGGTGTGGTGATGGTGGTAGTGGTAGACAGATGGAAGTGAAAGTGGTCAACTTGGGTTGAAATAAGTAAAAGCCCAAGTTCCCATAACTTGGCAGCGCTCACTCAAGCTCTGTGCAGATGAGAGACCCTTCCTTTTGCGCCCTTGTCATGACTGGGGCGCAATAGTCTGTAGTGAAGAGGAAGTTCCTTTCCCAGGCTCTCCTGCCTCCCTGAGTTTCCTTTGCCTGGCATTCTCGTTCACCCATTGTTGCCCAACCAGGGTTGTGCTCCACAGTGGACAGAAGCCTTTCAGTTTGGAGGAAGAAATGTGTCCCAGGGTAAATTGGTAAGCAGGGTATGAGATGAGGCTTATAGATTTGGAGTGACTCTGTATTCTGAAAATTTCTGATCCTGGTGAGAATAAATGGTGGCATTTGGAAAGAGGTCAGTTCCTTAAGCAGACACCACCCAAGAGACCTCTTGATAGGCAGCACAGTTCTCACAGAACATACCAACATTGTCATGGCCCCTCGCTGCCTGCAACAGACAGTGCCACAGTTTCCACTTGGGTTAATGACTGTCAACCCTATCAGACCTAGAGTCCTATTTTTAAATGAATGTTTTGTTATAGCACCTTTACTATTCTGAAAATAAATTTACAAATAATATAGCCTTCTACTCAGGGATTTTTAAAAACTCAATGTAATGTCTTAACTATAAAATAAAGAAAAATACTGGTAAAGAAGAATAAAGAATTTCTAATAAAATATCATGTACTGGAATGTGCTGATGCTTGGGGATGACTCACCAGAAGGCATAATGAAGTAGTGACAGACAAATGTAAGTGGTGCTAGGTGTTCAGGCAGCTCAAATACAAGATGCTGCTGCCAGTGGCGTGGTTTTCTGACACCGTGACTACTGTTGGTAAAGTTCTCAACCAAACAAAGTCATTCTTCTCTTGCTTTAGAAATATTTATGGGGCATTTACTGAAAAAAATCTAATTTATATTAGAACTTCATAAAAGTAATCTGTATGTCCACATAAAATGGAATTGAGTTTCACATCCAGATAAATACAAATATGATTTTCTTTTCTTTTTTTTTTCTTGGTACCAGGGATTGAACATTCAACCATTGAGCCACATCCCCAGCCCTTTTTTTGTATTAGGGTCTCTCCAAGTTGCTGAGGCTGCCTTTGAACTCACAATCCTCCTGTCTCAGCCTCCCAAGCTGCTGTAATTACAGGTATAGGAACTACACCTGGCTATAAATAGGGTTTTCATACTCATGTCTGATGTGACTTTTGAAAGTTACACAGAACACACATTTGGGTTTTTTGTTTGTTCGTTTTTGGTACCAGGGATTTAACCTGGGGTGCTTCACCACTGAGCAACATCCCCAGCTCTTTTTATTTTTATTTTTTAGACAGGGTCTCACTAAATTGCTTAGGGCCTTGCTAACTTGTTGAGATTGGCCTCAGACTTGCGCTTCTTCTGCCTCAGCCTCCTGAGTTGCAGGGATTATAGGCGTGGGCTGCCATACCCAGCTGGATGCACATTTCTTGATTGTGGTGCCTTGTGCTGTGCATGACTATGAAAGAAGTAGGCTCATCCTCTCACTACCTGATTGCCATCTTCTTACAATGACGAATCTGTACCTCTTGCACCCCCTACCACCTTCACTTCTTCTATGGGTATGTGTGTGTGCCAAAGGCACTCAACAGAGGGGAACTTTCCCATCACAAGGGGACACAGGGAGATGAGGATCACTAAAGGTATATATTTTAATGACCCAATAGGAGATAGGCCAATCAGTCCTGACTAACAAGTGGTGGCTGTGTCCCTTTCCTCAGTAGCTATTCAGGACAAAGATTTTGCAATCAATCCCCACCAATGGGCAATGGCCAAGTACTCTTACATCAAGGACAAAAGTTGAGGAGACTGCCTGCTGGGTGTGCCTGCTTTGGTTTTGATTGCTGTGTACCCTTCAGCATGTAGAAATAAAATTCTTGTCCTACCGACAGAGCTGATTAGTCTCCAAGTGTTTATTCTTGGCTCTTGAGGTGTCAGGACCCCAGGACCCCTGCTATTTCCAACAACTGGACCCCTAATATCTTTGGTTGCCCCTCAGTAAATGCCATCAGTGCCACCTAGGGAGCAGTATTAATGCTGTTGGAAAGCACTGAATTAAGTAAACAGAAACCCACATGGGGGTCCAAAATGATTTAAGTACCTATCCTGTGGCACAACCATCCCATGGCCTGGCATAACAGATGAATCCTGCTAGCAGGGGAAAAGGACAAGGCTGGATGGGTTGGATTGAATATCTAGTTTAGAATGAGAAAACAATTCCAGGTGGGACAATTAAGCCAGAACTTAGAGTGGAAACCAGGGTAAGAGTTTCAGGGACTCAGGCCAACACACGGAGAGGGTCAACCTAGAAAGAACTGTGGCTGCAGGTTATGTGAATACCCAAGTGTTATATTTTGGATCTTGAATGCCCCCAAAGGCCTGTGTTAAAGGCCACCAGCCTGTGGTGCTATTGGGAGGTGGTGGTACATTTAAGGGGGGGTGAGGCCTAGCAGAAGGAAGTTAGGTCACTGCGGGCAAAATGTTGAAGGGCCTATTGGGACCTCATTCCACGCTTCTCTCTTTGCTTCCCAGCTACAATGAGGTAGTTCCTCTGCGACATGCTCTTGCAATGATGTACTGTGCTGCCACAGGTCCAAAGCAACAGGGTCAAACAACCTTGGACTGGAAACAAACCAAAGTAAACTTTTCCTTCTTATACATTGATCATCTCAAGCATTTGGTCCCAGTGATGGAAAGCTGACTAATAGCAGATTTATTCTCCATGCCAGAGATCCCAGATCTGCCTGAAGGGGAAGAATTCTGGGTGATTCCAGGAGCCTAGAAGCATTGGCTTTGTTTCTGAGATTTAAGTCTGGGAAGGTGACTTATTTCCAAACTCCTCCTGTAGGCACAGCCCCGATCATAAATGCCTCTTCATCAGGCATGAACTCAAATAGCAGCAGCTGAAAAAGAAAGCCGAGGCTGTAGAGGCCAATAGCCTCAGTTCACCATTCCCAAGCATGTGCTCTTGAAGAGGGTATGTCTTCCACAGCCACACTGTAGTTCTTGAATTATTTTTTGCCCTAATTTTAACACAAGCTTATCTACTCATTACTAAAATGAATATATATATATGTTTTTTTTTTAAAGAACAGAACTTAAATGGCGTTCACAACCATTCCTCACCCTTCCCATATACCAGTTATCTATTGATTTTCTCAGGATAGACACAAAACAGCTGCTTGGAACTCATTTGCAGTCCATTTCCAAAAGTGAGGTCATGAAGGTGTGGCCATGAATTCAGGCAATGTTTATACTGACTACCACAATTTACAGGGATAAGTACATAATTCTGCTTGGAGCCCAGCCTGAGATCAGCCCCACAATCCATGCTTTGTGACTCAGAAGCCGAATACTCACACACTTGATATTCCCTGAAGTCCCTCTGAACGGATGATGCTTCGTTTCCTGTGATTTTGTTCCCAAAGCCTCATCCAAGGCAACTATCTATCTAATCTCTGCTCAGTGTTCAAATTATTTGATTTTTTTTAAACTCCAGTGGGTTGAGCAGGTTCTTTTGTGCACACAGTTCCTGGAAAAGTTGAAAGAAAGAGAGAGAGAGAGAGAGAGAGAGAGAGAAGCTCTTGTTTCAATTACAACCCTTTCAGAGGTCCTATTACTTCATCTGTCCCACATTAACCATAGTGGAGGGTCATGTTAGTGGAGGGTCATGAGAATAACAGGTCCAGCTTTATAGTCCTTGATGGAATGTATTTAGCAAAATTGAGCCTTTTTTAATTTAATTTTTTTATTAGCTATACATGACATTACAATGCTCTTGGCAATTCACACATTTGTATCATTGGGGTATAATTTCTCATTTAAAGAGAAAGGAAAGTTTTCTGTGCCTGAAAAAAGATTTTCCATTTTACTGTGTAATAAGAGGAAAGGAACTGCAGAAAAAATTATCTGCAATTACAGAACAATTAAGGAGACAGCTGATTTTTTTTTTCCTTCCAGAAGTTCCTCAGTCATGCTTGATATAACTGCTAAAGCACACACCTGAGGTCCCAAGTCCATCAGCTGACTTCTCACCTGCTCTGGACACCTCTGTCCCTCCACTCTCCCATCTCTTTATCCATAGCAGTTTCCAATCCTGGCTCAGCCCCTACGTTTTGAAAACATTTCTGGGCAGACTTGAGGGCTCCTTACCTTTTGGTTTTACTCTCAGTGCCACAGACCAACAATTTGGTTCCTTGGCAGTTGATGACCTGAGAGACCACCAGAAGCAGATCTAGAATGATACTTGGTGAAAAGGAATCTTCATACCTGTGCTAATCAAGTCCTCAGTGCATTTTTCTATGTGTCTTTTAGATTTTCTTCTTTTTTGTGTCTCAATTTAATCCAGATCCATTCCCCTCTCAGAAAATCCTTGATGGTTCCCTATGCCCGCCCCCCCCCCCCCAATCAAGCCTACACTTGTTAACATAGTAGTATCCAAGATCCTCTAAGATTTGCCCCAAGGAGCCTTTCTAACAACTTCTGCCATTGAAAAAGCAAAGCAGCTGAGCATGTAGCCCCAGGACTCAAAATCTGGCTTAGTGACTGTGAGCTGTGCGCTCAGCTAAGTAACTTAATCCTCTCTATGACTCAGTTTCCTCAACTGAGGAAATGGCATAATAATAATAATTATTTGAGTTGTGTGAGAATCAAGAGAATTAATAAATGTTAGGTGTTAAGAATAGCATGCTGCGGCTGAGGCTGTAGCTCAGTGGTAAAGTGCTTGCCTTGCATGTGTGAGGCACTGGGTTCAATCCTCAGCACCACATAAAAATAAAAAAAGATACTGTGTGTTCATCTACAACTAAAAAAAAAATAGCATGCTGACACACTATAAGCACTGTCTATTGCTATAGTTGTTATTACTCACTACCCTCAATTAACTTGAATTTTTCTATCTTTATGCCTTTTACCATAATTACCAATTTCTGAAATGCTCTCTCCTTCTTTTCACCCTCTAAGTTCTTCTTATCTTTTAAAGTATTCATCAAATTCTTCCTCTTCTGCAAACTTCCATGGACCATTCAATTTTCAATGTTCTCTTATTTATCTGTAGCTTTTGTGACCTATTCCACTAATTTCACAAGTAGTCATTTGTTACATCACGAAACTTCTTTTACTGCTGCTTTTACTCTTTACTGCTTTGTGGCAGTAATTTTGAATGTAATTTTCTCTGGAGCCCCCTGTTCTTTACCCTGTGAGTTCTTTGTACAGAACCGAATACCTGGTATATTGCCTTTCCAATATTAGCTCAATAAATATATATTTTTTTGAATTGACTTGATCTAACAGGTTGAATGCAGGATGCTATTCTTAACACCTAACATTTTGTTGGGTGCCTTTGGGAGCAGTGAACTGAAGTGAGAGTGGAAGAGTTGAAATTTTATTCTTTGCTTATGGAATATTTATGAAGTGTCTGTGCAAAACACTTCACTTTCACCTTGAATGTGGCATGGTACTCCCCACCCTGCCTCTCTCCAAGAGTAAATGCTGGGATATTCTGATTGATGAAACTAGTATGAGACCAGGCACTGTTTGGGGCCAAAGGGGTAGGTTTGGCAGCCAAAGGGCTCTTAGAACAGCAAGTTAGCCAGATGCAGAGAGGCAGGGGCAGAGTCCCCCAGGCATGGCTACAATTGTTGCTTCTACAAAGAAGTGTTATAAATTCAAACTTCCCTTCCTTGGCTGCTCAGATTTCCCCGTGGAAATCTTTGGCATCTAAGGGGAAGAGCCAAGCAAGATAGGAAAAGAGCCAGTGTGTTGTTAAGTCAATTCTTTGTGTTCTACAGGACTGGGCAAATTATATTGTTATTTTGTGTGTATATATGGATATGCACAAATTCCACTCTTACGTATAATTGTAATACACCAATAAAACCAAACTAACAAAGACTTTTGTGTTCTAGTCCAAATTATTTCATTAACTTCCTGGGTGGCCTTGGACACACTTCATAGACATGCAGCTCCCCTGCCTACCAGCAAGAGTGTTAGATCAATGTGTTATCTCGTGGGTTTCTGCCGACTCCAATATTCTATCACACTTGGATTCTTCTCACAGTGGAGTCATTGGTATCTACTAGTGGGGAGAGACACATCCTTCAGCTGGAATTCGCAGTCTTCTGACTGCTGAGATCCAATAGGATTTCTATAAAGTGGAGCTCAACTGAGTCAGTCCCTAGGGTATGGGATGGTCTCATTTCCTTGGGAGTAACCCTCTTACCACAGTCTTGAAATCCTTTTCCCTCTCCACCCAATCTGGGAATGTAAGGACTCACAGACTAGGATAATGAAGACAGAGCAGGGCAATAAGGAGCAAAGGACTTAAATTAGGGAGGTCTCTATTACTGGGTCAGTTGTCCTTCTCTCTAGATTACCAGTGAATGTTGCTGCCTTACAGTCCCTCCTGAAAGGACCAATGTCACAATTGTTGGTGACATTAGGAGATGAAGCAAGATTCCTCTGAGGCTTGGTGCCAAGTGTGTGTGCCAGTGGTCTGAGAACCCATCCAGACTTGGGCTCAGTTCTTACTAGGACATTACATTTGCCCATCTCCCCTCCCACTGCCAGAAGGTCATCCAGGATGTCCTTGGCAGCCTCATTCAGATGCTCTGGACAATCTCTCCTTTAGCACCACCTCTCCCACCCAACTTCAACCCACAGCAGCTCCTCCCACTAATCCTCCTCTATTCCCCCAGCCAGGGCAGTAAACCTGCCTTCTTATGTCCAGTTCCTGGGACGTGCAAGGCCAGAGCCTCATGTCTCTGGCCTGTAAGTTCATCTTGTGCCTGGAAAATCATGCTGCTATTACCTCCACCATGGGAAATTGTGCTATGTTCTAGGAGCCAGGAAATATGTGTGGCAAGCAGGGCATGTACAAAGATATCAGTTGTGGTAGAATGAGTAGCCAAGTGTGGAAACAGACATCTGTCCCAGTGACCTGCCTCACTTCCTGCTTTGTTTTCCGTCTTCCTGGCAGGGTAGCAGCCTGGCTAGGCACTTGGCTCTGTTAAGACTTGCTGGGTGGGGAGGAAGAGAAGAGAAAACACAAGGCCTGGACCTCCAGGGAGCTTTCTATCTGGTTAGAGCAGTAAGGCATGCACACACGTGCATTTGCACACACACGTTCTTGAGGGAGGCAGAGGGAATTTTACCCTGGGGCCCAGGTTCGGCTTAAGGCAACTTAAAACCCCAAGTTAATCTTTTGGGTGAGAAGATCCATAGTTATTTGATATGGAAGGCACAGTAGACCCCCCACCCACCCAAGAGGATGAAGAATCAAGCTTAAATTGGAAGATCTGGGCTCTAGTCTTAGGTTTCCACGTGTTATTTATGTGATGATAAATCCTCCCAATCCTCGGTTTCTTAATCTGGAAAATGGGGGGGGGAATAATTTCTCTTGCTCATCTCTCAGGGTTGTTGAGAGTACCAAATGAGATAAGTAGGTGAAAATGTTTTATGAGACACCATAGAGGTAAAAGATATCATTAATATTTTAAACTAAAATATATGATCATACAGAATGACAAAGTCTAAGGTTATTGGAACCTTAGAGATATCTACTCCAATATTTTTCACTTGCAGGCAATGAAATTGAGACTGGTAAGCAACCCAGGGATAAATAGCTAAGCTGGGCAGAGCCAAGACCAGAGAACAGCCTCTTCAAGGCTGTTCCCTGGAGCTGCAGGGGTTACCCCAGATCACCCAGTACAGCTCTCTGCCTCTATGAATGAATCTTTTGCTGCAGGCAGAGCCCCTTAGTCCTTTAGCCTCATGGAAAACATTATATGGCTAACCCTGGAGTCATTTACCCCCTTACTTTACCCCATACCAGCTCCATTTCTATTCCTTACCACCAGCCAACTCCTGTGAAAATGGCTTCCGAAGGAACCATGGATTGCAAGTTACATCACCCCCACATAATTGATGACCTTGCAGAAGAGACCCAGAGACAGGTTTGGGACAGCTTGTATGAAAAAGTGAGAGTCTTAGTAGCCAATCTAAATATTGCAGACAGAATTCTTGCAAGCCAGAGCTTTCTAAAACATCATTTGCCAAGATGGCTCACACCGTTGCAAGGCAAGAATCTAGGTACAAGCTTATGAAACAACTGGTACAGAGGCAGCCTTGGAGGGCATCCCTGGCAGGTAGGTGAAAGAGGACCATGAGCTTTTCAACTATTTCTCTCCAGCTGCTGCTATGGGCCTCTTAAGTTGTGAGTTCTTTTGTTTCTCAACGGAGAAGAGAACCCTGGAAGTTAGCTCATTCGGGGTATGCTTCCATCTCTACACTGGATGTTACCTGCAGCTTTTCCAAACATGAAGGTTCTGTTCTTTCAATGAATGTTTCCGGAGAAAAGTACATTGGCCTTGGCAGTTGACCTTCATTTCCTCTGACTCCTACTGATTAGAAGCAGGGAAATAGCCACTCCCCAAGTTTTCCACTTGAAAGTATGCTAAGTACTTGATCATAATAAACCCCTTTTACCTACATTTATCCAGACCTAATAATTTTAGAAACATTTTATCCACTTATTTACTTAATCATGTCCCTTCCCAAATGTTACCTCACTACCCCTTCCCTTTCCCCACAGTGCCCCTCACTCTTTTCTGGGGACCCACCTCTCTTTGCTACCTAAAAAAAGAAACTTTCCCATTTTCATTTCATCAACATTTGAATAAGCACAAGATGTTTAATTTGGGAACAGTGTCTGTGGGAAGGAGTGCTTTGTTAGTTCCTAAGTAATGCAAAGCTTAATTTAGAAAGTAATATAACCTTGTTGTTGTTTGGAAGTCACAGATTATGAATTGCACTGCAGAGGCAGCCTGCCTGATGATTTTGCAGCACTGGGTTTTTCTGTAGCAATTTCATTTCACTCTTGTTCAGTGACACAGGGGTCAGTCTAATGGAAGCATTTACTCCTTGGGGACCAGACCTTGGTCTCATTCATCCTCTCTGTGAGGCCAGGACCTGGCAAGGGCAAGCAAGTGTGGAGTTTTTTTTATAAGTTGAACTGCATCCTGTTGCCTGTCTGCCCCCTCCTCCCTCCAACCAGATTCTAGAATAGGAAATAACAGCAGCTACCTAGATTTGAGCAAGGCTGGGACAGGTGTGATCAGATCAAATCACCACTACCTTCCTTAGATCTTGGAGAAAGTTAAAGTGCCCCAAATGAAAAGTATCCTTTCCTATCAGATCAAAATTAGTCACTTCCTCTCAGGGACACACAGGACTAGACCCTGAAAACTGATGGGAACATAAATAGAATGGGACAGATTTGGAGGCAGGGTCCATGAAAGGAGGAAATTAGGAAGCTACCTCATCCCCACCACCTTAATACAAGTATTCAGGGCTGGAACTGAGATACACCGCTGTTGAGCCTCGCTGCCCCAGAGCTCTCAGTGAGTTCCAGGCAAAGTAGTCTTCTGTCACTTGATGGGGGTGTTTCTTGACTGTCATGGAATGTTCTAGCACCTTCAGATAATGATCATTCACATTTTTTTTAAATTCCTCAAGGCCCAAAATTTCTGAAAGAGAATATAAAATTCTGTTCCCTTCAAAGGTTGAGACAGATCTAGACTATGTGAGGGTGATTTGGAGAGAAAGACAAAGGACACATGGCTGTCTCTCCACTTCTCACCTGGAGTCCCTCGTCCTCCATCCTGAGAGTTCCAAGTATTTTCTGGAAATGAGAGGGGCTGCTTGGTTAGGACACTATCACTGGAGTTATATTCCATCTGGTGTAGGCAGCTTCTTTAAAAAAAAAAAAAAAAAAAAAAAACAAGAAAACCTTGGTCTGGCTGATCTAGGAAGGAGATGAGCATTGGGCATCAGTGGTTGGGGGGGTGGGGGCAGGTCGCAGTAACCAGTGGGCAGCAAAAATAGGACAGGGCAAGGGCAGCCCACTTGGAAGTCAGAGACATGAAAGATGTGACTTCACCGCCACACGCTGGCAGAGTTAGCCATTTTTGCTTCACAGCATATTTTAAGTTTTGTTCTGCGTTAGCTTGTGCCAAATCTTAAAAATCTTTCCGAGCTAAGCTTGTGGGTAGGTTCATCTCCATGCATTTTTTTTTTTTGTTAGGATTTACAAGTGGGTCAAGAGTGACACAGAGAAACAAGAAAACAGCTTTGACAGAAACACAAAAGCAGGAAAACCGAGGACAACAAAAATATACACACAAAGAAAAACTGGGAGAGCCTGAGAAAAGGCATGAGAGCAACGCAGAATGCGTTTTGGTTCTAGAGATTCCAGAAAGCCTGTTAAAACGGCATTTTCTGAGAGATGATAGCTGGGTCCCCCAGGATGGGCATCAGGCCATTCTGGCTGAAGCCATCCGGGATTAAGAACGAACCCGAAGAGAAGACAAAGCTCCATTGTTCTGTTAGTTCTTTGGCTTGGCTCCTGCCAACCTGTGCTGGGTTCTGACACACACCCTGAGCTCCCCCTGCTGGACACTCTTCAGAATTTCTTCATCTGGATCCAAAGTGGAATCGGATTACGTAACCTCTTCTCGAGTTGCTCCTCCCACCCACACTCCCCCCGCCAAATTCCTGGCTTCTGCAACGCCTGATTTCTATAGACTGGGCCGAATGCCCTGACTGATTGCCCTGGCCCTAAGGCCCAGAGAGGTCAGTCCTGAGAGACCCATGCTATAGAGAGGGCACGGAGGGAGGCTGGATGAACAAACCTCTACCGAACACGCACCACATAAAAAGTGCTGCGGAAAGGTCTGAATTAATCTGGCTTTCTGAGCTTGGGGAGGGGCATGGTCCCATTCAGGCCTGACCAACTGGAGCAGTCTTCCAAAGAAAATCTGAGCAAAGCCTGGCGCTGGTAGCAGCGATGGCTGAGGGTCTTCGTTGCCTTCTCTCTCCAGCTTCATCTTCTCTTCCTGCTCTGCATGAAAAGGAAGAGTTGCAATGAAGAGGAGAAATTGCAAAGCTCTTGGGCCAGAAAAGAGAGAAACACAAGTCTCCCCAAATGTCATGCCTATTCTACTACCAAGAATACCCTTTATTTCTGGGATGAAGGGCAGAGAGCTGGTCCCCACCCCTGCTCCACATTTCCCTCTCCTTAAGGTTGACATAAAGGCATATAGTGAGCCCTGTCCTGTCGTTACTAAAGTGGATTGAGATCTGAGCCACAAAAGCTGGACAGAGGCCTATGGGAGGAGAGAATCCGAGTTCAGAGAAGGGCACAGAGGTGAGGGAGAAGGAAAGAGGGAGAATAATAGAGGAGGAACAGGAAGTCTGCAACTGGGGAGTCTGCAACACCAGACAATAGACAGGGCTTAGTCAGACTCTCCCAGAAAGACTTTGAGTCAGTAATGGGGCCAGTTGAGGCTCTAGGCAGTAGACTCCCACTCTGGCTGTACATGGGCATCACCTTAGGACAGGGGGACAGATATCCAGACTTCTGGGTAGGATGTATGCTCACAAAAGGAACTCTTTTCCCTCCTCCCAGAGATTAGAAATCCAAACCATCTCTCTAAAAATCAGTAAGTTTTTCTTTCATAAATGGGCTGTGCTTCTCTCAGGGCAGAA
Organism: Marmota flaviventris; assembly: GCF_047511675.1. Taxonomy (NCBI): domain Eukaryota; kingdom Metazoa; phylum Chordata; class Mammalia; order Rodentia; family Sciuridae; genus Marmota; species Marmota flaviventris. The sequence continues at coordinate 58,426,318 of NC_092505.1, read as the reverse complement.
AATAAAAAGGCTCCTAAAATATTAGCGTAGTGGTATAGGGTTATTTTCAAGGTCTGATTCCCTTTCCTTTGTTAATGATGAACAGAACAAACTTTACAGTAAAACATATTGCAAAAAGCAGTAATTGCCCTCAGGGAAATAGGGCCACTTGTGCTTTAGCTTCATTTTTACATGCTTGGCCTTGGCCTGCTGTGTCTTTCTCTTGTCCATCTTTCCTCCCTAGCTCCCCCTTTTCCTCTTATTCTGTCAGCCTTTTGCTCACTTTGTCCTGATCTCCCTGAGTTTCTGGCTTCCTGCCTTACTTACTTTTCTGTTGCTCCTATATCTGCTTCCCTGGTCAGGGTGCTGATGTGGAAGGACAGGGAAGAAAGCACTGGCTTATCTGTTTAGAGTTCCCAAAATGTCCGATGCCCAGCAGGGTTCTAATGGATCTACCAGATAGCCCACAAAACTTGAGGAGAATCAGGCTCTTTTAGTCAATATTCAGTCTGCAAACCACCTCTGAAAAACTACTGGCCAGCTGACAGCCCATAAAGTTATATTATTTTCTATCTTGAATAGCCCCTATTCATTTTTAAAAAATTGTTCTTATTAGTTGTACATGACAGTAGAATGTATTCTGACATATTATACATATACAGAGTATAATTTCTCATTCTTCTGGTTGTACATGATGCTCCTGTCCATTTCTACCATAGAAAAACATTTTATTGATTCGTGAGTCAATAGGAGCAGAAGGGCCTTGGCAGGCACTGCATATATACCAATAATGGTTATTTTTCACCAATGTAAGTCGCTAAAAAAATAACTGAAACTGACCCAGTTTAGTTTCTGATATATAAAAGAAAAAAATCAAAAACATAAAAAATGAAAAAATCAGGAATGCTCTGTAGAAGACATCATTTCTCTGTGCTGTTATAGCTGGAAAAAAAAATGTAGTAGTTTCTAAAATGCTCCTGGAATAAAATGGTTATTCAAAGAAGCCTGTTCTGCTGCCTGGTGGATCTCAGCTGGTCATAGCCAGCAGGGGGCGGCCTTCGGTCACAAACGAAGACTGCAGGGTGCATAGCAGGGACAGGGCAAGTGAAAATTCCAAGGTCATAAACTGGTTATTCTGAGCTGTAAACACCCACTTGGGCCTGTGCAGGCCCCCAGAGATCCTTGTCCAAGACTCTTGATAGATTATGAGAAGCTAGATTTCAAGTGACCAATTCTTCGAAACACTTTTTCTTTTGTTTACATGATTAAAACCTGGGCAGAAAAGCTGGATCTGAATTTCGCCCTCTGGGTGCGGCAAGCTATTTAACGTGCAGTCACTGCAGTGACTTGTGCCTTAAAGCTGCATAATGTTTGGAGTGAGGATGTTTGGGCTTACATCTGACTTAGAAAAGCCCGTGCTGGGCTGGGGTTGTGGCTCAGCAGTAGAGTGCTCTCCTAGCCCAGCCCTGGGTTCGATCCACAGCACCACATAAAAACAAATAAAATAAAGGTATTGTGTCCAACTATAACTAAAAAATATTAAAAATAAACAAACAAATGCTGTGTCATGGACTGGGTGAAGGCATCCCTACTGTTGGCCATTCCCTTTTGTTTAATGAATGAGAAGAAACCCTAGGAAAGGTAGAGATAGGAATGAAGACTGCTAGAAACGTTTCCTTGTGATCTGGGCCATGGTAGAACTCCACTCCTAAGTGTATACACCCAAAGGAACTGAACACACGTCAGCCCAAAAACCTGTATATGAATGTTCAAGGCACCATTATTCATCATAGGTAGAAAGTAGAAAGAAGCCACTGTCCCTGGACTGATGAATGGCTAAACAAAAGGTGGTACATTCACATAACAGAATATTAGTCATAAGATCTATGAAATATTGATACAACGTGGATTAATCTTGAAAACTCTGTACTAATTGAAGGAAGCCAGTCATAAAAGATTATGTATGATACCATATGAGATATCCAGAACATACAAATCTATAAAAACAAAAAAAAAATAGATTATTGGTTGCTGGGGGCTGGGGGAACAGAGGGATGAGAATTGACTCCTAGTAAGAGTGATATTTCTTTTTTAGAGCGATGAGAATGTCCTAAAATTAGATAATGGTGATGGTTGCACAAATCTGTGAATATACTAGCATCCACTGAATTGCACACTTTTAAAGAGTCAGTTTAAGTATGCAAATTATAACTCCATAAAACTATATACATATATGTGTGTGTGTATAAATATGTGTGTGTATGTATATATATGTGTATAAAATTTTTGGATATATATCATGAAGCAGAACAGACATTATAGAGGGAAACTTAGAGCAGGAAATCAGGAGAATATAAAAGAGTATTTGCCTTCTGGGAGAACCAGTCCCTCTTTCAATTAAAAAAAAAAAAGGTTTTAGATGAGAATAGAGTAGATTTAATGCAGGATAGAGATAGAGGTAGCCAAACTCAGCGTAGGAGGCAAAGAGAATTGTCCGCTGTGATGAGCCATCTCTGCGTCCTCTCCAGCTGACCCACTTGTGAAGAGTTTACACATTCAGTGTGGTCATGCTGGCTGTGGTAGGGTGGGTGCTGTTCTATTCAAGATAGGAGGGCTATGGAGAGTCAATGTCATGATGAACCCCTGTGCGGAGGGAAATGAGGGAAGATCACACTTTTCAGGCCACAGTAATAAGAAAGGCTTCCCAGGCTCTCAGGAAGTGGCAAAGAAGGAAGGTGATAATAATTAAGTCATCAGCTCAGCTTCTAGAGCCTCACAGTCACACTGGAGTCCCAGGAATATTATCAATAATGTCCACGGGGGCCGAAAAGTTGTGTTCTTTCCTTCTGGAGTCCCTACACATCACTTTCTAGACACCGAGCCCATGAGACCTCCCTTAATAAAACTTGGAAAAAGGGAAGCAATAGTGAAATAGATAAGGACCCAACTGAAAAGTCCAGTTAGTGTGACTGAAGCCACAGGTACAGCCTTGGTGGACACATCAGAGAGGACGTGTCCTATGAAGAAGACAAGGAGACTCATGTCATACTATATAATTGTGAAGAAAAAGTAACTGGAAGAATATAGGTTAAGTGCCAAAATAAATATTTCTTAAAAAAAAAAAGAAAAAAGAAGATGACAGTGGAAAATTTTTTCACTTGCCTGTTTATCAGAACCACCCAGTGGATCTGTCTTCTTGAGGCCAGAGACATTAAGCAGGGCCATTGATGTCCCACGCCTGCCTGAGCATAGCCTTCCACTACAGTTCGCTTGATATGTCTTTGATCTCTTACCTTCATTCAGTTCCTGGACAGAAATTGCAATACATTAATATCATTAGGTGCTATCAAATCAGAGTTTGTTTCTAAGATACACTGCAAGAAACTATATAAGAGTATACCTTTGAAATTTTTTGTTTACTGATTTAAAAAACTCAACAAAATCTTTCTGTCCTGTAATTGTTTATGGTGATCAGAGATGGCAATGATTCTAGAGTGTGATAAAATATTTATCACACTCTTGTGTTTGTCTCCGTGCCTGGTCCTCTGGGTGAATGTTACGCATTTTAGGAAACGGGAATATGTGTGACTACATCTTACAAAACTTGTCTAATTATAGGTTCAGCCAGGAATTGGGAACTCAGGACTTTCTATGTAGCTAAAGTTTCAAATGGGCATTGAAACTGGAGCTCAGAACACTTTCAGCTACATAGTAAGTAAGAAGTTAAAACTGTCGCGACCCCTCGCCAGCCAGGGAAACACGACACAGGATTCTTCTTTCAACAGTTTATTCAGGCCTTGAGTCATGTATCATCTTCTAGCGCCCGCGCCCGATACCCCCAAGCACAGCATAATAAAGCCCCCCGCATCCCAATCCTAAGCCGCCACGTGGATCTCTCTCATAGGGTGGTAAGGGATTATGTGCCAACTCTCCATAAAAGGAGTTGTTTACCACAGGCCACAGTGGAAGCTGGTGCCATCTTCTAATGGCGGCCACGATCTATAACAATGGCTTACCACAGTTCCCCCTTCTATTTTATAAAACAATGTAGGCGAAAGTAGAGGTCCTATCCCACTGTGCAGAAGTGGCTGCAATGTATGGTCCAGTCCTAAGGAGGCGCCTTCCCCAGACCTGATCCCATATCAGCCGACGCCTTTTTTCGTAGGGCGGGGCGTGGACGTTAAACCCGCATGCAATAGGACATGCTTTCCTTGAGGTCCGTTGAGGGATCACTCAAGTGCAGTGCTTTGCCTTGCATCCTGCATCGTGACGACGGCGAGAAGTAGGATAACACAGGTAGCCTGGTAATAATAACAAATTTTAAGTTGGCAACATAATCCCTAAGCCCCAGAGGAAGGTAAAGAGTCTGTAGCCGAGAAGAAAGACCAGTCCTGAAACCCATCTGCGTGCAATGGTAACAAGACCTGCAGAGTGCAAGGGCTATTCAGCACTGGGAGAGAATAAGGAAGAGGACATGCCAATCCCAGTGCAATGTGAAACTAACTTGGGGTGTAATGGCCCTGCCCAGAAAATCACTGTTTAAGATGTGCAAGCCAGATTTGTGGAGAAATGCCATTTTCTAAGGCCGCAAGAGCTTGTACAATCATAGCCTTTTCTTGTGCATGGCGAATTTTAAGGCGACAGAGAAGCCACAAACAAAGTACAACACCAAAGCAACACATTGCCCCCAAAATGCCCACTTTTATCCATTCCTTAAAGAAGGAAAAGGCAGAAGATAGCCAATTGGTGAATTGACCCAAAGTCACTGGTTCGACACGGGTGCTATTCAAAACAGCAATCTGAGTTAGTTGAGACTGGATCAAGTTTTCTGCTTCCATGGACCAGGTTCTGGATAGATACTCTCCGATGATGCGGGAGGCATTTCTGGAATCATTAAATCTGATAGAGGTTATACATAAATGCGCACGTTGATCGATACAACCCAAATGTACTAGATCAGACAACTCCTCAACTTGAGCTTGAAGCAGATCTATCCTTTGATTAGCAGCCAGAATCCCAGATAAAATGTGTTGATTAATTCTACTTTGAGATTCAAGTATAGTGGATGTTTGTTGAATAACCTGATTAATAGTGGCAGCAGTTTGTACCTGGCTGGCCATGGCTACTTCAGCTGTAACTGCTGCAACAGCAGATACCGCCATAGCTGTCACTATAGCTGCCGTAATTCCAAAATCTCTACGGGCTCTAATCAGTTCAACAATAGGAAAAGACTCTGGATCTGCAGTAACCGGAATTGGGACAAAGGTCGGAACTTTCATAACCACTGCCGTAGTCCAGGAGCCATTCCAACACTCAGACAAATAGCAGGTAGTATTAGAACAATTAAGCATCCCCTGTGATGTATCATTAGCCAAAATAAACAGGAACAGAGATTGGAGACAGACTGCTGCGGAGGGTAATGTAGCATTAGATAATTGTGAATTATTTGCAGAAATTTTAAGCCTCCTATTTCGCCCCGAGTCTTGGGTACTACCAGAAACATTAGACAGCCAACTTTGGACTCCTCGTAACTGAGCCAAAGCGGAAATATCAGCTGTGGCTCCCTTTTCATTGGAAATCAACCATTGAAACCAAGACCAACCTGCTCCTATAGAGGAATTATTGTTGGAAGAATTATACAAGTATCTTTTAAGAGAGGGGGAAAGAGAGAAACCTTTAGCGACCTGATGTTTCTCCCAAGAATGATCTTGGCAAGGTGTGAATGTTGGGGGGAAGCCACACTCAGGAGTGCAATAAGGAGAAGCCTTGAAATGAGTGGCATTAGAGGTCTGATTAGAAGGAGACAACGGAATTAACACCTGGGAAGTAATGGCCAGAGTGGTAATATTAAGCTCAGAAGTATTTGTCAAGTTTCTTGAGTTTTGGTTTTTCCCTGAGCTAATTTGTAGGAGCGCTGCAACCAAAACTCCCTGCGAGATCCAACTGTACTGCAATGGGTCCTCCCAGTTAGTCAAGTTCTTAAGTTTTAAATGGATGCAATCACCCTTGGAAAAACTGAAGCAAAAAACTCCTGTGAGATTGATGCTGGAGAGATTGAAAGACCGATCTTGGTCCCCTCTAGGGGAAACACAAGGAGCAGACATCTCACATGAAGTAGAAAAAAGAGTGGGGAGAACACTAGAATTGCTGTGAACCGGCATCAGCATTGGCCACGTTCGAGCTACCGCCCACCACTGCATTGATATCCCCTGTACCATCGATATCAGCATTAAAACCAGGACATTCAGTAGAAGGATGGTCCTCATCATGAGACTGTTGCAGCGCCTCCTGTTGTTGGTTGATTGATGTTGGGACTCTTCTTGTCAGGCGTTCTGGAACCCACACCGGCTCCGTCCGGTCCTGTGGGAAAACACAGACAGAACCTCGTGCCCATGCCAGCACGGGATCAGGCCCATACCATTGTCCAGAAAGTACATCTTTCCACTTAACGTGCCCAAAGTTCAGGGCAGAGGGCGAACAGTGCCTAGTCGCAGCAGAGCGCCCTTGGATGTCCAAATTCAAGAAATTAATAGTAAATAGAGCCAGGGAGAGGCGCTCTTTCGGGGTGTGGCCTAAGCCAATTCCCCCTTTTTGTTTTATTAATATCTCTTTTAGAGTCTTATGAGTATGCTCTACAATACCCTGACCTTGTGGATTGTAAGGTAAACCATGGACAAGCTGGATACCCATCTGGTTGCAAAAGGAAGAAAATTGTCGTCCAGTATACGTTGGACCATTATCCGTTTTAATGGTCTGTGGTAAGCCCCATGCTGCCCAGGCTTCTAAGCAATGCATGATAACATTTCCAGCCTTTTCACCAGACAAAGCAGAAGCATGGATAATGCCAGAACAAGTATCCACAGACACATGGACATACTTAAGTTTGCCAAAGTCGGGAACATGAGTAACATCCATTTGCCATATAGTTAAAGACCGCAAACTATAAGGATTTACGCCCACAGAAGGAGGATGATGTAAAATGACACAATTAGGGCAATCCAAGACAATCTGGCGAGCATCAGCACGGGAGATAGTAAAGCGCTTTTGAAGTGCTCGTGCATTGACATGAAATTTACTATGAAAGTTTCTAGCTTGATCTAAGGAGGAAACGGGGAACATCCAAAAAGGACGAGTAGCAAGATCAGCTTGGGCATTGCCAGCAGAAAGAGCACCCGGTAAACCTGTGTGGGCTCGAATATGCAGGGGGTGAAAACAGGCGGAGCGATTCCAAATCAATTTTTGAAGGTGTAGAAAAAGAGAAGACATCACTTCTGATGTATGTATGGGACCTATAGCTTCCAACACTTTTAAAGCTTGAACTACATAGACAGAATCTGAGATCAAATTAAAAGGAAATGGACATTGTTCAAAAACTTTTATGACAATTTGTAGTTCCACCCATTGCGGATTGCCAGGAGCAAACTGATGTTGAATAGGAGGTTGATCATTTATCACATAAGCCCCAATACCAGTTTTAGATCCATCTGTAAAGATATTTGCAGCTCCTGGAATAGGCGTAGAAGAAGTGATTTTAGGAAAAATAATAGGATGTTCCTTAACAAATGTTATAAGAGGATGTGAAGGATAGTGATTATCTATCTCTCCTGGAAAAGAGCATCGCAATATAGCCCAATTATCCAGGTTGGCACACAAAACTTGAATTTGTTGACAAGTATAAGGGACAATCACAGACATTGGAGGAAAACCAAAAAATTGTATGCTTTGTTGTATCCCTAACATAGCTAAGGAAGCAACTGCATCAGGATAATACTCAAGAGATTTTGCAGGGGATATACGTGGATGTATCCACAATAAAGGACCATCTTGCCACAAAACTCCAGTGGGTTGCCGTACAGTGGCGAGCACACATAATTGAAGAGGCTTATCCTCTTGACACCTGCAAAGGCTAGCATGCTGTATAGCCTCCTCCACTTTCAGCAGCGCTGATTTTGTTTCCTCAGTAAGATGCCGAGGGGAAGAAAGGTCTGAATCACCTTTAAGAATTTCATACAAGGGTTTTAATTCAGCATTGGGAATATGTAAATAACCCCTAATCCAATTTATGTCACCCAATAGTTTTTGGAAATCATTCAAGGTACGTAAATTATCAGTCCTGAGAGTCACCTTTTGGGGTGTAATAGTTTTACAAGAGATACTAGCACCAAGATAATCAATAGAATCTCCTGTTTGTACTTTATCAGGTGAAATAAGCAAGCCCTTTGATTGCAATAAATGTACCAAATCAGTGTAAGCTGCTTCCAACATATTTTTGGTTTTGGCTGCCAGCAATATGTCATCCATATAATGTATACACTTTAACAATGGATACTTTTGTCTGAGTGGAACAATGGTCGCTCCTACAAACATTTGACACATTGTAGGACTATTGGCCATGTCTTGAGGTAAAACCACCCATTCAAACCTTTGATCAGGTTCCTCATGATTACATGAAGGCAGAGTAAAAGCAAAACGTTTGGAGTCCTGAGGATGCAATGGAATGGAAAAGAAACAATCTTTAATATCTATACATATCATTGGCCAATTTTTTGGAATTGTTGAAAGCAAAGGCAAACCTCTCTGAATGGGTCCCATGAGCTGCATTTGAGCATTAATGGCCCGTAGATCATGTAACAACCGCCATTTTCCAGACTTCTTTTTAATAATAAATATGGGTGTATTCCATGGAGAAGTGGAGGGCTTTATATGTCCCAACTTTAATTGTTCTTGTACTAAAGCACAAGCTGCAGTCAATTTTTTAGAGGGGAGCGGCCACTGAGGAACCCACATTGGCTCCCCTGTATTCCAGGTAATGGGCACCTGATCCTCAGCGGCCCCTAAGAAAAACCCAGCCCATGTCTATTAAATTTTTGTTGAGGTTCTAAGTGATGTCTACATCCCTGCAAAATTTTTCCTAATCCAAGACCTGGTCTATATCCCATGTCCTGCATTATCTTTTGGGCAACTGTTGAATATTCATTACTAAGTTGAAACCCCATGTCCTTCATAAGATCACGTCCCCATAGAGAGATTGGGAGATCGAGCACATATGGTTGAAAAGTGCCAGAACGTCCTTCAGAATCTTTCCATGATAAATGCCTGCAGCTGACTTGTGGAGCTTGAGCATATCCCAAACCTCTTAGTGATTGATCTGAGAGCTGCATTGGCCATCCCTTTGACCAGTCCTTTAAAGCAATTATGCTACGATTTGCCCCAGTATCTAGTAATCCTAAAATTGATTTGCTTTTTATAGTTAACTTTAAAGTAGGATGGTTCTTCATATCTAAGGACAAGTAAATGCAATTCCCTCCGGTGGTTCCAATTTTATCATTTGTCCTCAAAAAGGAATCAGCAGGAAAGCGGGTATGTAAACTGGGTAGAATTAGCAATTGGGCAATCCGGTCTCCTGGGGAAATGGACACAATGCCTTTTGGGGCCTCCACCATAACCTTTACTGTTCCCACCATGTCCGGATTAATAATCCCAGGGAAAACATGAAGGCCCCGTAGGATAGAGGAAGCACGCCCAATCAGTAAGCCCACAGTGCCAGGTGGTAAAGGTCCTTTAAATTCAGTTTCCACCAGTTGGACTCCCATTTTAGGTGTTAATACGAGTCTGGCGGCGGAGCAGAGGTTCAGTCCCGCGGCACCTGCAGTGGCTCTCCGCGATTCTTGGGATGGTGCAGGGACGGCTAGGACTCGGTTTTCATTGTCCCATTTTCCATTGCCCCATATATTTGTGGGCCCTGGGGTCGCGGGCCCCCCTGGCCGTTTTTTGACATGTTTCTATCTTTTAAAGGCTGACCATGTATATCTTTGATGGACCTACACTCATTAGCCCAATGCTTTCCCTTTTTACATCTGGGGCATAAGCCCAGTTGACGGCTAACAGAGGTGGGCTCAATTTTGGATGTTCCCTTTTTGTTAGGACATTCTCGTTTAAAATGTCCTCTTTGATTGCCCCCAAAACACTTTTCGGCAACAGGGCTGGATTTATGTGATAATTGAAGGACAGCAGCAGCAAGGCCTGCATTAGTTAACGGCCCACCTATTTTTCTACAGACTTTCATCTAGGCCTTTATACCTTTGTTTTTATAAGGAGTAATAGCTGCTTTACATTTTTTAGTACATTGTTCAAAGACAAGTTGTTTAATCAAGGGCATTGCTCTATCAGGGTCACCAAAGATTTTTCCTGCGGTATCCACCATCCTAGCAACAAAGTCTGAGAAAGGTTCTGTAGGGCCCTGTATTATTTTAGTCAGATTGCCAGACACTTCTCCTCTATTTGGGAGTGATTTCCATGCACGGATACAAATGTTATTAATCTGTTCATATACCTCAGGGGGGTATCCTGTTTGTTGATTAGCAAATCTGCCCTGTCCCAAAAGCATATCCTTATCCCAGGCAGGGCGTCCCGCTGCATGATTTTGTGCAGCCTGCTTTACCGCGCCCTCTAGCATAAATGCTCTTCAGTCCAAGTATTTGCCTGGGGAGACACAAGCGCGCACTAGACTAGCCCAATCTGAAGGAGTCATGCAAAATCTAGTAAGTCCCTCCACCTGAGTAAGGGTGAAAGCCGCATCCATGCCATAAGTGCGGACAGATTTTGCCAAGGTTTTAATTATCTTAAAGTCTAAAGGCTCATGATATCTTCCCCTGTTATTGTCCTGAAATACAGGGTATGCAAGTCCCATATCTGTATTAACTGTCCTCCAAACTTGTGCATGAAAAGATCTCCCGGAACCTTGGCTCCCCCCCACATACGGGGGTGGGGCAACCGGCACCATATCTTCTTCTAGGTATTCTACCTCCTCCTCCTCAGAGTTTTGTTGACCGATATTAGATCCCTTCCCCTTCTTACAGTAGGCCTGCGTGCCCTGTATCTCCTTTTTCTTCTTTTTCATTTTTATCTTGCGTAGTTGTTGTAGCAATATATCAAGGTCCTCAGAACTCTCTGAGTCGCTTGTGTTCTCAGGCGTTTTTAATTCGGTCAAGTCTGGGTAGAGCCTTCTCCTATTTTTAGTTTCAGGCTCTCTTGCTTTCTCACTACTCTTACTCTTAATACTCTCTGCCACTTCACTATGTGATCCTTCAGATTTTTCCTCATGTAGTTGCTCAAGAACAGCTTGACCCTCACTCACAGCTTCTTGGCATTTACTATCTACTATACATCCTCTAACTAACTTCCAAAGTGGTATAACACCACCCTCTAAGGTGCCTTGCTCACGAGCGAAATCTAGATCTTTCCCTAATTTGTCCCAGCTAGGAACCGTAAGACTCCCTGAAAAGGCAAACCAAGGAGCTGCTATATCAGCTTCTCTCAAAAACATCTGCAAAGTACTCTGCTTTACCTTAAGTCCTTTTGAACGTAGCAACCCATCTAGGGCCAACAAAATTGGGCTTGAAGAGGTAGCGCCCATAATGTTTTCAGAGCTATAAAGAAAGTGAAAGTACAAAAGCTCCGCTCTCTCTTTCTTTACAGAGGAGCGTCCCGCTATTAGCTTGCGGATTCCCACTTTACCTGGGAACTTACCGGTGCACCCCCTGACTGCTGAAAGTTCTGGATCCTGGGTTCGGGGAATATGGTTCCCCGTACGGGCCACCAATTGTCGCGACCCCTCGCCAGCCAGGGAAACACGACACAGGATTCTTCTTTCAACAGTTTATTCAGGCCTTGAGTCATGTATCATCTTCTAGCGCCCGCGCCCGATACCCCCAAGCACAGCATAATAAAGCCCCCCGCATCCCAATCCTAAACCGCCATGTGGATCTCTCTCATAGGGTGGTAAGGGATTATGTGCCAACTCTCCATGAAAGGAGTTGTTTACCACAGGCCACAGTGGAAGCTGGTGCCATCTTCTAATGGCGGCCACGATCTATAACAATGGCTTACCACATAAAACAACTGGTGAGATACCAATTGTCTTTGATAAATTGCATGAGCTTAAAAACTGAAAGGATTGATTTGGGAGTTGGGCAGATCTGGATTTAAACCGGGCTTCTTCCTTCAGTTACCTCTTGAGTAAATGTGTTTTGATCATCTACCACCTGCCAGGCACTGTGTTAGGCAATGACACTAAAAAGTACATGAGAAAGACAGTCTCTGTCCTTCTGCAGCTTGGAGTCCTACAGCCCCAGTAAATACTAGTTATCTCTAAAAAGTTATTAAACTTTCTGCATCTAGATCTGTAAAATGGAAAAGAACACACCTAATGTTGAAGGTTGGTATAAGGGTTCAACTGAATCCCTTAAACAAAATGCCTAGGATGTTGCATTTTGAAAGCATTCTTTCCCTTCCGATGTACACACCTTCTTGGTACCATTTTGTCATTTGATACCACATACTATTCCCTCTAACTGAACCTTCCTAGCTTAAAAGGAGACCAAATGGGCAAAGGTGCTTTGGCAAATCCCAAAGCACTTCCATTAGGAGACACTAAGTATTATAGTTGAGAACTTGGGGGTTGGCATCAGAAAGACCCCGGTTAGAAACCGACTCTGCCACTTGCTGATATGGGGCAAGTTATTTAACCTTTTGAGCTTCAGTTTCCTCCTCTGTAAAATGGGGCTAATAACCGCCATCCTCCTGTAGTTATTGAGGGATTGAGGAGATACTATATACAAAACACTTGGCTCAGTGTTTGGCACATAGCGGGACTGAGTAAAGCCTGCTATCATTATTTGTCTTACTTGTAGAACATCAATTTTCAGCACTGGCACTGGTCTTGATTGGCATCATGGCCAACTCCACACTTTAAAGAAGAGGAAACAGGTTCAGAGTGGTTTGGCCAAGTCATACTGTTAGTTGGAGGCAGAACAGGAAACTCTGATTCTTACCTCGAAATCCTTCATCTTTATTTCATGTTTCACAGATGGATTTGACTAAAATGTTGGTTCGAGGAACATTGAGTTTGCACATGTAGAGTGGGATAAGAAGCCATGCTCCCCTCCTGAGACTCATTTCTTTATGTACAGTGTTGGAGTTGGCTAATTGATTCTATTCAAGGTTCTAAGACACCAAGCCTTTCTGAGGAGAAGACATGAAAAATAAGTAACCATGAACTACTTCACCTGACCCTTACTAAGTTCAGACTTGTGATCTATTTCAATATCAGGTATAAACAAATATAGGATTCTCCCTCCATGCTCCTCTTTACAAGGCTGCTATGTCTGACCTTGTAGGTGGCTGCTCATTCCATGACACTGATTTCCAAACTGCAGAGCATAACCTATGAGTGAGTCTTGAAATGAAGTGAATGGGTCAATAAATTAGATAGAAGAGAATTTAAATTATCAAAATGGATCCCGGGGCTGGGGTTGTGGCTAAGCGGTAGAGCGCTCGCCTAGCCTGTGGGTAAGCCCTGGGTTCGAACCTCAGCACCACATAAAAATAAGTGAATAAAATAAAGGTATTGTGTCAACTACAGCTAAAAAATGATTTTTAAAAAATGTATCCCAAGTAGTAATAAGTATGATTTTGTAAAATCCTGTGCAAGTTGATTTAAGTACTATGACATCACAATTTAAAAATATTTTTTAGGATGGGCAACAACCAAAAAAAAAAAACCTGAAAGGTACTGCTTCAAGACATGATCTTATTTTTTTGCACTTTTAAGTTACCCATTCATTCATTCACTCAACAAACATTTGTTGAACACCTACTAAAAGCCAGACACTGTTCTAGGCCCTGAAAATACAGCAGTGAGTAAAATAGAGAAAGATTCCTGTACTCATGGGGTTTGCTCTTTGATGAGGGAAACACAAGAAATACATAGGTAAGGTACAAAATTTAGGAATAGAAAAATTACAGATAAAGAGAGGAACAAGAAGGAGGGAAGGAAGGAATCCATGACATTCATAATCAATAACCCAGAAAAAGCATTGTTGTCACTTTGGTTTGTGTCCTTACAGACCTTTCTCCATGTGCAGGTGTCATTCATCTTGACATTCTGTGGACATCAGGATTGCAGGTCATGTGATGTACATGGTGGACACTGACCAAAATCTGGTCCTTGGAATTATGGGTTTCTCTAATTCTACTTTTCTCCCTCTCCCATCTGTCTCACAGTTGGCTCCACGTAGCCACTTTTTTTTTTTTTTTTTTTTCTGTACTAACTGTACTGTCAGGTCCTCAATCCCAGGCATCTTGATCTCTGTTGCTTATGAAATGGGCACAGTGCCGGGGTCCACTCATGGGAAAGTTCTGTGTCAGGGTTCTGTTGCACAACGATTTCTAATGTCAATGATTTCATCACTTTATAGATAACAACATCAAAGTCCAGAGAGACTGTGACTTGTCCAGCTTCTCCCCAGTGGGAAGTAGAGGCAAAAGGCTGAAATGTCTTGTGTGTCACCATTTGAGAGCTTTGGTTTGGCTTCTCCATCCACCATGCATTCTAAATTCCCTCCTTATTGTAGCAACATGTTTTAAAAAATTAAAGATACTAAGGTTTCATATTTGCTGTTTTAAGTTGCTGTTTTCCAAGAGGTATAAAGTGGTTAGACTTATCCTGGTATAAAAGATAATTAAAGTAGTAAAATTCCTTGTATTTTGTGATTGCCATACTAAAAGCCTTAAAAAGGAATGGACTAAGAAGCTGCACCTGGGCCCAGCAAACCAGAAGATAGAATTGCATCCTTTCCAAAAAACAGGGTTTAGGCTTCAATGGCACTGACTTTCCATCCTACTTTAACAAGCTAGTCCACGAGGTAACTTTACCCTTAAAAACTCTGAAAAATTTTTTTGAAGAGATGGTTTATGGTAGAGAGCAAGGAACTTAAAATGGAAGAGGTTTGGACTCTAGCCCCTTCTGCTGGGTGACCTGCAACTAGTCACTTCCCCCCTCTGAGCCTGTTTTTTCCTTTCTTTCTTTTTTTAAATTATAATGTGCAGTGTGGACTAGATAGAGATTTGCAAAGGGTGGTCAGTGGGGCTTTCCAACACATATTGAGTGGAGGCTCAGAACCTGGGATTCCAGAATACTGCCTCCTCACCCTCTCCTTTCCCCTCCCTCAAAACAGCTACCTTTTGATTTAACAGGAAGAGAATTGTAAAAGATTTTCTTTAAAAGAAAGGTTCTGGTTTTGTTTGTTTGTTTGTGGTGCTGGGGATTGAACCCAAGGTCTCTGGCATGCTAGGCAAGCTCTCTACACTGAGTTACGCTCCTAGCCCAGATCTACTGGTTAATAGCATTTAAAATTCACCAGAACAGCCAGGCGTGGTGGCACATGCCTGTAATACCAACTGCCTGGGGAGGCTGCGGCAGGAGATTTGCAAATTCAAAGCCAGCCTCAGCAACTTAGCTAGATACCACCCCCCACTCCCCCACCTACCCCCCAGGTCTCAAAAAGGTGTAGGGATATAGCTCAGTGATAGAGCACTTCTGGGTTCAATCTCCAGTGCCCGCCCTTCTCCCTGCCCCCACAAAAACAAAATCACTAGAAATGCTTTGAAAGATCCTTGCCACTTCTAACATTCTATAGTTTCTTTGCTCTGTGGACATACCCACCAATCATCCCTAAATTATAATATTCTCTCTGCTGACCCATACTGTGCAGCATGTATTATGCTGGCCATAAAGCTTCTGGAAGAGAGCTTATCTGGTAATCCTGCCCTAATAATGTTGCAGCCAGCAGGGAAGAACATTCGAGCAGCGCTTTTTGCTGACCAGGGATTTTATTTTATTTTCTTAATTTGCAGGCATTTGTTCCAAGTGCTTTGGAAGAACAATCCCAAAATTGTCCCCAGTCCTGGCCAGCACGGCAGCATCTCATTCATGAGCTGCTCCTTTGTGTAGCAAAAGCCATTGTGCAAAGCCATTCCTAACTGCTGCCTGCGGCCGGTGAACAGCGATTCAGGTTGCATCCCACACTCTCTCCTGCACACTGTTTTTCTGGTTGTCTGTCTCATTGTGTGCTCCCAAAGTTGCCCCTGAAATCCAGCCATCTTTGGCTGCACCACAGTCTGGGCTGAACCGGGCCGCGCCTTCCTAGTCCTGCCTAGAGCACAGCCCTTTCTGGTACTGAGGAATTTCACACGCAAGGTGGCTGCTTTTCTTGCTCCAGAGTGGAGTGAGAGCATTTTTCCTTTACAAAGAACAATTTAAATTTCCATTAAAGCTCACAGATGCTAAAATCAGACAGAGATAAATCAGCAGTTTCTACTCACTGCCGGTCAGTAAGGTTCAAGAACTTGCTGGAAGACATGTACATCAGGATGTAGAAGGGGAAAGTGAACAGTGAGTATAGCATTCTGAGTGTTCTTTGCCTCATTTAATCTTTATGACAACCCTCCTAAGTAGGTATCGTACTCTCGGCCCCATTTGAAAGACAAATAAACAGACTGGGAGAAGTAGAATAACTTGTCTAGACACACGCTTAAGAAGTGGCAGATGCAGGAATTGAACTTGTTCTATCTGGCACCAAATGCTCTGTTCTTCCCACTACACCATGCTGCCTTCTTGAGCATGCTGACTCATTTGGGAAGTTATATAAGCTTGTAAATCACTCTGAGATTCCCAGATAATGTGACTGCATAAAGAAGAACAAAGTGTTGCCATGAGGAGCTCTGGTGCAGTGGCGGAAGCTTGTGCTAGGCACTGCGCAGTTGGGAAGGACTCGGCAGAACTCTGCACCAGTGGGCTCTGAACCAGAGGCGATCGTTTGTTCCTTCCCCTCCCAACCTGTTCTGCAAATAAACAGAATTTTCATGATAAATATAAAAATAAATCTATTCCTCCATTTAATGTATAGTTAGTGACTGATACAAACTTTGGTCACCCTCAGAAGGTATGCCAAGGTGCCCAGGGTCAGGCATTTTGGTATCACTCAAGACAGTGCTTCCATCAGGGGAAGTAAGGAAAGCTGGCCTTTAGTATTACCTACATACCATTTTTATTGACTAGAGAAGTGTCACAGTCAGATTTGGACTTCAGGAAGTTATTTTTGGCCTCACCCCTATTCCATATGTTCAGCACTCCACACTCAAGGCCTGTGGCCCCTGCAGCATGGCTTGGCAGCATGCTCAGTCCATGTACCACGCAGACCAGAAGTTCTGGGGAGCACAAGACCCTGAGACCAGCCCTACAGCAATGATGAGTGAAGGGTTGCAGGGTGAAGACCCCCAGCTTCCCTGTAAGTCAAGTGGGATGACTCTGAGCCCTGTTCTATACTGTCTTCCAGAATTTTCTAGTAGGATGAAGCTTCAGAGCCTCAAAGTGCTTGGTAACACACCTTTTATTGGTTCCCTGTCTCATGTCTCAGCCCCCAGGGTTTCCTGGGGTCACCTCTCAAGTAGGTTATTTATCATCAAATCCTGTCTCAGGTTGTGTTTTTAGGAGAACCCAAATAGTGACTATTAAGTACTTGATGTAAAGATAGGTAATGGAGGTTGGATTAAGGGAGCTAAAGTGGGAGTGAAAAGGAGGGGAGAAAGAGGAAGAATATTTGCTCTGAGATTGAGGACTTCAAATAGGGAACTCCTACAACTCAATAGGAACAAAACAAACAACAACAAACCAATAGCCCAATTTTAAAATAGTCTAAGGACTTGAACCGACATTTCTCCAAAGAAGATACATAAATGGTCAACAGGTATAAGAAAAAATGCTCACCATCACTACTCATCAGGGAAGTGAAAATCAAAACCACAGTGAAATATCACCTCATACCTCACAAGATGATGAGGATAAAGAAACAAGACAATGTATGTTGGTGAGGATGTGGAGGAAAGTGGAACCCTTCTACACTGCTGGTGGGAATGTAAAATGGTGCAGCTGCTATGGATCCTCAAAATTATTGAAAATAGAACTATCAAGTGAACAAGCAATCCGCTGCAGACTATTTATCCAGAAGAAAATAGTAGAACTGGATCTTGAAACAGTATAAGCACTCTCACGTTCACAGCAGCACCCATCACAACAGCTAAATTGTAAAAACAGCTGGAATGTCCATCAAAAGACAAATGGATTTGCCCCATGTGGTGGTGTGGTGGCGCATGCCTGTAATCCCAGAGGCTCAGGAGGCTGAGACAGGAGAATTGCCAGTTCAAACTCAGGCTCAGCAATGGGGAGGTGCTAAGCAACTCAGGGAGACCCTGTGTCTAAATAGAATACAAAATAGGGCTAGGGATTTTGCTCAGTGGTCAAGGCCCACGAATTCAATACCCGATACCCAAAAAAAAAAAAAAAAAAAAAGAATGGATTAATGTATATTATATTTATATGTATTATATATGTAATGTATAGTATATATAGTATATATAAACCTACATACAGTAGAATACTATTCATCTTTAAAAAGGAAAGAAATTCTGTAGTAGAGCAATATGAATGAAGCTTGAGGACATGCTAAGTGAAATAAGCCAGTCAGAGAAGACTAATATTGTAGGATTTCATTTATATGAGTACCTAAATAGTCATATTCATAGAATCATAAATCATAGAATGGTGGTTGCTGGGGGGTTTGAGGGAGGGAGAAGGTCAAGTTATCAACAGGAGCATTGTGTTTCAGTCAGGGAAGGCAAATGAATGCTCCAGAGCCACTGGACAGCATTGTAACTGTAGTAAAATTAATACATACTTCATGTTGTTAAGGGGGTAGATCTGGTGTTAAATGCTCTTTCCACAATAAACAACAAAACAGGTTAAACAGTGGTAAGTGAATAGGGAAGGAAAGAGGAGACCATGTAAGGCCTCTGGGCCTCTGGTGTAAGCTACTAGACGGATGCCGATGCCATAGCTGAACCGGGGACTACATCCAGGAGGTAAGAATCTGTGGGAGAAAAGGGCATTGGGCTCTGGTTTGCAAGAGTGAAAGTGCCTCCTTTGCCCAGAGCATCTTCCCAAACCTCTTACCAGAGTGCCTGAAGCTCTATATTAATCACTCCTTTCACTTGCTTTTTTCCAGACTCCAACTTTTTAAATGTTCCTGAGATTATTGGTACTTTTGTTATGTATGGTAACAGCACTGGGATTATAGAGGAAAAAAATCCTTAACTGTGAGAAATACATGCCACAATATTTAATGACAGTGTAAAATGAAACACTGTCAGGGATTGCTTTCAGCTAATCTAGCAAAAAGAAAACTGAAATGTATACGTACAGAGATGAATAAAACAGTATTGGAAAAATACATAAAATCATAAAAGCTGGGGACTAAAAGCATGTGTTCATTACACCATTTCCTCTACTTCTAAGTGTTTGAAAATTTTCACGATAAAAAGAAGTACTCTGGGCTGGGGCTAGGGCTCAGTGGCAGAGGGCTTGCCTTGCACATGTGAGGCACTGGGTTTGATCCTTAGCACCACATAAAAAAATAAGTCAACAAAAAATAAAGATATTTTTTAAATGCCAGATATTTATTTAAGCATAAAAATCAATTAAAAAAAAAAAAAAGTACTCTGGTACTTTCAAAAGCTCCCAGGAGGATATTCTATCCAATTGTCTTTAACACCTGTGAAAAAACAACTACAAAAAATGTATTTTACAAGAATAGGAAGCTATATTCCATGTATGTATGGTATGTTAAAATGAATTCTACTGTCATGTATAACTAAAAAATAACAAAAAATAAATAAAATTTTAAAAAAAGTGTTTAAAATTTTTGCCTTTTATATATTTAGAAGCAAAGAAGCTTGGTTCTTTCAAGAAATAGATTTGTTAGGAGCTGGATTTTAAAAGAGAAAAAAAACAGGATTCAGGATGTAGAATATTATAAAGTCAACTAGATTCAATAGCTAGTTGATTTTACCTAAGGGAGCCTAAGAAAGCATCTAATGACTCTACCACATCTTCCCATGCTGGTTCTACATCAGGCGATTTGTATGCATGATCTCATTTTATTTCCCAAACTGTGAGTAGGGATCCAGAAAGGTTCAAAGGGTCAGGTCTTTAACTTAACCATGAGGTGATATATTGCAAGGGTATTGGGAGAAATATTCTGGGTTTGGAGCTCCATGTTTCTAGTTTCAAAGTCTGGTATATTCCACAGCCTTCAGCTCAGCTCACTGAGGTCACCTAGGTCAGCTTGCCAATCCAAGAGGTGATCACTCACAATATGGCTCCTCAAATTGATTTCCTGAAAATTGGCTTTGGTTAGGACAAGCCTAAATAAAGAGAAATGAAGAGCATGCTCCATGGGCAGGGATGGCAAGGTGCATAGATCAAGTGAAGATTGTCAGGGAAGCATCAAAGCTGTTCACCCCAGACCCTTGAGAGACTGATGGGTTGCCAGGAAGGCTGAGGTAGACACAGCACTTAGAACAGCTGACTAGGAGAGAAGGAAAGATAAAATGAACTGTAAATAAGCAAACAACTCCGTGAGCAAATATAAAATGTTAAGAAAAGTGCCGTTTCCTTATTCTAAGTACTTATTTGCTTTTTTAAAAAAAATCAACTTAAGGCCCATTAAAGGACATTGTTAAGTAATTACAATTTTTTCCTTCTGTTGGAATATTATATGTTCATAATACTATGGATATTATTATCTATAGTAAAAATGCTAGAAAGCTGCATATAGATAGATAGATAGATAGATAGATAGATAGATAGATAGATATAGATATATAATTTTTTTTTCAGTACTGGGGATTGAACCCAGTCAAATGCTCTACCACCGAGCTACACCCCCAGCCAAAATTACAATTTTCTAAAACCATTTTCTATGTGGAAAAAAGATTGAAAGAAAAAAATATTTAAAAAGTTATGTGATTGTTCTTAGTTTGTAGAAATATGGATTTTTAATATTTTTTCATTTTATTTTTAAATTCTCAAAATGAAATGTGTTAATTTTATAATAGGAGGTAAAAACAGAAAAGAAAAAAGAAATCCAAAAATTTTTTATTTTATTGTTTATCCTGACTTAATCTGGGTAATGAAAATGATTATAGGAATAAAAGAATTTAAAGACATTTATAGTTGCATGTTGACAATTTAAATATAATTTAATTTAAGTATAATTTGGTAGGAAATCTGAGCAAACTTCATGACTGGGTCTCCATCCCTTTTGCTTGATCTTAAACTTGAGAAAGTCTGTTCATCTCAAAATCATACCAATGATACCAGACTTCTAGCAACAGATCTTTCCCTAGAACTCAGGAGGTTAAATATATACAGCAATATTTTAAATAAGCCAACTTTTTGGTATATTCAACAAGACTCAAGAGTTAGACTTTGTAAATCATAGTCTTTGAGGGGGCAGACTTTGTGCTGAACTTTAGAAAGCCAGAGTCAATCCAAGAGAAAAATTCTACTGTATCTCCTACCTGGATTGAAAACTTCTCCCCAAGACCCTTTTACCAAGAGCTACACCCATCTACAGAACCTATAGTGCTTTGGCAGGGGGTAGTGTCTTCTTTTCACTGACTCTGAAATGGAAACATTGGATATTTGTCATTTAGAAATATGAAACTCGGTAGTTTCCTTTTTTCATTTTCTTTTTTAAATTTGGTATTGGGGATTGAGCCCAGGGGCACTCAACCACTGAGTCACATCCCCAGCTCTATTTTGTATTTTATTTAGGGACAGGGTCTCACTGAGTGCTTAGTGCCTCACAGTTGCTGAGGCTGGCTTTGAACTCGAGATCCTTCTGCCTCAGCCTCCTAAGCCACTGGGATTACAGGCATGTGCCACCGTGCTCGGCTCAGTAGCTTTCTTTAAGAAATTTTAACCAACTCTGAAGAAAATAAATACATGTTTCACATTAGGACTAGCCATGTGTCCTACATCCAGGATGTGAAACTCTGCAGCACAAATATCCAGTAAGAAACAGACTTGCTCTTTAGAAGAGAGGAAGAGAAAACTAAGTATAAAACTGTATCTGTATCTGGGGGTTTTAAGGGAAAGGTTTTCCAGGGGATGTGACCTTTGCAGCAGACCTTCATGGACATAATTTAGTCAGCTGCAGACAGCAGTAAGGGCATAGGATGGCATTAATGGGGAGAAGAATATTAACAAGCAAAACACAAGATAAAAAGAACCAATACTTTCTGTTCCAAATTTTATAATCGTCAAGTGGTCCTATGAACTGAGACCCCAGGAGTCATGGCCTGGCCTATGGCAGGGCTTTGTTTTGGTGGGTGAGGACTGGAGCCCTGGGAGGCAGGTGAAGGAGGAGGCAGCTTGGCTGGAGGGGCTCCAAAAGAAGGGATGAGACAGCTCCTATTGCTGGAGAGATAAGAACTTACCAGCAAAGAAGAGATGTTTGAAGGGCACTGTGAAGGGCATTTTGTTTTGTGATATGCTCCTCCTCTTCGGCATATTCTGAAATCTTTGGTAAAAATCTGTTTCCGGTCAATGTGCTGGACTTGAACGTTGAATTAGTTGTGTGGGGGGACAGTGTTGAGGGCTAATGTGTGTGGTATATGGTATGTGGCCTGGAAGTACAGGTGGGATGGAAGCAGAGGCAGAAAGAGGGGTGCAGATGCACTTGGTTAATATACTCATTCTGAGGTGACGAAAGGCAACTAGTTATTCATTCATCACTGTATGATGTGCCAGTACTGTGCTAGGTTAAGCCAAGTGTGATGTGGTCCTGGTCTTCAAAGAGCCTACATTCTAGTTAGTGGAGGCTGGGGGTGGGGGGGTGGGCAGGAATTGACTAAATAATAAAAATGATCAAATTAGGATTGCAGTTAGTATTATGAAGGAGAGGTCTATTGTGCTAGGAAAGTTCATGGAGGGATTTGACATTGTTGGTTAGTTAAGGAGAGAGAGAATTGAGTTCTGAGGGATAAACAGGAATACAGTGTAGTGTAAAGAAAAGAAAGTGCACAGGCCCTGTGGAAGGCAGGAACTAAGAGAAGCTGGTGTAGTCTGGGCACAGAGTGACACAGAACATGGAGCCTAGCGTAGCTGAGAAGGCAGGAAGCAGACTGCATGGGGTGCCATAAACCAGGTACCCCATTTAATAAGAAGTGATAGGATCGTATATATTTTAGAAGAGCACACTGGCTGCTGTACAGAAAAGAAATGGTAATATGGAAAGAGTAGACGCAGGTGAGAAAACCAACCTGGAGGCTGAGCTCTCCCCAAGCAGAAGATGATGACAGGGCAATATCTGATCACCAAGAAGAAGGCATAACTACAGCCTCAACTACAGCCTCAACTATGAGGATAGACCCTATCATATATTAAATTAAAAACTTCCAAGAAAATGTCCCCTTACATTAGGTACAAAACTTATTGCTCCATTCAAGTACAAATATGCACTTATGTAAGTGACTTTAGTAATAAGAACAGATATATGCTAACATAGGAAGCAAAGACTGTCTCTGAAAAGAGGAATGCAAAATGTAATATTCATAAGCTTTTGGATATGTCTACTTGACAGATGTGTTTCTAAGTGTACTGTATATTTTTAGGCAGAGATCTTTTTCTTTTTTTTTCCCTCCTGGTTGGTTTGTATACAGCACACTAAATGGATGGAACAATGAAACTATTATGTAGGAATTACTTTGTCTTTGTGATTACAACAATTAACTGAAGCATGCATTTAAAAAATTTCCATATCACCTTCAATTCACACTGAGGTCTCTAATCTTGCTCAAGGAAAAATTAACAAACCATAATGGCATTAAGAGATTATAGTAAAATTCTATATTGGAATTAGATCAAATAGACAAAATGAATAAGGTTATGAAGAGATCCAAACCACACCATTACCAATCTTGTCCTAACTTTGCACTCACAAAATATTTTAAAAGTTTACGTGGCAGTATTATGAAAGCTGATTATTCATAATTACAAGGGTGTGTGTACTTTGTAATAACACATTGAACAGAATATGTATGATTTGTGCATTTTCTTTCTGAAAATTATATTTCAGTAAAATATTTTATTTTGAAAAAGTCAACCCAACTACAAGACCAAAAAAAAAAAAAGCTGACTACATATAAAGTTCCAAAGAGAATCTAAGCAGATTTCAAAGGACCAAAATTTTCTTATCAAAGTTCTTTCACAATAAGGCAATTAAATTATAAATTAACAATAAAAATATGGTTAAAACATATTTTGGGGGGAAAAACATCTTTTGGGGGGGGAACATCTTTTGAAAAACAAGAAATTAATTTCAAGTAATATATGAATTAAAAAATAATGAAAATTATGAAATATTCAACACTATATGATAATGAAAATACTAAAATTTATGAAGATGTAACTAAATATACAGAATTAAATTCACATTACAAACTATAAAAACAAAAAATGAATAAGAAAAGCATTCAGTTTAAGAAGCTAGAAAAAGATAATAAAACGTAAGAAATGCAGAAGTAAAAGAAATAATTATAAAATTAAAAATTCTTGTTTATAGGTAATTAAAACAATAAAAATGGAACCCAAATAAAAAAACATCTCAGCAATTTATTATGTGGATGTTGACAGTCTGATTCTAAAGTTCATTTGGAGAGGCAAAATAAAAAAAAAAAATTTCAGAATAGCAATATTTTAAGAATCTCCCAGAAACTCGAAAAAATACAGACTCCTAGGTTCCCTATGAATTTCCAAGAGGAGAATGAAATTAGGAGTTTAAAAAACTCCATAGTTTTTAAAATTTTTATTAGAGTTTTATAGTTATACATAGTACTTGGGTTCATTCTGACAAACTTATACATGCATGGAAATCTATTTCAGTTCATGATCCTCCCTTTTCTCTCTCCTTTCTCCCCTCTCTCCCCTCTCCTATTCTCCTTCCTCTACTCTACTAGACTTCCTTATACTCATCTATTAATTTATATGTTATCCTATCCTTCCCTCCCCCTTTCCTTTATTTTTACTCTAACTTCCACATGAGAGAAAACATTGGATCTTTGGGTTTCTTAAAACAACCCCATATTTTTAACAATAATCTTAAATGATCCTTATGATAATCAGCAAAGTGTAGAAATAACCAATTACCTTAATTCATCCAAAGATCTTGCTTTAACAAAGTTTCTCTTTCCCTCTTAAGAAATCTTTTTTAACCTTGTCAGCCAGCTTGTACACACTGTACTTCTTCCTTTATCTTTTTATTCTTTTTAATACCCCTCTTCCTAGAGCAGGGTCTAAAACAAAAGATTTTCCCCATTGTATCTACTAGTCTTTAGAATTTTACCACCTGCTCCTGCCTGTTCTTTTTGCACTGATTGTCAGCTCCTGGAAGACAAATACCCCAGTCTCCATTTCTTCTGTCTTTCCCTCCACTGGGCCTAGAAGATTGACTGACTAGTGTGCAGTATGCTTCACGTGGTGGGTGCTTAATAAATTTTTTAAAACAGTATTAAAATGCTGAATAAATTTGACAGCAGTATTGCTCTTCATTACTTAAAGTGCCAACACTTTCTAGCTCCCTTCTCTGCCTAGCAACCATTTTCCACATACCTTTATGTCCCCAGACAGTACAGCCAAGCTGAGGCTTTCTTTTAATTCAGTTTTCCTTGCCTGAATTATGGAAAAACTGTTTACATTGTTTCCCCTGAGGAGTATCTTTATTGGTGCCCAAAGATACTTCTGTAAAACTTGTTTCTTTTTCCCTTTGGGGATGGGTGCGGGGTAGAGGAATGAAGGTTACGTTTAGTATGCTAACCACACCCCCTCCTTTTTTTTTTTTTTTGTATTGTTGATTGAACCCAGGGGCACTTTTCCACTGACCTGCATCCTCCGCCCTTTTTAAATTTTGAGACAGGGTCTCCCTAAATTGCTGAAGCTGGCCTCCAACTTGCAATGATCCTGCCTCAGCCTCCTGAGTCCCTGGGATTACAGGCGAGGTCATCTTGCTGGCTACTCCATCTTTTATGGTGAGAGACAATGCCCCTTTGTGTATCTTCATGTCTATAAAGATGTTTTTCATTTTTAGTACCCGAACTGTACTAAGGAGTTTAAGTAAGAAGTTTTAGCTTCTTAAGGTATTGTTTCTTCATGAGCTTTATTCAGTTTCTCATTCTCCGCCCACTACACTTAGGCAATCCTTCTTTCTATATATCGTTCTTATCATCCTCCTATTATTTCATTCCTACGAAAAGTGTGGTACTATGTTGTGTAACCTAACGCGGTAAGGTACAGACAAGCTTTTTATTTTGGATTGGGAATTACTTTTCACAAAGCACTTCGACATCTACTTTATTTATTTAGTGCCCGCAATTTTGCTAGATGGATAAAATAGGGATCATTATCTCCAAGATAAGGGAAAGGAACTCAGAGACATTGACTTTTCCAAGGTCACACAGTATGGTTTTACCCACAACGAAAACTAGACTTTGAATGCAAGAGCTAGACCGGTTTCATTGTCCCGTCCAGTCTCACATGTCACCTTCACCAAGGTCTCCTAAAACGCAGCAGAAAGACTGACAGTGGATGGCTACGGGGAGCTGCACACTGCGCATGCGCACACCGCGCACACACCGCAGATACAGAGCTCGCTAGTGGAGGAAGGTCCAGAACAAAACGCGGCTTTTGGTTAAACTCCACCCCTGCGATCCCAGTAACGCGCAGGCGCACTTCCTGAGGCTGCGTTTCCGATTGCCAGGGGCGGGCCTCAGCCACGCAGGCGCAGTTGCGCCAGGGCGCCAAGATGTCGTTTCCAAAGTATAAGCCCTCGCGTCTGGCCACTCTACCCCCTACCCTCGACCCCGCCGAATACGACATATCTCCGGAAACCCGGAAGGCGCAAGCTGAGAGGTTGGCCATAAGAGCCCGGCTTAAACGGGAGTATCTGCTTCAGTACAACGACCCCAACCGCCGAGGGCTCATCGTGAGTGGGGGGCCGGCCGGGCGGGACTCTCGGGCCGGAGTCTGGACGGTCCCCGCAGACTGGGCAGCCCAGATAGGCCAAGGGGGACCAAATGGTGGGCGGCCGCCGTACCCAGTCCGTGTTATACACCGGGGCCCTCTTCCAGGCCCCGAAGACAGGCTGACTCCTTAGCCCTTTGACCTTGGCCAGAGAGCTTGGTCAGGTTGATCACTTCCCTTCTGGGTGATCTTGAGAAAGTGGCTCAGCTCTGCATAGCTCCGTCTTTCCTACCTGAAAAACAGGCATAACTGTTACTTCCTCTCTTACCAGGCGGTTTTGAAGATTAAATGAGATAAGACACGTGACTGGCCTGGCATGTAGCAAGTGTGTTCAGAACCCCTCCACATACACCCATATATGTATAATTAAAGAAGGTATTTTTATATCTTTCTGATCACAATTAGTAGGAATACTGCTCACTCCTGATGGGAATATAGTGATTCTTCATCTCATGTTTTTTAAAGACCCCACAGCTTCCTGAAGCTTTGGACTTTAGAAGTAAGACCCCAAGGCACTACACATTGGCAAACTTGACTTCGGGCAACTTACTTAACCCCCCTAATTCATAGTGGTTTTTTTTTGTTTGTTTTTGTTTTTTAATGTTCATACAGAATTGAGATTAAATGAGGTAGTTCGTGTAACAGTTTCAGAGAATAATATATGCCCAGTAAGTAGATAGTTACTATTTAGCAAGTGTGCTTTTACACAGTTTTCTGTGCAAGAGCTGTCAAAATATTTCAAAGAAGATGTTTAAAAAGATGACTTTTTAAAAATATATCATTATTTTATTTTTATGTGGTGCTGAGGATTGAACCCAGTGCCTCAGGCACACCAGGCAAGTGCGCTACCACTTGAGCCACATCCCCAGCCCTAAAAAGATGACTTTTAGTGGGCATAGTGGCACACTCTTATAGACCCAGCGGCTAGGGAGGCTTGAGGCAGGAGGATCTCTAGTTCAAAACCAGTCTCAGCAACTGCTAGGAACTAAGCAACTCAGTGAGACCCTGTCTCTAAATAAAATCCAAAATAGAGCGGGGGATGTGACTCAGTGGTCCTATGCCTCTGACTTTTGCACTGGTGTTCTATAGAAAATTTTGAAAGTTGTGAGTATTGAAGGAAAGTTACAACGTGCCAGACACTGTACCTTTCTGAATATTTCTTTATTCAAATGTGGTCACAACTATTCAATGCATTAAGGTCTATTACTCTGACATTTTTCCAGATGAGATGATAGCAGGGGAAAAAAGATATCTCATTCAGATATACCCATTAGCAAGTCATAGAGCTGAATTTGAACCCCGGTCTCTGCAACCCACAGTATTTGCTTTTACCTAGTTAGCGGTACTCTTTGCTACCACAATTTGTCTACTTGGGAAGAAGGTTCAGAAAAGCACATCTGTTATGTACATGTGCACATAATTGAATTTGATGTTAGATAGTACATACTAAAACAAGAAATAAAAAAAGATGAACCCTAGATTTTCTCTTTTCCAGCTCTATGACCCAGGGCTGTTTTAGTTTTCTCATCTGTAAAATAGAAATAGCAATACCTGTCTCTTTAGTTGTTTTGTTAATTGAATATGTGGCATGCTCATTAATCAATACCTGTAAATTCTCTTTCCTAATCTTTGGGCATTTAGGAATGATTGATTTAGTCAGTGAATAATTGCCAGGGTCTGTTATGGGCCTATTTTAGATGCTGAGGTAACAGGAGGACAAATCCAGCAAAAAAATCCTCTCCTTGTAGATCTTTCTTTCCAGTGGTAGAGCAAGCAAGTGGTAATAAGCAAGTTAAAAAATGAAATAATTTAACATAATAGTCATAAGTGGTATGAAAAGAAAGATAGTGAAGGGATTAGACTCCACTCGGATATAGCAGGAAGGATAAGCAGCTGCTTGGAATAT
The DNA here is from genome assembly GCF_047511675.1 of Marmota flaviventris. Taxonomy (NCBI): domain Eukaryota; kingdom Metazoa; phylum Chordata; class Mammalia; order Rodentia; family Sciuridae; genus Marmota; species Marmota flaviventris. The sequence continues at coordinate 58,397,675 of NC_092505.1, read as the reverse complement.
AACATTTTGAATGAAGGTCTGATGAAATTAAGGCCAGGGAGCTAACCTCATGTAGGAAGTAGCATGCTAGTTAGTGAGGATGATAAATACAAGGCTCTTAGGCAGGAGTGTCCTGGCTAATTCAAAAAATGTTATCCCAGTGAATCTGGAGGCTAAGGCAGGAGAATCACAAATTCAGTGATTTAGCAAGATTCTGTATCAAAACTATAAAAATAAGAAAGACTAGAGATATAGTACGCTCAGTGGCAAAGTGCCTTTGGGTTCAGTTCGCAGTACCCCACCTCACCCCACCCCACCCCACCCCAAATTGCTTAAGTAGAGAAGGATGATGGCTGAGTGGAAAAGATGAGGTCAGAGAGGTACCTGGGACTAGGTCACATCAGGTTTGTAAGGATTTCTACTGAGAAGGGAGTAACATAATCTGGGATTTAGATTTTAACAAGTTCTCTCTAGTTGCTTAGTTGAGAATTGAATATGGGGAAGCAAGGGCAGGAACAGAAAGATGAGTTAGGAGTAACTGAATGTCTTAATTTATAGTTGCTACCAGGATAGTGGCAGTGGAGATGGTAAGAAGTGGTTGATTCTGGGTAGGTTTTAAAAATAGAGCCAAACAATTTTGCTAGCAGATTGTATGTGGTATATGAGAGAAAGGGAGAAGTCCAAGAAGACCTAATGTTTTTGACCTAAGCAATTAGAAGAATGAAGTTGCCTTTTAAAGGATAGAGAAGGAACTGGTATAGAGATGGAATTGAATATTATAGAGTCAGTTTTGGATGAGTGACATTCGAGATGTCTGTTTGACAATATGTCAGTGTTGAATAGGTGATTGGATATTAAGTCTGGAGTTCAGGGTAGCAGTCTAGGGCTAGGGGTATAATTTTGGGAGTTATTAGCCTATGGATAGCTATGAAAGTCAAGTGGCTGGATAATATCATTAATGGAGTGAATGTAGTTAGGAAAGAGCAGCAAGGCCCGAGGTACTACTGTATTGGGTACATGGAAGAGATTGGGGACATGGAAGGAAAAGAGCAAAAGAGATGAAGAGAGCATGGCCAGTTAGGAGGAAAATTAAGCAGGTGTGGACCCTGGAAGTCAAGGGAAGAAATAGTTTCAAGGACTATTCACTATGTCAAATGCTGCTGAAACTCCATTGGATGATGAGCAGTGTCACAGAAGGAAAGCTGTTTCCCATGGTGTGTCTTTTAGAACATCTCTTAATCTCTCTTAATGAACCATGGTCATAAGGCAGTTGATGTCTTTATAAAAAAATGTCTGTTTATGGAAGATAGATCTGGCAGGTAGATATTAAAGCATAAAAAGGTGTCTGGCAGGTTGAGATGTCTGTTGCTAGATCATCATTCAAATGCCTTTATAGCAGAAGTGATAGAAGAACAGATGTATTTATCTTTCATGTATCGAGATCCAATATCCCTTTGAACCTGTATTTTGTGTCCTTACCCTCTTTACTGTTTCTGTTCACACTGTAGGCATAGTAATGAACACTGCAGCAAAATGCTGTTGTGTTTGCTTTCATTTTAATATGGTGTGTTAATATTAATAGTTTCTAGAGCAGCAGAAGGTATTTTTGGATTTTGAGTCTAGTAGTGAGTGTTCGCACCCTGAAGGAATTTCAGCCTGATTGAAAGCAAGGGGAGCATTTTCACCAAAAGGTTTTTTTATTTCCAGCTCTAGCTGATTATCTCAGGGTAAAATTGCTGTAATTCAGTTTGGTTTAAAATTTGACTGTGGAAGACCCAGTTAAATTATTTTAGTCTTACCACTTGTGACTTAATGTTAGTTAGGACCCTGAATGTTCAGTTAATTGGAGAGAATAATTTTGTAAAATCATTTGGGGATTGAGCTAATTAAATTTAATTATGTGTTTGGGTAGGTTTGCTATTCTTAGGTAGTTATTCTAATATAAAATATGTTACAATGGGCAATTACCTGTCTTTCTTTTAACCAAGACAAGCTGATTATTTTTCTTTACAACTTTGACCTTTCTATAAAACTTTTAATAGTGTGAAATACACTAATTTTGCTTTTAAAATATCAGTTTAAGAAACTTACATTTCACTTAACCTACTTCTGCCTTCGTCTTCCTGCAGCTTATTTGTAGCCTGGAAAGATCAGTATTGGAATGGCACTAAGAAAGTTCCTAGACAAAATTCAAAGCTTGATACTTCCCTTATCACCTTTCAGCTCCTCTTCCTTTCAATCAGCTTGAAATCTTCAGGGTGTGAACACTCACTTGACTCAGAAGTTCAAAAATACCTTCTGCTGCTCTAGAAACTATTAATATTATCACACCATATAAGATGAAAGCAAATATAATAGCGTTCTACAGCAGTGTTCATTACTTTGCCTATAGTGCAAAAATAGTGAAAAGGGTGAGGACATAATATACAGGTTCAAAGGGATGTTTGAGCTCAGTGTAATACATTCTAAGGTATGAAATCTGCCTGTCTTCACGCACCATGGGAATTCTGTGTGGTTTTGATAGTCATACTTCAAGAAAGATAATGAAGCTGAAAACAGTCTAGAGAACAATAGATAAAACTAATAAGGGAGAAAAAGTGGCTTCATGATAGTTTGATAAGGATTCTTAAATAAATAGAAAACTAAAGGATGTTAAGAATATTTTAAATTCTGAAGGATTTGAATAGGATTATCAGTATTATTTTAAAAATAGCTAGAAAGGAAAGATCTTTACTGAAACTAATTAGGAATATTCAGGGTGTATCCTTAACTGTTGTGGAGAAGGAAATTTACATCTTCTATGCTCCTTCACAGAAATCCTGATGAATTTGTTTCTTAGTATCACCCAAGTTTTATAATTTTTGTTTTCATTTATTTCAGGAAGATCCTGCCTTAATTCGCTGGACCTACGCAAGATCAGCAAATATCTATCCAAATTTCAGACCCACTCCCAAGAACTCACTCTTAGGAGCTCTGTTTGGAATTGGACCCCTCTTCTTCTGGTATTATGTTTTTAAAACTGATAGGGTAAGTATGAGAACCAGGTGTTTGTTATTAGTGTGATAGGTTCCTTTGGGAGATACCAGCTACAGCTCCTAATATTGCCACCAGTGCCCCTTCCACTTTAGCCCTGAACTCTTCTTTCCCTTTCTTCTTTTATCTTTATTCCTTTCCAGTAAGAGTTAAAATAGGAAGTTTTCAATTATATGTTTGGTTTTATTGCTTTGTTGTTTGTATATCAATATAAGTGTACTTTTTTAAAAATCATGGTAGCCTCTAGGCATTTCAGATTTGATTTAATGACTACTCTATAATTTAAAGAAATAAAATGGCCAATTTAAATTTCTAAAACTTGACCTTAGCTCATGAAGTAGTTTTTAGATAACATAAGGACCTTACTGTGATTGTTAAGCAAAAGAATACTGAAATAACTTTTTTTTTTAATATTTTTTTTAGTTGTAGATGGACACAATACCTTTATTTTATTTGTTAATTTTTATATGGTGCTGGGGATTGAACCCAGTGCCTCACCCATGCTAGGCAAGCACTCTACCACTGAGCCACAACCCTGGCCCCCTGAAATAACTTTTTTAAAGTTAAATTTTTTTTTTTCATTACAAGATATGTAGAAACTAAACTTTTGTGATTAACTTTAAGATACCTTTGCAAAATCTTCATTTAGTTTCTTTGTTCATTTGTTTTAAAAGAGAGATTTATTGGGTCAAGTATTAGCAGAATACATAAATCATATAGCATGTTCCCCTTTGGCATGAATTCTCTTTATGTTGGTCATATTTTGTGAATTAATGTTAAAACATGTTGATAACCCTAACAACAGAGAAGCATAGGCAGCCTGGGCTGGGAATCACTGCGCTGAGAGGCCTATGTGTATGATTGCAGAGAAAGCTAAGCTTACCTCTGGCACTAGGCCACTTACTCCTGGCTCTGGACCCTGAGCCACAGCCCCCAGGCCTTGTGATGCCATCTGGACTGGAGCCCATTCAATCTACCATTGTTTTAAGCTGTCCAGCCCATTCTCTATCAGAGTTCATGTCTTTTGATTGTGTGATAAATTGGTCACTCTTTCCCACAAGGTGTTTGGTTTTGTTTTTCAATATATGCTTTTTAGTGGAGTAATTTATTTTTAATTCCTGAAATGTGGGTAAGGAAATTTTTGAGTAGGAGCAATTTCTTGTTGTCTCTTTAATTCTTCAGCTTACTACTTCCTCCCACTCCTTGAACTTTAGATGATGGGACTGCAATTAAGTTTGGAATATTTTATTCTGATTTTCAGAATTGTACCGTGAGTCATTCCAGAATGCATTGTTTTTAATGTACTTTTTTTCTGTCTATACAGGATAGGAAGGAAAAACTTATCCAGGAAGGAAAATTGGACCGAAAATTTAATATCTCCTATTAAGTCTGGGAATGATGACTAATATATTCTTGCTTAATAAATCTTCTAATAATTATTAAATAGTTTCTCTTTCTTGGCATTATTTTGATTCAGTGTTAAAACTTGCTTATACCCTAACAACAAAGAAGCAAAAGTATCCTGTTCTGGGAATCACTGCCATATCACTGTTACATGCTGAGAATACAACATGTTAGGACAGACTTAGTATCTGTGCTTAAGGAGTACATACTCACAACTGTTCATTGAGCAGTTCTTACTTGAATTAGCTTATGTGTTTGGTACCACTTAATACCTAACTCCTTGTCTGGTCCCAGTTATAATACAAGGGAAAAGTAACAACAGTTTAAAAGATATTCAGGGAAAATGATATAGGTAAACTGATAAGGAAATAGCTCTGTTTGAATTTAGGAAAACGACATTTGACCTGGGTTTAAGTTCATAAAACAAAACAAGAGCACAAAAGGGCAAAATATGTAGGAATATGGCTGGACTGGAGGCCTCAGTGGGGTGAGAAGATGGAGGGTGGAGGTCATGGTGAGGAACAAAAATACATTGGTCAAGAGTGTGGGCTTTGGAGGTCAGATCTGGTTAGAAGACACAATTTAAATTTAGCAGTTGGAATTCTGGGCTTCTGTTTCCTCATCTACAGCATGGTGATAGTAATGATCACTACCTCAAAAGATCAGGAACATGAAAATAAAATAACAGTGCTAATAAAATAACACCTACTCCCTGCTTTATAATTCAGTCCTGAAACAGTGTGATGACAATTTCATCCATGAAGACAGTAAAATCAAGTACTGTAGATGAACGGTATACTTTGTAGGGATAATTTACAGGAGTATATTGGTTTTTAACTTTCAAAGCATACATACTACTATTCTCATTTGATTCTGGTATTAACCTTTATTATACTAAAAAACAAAGCCAGAGAGAGGCTTGTGTTTACGTAACTTATGTTAGGATCTGAAAGAACAGGAGTGGGAGACTGGGAAGAGTGAAACATGGAAGGAGGGAAAGCCCATCAAATGTGTGCTATTGACCTCTTGCCTCTGAGAGGAACAGGCTCCCACAAGGGACCTCTGAGGAGACCTATAGAATGTAGAGTCTTTTCCTTCCAACATTTTGCCACTGAACCACATCCCAGTCCCTAAAATGGTTCTTCCAGGCATATGTGGAAGAGGAAGGAATCTTAAGGCAGAAAGCAAGGTGATGGGCTGTGCATCTGAGGCATTGTATTGTCAGGTCACACCTGCAGGCAACTAATAGTGGCAGCCATAACAGGAGTGAAAAGACAGATCAAATGGTTGTGAGGCAGGCACACAGGTATATGATTTCTTTACTCCATTGACTATTTAGATCTGTTTGTGCATAAAATCCAATCTATAATATGTCCTCGAAGGTGATGGCTAGATAGAATCTAGAGAACAATGTAGGAGAAACAAGCTACAGTCTACACTATTGCTACTGGCCCCTCTCCCCCAACCATGTCCCTTTCTTGGTCATCACTTTAGCAGATCTAGATTGCTTGCCTGATGGAGTCACCAAGAACTACATTTCCAAAGACAAGAACCTTAGTTACTCTACTCATCATCAGGCCTTTGTTGTGGCAATCTCCTGTTTATAGTTTGCTTGGATGCTAAGGCATCAAGATACTCCAGTGAATTCCTTGGTCTCCAGACAGGAAGGGATCTTCCTGTCCCCATTGTGTAGCAGTTACTCTGGCTCCCTGTAATTAGTGTCACTGATGCCAATATGGAAACTTATGGTCTTCGTTCCCAGACACAAGAAGAAGCCCCCAGATAACCAGTAGGTAGTCATAGCTTCAGATTTTTTGCTTCCCTGGCACAGCTGTGTTCTCCCCATGTTCCACCATGCTGGGACTTCTTAAGTAGCAAAACAAAATTCATGGAGAAGTGAAGCACACATTCCACAAGTTAGTCATTGGGATGGCAAAAGGAGCCAATCCTACTTTTCTTGGTTCTCAGACTCAGGGGTCCTAGCTGTTAGGGCATAGCACTGTATCTATTGCATCCACATAGCCAACTCTGCAGGATGTCCCCAAGCAGACACCTTAGCTTAGTCTTCAGTAGGTTTACCTGAACTCACTTGTGCTATGTCCACCTGCCATCATGACCCAGTGCTTCTGAAATGCAGATCATGGTGGAGAGCTTTTGTTGAATGGTTACTTGGTATGGTGGATGCCCAGCTGCTTTTAGAATGGTGAATTGTTCTCTGCTGCAGAAGGCATAATCTTTCTTCAGAATCTTAGGAGCCTGCACGACAACTATACTATTTGCAAGAGACTCTAAGCAACATCCAGCTATACCACAAATTCCTGGAGTGTTGGGCTCCATTTAAAACTGGTAGCTTGGCTGGGGGTATAGCTCCATGGTAGAGTGCTTGTCTGACATGTGTGAGGCCCTGGTTTTGATCGCCAGCACCACACACACACACACACACAAAAAAAAAAAAAACTGGTACCTTTATGAATCACCCCATAAGTAGGTCAGAGCAGTGTTTCCAAGCGGGGTATGCATTGCCTCTGGGATCCAGAGACTGACAAAGAGGTACTTTTTTCTTAATAAGAGTGTATGTTCTGTGGAAAAACTTGTCCTTGACTTTGGAGGTGGCTGTCCTGGCATGCTGAAAACCACTGGATCCTCAGACATCCTGATTTGGAAAGCTTCTAAACCTGTATAGACATTATCTCCCACTTTCTGCTATCTCATCCTATGATACTGAAAAAATGAGAAGCCTAATCTGTGAGTGAACTGAAGCTTTGAGGCAGAAATAATGGACAGTATGAGAAACAGCAATTCAGGGGGACCAGAGTGCTAGACACATGGAGAAGCTGTGTGTAATGGGGGAATGTTGGAGTAAAAATCCAGGAATTTCTGCAAAATGGACCTTCAAACCATCTTGGATCTATAGCCAAATCATGTGATTCTCATTTCAATATCCATGGGATTCCTGTTTTTAATTTGCTCCTGACTATATCATTACAATTACTGTCTGCCCCTGCCTCCCCCAGCCCTCTTAATGGCCATTATTCTTAAATTGTTCTCCAGACTTCAAAGAATTGTAATACTTTATTCTCATTTTACTAGAGGGCAAAAGCGGTAGGAATCCTACTTTGACTTTCAGTTGTCTCTTTTAGGTAACTGTGATGTATTTTTCTCTTAATGCAAATGTGTAAGTCTGTTGTAAGAAAACTATAAGGTAGTTAAGTAAGAGAAAAAAATAAAAATCATTCCCAATTCCATCACACAGAGATAATATTTTGGTATGTATCTTTCTAAAGTGTTCTTTTTGCCCTCTCTGCTTATATATCCCCACCCCCAACCAAAAGAGATCCACTGTGCATAATGATTTGTAAGCTTCTGGTTCCATGATTTGTCTTGAATGTTTTTCCATGGAATGACATGATTTTCCTGTAATTAATTTCTTTTTCCCTTTCTTTTCTTTTTTCTTTTGTTTTTGGCTCCAGGGATTGAACCTGGGGCACTTACCCATGGAGTCACATCCCCAGCCCTTTTTATATTATATTTAGATCAGGGTCTAACTAAGTTGCTTAGGGATTTGCTAAATTGCTGAGTCTCACTTTAAACTTGAGATCCTTCTGCCTCAGCCTCCCGAGCCACTGGGATTATAGGCATGCACTACAATGCCTGGCTCTTTTCTTTATTTTTAATGCTGGGTATTGAACCCAGGGCCTGGTACCTGTGCTACCACTGAAATTATAATGTACCACTTAGCCCTACAGCATTTATTTAGTGGTTGCTATTATTTAAGTATTTAAAGTCTTTGTGCCTCAGTTTCCTTATCTTTATGATAGATATACTAATTACATAGTATTGTTTCAAGAGCTATTACTTATAAAAGACTTTAAAAGTGAAATATAGTCTCAATGATTATTTACTATTATTATTTTTAAACCTGAATGATGAAATATATTGAAAATTGACCTTTTGTTTATTATTAAGACTTAACATTATTCACATATTTTTTTGTCCATTTATGTTTATTTTGATGATTACTTGTTCAAATCTATTACCTATCTTTTCTGATGTGATATGTCTTTTTCTTAATGATTTTAAGACTTAAATAAGATAAATTAAATATAGTAATCCTTGATCATACCAATATTCTTTTATCAGGAATCATCTAGTGTCCCTTAGTAATGAGAAAAAATATTTACAAAGTATCCTTGATGCCAAAATGTTGAAAGAAAGCAATATTCAGAGCAGTTTTTGCATAGCAGGAATTAAAAAAAAATTGTAGTTGTAGATGGACAACATGGCTTGTTTTATTTGTTTCATTTTTTATTTAGTGCTAAGGATCGAACCCAGTACCTCACACATCCTTGGCGAGTGCTGTGCCACTGAGGTACAGCCCCAGCCCCGCATAGCAGGAATTTTTAACACTAAGAATTATTGAGCAGTGTGTTCTTATGAGTCTAATCAATTTAAAAATATTTTTTAATCAGTAAGAAAAAATGTCTCAAATGAGTAGTCTGATGAGAACATACCAATTGCCACCTTGTCTGAGTTCCAAATGCTGCCATCTGTCTCACTGTTGCTGCTAGCACAGGGCACTGGAGCCCACACTGGTACTGCTGAGCATCCAGAAAAATGACAAGTGTGTAATGAGGAAGGTAATCAGGAACCAGATCATAAGGCCCTTGTCACACAAAGAGCTCAGACTTCTGCATGATGGAAGTGAGAGCCATTGAAGGTATTAAGCAGGACTAACCTAATTGGATTTGCATTCCTGGAAGAGCACTCTGGTTCCTGGGTGGAGGATGATCATAGAGCAAGGGAGGCTGCAGGAATACCAGTAATGAGGCTGTGAATTTTCAGTCAGACATGATTTTCAATTTTTGAGGCAGTCCTCATTGCAGAATAAAGCAGCCCCTGCCAATCCCAAGATGACTCATCTGGATGTGAACTTGTCAAAAGCTTTATGAATGTCTAAGTATATTATCTCTATTAGTTTCCCTTTATGCACATGCATGAGGAGTCAGTCTTCTTAATAATTCCTTATCCTTGTATGACACCCTTCCCCTTTTCTGAAATAGTCTTGCTTCCCTGACAGACTAGTTTGTTTGAGTACTATGTCTTTTTATCTTTTAGCATGGATCCTGCCTGTAGAAAAAGATCATATCTGTGCTCTGAAATCACTTGGATCCTGTCCCTGATTTGTTTTCCTTATTGTGTTTTTTCATTTCTAGAGGCAGCTGATACAGTCTTCACATAACTTTGGGGGAGGTACAGTGTACTTCTTATCTCTCTCTGTATTGTTCAGGATATCAACGAGGCATCTGAAGATATTAGAAATCTGTAAAAGAAGCTGTTTCCATCAAATTTTCATGATTGTAAAACGTGGACAACACTTTAAATTGCTAAAAATATAATTCTATAATGTATTAAACTATCTGGGGCTGGGGATGTGGCTCAGTGGTACAGCACTTGCCTAGCATGGGTGAGGTCCCAGGTTCAATTCCAAGCACCACAGAAAAACAAAAGAAAAAAATATTCTGAATTTTCAAATTTCCACTGCCACTTGCTATCTTTGTGTGAACAAAAACAATTTTATCGTGTTTCTATTTCTCTTTTGGCAGACCTGTTGGTGCCTGTGTCTATGACTATAATTCTTCCCCTCTTACTGCCTTGATTAATGCCATTTTTCTGGCTGAGATAGAGACTTCTCAGTCTGCTGAGACTCACCATGGCCTGGGGAAACACCAAGACATATCATCTACCTGGAGACTCTTCATTTCGAATTACTAAGAAAGTGCAAGGTGAATCAATATCTCATGGCCAAACTTCAGACTCAGAGGATTAAAGAAAGCTCAACATCTGACCTCTGAATTTCCCTGGAGATGGATGGCTGGTAGAATTCTGAGAATTCTGGAGCAAACCTGGCACTAGAGTTCAAGTTAATTTCTTTCCCCTGATCACAAGGAATAACACCTTAGTTTTGAGTCAATTCTTTGCTTCTGTCACCAGTTGCTTTAAAATCATACATCTCTTATAATTAAGCTTTGGAAGAATTTGGGGGCTGGGCGATGGAGGAAATTGGCTAAGGCTACTGCAACAGAGGAGGGACTTGAGGGCTGTAATCTGGTATGAAATTGTTAAGGGGAAGACACTGGGCAAAGGAGCCTGTGTCTTACTGAATTCTTATAGGACAAAAATTGGCCTGCAAGCATTCTGTGCATTGATCAACCACTTACTGAGCCCCTGTCATTTTCTAGAATACACCATCATGAAGAATATATAAATCATTCTTAGAGGAACTCACAGTTGAAAAAGACAATTATAGCAGCCAATACTTAATTGTCTTTTTTAATGTGTCTATTTTTTAAATGTCTTTGTTAGTGTGTTGAGCTTTACATTATAGTGGGGTTCATTTTGACATATTCATTAATATTTATATAGCATAATTTGCTCCCTTTCAATTCCCAGTACTGTCCTTTTTCCTCCCTCTCATCTCCTTTCTCTATTTTACTGGTCTTCCTCATATTTATTTAATGTTTTTAAATTGGTATAATATGATTATATATAAAAGGGGAACTCATTGTGATATATTCTATGCACACAGCATAATTTTGTCAATTTTATTCTGCACTTCCTCCCCTCTCCTATTGTTCCTCTCTCCTCCTGGATCGCCTTCCTCTACTCCACTGTTCTCCTTTCTAAGTTCATGAGATCACCCTCTTTTTTAATTACTTATTTCTCTTTATCCTCTGTATATGAGAGAAAACATTTAAGCTTTGACTTTCTGAATCTGGCTTATTTCACTTAGCATTATGTTCTCTAGTTCCATTTTCCAGCAAATGACATAATTTTGTTCTTCTTTATGGCTGAGTAGAACTCCATTGTGCATACATACCATATTTTATCCATTCATTTGTTGATGGATACCTAAACTAGTTCCATTACTTGGTGATTATGAACTGAACTACTATAAGCATTAGAATGCATTTATCACTATCATATGCTCATTTCTGCTCTTTTGGATAAATACCAAGGAGTAGAATAGCTGGGTCATATGGTGGTTCCACTTGTAATCTCTTGAGGCATTCCATGATGCTTTCCAAAGTGGCTGTACTAATTTGCAGTAGGTAGGAAACGTCTCTGGAAGTTCTTTGCACATTTAAGTACTTAAAAAACATTGCGTGTTTTATACAATCAAAACCACAAAGTTTTATAAAGAGGTTTTATTCATATTTTATATAGGATGTAAAAAGCATCAGGGTCTTATTATTCTGCGTGAGGTGGCTGGGGTGATGATGGGATTGTCAATTATGCTGAAGCCATCTCTTATAAACTAAATAGGCAACTCTCCCTCCAAAATCATGCTTTGCAGAAGGGGTAACCCATAAATGATTTGGTTCTTTCAGGTATTTGAGAGAAGACCCCAATACAGGCCATAAGAAGGATAAGCTGCCATTGGTCTGCAGATCCTAGGGACAGGTGATTTTCTGGAGACACTGGGAAAAGAAGCCTGTGTCTTATTGAATTGTTATAGGACAAAAATTGACCTGCAAGCCTCCTTTGCATTGATCAAACACTTACTGAGCCCCTGTCTTTTCTAGCATTGAGGACACCAACATGAAGAAGATATATATCCCTCTTAGAGGAACTCACACAAAAGACAATTGCAGCATCCAGCACTTAAGAAGCTCTGACATTTGGGCTGGGGTTTGTGGCTCAGCAGTAAAGCACTCACCTAGAATGTTCGAGGACCTGGGTTCAATCCTCAGCACCATATAAAAATAAATAAATAAAATAAAGGTATTGTGTCCACCTACAACAGAAGCCCTGACATGTATACTAAGTTAAACTAAGGGATTTAAACATCTCCTAAAATACTTCAAAACAACCTTTGCATGTAGGTCCTACTATCTTCAATACATAGGCAAGATTTAGAGGGGTTAATAATGCCCATGTCCACAGAGCTGGTAAGGGTTGAAGTAGGACATATATCTGGGCATCCTCCCTCCAAAGTGTGTCTTTCACCACTCTTTGAAAGGGATAAAGATAGACATGGTGGGGAGTTGGGTTCAGAGAAAGGACACCAAATCCAGCCCGGAGAATATAAAACATGTCACCATACAGAGCAGGGACTTTCACTTGCACTTTTAGGCTTTCTAGGACATGCCAAATGTTAAAGCTGAAGAATCTTTAAAGATATGCTAGGCTCGCAGCTTTCTACAGGAAAGGTTTGGATAGGAGAAATGACTTTTCCAATTATTGAAGAAATCCTGCTAATTTGAAGATTAGGATTTTTTTTTTTTTTTTTTTTTTTTTTTTTTTTTGTGGTGGACAGGGGGTACCAGGATTAAACCTAGGAGTGTTTAAACACTGAGCCACATCCCCAGCCCCTTTTTAAATATTTTATTTAGAGACAAGGTCTTGCTAAGTTGCTTAGGGCCTCACTAAGTTGCTGAGGCTGGCTTTGAACTCCGCGATTCTTTTGTCTCAGCCTCCTGAGTCGCTGGGATTATAGGTGTGTGCCACCACACCTAGCAAGAGTAGGATTCTTGGTTTTGGTTAGGAACCACTGCTCTGATTGCCTTTGTCACCTACTCGTGATTAGTATCTGACAATTGCCAATTTTCTGACCTCATATAAACAGAAGACTGACAGGCCATTTTAATTGGCAAAGATTTGGGAATAAATCAGGCAGATGTTTAAAGCATTTTATGTGTAAACCAAGTATTGGCAGACATACCTTTTCTTGAGACTGTGAAGGCATTCAAACCCAATGGCTCCTGTACTAGTGGCTGAAGTGCCATTAGATGGTATTTATGGCAGGCACTAAGTGTTGCCCACAGCCCAGTTGCACTAGGGGGAAGTGGGATATCCTCACCCATGTCCCCCACGTGCGTGGAATTTTCCTCTGCGTGGAGTGAGCTGGCTGTGACATAAAGCTAAGAAAAGAAGGAGGTGAAAAAAAACCATACTACACAGAAAGTAATTTCAGAAAGCTGGGGTGGGGTGGCTCTTTGACCTTAGAGGTTGAGCTTCTATACTGGGAAGAGAGAGAGAGAGAGAGAGAGAGAGAGAGAGAGAGAGAGAGAGAGAGAGAGAGAGGCCACTTTTGCTTTATTATATATGGGGAAACCTCAAAGGTTTTCCATAGAATGTTCTTCTGCCAAATAAGGTAGGAGGTGGGCTGTCCCTGCCCAGTGGGTTACTCCCAGTTCTGGAGCTGTCCCATTAGTAGAGTGAGAGCAGACATCTCAGGCCTTGGGCAGTCTACACACAGGAATGCTGGGATCATTCTCAAGGGGAGATCTAAGTCCTCCATGGCTCAGTATCAAGTCAAGATCACTCAAGTAGCTTAACGAGTGGCACACCACAGGATGTGTGACTGAGAGATCAAAGAAAATATCCAGAAATGGCATATGAGACATAAGGTTTATCAAAAAATGCTTTTATTGGGCTGGGGATGGGGCTCAGCAGTAGAGCACTCGCCTAGCATGTGCAAGGCACTGGTTCAATCCTCGGCAACACATAAAAATAAATAAATAAAATAAAGACATTGTGTCCAACTACAAATATATATATAAATTCTTTTATAAGGAAGGTCCTGTGGTGATGAGCTGGATAAATAGTGCCTCCACTTTCCATGGTCTATCTGGTACTTTGCCAGTGAACATTTCTCCATCCCTCATGATGCTTTGACCAATGGTGTTCGGCTAGACAAGCATTTATCCTCTCCACTGTACTCTGCTCTGCCCCAGTTACCACAAGATGGCGGTTTTATGGGTTAGGTGACAGAAGCAGTGACATCATCAGCTTATCTCACTTTGTCCCATTGTATGACCAGCATTTTAAGAAATTCGGTTGCATGCAAGAAAGCAGCTTTTTACCAGTGAAACTGACTTGTCCCAAATCCCAGTATGCATGAGAGAAAGCCAGTGTTCTTCAAGATAATTATCTGGAATGTGTTCTTAGTGGATCTATATCCTCTCATTAAGAGAAATGACATCATAAAATATACCTGCCCTTCAGATTTTAATTTTATGCATGTAATCCAAAACGAAGGCAGTAAATGTTCATGAATTTGTGATACAGCTCCGTTTGTACAGTTTTTCTCCCAGGGACTGCATAGCTTTGCATATGCTTAACTTTTTCAAGGCATCACCATTAATAGTGCCATAGAGGTTTGAGTTGAAGCTTCCAATATAAAAGTTTAGATTTTAAAAACCTATATTAGGCTATTAAGAGTCCCAAAGATCCCCATCATTAACCAGGATTGTTCCAGGAAAAGCTCTGTACATAGTCACACAAAAATGCTTTTTTTTTCAAAGCCAGTTTAGAGTCTGTCTTTAGCTCCTACTTCAATTGATCCATTAACACACATTGTAGAGATTTTAAATTAAACTTCAATTAAACTTGCTTAAATTAAATTTTCTTTCTCTTAGGCCTAAAATGACTAGAAGGATAAAACATTTCCTTTTTTCCCATACTTTAGACATCTGTTACTTACTATATTAGAAGGGTACACACCTTTCTCTTCTGCTAGATGCTAATTTATTTAGGGACAAGGACTCTGGCTCACTTACTCTGGTATCTCCTACAGTAGGTGGCACCATAGCCTCCCTGAGCCAGGAACTGAGGATTCACTGAGCCACAATGGTAACAATAAACAATAACAATAATAATAGCCGGCATTTTCCTTTGCTCCCCCTGTTCTGAAAACAAGTGGGTGCCTTCAGCACATTAGATCATTTAGCCCTCACAAAATCCCTGTGAAATAAATAATTTTCTTTTTCCAAATCAGGAATAGTAAAACTTAGAGAGGTTGTAAATTGCTCAAGCTCACTTGATTACAAAAAAGTACAGTCGGAATTTCAAATTTATGTTCTTTATTTCTTTCTCTTTTTGTGCTACTGGGGATTGAACCCAGGGGCACTCAACCACTGAGCTGCATCCCCAGCTTTTTACAATATTCTGAGACAGATTCTCACTACGTTGCCAAAGCTGGCCTCAAACTTGTGATCCTCCTGTCTCAGCCTCCCAAGTTCCTGAGATTACAGTGATGTGCTATGGTGCTCAGCCAGAGCATATATTCTTAATTACTATTCTTTACAAAAGTTGAAATTCAGGTATAAAAGTTATTATGTTATTAACTATCTAACAGTTATATTTAAAAACTAGTGTTATTGAGGGAAAGGTGAAATACTGGAAAATTATATTGACCAAATAAATTATTTTGTTATATCATGTACATGTATGTATGAAGCAATGACTCCCACTATTATGTACAATTACAATGCACCAATACAAATATGGGAAAAATCATGAAGAAAAATATTTAGAATTGCTTCCCAGTGTAAAGACTCTTTAAATTCCTTTACTTAATTACAATAAAAATAAAAACAACAAAGAAAAGAAAACCTTAGTGTATCAATATCAAGATTTAAAAAACTCACTCTGAATAATAGTGACTTGCTGTACAGTGCTTATTATATGATAGGCATTATTCTAAGCAACTTACCTATCTTAACTCATTTATCTAATACTGTGAAGTAGGTACTATCATTATCATTTTATAGCTGAGGAAAGAGAAATTCAGAGAGGTTAAGTAACTCAGGGTCACATAGCTAACAAGTTGTAGAACCTGGATTTGAACCTGGGCAGTTTGGATTTAGCATTTGTGCCTTTAACCACACACTATACTGGCTGACTAGAGTATAAATTTAGAACATACCTCAGATTTTGTGATATAATTATATAAATTGATTATATCAAGAAGGCTAGCAGATCACTAAGCATAACAAAGAAGTTTAAATGTCAGCGCTCAAGCTATTATTTTTATTTAGTAGTAGACTATCTCCAGAAGTACAAAATTTCCTTAAAACTCAGTAGTGATAACTCATCACTCTGGACAGTCATAAAACAGAAAGTGCATGTTAACTTCTCACTTAATAGTTTACATCTAGGTCTTAGCTTCCATTCACACCCCTTTCCCCAACTCTCACTTTCTGATGGGGATAGTCACCTCAAAACACTGCCCAGGAGCCTGCTTTTCCAAGCCCTCATCCCACTCTGCCATCCCATCCCATTTCATGTTTACTGGAAACTGGAGGAGATTCAGGGATTTTTCTTTTTCTTTTCCTTTTTTTTTTTTTTTAATTTGCCTCCTTTTTGTAGACTCTAGGAAACCCTGAGTTGGACCAAGATCTGAGGTTGGAAAAGTATGTTTTTACTACTGATTTTAAATTTCTGAAACAGTGGTCCTTGGCCTTACCTGTGCATTGAACTCAGCTGAGGAGTTTCAAAAAAGTTCTCACAGCTGGGCTTCCTCTCTAATGCCTCTGATTTAGTCAGTCTGTGGTGTACCCTGGGCTCTGAGAGTTCAAGAAGCTGCTGGAAGCTCCAAAGCACAGCTGAAGTTGAGACCCACTTTGTCTACTGACATTTAGCACAGGACAGCTCTTTGTTGTAGGAGACTGTCGTGTGCATTGGAGGGTGTTTCTCAGCATCCCCAACCTTTACTGGCCAGGAGTCCTTTCTCTCGTTGTGACAACCATACCTGCCTGGAGATTTTGCTAGATGTCTTGCTAGGTGGAGGATGGGGGAACAAAACCACCTGCTTTGAAAACCACTGGTGCAGAGTCATTGTTAGTAGCCTGGGCTGTGAGACAAATCTCAGACGGGAAGAGAGAAGGGTGGCTGCTATCACACCCTTCTCTAATAGCAAAATATGCCAAGATGCTGCCGGGTACTGTCAGAAAACCCTCCTGTCATGGCAAGAAGCCTGATCAGGATTTTGTTCTTTAGGTTTTTGTATTTCGAATCAAAGAGATGGAATATTTCTTGAGGAACATCATAAAGGAAGGCATCATGGAGAACAGGGAATTAAGGAAATGATACAAATCTTCATAGATGATCTGAGGCACAACAGAAGAAAACTAAATCTTTTTTTAATTAGAGTGAACAGTCTGGCCTGGGTAAAATACTGTCTGTAGCTGGAGTGTAGCTGCCAGGAGCAAGGAAATAATGCACAAGGGCTTGGGTGCAAAGTGTGTGGACACCTGGAACGCTGGGGAGAGCCCAGAAAGCACCATGAGACAGAGAAAGTGAGAGAAAGAAAGGAAGCAAATAGTGATGCATTAACAATAATTTGACCCTGTGGGTGCCTGGAACTTACTCCCTTGGAGAGTCTCAGGGAGCCCAGGGCAGAACATAAGCCTCAGAAGTGTGGGGTGAGAGAGCTGCTGTATTTATCCACCAATTTCCATTTATCATTTGTCAGGGCCATTTATCCTCAGCAGTTAGGCTGAGCTCTGGTTTTGTCCTCAGGTGGAGTTGCAAGTGTGGACCATTGAGAGCAGTGGATGGTGATTGCTGATGGAATATGGTAGGGGCTGGGGGACACTGGCAGTTTCTGTGACAGTGGTCAAATTTTAAAATTATTTAAAGGCATTCATGCTTTTGCTAGCTAAATATATTTAATTTTTAATAAAGATTTTATTATATTGAAGAATATTGGGAAAGCATACCAATATTTGTCACTCTCAAAGTTACCTCTACCTTATTTTTGAGACCATGAAGTACCACTGCCAGAAACCCAGCAGTCATCTCAGCCCTGACTGAAATGACTCAACTCCTTTTCCTCACTCTTTACACCCTATGCAACAAGCCCTTTCAGGTCCACTCCAGAACATTCTGGAAGTTTTCAGGCCCTGTCTGTGTTGCTACCCCATTAGTTCAGGATGATGTTATTTTTCCCTGGACTATTAATAGCCTCCTCCTATGCTTCTCACGTCTCCTCTTCTTTCAGCTCCTTGAACCCACAAGGCACTTTGTTGGAATATTACTCCTCTTCCTCCTTCCACCCCACTCCACCCCCACTCTTCCAATGACTTGCTTCTTCCCATCCTTCAGATCTGGATAAATGTCACTTCTTCATTGAGGACCAGATCTCCTACCTGTTGTTCTATCTCAATCCCTGTTTATTTTCTTCTCAGCATGCTTTAACTGTAATTATTTTGTTTGTTGATTTTGTCTGTCTCCCTTTCTAAAATGTAATCTGTGTGAGAGCAAGCATCACATCTATCTCCTTGAGCCCTTCATCCCTCATAGGATTGCCAAATTCACAAATAGATGATACCAAGTTAAATTTGAAGTTCAGATAAACTTTGAGTAATTTTTTAATAGAAAAATGTCCAGGAATCGCATGACATTCTTACACTAAAAATGATTGGTGGTTTGTCTGAAATTCAAACTTATCTGGGCATCTAGCAGAACGGGCAAGTCTAGTCTTTAGGTCCTGACCCATAGCTAATTCTCATTACACATCTTTGAATGAGAACTTGGTAGCAGCATATCAAAACTGCTACTATGGCAACAAAGTGGGGGAAATGTAATAAAACTACAGAACTGAAGCAGTGACAAACATCTGTTCCTATAATGTTTCTGATTTGTGTGTCTGCTTAACCCCAGAGCATCTAATCAACTCAGACCCAAAGTCTTGGGCAGCTCAATAGTCTGGGTGGGATGCTGACCATAGTAAGGGAGCTATCAGGTACAACACTGTTATTTATTTACGGTTTTTTTTTTTTTTTTGGTACTAGGGATTGAACTCAGGGACACTCAACCACTGAGCCACATCCCCAGTCGTATTTTGTATTTTATTTAGAGTCAGGGTCTCACTGAGTTGCTTAGCTTCTCACTTTTGCTGAGGCTGGCTTTGAACTCATGATCCTCCTACCTTGGCTTCCCAAGTGGCTGGGATTACAAGTGTAGGCCACTGTGCCAGGCCCTGCCTCATTTTTATCATGGCTCTATGCCTCAATCTTGATTTCCTCTGACCCTGATCTCCCAGAATGTCTGCAACCCAAGGAGAGATACTGCTTCTTCCTTTTCAACCACTCATCTCTAGCACCTTGCTTTGGAGCTGGGAGTAAGGACTCAACATACAGGTATCAAATGGTTTAATAAATGAGTGAATAGTAGGTTGAACAACTATTCCAGCTTGACTAGGACTGAAGGGTGTCCTGGGATACAGGGCTTTAGTTGCAAAATTTGGAGTAGTCATGGGCAAATCAGAACAGCAGATCACCCAAGAGAATGAAATCTCTCTTCTTGGGGACAGGGATTTTTGCTCAATATCATCATATTGGCTGTTACATGACCACCAAGATTAGATAGACTATAGTCCTGACTGCCCATCTATTTTAGGCTCACAGATGTAAGTTTGAAACTCTGCTGACCCCTTGGAATTCCCCATGCATGGAATAAATCCTAAGAATTTGACCTCATGCTTCATCCTTCCTGGTCTTGTGGACCCCGAGGGATGCTTACATTGTTCTCATAAAATGAAGGCCCTCTGGACAACTACATGGGCAGGAGTGTTAGCCTTGGTCCAGCCTCTTGGATTTACTTGGCTCACCAGTCCTGGCCAGTACAGATAAGCCTCATCTAGACTTAATTATAATCATTCATCATTTCAACAGAATAGCAGCAAATTTATTGAGTAAGTAAGCTGATAGCCATAGAACTTTACTAATAGATTTCCACACATGTTCTGACTTATTTGACTATGAAAAAATGAGTTCTCATTCTAACCAACCCTCTTCCCTGTTACTTCTAGAAGGCACAAGGTTCTCAGGGAAATGGCACAAATCCATTCTCATGTATGGTAACGATGCTCCAGGCTCAGTTGAATTCTGCTGGTTTCCTGGAATTGGGGGTGAAGTGGCTCTTGAGAGGCTCCCAGCATTTGTAGTAGTTCTCATCTAAACAATTGGAGGTCTTGAGTCCCCACTTGGTGACCACCAAATTTAGGGAAGATTCAAACATAAATGCCTGTAGGAAATGAGGATGGAGATAAGAAGGGACCAGGTAGACAATAAAGAACATTTCATTAACTGTCAAGAGAAGGTGTAGGTTAGCAAAATCTTCAACTCATCAATTGGTGAGGAGAGGAAATCCACACCCTGGGTTCTGGCTCTGGTCCTACCACTCAGAAGCTGATGAGACCTTGTGCAAAACCTTTAGCTACTCAGGGCCTCGAGTTTCATTCTGTGAGGTGGAATTGGGCACTTAGGCCTCACATTATTCTCATAGCATTATGGAGCTCATTTTACTAGATCCAAGAGCAGAGGTGGGAGAGTCCTAAGATATTCTTCTTCTCAGGGGTCATCACTTACCATGGCCATGTCCTTGTGAGAGAGGACAGTCTCTCTGTTTTTCAAAGGAGGAAGCTAAGGCTCAGAGCTAGGAAGTGAATTGATAAGTTGTGGCAAGGCTGAGATTTGAGCTTGCTCTTTCAAGACTCTGACCAAGAAATCAGATGGGAAAAAGAAAAGGAGGAAGAAGAGGAGTGGAAAGGAAAAGGCAGGAATGACTATAGCACTTTTAAAGTCATATCCCAGTAGGGTCTGAATGGTGTATCTCACACTGTTCTGGATATTTTTGTCAACAACAGAAAGAATATTTAAATATTCTGTGCAACTTAGATATTTCAGCTTCATCAGTAGCTGATATTCCTACCACAGTGGCCTTAAAAAATAAGAGCAAAACCAAAAACCAACCAACCAACCTATGATTCTTATATACTCACATTAAAAAATTTAAAGAATATAGCTTTTGTGTGTGGGGGGGAAAGGGGCTTCACACATGCTAGGCAAGAGATCTATCGACTGAAAGACATTCCCAGCCAAGATATTTAAAGAATATAGCAGACAAAAGAGAAATGATACAGTTTTCTTGTGATACTATTTGGAGCACCCATATTAATGTTTGTTGTCTCGTTACATTACCTTCTGTTTGCCTACATCAATGGAGATAAGTGTTCTTGCCTGACTTCCTATGGCAGACTCCATGTGAGCTCTGGATGAGATTTATGGAGTGTTATGTAAGGTATAAAGCTCTATTCAGGTATAGCTGTTATGGCAATTAATATTGCTGTCTTTTGCTGACTGCTTCCTAGGTGCTTCCTAGAATACTAAAAGCCCCGTCCCAACTAAGCTACAGAGACCATATTATATCAAGTTAATCATTCCAAACTAGAATAAGAATAAGGCGTCTACAATTCCCTTAGGTCTAAAATTATATAATGGGAATGAGTGAGGGAAACTCAAAGTTGGGTAAAGTGTTGGGTACTCCTCATCAGGTATTGTGGGCTCCCGGATACTCTGGGTCTCTCAACCTAATACCTCTACATGGACAGCTCTTTCCTACTACTCGTCTAGATCCAGACATTACCTGAAGTCTCGCTCGTTATAAAAACTGCTTCCTGGTAACAATGACTATCCAAAGCCAATTTACGGGACCAACCAATGGTTACTGTGTGACAACTCAGGAGTAGCCTGTGCACTTTCAGGAGGCTTCAGAAACAATAGCTTAAATAAGATTGTCAAACCATGAGACAGAGATATAGGGGTCTTATAAGAACCCTGCAGATACCCTTGCAAGGGACCTCAGCATAAACCAAATCCAAGCAGATGGGAGGTACTCTATTCCTTCCTCCTCCAAGCAGCTCCACCAACTCTGGCTTTGCAGTTAAGACCCAAAGCAAATTGCACTGGACAGATGGACAGCTAGGGCTCACTGCTTAGGTAATTTATGAGCTGGGCAGGGAGTCAAGCAGGTCTGTGTTATAGATTTTAAACCAGGTAACATTGGAGACATTTGTTTAAAAATGTAAAACGAATTTGCATATGATTTAGCATAAAATTACTTCTTGTGGTCGATTAACTCTACCTCCAAGAATGCAAGAATAAAATAAAATCAAGTACCGCAGCCAACTGCAATTGTGTTCAGCCTCAGTGTTTACAGCCGGACACCGGAAGAATACAAAACAGTTTCTAAATCCCATCAGTTTCATTCTATGCCAAAGCAGAGCCAAGAAAAATGAGAAAACAGCTGAGATCTTGCTCACAAGCTTTGACCAGAGTAAGGCAAAGGCTTGCTGACCCTCCTTGGCTTGAGAAACAGGCTGAAGGTGACATCCTGCCTCCCCTGCTGTTGTGGCCCTGGAGGGTTATTGCCCAAAGCAGAAGACTCAAAAACAGAGCGCAGGCACAGGGCTGCATATGGATATTAATAATATTTCCTTGCATTTGAGCGGTTCATAAGATTAACTCACAACCATCTGCTGGGCTGGATAGCATGGCTTTTCTACAGATGGGGAAAATGGAGCACAGAGAAGTAAAGTGACTTGTTCAAGGTCACACAAGAATTAAGGATAAGATTTGAATGTAGGTCTGACTCCAAGTCCAAAGGTCTTCCTACACCCCATACCATAAGTCTAGTATGTATATGAGTGGGTATATTTATATACACGTAAACTTGCACAATCAGACACACAACTCTTCCTAGTCCACCTCTGTGACTTTGGAGAAAAAAGGCACTTTCCTCTCAACACAGTTGGGGAGCCCAGAGGCCACCAGAGCCTGGCATTTAATTTGCTTACCATGGTGCCATCAGCAATCCTCTCAGGAGCCAGCTTGGCCTTGCTGGCCTTCTCAAAGCAATCTGCATCAGGGCCGTGGGGGGTCATGGCACTGTGCAGGCTGCCTCCCCCTGGCAGGAATCCACCTTGCTTTGCCTCGTAGTGACCTCGGATGAGTCCCATGAATTCACTCATGCAGTTCCCTGGGAAGGTTGAAGTATTATTATTTTTATTATTTAAGGCAAGAATAATAAACATCAAGACCTCTAAAATATTATTCCTGCAGAATGCCAAGAAGATACGAGGATCTGATAAATTTTATAGGATTAATAAAGAGTATGGTTAGACAGAAAAACAACATTCTTGGTAGGCAAAGCTCTACTCCATGGCATGTAGATGAAAGTCTTGAGTTCCTGCATCTGAAAGAAACTAGACTAGATCTAAAGAAATCAAGGCCCAGACAAGATAATAATAAAAATGGAAATCATAATAACAAGTGGATAGATTCCCGTATTAAAGTCATCTTCTCTTCTAGATCAGAGCTCCTTCCTCAATAGCTGCAGCACAGCAGTACATAGTGTCACCACATTTCTGGTTCCCAGTCTAGAAAGATGAAATGGTGTGTGTGTGTGTGTGTGTGTGTGTACTGATGGACGGTGATGTAATGGAAAGAAGCTTAGATTTACAGTTCATTATTAAATGATAATCTGTGTGACAGAATCTTGATATCTACAAAACACAGACTATAAATGATATTCATCTTAACAAAGATTATCTTTCTGTATCTTAATTGAATATAATCTTATTCTTCTGTGCTGAGAGCCACGGCTGAGTCTGGCTCTCAGCACTTCTGTTCTTCTATAATACTAAATCTTAAAATTGGAAAGGATTCTTACTGCTACTCAACACAGAAGAATTTTCTATTCTTTTTTTTAGTTGTTGATGGACCTAAAAAAATATTTTATTTATTTATATGTGGTGCTGAGAATCAAACCCAGTGCCTCACAAATGGTAAGCAAGCACTCTGCCACTGAGCTACATCCCCAGCCCCAAATTTTCTGTATCTTTATTGACAGATTCCTGGATTCTACCTGAATGCCTTCTAAGAATGGAAGTTCTCCATTCTACCAAGAAGTCTATCATGTAACTTAACAACTCTGGGTGTAAGAAAGTTCTTTTCTATATTAAATGGAAATGTACTTTCATATAATTTAAATTCATTGGTCTTAATTGTGCTTTCTGGAGTCACACACAATTTGACAGACATTACCAGCTCCCACTCTTTCAATCTTATGTTTTTATTGTAATAAAGGTTTTTATTAGAATAATAACACATTTAGAACAAGAATTAAAGAAATATAACACCTGAGTGAACTTAAGTGTCTTTCCATCTCCATCTGCCATCTACCTATCTCTCCATTCATCACCCATTTCCTACTTTACCCATCTGCCCATCTTTCCAATGTATATAATTAGACACTATGCTAAGTTCTGTGATACAGACAGGAATAAGAAATAATCTGTTTAATGCTATTCATAGTCTGTCCTATGAAGAGTGCTGAGAATGCAAACCATGCCAGAGTAGAGATATGGAAGTCACAACACTTGCAAAGTCAAACATTTGTCTTATCCATGCCCTGCCCTTCTTTCTCATATGCAAAGTACAAATGTGTACCCAAATACTTTTGTAATCCACTGAGCAGCTGCGCCCACCCTGCCTCCAAAGTAAAAGCTGCTGTGGGATCCTACAGAGTAAGTGAGAAAGTAACAACCCTTACTAAGGGGATGAGACCCAGGTCATACATAGTTCTATTAGGTTCTCCACAAAGCAGAAATACAGGAAAAGAAGCGAATGGAAGCAGGAAGTATCCACATTTTTAAAACAGTTCTGCTCTTAAATTTGCTGTCACGCTCCCCACTCTAGTATATATCCTCAGGGTCACCTTCCCAGCTTAATTTTAAGAAGAGAGCAAGATGGAATTCAGCTTTGATCTGAATATGAATTTAGGTAGCAATGAGTTTGGCTATAACATTTCTACATCACTTTCGATATTTCAAAGGACAGTGGGAGGGTAGACCTTGCCTTTCTGATTAAAGCTGAATCTCTTTGACTAAAATGCATTGAAATGACTAGAGGCAATATTTCTAGGGAAATAATTCTCTGCTTCTCCTTTAAAGTCACATCAAAGTAGCAAAGATTCTGAGTATTGCTAAAGCAATAGTTTTTAATATCTCTGGCAAAACTAATTTCTAACTTAGGGTTCCCAACCTACTCAGGATCACCATACATTTATGAGATCTATCCTGGGGCCAAATTTACTTAGGGAGTCATTAAAAAAATTATAGGAGGCATTTCACAAGGCCATTTGTTTCACATGGTCTGAAGGAGAGATGAAGACGAAGGAGGGTTGATATTCTATAGCACAGTAGTGAACTTGACCATGTCATAACACTCTATTATCCCTCTGCATAGGTGGGGTGACAAACCTGTTACTATTTCTCAACAAAAGGTCTGTAGACCTTCTTCTACAATAGAGTACCTTGGCTTGCTGGCCTAACATGCAGATTTGGAAGTTCTACTTTAAAGCCAATGAATTAAACTCCATGGGGTGGGCCTTGAGAATAAACTTAAAAAGAAAAAAAGAAAGTCATTTTTGATGGTAACACCTGAAAAGGGAGATGCCAACATCCGACTATGAGATCCTCATCCTGAGGATCTTACTTCCCCAACCTCACAGATGCCTAAGTTACCCATTTTGTTTTCTAGAATGTTCTAACTGAGATCTATCCTAGAGTCTTTCTAGAGTTCTACATCCAAAAATGACAATCTCTGGGAAGCAGAATTATACATCAAATTTTAGATTTGATTTTTCAGCTAGTTATTGTACAGTTAAAAATGTCAAGTTCACTAAAATAGCCATGACCTAATGTATTCTTGATGATGTATTCACTTGTTGAATAAATATTTATTAGATGTGTATTATGTGCCAGGCATTAGGCCAGCAGCAGCAGTGAGTGGTCATAAATGTCTTCTGGCATCAGAGATGTTCTGCAATTAAATCCTTACTCTTTCAGTAACTAGCTTGTGAGGGCTAGAGAGTTACTTAATCTCTCTGTGTCTATTTCATCTTCTGAAAAATAGAAGGAGGACAATGATATTACCTACCTCTTGCAGCTGTTATTTAAATTAAATGAGTTAATATTTTTAAAGAATTTATGATGGGGACTTAGGAACTGACCAATAATCATTAACCATTAGTCACAATAATATTAACAAAACAAAAATAGTAGATTTGTTAGCTCCAGTTCTAAGCAACAAATGTTCTGTAGAAACTCCTTCCAGAATAGAGTCTCTCCCCTAGTGTAGACAGTAATCTGCTTGGTCCTGCTTAAGTAACTAGAAAAGGCACATTTTACTGGCTCTTGAACCATGCTTAAGTAATAAACTTCCTCAAATCAACGAACAACTAATTACATCACTGCTATTCCCCATTCTATAAAAGAAAAATCTGAAAATTATGGAAACTTCTTGTTTTCTGCTTTACTAATCTTTCTGCATCTCTTCAGGTCCAGAGAAATGGGGATCTAGGCCCCAAATTGATGCATCCCTGCCATTCTGCAGGGATTATGCTTGAGCAGCTTGAAGCCTGGGTACAGCATGGGACTGGGGAGGCAGGATCCAGAGCTCTGGGCAAGGTGGGGTGTCCAGAAACAACCTGGGCACTATTCCCAGTGCTTAGTGTTCACTGCTTTGCTGTCTCTAGTCTCCAAATGTGGCTTGGTAAAAGAAAGACTTACTGTGGTAATAGGGAGGCCTGAAAGTCTTATCAGCAACCCCCCATCGAGGTGGGAAGATAACAAAATCAGCAATGGCCACTCCAGGGCGGACAGACTTGGCAGTCAACACTGTGAAAATGGATGGGTCCTGTAACACAAAAGGAAAGGCAGAATGCACAATGCCAGGAAGGGACTGGACAATGACAAATGCGTCATCAGCACATGAAACTGCTTTCAAGTTGACAGTCTAATTTCTGATCCAATGACAGAAGTCTGGACTTCTGCTTGAGGTGCACTAATCACTCATCTGACTGTCCCCTCGCTGTGCTTGAAGCAAAACGAATTCACACCAGCTAAGAGCATTCTGAGCTGCCTTTTCACCCTGCTGAGCCCACATTATCCACACCCTGCTACCCTACTAATCCTAGAGCCATTGTGTCTGCCTTCCAATCTTGGACCAGGGTGTCAAGGAGCTCCAAACAAAAGATATGCTCAGAGAAATGTGGACACAGAAATAAAACAGCGTCTAAGTTTTGGTGTCGATGGGTTTCTCTTTGGGGGAATCAGAGATTCCAGATGGTAACCATGGAAAGTCACTGGTTCATTGCTTTCTGATCAATTAACTCTCAGATCTAAAATACAATATTTATATCAACTATATATATATATATATATATATATATATATATATATATATAGTTGTATATAGTGATAACTATATATATAACTATATAGTGATAACTATATATCACCAACTTGTTGGTGATAGTGTAGAGGAGTTAGGTTGAGAGTCAAGATTATGCTTTTAAAGATCTTTAGACTCCTTCAGTGGAAAAGCTGAGATTCAATTTAATTGAAATTAACAATTGTGTTCAATTTCAGATGCCATGCCAACATCTAGGGAGTCCAAGATGATCGGGTCGATTCTCTGCCCCGTTAGCTCTAACTGAGGGGAGAGGAAAGAGAGTATCTCTACCCCCAAAAAAAAATCAGGAAAGGCTTGAAAAAGCAGGTGTCCTTTAAGCCTGGTGTTAAAAATGAACAGAAGAAAGGAAAGAAGGGAGGGAGGCAGGGAAGGAAGAAAGAAGGAAAGGAGGAGGGAAGAAAAGAAGGGGACTTTAATCACAGAAAAGAGAAACAACATCCAAGTGCACAGAGGTTTTGTTAAGAGGAGAGATAGTTAAAACCCAGGGTGCATTGACAGAAGGAAGAGGGGCAAGAGGTGGTATTAAAAAATGAGTCCAGGACCAGATGGTGAAAAGCATCAAATACCACGCTTCAGAGCTCAGACTTAATCCTAAGCCATGGGGAGCTTGTGAAGGTTTTCTAATGCAGTGGTGGAATGATCAGATCTGAATTTTGGAAAAATAACTACAGCAGCAGCACAGAGAAGATTGAACCTGTGTAAATTCAAATGAAAAAAAAAAAAAAAAAAAACAACACAATCTTCATTGCTTGGAGAGTTAACATTGCTTCATCCATCATGGGAAATGGCTAAAACTATTAAAGGAAACATAGTAAGGCTAAAATAAAGCTTTATCAGTGCCTCAATATGCTTCTTCATGTTGGTATGGGTTTGGCGTCCCAATTTTCTTTTTTCCCTTTGGCTTTATTAAGAGTTACTCTTGTTCAGAAAGGTAGTTTTGTTCCTCCAGAGATAAGCTGAACTGGTTCAGAATAATCCTTCTTTCTCTGATTTTCTGGCTAATTATCCCTCCTGCTTGTGGGCTGTTAATCTATTATGAACTAGGCTGCAAAATGAATTTCCCCCAGGATCTCAGAACTAACACTTATGGAGTATCTGGAGCCTCAGGAGGGGCTACATTGTAGACTGGGGACCTGTTTGTGGCCCCCTAATTGACTGAAAATATGACCAACTTCGTATACTAGGATTTCTTTGGTGGAAGTTCAAGTACTGAATATTATGAGTGACTTTAAGAGGGCTGTCTGCTCTATCGCTATCAATAACAGCCGGGAGTAGAGGTACCTGGGTGGCAGCCAGAGCAGTAGGGTAGACTCCTAAGATGTGAGGAGGACAGAGACTTCTTGAAATCCA
Organism: Marmota flaviventris; assembly: GCF_047511675.1. Taxonomy (NCBI): domain Eukaryota; kingdom Metazoa; phylum Chordata; class Mammalia; order Rodentia; family Sciuridae; genus Marmota; species Marmota flaviventris. Next base: position 58,369,023 of record NC_092505.1, on the reverse strand, counting down.
TAAATGTTCTTTTCTTCTGACTCTAACACTAATATTAGCAGTTGTGTGGGGTTTTTTTTTAAGTTTTTGCCCACTTATGAGAATTATTGTGATTACACTGTAGAGAACTAGGCTGTGTTGAAGGATGAATGTTGAGTTCTTGGTATCCTCATTAGCTACATTATTGACACCTTCACCAAAGGACAAATGACTCTCTCTAGGCCTTCCAAGGGTGACCTTGGAAATATTAAATCTGTGACTGCTACCAATCTGCTGTGGATCCCCTTCCACCCAAAGGTTGCCCCATCCCCAGGACCCCTCCAGACTTACTGCATGGTCAAAGGCCACTGAGTTGATGACCATGAAGTTCTCCAGGTTGTACTTGTAGGGTGTATAGTTCCCGTGCCACGCCACGACATTGAACGGGGAGACAAGCTAATCACAAGAAGGATAAAAAGATGATCTTAGTATCTAAAGTTTTTGTAACTGTGATCTTACAGTATATATTGAGCACAACTCTTTTTATTTGATATTGTTTAAATCTAATTATACCATCCTTCGAGAGAAGTATACTCTTAATTACTCTGTGGTTGCTTCACACACCCTTGACCAAGCCCTCACTTGGCTACTGACCCTATCTTTCTTGTTCATAAGCCGCAGCTGCCTTTTGATTACATGTGCAGCAGAAGCACAGTTACCAAGTGGTGTCTCTTCAATGATTTTTACCATAAATATAGGAATCTGTGGATGCTATCAATTCTCAATCTTGGCTACCCTCTGTTTCCTGGTACAGTGGGCACTTCCTATGCAAATCTCAGGCTTTTGCAACCTAGAAGAGCTACCCATAAACATAATGCTTGAGTTGGTGAGTATAGGGGTAGGGAGCAGACCCCTAATATTTCTAGCCCCAAGGATTAGCAACTTCAGAGTGACCCCAAGGTCCTTCTTGATCCTGTATGGGGTAGGAGGGGATCAGTGTTCTGTTATAGAATGGTGGTCTCCAGTGCTGCTTAGGGTCTATTCAGGAAAAGGGATCCAACTCAGAATGTTCTAAGGACTTCAGTGAACAGACTACCCACAGAGGTGTGATTAGAGATAAGTAGAGGTGTGGAGGTATCTGAGCCTCACAGCAGTGGGAAGGCATTGTCATTCCTAGATGTGAGAAATAAGGGAGGGCAATACTGTGACAGAACTCCAGCAAGGGCTAGAATCATGAAAAAGAGGTGTCCCAGAGGTATGCTAGTATATATTTAACAACTGGCTTTCTGGGGGAAAACATCATTGATTTACAGCATTTGCTGATTTCTGGAGCACAAATACCCTCACCACGATCATTTTTGTGCAACTAATGTGAAATTGCTGAAAACAGAGCTGTGAAGAGGTGTGCATATCAGCTCTTGTGAGTTAACATCAACAAGCTTCTCAGAGGTTTCAACACAAATAGTTCCTGAACCACTTCTGAGAACCCCCAATCCTAAGATGAGGGTGACAATGTATGTGCCTCAAGGGTTGATTTCCAGAACCAAACTGGTTGGCCTCTGCTAGTTGGCATGACCTCTAGGTGCTGTTCAAGGAAAATAACATACCTTGTCAAATACAAGCAATAAGTCAGATGGACAAAAAATAACGTTAGTAGAAGAGATCTTTGGGTTCTTTTTATTATATGATTAATTTACTTTAATATATACAATATATTAAGAACAACACATAGTAACATTACCAGTTCTATACAGTAATCATTTATAAAGTTATTTTTATTATTTTCTGGGCCTTTGCTTATGCCCTGGGTTTACCAAGCTGGTGGTATAAACCAAACCAAGTTAATTAACTGAGTTCTATTTGTTTTGTATTAAACATTATTTGTATTTGAAATAAGGTAGTCACTGCAGAACATAAATCTTAGTTGATCTTCTTGTTAACTCATTTTCCTTTTCAGAACACATTCTCTGCCTGCATATTTTGTTTTCCACAGCATTTATAGAGACCTACATATTTCCAGGATTTTCATTGATTGGTGAGCAGAAACAGCATAACCTTAGGAGTCAGAAGGATGTGAATTTGAATGCTGGTTCTGCTATTTACAGGGACATTTGTAAATTATTTCTCATTACCTGGTCTGTTTTCAGGTGTAGCACTTTTAGTGGTGTTTTAAAGATGAAAGGATGTATGGAAGGTACCTAATACTGGTCTTGGCCATCAGTAGATACCTTTTCATTCCCTCTCCTGTCTGCCAACCCTCTTATTTTACCTGTTTGGCAGCAAACAGCTTGCCCTGGTATTTATTAATCACAGTGTAACCACCTGGTACTTGACGATCTTCATACCAGGCAACAGGTATCAAGAAATCACGAGGATTGGCCAAGCCATTGGCTCCTAAAACACAGTAACCCAAAGTCCTTTTAGACACTTGAAATCACATATGAAAGATGCTCACAAAGAGAAAGGCCTTCTTTCTGGTTAAGAGCCACTCAACAAATTGCTTTCATTGCTTAAAGACAGTCGATTCCTAATCTTCTACCTTTTCTGGAGGACCCAAGGAATTTGGTCAATTGGAATTTTACAGTTATCACCTTTATCATCACCAACATCATATCCTAAAGTTTTGGAGTGACTATGTTTTACAAAATCATTTTATATGCATTATTGATCACTACAGGTGAGAAGAAAGGACTAGAAAAGAAGAAAAGGGAAAATCTGACCGAAAATCAGGTATTTGTCTTTCTGAGGAAACTCTGATGACTCTAGAACACATCTACAGTCCTTGATCTCAGATAGGAAGGACCACCACCATCATTCCAGGCAGGCCTCTGCTCCTTAGTCAGAACTCAAAATCCAGGACTGTAAAGTTGCTCTCCAGCCTGAAAATTCTATCTTCCATTCAGGGAAAAAGGCTTCAGGATGTGCCTGCTTAGCTCTGCCTCAGAGCTAGTGTTCCCTCAGAGAAGGAAAATAAATCAAAAGACCAAATATGAAAAGCATAAGTGCAAAAACATAATTTAACTCTGAGAGGAAAGACCTGGGGAGTGTTTTATCATTTCCAGCTCCTGGGGTTAAATAAAATAAGCCCCCAGCTGGTTAGTAAATTATATATATTTTCCGGAGGGTACATGTTCCGGGGAACCTGGAGGCTACGCTGCCTGCGGAACAGCAGGAAGCCAGACCAAAGTGGGAAGAGTGGGTGGTGAGCAGGATGACAGACGGCCCACCAGGGCTCCAGCTGCTTCTCTGCTGCCTCCCACCTTCCTCTGAATATTTGGATCCCCCAGGGGAGTGACCAGAAGGCACATGCTGGCCTGTCCTTGTTTTGCTCTGAAAAGCTGTTGACAAGGAAAGCAACTGGGAGGTGTGGCCACAGATGGAACCCAGGGCCAGTTTCCCAGCTCTCCTTGCACTCCAAAGGGAGGCTTCGAGAACAACCCCTCCTAACACCTTCTCTTCTCTCCTGAATCTCCAGCCTCCAGCTTGCCAGAAGAATGAGGACTGGGGGACCTCGGTTCACTTTAGGAAGTTTTAATCTGCCTCACGGCAGCTGTTGTTTCTGTTTTTTCATAGTACTGAGCGATGCCCTTTTTTTACTGTTAAGCATGTGGATTTTGTGCAGTGTGCTCAGGAGAAAAGTGAGGTTCCTAGACTGTGTGTCACTCAGTCCCCTCCCCCTTTCCATAGGAATGGCCACCTGGCTATTGTTATGGCTTTCCCCACTTCCTGTCTATACCCAACCCACTAATGTAAGAAAGTAATTATTCACAAAGCTCATTCCCATTTGTATGCTTTTGCTTAAAGTTATTCCCTTTCCTCTTCTCCTCAACTTTCCATCAAGAATTAGTCAAATCTCATCTCTTTTGTGAAGCTGTTTCTGGTGACCCCACCCACAGTAACCCAAACTTCTACATCCTTTGCAGAAATGTATTACACACTGTCTTTATCTCCAGTGGTTTATAATATTATTCTAGAAGGAAATTTGTAATGTGTTGGCTTAGGTCATTTTCTGTTATGCATATATTTTATGGGAAGACACTTGGTCTAGCTGAAGAGGAAAGCTGAGATTTGAATGAGGTGGAGAGGGGGAAGGATTTTTAGCTTTCATGCAATTATCTGTGTCCTCAAGCAAGGCTGAGAGGCTAGAGTGAAGATTTACCAATGGGTCCCAGGTCAGGTAACTCAAAGTGGACACCATAGACTTCCAGGATGTAGCCCCTGGTCTCTTCAAAGACATCTATGCTGAACCGCATTCCTCTCTGGAATTGAAAGCAGACACAGGGGTGGCCTCTTAAATCATACTTGTAGTTATAGAGAAGCTGCCACAGAGCCACAGGCAGTCCCACATGCAAAAGCAAAGCACTAGTTTGTTGAGGTATGTTGGAGAGGTGACCAGATCAAAGATGAATTAGGAAGAAAAGCTTCATTTCTAATCATGCCTGTGACTCAAGCCAATTCTAGTCTAATTTCTGCTTGGGTCCAGAAGTAAAAGTAGCCCAGATTTAGTCACATTAAAAAATAAATAAAAACAAACAACAACAAAAATAATTTTCACTGCCTCCTACCTTCAATAGAACCTTATCCACAGTGGGCATAAACACTTAGAAACATGAATGACGAATGCTCTTTGCTCCGTGGTTGTGTGCTATATTAAAGCAAAGCAGCACCCAAGCCTGCTTACCCTTCGGCACATGAAGCCTTCTGAGCAACTCAAACTCCCTCCCCCTTGCCCAGACATGACAGAGAAATTTTATAGTTGGAAATAGAAGCAGCTGAAACATCTGATTGCTCCCAAATTAGGGAGAGGCAGGGAGGAGAAGGGGGCACATTACCAACCTGAATGACGCAGATCTCATTGGGCTGCACAAGCATCTTGCCAAACTCAGTGTAAATGAGAAGCTTCCCTTTCTGGGGAACTGATAAAAAAAGACAGGGCATTGGTGAGCAACCCTCTTTGTGCAAGAACTATTTCATAAAGGCTTAAGGGCTGCATTTGCTTTTTATTTCACATAAAAAGAGCTTTACTCTATGTCTGGCGGGGGTGGGGAAATGCATATTCCAACAACTTCAGTTAGTTATTTTACTATCTGGAAGAATGTGAATAATAATAATAATAATAATAATAATAATAATACCGATTTTTCCCCCAGCTTCTAGGTGAGGAGCTTGTAAATGTACAATTTTGTGAATCGACAAAAAAAGTGCATTGCATTTCTAATGTCTATACCAAAATGTTGGTTTCAAGATATTAACACTAAAACCACCAAATGGAATGGGAAGATTGGAAAAAAAATGATTAGACCTTACATTTTAGATGGTCTCATGAAAGTTTGTATTTCTATTGCAGTTATCAATGACAGATGGGCTTTTCTTGGGTAAGTTTGAAGGTAAACAGAGTTATATTAAAAAAAAATTTAGTTGTATATGGACACAATGCATTTATTTTATTTATTTATTTATATGTGGGTGCTAAGGATTGAATCCAGTGTCTCACACATGTTAGGCAAGTGATCTACCACTGAGCCAAAACCCCAGCCCCCAGAGTTAAGTTAATAAGTTAATCACATGCTGGTACCACTTATTTCTTCTCAGCTGCCCAGATCTCCCACTTTAGAAAGGCCCAGAGAAGATGATTTAGTTCTGTAATTGTAAAGGCAGAAACCAGGAAATAGAGTAGGAGTTTTGAGGTATGCAAGGAATCTTTTCCAGAGCACCAGTGGCCTCTAGACTTCAGTCTATAAATTGCATTAAATTAAATAAAACAGATTTGAGAATGAAGGAAAATAATAGGTCGAAAATTAGAAAGCAGCTTGTGGCTAGAGATCAATGAACAGTGAAGGGGTCTGAAATCGTCAGAACTTACCAATCAAGAAGTCCCCATCTGAATTATAAAAGCATCTGAAACATACAGAGTATTTCCTGTCATCTTCAGTTTTAACACTGTCTAGACAAGTGAATTCATTTACTAATTATTGCTTTGTGCCTACTATGTACCAGGCTTAGCATTGGGTATATCACGGTGAGCAGAATGACCCAGTCTTTGCCCTCATGGAGCTTAGAGCCTGGTAGGGAGTCAGATCGCAAACAAACAATTACAGAACTAAATCACTGCAAACTACAATAGCCCTTGAAAGTCAAGTTCAGATAAATGAAAGAAAAGGGATCTGCACTAGTTTGGGAAGATAGCAAAAATTTCCCTGAAGGCGGGACTCTTGGCCTGGGAGCTGAAGGTATTATCCAGGCCAGGGGAGAGGACAATCCAGACAAAAGGACCAGCATGCACAGGTGCTCTGTGGCAAAAGGGCCCATGCAGGTTGAAAGAAGTGAATGAAGGCCAGTGTGGCTTGAGTGGAGGGGAATGTGGCTCAATATGAGGCTGGACTAAAAGGGAGGTTGCCAATGACTTGCCATAGGACTATGATCTTGGTCTTCATTTGGGGCTCAGAGAAGTTAAATGACTCATGCAAGACCGAAATTGGGTTTTGGATGCAACATCTGGTTCTACTGGCAGGACAAAACAGCTGCACTAGTCTGTTTCCCAAAGAAAACGCAGGAATGCCATTTTTTAAAAAACAATTATTTAAAAAACGCCAGTATATAAACTGCTTTTCACAGAAAGCTTGAAGCCAAGTCTATCAGCGTGGCCTGCCACTGACAGGTGGCCTAATGACTGCCCCTGCTGTGACTTTGATCTCAAGAGCAGACCTTAGAAATTGAGAATATTCTGGCCCAAATCCACCTAAAGATAAAATGCTTTTTGTACCACACCTTCATTCCAGGGTCTCACCTTCCTTTTTTTCTGTTGACCCTCTTGTTTGTCACAAGAGTCAGTAAAAATAGAAAATGCTTATTTATTATTATTTTCAACAAATATATATTAATATTTCTCTGAGGGAAAAAATAACAAAAATAACAATGTCTGTGCAGGTGTGACTGTGTAAAAGTGGATACTTGTCCTTCACCTTCTGGCAACAGCCCTTGGGGAATGGGGATGCCCAGCCCTAGCACTGAGTCCCTTACCTGTTCTCCATGGAAGTGTTGCACAGGAAAATATGGACAGCAAGCCCATTGTTAGACCTGATGTCTCCAGCTCCACACAAGGTGTGCAGACCCTGGGAGAGACCCATGGGAGACAGAGGTTGAATACTAGTTGTGCCCAAGAGACCAGCCTTCGCCCTGCCCCCCGCATCCCCCCCCCCCACCACGGCCCACCAAGGTCATGAGGCAAGGTTTCAGAAGGCTCTCTCCTTGGGGACCAGAGAGACATTTGGGATCTGGGCTAACTCTGGGGAGCCTGGAATTTACACTTATGTATGGTTGTTTGTGCTCACCCTACCTTTCAGCTGTGACCTGAATATGGCTATCTTAATGGCTACATCATATAGATTTATGAGGCAAGAGTTCACTAATTTTAATTACTTCAAAAGTGTGCTTAAGTTCAACCTGGAGGAGCAATTCCATTCAAGGTGATATTAAATATCAAGGGGGCTTAGGGAAAATGGTGGCAGCTTCAGGTGCCGGTTAATGCCCTCCAGTCCACCCCCATATGAGCAGTCCTCTGCTTGTGAAGCAGTCAATCTAATCTCTCCAGAATAGGAAAAAAGAAAAACATATTCTAACTGACTATTCTAACATATTCTCTCTGCTGTGTGACCAGATGATTGATACCCAGTGGGGAACACACAATCCTTCTCAGAAAGCTCCCAGCCCCAAAGCTATAGATGGAAGAACCCAAAAGGAGAAGGTTCTGCTCCTCAGAGACCCATAATTCACACAGGAAGTGGGAAATTTCTTTTTATATTTTAATTTGGATTGCAAGTTTGTGGTCTATTGAAGTGAGTCTATACAGGATTTTGAAGCATTTACTAAGGGTAAAGATTTTATCAAGACAATTTAAACAATTTGGCCTTCTGGCTGAATACCTAGACAGTCCCTAGGTAAACTATGTGCCAAGTTGATCTGCAGAACACTCCACTGGCCTTTTGGAGCCCCACCTCCCTATGGCTCCCTCTGGGCACAAGTATTATTATAGTACTCCACCCCTGTAACTGCCAACAGAGCTGCCAATCAGCTATGTACTAACTACAGCTGCCGTCCTGCGTTGATGCCCACTCATCCACTTCAGGGGTTCATGAACTTGGATGAGAAAATTTTTCTATTTATTTTCTCTAATCTTTGAGTGAAATTCATCATTCCCTTTAATTAATATGAATAGAGGCAACAAATCACAGCAGTATTAGAGGTGCCTGTGTTCAATGTTAGAAATCATGGATATTTTCATGTCATATATCACAGGTATATCAAAGCATCATTTTTGCTCATATCACAATTATTTCCCATATAGCTCATTACTTAGTACACTAACAAGAAATCATATATATGACTATAAATCAAACACAATTTGATTTTTTAAAATTTTTTTATCATTGTGTTTCAATATAATTGTCTTCTTTGTGATTTTAAGTAATTTCTTTCACACATTAAAATTATAGGTATCTGGGCTGGGGATGTGGCTCAAGCGCTAGCACACTCGCCTGGCAAGCGCGGGGCACTGGGTTCGATCCTCAGCACCACATAAAGATGTTGTGTCCGCCAAAACTAAAAAAGAATAAATGTTAAAAAGTTCTCTCTCTCTCTATTAAAAAAAAAAAATTATAGGTATCCCTGGGTGCAGTGGCATATTCTTGCTACCGAGGAGGCTGAAGAAGGAGGATTGTGAGTTTGAGGCCAGCCTGGGCAACTTAGAGATAAGCTGTCTCAAAGTGAAAAACAAAAAGGGCTGGAGATATAGTTCAGTGGTGCGGTACTTGCCCAGCATGTACAAAGCTCTAGATTCAATCTCCAGCACTGCAAACAAAGCAAACAAAACCCCCATGGGTCTGAGCAGACTATCAAAGGGACCCATGGAGCAAAAAGGATAAGATCCTCTGTTCTAACTTCAAGAGAAGAAGCTCGAGGTAGGGACACATCCACTGCCCATTGGCCTTTCTGAGATGTAAAAGCTCACTAATGCCCTTTGGTGAACCATGGACTCATGTTGTGCCTATAAGGAAGACATCCCTTTGCCAGCTCCCCATTGGCAGACACAGGTGGGTTTGTCTCTGCTGCCTCCAAATAAGGCTGCTTCTGATTGGCATTCAGCCTGTGAATGGTGAGGTCATTCACTGCAGAAGAGAGGAGGGCTATGGGAAGGTGTAGCATTGACTTACGCTCACAAAGTCCACTTTCTTCTGAGAGGGTTTTGGAATCTCAAATGGTTTCCATCTAAGCTGGAAAAGAAATATGCACACAGGAAAAGGATTTCACAAAGGGAAAACCATAGGCTTTCTAAATACAATACAGAGCATCAATTACAAGGAAAAAAGAGGTCAGCTGCTCCCTCTGAGGTTTGGACTACTTTTGATTTTGTTATTTTAAAATTAATGATAATCCATCATTTCTTTAGAGGGGGTCTACTGGTGTATGTGTGCATATCATGTGCACATGCGTGATGTGTGTGAGTTGAAATCTATATGAATAAAAACTGTCTTTGTTCCTTAGAACTTTCAATTATAGAAATAAAGAGAAATCATTGCTTTCTCATATAGAAGCTGTTTGTTTCTTTTAGCATTTTGCTCAGGCACATCAGCAAGTTTTGACTGATGCCGCTTTTCCTGCTATTTATAATCAGCTCCTTTTCCTGGCATGCCAGCTTCTCTGTGTGGGCTCCTGACACTGCAGGGGAAGGTTCTACTTCTACTTCCAGCCCTTCGAGTTTTGAATTATTTCCTTAAGAGAAAGAAAAAGCACCCAGCTGAGATTGGATTTGGTAAATGCAATACCGGGTTCAGTTTCTTCATCAAACCCTGCGTTTGTCCCTAGGCTGCCTGATGGTTCAGTTTAAATCATAACAATCTTTAATTTAATAATGAACTGATCTAAGGAAGTGGGGAGAAGAATCAGCAGGTTCAGACCTCACTTGGATTGTCAGCCCAGCACTTATTAATCAACGCAATGGCAGCCTGATCCAGCCAGGCTGGTGGCTAATACACCCAGCCACCCCAGGGCATATCTCAGGAGTGACCTACACCCCAGGGCTGGCTCCTTTGGCTACAGTGCCTGATGAAGGCAGGCTGGAAAGGGCCTCCCTCAGGTCCCAGGGCTCAGCTCATTTGTATGTCTGATGGGCAGCCAGATGGGAAAGAAAGCAGCAAATGCAAGAGGAGGCAATGGAGTTATTCTGCCTCTCTGACACACACAGTCAGGCAACAGCCTTCATTTCTTAAAAGCAAAGCAGATTGATCACATTCTGAGACAACTTTAAAAGACCTGAGCTGGGCATGGTGGCACATATCTGTAATCCCAGCAGCTCAGGAGGCTGAGGCAGGAGGATTGCAAGTTCAAAGCCAGTCTCAGCAACTTAGTGGGGCCCTAAGCAACTCAATGAGACCTATCTCTAAATAAAATACAAAAAAGGGCTGGAGATGTGGCTCAGTGGTTAAGTGCCCCTGGGTTCAATCCTCGGTACCAAAAAGTAAAATAAAATAAAATGACATGAAAGGTGGATTTGAAAAAGATCATTCAAATAATGCTTCCAAGAAAGAAGAAAATACTTTAGGACTGATTTCATTAAGGATGATTTCTCTTGGGGGAAGAGAGGGGTACTTGAAAGCAAGGATGTAGGAAAGGCACTGTTGACATTTTTGTGCTGCATTTATTGCAGGGGCTGTGCTTCATAGGATATTTAGTATCAACTCTGACCTCTACCCACTAGATGCCAGTAGCTTCCCTCCAAGTTGTAAAAATCAAAAATATCCCCAGACATTGTCAAATATCCCTTGAGGGGCAAATATCCCTTGGTTAAGAACTATGGAAACAGAAGGACATTCCCCTGACCTCAGGAAGAGCTACAACTGAGCACTGTTGGATTCTGTGTGTGTGTGTGTGCTGGGATTGAACCCACATGTGCATGCTCAGCGTGTGCTCTGCCACTGACACAGCCCCAACCCTGAGCACTGCCGGAGTTTTGAGAGGAGGTTCTGGTCTGCTACTAACTACCTGCTGCTTCAGTCTAAGTAGCAGTGCAGTGTTTGCATACCAAGGAAAATTGTCAGAAAAAGACTCATCATTTTAGATTTCCCAATGGAAGAGATTTAAGTATCAGATCAATGGTTACCTGGGCAACCCTTTAGCTCTAACCAGAGATTCCCAACCTGATTTTTCAACCCGACCCATGGAAATTACCTGGAGAGGTTTTGAATCCAAGACCAAATTAAATCAGAATCTAAGAAGGTGGGCCCTGGCATCAGTATTTTATAAAAGCTCTCCTAATGTGCAGCTACACTTTAGAATCACCACACCCAACTTGGAGATTCTGATATTATTGCATTGCTGAACCAAATATCATGCTCGGGAAAAAAAACACCCAGTCAACCAACCAAGCCACAAACCAACCTGACAACCAACCAATCAATCAACTAACCTGTGGCATCCTGGGCCAAATGACAGTGACAATGCCACTACCAACTAGCAAAGAAATTTAAATAACGCAAGCGTAAGGATCTACAATCTAAGAAAAGAACAAGAAAAGAGAGAAGAAAGCAAAAAGGGAAAGAAAGAGAGGGAGAGTGAGAGATCCAGCTCTCAACAGCAAGGGAAGTGAGAGGACCTGAAGGGCAGATGAAAAGACAAGCATGTGATGATGTAGGAAGCATGCCTTCCTCAGGGCCCACAGCCCGATGAAGCAGTGGCCTTGATGAACCTTCTCTAATGCAAAAAATGATTCCCTTCAAATGACAGATGGTGTGGGGAGAGGAATCATTTATTTCTTGGGTCCAATGGCAACAGATTGTTCATAGTCTATATTCCAAATGTGTTGGGCCTATTATGAAGGATGATAAAGACCCCAAGGTGATTCTGATAAACTCAGTACCCAGAGAAGGAAGCCAGCTTTGGGTACTCTAGCAAGATTTTGGTAAAGAGCCTTGATGTGATATTTTGGTGAATGTGAGCAAGGGGATTCAGGAAAAGGATGAACAGGAAGAGTCCATGGAGTGCAGGGTATAAACACCTCCTGCCAAAAACAGATGCTCAGCTTAATTGTACATATGCTGTGGATCAGTACCCCTCTGATCCAAGGCCAGACCAAGGGGATGGTGCATGCGGCTGAACCAGGAGACTTGGTTTGGGGTACTGCCTCCATTCCCATTTACTCTGTGACCTCAGGCAGGTCATTTTCTCTCTCTGAATTGTGTTTTCTTACATGTAATAATGAGGTACTGGTAAGAACTATAGTTCCATAAGTCTCTTCAGAGAAGAGCTTTTATAAAAAGTGAAGAATGCTTATTAGCTTATTCACTCCTTGCTGTGGATTGTGTCCTCTCCAAATTCCTATGTTGAACTTCTAATCTCCAATGTGATTGTTTTGAAGATAGGAACTTTAGGAGGTAGATAAGGTTCAATGAAATCATAATTTGGGGGGTTCTAATCCAATAAGATGGGTGGCCTTCTAAGAAGAAGAGATCTCACTCTCTTTCCATATGTACTCAGAGGAAAAGCCACGTGAAGATGTAGTGAGAAGGTAGTACAAGCTAAAGAGAAGAGGCCTTACAAGACACCAACCCTCCTAGCAACTTGATCTGGGACTTCCAGTCTCCAGAACTGTGAGAAAATAAATTTCTATCGCTTAAACCACCAGTCTAAGGCATTTTGTTACAGCAGTCCAATAAGATTAATATAACCCAACAACTTTCTAGTTGTAGGTTTTAATGGTGTATTTTATTCATACTCTATGTTATCACTAAATGGCTCTCCCATGCAGAATTTCATAATTAAACATTTCAAAAACAATGACATCAGTTGTAATGCATGATGCAGTGTCTTGATTATGATAGGCATCAATAAATATTTATTGAATGATTGAATGAGTAAATAAATAAATGGCACTGAGCATGATGCTTATATTTCAAGGAATGAGAATAAAGCAAATTTGTGAGAGCTTTCAGAGTAAAATGACATTCAGGCAATAATTAGCAAATTAACATATTTTTAAAAATCCAAAGATGATTTCTAAAACATAAGTCAGTTCTTCATGCATGTGAAAAATTATCACTTCTACATCCATTCTGATTTTCTGTCCAGTTCTATCAACTATTGAGTGAAGAGTGTTAAAGTTTCCAGCTATAATTGTGGATTTGTCTATTTCTCCTTTGAGTTCTGTCATGGATTTACATACTTTGCAATTGTACCCTACAAATCCTATTGGAAAATAAACTGTTTCTTACTAAATGTGGGGTGATAAAAATAATTTTAAAAGCATCTTCAAGAGTATCCAAAGTTATAATTAAAAATTCTTTAACATTATCCAAGGAGGAAGACAGATAATTGGTGGCAATATTTAATGAACAAGATTCAAAATTCATACTCAGAGATGAAAAGGAAATATGAAAGAATCAGTCTCAGTATTTTCCAAAGTTAGAAGACTGGGAGTTGGGCTAGATGATCTGAATATCCCTTTCAACATTGAGATTCTTTGATTTACTGAGATTCTATCCAAAATTGCCATGAACTCAATTAAATTGGATGAATTGAAGGCTCTTAATGACATTAACTGGCTAGAAGTAGACATGTCATTAGAAGTCAGTACCAACTATCCAAGAATTTTGAAGTAATTTGTGGGTTAGATAGTGATCCTAATGTTCAAGCAATTATTAGCAGCAGCCATGACTGAGAGAAGTCCAGGGTAATTGGTAGTGGTGAGTTTCAGTCCAGACAGGGAATATAAGGGTGAATAAAATAAAACAGTGGCTCATTGAATTCCTCAATAAATAGCAATTTGAGGGGAAAAGGAGAGAGAATCAGGCTTTGATTCTCTCTTTCTTTGATTCGTTGGACTTCTTTGATGGGCAAGAATACAGATAGGGAAGATCCAAGTCTCACTAATTTATCTAGACTTTCTAAAGTCTTTCAAGAGGCTACCAGAAAAGATAAGCCATACTTTTTGACCTTATCTTTGAAAGTAAATCTAAGGGCTTTATATTCATTATTCAGTGCCATGGTTTAAATGCCATATTATTCAGCTTCCCTTTTCTATTATGAAATACCTGATAGGAATAGCCTATAAAGAGAAAAGAAAGGTTTATTTTGGCTCATGGTCCGAGATTTAGAAGCCCCACTTCTTTGGGTCCCTAGGGAAAGAGGCACATCATGACAGGAGCATGTGGCACAGAAAACCGCTCAATTCATGAGCAAGGAAGCAAAGGAGAGAAAGAAGAAGAGACTAGGGCCCCACTATCTCCTCAAGGGCACACACTCACTGATCTGAGGACCCACAAAGGCCTTACCTCCTGGAGGTTACATCAGCTCCCAATAGTGCCACCCTGGGAACCAAGTCTTTGATACATTGGGAGACAATCATTCAAACCATAGCAAATGCACTGAAAAGTTTATATGTTGAAAACATAATCCTCAAATTCATATGCCAGTGGTATTTGGAGGTGGAGTCTTGGAAAAATAGTTAGGATTAGATGAGGTCATGAAGGTGGGGACCCCAGGATGGTATTAATTACTTTATAAGAGGAAGAGAAACCTAGGCTAGCATGTCTGCTGTGTCTCACCATATCATGTCTTTTATCATGTTATGATGCAACAAGAAGGCCCTCACCAGATGCAGCACCGTACTCTTGGACTTCCCAGCCTCTAGAACCCTGAATTAAATAAACCTTTATTCTTTTTTAATTTTTATTTTTTTAGTTGTTGATAAATCTTTATTTTATTTATTTACATGTGGTGCTGAGAATTGAACCCAGTGCCTCACACATACCAGGCAAGTGTGCTACCGCTGAGCCACAGCCTCAGCCCCCATACTTCTATTCTTTATAACTTACTCCTTCTCATGTATTTTGTTACGGCAACAGAAAATGGACTAATAGGGTTGGAGATGTAGCTCAGTGGTATAGGACTTACTTAGTCTGCATTAGCCCTGGGTTTCATCACCAGCTCCACAAAAGTGAGGAAATAAAGAAAAGAAAACAGACTAAGATACTCATCACCTTGCATAGATCATGGAAGACAGTAGTCAATATATGTTGGATGACTTCATCCTCACAACTCTCTGAAGCACTTATGATTATTATTCTCTCTTATTTTAGAAGTAAGAAAACTGATAACTTAGAGAAGATAAATTTTCTCTCCTAAGAACTGATGCTAAAACTCTTTTGGTCACTTTTTAATGTATACCCTAAGCACTTTGAGCTCAACCCGTCTTGATCTGCTTCACAAACTACTGATTTTCTTTCCTCCTAAACCCAGCTTGACCTCTATGTTCTTGACCTCTAATGTTGGTCTTGGTCTTTCATTCTGACCCTTATTTGCTCCAGTGCTGAGTTGCCCTGGCCCAGTCTGATTCCTGGGACCCTACTCCTTATATGACCCTTCAGGATCCGAATTCTTGTCCAAACCCTTCACATTAATTTGTTCAAACAATATTCATTGATTCTTTCCATGTGTCAGATCATATGCTAGGTGCTGAAGGTTTCTGCTCTCAGGGAAACAGTTCCAGAAAATCCTGGAAGTATGGAGAATTTCTTATAAGAAAACAAGGATACAGATAATGTAAGTGACTTTGGAAGAAACACGTAAACAGGAATATTCCCTCAGGAATAAATGCTGGAACGGGGCCTATTTAACACTCTTATATATGAAAAACAAGAGACACAAGCAATAAAATCATTGGTTTGTGGACAGCTTCAATTTCTTTCCAAGGAGTAAAATGTAAGTTGATAAAGATGTATTGTAAAAAAGATCTAGCAAGCTGTCCAAAAAGGGCTGAACAGGGCAATGTACATGGTAATGTTGGCAAACTCCAGTGGATGCATTTATGGAAATGCAATCTAGTCTATTTATAGGATGATGAGATCTGAGCTACAGGAAGTATCAACAATTGCAATATTAAATGTTTGGAATACGGTACATGCTGGGTACTGCAGATAAGACAAAGATGATGGAGATATAAATTATATTCTAAGATACCCTGAAAAATATTGAAATTTTAGTTTTTTTTTAAAAAAAAGTGGTATTTAAAATGAGTCTTAAATTATGGGTGGGATTTTGGTGCGTGGATATTTGTAAACAAAAGGAAAATCCAAGTAAATGTAACAGCATAAAGCACCAAGGAAAGAGAATTCAGGATATTTTCCTGGAAAAAAGTATGGTTTTAGTATGACTGAAAAATAGGGCACATGGCAGAAAGTAGAGGGTTTGAAAGCTCATGACAGGGAACTGGTCTTGATCTTCTATCTTGGGAGCTTGTACTTAACTGTCTGGGCAGTGGAGGGGTGGACTGATGGTGGGGTTTAAAGATTTCAGAGATAGTAATTCAGTAAGCTGAATCTGGCAGCACAATGTGGGATGGGGTAAGGAAGCCCCATGGATCAATTAGGAGGCCATTATAAAGTTAGGCAAGAGCAAATGAAGCCTGTACTAAGCAGAGTCAGGAGAAGGAAGAAGAGAACCAAAGACATTTTAGAAGCAGGCTCTACAGCAATATTTCTTAAAGTGTGGTCCAAGGCCAATATGAGTGGAATCACTTGGAGGCACTCCTGTACACCATCTTAGATCTATTAGACTGGAATATTTGGAGAGCAAGGCTTTGGATTCCACATTTTCAACAAGACTCTCTGGTTAACTCTTATGTATACTTTGGGAATCACCATGTTGTGGACTTGCCACTTAATTCCACATAGAAGGAAAAAATCAAAAGTTCTTAAAAATGACTCTAAGGTGGGCTGGGGTGGTGGCTCAGTGGCAGAGTGCTTGCCTTGCACTTGTGAGTCACTGGGTTCAATTCCAGCACCACATAAAAATAAATAAACAAAATAAAGATATGTGTCCATTAAAAAAAAGACTCTAAAGATTCAAACCTGGGTGTGTGAAAGAATGGTTGTCAGTAACAGGCTTAGAAAAGCCAGGGGGAGACAATAGTTTGGATGGGACTGTCACATCCTCCGTACAGGATCTTTTGAGTTGGAACATACACATGGCAACATCCAATGCAGTTTCTGAAATTGGAGGGAAGATTTGTAAAACATACTTCAGAGAGATGACATTTAATGTCATGGCTATAAATGACATTTATTCAATTTTTTATAAGAAGAAAACCTGGGAGATTAAAAAGATGGCAAGAGGGAGATAAAGTGGATGATAGGATGTAAATATTGACACTAGCTCTAGAATGGCTTCTGAATTCCAAAGTTGTATGAATGACTCCTTGCAATGTGGCCTACAAGGTTATAGCAAGCTCTGGGCTGGAGTTATGTTGGATAAAGTTATGCCTTAACAATACTACCTGCTGAGGTGTGTACATATACATGTGTTGAGGGGGCCCCAGGGAGAGGTGAGAAGCAAAGTGAGCTAGAAATATCATCTGTTGTCAAGGAGTTCCTCCCCGCAGTTCATTCCAGTGGGGCGTTTCTCATCAACAACTATCCCTTCAGCTCTAAGGCAAAGAGAATCCAATAAAAGTGGTAACCAATGGCCAACATTTGGAAGGAAATGGGGAGAAAGTAGAGGAAGAGTATTATAGGCTTTATTGTATTTTTCTTAAATTCCATATGTTGAAATTCCAACCCAGTACCCCAGATGAAACTGCATTTATAGATATAATCTTTTTTTTGTTCTTTTTAGATATATGTGACAGTATATTTTGACACATAATACATACATGGAGTATAACTTATATAGATAGAATCTTTATAGAAATAAGTTAAAATGAAATTATGTTCCTAGGATTGGCTTAACTGAATATTCTTATACATTCTTATATAAAGAAGAAATGTGGATACACACACAGGGAGAAGACAACTGCCTACAAGCCAAGGAAAGAGGCCTCAGATACTTCAATCTTGGGATGAAAGTGAGAATGTAAATCTTCCTTGGTTAGGTCACCCAGCCTATTTTTTGTTATGGAATCCCTAGGAAACTATTACAGAAGGGGAAGGGGAAATGTGTGTAATAAGAAGGGAAAGATAAGGGTGAAAAAGACAATTAGGAAGAGGAGCAGGGAAAAGAGATAATGTACTTCCCCATTTTCCAGGCAGAAGATGGAGACAAGAGGGAGGTAGAATCTTAGTTCAGGACCCTGGAGAGCACTCATTTTGCAGGTTTAGGAGTCAATGCAATGCTATAAAGGTCAGAGATTCAGGAAAGAGGGAGGTCAGCTGTTCATGCTTTGGGATGCTGCAGAGACAAGAGCTGGTATTAGCCATTGATGATTTATAATGGTTGATGATCAACTATTATAAATCATGGATGATTAGAAATCATGGATCATGGATGATTTATAATAATGGAAACAACCTAAATATATGGCAATAGAAGAATTGCTTTACAAACATATTGAATTATAATACAGCATTAAAAATTTATCTTCCCTCACCAGGCATGGTGGTGCATCCCTATAATCCCAGCGGCTCAAGAAGCTAAGGCAAGAGGATGGCGAGTTCAAAGCCAGCCTCAGCAATGGCAAGATGCTAAGCAACTCAGTGAGACCCTGTCTCTAAATAAAATTGGGAATGTGACTCAGTGGTTGAGTGCCCCTGGGTTCAATTTCCGGTATCCATCCCCCCAAAATTATCTGTCCTCAAGGAGTTTACAAAGGCACAAAATATAATATTTAAGTTTAAATAAATAGAATGTAAATCTGTATTACATCATGACCACAATAAAAGTAAATGTATGCGTGTGTATATATATATATATATATATATATATATATATATATATATATATATCTGATTTCTTAAAAATTAATAGCATTCACAGCCTCCTCCTCTTTCCATCCAGATTCTCTATGAAAAATTCTGATTTCCCCATTTTCACTGCAATCCCTTGAACTCCAGCGTCACCGCAGAGATCAGTGCTTTGTGTGTGTGTCTCCTAGGAAAAGAATGGGAGAATCTACACAGCAAGTGCCATTTTATAGAGGAGGAAGGTAAGAGGAAGAGGAAAGCTGAGAAGCAGTGGTAACATGGTACCAGGAGCTTGGGGAAGGGAAGAGGTGAAGGAAAAGAGAACTCTGGGCAAGAGAGGGTAGGTGTCTGGGGAAAATTGGAGAAAGGAGATTTTTTTAAAAAGTTTTGCCTAGGCTGAGGGTGTTGCTCAGTGGTGGGGCACTTGCTTAAATACATGAGGCCCTGAGTTTGATACCCAGCTCCAGAAAAAAAAAAGTGGGGGCTGGGCTAGCTGCTCATAGAGTCTTGGGCAAAAGCTTCAAGATGTAGGAAAACCTAAGACATTTGGGTAGGGAGGGGCTTTCAGAATGGCAAAACCTGAACAGTTTGACAAATTAGACAGCAAATAACTCTGTAAGGATATATTGTTTTGAAACATTTTTTGATAATTTGCATGAACTGGGGACAGAAGGAATTCTATGATATGGCCTTTACTTAGCTTTGAGGTAATTCTAATATGGTAATTGGAACCAAGAGGTAATTTCCTCAGTTGATGTTTTAACTGGGCCAAGAGTCTGACTTCCCCCAAATCAAAAGTTCAGGATGTAGTAATAAGAAGTTTTTAAAAACTCTGAGTTCTACACTGGAATGCTGATTCAAGAATGCTAATTGAAATCTGTAAAACTGTGGTTGAATTGGATGCAGGCTTATTCATTAAATTCTGAGACTTCACAAACTAGAGGAAGACATATGATAAAATTAGACATACTTCTTATGTGAGATATTAATGTACTGAGTTTGTGTCCATGGGCTGAATTTAAATGTACTTAGGAGTTCGCATGAATTCTTGCATGACTGATTAAATATATACTAAAGGAAATGAAAATTTGGGGGGGAATAGTCTCCATCTTCCTAGGAGTGACGATGATGATCACTATCAAGGGTGACGGTGATGATCATCTATCCCATAATGCTCTCTGTGGCACTGAATGTTAGACTAGAGGAAACATTAGGCAGTTTTCAGGTCTTCACATTTCCAGAGATGGCCAATATGGGTAGTTAGTGAAACTGTTGAAGTAAAGGCTTTGATTAATAGTTGAAGGCATACTTATATAGGCTGCAGCTGGGAAGTACTGTCAGGCACCTAAATATAATTTTCTCAGACTTTCTGGGTGAGAGTCTGGAGCACATATTTGGAAGAGGTTATGAGAGGGAAAAGTGATGAATGCAGAATGTTGTGGTTAATTAATGAGGCATAAAATTGGAAAGAGATATTAACTTGTCAAGGAGAAGATGAAAAGACAAAAGGATAGATTTTGCCAAGAACAGCCAGGGTGTGTGTATCAGAGAAGGGGAAGCAGATGGCAGGTGACACAGGTCACAGGTCGGGAGGATGGTAAAGAGCTACCTCGTTGGAGCTGATGTTCATGAAGGCACTGTGAAGTTCTGAAGTATGTCTCTCCCAGTGTGTGAACACAGGGCTGTGAACGAGTAGGGGATATATTGGAGAATGGTCACCATCCAAAAAATGTTCAAAGAATTCAAAACAGGAGAAAAGGAACAAGTTGAAGGGCAAATGCAAAGCAATGTTAGAATGGAAAACCACAGAAGCCAGTGGGAAACAAATACAGATTGAGCAGATAGGAATTTCTGATACAGCTCTTTTGATGACTCTGTGAACTCAGACTTTGAGTACAGTGCCATGAACTTCTCTGTTAAAATGTATGTTAACTGTGAAAGAATGAATTAACATCTGCAACTGATACACCCATCACTCTCACCTCTGATGTGAGACTTCCACTTTTTTACTTTATTAATTCCTATATCATTTGAGGTTTTTATAAACATATGTTACTTGTGTAATAAGATGAAACTAGAAAAATTCTATTGGAACAGGGTTAGTTTTGATAAAAGAAAAAAGTTTTGAAATGTCCTAAACTTAATGATAAAAGCCAGAGGGTGGAGGGCAAAAGAAGTCAGGAAAGTTAACCAGCTAACAGCTTGGGGAAAAACCAGGAAAAAAAAGAAAGAAAGAAAGAAAAAGAAAAAAGGACAATAATGTTGAAATCTTGAGTGAAATCCAAACATAGTGAGCAACAGGGTCACCACACTTTGTTTGCTTATAACTTTTGGGACTGTTAACTTCAACCAATCTAGACACAACAGTTGTTCTCTTCATGACTTCCCTCCTACCCAAAAAGCTTTCCTGCTCAAGATTATCCCACCTCTTTGATCTATAAGTCAATGTAATTCACAGTGCTTGCCTACCCCAAAGTTTTTTTTTTTACCAAGAAAAAATTACCCCAAGAATTTTAAAGTATTCTTGGCTCTGATCTGCTTCACAACTTTGCTATTGATAGTTGTGGCAACCTGTCCCAAGATCCAGTCCTTTCCTTTTCTGGGTAGCATCTATGAATGGCTCAATAAATGCTTGGTTCCTTGGTCCTTAGAGTTTGAGTTTCATGGCTTCCATCAATATGTTATCTATACCTCAAAATAACTATTAAGAAGATATAAAATGGACTTACAAATTGAGTTATACAAAAGAATTATATTAACAGGGACTTTACAAGTAAAATTATATTTTAAAAGTATGGCTCCACTGTTGCCCACAAAACCACAAACAAATACATCTATGAGGATGTATTAAGGTTTGGAGGCCTCGACAACTGCTGTGATCAAGGCGAGCAGGTAGGGGGCGCTGGAACTCCAAGGCCCAATCCTGTTTACCACTAGTGATTTGTTATCTTAAAGACCACATGATTGAAATTCCTGAAATCTGTCCATGGAATTTTCTGGAAATCCTTCATTTAGTCTAGCTCAATAGTCCTTAAATTTAGTATATGTAAAAATTACCTTACTAGGCAGCACACACAGAACCATGCATCCTATACTTTATGGGTGATTAAAAAGATTTTCAGTTATAATTTTGTGCCTAACTTTTGTCTTGCTAATTTTACAACCACATGTAATAGGAACTTTGGCTCTGAAAGAGTGAACAGTCAGAAACATAAAAGAATCACCTGTGCCACCCAAAGAAAGAACTAGAAAACTTACTGGGATCCAAATACCTTATCAATCTTCCCAAAGTGGTATATAATAAACGTTCAGTGGGCGTTAAGCCTGATCAGAAACCCCACAAAAGCACAGAGAAGAGATTAATAGTTGTTACCACACCCTGACAGGATTTTCATCTATTCTTCTGAAGGCAGCTCTAAGAGGTTACCTGAGAGACTTCATCTGCAGAATAAGACAACCTTTATTAGTAGTGAAGTGCCCCTCACCTTTCTTGAGCCTCAGACTTGAGGAAGAGGGGAAGTCAGGGTTTCCCGGGGTTAGTTGTGCAAATTGTGGCCCTGTACACACACACACACACACACACACACACACACACAAGGGATGTGTCCAGCTGACGGAGAAGGGGCAGGAGCTTTCTGAGCCCTTGTGTGGGCAGAGTCTGTGTGTGGGGTGGGGGTTGGAGCAGGGGCTGCCTGTTCCCCAACACGCTCAAA
This sequence comes from Marmota flaviventris, assembly GCF_047511675.1. NCBI lineage: Eukaryota > Metazoa > Chordata > Mammalia > Rodentia > Sciuridae > Marmota > Marmota flaviventris. Next base: position 58,346,627 of record NC_092505.1, on the reverse strand, counting down.
GGCAATATACAGGCCAGTGGGGGGCTGGGAGGATGTCTTCTGCACACATTAAACTTCAAAAAGGTTAAAGGTCAGATATTTAGACAAAATATACCAGTTTCATAATGGCTAACATTTTAATATTGATAATATTTTAAGATGGATAATTTTAAGGTGGATAATATTTTAAGATGATAACTCATATTTTCTGGACCCCGAATGCTAGTTTCCTTTTCTGTCCCTCCTAGAGAGGGGTAGGCCATATGTCAGCTGTACTTAGCTCTTCGAGATTTCTATAATTAAGGTAAGAAATGTAGCAGGGCAGGAAACCAAAGGTGACCATGAATTATTCCAGCTTTTGTTCTACAAAAAGTCTAAGTGCTTAGGGGAAGCAGATTTGCAGAGATTTGCAGGTTTAGATGAAATGTCTTGGTGGACAAAGGAGAAGCAAGTGATTTCCTTGGCTGAGGAGAGGAGCGACAGGGCAGATGGGGACCTCAGAATAAAAAAATAGCATAAATAGCATCAAATTAAAAACAAGTTTATCTGAATTTTATAAATTCTGAGATTTATATTCTACCACTGTCTTCAAGCGAATATATCAAAAGGGCTGTCTCAGAGTCATGGTTCTTGACAACTGCACGCCAGGCACTTTGTTCACACCTATTCTCTCTAGTAATCCTCACAACAACACTGCAAAGCAGATGCTGCTATCACATTTTATAAGTGAAACAACAGGGATCAAGGACACAACTAGTCAGTAGAAGGACGAGGGGTGCAAAGCCACGTTTGCTTTTTTTCCTGCACTGTAGACCAGTTATCAGTGACATGTACCTAAACTCAGAGACAAAGGGAATACACTGAGGTTCTCAGAAGGTTCACAACAAAAGAGCTCAGTCCTGTATAGTATTGAGTCTATCTCATTCCATGAGTAGATATCTCATTGATATGCTCAGCAGAGTATGTAGATAATACTGACCCCCAGAGGAAAAGCCCACTCCTCACTGAACCAAAAGGAGGGGTTCATGGGCAAAGACTAGAAGTTCCTAAGTCTGAAGAGAATGTGAAAGCAATCTGTCACAAGACTTAAAGAATCCTGCTCAGACAATAAGACCCTTATGTCTGTGCCAGAGTTCAGAGGCCTTTCTTCAAGAATGTCAGATATTTTGTGTATTCAATGGTAAATTTAGGCTAAAACAAAACTAAACAAGGGGTTGGGGATGTGGCTCACATAAAAATAAAACAAAGATGTTGTGTCCACCAAAAAATTAAAAAATAAATATTAAAAAAATAATAAAAATACTAAACAAAAAGCCTGTGGGCATGAAGGCATTTTGACCAGCCTATATAATTTCCATCCATCCAATTCACCCAGGCACTCCCCCCAGGTCTATAACACTCCTGTGGCCTATCTACATGCCATTAGGCTAGAAACAAACTCTCTCTCTCTCTCTCTCTCTCTCTCTCTCTCTCTCACACACACACACACACACACAATATCTCTCTCTCTCTCTCTTCTCTCTCTCACACACACACACACACAATCTCTCTCTCTCTCACACACACACACAATATCTCTCTCTCTCCTCTCTCTCTCTCTCTCACACACACACACACAATCTCTCTCTCTCTCTCTCTCTCTCTCTCTCTCTCTCTCTCTCTCTCACACACACACACACACACACACACAATCAATTCCCAAATCCCCTCCCAAGTTTGAGCCCCAAACAGACAAGCTAGCATTTATTTTAAAAAGCTGCCTTACTTTTCAAAGACTCTGTTCCTGACTTAAAGATTTCTAATCAAGGTATTGGTTATATGAGTAAGCTCCGATTCACAGGACCAGGTTACCTGGTTAGGATCAGGACCAACTTCATCCCAGTTGTGAGTGACATGGCCTTGGTCAATGGATTCAAAGGGCTTGTGAGAAACTGAAGGTAGAATCCTGTACAGCCAGCTAGGGAGAAACAAGAACACAAAGCCTCAGGGTAATGTTCTGAGTGACACAGAGACTGGCTCAGGAAGTGCCATCAGGAAGACCGTCAAATCAACAACCATCTATGGCTTTAATGTGAGAAGCAATGACAGCATTATTTCTTTTTTTATGTATTTATTTTTAATTGTGGATGGTCACAATACCTTTATTAATTAATTAATTTATATTTATGTGGTGCTGAGGATCAAACCCGTTGCCTCCCATGTGCTAGGCAAGCACTCTACCACTGAGCTACAGCCCCAGCCCAGCATTACTTCTTAATAACCATTTGCTGTCTGGAGCTCTGGCCCCTTCTCTATTTTACACTATATCATTTTTGGGATTGAGCTCCAGCTCCTAGATATTCCCATGCTGCCAAAAAATAAAGGACTCTCTTTCCCTCCCACCAGCTGTAAGAAGTACCTTAAGGGATATCAGTGCAGGGAAATCCATAGAAAAACCTTAGCTTATTATACCTCAAGGTGCTAATCCTTGCTCTCAAAGGCCAGGGAAGTGAATTCTATGTAGACTGAGAGAATATGGGTGTTATCTTTGTTATATAAATCTGTCTTTTTCTTTTAAAAATTATAGAAGTGATACATGGAGATGGGAAAAATAATTCAAGTAATTAAAAAAGTTGTGAAAGGCAAATGGTACCTTCTCTTCTACTTTCTTCATAGCTATTTCTTAGAGGCATCAGAGCTTAATGGGTTTCTTACATATTCTCTTAGATAATTCAAATGCGTATATAAGGAAAATTGTCAAATCATTTTACCACTTTACTCTCATACCAAGAATACATTAGAGGGGCTGATCATCCCCATCTTCCCTAAGATTATTTTCATCCTGAATGAGTAAACATTAGGGTTAGAATTAGGCTGAATATAAAGGTTTTTACATATTAGGTGCAGGAATTATTTTTATAAAAATTAGTAGAAGTTATTATAGAAAATAAAATAATAAGAAATGATATTATAATAAAAGAGGAGAATAGTAAATTATTTTTATTTGGAGCTATACCAGTTTTGTGGTTCCTAAGACCAACAGATCCTTTAAAGATCAAGAAAGCCATATTATTAGATATGGAGGCATGAATTGGCAGTTCTTGCATACTTTCTCAGTAAATGAGCTTTAATCTTCTATTAAATCTTTCTATTATGAAATATCTTTAATATTAGTCTTGTAGTGAAAAAATAGTCTCTTATTTTATATTTCCTTTATTATGAGTAAGGTTGAGAATCAGTTCATTTATTAGCACTTTGTAATTTTTCTATGAATTATCTGTTCAAGTCCTGTACTGTTTTCAGTTGGGTTATTTGTCTTTTTGACATTAATCTGAAGAGGTTTTTAAATCAATACTTCTGTACTCCAAAAAATGTTAGAGTACACGTCCATGTTTTATTTCAGTATACTTATAGTTTGTTGGTTTTTTTGTTTTCTTTCTTTTTTCCTCTTCACTTCCACTCTCTGTATGTGTTAAGGCCTGGGCTAATGTTCTGTCCACCAGGACCAGATCTCAGGCTTCAGGAAGGAAAGAAGAGTCTGATGAAAGAAATCTGAACAACACCAGGAGGAGAACCTTCCAGAAGTTGAGTGGGACACTGAAACTCACTACAAGGGACCAAAGTCTTTCCAAAGACCATTACCCTGATGGGGTACAGAAGGAGGCAGGACCCTACTTCCGACAATGGAAGAAGAGATCTGCTTAAAAGCCTTTGATCCTTTAAACCCAAGGAAAGTCTGCTTCAGGGCATGGGGGTAATTAATCTGGCCTGGCCCAATACTGAACCATCCAGGAGATAACTGGCTGACTTTGTTCTTCCATCTGATTCCTCCAACTCTTGAGGATGTGACCTCAGACCTTGGACCCACTAAACCTCTCCAACACCCAGTGGCATATGGGGTTGAAGGAATGTATGTGTATCTTGGAACCAGCTGTGTGATTCAGGGCAAGTTACTAAACTTCCCAGACCCTATGTTCCTCATCCTTATCTCCTAGGATTGTTGTGAGGACTAAAACAATTCATGTGTCGGAAATGACTGGCACGTATTAGGTGATCCTTTATTAGACGCTTTTGAACATTTTCACAAAATTCTTGAGGATATCCTTAGAGAGTTCTAAATAGATAGATGAGCCATGCCTAGTGCCCCTTATTTATTTATTTATTTATTTATTTATTTATTTATTTATTTATATCTGAGTTTATAAAACTCCCCAGGCACCTCTATGTTGCCCTGGACAGAGATTTAATTCTGACGCAGGGAACTTTGCCAGCTTCTAAATGAAATGCCAACAACTCCTTTTCAGCCTCCTGGAACACAACTCAGCTCCTGCTGGCTGAAGATATTGCTGAATAATGGGGGCAGGCAGCAGAATCTGGAGACCAGGTGGCCTGTTAGTGGATGGGCCATTAAAGTCAAGAACATAGTCACGAGGCCAGGTTGTCATAAATTAGAATGGATAGAAATTGCCTGTGTGCTTACCTTTATCCTATCCATTTGGGTTTGCAGAAGGAGAAATAATTAAATGCAATAGAATTTACCTCTGATTTTTAATATATATGAGAAACTATCTTCCCCTGTTCTTCCATGCACACATCTATCAAGAGAAACCAATATTGATACACATTTACTGCCTCCTGATACTGACCTTATACTATAGCACCTGCCATATCTTGTGCTTCAGCTCTCTAAAATACTCTGGAAATACTTCTAGAAATATTTCTAGAAATACTCTGGGATGGAAACAGAAGCTCTTCTATGGTGTCAATAATGATGATGATTTTATAATAACTCATGTTAATTCAGCACTAACCATGTGCCAGGAAATATGCTAAGCACTTTACACATATTCTTTCCACAACATCCTCACTAAAACTCTGAAATAGGTCCTGTAATTATCTCTGTTTTACAAATGAAGATCTAGAGGTTCTGAGAAGGCAGATGATTTGCCCATGGTCACCCAACTGAAGAAGAAGGAGCGTGGATTTAAAGTCAGGGGCCTGATTCCAGAGTGGGTAAGACTAACCACCAATGGAAACAATAGTTACATTGGTGTGGTCCTTTGTGTTTTTGTATTCACCATCTTACTGACTTCTCAGGAGGACCCTGTAGAGATAAACCCACCTCCTCCTTCTAAGCAGTATAATACCACCTGTCCTCTCCCCCAGATCTCCAAGGTCAGCAGCAGCCCTCTTCACAGATGCCTTAACCATAAAGTCCAATGATTAGATACTACTTATTTAAATCACGACACTTACAGCCTCCTCAATCTACCTCATCTACGGCAACCAGCCTGCCCCAGAGGAGTTGATCAAGAGAGGAAGTTCATTGGCTTGGCTTACAGGAATAGAGCAAGCAAGAATGTGACCTTCTGTGCTAATGAATGTGCTGCTTTCTAGGAAAGTCAAATTCCAAAGAGCAAAAACCTTACTAATTCAAAGCAGAAGGGGCCACAATACATGAATTTTTCAACTACTCAGGTTTTGCTTATCCAACATTTTCATGCAAAGAATGTAATGTTTTTGGTCAGCTGAGAAAGACACTGCTCTGAATCTTCTATAATTGTGATTTAATCATATGCAAAAATCAAAAAATAAGTAAATCAAAAAACAAAACTCAACTGAACAATCCTTAGAAGAAGACCAGAGTATTAGACATATTTTATTTTAAAAGAAGAAAAACACACTTCCTTCTGAGTACTGGTGAGAATTTGTAAGTGGAACTGGACTTGGGTTTTCTGTGTAGTTTGTTCCCTCACCATCTCCCACCAGTCACTTGATTCCAACTGGGAACAAGGCCCATTCCCCTCTACCTGTAACCCAGCACAGCCTAAAAGAAGAAGGATCCATGACCCTGGTAGGGGAGGTGGCACAAGGTCCTGGTCATAGTTCCCACTGTCTGCAGGTCAGAATTCATCTCATCCTCGTACCTTCTCTTATTGGTGCTCCGGGGACAAGTGAAAGCTGATCCTGAGAGCTGCTCAGCGTACAGATTGTAGGGGCAGACTTGAGGATTATTCTAAAACCAAAAGAGGCAATAAACAATGTTATTCAAATCCAAAAAGCATCCCCCTAAACCTTTCCACCAACCAGTTCAGTGGGGGAATCCTTCCTGAATGGGGAGACTCTGGGCGACTGCACATGACCACCCCAAGTCATTAATATTTCTTGTAATACCTTTTTATGTAAATGTCCCCCTGATTATAAAAGTAATATATGCTTATTGTAGAAAATTTATTAAATATGAAATCTAAAATCACCCATTATCTCACCAATCAGAAATAACCAATGTTAATCTGTAAGTGTATTTCTTTTCATTCTTATCCTCCAAAAATGAGGATCTTATGATACCTGTAACTGTGATAATCAGGACTTGCTTTTATTTTTTTAAGGAAATAATATATCAAAAGCATTTTTTGTGTGTGTGTGTGTGCCATGAAATATTCTCCAAAATATAACAGAGACATAAATGCCTCCAAAAAGTTTTGAGAGAATTTTGTTTACTGTAGTTTTGCAATTATAACCAACACTGGTACAAACGTCTTTGTACATATATTTCTAAAATAACTTATTTTCTCATCATTGTCATATCTTCTGCTGTTCAAAGGAACTAGAAGAAAAGACCCCTACCCCTGGATGTTGGGGTTTCTCCTGGAAATCCTACAGCTAATTTTACTAGTTTGAGTTGGGTACTTTGCCATAGGTAATAACCAGCAGTCCCCAAGTTGAATTTTTGTATTGTCATTGTTCTATATTCCATTTTTCCTAATAATTTGTGAAGCTTACAAACAGTTTACCTGCTAGATTAGAAGAACTTTGTTGGGTGGAGGCCTTTTGGCCTGAGGGATGGTCATCCAAGCCCATGAGTTAGTATTCTCTAAGAATTTTATTCACTCATACCTGTCCTTCAGGCAAGGAACCTGGACAGCGAGGGTCCTCTGAAGCACATTCATTCCCAAATCCAGAAATGTACTGCATGTAACAGAGACATAAATGCCACCATTATTGGGATATAAAGAACATTTCCCAACACTGACTGACTACAAAGGTAAGAATTTCTGCATGGTCACATGTTTGAGTATGATGTTCCAGACACAATATCTTTGCTATGTCTTGACATGTAAATCATTTAGGAAAGACTATGTATTTTGTATAAATTTTAAAGACTTCTATTTAATCAATACCCTTAGTGGTACTTGGTTGATTATGGGCTTATTTTTGCTTATCTCATCTCAAGAATAAGCTCTTTAATTCTAGTTCCATCTGGAAGTTCTTGGGAGGAAGATGGTTTAAGTCCAGATTAGAAGGATCTTGCTGGGCCTAGATTGCAATCTCCCTAAGCTTGGGAATCCATTCTCCCTCCATATCCTAGAAAAAAAAAAGAAACTGGGAAAATGTATGTGCATCTAAAATCACAGCAAAATCTTTGCCAGAAAGCTCTCTCCAAACTAGCCTTGCTGCAGGCAGAAACCTACGTTATCTGGCTCATCTATGGAGCACATGTATATTTATACTTATATCTGTGAGGATATGTGAAAATGAAGTTGAAAGGTAGGGGTGGCTTTCAGGAGATGTCTCAGCCCATAATTTTTCACAATGGCACAATGGAGCCTATTGTGATTGACATCTCTTAACTTTATACCCAGAAGGGAAAAGTTTAAGAGATTTCTCAATAAAGCAGATCATGGGGCATCCCTTGAAATTTACCGTCCCCCCTCCCATGGTAAATACTGCCTTATTGATCATAGTTAGTAAATGTCAATAAATATTGATTCCCAAAGCCATAGAGAGTGAAACTGAACCAAGTGTACTAGGATGACTGAAGTCACAAGCCTCTTATGAAATAAGTCCACAGTCAGCTGACATGGCACATGCTATTCTACCAGCTGTAAGAACCACAGTGGCTCTATACAGGAAAGTATCAGCTCTACCTCGCCCTTTGGATGTACTACAATTCCATTATCCTTCTAAAACAGCTTTTGTTTCTATGGAACTTTATTTTCAAAATGCCTGCAGCATTTATGGTCCTCTGGGCAATCTGATGAAGAAACAACAGATTTGTAGCATCTTGGCTCCTTACTGCCACCATCCAAGACCTGAGATTGACTCTTGCAGTATTTAACACACCTGTGAGTTTTGTCACAGGTCTGTCACTGGCTTCCTTGTTCTGTTATAAATTTCATGAAAGCTGGGACTATGGCAGTCTTGTTCTCTATGTACCCTGTGCCCTGAACCATGGAAGGTATTCAGTAGCTGTCTGTGGATTGATTTAGTTTTTCACTTATAGCCAGCTTCTACTATGAGTGCATATAGGGTTTGCTAAGTGGGGTTAGAGCCTCCTTTGCTCTAACTTAAACACCAATTGATTTTAGTTCAGGATAAGCAAAGTGCAGCCTCGCTGGGTGAGTGAAATGCCACCATCTGAGCACATTTCTTTAGAAGATATAAGAAGGATGGATGTGGGTGGAGGGTAGGCCCTCCAGAGTTCTTGGCAGCTCGGGGAAGGATGAGCTAGATGTAACATGCCTGGATGTGTGAGCGATGATCAGGCCAACAGTGTCTATATTTAGAAGGAATATTGAATGTGAAATGTTATGACCTAGAAAGCAATGAAAGTGAAATTATTCTTTTGCTTTCAGACACAGTTTTTGGGGTGGGGGGTGCTGAAGATTGAACCCGGCATCACATATGTTAAGCATGTGCTCTACCACTGAGTTATGTCTCCAGCCCCCGCAAATTTTTTGTATATTTGAAAATTCATCATCACACAAAAACCCCACCAAGTTATAATCAGATTTGTTCCCAGCAGCACTGTGCTGTTTGGAATGGTATTTTGGAGGAAAGTGGCAGAGATCATCCAACATTTTCATTCTCTACAGTGAAGCTGGCCAGAGACTCCCACCCAGAAGACCCTTACCCTAATTAAGCAGAAACCCCTACTATATTTGTAATATATAAGTTCCTCTTCAGAACGTTTTCTATCAGCGAAAACTTCTGCGTGCAGAAGGGTATGGGGGTCGGTAGTTTTCTCATTTTTGGCAAATGCACGGTTTGCAGGAAAAAAAAAAAAAAAGCTCGTGAAACCTGTCTGCAGAATAGAACAAAACACGCTCGTTATATGAACCTCCCAGCACCCCCCACTACTGGGTATAAAGTTCTAAGAATTTCTGTACACATTGTTCAGTAGAAGAATTCTTAGGCAAGAGCCACCTCTGATGAACCCTGCAGTCAATAAACCTGCTTCCTGAAAATTCCTCAGGTGTCCAGCCTCTTTGTCCTACTTCAACAGAATACAGTTTTCTTTTCTCAAAATGAACCTCATGCTCACCATCAACAGGGATTGAATTTGAGTTGCTGAGAATCGGTAATGACCCCAAATTATCTTCAATTCTGTGAAATGGAATTTTTGCCCAGCTTGTAACTGAAGCCACTGAGTATGACAGTGCCTTCTCTTTGTTCAGCTGCTGCATTGTTTCTCTCTGCAAGGAGAAAGGAAGGTTCCAGAGCTGCCCAGTACAGCTGAGCTTTCTGGCAGGCATGAGTGGATTTACTTATTAACCTTTCCCATTCTTTGCAGCTGTTGGCCTCAGAACAGAGGTTATATGTGTGTTCGGAACAAGGAAAAAGAGAGTTAGTGTATGTGATTCTGAAGCATTTGATTCAGGCTGTGCTTTAGAAAATAGAAAAGAAAGCAGAAAGAACAGCTGGTGGTTTGGAAGGGAGCCACCCCAGTGCTGAGAGAGGTGTGAGTTCTGAATCCCTTTCTCCAGTTTAGCTGCAGTGCATTGGCTCAAGAGGAGGTGGAAATTGCTGAGTCACTATTGACTCCTTTGGTTTTCTTAATCCTCGAGAGCAAAGTTACGGATGAGTTTATTAGAGTTTTAAAATGCCATCTCCCTCACTGCTGAAAGCTTCTGAATTGGGGAAACTGCACTTTGCAGCTGCTTTCTCAAGGCTCTGAGCTCAAAGACAGAATCTGAACTCTGCTTTTATCAGCCCTGAAAATCCAAGCATTCGACTCCAGCTGGTTCAGTGATTATGTAAAAATTACCTTATAGGAAAATGTAGCAAAATAAAAATCTGACATTAAGCTAATGTGTTTGTATGTTTGCTTCGTTTCAGATTTCAGAATAATTTGATTCAACATAAAAATATGATTTTCTTTCCAAGAGAATTTTATGCACATTTTCTAACTAAAGAATAAATTACTAAGCTCCATGTGACTTCAGTACCTTCAGTTCTTTGGCAGCTCACTAGTATACAGCTTTTTAATTCTCACCTGGTCCCCAGGATATGATTTACTGGTCAGAATAATTTTATGAGGTGCTTTCTTCTGAGTCAGATTCTAAGTACTACCTAATGGGACTAGCAAATGGTATATACCTCACTTCCTTTTACTGGTCATGAAGTAAAGTGAGAGAAGCCAGGGTAAAGATGGAACTACCATTACCTTTTTTACCTATGCAAAGAAGGAATCTGGTATTTCTGGCTAACATTAATTGTTAGGTCAACTTGCAGATATTGCTGTAGGTTGAGTAATGGACCTGAAATGTCTTAATCCCTGGAATTTAAGAGTATTACATTATGTAGTGAAAGAGAATTTTGCAGATATGACTAAGTAAAGGATCTTGGAGTGGGGCAATTCCTGTTTATTTGGGTGCACCCTAAATGTAATCATAAATATCATTTTGATACAGAGAAAGAGGGAGATTTGATTGCAAAAGATGATCTAAGTAGAGATCTGAGCAATGAACTTTGAAGAGAGAGGAAGTGGCCACAAACCAAGGTATGGAAACTGGAAGCTGATGGGACCAGGGAAACAGATTCTTGTGTAGAGTTTCCAAAAGAAAACTTCCAAGTTGACACCTTGACTTTAGTCCAGTGCAACTAATTTCAGACTTTTTAAGGCAGGAGTATAGGGTTAAAGTTTAAGCTGGTTGTGCATGCCTGTAATCCCAGTGGCTCAAGAGGCTGAAGCAGGAGGATTGCAAATTCTAAGCCAGCCTCAGCAATGTAGTGAGGCCCTAAGTAACTTAGTGAAACCCATCTCAAAATTAAAAAATAAAACTAAAAAGGGCTGGAGATATGACTCAGTAAGTAGTTAAGTGCCTCCAGAGGTAGGCAATCAATCTCTGGTTTAAAAAAAAAAAAATTAAGCTGGTGTTAGGAAGGGACTATATGCTTTATGCTTAAGATGAATAGGAAAAAGCCTCCCAACTACATTGGTTGTTTAAAATAAATAACAAGAAAATATCAAACTCATGCAAGCAGATCTGACCAAGCCCTTGACTGAAAGTAACCAGGAACCTCATTTAAATGCATTTCCATATTAAAGACATGCTCAGGAGGGAGACCTAACACAATTTTAGACACAATTTTGACCATGTGCCAAATGGTGCAGGCACAGTAAGAGATTGCAATGTAATCATGAATATTGTTATGTAACCTACAAATATGCAAATTCCTGATCCACAACTATATAAATATGTTGTTTGCCTTTTGACTTTCTTGCCATTCTGTCTATGGAATGGTCACTGCTGCCTGGCTACTCTGTTTATGGGGCTGCCACCTTTCTAAATTAATCAATGCAATAAATGATTCTTTCTAACCCTCTCTTTATTAGCCATGTTTGATTTCTGTCTTGAATGAGCTGATTGACCTGCTGAGCTGGTGACATTCTGACCTCCAGAACTGTAAGAGAATAAATTTGAGCTGTTTTAAGCCATAATACTGTGGTAACTTATGACTGCAGCAAAAGGAAACTAATTATGTAAGCCAATGTGTCCCCTCTCTAGCTAATCATTACAAGTCTTTTCAGAAATGTGATCAATATAAATTCAAAGCTAGGGAATCAAGTATCGGTGATGGGCTCCAATGTCTGCATGTAAAATCAGTTCTTCATTTTAGAAATGAAGAATCCAAAGCCTGGAGAATGAAGCAACTTAAGACTGTGGGACAGTTCACTTTTAGATTTAATTTTATTATTTTATCTTTTTACTTTTCTTCCCCTAGCTGTGCTTTAATGGAGATGTGATTTCATTTGAGGTTTTATGTTGATATATCCATTAAAATGAAGGAAAAAAAAAAAGACGAGAAACCTTTCTAAAGTTATGTAATGCTTATTGATTAGAATGTGCATGATGCAATCTGACTTTCTGCATTTAGATTTCTGACCTCTGCAGCTAACCTTTTCTTCTGGAGATTAGATAGCAGGCTGAGAATGCCTTTGAACTTGAGAACAAAGACCAGCATGCAATTTGCATTGGTGTGCTGGTGCTGTGCATAATAAATTGCTTAAAAATTACAGAAGGATAAGATTTTAGGTATAATTTATTTATAAATGGTAAGGATGTTTCCAGCCCTGCTGAAGTTCCTTGTAGGATTTTCATCAGAAAACAAAGTTTCTATGTTTTCTCCCTTTTCCGTGACCGAGCAGCCACCATTGACATGATGATCACATATCTATTCCCCTTACCCCTGCCCACTGCCCTGAGTTCCGGATCCATACATCCAACCACCTCCCAGGTATTTCCATTTGGCTGGATCTCCAGCAACTCCAGTTAAGCTGGATCACTGGGACTCCAGAACTTGCAGAACTCTGCATATTTTGTGTCTTTGCAGATGCTGTTTCCTCTGGCCCCATCATTTTTTACTTCACCAATGCCTACTTTTTTCCCAAGACTCAACCTAAGAATAGTCTCCTTTAGAAAGTTCCTCTTGACTCTACCTAAATTGGACTTACTTCCTACCCTAGATTAATCTGCAGCATCACACACTAGCACATACTATTTGCTGAATGAAAGAATGAGAGTAAACTCTCAGTCGGGCATAAAATAAACTCTTATTCTGGTGTTGAGTGTGTTTAGGATCCCTATTAATTAGAGAGATGTTAGGTTCTTCAAACTCAGCATATGTTAAAGGGCATTAGGGCAATGCTTAAACCCTGCATTCTGGGAGGGGGTCTGTCCCACTCAGTTTGAGCCAAGGTTCAGGGCAGTTCTGTTTAGCTCTACTTGCATCAGGCCCTGATGTCAGCCTGGGCTAGGCATTAGACATGATTGTAGATACTGGGGGATATTTTCCTTTCCCTGGCCTGAAGGCCCCAGTTTAGGAGAAGCCACCAAGACTTTTTTTCTGAGTCTGGGATTTGGATTCAGACAAAACCTAAGTACTAATCCAGTCTCTATCACCTCCCGGCAACAATCTTGAGCAAGTTATTTAGCTCTGAGCTTCACTTTTGTTATTGGTCAAATGGAAACAAGAGCATCTAGACACCAGGATTCTTTTGAGGATTACAATATAAGTTAATTCATAGTTAAATACATAGCACCTAAGAATACATAACCCACTCATGCTTTTCTAATGCACATTAATTGGAAAGAATTATTTCCTAGGGGAAGTGCTAGATACTGGTCAAAGCTGATTCTGAGTATCAAGATAACTTATCATATTAAGCATATCTGATTGGTTGCTGGAAGCAGTGCAGGAAGCTGTAGCTACAGGAACAGGTCAGAGACCCTGGGGTGAGAAACAGACTCAGTGAAAAGTGTGTCCATGGTGGAGGAGAGCCTTAGGAAATGCCTACATGTCCAAGACCATATTTGAAATGAAAAAAAGACAAGAGGTGGTCAGTATTGCTTTCCTTTATCAATTCTCCCTTGTCTCCCCCGTTATCTGCATAGACATTTCTGTGAAGCCTCTGAACACAGTTTTTTTCTTAATATTTATTTTTTAGTTGTAGTTGGATGCAAAACCTTTATTTTATTTGTTTTTATGTGGTGCTGAGGATTGAACCCAGGGCCTTGCCTCTGCAGTAGGCAAGTGCTCTACTGCTGAGCCACAACCCCAGTCCCTAACACAAGGATTTTGATCACTGGAGTTTTCAGAAACTTCTATCAATTCTGGCTAAAGAAGCCACTGCAAACTTGCTAGGTGGTTTCTTTTGGTGCTGGGGATGGAACCCAGGGCATTGAGCATACCTCTGAGCTATACCTCAGCCCCAGCCCCAGCCAGATGATTTCTTACCTTCAGCTCAGCCATTTCCCTTCTGCTTTAAGTGTGATGACTTGGAGAAATCCAGATCCAGGGAGAGTGTGCAGTCAAATGCTTCTTACCACCTTCCAGATGTTCTTGTTCCCAGTAATACACTGTGCCTCACTGGTCAGCAGGTCTCTCAAGGGAGCCAGAAGAATTGCTTAACCATTGAATATATTAGGGAGAAAGTCCAGCAATCTTTTACCTAAATGTCTTGCACAACTGTTTTGTTTTTCTTTGCAGTGCTGGCGGTCAAACCCAGGGTGTCACACTTGCTAGGCAAGCATTCTGCCACTGAACTACATCCCCAACCATGCTTTTGGTTTTTTATTAAACACAGACTATTTCTGAAAGAGTTTGCAAAAGCATTGTTCCTCTTTACCTGACATAAATATTGGCTAATTAATTATTTGTTTCACTTGAAAGAAGAAGACTTAGTACAAAAGGCAGAGAATTTAAAGCTATCTGGAAAAGGAAATGTGGGAGTTAGTGCCTGCTGATGATGGTAGTGGATTCTCTATTCAGTCCTGCCTCAGGCCAGGAAGGGATAGGGCAGATGCTCATTTCCCCAGAGAAGAGTGAGAAAATGAACTGTGCTCTCTTCCAGGTATTTCCACAGAACTTATTGAAGATAGGGCCTGAGCCCAAGAGTCTAGGCCTCTGCAGTTGCCTCGCAGGAATGAGCTCAGGTTTCTGGGTAAACTATTCAGAGCCTGAGCACTTTATTCAAAGCAAACTGAAATGTTTTCTACTATTTTTCTTAATTTCTTCAAATATATTTAGTTAATATATTTCTTATAAATTCTTTAGTAAACGTGTTCCCTAATGCCTTTCCCCCTCTAAAACCAGACAGGGGGATTACTCTCTAGCCATTTCTCCAAGGACTCCCTTGTCCTCCATCTTGGCATCTCTCCTCAGTCACCAGAAGGTAGTGACTTCATGGCTAGTGATATTCAGGAAGGAAGCAAATGTACCTCAAGTGCTTGCTTGTGCCAAGTTTTTCTACAGATACTACCTCATTTATTTTCACAAAAACAATTTTGTAAGGTAGGCTTTATTATCACATACTCAAATGCAACAGGCCAGGTAGAAAATGTAAATGAGTAAAGCAGGCTAAGTGATTTTTTTGAGATAAGATGTAGCTACAATTTTTAAACATTGGCAAAAGGAAGGAAACATTAAGTTAAAACTTTTGAGTCTAAGAGGTATTTGAAAATTTAGGTTTATTAGCTGTGCAGATGCTCCTCCCATTAAGAGATGAAATATTTTTCTTAGCAAACATGATACAAAGAAAAGAAAAATGCTTATGTCTTAGGACTTGTTCATTTTTTGCAGCCTGAGACTAATATGCAAATAAGCAGGACTATTAGCTTCCAGAGGTCCAGGCATCAGCCACGGTAACTGCCAAATATGTGAAGGAGGCAATTTGACTGTCAGGTGACTGCAGATGCATGAGTGATCCCAGATGAACTCAATAGAGACAAACCATCAGTTAAACCCAGCCCAAACTGCTGCTCTACAGAACTGTGAGCAAATAGAATGGTGTTATTGAATGCTATTAAGTTTTGGGGTTGGTTGTTAAGTGGTGATAGATAAAGGATTCATTTATGCAGTCAAAAACATATAAAGGCAGCCAGACACAGTGATGCAAACCGATAATCCCAGGAGCTCAGGAAGCTGAGGCAGGAAGATTGCAAGTTCAAAGCCAGCCTCAGCAACTTAGTGAGACCCTAAGCAACTCAGTGAGACCCTGTCTCTAAATAAAATACAAATAAGGGCTGGGGATGTGACTCAGTGGTTAAGTGCCACTGAGTTCAATCCCTGGTACAAAAAAAAAAAAAAAAAAAACAACCAAACAATAAACATATAAAGGCCTGAAATGTCTAGAGGTTGCCCGTTTGATACCTTCTCCTTAGACATCTAGGTCTAAGCACCCTCCAGAGGTCCCTGGGCTACAGCATATGCAGCAGCAGCAAAATAAGTTGTGTGAGGTGTTCACACAGAAAGAGCCAGACAAAAGGGAAACAAGTGATGTGTTAGTGACAAACTGAATTGATGCCTGCAGAGCGGGCAGCTTACAGGACATCTCAGCATGTCAGCATAGACAGATAATATTGTGGTATTCTTTATATAAGCTTGTGTGGAATTTATGTGCAAACCAGGAAGAAGGGGGTAGAGACCCCTGCTTTACTGAGGGTAAGTTTTCACTATTTGTGAAAGATTTAAACTCAAAATAGAAAGTAAATTCGAGGAAGATATCTCTTGCATATATGAGTTATGAGTACCTTGGACCTTGAATCTCTATTATCTTGGAAATTACCTTTGGGGGTTAAAAAAAAAAAAGCTTTAGTGCTTTATTTTTCCATAAACTTTCTGTGCTTTCTACTGAACCAGTTTTGATGGCAGATTTTAAAGGTGTTTCAGATCTTCCTTAGGAGTGGGAGATTTCTGAAGGAGTCAGAAATCTTGAGCTGTGTAATGTTTTGAACAACCAATAAAAAAAAAAAAAAACAAAAAAAAAAAGAAATCTGATCATTGTATGAAAAAAAACTTTGAGGGACCTGAAAATATTTAAAATTTAATTAACTTATCCCCAGACTTTAGGGATTCCTCCTAGGTAAGTTAACTTTATTTCCTGCCCTTTTCTATTTTTTGTTACAGCAATTAAATGAAAGAAGCATTTGCTTCATAACTACTATATGCGAGGCACTGTGCTATATACACCCAATGGATGTGAGATTAAATAAAATAGGTACAGATAGTTCTGATTCTATAATGGGTTTCTATTTGAATTAATATAATCACACATACCATTACAGACTGCAGTAAGTACTGTAATAGTGAAGAGTCCAGGATGTTAAGGGAGGTATCAGGGAGCACAGCCCAGACCAGCAGGGTCAGGGAAGGCTTCTTGGAGGAGGTGATGTCTGAGCCACATCACACAGAATGGGAGTTGGACAGAAAGGGCATTGAACAGGGGGAAGAAAAATGTGTACAAAGATAGAAAAGCAGAAGTGCAGTGTGTTCACTGAACTGTGTTAAGGGCCCTCTGACTAAAATTAGAAGAGTGGAGGGATCTAGTCAGAAAGGCTTCTGGGAAGGGAAAAAGTTTTGGCAGACATTTAAGGCAGGAAAAATAGAGATGAGTCAAGAGATGACCTTCTGGATGGGGTGATCAGCCTTCAAAAAAGGCATCAGGGTAGGAGTAGGTTGTATGGAGTTAACTGAAAAGCATATTGGATCCAAGCAGAGTCACAGTATCAAAGTAATGAGCAACAACAACAAAGCTGCTAAAATCCAGGCATAGGAGGATGAATTTGGTGAACCAATGCGGGGACATGTGGGGCAGAGAACCTGAAAAGCAGCAGGAATTGGAGACAGCAGACAGCTCTCTCAGCTTAAATGCAAAATAGGAGGTTAATTCTGCAGAAACTCTGAAAAAAAAATGTTCAAACTCACAAAGACCAGGGAGTTGGGGGCAGGATAGCACCAAACAAGTGTAATAAGCAGTGATGAGACCTCCAGCCTGCTTAGTGCTCAGGAGGCTGGGCCAAAAGAATGACTTGAGCCCAGGAGTTTGGGACCAGCCTGGACAACACAGAGAAACCTTGACTCAAAACCAAAACCAAACACCTCCAACCTCCTTTGCCCACTGTATTTCCAGAATGCTATCAGCAAGTATTTTATTCTCCAGATGTGAGTCTGGAAGATTTGTCTTTAGGACAGCGACTTGGAAATACTATACAATTGAGTAAATATTATTAAATATAAAATGAAAATTTTCTGGAGATACTTTTTATAATGAAGTGAATGTTCCTCTCTTTTAACTCACATATCTATAAATGAACAATTATTTCTAAAGGGAAATGAGAATTCAGTATTATTCAGAATTCAATATCATTTCATCCAGTTCTTTGTGGTTTTACATATGTAAATGTTGAGAAAATTTGTTCACATAAATAAGAAGGTATGAATGTTAGATTTTGTGATGGCTTCACTTCTCAATTAAACATCAAAAATCATAGTAATTTATCATTAAATATTATTTTAAATGATCTACTATCAACAACTCAATTAGGTTATTCTTTAATTGCATTGGAAGCAAGTAATTGGAAATCTGACTGGAAAGACTATTACTCAGCTATTGGAACCATTTACTTTAAATACTACACTTTCACTTAGAGGTACTTTGTCTAACTCATTTATTCAGAAGGGGCTGGGGAAATAAAAATGTTAATTTAATAGATCTTTTTAATGTAATATTTTTGATATTTTTTGACATTTTTATAGACTAAGGATTGCTATGGAAGAATGTGTCACAGCCTTGGCTATTTCTTATCAAAATTTTCCTCTTTGCTTGGAGAAATTATAAAAAAATTATGGGGAGTGGGACAGGTAAAGTCCTTAAATCAAAAAAATATTTAGGACTGTCCTATTGTTGGTATCTTGAAGACATTTGCAACCTGGGCAATATATTGTTGTACTATCGACAAAGATATATACAAATGGAAATTGATTATCTGGAAAATGATCTCCTTAAAACTATCTGTGGCTTATATACCCCTCAAAATGGATACTTGCATCTATCCCAATTTGAAGGCCAGTGACTCACACCGAGAAAATGGAAAACATACCCAAGAAGTTAGGGGATTCTTAGAGGGTAATGAGAGTAGGATCACAGAGCATTCCCTCTAGGATAAAGTTAGACAACAGAGAACTGCAGAACAGCTGCAAATAAAAGATGGGTCTCAGTGAGGTTTTGCATCTTGACTGGGGTTTAGAAGTTCTGTTCTTCACCATTACTTATTGATAGCCTTGGTAAAGTTTAGTGGTTGGACAACTGAGAAAAAAAGAGAGGTGGCTTATTTAAGATGATAAGGCACTGATTAGAAGGTACCTGGATTAGAAAGAAACACGTAGCGACAACAAAAATAGTAGTATATCAAAGGCCAACTCTTCCTGTTTGGCCAATAGGTGATGTGATCTCACATTCATCTTAGTATGTGTGACCTTAAGAGGGAAGAAACAGATCAGTTCCTTAAGGTGAGATCATGTAGCAGCAAAGATGAACTTTGATGAACTCTTTTATAACGGTGCTCATAAAAGTAGAATCTACAGTCTACGCATGTTCTTCTTTTTGATGTGTTCTGAAAGCCTGGATTTTGACTACCTGCATCAGAATCACCTGGTTTGTCAAGTTAAAAATACAAAATCCTGGCCTTATTCCATACATAAGAATTGGCTGGGGAATGAGGCAGAGAAGAAATTTTGGAATCTGTATTTTAAATGAGCACTTCAGGGAATTTTTATATACTTTTGAGTTTGAAAGCCTTTAAGTCCTTATATGAAATTGCAGGTTAATTGTAATGGAAAGTCAGATCTTTTTCGTATTCAATGGAGCAGCCCTGGCAAACTCTTGCCTCCCCATGTTTTACACAAGCAAACATACTGTGGAATATTTGAGGCCCAGGGCTAGATTTCCCAGAATATTTCTCTCCAACCACAATGATTTAGCTCAGTCGTGTGACTATGGAGAAATAAAATTTTAATTTCCTTCTCCTCTTTTCCCCAAAACAATATCCTCAGTTGAATTTCAACAGATACTAAATCAATGCAAACATCCTGTTAGTCCTTCAAACTTCTTAAAATAGAATGCTATCTGTGCTTTAAAAAATTCAATTAAACCACCATCTATTAAATACCCATATAAAGCCCTACCTTTGTTGGGTGCTATCACACACACTACTGAAATGAAGATTCCAAAACATAATGGCAGCAATTAAGAGCTCTTCATCTCAGTTTAATGGCCCAGAACATCAGTTCCATGAAGCACATTTTGAGAATGGACAGGAAAACAGTGTGTGGAACCCTTGGATTATATCATGAATGCTTCAAGGAAGGAAAATTATGAGAGCCTGAGCTAACCTTAACATGACTCAATCCCTTTGGAAGTAGCTCTTTTTAAAAGCAGTGTAGGGGAAGAGAGATTTCTTTTCTCATTCATGGCCACGTTCATGGCTGAGGCCCCTATAACAAAAGGCAGATTAACAGGAGAAAGGCATTTATTTGATGTTTATTTTATAATAAACTTATTTAATATAAATTTAAGACTCAGAGAAACAGAGAAATCTGTTTTTACTGACAGTTGTGCATTAGTATGATTGGCGGTTCATACTAATGAAACTAGCAAGGTCTGTATGTTCAGGTTCTGTTTGGTATCTATCTCTGTCTTGGAGGATAAGACAGATATAGGGAGGGTATCTCTGGAATAAAGGGTTTATGACCTAAATCACAGAGAAGGTTAACTAGATTTTATGACCTGCTTCAGGACAGAAAGAGTGAAGGGGAGGTATGAGTGACCTTCCCACTGTTTTCTCAAATGCCCAGGTGCTATATTTTGGAGTAACGTGTCCTGAACTCCATGAGCATTAAGGTGAAGAGAGCAGTCTAAATCCTTAATTGGATTCCAACTAAGGGTCTTGCCCACCTGAGGGACAGATGAATGGCAATATGCCTTCACATCTCGTCACCCCTACAATGTGTGAGAATATTGGTTTACAGCTCAGTTGGGGGAACAAAGCAACTTGCTCTATCAAAAAGGTAAGAAAATTAATACTTTCTAAAAACTATTTTTGTATTTATACTTATTATCTATAAGCAATTCTTAAGACTAATTCTTAGCATTCTTGACATTTTAAAAATTTTGGCAATGGTGGGGACCAAACCAAGGGTCTTAAATATGCTAGGTAAGCTGCTATCCTTTATAAAAAGGAAAATACAAAATATTTTAGCTGATTTAGGCTTTGTGTAGCATTTGGTTTCTACTTTTCAACTGCACAGCCTTTGGCATAACACATTTATACCAAATTCCATATTCAGATCATGATTTGCATTACTCTCCTTTATACTGAAAAAGAAACCAGAGCTAGGTCTTGTCAGTGAGGAAGTGAACTGGAGAATAATCTAGCTGATGAAAAGTGCTTTAAAAATGCTTTTTCAAATTCCCTAGACTGCCTTCTAAAAGCACTCACTTACATTATTTTTTAATATCCTCTTTCAGAATATCTTGATTTCTAAACTATTTTTGAAATTTAGTTAAAATGAATAAAAAACAAGAGCTGAAGTTGTGTATTTATTATTATTTTAAAAATTTGGAACAAGATCAGAAACAAAGGGAATATAGATGATATGGTAATAAAATAAAGCAACAAAGTACAGTTTTTTGAAACCAATTTTATGCACTAAGGAAGAAATAGAGTGGAGACAATTAAACAAGCAAAAGAGATAGATAAAAAATGATGGACAATTATGCACACATGCACATGAACACACACACGCCATTCCTCAAAAGCTCTGGAGTGATTGTGTAATCCAAGAATCCTAGTTCATAATTCATGTAAATGTGTTGCTGTGAAACTTATTTTTACTTCTCTCCATACATACATTGTTGAGACAGAATAATATCATCAGTAAACTATATTTAAGGAACATTTCAGGAGCTGAATTTTCTTAAAAACAAAGCAAAACAAACAAAAAACACTGAAGAGGTTGTAAATCTGTCTTTGTGAAGGTCTTAGATTTCATGATACCTATTTCCAAAGAGAAAACAGTAGAAGACTGCAGACAGTTGTAACCTAGAGTGAAGGAGCTGTCATTTTCTCACAGAATTCTTCTTTTTGGTACTGCTGTTCTCTATGCATTATTAATCTGTATTTATATTTAACTTCAGCTATTAGTCCGCCTCTCCCAGCCACCAAGCCATTTGCAACGAAGAGGAGAGGGAGATAAGGATTGCTATTCTTAGGTATTCCAGTGTGTGATGAGGGGGAGACAATTAAATAACACCATTTAGCATCTTTGAACATGACATAGATTGTTTTGGGTGGACAACTCAGGGCTGGTTAACATAAACTTTTCCCTCAAGAAAGTAAAAAGAATAGAGATACATTTTTGAAGTAGTTAATTAAGGCTTCAGCAATGAATGTGGGAAAATTACAGAGCCATAAAAACCCTCCAGTTCCAGTCAAGAGTAAATTTTCTCTGCAGTACTGTCACTGCTCATTTACTGCATCATGTTGACAATGTCTCATATTTCCACAAGGCTTTTATATAACCTATAAACAGGGACAGAAAGGTGAGGAACAGAGAGAACGGGGACAAAGTCTGGACCTCCCACATTGTCACTTCCTTTCATTTTTCCATTAAAGGGTGAGATTGAAGGAGCATTTTAAGATGATTTGTCTAAAGGCTGAGATGTTAATAATTGACACAGCAAGAGGAAAGCTGTGAAAACGGCCACTGCTTGCTCACTCTTCCAAAAGATGAGTGTAATTCAGTCATAATGAAGGCTCTTTAATGTTCCTCCCACAAACCTTTTTCGATCAGGAAAGCCTGAGATCTGCAGGCAAGAAAAATAATCATATATAAGTTTTAAGCAGAAAAATTCAAATGCTAATACTAAATTTTTCCCTATTTTTTGTTTCTGTATGTCAGCCTGTTGTTCATTATAGAACTAGCTTTCTGAGATTTTACTCAGAAAACCACAGATTAAATAATAAAGAAAATTCTACTAAAATGGAAAACATTTGCCAGTAAGTTGGTGATAATGTCAACTAAATCAGAAAGAATGAAGGTGAATCTCCTAATACTTACCTAATGGACTTTTATGTGAATTATCTATACTGTGACAAACAAAGGTATATCAGATATATACCTTTAGAGTCACAAGCAAATGATTTTCCTCTATTATTTGTAATATAGTCTTATTCTCGAATTCTTCTTGTATCTTGGATCCTTATTTTCCCTTTGCTCTGATTTTCTCCTTTTAAATTTAAATAAGACAGGATAAAATAAATTGCCTGTGCCTACAAAAGGCTCTTCCCCAACTTTTCAAAAAAACTACTTCTGAAAATAAATTTGGAAACCATTTCTCTCCAAATTTGAGAACCCATTTTATCAAGAAAAGACAGATACCAACCTGATTACCTTCTTTTAAAAAATATCTCTTTTCTATGACCTGTAAGAAACAAATAAAGAGTTTGAGACTTTGCACACATATCTGGAAAAAGCAGCTAACTGTAATGGGTCAGTGATGGGACTAAAAGGAATGTATCCAAATTAAGGATTTCATTTAACAGATGCAGACATTTTGTACAATGAGTTAAAATCTAGTGCCAATGAGATCAGGATTGCAAAAGTATTTCCAGAAAGGCCTGTTTCATTCCAAAAAGCATGAGAGATCAAAACAATAAATGAACAAACAAACAACTAAATGACAGAATAAGATAAGATCCCTGCAATTTCTAGAGCACAGTAGGAAATCTGGCTCTAAGTTTCCTAGCTGTTGATCTCAAAAGGCATGGAACAGAATCCATAGTTAAAGCAAAGCACTTGCCCATTATAATAGTACAGCTATTCCTTAAAGAGGACATCAATGTGATGTGGTGAATTGCCATATGCCTATAGGAAATAGTGATGAATTCTGTATATCCTTAATGTAGACAGATGATAACAAAGATAGTTAATTAGCTTCCTTTATGGACTTCATTGGCATCCTTAGTTCAGGGGTTCTGAATTGTCTGTATTTGATAAGTAGGAGAAATAAGTTAAATCAGTGGCTGTATCCGCACAAATCTCTCTCTACTATTGAAAAGAAACTCTCAAATATACATTCTAATGTAATGAGCTTGAGAACACCATATTTTCAGATGATGAAAAACATTTTTAAAAAATAATGAAATATGTTCTAACACTTGAGAAACTGCAATAGTTGTAGAGGCAGAGCTATTTTCTTTACATAGAGCAGCTGTGATAAGGAAAGTTAATTAAATAAGAACACAGGTTACCTGGAGAAGAGCTCTAATACATTCATAAAGAATTCCTCAGAATGAGAGTAGTGCATGTTCTTCCTGGCCTGTACTTTGACTGGCCTGAGAGCCAGATTATCCAGATTTTTTTTTTTTTTTTAATCTTGGAGTCTATGGTTAGGTTATTTTAAGCCACAAGAGACCCAAAGCAAAGTTGCATTCATTGGCTCAGGGGTAAAAATGCTGGTTCTGAAATGGTGTACATCTCAAAACACTTGATGCCACAAAAATAAGGAACTGCTTCCCTTTCCTCTGTCCATGGCATGACAGGAAAATCTTACCAGTTAGAGTAGTATTACTACTATCTAAGGAAGTCTGAAGAAGGAATTAGACTCCCTTTTGGAGAACAAATCTTTACATTAACTTCTGGAAGATCTGACATATAGAAAACTGGGTACAACTTTACTGCTAGATGCCTAGGATTTAGACAACCATATCAGGCTGTAGAGGTCTGGTCAACCTCAAAATCTACATATATTTTGTTGAGATTTAGGCAACAAAGAGAAATGACACTTTTTGCTTTTGCTGATAGTTCTTTACCCCCAACTTGTAATGTCCTTTTCTTACTAAACCTTACTGTCTTAAGACAATCAAATTGTTTCTTCTTCTTTAAAAATAAATGTTGCCCGACAACCTGGTTTATTCTAAGTAGGAGAATTAATTCTCTATATCTTCCTTTTTAAATTTCAAAATTAATAATTTAAAATTTTAAATAATATGCTGTGGAACCATTTTGGGCCAGACACAGACATTTATGATGTTGCTCTTTGGGGACAGAATTTTGTATGAGATGGGTGCAGTGGATCTAAACCAAATGGAAATTTTTATGCTTTAGGTTTGAAAACAATGTGGAGAGAAAATCTGGTTCTTTACAGTGTTCTCCAATGTTTTTCATGTTGTGGCATAATTAGAAAATGCTAATATTTGTACAGCACACCCCCTATCACCCAGACCTCCTGTCTGGAGGTTCTGGATGCTCTAAGAGCTGTGGCAATCAGTATCTGAACACATCTATACCCTATTTACCACACGCCACTTAAGTTCTGAGTGAGGCAAAATTTTCTTAATGGGCTAATATTAAACACAGAGGGGAGTATGGTTTATCTTCTGGTGACCTTGAAAAAAAGAAACAAATATTTATGATCTCTAAATAGTTAAAAAAAATTTTTTCATAATGAAGATCTACAAGGAGAAAAAATGTTTTTCTTAGGAGATTATACTTAAAAAGAAATATAATACAGAAGTTAATCTTTTTCAATGAGACATGCAGGGAAGCATCCTGTTTCATTTTACTATCCAATGTCAACATTGGGCAAACAACTTAAACTTGATTAATGTTACGTGCAATGCAGGTATTTGTTCTTGTGAAGGAAAGACCAGTATGCTGAGTCATCCTAAAGTTTCATTCTAGCTCAGTGATAATAAGATGACACCAGCAAAGAGTCAATAACCTGAAAGCAAAAGTTTCTATTCTGGAAATATTATGGGATCAAGAAAACAACATAACCTTACAAAGTTAGAGTAACATTTAACTTAATGGAGAATAATAATAACTCAAAAAACAGAAAGAACTCAGGCTTGTATTGTGCAGAATCTTCTCAGTGCAGTGCCTTTTTTGGGGGGGGCATGAGGAAGTAACAAAAAGAGTAGAAAATGAGTAAGCATAAATTGTCTCAAGGAGAGGAATTAGGTATGTTTTGAAAAACTCCACTTGAATCCAGTAGTTTTCACTCTTTGCTTAGAGAACACTGGTGATGGAATAAATACGTCAGCAGGCCTTGAGCAATTATATCAACAGATAAGAGAGGCCAAAATAGGTATTATTCAGGCTGTGAAGTTTGGGGTGAAGGAATAAAGGGACACAGCATTCCACAAAGACTTTAAACTCTCAAATATATAAATTACGTTTAAAAATAACTTAATTGAAGCCATTACCTTATCAAAAAACCTACTGATCTTGACAGCATTGGAAGAACCTGCAGCTAAATACCGAGGATTTGTACAATCCTAGAAAACATAAGAGCCACAAATAAAAGTTAGAAAGCAAAAGTTCTTCAATAATTTGAACTTTCTGTTGCACATTTCTATACTAAATAATTAGGATACTCTAATAAAATATTCAAATAATTTTCAAATTATGATGCACAAAGCAAAAAGGAAGGTATCAAAGAGAAGGCTACTTACTCTTTGTCATTTAAACAATTTTAGAGTATAGGGAATCAATTCATCATCAATTCATAAAGGAAGACAGAACTGTTTACTAACAAAACAAACAAAAAATAAGATACTAATCAGGTACCTGTCTGCATTTGTCCTGAAAACCAGAAATAGAGCCATTACAAACAGTCCTCATATTTTAGGACTAGGTACTCACTAGTGCTCAACTAAATACTATGCAGTTTATAAAACAGAATGAAGCATTAAAATAAGGATTTAGAGAAGTACAGAATAAATAGAAGAATTGTCAAGGATTTCTCCATCTTGTGGTAGGTCACAAAGATATACCCTTTTTGACATTAATAAATAAACACATTGTTATTATTATTCAGTAGGATTCTTTAAAATAGGGGGAAAATGGCACATTATATCATTACAGTAACTTATAAAGACCTTAAAAGACTTACTATCCTTCTCTTAGAATCTCAGTGTTATACTGTTTGTACTTGTCGCCATTGACATGCCACCTCAAAAGGCAGTGTACTTTGATGTTGACCTCAAATGCCACCTAAAACCAAACTGTGAGGATATCATGTTGGCTCCTTTGCAAGGATATTTGTCTGTGCCCCTTGAAAAACTACTGCAATTACTTTTTTGTAATCTTTAGATCTACATGGTTCCTTTCTAGTGAATTTAGTAACAATTAAATATTTTATCTACACAGAACATTTCAAGGATCACATTTTAAATTTCAGCAAGAACTTGCAATACATTCTCCAAAACCACAAAAAAGAAGAGACAACAAAAATTTTCAAAGATCACAAAAGAGCAGGGAAATCAGGGGTCTCTGAAGCCAGCAAGTTCTATATTTGAAAATCTGTGCCAATATTTCTACACTGTAAAATGCTGCTTAGGTGACTAAGCCTTTAATGTTGGGCTTACTCATTTGTGAAATGGGAATAATACTACTTATTCCATACAATTTTTGTGAAAATCAGTGAGATAATCCAAGTCTCGCACATAGCAGGTTCTGTAATATTAGTTCTCTTCCCCATTCTAAGAAAATGCGGATTGAATTTTCAGACACAAAAGCATCTAACACAATAAAGATAATTCTGTATATGGATTAGATGTGCTAAAACATCATCATTCACATTGTTATATTTGAAATAATGTTTGAGCACATTTCTACAGCTGTTGGGGCATAAAAATGAAAAATGTAAGACCTGAATTAGAAATGTTTTGCAAAATGAATATTGATTACCTAGTCATCAGAATGTCAAAGATACCAGAGATGATTCTAAAATATAGATAAATTACTAAATACAAAAACCAAATCAAACAGCAAACAAACCACATCAAACCTTAATTCTAGGAACCCACAATTTCAAGTTGCCTAGAGAATCTAAATCCCTATGATTTTGGGTGAAAATATTAAGAGCTGAAAGAGCCATCTGTCATTGATCATGGATGAGGGCAAAGTTTGAAAATTAATAGCTCTAAATAGCTCTTCTGAGCTTGAGAAAGGACTATTAAGTAGGGAAGATGTTTCAGTATGATCACGTTGAAATAAACACTTAATAGAAAAATTTGTACTAGACACAGTAAGTCTAACAAGATTTTATAAAAGTAAGTAATCTTCCACCATATAATAATTTCAATTATAAACAAGTTGCATTTACTCAGGCAGAACTTTAATTCTGCTTTTTGATGTATATATTTGTTATATTATCACTTTTCTTTAGTTTTAAGCAAATTCATATAATAACTGATGAACCAGCACTAATCCTAATATTGTTACATTAGTTTTTGAGGTCTTATATTTACTGGCTGAGTCTTTTTGACTCCTTTTGTTTTGAAACTCTTCCACCCAACTTTTCTCATTTTTTGCTTCCTATATCCTTATCACCGTCTCTTCTCTTTTATGTTTTGTTTCTGAAGCTATACACTGATAAAAGCTAAAACCATGATGTAATTTAAATTCTTTGGAGACTATGTGAGCTGAAGTCCTACTATTTGTATACCTTTACATCTTGCTAACAAATAAAGGTGGCCCTGCTTTTGTAAGGCAAGTAGGAATAACATACATCTAGAAATCCATGGGCACTAGAAATAAATTAAATGTTATCACTGGAATAAAATAAGTATATTCAATGGTAAATTTCCCTTTGGAAATAATGTTTAAATGAAGTAACCCCAGCACTTCTTCAATGTGGAAATTACATATCTCTAGAGTACAAATCCTCTGGCAGCACTGACTACTTGAAGTAGTCACAATGAATATTCCATAGTGTCAGCTGAGAAAAATAAGGCATTTTCTATTGCATAGCAGAATGTAAAGAAACAATGGAATGGCAGGTAAGAGCTGACTCAATTATGGGGACAGAGATGGGGTTAAATCAAGCAGTGTTCACAAATACTGATTCACAGAGCAAGAGCATCAGAATCACCTGAAGTATCTGCTGAGATTACAGACTTGGGGGTGGGGGTGTACTGTACTCAGTGGTAAAGTGTATGCTTAGCATGTGTCAGGTCCTGGCTTTGATCCCCAGTACCACTTAAAAAAAATGCAAAATTAAAGCATCCTAGACTTACCACCAGATATTATGAATAAAAATCTCCAGCTGTTTGGGCAGGTACTCAAAAATTTTTCACAGGTACTATTTGCAATATAAATATCCAGTCAGGTTTGAGTAACTGTTGGTCCACATGATTTCCAAGAGTTATTTCAGCTCCAAAATTGTTAATATTAGTTGGAGGATAAATAAGTGAGGAAGGGCTTAACTGTAGACCATAGGCTGTAGAGTTGAGAACACCTTACTTGACCTGTGTGATTTTGGCCTAGTTACCTCTTTCTCCTTCTTGTCTTCATGTTTAAGATCGGGATAGTAATATTATGTACTTCACAGTGTTGATGTGAAGATGATACATGTGAGATGATGTTTGTAAAGTACTAGAACAGGCACATAATAAGTACTCAACAAATGTTGGCCATTAGTATTATTAAACCACAACCACAGCATATCTGGAATGCAATACACTCAGTGATTATGTTATAGAAATCCTACTTGTGAACAATGACAACCATGACTAAAGGTGCTGGCCAGAATCCTCATCAGGGTAATGCTGACTGGCTTATAGGAGAACAGTTTCTTAGCCCTTTTAGCTCTCAGTTGTAATTAAACTAGCTATCTTAGGGGGGGACTCAATCCTCTCTATATGTGTACATTTATATAAATTAGTCTTTATGATGCACTCCTACTTTATAGTTTGCCCTTTAAAATAAATTTTGTTGTTTAAGCAGCTAGGAGGTTTTTCTAAAGCAAGAATAATCAAGCTAGATTCATCTTCATCAATTTAATTATTTTGATTTTGGTTTGGTTTAAAAAATAGTACTCTCAATTGAAAGCTCATGATTATATTATTTATAGAATAAAGTTTGAACATTTCAACATATCAATATACCAGGCTAAAGTTGACTATGACCACCTAGTCTAGATATGTGGATTCCAATCTTGTCTACATTTTGGACTAGAACTCCAACAATCTGACTTCAAGTATAAAGCTTCTTTCACTAGAATATATAATTTGAAAATAAGTCTTTGATCTTGCCTTTACCTTGTAATAATACACATACATTAGTGAAAATACATACCAGATTAATCTCTTCTGCATTGAAATCTTCAGCTAGGAAAGCAGTCCTAGTTAAAACTTCATGACGCTTGGTTTCATGAATCTGGTCCAGTTTAGTGCCTATTACCAAAAGTGGGATCTGATTATCTGCAAACTGTTCCTGATCATAATCCCTGTGATAAATAATAATGAAGAGGTGAACAGAATTTACCTTCCCAGTGCAGATGTGCAACATTTAAATACAAGTAATTTACACTATTTTCACTGATAATTGATTCCTGGCTCATCCATCACATACAAATTATTTTTCTTCCAATTTCTTCCATTTATTTGTTCATTTATCAATCCTTCACCATCATCTATTAAGGTCCAACTATTCATCTAACTATTCAACATTTGTTTTTGTATGTCTTTACAATAGTCTACTTGAACAACTGAGTGAGAGTGCTCACCAAGTATACCACAGTCATGTGACTTGACTTCCCCAAGGTCTGTCTTTTACGGCCAATGACTCAGAAATTTTTCATTGTAGAAGCAAAGAGTGGATTCAAACTTCAGGGTAGAAAAATGTAGGACCCTAACATGGTACTCAGGCCTTATGCCAGAGAGGAAGATGGCAAGCTCCTGGGTACTTTTTGGTGTATGCATAAGCTCTATATGTATCATGCATATTTCTATCTATAAATAAAGAAGAGATCACTTCAGGAAAGGAAGAAATAGGGAAGCAAAGGCTAGAATAAATTGAATGTAGGTGATGTCATAGCCCAAAGAAAGATCTATTAAACAAGTGGAAATGGTAGAAAACAATTGAAATGAAAGTGAATAGTGAGAGCAAAAAATGCATTACCAAATAGTTATTTGTTCTGACATGAGAGTATGGGAGACAAGGCAATCAATCATTTAGGGTTAGTGGTCTTGGGCCACTGGCTATTACAACAATTTTTTCTCTATTTATCTAAAGGATAGGGTGATATAAATGATATTTTTGAAAGAAATATAAATTCCATTGTTGAATTAATTGAAAGTCTGTTCATAGAATTAAAAGACTTATAATTCTGATATGTTCAAGCTCAATATATAATACCAAAATCTGCTTTTGAAGAATTTAGGACAGGGGCTGGGGTTGTGGCACTTGCCTAGCATGTGTGAGGCACTGGATTTGATCCTCAGCACCATATAAAAAAATAAAAAAACAAATAAAATAAAGGCATTGTGTCCATCTATAACTAAAAATATTTAAAATGAATTTACGACAGTAAATCAATATCATATAATCCAATCAACAAAACCCAGCTGAGCATAGTTTATTTTCTTTTCTTTAATACCAATTTTCTTTCTTTTGAGCAATTAAATTGGGGTGGAGGGCAAAATTACTAAATATTTATGCCCTTCACAATCAGCTTGGAACACAATTGTTTTCAACTACATAATATTCCATCTCATTCAAAAATTATTCTTCTATTTACTGCATCAAAGCCAATAATAGCTCAAGTTTAAGGCCTTTAAATTTTCTTACCAGCATCAATCCTGATTTGGACATTATTTGAAACTGACATTTAACTTATTAGAAAAAATTTCAGAGTGTCTGAGGAATTCACCAATTCTTTCTCATAAAAATTTTGTATATATTCTATCAAGTTTTTTTTTTTTTCTTTTTTTTGCAGTAGTGGGGATGATTGAATCCAGAGCCTGTGCTTGCCAGGCAAGAACTTCACCATTGAGCTACATGCCCAGGCAGATATCATCTTTGACACACATACATTTCTGTCACTTAAAGTATATGTAAAGCATATATATATGTGTGTGTATGTATGTGTGTATGTATATGTGTGTGTGTATATATATATATATATATATATATATTCTCTTATTTCTTTTTAGCTTTCCTTTTTTTCTTATTTTCTTTCATAAAATCTTAGTTCCAATTTGATCTTCAGTATTTTTTTAAACCATTAAGTGAAAAAACTGATGGGAAATTTTGTTATTGGTAGACAAACAAAGCTGATAACTGCTTAAAATCAGTTTTCTCTCATTGTGTAGGTTCTTTCTTCACATTCTTGTTTCCTTTGCTGTGTAGGTACATTTTGATATCATAGGATAATCTTTTCAGCAAATGGTGCTGGAACAACTGGACATTCAAATGCAAAAATTAACCTCAGTCAAAACCTCATATCTTCTATAAAACTAACTTAAAGCAGATTACAAATCTAAATATAAGCCCCAAACTATAAAACCTGCATAATCAGGGATTAGGCAGAGTTTTTACACATGATATCAAAATATAATCCAGAAAAAAAACTAAGAGATTAGATTTCATCTAAATGAAAACAAATGCTTTGTGAAAGACCCTATTAAGAAAATGAAAAGAACTATGTATGGCGCATGCCTATAATCCTAGAGAGACTCAGAAGGCTGAGGCAGAAAGATTGCAGGTTCAAGGCCTGCCTCAACAACTTAGTGAGACCCTCAGCAATTTAGCAGTACCCTGTCTCAAAATAAAAAATAAAAAGGACTGGGGTGTAGCTCAGGGATAAAGTGCTCTGGGTTCGATCCCCAGGAGAGAGAGAAAGAGAGAGAGAGAGAGAGAGAGAGAGAGAGAGAGAGAGAGAGAGAGAGACACAACACACACCCAGACAGACATACACACATATACACACACACACACACACACACACAAAGAGTGAATGAGAATGAAAAGATAATCTATAGACTAGGAGAAAATTTGCAAATAAAAAATGATTGTTATAACATTTCAAACCAACTGTAAAGTAATTCCAAGCTTACCCATTTGTCACTAAAACTCCAGTTGGCACTAAATCTCTATTGAGAGCTTCCAAAGACCAACGATACAAGTTTTGGGATGACTTCTTATTTGTTAAGTCATGTACTAAAATAATACCTAAAATAATCAGAGATAATAATCTTAGTATTGTAAACAACTCTTCTTCATATTGCAATTGACAAAATTAAGCTTAGTAAGTCCAAACATTACGTGGTTTAATCAATCTAATATTATAGTATGACTAACAATCTCAAACAATTAAAAAATTTTCTGTACAAATACTTAGAAATAATTAGCTATAAAACTGTCAGTTATATAATGAAAAAAATTCTAGAAGGGCTGGAAAAATATCTTTAAATATCTCTAATGTCTTTTCCTATTTTGCATTCAACACTTCCTGAGTGCCTACTCTATGTCTGATCCTACTTGCAGAACCACTTTATCAATCAAGAGCATCAAAACTAAAGTATAATTAGAAACCATATTCATTCAAAGTTACATTGTTTCTGCACTGTATATAGTCCTGCAACAGATACCAGTACAAACATATTACTTATACTCACTAAAAATACAATAAGAATGTAGTAAAGTGGTATTGATTTAATTTGCACAAACACTTTTCCTTAGCAGACAAAATGCAGCCCTAAAGATATTTGGGCTTGATCAACTTAACACTTTCTA
This sequence comes from Marmota flaviventris, assembly GCF_047511675.1. Lineage (NCBI taxonomy): Eukaryota > Metazoa > Chordata > Mammalia > Rodentia > Sciuridae > Marmota > Marmota flaviventris. The sequence continues at coordinate 58,313,519 of NC_092505.1, read as the reverse complement.
GTTCTTGGAATTAATGGTTAGCTATGTAAGCTTGCTACCTATAAGAGATTTAGTTAATAGACAAAAGAAATATGCCACCAGGAAAGAGTAGGAAGAGATAATCAAGCACATAAATAGTATAAAATATCTATAACTTTTGAGACATTGAGAAAAATAACAAAATGTAATACGGTTCAGACATATAATTAAACTGAATCAATTAAGATCCTAGACAGAAAGGCAAAGTAGGTAATTATTTTAATAAGATAAAGATAAAAGAAGAAAGGCTTTAATGCTTAGTCTCTTGTGGTCAAAACTACAGGTTTTAAAATTCTCAATCCTTTCCTATATTAGCCTGATTCTACTGTGAAAAGAGAACGTAAAATTAATGATTTCTCCATCTTTGAATATGGGATACATCAACTTGAAAAATAAGGACAGAAGAAGCAGAATTAATTGGCTTCTCTAGTTTTTCAGCTGTCTGTATGACTAAGGTGCTTGTATAGTAGATTTGTTCCAACCAGCTCAGATAAACCTGTACTTCTGCTGTCTTGAGCAAATACAGATCTGACACGTGCCCCCTATCTAACTGTCCTCACAGAGGTTCTCACAGGCATCAAGAGCACAGAGAAAAAACCAAAAAACAAAAAAGAACTACTATTAAAGAATATAGTTAATGTTTATTTAGCACTTATGTGTCAGATTTTTAAATTATGTTATCTAGTTTAATTTTTGGAACAATCCTATGAAGTATTATTATATATTTCTACATCTGAGGAAATGAGGCTCAGAGAGGCTGAGTAACTTGCCTTAGGTAGGTAGGGTAGCCAGAATTTGACAAGGACTCCATGAACTGCAATTATGTCCTTTATTACACACCTCCATCTGAAAGTCTGCTTCTAAAACTTGAATATTTATAACTGGATGAAACATCTGCATCCCTAAAAACACCCTCAGGCAGCTCTTTAAAATTATATAGGTCTCTCTCTAAGGGGCAGATCAAAGAAATCTGCATCTCTGGATATCTGGCTTAAGACTATAGGATTCCACTCAACTGACTGGAGAAACAGCATTCCCAGGGACAGTGTTTTGAAAGTTCTGTTTTATGTCAAGTACCCAAAATAAAATTTAAATTCTCAATATTTTGTTTATGTCAATAATATAAATAGGACTTAGACAAAGCAGATGTTTACTATTCTGAATCACATGGTTAGAATCTAGAAACATAAGTTGAAATGTAATATGAATATTTAAGTCAAAAGTGGTATTTTAAATCTTTCTCAAATTAAGTTGAGTCTGGCATGCCATTAGCATTTCATATAAGGTATTATATATTCACAGACCATTAAAATAGGGTAAAAATAAAGACGCTTTACCATTCACAGAGTTGTAGAATACTGCTCTTGTGCTTTTCACACTGCTGGCACTGCCCACAGAGCCTCCAACATCCCATAATTCTATATAGTAGGTCCTCTCTTCTGGGGTTCCTTCTTTGTAGTCATGAACCTAACAAATTAATAAATTAAAATAACTATTATAGCCACTGAACAAACTAGTAGGCACTTCATTTAGTTTAAAGCACTGGACATTTCATTTCAGCATGTCCTTCTCAAATCACCACCTTCTATCTTTCAAGCTCACTCTGTCAAATACTTCAATTCTAATAGTCTTTGACCCCAGAAGACCCTACGGTTAATTGATTCTAAAATCTGTCACAGATCCCTCTTCTACTTCCAGCTTTAATTCTTTCCTAACTAAGCATAAATTCCATGATCTATCCTTACAGTTACTTCTTTGCCTTCCTCTCACATTGTATTCTGACAAAATCCCATTGCTGGTTATTTCCCCTATTCCATGTCTATGACCCAGCTACCTAAATGTAGAGTTTAGAAAAATTCACATTCAAGCTGACTGAATTCATTTTAAATTCAAGTATGCCTTTGGAACTGCCCTTCTATCAATCTTGTGGTTCATTTACCCTTTTCTTCTCCCAGGTAACTATTTCATATTTTCCCTTCTTTTTTGAACTTCAAATAACTCTTCCCATACTCAATAAGAGCTACTATCCTCACTTTCTATGATAGAATCATGTTTTAAAAAAGTACTTCTACAACTTGCTCTTCCCATCTCTATCTACCTCTCTGCATGTGCACCTATATCATCTGCTCTCCCTTCCACTATTCTTGTAGAAGACCATATCCCTATGAATAAATCCAAATCCTCCTCTGTGCATGAAATACTATCCCCAGTTTCTTACTTAAAGATGTAGTTATACCAATTCTCCCCTTTCTCTCCAATTTTTTCTTTTCTGGATAATTCACACCAGCATAACATACCATTTTTCTTTTCTCTTTTTTTCTCTTTCATTCCCTCCCTCCTTATCTTCCTCCCCCCTCCCCCCATACTGGGGATTGAACCTAGGGGTTTCTCTACCACTGAGCTATATCCCCAGCCCTTTTTCTTTTGAGACAGGGTCTCACTAAGTTTCTCAAACTGGTCTTGAACTTGTTATCCCCCTGCCTCAGTCTCTTGAGTAGCTGGGATTACAGGTATGTGCCACCACACCCAGCAATTTTTCCAATTTTCCAAAATAACCTTTTGACTTCAAGACCTCCTCCAGCTACCATGCTACTTTTCCATTCCTTTTCACAGAATAACCTTCCAAAGAGTGTCTATTCTGAACTCTTTTTCTCACTCTCTTTTGAACTCGTGCCTATGTAAAACTTTTGCCCCATTACCCTACTGAACTATTCCTGGTCAAGGTTAACCATGGCTAACTCCAAAGGTTAAGTGACAGTTTTTATTACATTCCACCATTTGATACAACTAATCATTCCTGTGTTTTGTGATACTACTTAAAGCTTCCAGGCTCTTACACCCTCCTGGTTTTCTTCTCACCTTCCTGGTTAATTCTTCTTAGTCTCCATTTGGTTCTCCCTATCTGACCTACAATTGTTGAAATATTCTTTAGCCTCTTATCTTCTCTATCAACATTCATTTTCTTGGCAATTTCATCTACTCTTATGATCTTAAATGTCATCTTTATGTTGAGGAATTTCAAGTTTATATTCATCTGGGAACTTCAGACTACCAATTTCACCAAACTATAATCTGGGCGTCTAAAAGACAATTCAAATTTAACATATCCAAAAATAATTTCCCAATCTCATTCCCAAACTTACTTCTCTTGCAGTTTTCTGTTTCAGAAAAAGGCAATTCCATCTTTCCAATTTGGGTCACAAACTTAAGAATGAATGATCTTTGACTCCTTTCATACTGTGCATCTGATTTGTCAGTAAATCCTGTTGCTTTGACTTTAAAAATATGTCCCAGATCTATTCATTATTCACTACATCCTCTATTATCACTCAGGTCAAAGTCTCTATACATCTCTTTGCCTGAGCTAATATACTGTATCCTGACCTATATCTTCACTAGAGGTATCTCACCCATCCCCCATTTGTTTTCCATACAGTAGAGGAATCCTTTAAAAGTCAAATTTAGATCATATTACCTTTCTGCACAAAACTCTCTAATGACTTTTTCACTCACAGTAAACTCCTAAGTTTCTTTCTCATGATTTAGACTTTTAATGCCTATTTAACCACTCAGAAACAAATTCTGACATATGGTGCCAAATTAAAGTGTGGTGGTTCAGGAGTACATATCAGAATCTTCCAAGAATTTTTTAATTTAAAAATATATATGCTAGACTTACTGAATTAGGATCATTGGGGTGAGTCCTAAGAAGGCATATTTTGAATAATTCTCCAAATAGTTCTGCTGTAACTCTCTAGTTAAGAATGTCTTATTTTAGGGCTGGGGTTATGGCTCAGCGGTAGAGCGCTCGCCTCGCACGTGCAAGGCCCTGGGTTCAATCCTCAGCATCAAATATAAATAAATAAAACAAAGTTAAAAAAAGAAACTTTATTAAAAAAAAGAATGGCTTATTTTATAGAATCAACCTTTCTATTATCAGGGGGCCTAGATTCTACTTTTTGATTGCAATGGAACTGTGATATATTTTGCTTCAGTTTCTTTGTATATATAATGAAGGAGTTGTATTATATGATTTCTAAAGTATCCACTAGCTTTGAATAATAAAAAAAGACAACTTAGGAGTTAAAATAGACTAAAACTCACATATCCAATAGAATACTTTATACTTTTACTTTATTCACAGTTTTTTGGTCTGAATTATTTTGGCCAAGGAAAAGCTTAAGTAAATGTAGTACTCTAAAGACAGCCACATTGACACTAAGAAAACCAGAATCAGACTGATGCCAAAGACAATACTGGACAGGAAAAATGAGAATAGCAAAAATGTAGTTGGGGACCATTTTGGATAATAAAAATTAATCTTGTATTCTGAAGTAAAAGGTATATTATTTTGCTATATGGAAATGTGATAACATTGATCCTGCCAAAAAATCAATAGAAAGGATACATTATGTGAGTTCTGTTTAAGGAAACAGAAATATATAACACATTTTAGAAAGATTTCTAAGAAAAACAATTGAAGGTAATACATGATGGTATAAGGAATAAGTTATAGAAGAGCTCAGCTACTTCCATAAAGTTTTTCTGATCTTGCCTCCCTCCTCTACAAACCAATCAGGACAGGTTAGCTCCTCCTTCTATTTGCTTCCATAACATCCTATATATTTCTATCTTTTCACTGACCACACTGTCTTGTCTCCTGATCTCTCTTCTTTTAGAGTCAAAGCTTGAGAGCAGAAATGATGTATTATTCATCTTTGTAGCCCTAGAAAATAGCATAATTCCTAGCACAAAACAGATGCTTAAGAGCAGGCCCAGCGGCCTGCTGAGGGGCAGAGCCGCCCCCCACCCCCCTCGCCTGCCAGGTAGGGGAAGGGTGACCACCGACAGAAAAGGCCCAGTGGCCCAGGGCGGGACAGAGCTTCCAATCACTCCTGCAAGGTAGGCGGGCCTGCGACCCACAGGCAGAAGAGGAGCAGTCGCCTGCTGAGAGGCTGAGCCACCCCCTCCCCCTGCGCCGGCATAGTAGAGGGAACTGGGACCAAACACAGAGCAGGCCCAGCGGCCTGCTGAGGGGCAGAGCCGCCCCCCACCCCCCTCGCCTGCCAGGTAGGGGAAGGGTGACCACCGACAGAAAAGGCCCAGTGGCCCGCGGCGGGACAGAGCTTCCAATCACTCCTGCAAGGTAGGCGGGCCTGCGACCCACCGGCAGAAGAGGAGCAGCCGCCTGCTGAGAGGCTGAGCCGCCCCCTCCCCCTGCGCCGGCATAGTAGAGGGAACTGGGACCAAACACAGAGCAGGCCCAGCGGCCTGCTGAGGGGCAGAGCCGCCCCCCACCCCCCTCGCCTGCCAAGTAGGGGAAGGGTGACCACCGACAGAAAAGGCCCAGTGGCCCGCGGCGGGACAGAGCTTCCAATCACTCCTGCAAGGTAGGCGGGCCTGCGACCCACCGGCAGAAGAGGAGCAGCCGCCTGCTGAGAGGCTGAGCCGCCCCCTCCCCCTGCGCCGGCATAGTAGAGGGAACTGGGACCAAACACAGAGCAGGCCCAGCGGCCTGCTGAGGGGCAGAGCCGCCCCCCACCCCCCTCGCCTGCCAGGTAGGGGAAGGGTGACCACCGACAGAAAAGGCCCAGTGGCCCGCGGCGGGACAGAGCTTCCAATCACTCCTGCAAGGTAGGCGGGCCTGCGACCCACCGGCAGAAGAGGAGCAGCGGCCTGCTGAGAGGCAGAGCCGCCCCCTCCCCCCCGCGCCTGCAAGGTAGTCGGAACTGAGACCACCATCAGAACAGGTCAGACCTGCAACCGAGAGACAGAACAGGCCCAGTGGCCTGAGGAAGGGTAGAGCCGCCCCCCCCCCACGCCTGCAAAGTAGGCGGACCTGCGACCCACAGGCAGTACAGCCCCAGAGGCCTGCAGAGGGGCAGTGCCGCTGCCTGCGCCTGCAAAGTAGGCAGAACTGCGACCACCGACAGAACAAGCCTAGCGGCCCGTAGAGGGACAGAGCCGCCGCCCGCGCCTGCAAGGACGGCGGACCTGCTACCGACTGGCAGAGCAGGCCCAGCGGCCTGCCGGCGTGGTAGGCACATTGCCCCAATTGGCGGAGGGGCAGAGCCGCCGCCCGCGCCTGCGAGGGAGACTTTGCAACTATACAAGACCAATATAAATATATAGGGGGAAAATTCAATAGCACAACAGTTTCACCAAGAAGAAAGGAACGCGAACAGTATGAAGAGACAAGGAAAGAAAGGACCACAAGCATTGCAGGTCAACTCAACTTTAGAAGAGGTAATAGCTGCAGCTGATGGAATGTCAGATAAAGAATTCAGGATATACATGCTTCAGATGATCTGGAGTCTCAAGGAAGACATCAGACAGCAAAATCAGACAATGAAAGATCACTTCAACAATGAATTACATAAACAAATCCAAGAAGCAAAAGATCAACTATACAGGGAAATAGAGGTTATAAAAAACAAACAAACAGAAATCCTAGAAATGCAGGAAGCAATAAGCCAACTTAAAAACTCAATTGAGAATACTACCAGCAGAGTAGAACACTTAGAAGACAGAACATCAGACAATGAAGATAAAGTATTTCAACTTGAAAAGAACATAGACAGCTCAGCAAGACTGTTAAGAAACCATGAGCAGAACATCCAAGAAATATGGGATAACATCAAGAGACCAAATTTAAGAGTCATTGGGATACAGGAAGGAACAGAGTTTCAAACCAAAGGAATGAGCAATCTATTCAATGAAATAATTCGAGAAAACTTCCCAGACTTGAAGAATGAGACAGAACCCCAAATCCTAGAAGCCTACAGGACGCCGAATGTGCAAAATCATAAGAGACCCACACCTAGACACATTATAATGAAGATGCCCAACATACAGAATAAGGAGAGAATTTTAAAAGCTACAAGAGAAAGGAAGCAGATCACATTTAGGGGTAAGCCAATCAGGATAACAGCTGATCTTTCAACACAGACTCTGAAAGCTAGAAGATCCTGGAATAACATATTTCAAACACTGAAAGAAAATGGGTTCCAACCAAGAATTGTGTTTCCAGCGAAATTAAGCTTCAGGATGGAAGATGAAATTAAAACCTTCCACGATAAACAAAAGTTAAAAGAATTTGCAGCTAGAAAACCATCTCTTCAAAACATCCTTGGCAAAACATTACAGGAAGAGGAAATGGAAAATAACAATGAAAACCAACAGTGGGAGGTAGGACACTAAAGGGGGGAAAATAATCAAAGTGGAAAACAAACCATGTTTAGTAACATAAATAAACAAATATGGCTGGAAGAACAACCCATATCTCAATAATAACCCTAAATGTTAATGGCTTAAACTCACCAATCAAGAGACACAGGCTAGTAGAATGGATCACAAAACAAGACCCAACAATATGCTGCCTACAGGAGACGCATTTGATAGGAAAAGACATACATAGGCTGAAGGTGAAAGGTTGGGAAAAATCATATCACTCATATGGACTTCGGAAACAAGCAGGAGTATCCATACTCATATCAAATAAAATAGATTTTAAGCCAAAGTTAATCAAAAGGGATAAAGAGGGACACTACATACTGCTCAAGGGAACCATACACCAACAAGACATAACAATCATAAATATATATGCCCCAAACAATGGTGCAGCTATGTTCATCAAACAAACTCTTCTCAAGTTCAAGAGTCTAATAGACCACCATACAATAATCATGGGAGACTTCAACACACCTCTCTCACCACTGGACAGATCTTCCAAACAAAAGTTGAATAAGGAAACTATAGAACTCAATAACACAATTAATAACCTAGACTTAATTGATATATATAGAATATACCACCCAACATCAAACAGTTACACTTTTTTCTCAGCAGCACATGGATCCTTCTCAAAAATAGATCATATATTATGTCACAGGGAAACTCTTAGACAATACAAAGGAGTAGAGATAATACCATGCATCCTATCTGATCATAATGGAATGGAACTGAAAATCAACGATAAAAGAAGGAAGGAAAAAGAATATATCACTTGGAGAATGAACAATAGGTTACTGAATGATCAATGGGTTATAGAAGACATCAAGGAGGAAATTAAAAAATTCTTAGAGATTAATGAAAACACAGACACAACATATCGGAATCTATGGGACACATTGAAAGCAGTTCTAAGAGGAAAATTCATTGCTTGGAGTTCATTCCTTAAAAAAAGAAAAAACCAACAAATAAATGATCTCATACTTCATCTCAAAATCCTAGAAAAAGAAGAGCAAAACAACAGCAAAAGAAGTAGAAGGCAAGAAATAATTAAAATCAGAGCTGAAATCAATGAAATCGAAACAAAAGAAACAATTGAAAAAATTGACAAAACTAAAAGTTGGTTCTTTGAAAAAATAAACAAAATCGACAGACCCTTAGCCATGCTAGCGAAGAGAAGAAGAGAGAGAACTCAAATCACTAACATACGGGATGAAAGAGGCAATATCACAACAGACACTTCAGAAATACAGAAGATAATCAAAAATTATTTTGAATCCTTATACTCCAATAAATTAGAAGATAGTGAAGGCATAGATAAATTTCTTAAGTCATATGATCTGCCCAGATTGAGTCAGGAGGATATAGACAACCTAAACAGACCAATATCAATTGAGGAAATAGAAGAAACCATCAAAAGACTACCAACTAAGAAAAGCCCAGGACCGGATGGGTATACAGCAGAGTTTTACAAAACCTTTAAAGAGGAACTAATACCAATACTTTTCAAGCTACTTCGGGAAATAGAAAAAGAGGGAGAACTTCCAAATTCATTCTACGAGGCCAACATCACCCTGATACCTAAACCAGACAAAGATACTTCAAAGAAAGAAAACTACAGACCAATATCTCTAATGAACCTAGATGCAAAAATCCTCAATAAAATTCTGGCCACTCGGATACAAAGGCACATCAAAAAAATTGTGCACCATGATCAAGTAGGATTCATCCCTGGGATGCAAGGCTGGTTCAATATAAGGAAATCAATAAATGTTATTCACCACATCAATAGACTTAAAAATAAGAACCATATGATCATCTCGATAGATGCGGAAAAAGCATTCGACAAAGTACAGCATCCCTTTATGTTCAAAACTCTAGAAAAACTAGGGATAACAGGAACATACCTCAATATTGTAAAAGCAATCTATGCTAAGCCTCAGGCTAGCATCATTCTGAATGGAGAAAAATTGAAGGCATTCCCTCTAAAATCTGGAACAAGACAGGGATGCCCTCTCTCACCACTTCTGTTCAACATAGTTCTCGAAACACTGGCCAGAGCAATTAGACAGACGAAAGAAATTAAAGGCATCAAAATAGGAAAAGAAGAACTTAAATTATCACTATTTGCAGATGACATGATTCTATACCTAGCAGACCCAAAAGGGTCTACAAAGAAACTATTAGAGCTAATCAATGAATTCAGCAAAGTGGCAGGATATAAAATCAACACGCATAAATCAAAGGCATTCCTGTATATCAGCGACAAATCCTCTGAAATGGAAATGAGGACAACCACTCCATTCACAATATCTTCAAAAAAAATAAAATACTTGGGAATCAACCTAACAAAAGAGGTGAAAGACTTATACAATGAAAACTACAGAACCCTAAAGAGAGAAATAGAAGAAGATCTTAGAAGATGGAAAAATATACCCTGTTCATGGATAGGCAGAACTAACATCATCAAAATGGCGATATTACCAAAAGTTCTCTATAGGTTTAATGCAATGCCAATCAAAATCCCAACGGCATTTCTTGTAGAAATAGAGAAAGCAATCATGAAATTCATATGGAAAAATAAAAGACCCAGAATAGCAAAAACAATGCTAAGCAGGAAGTGTGAATCAGGCGGTATAGCGATACCAGACTTCAAACTATATTACAGAGCAATAGTAACAAAAACAGCATGGTACTGGTACCAAAACAGGCGGGTGGACCAATGGTACAGAATAGAGGACACAGAAACCAATCCACAAAACTACAACTATCTTATATTTGATAAAGGGTCTAAAAGCATGCAATGGAGGAAGGATAGCATCTTCAACAAATGGTGCTGGGAAAACTGGAAATCCATATGCAACAAAATGAAACTGAATCCCTTTCTCTCGCCATGCACAAAAGTTAATTCAAAATGGATCAAGGAGCTTGATATCAAATCAGAGACGCGCCGTCTGATAGAAGAAAAAGTTGGCTACGATCTACAGTCGGTGGGGTCGGGCTCCAAATTCCTCAATAGGACACCCATAGCACAAAAGTTAATAACTAGAATCAACAAATGGGACTTACTCAAACTAAAAAGTTTTTTCTCAGCAAAAGATACAATAAGAGAGGTAAATAGAGAGCCTACATCCTGGGAACAAATCTTTACTCCTCACACTTCAGATAGAGCCCTAATATCCAGAGTATACAAAGAGCTCAAAAAATTAGACAATAAGAGAACAAACAACCCAATCAACAAATGGGCCAAGGACCTGAACAGACACTTCTCAGAGGAGGACATACAGTCAATCAACAAGTACATGAAAAAATGCTCACCATCTCTAGCAGTCAGAGAAATGCAAATCAAAACCACCCTAAGATACCATCTCACTCCAGTTAGATTGGCAGCCATTATGAAGTCAAACAACAACAAGTGCTGGCGAGGATGTGGGGAAAAGGGTACACTTGTACATTGCTGGTGGGACTGCAAATTGGTGCAGCCAATTTGGAAAGCAGTATGGAGATTTCTTGGAAAGCTGGGAATGGAGCCACCATTTGACCCAGCTATTCCCCTTCTCGGTCTATTCCCTAAAGACCTAAAAAGAGCATGCTACAGGGACACTGCTACATCGATGTTCATAGCAGCACAATTCACAATAGCTAGACTGTGGAACCAACCTAGATGCCCTTCAATGGATGAATGGATAAAAAAAATGTGGCATTTATACACAATGGAGTATTACTCTGCATTAAAAAATGACAAAATCATAGAATTTACAGGGAAATGGATGGCATTAGAGCAGATTATGCTAAGTGAAGCTAGCCAATCCCTAAAAAACAAATGTCAAATGTCTTCTTTGATATAAGGAGAGTAACTAAGAACAGAGTAGGGTCGAAGAGCATGAGAAGAAGATTAACATTAAACAGGGATGAGAGGTGGGAGGGAAAGGGAGAGAGAAGGGAAAATGCATGGAAATGGAAGGAGACCCTCAGAGTTATACAAAAGTACATACAAGAGGAAGTGAGGGGAAGGGGAAAAATAATACAAGGGGGACAAACGAATGTCAGTAAAGGGGGCAGAGAGAGAAGAGGGGAGGGGAGGGGAGGGGAGGGGAGGGGGGATAGTAGAGGATAGGAAAGACAGCAGAATACAACAGACACTAGTATGGCAATATGTAAATCAATGGATGTGTAACTGATGTGATTCTGCAATCTGTATATGGGGTAAAAATGGGAGCTCATAACCCACTTGAATCAAATTGTGAAATATGATATATCAAGAACTATGTAATGTTTTGAACAGCCAACAATAAAAAATTAAAAAAAAAAAAGAAAAAAAAAATAAATACAATTCAGTCTCCCCTTAAAAAAAAAAAAAACAAAACAGATGCTTAGACATGTTTGTTCAGTAAATGAATAAATTTCAGATATTTCAGCCTTCAAGGTTTTATTACATTTAGTTTATTAGTTTACCGTACTTTGATTCTTTTTAAGCACATTTCTGAGAATTAACTAAATCAGAACCACCAGAAACTTTGTTAAAAAAAATAGGATTTCTGAAGCTTCTAAGATGGGGCTCATCAGCAGTCTACATATTTTTTTAAAGCTCCTTACACAACTTTTATACAAAAGTTTAGAAACAATGGCAATACACATATTTTTTCTCTAAATTACTTCAAGTGCCTAACACTGCATCCCCTACAAGGCTACAACTTCCCTGAAAATCCTCATCATATAATTCCTGGGGAGCATTCCCTCTTAGTCTTACAATGTATCAAGTCTGTTAGCTAGGACCTTCTGTGGGCCAGATGACCCCACTCATCTATACTCTCCATCACAAAAAAACCTTCCCTAATCAAATCTTTTCATGTTTCTTTCTAGAATTAGAAGAGAAGGTATCCTTCTTCTTTCAAACTTGCTCTAATACTGGCTAAATTTAACTTAATTCACATGGAATGAGTCCGAAGAACCTAAAATCAGTAGCTTATAACTTATACCTCTGGTATTATATCTTCTACATGGGTGAATAATCTCCAAGGGAAAGGCTGACATTATAACAAGTATTGCTCTTGACACAATAAGTGGCACCCTCATGTTATAGTAAGAGCCCAACATGGTGAAGGACTTATACCAGACTGAAGAAGTGTGTTTTATTTAAATCAGGTCATCAAGGATCTAATACTTAAAAGTCATACAAGACCTTACAGCTCCACGGGAAGCAACAGTATATGCCTATCATCAAATGGGAAAAGGCAACACACTCCTCAATGCTGCTGCCACTTTGGACCTTTCTATTTACAGCCATCTCTAGAGATTTTTTTTTTTTTTACTAGCTACACATGACATTACAATGATCTTGACAGTTCACACATTTGAATCAAATGGGGTATAATTTCTCATTTTTCTGATTGTACAGGTTGCAGAATCACATCGGTCATACAGTCACCTATATACATACAGCAATAATAATGTCTATTTTATTCTGCTGCCCTTCCTATCCCCCCTTCCCCTCCCCTCCCCTTCCATCATTTCTCTCTACCGAATCTAATGTGACACACTTTTTTTTTCCTCCTCACATCATACATGTATTCTGTTGGAAATCAAATAAAGACAATGTATAAACGGTTTGTCTCATTTGAAGAGTATTTTTCATATGTATTTTTCTTTTTCTTTTTTGGTACTGGGGATTTAAACCAGAGGCACTCTATCACTAGGCTATATCCCCAGCCCTTTTTATTTTTTATTTTGAGAAAGGGTCTTACTAAGTTGCTCAGGGCCTTAATAAGTCTCAAACTTTTGATTCTTCTGCCTCAGCCTCCTGAGTCACTGGGATTATACAAGCATGCAACACTAGGCCTGCCTCATTGTAACTTTTAAAAGGCAAAAACAAATTGGGTGTGGTGGCACACACCTGTAATCCCAGCTGAGGCAGAAGGATTTCAAGTTCAAAGCCAAAGATGGCCGCGAATAGAGTGCATCACACCCCGTGTACCGCATCACTGCGCAGGTGAATAACGAGTTAGAACGACAAAAAACTATCTTATTAGGAATTTACAGCAAAATTGGGGTGCACCAAAACCTAGGGGAAGGATTTCCAGCACCGACGAGGTCCGGTAATTGAGTCTCAAACACAAGCCAACTGTGCGACCGGAGATCCAGGTTGACTGATCTGCGTGGCCGCCCCGCGGCTACAGACGGCGGGGCGCCGCCGAGAAGCGACCAGCAAGCAGAGAGAAACGTTGCTGCGGATTCTGTGGAATCCTGCCGGCTGTGCCCTCTCTGAGCCCCGGGCTGAGTTTGGGATTTCAGACGGGGAAGGAAACGGTCCAGCTCTATCCCCCACAACGGAAACTCCACCAAGGAAGCCAGCGGCCACCATCTTGGAGAGCTGAAGTAACCACCGCCAGTCTCCGACAGATTGCAACAATAAAACAGGTGTGTGTTACTCAACCCACCTCCCATACAGCAGGGAATTTGCATAAAATCTCTCCTAGGCTTTCTGGGGGAGGGAGTATCAGAATGAGCCTGCATAAAGACGCGGGGAAAGCTAGAGACACCTGACCTCCAACTCCCCCTCCCATCAGCAGCGAAAACGAAACCTGTCTTGCCAGCGCTGGGAGAGGGGCAAGCGGAAAAAATCAAAACAATAGAGTGCCTGGGTTCCCAATAGCCACCCTCCACACCCATCAAACGGCAGGCCCAGAGTACAGTTTGAACTGCCAAGAGGCATCACTCAGGGGAAGACTGGTTTAGCAGGAGAAGCCAGGACTAGCAGGAGAAACCAGGGGACTAGAGGCCAGGCCCTCGCGACTGGGCGGCTGGAGACCGCACGCCCGCGGGCGACAGCCCACCCGCTGCAGGCTTGACTGGGCAGCTGGAGTCTGCCCGCCCACCCGCCGGCAACCGAGCGCCCGCCAGCTGCCCACGCGACTGGACGGCTGGAGACCGCCTGCCCGCTGGCGACCGACCACGAGACTGGGCGGCTAGAGATTGCCCGCCCGCCGGCGACAGCCGACCCGCTGCCCGCGAAACTGGGCGGCTGGAGACCGCCCGCCTGCCGGCGACCGACCGACCGCGTGACTGGGCGGCTAGAGATCGCCCACCTGCCGGCGACTGAGCGCCCGCCAGCTGCCCACGCGACTGGACGGCTGGAGACCGCCTGCCCGCTGGCGACCGACCACGAGACTGGGCGGCTAGAGATTGCCCGCCCGCCGGCGACAGCCGACCCGCTGCCCGCGAAACTGGGCGGCTGGAGACCGCCCGCCTGCCGGCGACCGACCGACTGCGTGACTGGGCGGCTAGAGATCGCCCACCCGCCGGCAACTGAGCGCCCACCCAGTGCCTGCGCGACTGGGTGGCTGGAGACCACCTGCCCGCCGGCGACCAATCGCCCGCCGGCTGCCAGCGCGACTGGACGGCTGGAGTCTGCCTGCCTGCCGGCAACCGATCGCCCGCCGGCTGCCAGCGCGACTGGGTGGCTGGAGACCGCCCGCCCGCCGGCGACCGGGAGCTGAAACCAACCAGAGACAGTCCAGTCCCACCCCCCCATTCGGACACCCCGGCAAGGAGCCTGGGGCCCGCCATAGCAGAGAGGTGACGGACGTCACTGGAGCTCGGCCGTCAGAATTCCTTCCCAGCGGAATCCACTTTAGCAGGCATAGTCTACCAACACAAAGGAGAAACAACAGAGATATACAAAACCAAAACAAATCTATAGGAGAGAGCTGAAATACAGCAATCAAATAGAGCTGGAAAGTAACGTGAACAACATGAAAAAACAAGGGAAAAAAGGATTACAAACAATGCAGGACAACTTAAATCTACAGGAGGACCTAGAAGCATCAGAAACATGGATAGGGAAAGAACTCAAGGCATACCTAACTCAGATGGAAAGGAATATTAGAGAAGACATGAGACAGCAAGTCCAAGCAATGAAAGTATATTTTGAAAACGAATTAAACAAACAAATTCAAATGGCAAAGAACAAGCTTTACCAGGAGATAGAGATCTTAAAAAAAATCAAACAGTAATCCTAGAAATGCAGGAAATTATAAACCAAATTAAAAACTCAAACGAGAATATTACAAATAGACTAGATCAAGTAGAAGTCAGAACATCAGATAATGAAGACAAAGTTTATCAACTTGAAAAAAATATAGTCAACACAGAAAAGATGCTTAAATCTCACGAGCAATCTATTCAAGAGATATGGGATGTCATAAAAAAACCAAATTTCAGAGTCATCGGGATAGAAGAAGGCATAGAGATTCAAACCAAAGGAATGGACAACCTATTAAATGAAATAATTCTAGAAAACTTCCCAGAGATGAAAGATGGAATGGATTGCCAAATCATGGAAGCCTATAGGACCCCAAACATTCAAAACCGTAATAGACCAACTCCAAGACATATAATTATGAAGATAGCCAACATACAGAACAAGGAGAGAATATTAAAAGCTACGAGAGAAAGGAGGCAGATTACATTCAGGGGTAAACCAATTAGGTTAACAACTGATTTTTCATCACAGACTTTGAAAGCGAGAAGATCCTGGAACAATGTATTTCAAACGCTGAAAAATAATGGATTCCAACCAAGAATACTGTATCCAGCAAAATTAAGCTTCAGATTTGACAATGAAATTAAAATCTTCCACGATAAACAAAAGCTAAAAGAATTCGCAGCCAGAAAACCAGCACTGCAAAGTATTTTGAGAAAAATACTACAAGAAGAGGAATTGAAAAATAGTGCCCAAAACTAATAGCAGGAGGTATCTTAGTAAAGGGGGAGGAAAATAACCAAAAAGTAAAAACTAGCCAAACTAAAATAAATAAATAAATAAACATGACTGGAAGTACAAACCATATTTCAATTGTAACCTTAAATGTTAATGGCCTAAATTCACCAATCAAGAGACATAGGCTAGTAACCTGGATCAAAAAAACAAATCCAACAATATGCTGCCTTCAGGAGACTTATATGATAGGAAAAGACTTACACAGGCTGAAGGGAAAAGGTTGGGAAAAATCATACCACTCACATGGCCCTCGGAAGCAAGCAGGAGTGGCCATACTCATATCGAATAAAATCAACTTCAAACCTAAGTTAATCAAAAGGGATAAAGTAGGACACTATATACTGTTAAAAGGACCCATCCACCAACAAGACATAACAATTATCAATTTGTATGCACCAAACAATGGTGCTGCAACGTTCATAAAACAAACTCTCCTCAATTTCAAGAGTCAAATAGACTACAACACAATAATTATGGGTGACTTCAACACACCGCTCTCGCCATTAGACAGATCCTATAGACAAAAGCTGAATAAAGAAACTATGGAACTCAGTAACACAATCAATAACCTAGACTTAACCGACATATATAGAATATATCAACCATCATCAAGTGGATACACGTTCTTCTCAGCAGCACATGGATCCTACTCAAAGACAGACCATATATTACGCCATAGGGCAACTCTTAGTAAATATAAAGGTGTAGAGATAATACCATGCACCATGTCTGATCATAATGGAATGAAACTGGAAATCAATGATAAAAGAAGGAAGGAAAAATCCTACATCACATGGAAAATGAACAATATGTTACTGAATGATCAATGGGTTACAGAAGACATAAAGGAGGAGATAAAAAAATTCTTAGAGACAAATGACAATACAGACACAACATACCGGAATCTATGGGACACAATGAAAGCAGTTTTAAGAGGGAAATTCATTTCTTGGAGTTCTTTCCTCAAAAAAAGTAAAAACAAACAAATAAATGAAGTCACAGTACACCTCAAAAACCTAGAAAAGGAAAAGCAAAACAACAGCAAATGTAGTAGAAGACAAGAAATAATTAAAATCAGAGCAGAAATCAACAAAATTGAAGCAAAAAAAAAAAAAACCATTGAAAAAATTGATAAAACTAAAAGTTGGTTCTTTGAAAAAATAAATAAGATCGACAGGCCCTTAGCCATGCTAACGAAGAGAAGAAGAGGGAGAACTCAAATTACTAACATACGGGATGAAAAAGGCAATATCACAACAGACACTACAGAAATACAGAAGATAATTAGAAAGTATTTTGAAACCCTATATTCCAATAAAATAGAAGATAGTGACGATATCGATAAATTTCTTAAGTCATATGATCTGCCCAGATTGAGTCAGGAAGACACATACAATTTAAACAGACCAATAACAAAGGAAGAAATAGAAGAAGCCATCAAAAGACTACCAACCAAGAAAAGCCCTGGACCAGATGGGTATACAGCAGAGTTTACAAAACCTTCAACAAAGAATTAATACCAATACTTTTCAAGCTATTTCAAGAAATAGAAAAAGAAGGAGCTCTTCCAAATTCATTCTATGAGGCCAACATCACCCTGATCCCGAAACCAGACAAAGACACTTCAAAGAAAGAAAACTACAGACCAATATCTCTAATGAACTTGGATGCAAAAATTCTCAATAAAATCCTGGCAAATCGAATACAAAAGCATATCAAAAACATTGTGCACCATGATCAAGTAGGATTCATCCCTGGGATGCAAGGCTGGTTCAATATACGGAAATCAATAAATGCTATTCACCAGATCAACAGACTTAAAGATAAGAACCATATGATCATCTCGATAGATGCAGAAAAAGCATTCGACAAAGTACAGCATCCCTTTATGTTCAAAACACTAGAAAAAATAGGGATAACAGGAACTTACCTCAACATTGTAAAAGCTATATATGCTAAACCTCAGGCTAGCATCATCCTAAATGGAGAAAAACTGAAGGCATTCCCTCTAAAATCTGGAACAAGACAGGGATGCCCTCTATCACCACTTCTATTCAATTTAGTTCTTGAAATACTAGCCAGAGAAATTAGATAGACAAAAGAAATTAAAGGCATAAAAATAGGAAAAGAAGAACTTAAATTATCGCTATTTGCGGATGACATGATAATATATTTAACAGCCCCAAAAGGGTCTACAAAGAAACTGCTAGAGTTAATAAATGAATTCAGCAAAGTGGCAGGATATAAAATCAACACGCATAAATCAAAGGCATTCCTGTATATCAGCAACAAAACTTCTGAAATGGAAATGAGGAAAACCACTCCATTCACAATATGCTCAAAGAAAATAAGATACTTGGGAATCAACCTAACAAAAGAGGTGAAAGATTTATACAATGAAAACTACAGAACCCTAAAGAGAGAAATAGAAGAAGATCTTAGAAGATGGAAAAATGTACCCTGTTCATGGATAGGCAGAACTAACATCATCAAAATGGCGATATTACCCAAAGTTCTCTACAGGTTTAATGCGATGCCAATCAAAATCCCAATGGCATTTCTTGTAGAAATAGATAAAGCAATCATGAAATTCATATGGAAAAACAAAAGACCCAGAATAGCAAAAGCAATTCTACGCAGGAAGTGTGAATCGGGAGGTATAGCGATACCAGATTTCAAACTGTACTACAGAGCAATAGTAACAAAAACAGCGTGGTACTGGTACCAAAACAGGCAGGTGGACCAATGGTACAGAATAGAGGACACAGAGACCAATCCACAAAATTACAACTTTCTTATATTTGATAAAGGGGCTAAAAGCATGCAATGGAGGAAGGATAGCATCTTCAACAAATGGTGCTGGGAAAATTGGAAATCCATATGCAACAAAATGAAACTGAATCCCTTTCTCTCGCCATGCACAAAAGTTAACTCAAAATGGATCAAGGACCTAGATATCAAATCAGAGACACTGCATCTGATAGAAGAAAAAGTTGGCTACGATCTATATATTGTGGGGTCAGGCTCCAAATTCCTTAATAGGATGCCCATAGCCCAAGAGTTTATAACAAGAATAAATAAATGGGTCTTACTTAAACTAAAAAGTTTTTTCTCAGCAAGAGAAACAATAAAAGAGGTAAATAGAGAGCCTACATCCTGGGAACAAGTTTTTACCCCTCACACTTCAGATAGAGCCCTAATATCCAGAATATACAAAGAACTCAAAAAATTAAACAATAAGATAACAAATAACCCAATCAACAAATGGGCCAAGGACCTGAACAGACACTTCTCAGAGGAGGACATACAATCAATCAACAAGTACATGAAAAAATGCTCACCATCTCTAGCAGTCAGAGAAATGCAAATCAAAACCACCCTAAGATACCATCTCACTCCAGTAAGATTGGCAGCCATTAGGAAGTCAAACAACAATTAGTGTTGGCGAGGATGTGGGGAAAAGGGTACACTTGTACATTGCTGGTGGGACTGCAAATTGGTGAGGCCAATTTGGAAAGCAGTATGGAGATTCCTGGGAAAGCTGGGAATGGATCCACCATTTGACCCAGCTATCGCCCTTCTCGGACTATTCCCTGAGGATCTTAAAAGAGCGTACTATAGGGATACTGCCACATCAATGATCATAGCAGCACAATTCACAATAGCTAGACTGTGGAACTAACCTAGATGCCCTTCAATAGATGAATGGATAAAAAAAATGTGGCATTTATACACAATGGAGTATTACGCAGCACTAAAAAATGACAAAATCATGGAATTTGCAGGGAAATGGATGGCATTAGAGCAGATTATGCTAAGCGAAGCTAGCCAATCCTTAAAAAAACAAATGCCAAATGTCTTCTTTGATATAAAGAGAGCAACTAAGAACAGAACAGGGAGGAAGAGCATGAGGAAAAGATTAACATTAAACAGAGACGAGTGGGGGGAGAGAAAGGGAGAGAGAAGGGAAACTGTATGGAAATGGTAGGAGACCCTCTATGTTACACAAAATTACATATAAGAGGTTGTGAGGGGAAAGGGAGGGGGGAAACAAGGGAGAGAATTGAACAACAGCAGATGAGGTAGAGAGGGAAGATGGGAGGGGAGGGGAGGGGGGATAGTAGGGGATAGGAAAGGTAGCAGAATACAACAGTCACTAATATGCCTTTATGTAAAAATGTGAGTGTGTAACCGATGTGATTCTGCAATTTTTATTTGGGGTAAAAATCGGAGTTCATAACCCACTTGAGTCAAATGTATGAAAGATGATATATCATGAGCTTTGTAATGTTTTGAACAACCAATAAAAATAAGAAAAAAAAGAAAACAAAACAAACAAACAAAAAAAAAGTTCAAAGCCAGCCTCAGCAAAAGCAAGGCGTTAAGCAATTCAGTGAGACCCTGTCTCCAAATAAAATTCAAAATAGGGCTGGGGATGTGGTCGAGTGCCCCTGAGTTGAATCCCCAGTACCCAGAGGGGGGGGGAGGGGGGGAGAGAGAGAGACAGAGAGAGAGACAGAGAGAAAGAGCAACTAGTGAAATAGGAATTATTTGCCTAATTTACTGCTATGCTTCCAGTGCCTCAACCAGGTCTGGTAGCTAATAGGTATGCAACACATACAGTGAATGAACAAATAAATGAATAATATAGAGGTTACTGTTAACTGCCTCTTCCTTTCTAGTAATTTCTCTTTGCCTTTATCAAGTTTGTGTCCTCTATGTTTAAAACAAAACAAAACCCTTCCCTTTTATTCTGTACCCATTAATTTCTTTAACTTTTTTTTTAAAGAGAGAGAGAAAGTTTTTTTTAATATTTATTTTTTAGTTTTTGGTGGACACAACATCTTTATTTTATTTTTATGTGGTGCTAAGGATCGAACCCAGCGCTCCGTGCATGCCAGGTGAGCACACTACCACTTGAGCCACATCCCCAGCCCAATTTGTTTAACTTTTAAACTTTGTGAAAGACTGATTTAAACCTCTGTCTGTATTTCTTCTTTTGCCCAGACTTAGAGAGATGCTTTTGCTAAAAAGCACTAACTCTGGTATACAGGCAGCCCAACTAGGGAGACTTTCTGGATCTCAGCTATCTGGGTTTGGCCACTAGCCCACATAAAAAATAAGTGTTGGCGAAGATGTGGGGAAAAGACACACTCATACATTGCTGGTGGGACTGCAAATTAGTGCAGCCAATATGAAAAGCAGGATGGAGATTCCTTGGAAATCTGGGAATGGAACCACCATTTGACCCAGCTATCCCTCTCCTCAGTCTATACCCAAAAGACTTAAAAATAGCATACTACAGGGACACAGCCACATCAATGTTTATAGCAGCACAATTCACAATAGCTAAACTGTTGGGTCAACCTGAATGCCCTTCAATAGATGAATGGATAAAAAAAATGTGGCATATATACACAATGGAATTTTACTCAGCAATAAAAGAGAATAAAATCATGGCATTTTGGGGCTGGGGATATGACTCAAGTGGTAGCGCGCTCGCCTGGCATGCGTGCGGCCTGGGTTCGATCCTCAGCACCACATACAAACAAAGATGTTGTGTCCGCCAAAAACTAAAAAAAAATATATTAAAAAAAATTCTCTCTCTCTCTCTCTCTTAAAAAAAAATCATGGCATTTACAGGTAAATGGATGGCATTGGAGAAGATAATGCTAAGTGAAGTTAGCTGATCCCCCCCAAAACAAATGCCAAATGTTTTCTCTGATATAAGGAGGCTGACTCATAGTGGGGTAGGGACGGGGAGCATGGGAGGAATAAATGAATTCTAGATAGGGCAGAAGGGTGGGAGGGAAAGGGAGGGAGCAGGGGATTAGCAAGGAAGGTGGAATGTGATAGACATCATTATCCAAAGTACATGTATGAAGACACGAATTGGTGTCAACATTCTTTATATACAACCAGAGATATGAAAAATTGTGCTGATATGTGTAATGAGAATTGTAATGCATTCTGCTATCATTTATTTTTTTTAAAAATCAAAAAAAAGAATAAAAAATAGGCAAATGATAAAAAAAGGGGGAAATGAATTTTATGTGGTTTGATTAAGCTGCTGGTCCCACCTAAGCAGTTACTTTTTTTTTTTTTTTTTTTTTTTGGTATGGGGGCTTGAACTCAGGGGCATTCAACTACTGAGCCACATCCCCAGTCCTATTTTGTATTTTATTTAGAGACAGGGTCTCACTGAGTTGCTTAGCGCCTTGCTTTTGCTGAGACTGGCTTTGAACTTGTGATCCTCCTGCCTCAGCTGCCTGAGCCCCTAGGATTACAGGTGTGGGCCACTGTGCTGGCACCAGTTACAATTTATAGAAGCAAAAGCTAGGTGATATACATAATTTTAGCTAGGCTGTGTTAGCCAGGGAATATGTTAGTCTTAATTTCCCTGGTGTCTGTCCTCAGCACAAGGAAGTGTTTATTATCAGCATGAGGAGGAGCTCTCTGTTTCACCTCCT
Organism: Marmota flaviventris; assembly: GCF_047511675.1. Classification (NCBI taxonomy): domain Eukaryota; kingdom Metazoa; phylum Chordata; class Mammalia; order Rodentia; family Sciuridae; genus Marmota; species Marmota flaviventris. The sequence goes on along the minus strand of NC_092505.1, from coordinate 58,291,022 downwards.
CACTTGAGGCCAGGGATGCCTGATAGGTAACTAAAAGCAGAATAAAAGCTTGGCATCTTTGCCTTAATTTTGTATCTATCTCTTTTATTACCTTAAATTTTGGGTCAGATTCCTGCTCAACTCTACATACAGTAATGTTAATCATTGAAGGAATGTTCATCCCAAAATGTTAATCTGCCCCTTTCAAGGACAAAGACAAGAGTAATTAAGGTATAAGAGTTACTAAATTAAGATTGTCAGCTGCCAGCTTTTGCAAATTCCTGTTCCAGACCCCTGGAGTGGTGCCTGGAAGTCTTCAAACAGTGGAACCTTTCAGGCAGATTAAACTGCCCTTCACCCCAATCCAAGCAAAAACAATTATCTCATGGGAACCAAAGTGCCCCCTTCCAGGATCACAGGTCTGATAAATGCCCTGTGAAACAAATGAAGAGTGCTCCCTATCCTTGACACCTGTAAGTCTTGTGTGACCAGAAATGAGATAATGATCAACCAGATCACAGTTTGACCAAGACTACTTCAGTATGCATACCTCTTGCCCCCTGTTCTATTCTCCCTCTAGTTAAAGCTGAAGCTCATGTCAGTACCCAGGTATACAGGGCTGAGATGCTTAATCTCACTTGCCTTCCCCAATACAGCCATACTAACTAATGTTTCTTTCCCACTTTGTATTGTTATTTTTTTCATTTGGTTTTGGGGTAAGTGGTTGGACCTGATTTATTGAGACCCCCAGCGTCAGGCCTTTGGCCTAGGTTGCTAGTAAAATATATCACAAATACACAATTGTTCTGTCACAAATACACAACTGTTCTTTCAAGTAACAACATTAATTTCATCATCACCAAATCCAGTATTTGTTTTTCTCTCTTGATCCTATATCTCTACAGCATTTCATACTAAAAATCAATCTATCCTTCATGAGATTTTAATTTATTTTTGTTCTTGTGGTAGTTCATTACCTCCTACTCCTGATCAATCATTACCTGACCCCTTTCACCTCATCTCTGTAGATATACTCCAATGTTCTTTCTTGTCTAAATTTTCTTTTTGAAAATCACGTTTGTAGCCACATGTGATGTCACGTGAGTGTAGTCCCAGCTACAGAGAAGTCTGAGGCAGGAGGCTTGCTTGAGCCCAGGAGCTTGTGAACTCAAGTGTGGGCAACACAGTGTGACTTTGTCTCACAAAAATACCACACAAAACACACACACACACAAAAAAAAAACAAAGGCCTCATTGGTTCTTATGGTTCAGAATTATTTCTATGAAGATGATTCTAACTCCAGAGTTCTTTCTTGAGTTTTAAAAACTTTTATTTTCAAATATTTTTTGGCCAATTTCTGTTGAAAAACTCAGAAATACCTCCCCTCCACCAAGTCCAGCACTGAACTTATCATTTTCTTCTCTTTTACCTATGATGTTACTCCCTTCCTGAGGAACAGTTACCAAGGCCACCCATTTAATCATTAATACCTAGCAGAATTTTATATTCTTCACATGCACACCACCCTTTTGGAACTACTTAATATTTATATTCTACATCAGTGCTGTCCCACAGAACTTTCTGCAATGAAGCAAATGTCCAATATAGTAACCACTAGCAACATTATTTCTGAGCAGTTGAAATGTGCCTTATTGAACTGAGGAACTAAACATTTAACTTTAGTTAATTTAAACTTAAATTACCACATGGGGCAATGGTCACTATATCAAATACCATCAGAATACCTATTTCTTAATATCAAGTACAAAGTAATAATAAAAAATACAAAATCTTGAAGCAGATTGCCTGGGTTTGAATCTCAACCCCATAATTTACTAGCAATGTGACCTTGGAAAAGTCAGGTTAACATCTCTGTGCCTCAACTTATTCATGGTCAAATGGGACACTAATAGTACCCTACTTTACAGATAATATATCATATATATAACTTTAAAATAATGTTAATAATGATAGTTAACCTTACTTTGATCTTTAAAATGATCATATATATGATCTTAAATGTAATATACATGTGTGTATACATATGTATGTGTATATATATATACATGTGTGTATCTATCAATCAATCAATCAATCTATCTATCTATCTTGTTCCCTCTGTTAGATCTACTTCATATTCTTAGTGAGAATAGACTATGCCTTTTCTTATTTCCCCCCAGTGCTTGTACATTGTTTGGACATTGTTGTCCAAAGAGGACATCAATATATATTGATTGTATGCAATGTGTGATTAGAGAGTTAAAATCCCATTAAAATGAACCAGAAATGGCAAATCAATTTTCTTATTTATAATCTGTGAAAAAATTAAACTTTGAAAGTCTTTATTTTTATAATTAGGAATAGTCATGCATTTATATAACTCCATTAGACTTGAGGTAACAAAACAACAAAAGAAAAATACCACAAAACAAAACCTTTCCTTCATTTAAAAATTAAAAAAAATTTTTTTTTAAAGTTGTAGATGGATACAATACATTTATTTACTTACTATGTAGTGCTGAGATCGAACCCAGTGCCTCATGCATGCTAAGCAGGCACTATACCACTGAACTACAACCCCAGCCCCCAACTTTTCCTTCTTTTATCTTCAATTCACTTATAAACACCTCTATGCTAAATACCGAATCCAAAATGTTAATTACTGAGTACCTACATATAAACTCATTAGCTTCAACCAGTACCTAAAATTAAACAATTATATTACCACCTTTATCCTCTCTATTTTTAGTTGGCTGTTACCAGATCTTAAACGAGCTAAATTGAGCAACTGTTTCTAAGAGTTTTGAAGAGGGGGTATTCATGTATCTACATTAGTTCTGGAGATTCCCTTTCACAAGTCTCAATAATATAGGAACTATAATTGTAATATAAAAGTTGCTGCAAGAGACAGTATCCTAGCTATTTAGGTAAAGTCTTTATAAGCTTTAAGCAGTTTTTTTTTTCCCTAGAGAGAACTATTTATTTTACTATAATAACAGTAAAAGTGTTTTACATGTCTATGACAATTTATTTTAAGATTAGTTTTAAAATGCTTTTTACAAAAAATTATTTTAATTAGGTATATATGACAGCAGAATGAATTTTGCTTCATTGTACACAATTTCAGCACAACTTTACATTTCTGTGGTTGTACATGATGTAGTGTTGTACCACATGTCCAGTCATACATGTACCTAGGGTAATGATGTCCATCTCATTCCACCATGTTTCCTACCTCCATTCCCCCTCACCATCCTTTGTCCCATCAAAGTTCCTCCATTTTCCCATGTCCCCCCAATTATAGATCAGCATCTACTTATTAGATAGAACATTTGGCCTTTGGTTTTTTGAAATTGGCTTACTTCATTTAGCTTGATATTCCATTGTGTATATGTACCACATTTTCTTTATATATTCGTCTACTGAAGGGCATTTAGGTTGCTTCTACAGTTTAGCTATTGTGAATTCAGCTGCTATGAACATCAATGTGGCTGCATTACTATAGTATGCTGATTTTAAGTCCTTTGGGTATAGACGGAGGAGTGGGATAGCTGGGTCAGATGGTGGTTCCATTCCAAGTGTTCTAAGGAATCTCCCTACTGCTTTCCAGAGTGGTTGCACCAATTTGCAGTCCCACCAACAATGAATGAGTGTGCCTTTTTACCTATATCTCACCATCATAAAATGGTTTTTATTTATGTTGTCAAAAATGTATTCTTTTCAAAGAAGAAAGACAGAGATCAACTAGCTTAAGATAACAATGAACGCAAGGTCATTTTCAGTCTCTCATGACCCATTCATCTACACAAATGTAATTCAGACCAGACTGGCTTTAAAAGAATCAATTAGTACCACACTCATGCCAATAAAATCAGTCACACTATTATATAACATTTTTTCTTTGACTATTTGTACTTTTTACTCCTGTATCCTCTTGTTTAATTTTATACCCTTCCAAGAATTCCTAGAACTACATGAAGAGTTCAAAAATCTTCAGTCTATTCTAAGCTAATTGCTAGGGAACCCTAATTACTTTCTTCAAAAGCAGGGGGCTTCCAAAAGGAATTGCTATTGTTGCTTCTAAAATTTGTTCAGTCTTGAGAACTAATTTCATGTTGGCCTGCTCTCCAGGATATGCATAAAAGTATTAATTGCAAATACAATCAAGTCCCCATTCTAACATAAGGGGATACTGACATAGTTTCTTTTGAAAATTTTGCTACTAGTTATACTTAGGAAATTTTACATATCTGTTACCCTCAGTTACTCTTCGGGTTGGGTCCTCAATTGGTCTCTCACATTTTTGTCCCCAAACTGCTCTCTGCTTTCTCCACACATCATTTAACCCTCAATGGTTTCTTACCTCCAAATATTTCCATTTTTCTCCTGGAACCTTACACCATTATTAAAAAAAATTCATCTTACCTTCAACCTCATTTTATTTCTAGTGCCTACCTTTACCCCTAATGCATTTCTCTTTGAGCCTCTCAGATATATGCCATTCACTCTTCAACACTCTACCTTCAAGTTGAGAAACAGGAAATGACTTGCTTACTCTCCAACGTTACTTCTATACATTGTTCTTCCACCTTATGTAAGAAATCTGTTCTTGTGAAGAGAGAGCCTACAGAATGGGAGAAAATCTTTACCACCTGAACCTCAGATAGAGCATTAATCTCTAGGGTATACAAAGAACTCAAAAAACTAAACACCAAACAAAAAATAAATAAATAACCCAATCAATAAATGGGCACAGGAACTGCTCAGGCAATTCACAGAATAAATATGATCAGTCAACAAATATATGAAAAAGTGTTCAACATCTCTAGCAATTGGAGAAATGCAAATTAAAACCACACTGAGATTTTATTTTACTCCAGTCAGAATGGCAATTATCAAGAACACAAGTAACAATAAATGTTGGTGAGAATGTGAAGAAAAAAGTACACTCATACATTCCTGGTGGGACTAAAAATTGGTGCAACCAGTCTGCAGAACAGTGTGGAGATTGACCCAGTTATTCCACTCCTCAGTATACACCCAAAGGACTTAAAATCAGCATACTATAGTAACGCAGCCACATCGATGTTAATAGCAGCTCAATTCACAATAACTAAGCTATGGAACCAACCTAGGTGCCCTTCAACAAATAAATGGATAAAGAAAATGTGGTATATATACACAATGGAATATTATTTAGCCATAAAGAAGAATGAAATTATGGCATTTTCCAGTAAATGGATGGATATGGAAACTGTCATGCTAAGTGAAATAAACTAATTTCCCAAAACCAAAGGGTGAATAGTCTCTATGATATACAAATGGTAACACACAATAAGGGGGTGCAGAGGGAAGGATAAAAGTTCATTGGATTAGACAAAAGGGAATGAAAGAAAGATGGGGAATGGGAATAGGAAAGACAGTAGAATGAATCTGACATAACTTTCCTTTGTTCATTATGAATACATGACCAGTGTAACTCCACATCATTTACAACTACAAGAATGGGAAGTTATATTCCACATATGTATGTCAAAATACACTCTATTGTCATGTATATCTAAAAATAACTTAAAAAAAGAAAAAAGAAAGAAACCTACTCTTTAGAATTTTTGGACAATCAGCTATACTCCCCCTCTCCTGCTGCCTTATTGTTAATACCCCGCAGCAGCTTCTTATCAGCATCTGATTCTTAGTCTTGCACCTCTGCTTTAAATCTTCTATTAACCACTTTTATGTCCACCTGGAAAACCAATTCCCCACTCTCCCCAGTGTTCCTCAAAATACTGTTCACCTCTACCAGAATCATCACAGATGTTTTGTAAAATGCAGATTCCAGGGTACTCTGAAAAAGAATATACAGGGGCAAGGTCCAAGAATCAAATGAAAACTGTCAGACTGGTCATTGAAACAAAATATATTTATATCCTATTTATAAGAGACACCATCAATATAAAGACATCAGAAATATGAAAGTGAAAAAATGGAAAAAGATTTGCAGCACAAATGCTAACTAACATAAATTGTTTTTGCTATTTTAATATCACAGAAGATAAACTTCAAGGTACAATGTATTACCAGGTATACACAGGGCCATATCACAATAATACACCATTAAATTCTTCAGGAAGTTTAAACAATCTTAAATTAGCATACATATAAGCTCAAAATACATAAACAAAAAACAGAATTAAAAAATGGACAAATCTATACTTATAGTAGGAGTTATAATACTCATTCCTTAGTAACTGATGAAACAGGCAGGCAGGAAAAAAAATCAATAGAGATATAGAACAATTAAACAAATAATTAACAATCTTGAGCTAATTGACATACTTAGAACACTGTACTCAACAAGCAAGACAAATTCTTTCAAAATCATAAATCACCACAACTAACACAAGAAAAAATACATTTTTCTAAATGTTATTGAAAAATTTCCCACATAGAAAAACTTAAGTTCAAATGGTTATACCTGTGAATTCAAATATCTAAGGAAAAAATAATACCAATCTTTTATAAACTCTTTTGGAGACAATATTCGTCAAGTATTTTTGTACATGTGTGATGCTGGGGATCAAACCCAGTGCCTCACGTATGCTAGTCAAATGCTCTATTGCTGAGCCACAACTCCAGCCCTTGCCAACTTTTTAATAAGGCTAATATAATCCTGATATCAAAATTCTACAAGGAGGGCTGGGGTTGCGGCTCAGTGGTAGAGCGCTTGCCTAGGCTATGTGAAGCACTGGGTTCGATCCTCAGCACCACATAAAAATAAAATAAACAGAATAAAGATATAGTGTCCATCTACAAAAAACAACAACAACAAAATTCTACAGGAGATTATAGAAAGGACAATAACAGGCCAACCTTTCTCATGAATTTAGATGCAAAAAACTGAAAAAAAAATAGGAAACTGGATCTAGTGATACATCAAAAGACAGGCTTATCAAGACCAAGTTGGATTTATTCCAGAATTGCAAGTTTGATTTAACATTTAAAAACCAACTAACATAATTTACCAAGACAAAAAAATTAACCAGGAAAATCATGATTATCATAACAATTCAACTGATAAAATTCAATACCCACTCATGATACAAACTTCTATCAAAATGGGACTAAAAGGAATTTCTTTAATAACTTGTACCTACAAAAAAATTTTACAGCAAACACTTTACTTCATGGTACAATTAAAAATTTCCCAAGATTGGAAATGAAACAAAGATGCATATTACTGACACTTTGATTTCACCTGGTACTGAGTTTTAGCTGACTCAATACTACAAAGGTAGGGGGCAAGGCAAAGGTGGAATATGTGCAGACTGGGCTCCAGGTGGGGGTAGGGTAAAGGGTAAAGGAAGGGACAAAATTTGACAAAAGTTCAATTTCAACTTCAAATTGTAAAGCACTAGAGTATAAGTGTGTATCTATTAAGCTTCTCTGATTCTCTTTATAAGCCTATAGACTAGATACAGCAGATACTGTTATTTACTTCTATTTTGTAGATGATGTAACTAAGCCTCAGGAAGTAAACTGATTAGTCCAAAGTCTCTCTTGAAGAAGCAAATGCAATTGACCCAGGGAGTGGTTGTTTACATCTAAGTTTCTTTTCAATGTGCCACACCTTTTGTAGAAAGGGACCTAGAAAAGTCTAAAGAAAAATTTTGTTCAGCATATGCTGTATGGTCTCCTAAACCTAAATAAAATTGCCATTGAATTCATGATCTAAAACTTCCATAAGAATTTAGAAACATGGTAGGCTAAAATAACACAGATAGGTTGATTTCCACTTCAAACTCATAGAAATGCTATAAAAATATTTTCAGAAAGATAAAGACAAAGAGAGATAAACTACCACAAAAGAAAGTCAAGAGAAAGAAAGGGATATCTCCAGAGGCTAGAAATGAAGACAGCACTTATATAAATATGAGTAAGAAACCAGAACTGAAACAAATTCAGATGTAGCTTCAGGGACTGGTGACTGGATTTTAGTGCCTGTCCAGGAATAGCAGACCCATTTTCCAGCTTTTAAGGCAAGCATGTGTACAGGTAAGTGATAAACCCTAAACTGTGGTTTCTTTCTTGAAATCTGGACTCTTGATGAGCTACCTAGTCAGTGAAAGAGACAGTTGGAAAAATTGTGTCTATAGATTCAGGGAAACAGAAAAAAACTTTTTGTCAAGGACTTCAGATGCGTGTGGTAGAGAACAGGCAAAAGGTCTAAAAGAAATGAAAATCGTAGGCCTGAGCTACAAATGGATGTTGGGGGAAATCTACATTATTTACATGACATGAAAACTGAGCTGAGAAATTATAAGAACCATGAACATTCCAGTGGGCCGTAGGAACAAAAGATATGAAAAGGCACTATACAAGGATAATTTTACAACATCTAAGAATTTAGAAACATGGTAGGACTTCAGCAGGATGAAGAAAAAAAAATTCTGCTGAAAATGTGAATATTTTCCAAGAATTACAAACAATACAAGGAGGTATATTTCTACAAAGTAGAGCAGTATATACAGCAAGTAGGAATCTTCTCCTATAGCTCCCCAAATAGTATAATCCAAAATATATACTATATAAACTATAAAGCAAGCATGTTGAAAATTATTACAATAAAAAGGGCAAACCACAGGGCTGTGACTCAGTGGTAGAGCAACTTGCCTTAGCATGTATGAAGCACTGGGTTCGATTCTTAGCACTGCACATGAATAAAGTCCATATATATATATATATATATATATATATATTTTTTTTTTTTTTTTTCTTATAAAGTACAGGGCTGGGGTTGTAGCTCAGTGGCAGAGCACTTGCCTCACACATGTGAGCACTGGGTTCGATCCTCAGTACCACATAAAAATAAATAAATAAAATAAAGATTTTTTTAAAAGTGTAAACCATATTGAAAAAAAATAGTACAGCTTGAAAATTTCGGGCATTTGATAAAGAACCAAAGGAACACCTAGAAATTTAAAATTATACTTATTTGAAAAACTGAGTAGATATGATAAAAAATAGATTAAATATAGCTGAAGAAATTCTTAGTTAATTGAAAGAAAAATATGAGTACATCATCTGGAATACATAAAAATTCAAAAGGAAGAGAGTGAATGAGGAGAGACAAACAGATAATGGCTTAAAATTTTGAAAAATGAAGATATGAGAAGTACAGCAATTTCTGAATAGAGTGATGAACAAAAACTCATTTGCACCTAAACATAGGTTAGTATAACTGCACAACATGAAAGATTAAAAAAAAAATAAAAAATATATTTTTTTAGTTGTAGATGGACACAATACCTTTTGCTTTATTTTTTATGTGGTGCTGAGGATCAAACCCAGTGCCACACACATGCTAGACAAGCGCTCTACCACTGAGCCACAATCCCAGCCCAAAACCCACATCTTTCATAAGTAACTAGAAATTAACTTAAGAATAGTAATTAGGTGGACAGAAGATTTCTAATTAATAGCAACACATGTTAGTCCCTATGCTTTATATTTTGCACCTGAATAGCACAGCTTAAAAAAAAAGATCAAATAGAAACTAAGACATGTAAAGCATTTAGCATAATACGTGGCACATACCAGCTGCCTAACAAATGCCAGCTTTTATTATTACTTAATGTTTACTGTAGTATAATCTAATCATGTAATTTGAAGGCATTATCTTTAGTATGACTACTAAAAACATAAGAGACACATACTCTGACATCCACTGAGCAGCCCACAGTCCATGATGGATTTCCCAACACTTGATTTTGGCAGAGAAGATGGACTAGTGAAGATTTTCCAACACCTGGAAAAGATACAAGAACTATAGTAATATGAAAGACATACTGAAATCTCTATGTTCAAAGTAAGAATAAGAATATGCAGTAATAATGGTATTTAAAGTGCAATATGTTTAAAGGTATGTTCAGATCATATCAATGATATAAGCTTGAAATAAGAATGAAAGTGAAGATAGTTAAGGGCAGTGATCCTTTTCAATTTAGCATCAAAATCAGAGAGCTGGATCCTGGTCCCAGGCTTTCCAATTTAGCATGTCTATAATAGCATCCAGGATTTTAAAATTTCTAACATGTTCTCAGGTGATACTGATGCTACTAGTCTGGGAGCTTCACTTTGAACCACTGGAGTAGGGCAATTTCATAATAACTAACCCCTTTCCTGGTAAATATTTGACTATCTACTCAGCCTATTTTAGGATTGCAGAATGTTAACAGATTTTAGAGGTAATCCATCTACCCTGTACACCCATGATGAGGTACAGGGTCCCTTTCATGGCACCCTGTTACCCTGTTACTGAATGCTGTCAGTAAGCAGGACTTACCATCTAACAAATCCATTTTCAGGCACTCCAATTCTCCCAGTTAGTGATTTTTTAAAAGCAGCACAAATTTACCCTTTGAATCAAAAGAGCAACTCTAATTTCTTCTACATCATGGTCTTTTACTTTGAAGCAGCATTTTATCTCATTTTAGATCTCCTTCTGGTCTTAAGGCAATCTAATTATTAATGCTAAGGGTGGCACTTGGGAGATCTGTATGAAGAAAGGGAATGAACACTCCCCTATACCTCTTTGGAGTCACTCATTCATTTAAAAGCATTTTGGGATTCCATTATGACAGGTATAGTTGGGGAATCTTTATGAATCACTAGCTACCTCAATGATTTAGATCATCTCTGTGAATTATTATGTATAAATCCATCACTTATGTTTATTCCTTCTATTGTGATGATATGCATGGTATACTTTAAAATAATACAAATATCATAAGCCTTTGCTTACATAGCTTGCTCTACCACAAACAGCCTATCCATCCTCTCTCTCCTCCCCCACTGACCTGGTCAATTACTCTTTCAAGACTCAGGAACATTCTAAAAAGTATTTTATGACTCCATACAGGTAGAACTAAGCACACCATCCAATGCACTTCCACTCTACCCAGTATATTTTCCTATAGGGCACTTTAAACAGTTTTACTCTTATTTCTAGGTTTTATTCACTGTTTAAGTTCCTTGAGTGTTGGGGCTGGGTTTTACTCCTTTTTTTTTTTTTTTTTTAATGGACAGTACTCAGAACAGGGCCTTAATCAGTATTTATTGACTAAAAGTTTCTATGTGAATGGGTATGGTTGTATTATGTCTGTGATACATAAGTGCTCTTTAAGCATCAAACTGGGAGGCCAGCCTTAGCAGCTTAGCAAGACCCTGTATATTAATAAATAAAAAATAAAAAGGGATGGGGGTATAACTTAGTGGATAGAGCACCTCCGGGTTTAATCCCCATATCATGGTAGGGGACAATTTGCAAGTTGTTATAGAATCTTCATAAACACTTAAATATTTCCATAGTACTTTATACAGTAGATATAATGATTTATTTAACTATTCTATCATTATTATAGATTTAGTGTGTTTAAAAAATTTCACTACACTAAGTTTTTATTTCTATTTAAACATTTGTTTAAAATTATTTCCTTGGTATGTCTTCCAAGAACATCAACATGTACAAGGGAAAAAAATTAAAAGTTCTTAATACATGTTGGCAAATTACTTTCATCTGATTACACTGTCACCAGTCACACATATGAACATGTAGCTGTTTTTCTTTATCTTTGCTATTTTGATAAGAGAAAAAAAACCCGAGACTTGCTTTATTCTGCTTTACTTTCTGGGAAAGATATAAATTATGATCATCTCTGTTCATCTTTCCCCTGCCCATTTATCTACTGGGTTTTATTATTAATTTATATGACCTCTTTATGCACTAAAGATATTAATAATCTAATATAATTGAAAAATTTCCCAAGGTTTTCTTTTTTCTTCTTTTTTAGCATATCAGCATTTAAGATTTCTGAGTACTCAAACTTCATTTCATTGCATATGTTCATTACTGAATTGCATGTTATCGTTAATCTTTAGGGCATATTGTTAACATTGTGTTTACATATGTTTATGTTGGAGCACATATCAAGGCATTTAGTTATCAGCTTCATGCAAGGCTTAAGTCCTAGTTTAGCTTTACTGTGTCAGGGTAAATATCTCTATGCAGTAATATTGTATATCTCTCCATGAACAAACAGCTTTAGGTGGTAAGTATTAGTGACAATGGATGAAACTAATAGTTAAGAAAGGCTGAAGTGCTAGGCATAGAGGCCAATTATTTATTTCTTTTGAGAATTTTAGGAGGTTCTGATTCTATATTTCTGTCGTTGAAGTAAATTAGATCAAAAGAATAAACTTGATTTGCTTTTGGGGAAAAAAGGCCCAATATAATCAAATAAATGTCAGCTCCAAATACAGTTGTTGGTAATGTATTAAGCTCATCCCTAATCTCTGAAAGAACAAAGAGAAAACAGTATGTTTATGTTATTAAGTCTTTCATGATTCTTAATAGATTATCAAATATTTCTGTCTGTAGGATACAAAAGAAGTCTCCGAATCTCAAGTCATTCCTTTATGTATTTGAAAAACTCTCAAAAGTTCACAAAGGAAATAAACCTTTTATTCAAAATTAACTTTGAAGTTTGAACATGAAGTGCAAAGTGTGTATTCTGACCTGTTAATTAGAAAATCACTGTTAAGAGGAAACTGATAAAAAGACAATAACCGACTTTGCACATAAAACCAAATAGTGAATGTGTGACAGGATCAATCACCTTCCAGGTGGGCATTATGCAGGCCCTGATGTCTCTTTTAAAACTAATGAAAAATGGGGTGGGTGGAGGGAAAACTTACTAACTGCCTGACTACTTTTCCACATTTAATGCAGTGGCCAATTCTACCTGTTATTGCAATGCACTGATTCTACAGTTTTAATCCCAGCATCTAATACAATATACCTACTGAAAAACACAATAAATAAACTAACTCCAATAGCATGTAACATGAAGGGACTGCTAGATACAATAGAAAATGGAATTACTTAGTAGAAAGAACATCTACTTTATACACCATTAAGATCTGTGTTAACTCTGGATTCTAGTCTTAAATTGTATTTGATGATGAGTATTGCCAAGTCCCTTTAGGCCACCATTACTTTCTTCATCAGTTACACCAAGTGATTTTATTGATTTAATGTCATTTTAAGCTCCACAATAAAAGAAATGAAATTGACATACATTGGGATTATATTTATAGATTTTCATAATGCAAGAATATTAAATAATATTTGAGGAATATTAAATAATACTTTTTGTAAGATATGTTGAATTGCAAATGTTCCCATGCAATGTGACGATGTTCCTCTCCCACCATAATTTGATATACTCTCTGTAAGGCTAGCTTTCAAGCTCTTTGGGGTATGTCCTCTTTGTCTCCAAGCATGTAACACAATGTCATCGCTTACAGCACACAAAGATCAAATCCAGAAAAGCACATCTATAACAGCATTTATTCAAGTTTTTAGGAGAGTCGTAGGTTATGTGGGAAAGAGAGTAAGGCTGTTGGAGCGATGGTGCAGATTTCAAAGGTAGTTTTCAAATGTCCAGGGAGTCAAAAGAAGTATTTTAACACTAGGATTAAGTTAGGCTCAGGATTAAGTCCTAGTCACTTTTGAGTGTGGCCTTCATCTTCATCTTTCTCTGTTTCCTACAATTCAGAACATAATAGGTTTTTCAGTTAAGATTAAATGAGAATATGGAAATCCATTTTTGGATTAAGAGTGAAATAGGATTACCACTCACTATTTCATTGCGTAACATATGTGTTTAAGCTCGTGGGTTCAAACCAGTTGTCATTTACAACTCTGCTACTCGCTTTTCTCTCCTCTATAATGGGGTCAAAGGACTAATCTTGGAATTAAATGAATTAATATACCAAAGCGCTCGCCAGTGTCATTCTTGGTGCACGTCAGACTTAACAAAATATTCTGAAGGCACTGTCCTACTAACTTCTGTACCCTTCCTTACACGGCTCCCAATAAAATAACAGCGCCAGCACTTTTAAAAGTAAGTCAATTGATAAAAAAATTATTATTATTTTAAATAAAGCAATTCTCTTAAGCAGCGGTCGCTCGGAAGCCGAACGTGGAAAACCGCAACCGCAGACCAAGGCGCTAACTCCACTACCAGCCCCCCACCACGCGACGACGGCGATTCGGCAAATGGAGCAAAGTCCTCTGGGAAGTGTAGTCTTTAGGCTCCGAAAGGGAACTCAGCTACAGACCGAAAAGCCAGGAAGCTGGGGACAGCAGTGAAGGGTGAGAGGTATTGGGTAACTGAAAAGTGTCGGGAGCCACAGAGGAGGGTTTAGCCGCTCACCTGAGTCTCCCAACACCAGTACCTTCACCCGATCCAGGGACGCCATCTTGCCACTGCTTTCGCTGGGGTCAACGCCTGTTCCGGGATTCTAGGCCAATCACAGCGGGACAGGGAGGGCACGGCCTTCAATTTCATTGGTCGGCCGCAGTGTGACTCTCTTGATTGAAGGCTAACCTATGGTGATAGGCTGGTCTGGTTAAAGGCAGCGAGTGGTTTCCTACGCCGGTCGCAGGAATAAGACGTTTTCTTTGTCGCACAGTGGCGTGGGCTTGTTTAAGCCGGTAGTTCAGGTGCTGAGGGAAGCTGTAGTGGGAGTGTTCGAGGATTCGCTTTGGTAAACCTGATTCCCTATTCCTTGTTCGCTGTGGCCCGGCGTCGTTTTTCACAGCTTCTCCTTTTCGCTCCTCTCTTCTTAACTGCCCCCCTCTCCCTAGCCACCTTTTATCTTTAGTCTTCCAAAGAACCATTGACCCCGGAGCGGCCCGTTTGCGACCTCGTGTAGGACGGATGTGGCTGCGCCGAGTGTGGCCCTGGACCCAACAGGAAGAGCTTGAGGGAATGTGGGGTCTCGGGGTCTCGCATTGGGGCGGATTGAACACTACTGAACGCGACTCGTGGAGGGCCGCGGGATCCCGGGGTTTCGCGGTAGTGTGCCGCTTTACGTGAAGGCGTGGCGCCTGCCATGAAATACAGTGACTGAGAAAACTGCAGGTATACGTGTGGAATCCAAGTTCTTCTGGAACTGAGCAGTAGTATACTGGAATAATTTAGCTGGACGCCCTGCATTCATTCTTCTTTTATTCTTTACCCAGTCAGCATAATCTTTCACAGTCGCGAATTTGATCTAGTCATATCTTGCTTAAAACCATTCTAAGAAAAAGATAGTGAAGAGTCTGCCTTCTTTTGTGGAGGAAGTGAATCATGGGGAAGCTGGCAGGGTAGGCTTGTGGGAAGAACACGTGCATAGCATTGAAAGTTTTATGTAAGCACTTGACTAGATGCTAGAAATTAATTGGTGAGCAAGATGAAGTCCCTGGACTTAGACATGGAGAAAGTGCTAGAAGGGGAACAGCTATGAAACATATGAAAGGAGGTCATTTTGTGCTACTGTAGAGAATCTGGGAAGCCTCTGAGAAAATGTGACTCGAGAAGGATGTGACTTGAAGGACAGTTAGGAGAAAATGGTTTGGGCTTAGCTGTGGACACAAAGTGAACAATAGGTGCAAGTAGAGAAAGCACGTGTGGCTCTTGCAGTCCTGAGTATGCTAGTGTGCTGGATATGAGGTTTACAAGGGTAGACGTGGAGCAGAGTGTTTTTTCAACTTTGTTTCTCCAGTTCCATGCTTGGGGCGTAATAGTCCTTAAATGTGTGCATAATTAGGATATATGTGGGTCTGGACTGGGTAGGGAGGTAGTTGAAGCTGGGAAATGACTGATGAACTATAAAATAAGAAAAGGAAAGGAGGGCATTGAGAGCACACACTCAACTGTCTCCAGAGACCAAGCTTCTTCCCTGTCTAGACGTGTCAACTGCTGTTCAGCTTCAGCTTGTTCCTATGTGAGGACATGGTCAGACATGGTCCTCCCCCCGCCCCCCCCACACACACATTTCCAGTTTTCCAGAGGAGCTGGAAGTTGAAATTTATGTGAAGTCATGATTTTTAAAATGTTGAATAATTTTTTTGGACAACTAATTTAGAAAATGTTCATAACATTCTTTGGGTGAAACAATGTATATGGCTAATCTTTGCATTTCATACATAACTTAAATGCAGGGATTGAGTAAGGAGATTGAGCATTGAGTGGGGAAGGGGAAGTGGTGGAGGAGAGAAGATGGTGATCAGGAAGGAGGATTTCAAAATACAGAGATTTGAACAAGATGGCTCAGTTTGTTCTTGTTCCTGAGCTCTAATTTTTTTTGTCAGGCTACTTGCTGGGCCATCATTAGAGCATTAGCATATGGTATTTTCTCAAAGGCATGCTACTAAAAGTGAATGCCTCATTTTTTTTTTTTTCCAAACACTGGTTCAGGTGTTACCACTTGTCATTGTACTACTTTTCCTAGTTACAGTGACTCAAAGCAAAGAGTTGTTTAAGATTTTTCCTATTCTGTTTCCTAAGTACTGTTGGGTCCTTTTGCTTTTGGTCTTTTGGTTCTGTGATTAAATTACATTCATCTTGTCCTTGGAATTTTTTGCTTTCTTAACCTGAGTTTCAGTTTTATTTCTGCAGCTCCTTATACTTCCATAGTGC
Organism: Marmota flaviventris; assembly: GCF_047511675.1. Taxonomy (NCBI): domain Eukaryota; kingdom Metazoa; phylum Chordata; class Mammalia; order Rodentia; family Sciuridae; genus Marmota; species Marmota flaviventris. The sequence continues at coordinate 58,274,513 of NC_092505.1, read as the reverse complement.
CTCCACCTTTATTTCAGATCATTCTTCATATTGCTCCAAGACTCAATTTTATAAATAAGGGATTTTATTATGAATGCCATACTTAAATCAAACTCTTCCTGCTAGTCCTGAAAGCAGAACACTTTATGTTAATTACTTTATTTAATTTATACATCATCTGTATGAAAAAGGCATTGTTAATGACTTTTTATATATGCAGAACTTAAGGCTGAGTATTTACTGAGGTCTGTTGGATTGCAGAGTCCTCACGACACTCAATTACTGTCATCTCTAGGACTTACTAAGAGTGTTTAAGGCAAAGAAAACAGGCTAAATAAGTGCCACAGGTACCTCTCCATTGTGAAATGTGTGTTGGTAGGGTAAGTAGTTAGGGACTTTTGGTGTGTATTGCTTTTAAAATTAGTTTAGTGCCTAACCTGGCCCTCCTAGGCCAGTTGAAACAAAACTTCTGGGAGTGGGGTTCAGGATTGGTAGTCTTAAGATGCTCCCCAGATAATTCTACTTTACAGCCTGGGTTGAGAATCATTGATCTTGTGTATGGGGTAGGAGAAAGGAGAAAACAGTAGTAGAAAGCAATATTGGAAAATGAGTTATGTTGACATTTGTCTGCCATTCTTTGCTCTTTGGATGTTTCTGAAGCCATAATGTAGTCTGTCTATTGTAGAACATACAAAACAACAAAAGAACAGAACTAAGTTTAAGTACAGTGTATATACCAAATTGGAAGGGAAAACACACTGTGTCTAGGAATATGCCATGGTTCTATGGCATTCTTAAGCCCTGGGGAGTGACCTGAAGGCCCTAGGACCACAGGTTTGGATTGAGATGTTACTTTCTTATTTTACCTTGTATATAGTTAGGCTTGAGATTCATCTAAAGTATATCTTTTATTGCAATTGTAAGAATCTTTTCCTTTGTTACGGTAGAGCCTTATGTTTTTTTCCCAAAATGTGTGTGTAGATTGGTTATTTAGGAATTTTTTAACAATACAGGATTGTGCTATAAAAATATTTATTATAAAAGGAATGTTAAGTCTGAAAGTATTGATGATAATTTCAAATAAAAGGTTCAGTTGAAACTAGTTTTAATAGCAGAATATTATTCTTTGATGAGATAATTCAATGGCATATCTCTGTCAGAAATTTCTCTACTCCATAAGGAAATTTCACCATATCTAAAATGTTGTGGATAATCTGGCTACTTTTAATTTGGAATGTATCAAATTGATATGGAAACTCTCCTTGCTAATAAGTCCCTACTACCACTACTTACATTCTCATTTATTAATCACAACATCCCCTTACTTCTTGGAGAATAAATTGTCGCTTGAAGTTGTTTAAAGGATTTTGTTATGCTCACACAGCTACCAAACACAGAATGTCTAGAGCACAGGTTTTTTGACAGTATAAGTGTAAGAATGACATGCCAGCTTGGACTTTGAGAGGACAGCTTTCTGGCCCATGCCATGGACATTAGATCTATTTAGTTTCTCCTTAGACTTATAATGGATTCAGCATGTAGGGTATGTTGGTCTGTTTTCCCTCCCCGTTTTATTCTTTTTTAAAGACTAGGGTTATTTACTTAACTGTCAGATTTAACTTTTCAGGGTTGGTAAAGCTTTCTGGATCTAAGGGTTAATTTATTTCAAATTTATAGTAGTTAGATTTTTGTCAAATGTTCTAACGGGCAATTGCTTGTACTTTATTGATTTGTTGTGATTTTATTGTGAAAGCATGACTGAGTCAAACATCCTATAGTATTAGTAGAAAATTAAACTCAAGAAATAAAGACACTTTAAGTATGTGTTAACAGCTGGGTTTATCAGAGGGTTTCCAAAGATCTATATCATTAAGAATTGTTAGTACCTCATTGAGCATTTTTGTGTTTCTTGTTCTGAAATAACGTGGATTTGATGTAATATATCATTGTTATGAATAACAAGTCATTCTTTTTGAATCAAGCGCACTGTTGGCCATGAAAGTAAACATGTAGGAAATATGTCAAGCTTTTTAGCTATGATCTTGTGTACTCTATCGAGTAAAATCCTCCTCTTCCCTGTTAGATGCCTAGGTATTAGAAGCCTTTTAAGATAATGTTTGAGTACCTTTAGGCACTCCAAGAATAGTAGTAGGTACTGGCTAGCGGGTTGATTTTTCTACATTTAAAATGATTACCTTGTCTTCTTCCCTACTAATCCTGTTTTGTTTTGTTTCTGAATTTAGTATATTTAAAGTTGAAGGTTGCTGCTAAACTAAAGATGGCAGACCCAGATGTCCTGACTGAGGTTCCAGCAGCATTGAAGAGGTTAGCCAAGTACGTGATTCGGGGGTTTTATGGCATTGAGCACGCTTTGGCCTTGGACATTTTGATCCGGAACCCCTGTGTGAAAGAGGAAGACATGCTGGAGTTGCTCAAGTTTGATCGGAAGCAACTTCGATCAGTTTTGAACAATTTAAAGGGAGACAAATTCATCAAATGCAGAATGAGGGTAGAGACTGCTGCAGATGGGAAAACCACTCGCCATAACTACTACTTTATCAATTATCGAACTCTTGTTAATGTGGTAAAATATAAGTTGGACCACATGAGAAGGAGGATTGAAACGGATGAGAGAGATTCCACCAACCGGGCTTCCTTCAAATGTCCTGTCTGTAGTAATACTTTCACAGACTTAGAAGCTAATCAACTCTTTGATCCCATGACAGGTGAGACTTATTCCAGATTATGAATCAATTAAAATATGTGCCCATTTTCTTTTAATTCCTCTAAATTTTAAACCAATCATACCTTATCAGAAAAGTGAATGGATTAGTGTGACTCAGCATGCAAGTAGTTTTGCTATCCTGGTTGGCTGTCTGTAGTACTTTGAGAATCTTTTACAAAACCTTTCTCCTTCACAAGGGAGTACACTCATTCATGGGGTTTCCTGCCAATGACCCTTCTGCCCCCATCCCTACCCCTGACTTATAGTTGTGGCCTAAAGGATTAATTTTTTTATACTACTTTGAGGCTGTTCTGACAACTTTACTTTTGATCTCTTCTTTTAAAAAATATTTGAGCACTAACCAGTCACTGTGTATAGTTTTAACAAAATGTCTTTGAACATTTTGTTAGTGGAAATATAAAGTTCTATCAGGAGTACATAACAATGATGTATAATCTGGATTTGAGGAAAGCCTCCATAAAAAGTTAACAGCTGAAGGCCAGATGAAATAAGAGGGGAGACCTTTCCAAATTAATTAAAGGATAGATATTATTGTCTCAGTCATGTATTACTGAAACAGGGTTGGCAACAACATTAACTCACCTCATTTAATCCAACATTTGGTTTTAAGAATTTTTCTTAACACAATTTACAAAGCATGTATTTTCCAAAAATACAATGTATCTAGCATTATCATGAGAAGTTTTAACTTTATCATGCTGGATTATGGAGAGTTATTTTTAAACTAGAAAAGAGACTAGTTTTAATAATTACTCCATGGATTGATTTTTGTCTTATTTTCTAGAGATAAAAATATATATATAAGGAGTCAATGTTGTTAAATTATTCTTTTGTTATGTTGGAATTCAAGAGCATAGATTACTTTTTAGTTTAAATTTTTTTTTTACATTTTATAATTTATAACTATAGAGAAGTTTCTAATTTTAAACTTTTCATGTGAAACCTTTTGTTTTGAAAAATTACATATTTGTGTATGTGCTTAATTTTCTAATGTTTGTGTATGTTATGTATGGTTCATTCTAAAGAATTTAAAAAACTGAAATGGGAAATAATCCCACCATCAATTTAGGTTATTAGCAAATAAAACCAAAGAGAGCCTGTAACATTTATTTATTCTTATTGTGAGGTGTTTATTTTGGGTGAAAAATCATTTAAAGAATTTTCCTTGTCTGAACCTACTTATTTATACCCCGAAGGGGCTTAACTAGGAGAGATCTTGATTATAAGAAAAGATTAATTATCCTGGTATAATTGCTTGAGTATACTACAGAGGAAGGTTTTAGACTATATCTGGAGCTCTTTCAAAATAGACTAAACGAGTCTTGTGATTTTTGCCACTTACTCGAACATATTTCTTAAAAGAGCTCTGGGTTTTGGTTTTGTGATTCTCTGCAGATGTTGGTGTTACAGTGGTCCTGTCTTCATCACTCTTGACTGCAGTGGAAGGTGTTATCCAGTCCCTCAGAGAGGATAATCAGAAGTAATATGCTTCTACTGTATTTATTCATCATTTTGAGTCTTTCTTAATTTTATGAAACTTTCTAAAAGGAGGTGATTCCCCTATTTATATATCAGTTTTTAGGCAATTGATCCATGATGCTTTTTGAATTTTATCCAGGGTTAGTGTCTGAACAAAACTAGCTATAATCAGTTGCCTACAGAAAAGCTAGCCTAATATCCAAATATAGCCAGAGTTATATGAGTCAGTGAGTTGAGATAGAATAAAAAAGAGCTTGGAAATTTTATGAAAGAAAGCTACAACTGAGAGAGGTATGTTGTGTCTAGTCTGAACAATGTATTTAACATGAGAGTTATGGTTAGCATGAAGTTAGAAAGGAGGAGGTGCAGGAAAGCAAGAAAAAGTCACTTAACCTTGATGTTACTCAGAGGAGGGTATCCTGACCATCTTGGATGCTATTATTAAATTAGCAGTTTTTCCCCTATGTGAAGCTTGAGTTATCTTGATTGAAAATTTTATACTCATAAGTGGCCTTTTTCTGAGAATATACTTGACCTTTGTTGAGTTCCCTTTCAGGACAAAAATGCTGCTTAGTTGATATATTAGGCCCCAGTTTACTTATCAGGTTTTTTTTGTTGTTGTTTTTGTTTTTCTTTTACTAATACCTTTCTCTCGAGCTGAACATTCTCCTGAGAAATCTTTTGTCTTTTTCTCTTTGTTTGCTTCCTGTTTATTCAGTTTTCGTTCTTTCTCTCTGTTTTCCTTTGTACCCCTTCTGGGTACTTTGAGTTTATCTATTTTTTTCTGGTACCAATAAGATATTTTGAATACCTTTGTACATATCGTATTTTATTTCTGCTTAAGTTGAAAAAAACTTTTCAACTTAAGCAGAAATAAAATACGATATGTACAAAGGTAAAATACGATGTGTACAAAGGTATTCAAAATATCTTATTGGTACTTAAGAATTCTCAGTAGTAGACATATTGGCCAAAAGAATGTAGTCTTACAACTTCTGTAAAAGCATATATGGTACTGTAGTTTTAATGGGGATTGAATAAAATAAAATTGTTAGGTGGAATAAAAAATAGTTTGGAAGACCTAAATTACTAAATTTATCTAGAGTGAACAAAATACCATTTTAGGTAAACTCTGTGATAGAGAAATTTTGAATTTTTGAAAAAGGAATCATAAATCTTTAATAAAGTCTTAAAAATAGGAATTTAGAGATTATCTGGTTCCACTCCTCAAATGATATGTGTGGCTGCTACATATACCATGTCTGTGTTCTTGGATTTGGATGATCTTATGTAAGTCTAGGGATATATAAATTGCTAGGATGCTTTAGACTGATTAAGGAAGAGTATGATAGCATTTATGGAGATTCAGCTTACTTTGTGGCTTCTAGGAAAAAGACTTGGAGATACTAGGTTTAAGGGTTAGCATAAAGAAGTCTTTAATAACTAAACTATATCTGTAATAAATAACTCTTAAACATTACCACTAAAGGGAATAGATCTCTAGTGATAAGTTCCTAATTACTTGGAATATTCAAGTAAACTTGGTATCTACTTGATATTTGTATGTAAGCATGGGGTTAGATCATGGGTCCCTCTTGCTTTATGACTTCAAGTAAAGCTTTTTGGTTTAGATAAATAAACTATCTGAATCCTTATCATTGAAATTCTTTTTGCATTCCTTTTTTGTAACATTTACAAACTATGAGTCCTACATTTGTGAGACTCTCAAGACTTGTTAATAATGTTTGCCATCTTAGGTCAGACCACTTTTCCTGTCTTCATCTCCAAATATTTGGGACAGGAGATGTCTTATAAGCAATATTTTCAATCCCTAAAATGCTAAAAGCAGAGACAAATACAAAAAGAAATCTAGGATCATTTGCTTAATTGCTGATTCCTCAGTCATCTTTGGAATCTTTCCCAGAATGAGTTAATTAGAAAATTATAGAAAAATTGAAAGCTGTAGATTTGGGTGGTGATGGTAAATGTGGAAGAGGTGAATATTAGAATAAGTTAAATGAATATATGAAAACAAGTTATGGAAAGTTAGTAAGGAATATGTGCCTTCCCTCATCTATCTACCCTTCTCTATCTCCCAAACCTTTAGGTCTGCTTCTTAAATTTTGCCACTGATGATCTTGAGAATTTGAGTGCTTTTTTTTTTTTTAACTTTTGTGTTTTATCTCTCTTTTTTTAATTTTTATTTATTTATTTATTTATTTGTATTTTGGTGCTGACATAAAAGAAGACTTTTTGCGAAGAGTTGCTTTTGCTTTTTAGTTTTGATACTGGCATACATGTTTAGTTGTTGTCTTTCAAATATTCACATCAAAACCAACTTTTTGCTTGTCTACTACATGTTGAGATGAATTTGATTTAAGACTAACTTAGAGAATTTATTGCAAGTGAGTATTCATCCAAGTACCCTCTTTGAATTTATCATTTGTTGCCCTGCCCCCAAGTGTAGTACTTTTTTTTTTTTTCCTTTATGATACATTTCAAGATCTAGGAATAATGTATGGCTAGACCAGTTTAACAGAACAGTAGCCAATTTCATTGATAAATTCAATTGCAGTAGCGGGGATTGGGAGTTATATTGTGCACATCAATAATACATTTGAAATCTTATTAATTTCACAAATTAAACCTTCTCTGTTCTTGTCCTTTATGCACACATGAATATTATTGCAGTGTTATGTGTTCTTTAGTGAATTATTAAGGGGTAATTTTTCAAAATTTTATTTTAGGTAAAATAATTATATGAATGTACAACTTTGTTTCTGTCTTGTATACTATTAGATAATAACAATTTTTCTCCCTATATTTTTCCTTTGTCCAATTTAAATGAAGAAATTTGCTTTATGAAAATAAAGTTTGGGAATTAGAATAAAAGATGACTTTCTTAGACTTTAATTAGCATTTGACTAAATATTTTAACATATATCCTCTTGAATGTTCTGAGTTATACAACTTGTAACAAAGGGCTTGATAATTCTGGCAGAGTAGCCTGGAAATAACTACATAACTTATGCATATTAAGAAGGAATTGAGTGCTTTGGAACTGTTCAAAATAATATTTATTGGGGTTGGAGATGTAGTTCAGTAGTAGAGTGCTTGCCTAATATGTATGAGGAAAGCACTTTGATCCCCAGGACCACAAAAACAAACAAAAATTGGTTTTCATTTCAAAAATATGTAAGTAACATGTGAATGTAAACTTGTTTACATATGTGAAGTGGTAGGAAATAATGTATACTAAAATTACAAATCTAAGTTTTCCTTTCTGTGGCTCTTCTACTCAACCAGTCCCCATTCTTACCACCTTTCTCAGTCTTAACTGTTAAGTGTTATGGTCCTTCTTCCAGTACTTTTACCTTGCATACCTTTCTCTACCTTCTATTAAGCGCTTTTGAAATCTAACAAGGCAGTGGTTCTTAGTGAAATATTTTGTTACAACAGCTTGTGGTTATTATGCTTGGTCAACTTCTCACAGAATCATAGTTTTTTTTAGAACATTTATTACCTGGCATCCTTTTGCGTAATCATTGTGTTCAATGGACATGTCATTTCCAGAGGATTTTTTGTTTTTGTTTTTGTTTTTAAAGCAGTGGCTTTAAGACAGTAAAATAACAGTATGTTGGGATTCCAGAGGCCTGTGTTAACTTCAGTGTGTTATATACCATATATAGTTTTTGTCTACTCTAACTTCATACTACTCTAATTTGAAGCATAGTTAACATTTTAAAAGGATGGAGAAGCTTGGGTTGTTTTTATCCCTGCTTTTAGAGAATAATGGTAATCACTGAGTTAATTTGGAATCCTTGGTTAGGACCTACAACCTCCATATGTAGTAGTTTTCATATAGAAAATATGCTCTGTTTAATTATGGCATCTTCAGAAACATACTGTGACATAATGGAGAATGATATTTTCAGTTTTAGACAGTCTTATTTTACCAAGCTCCCCACTCCACTACCAATATACATAATTACAAAATATTCTATTGTAAGGTGGAAACAGTATCCAAATGTGTTTCCTAAAGTATTAGATAGCATTTTTATAGTGCAGTAAAATTAATCATATATGTTAATATAATGTCTTAAAGTTTATAGTTTTTTTTTTTTGAGTTGGGGTCTTACTGTGTGGCCCAGGCTGGTCTTGAGCTTCTGGGCTCAAGTGATTCTCCCATCCCAGCTTCCCAAGTGCTGGGACTATAAGCATGTGCCTGGCTCTTCGAGGGTTTTTTGGTAATCTTGTCTGGAAAAGTTTCAAGCTACATGTCTTGCTTGATTTTAAGCTACTCTAAGGGAGTCTCCTTGTTTTCATTAGCCAGTTCTGTTTTCACCCTTGCTGCCCATAGACTATTTGTTGCATTAGCCTTCTAAAGAGCACAACAGGTCATGTCACTCTTTTTTTTAAAACTCTCCAAAGGCTTCTCCCCTCACTCAGAAAATTTGTTAAGAGAATTTATAAGGTCTCTTATCCAGTCCCTTCAACCTTACCACCTCCGAACTTGAGAGACTTTATTTCTACCACTCTCCCATGTTCATAGGAGCCATCTTATTTATGTCTTGCAAACATCAGGCATGTCTTTGCTTCTTGCCTTTTTGCATGCTCTTTTCCCAGATATCTGCATGGCTTTCTGTGTTTTTTACTTTAAAATCTCCACTCATACATTTTTTCCCCCATAATACTTATCAGTACCTAATGTTATTGTTTTGTCTTGACTGATTTCCACTAGAATGTGGAATTTCCACTAGAATGTGCACTCCTGGAAAGGAGGTCAGAAGGTTGGCTAGACTTAGGAAAGCAGAATGTCAGAAAACTTGAGACTCCACTACTCACTGTTCTGGGATGAGGTCTCTGCAGCAACAGACATTTGATCCTTCCAGTTTCCTTGGCCAGCCTTGAGGGCTTGGGCTGCAACTTGACTCTCCCCCTTGTGCACTGCAGCACTGCTTCATAACAAAGCAGTTGTCCTCTTAAAATTAGTTAATTAGCTGAGCGATTGGGGTGGTCCACATGTGTTCAAGTCAGCCTCAACAATGGTGAGGTGCTGAGCAACTCAGTGAGACCCTTTCTTTAAATAAAATTCAAAGTAGGGCTGAGGACATGGCTCAGTGGTGGAGTGCCCCTGGGTTCAATCCCCAGTTCAAAAAAAAAGAAAAGAAAGAAAGAACAATTATTTCATTTTATTTGTGGTACTGGGGTTTGAACCCAGGGGTGCTTTACCATAGTAAGAATCAGTGAGCTACATACCCAGTCTTTTTTTATTTTTTGATCCAGGGTTTTTGCTAAATTGCTTAAGTCTCACTAAGTTGCTAAGGTTGGCCTTGGACTTGAAAACCCTTTGCCTCAGCCTCCTGTATTGCTGAAATTACGGGAGCATGTCTCTGTATCCAGCTAATTATTATTTTTATATTTGTAAGAATAAAATGTCTGAATAATATTCCAGTTACCTATAACATCTTTGACAGATCCTTGATTAATGTATTGTGGGCATTAACTTATAGCCTACTCATAGGATTTACAGTACTAATTAGGACTGTCTCAGAGAGTCATCTCATGAATTTCCTATATATGAATTTCTTTCATACCCTTTTAAAAAAATCCTTCTTTCCTGCCTTCTCCCCACCCCCATAAAACTTAATAGCACCCCATGTTATTTTTTTGTCTTGACTGATTCTCACTAAAATGTGAACTCTAGAAAAGCAGCTCAGAAGATTATTTAGGACTTGATGCTTAAGGTCTTCTACCCTCAGTCTCATTTTGTATCTGTTTTCTCAATTATAAATTTTCAAAGCACTTTCTTGCCAAACTAAGGATAAACAGTTTTTTCACTTTGTCTTGTATTGTTTTATAATTAAAGTGACATTTGTTAAAATGAATAATGTACTAGAAGCAGTGAAGTTGAAGGCCTTGGTCAACACTATAGATGCCATTTCTATGGTTTCTCAATTTTGTTGATCTTTACTTGTTGTTTGTTGTTTTTCTCTTTTGTTACCTGTTCCCCTTACTTTTCATATTTGGGGAGAAAGTTGAGATGGACTAGAATTTTCTCCCTGCACTCTACTCCTCCCTCTCCCACCTCACAATTAGTTCTCCACTCTTTCCTTCTGCTTTGGAGTGATAACTTTCTTGGAAGAGTCCTGAACCATAGAACAGGAGCATTTCTATAATACTGAATATATAACTATAACGTATTTTATTTATTTATTTATTTTTTAGAGAGAATTTTTTAAAATATTTAATTATTTATTTATGTATTTTAATTTTCGGTGGATACAACGTCTTTGTTTGTATGTGGTGCTGAGGATGGAACCCGGGCCACACGCATGCCAGGCGAGCGCGCTACTGCTTGAGCCACATCCCCAGCCCATATAACATAGTTTTAAAATGTATATTTGTAAAATGTCTTTTTTTTCTCTCTACTTTGAGTGCCTTTAATCTGCAACTGGATATATTTTGATCTTTCTGGAAAAACCTGATAGGTTAAGACTCAGCAAAGTAAATGCAGACATGTGAATTCTTTCTGTTCCATATTAAAACAAAACAACAACAACAAAAAGACGAGACCTGTAGTATATACATGGGAAAGGTTTGCTAAGTAGTTGCTGGCAAGAATGAGAGGAGGTTGGGAAAGGGATGTGTAATTCAGGATGGTAAATGAATTTAGTATTTTGAGTTAGACAAATTTGTATATGAATCCAGGTTTAATGGATTTTGTTTTCAAGTTATGATCTGGCAAACTTCCCTTATATGTCAGACTTGTCTTAGATGAATACATGAAAATATTTGTATTTCTTTCTTTTTTTTTTTTTGTAGTTTGGAGTATAGATATTAAACAAATGTGTTATCCTTGAACTCATTTTTTCCCTCAATCCCATGATTTGCCAGTCTTTGCCTTCAGAAACCTAGTAGCTTTCATTTTCTCTCAGCTACTGCATCATCAAATATAGCTAACATATACTCCCTTATGTGGCTTAGAGTCACTGTTTCAGGTTTTTGCCTTGATATTATATGTGAGAAAAATGGTACAGAGCACTGAGCTTCAATTCCAATTTCTTCTCTTGTTCTTGAGTAGTAAATTCTGTATGTACATCTTAGCATAGAGTAGTTTAGTTACAAGAAGATTTGGAATAGTTATCATTTTGATTACTTAATAGTAATTCTCCTTCAAGGGTGTGCATCAGAATTCTTTGTGATACTTCAAATTTATTTTCCTGGGCCCTACTCAGACCAATTGAATCGGTATATTTGGAGCAGGGCCTAAGTATTAATTCCACTACGATGAATTAATGTTTGTAAATATGTTCTTCAGTGGCTTTCCTTTTACCGAGGAATAAAGTCAAAATGAAGCATAGCATTCAAGACCCATTTAAGATCACCTAATTTCTTATAAATTTTGTTTTTTGCCATTCTCTCTGGTAACTATATTTTCACCATTGAAATTTCAAATTTCAGTGTAGTATAATTTTTCTTTTTTTTTTTTTAAAGAGAGAGTGAGAGACAGAGAGAGAGAGAGAGATAGTGAGAGAGAATTTTTTTTTTTAATATTTATTTTTTTAGTTTTCGGCGGGCACAACATCTTTGTTTGTATGTGGTGCTGAGGATCGAACCCGGGCCGCATGCATGCCAGGCGAGCGCGCTACTACTTGAGCCACATCCCCAGCCCGTAGTATAATTTTTCAACCACCTACTTGGTGATCTCTATTAGTACCTATCTTTAAACAATCAACTTAAATCCCATATGGATATGGTTTTTTTTAATTATTTTTAATTCAGCAGGTATTTGAGAGCTGTATTCAACCTTATTTTATATAATTTATTTTTGACTCCCACAGGATTATGTTTTGTTTCTGTTGAAGAGAAGAGGCTTAGAAGAGTTAGAGTATAATCTAAGATAGTGTGCCATCTAAACCCTCTCTAACCAAATTCAGTACTAACCTTTGTTACTAAATATAAAAGCTGGTTTTCATTCTTGTTGACTTTCAAAGTTAGGACCATACCATTTCCTTTAAACATATTCTGCCCCTCTGGTGATACTGTTTCTGTTTCTCAAGGATTCCATTTTCTTGGGCTTATACCTTGATAACCTATTCTTACTCTCCTCAATCTCTTTGGATACTCTGATCTACCTTGGCATCAGTTATCATCTCTATGTTCTCATATCTAAATTTCTAGTCTAAACTGCCTTTTTAGAAACTCTAAGCAGTTGTAAAGTGGGAATCTAACACACCTATTTCAATGGCCAGTGTATAACATGGATTCAGAAATTTAAAGCACCTTGATATCTGTCGCCTGCAAAAAGAAAAGAACTTTCTTTTTCTCTTTATCCTGGTAAGTGGTATTCTTGTGCAGTTGATGATGCTACAATCTTTATGTTGATGACCTTTAGTCAAAATCATGCTATATACACCTAGAGCAGCCAAAGTTATGTTTTTGGATGCTTTTTGCAGCAAGAGTAGTCATGTCCCATGGGGAGCTAGAGTGTCTCAGTAAGATGGCACTGGACAAACTTAGAGAATTTTGGCTTTTGTTGGGTAGTTTGCGGGAGGAGTCTAGAAAGTGGTGGGGTTTGCTCTAGACTAGGTGCTATCAAGAAGTGGGGAAATTCTATAATTTAGTACCTTAATAAATCTTCCCTACTAGGTGCGAGGAATAGGACAAAGCTAAAACTGAAATTGGTAAAGAGGTTCATTGGGCATTCCCCCCACCAGTGGTTTGTACAAAGTCCTTGCCTTGGACTCCACAGTGGTTTGTTTTGCCTCACTTCATCATGGTTACACAGGATCTTATTGGATATTAGTGAGCTGTGAGTCTAGCTGTGAAGGGCTGCTTTTCTCTCTCTTTTTTTCTTTTTAACTTATTTGGGATAGACATGGAAAATTATGTAGCATTTAGATAGTAGGAAGTCTCTCTTCTATTTTTTCTAACTTATTTGGGATAGACATGAAAAATTATGTAGTATTTAGATAGTAGGAAGATAGAGAATGTTTTAGACAAGGGTGTCTGAACAAGGAATTGATAGGCTATTGGCCACTAGGGCAGGTCAATAAAGAAACTTATTCCAGTAGGAATATATCGGTGGAATCTAGTGTTCCATCAAAGCATAAATGCATAGTTTGTTTATTCTGTATCTGGGCTAGAATGGGTAGGTATGAGGTTATATGTCAGTCACATATGGAGGCTTTTAAAGTGTGCCAGGCACTGTGTAAGTCAGCTTTACATCACTGACAAGAACAACTTAGAAGAGGAAAAGTTTATTTTGGCTGAGTTTCAGAGGTTCAGTCCATGGTCAGCCTACTCCATTGCTGTGAGCCTGAGGGGAGGCAGAACATCATGATGGAAAGCATGGCAGAGGAAAGCTGCTCAGCTCGTGGTGGCCAGGAAACAGAGCAGAGTGCAAAGCAGCCATAGACAAAAATCTCAAGGCATACCTCCAATAACTTACTTCCTCCAGCCATACCCTACCTGCATGTAGTTACTACTCAGTTCAGTGTCCTTTCAAATTATCAATCCATCAAATGGATTAGTCCACTGATTAGATCACAGTTTATGATCTAATCATTTCACGTCTGATCCTTCTTGCATTGTTTATCACATCAGATTTTAGCGGAACACCTCATATCCAAACCGTAACAGGCACTAATTACTTATCTGATATGTTTTAATCCCTGAGGTAAGTTGAGTTAGAAAGGATGGATGGTTCTTATGTAGAATAAACTGGAAACCCAAGTGCAGTGCTAGTTGTGTAGACTGTTAGATTACACTTATGTGCTTGAGTTTAACAGTTTGGGTTGATTTAATTCCCACCCTTCCTCTCAGCTAGTATTTTATTTATATGATCTTGAGCAAATTACTGAGCCCCTTAGAACTACTATATTTTATAGATTTCTTTCTTTCTTTGTTCCAGGGATTGAACCCAGTAGTGCTTAACCACTTAGCCACATCTCCTGCCTTTTTTATAATTTATTTAGAGACAGGGTCTCACTAAATTGTTCAGGGTTTCACTAAATTGCTGAGGCTGGTGTTGAAATTTCAATCCTTCTGCCTCAGCCCTCTTGAGTTGCTGCAATTACAGGTGTGCATCACTAACCCAGCTTATTTTATAGATTTAAATGGGCAATAATAATACAAAATTCAGAGGGTTGGTAGTACCTGACACTTCATAAAATCTTAACATAAAATAATTGCTGTTTTTTTCTTCTATTAGCTATGTGACTTTTGGCAAATCCCAAGTTCCTAAGAGTCTCAGTTCTCATATCACTTCCCAGGATTCGTATCCTTCTTGCATTGTTTGTCACATGAGATTTTAGTGGGACACCTCATATCCAAACCATAACAGGCACTAATAGAAGGATCAAAAGTAATATGTGGAAGCATTTTTTGAAACAAAGCACTGTTCAAATAAAATAATTTCTTGACAGATGATGGTGGTTGGTTATGAGGTTTGGAGCCAAATTCTTTAAGATCCTGAATTTGGGATGAGAAATTTTAGACTTTATGCTGTGTACATTAGAAATCCAGCAATCAAATACTTTAAAGCAAGAGGATAAGATGATAAAGGTGGTGGCATAGGAAACTTGGAATTAGAAAGGGAGAACTTAGAGGCCATATTTAGGAAGCCCTTTTATGAGTAAATGGTGGCCTAGATTTGAATAATGACAGTAGATGTGAAAAATCTAGGACATTCCTAAGGAATTACTGAAGTTTAGTTCTAAGTTGGATATGAGGAATATAGAAATAAGAGGTTTCTTGAATTTTAATTTTGGAAATTTTAATTTATACCTAAGTTTGTTTAGGTATAAATGGTTAATAAGTTTGAAGGAATAGCCATGTGGTGATATACAAGATGATCAGAAGCTTTTAGTTTTAGGTATTTTATTGGCTTTCTGTATGATGTAGACCCATATGATGTGAAAAGGAAGTTGTTGAGAAAGGGTACAAGTAGAGTGATAAGCTGTAAAGAATTTGGTTTTAAGTTAAAATGTATGTAAATATCTTAGAAATGTGATTAAAAACCATTGTGGTTGAAATTACTATGAAAAGTGATAGATGCATAGGGAGATGAGTAGATATGTAATAAATGTAGCAAAATGTTAATTGTAGAATGTAGAAGGTGGGTATATGGGTGTTCACTGTAAAATTCATTCAGCTGTTCTGCATATTTGAAAGTCTTACTAAAATGTTGGGGGAGGAGTGGAGACGAACTGTTTGCTAAAGGCTCTTCTGAAGCAGTTTACCTCTCTGACCTGAAAGTTTTGTTTTCTCTGTAGGAACTTTCCGCTGTACTTTTTGCCATACAGAGGTAGAAGAGGATGAATCAGCAATGCCCAAAAAAGATGCTCGCACACTTTTGGCAAGGTTTAATGAACAAATTGAGCCCATTTATGAATTGCTTCGGGAGACAGAGGATGTGAACTTGGCATATGAAATACTTGAGCCAGAACCCACAGAAATCCCAGCCCTGAAACAAAGGTGAGTGGAGGCCCTGTGCCCTTACCAAGGACCCTTAAACTTGCACTTATTTAACTTTGGAGAGCAAGAGTGGGTAAGTAATTTATCAGGAAACTAATGGCTACAATTTTACATAAGCTTTCCTTATGATGTAGACCCAAGTATGTAAAATGTGAAAGGGCAGTTGTTGGGAAAGGGTACAAGTAAGCTCTTGTACACTTGTGCTTATAATGAAATTTGTTTGTATTGAATGCAGAACAGTGTGGACCTTAGGCAAAAATCTTTAAATATTTCAGGTTTGACCTCAGCTACTCACTCTGCTCAGGCCTGCAGTAACTCAGCCAGTTGTTAGCTAATCCTAAATTAGTTGTGCCTCTTGGGGATATTTGAATTTTCCTAGACTGATTTTGAAGACTGAAATTCTTCCATATAGCATTTTCTTTTTTTTTTTTTTTTGTTTTTAAGACATTTTAGCTACACATTTCTTGCTTTCCTTAGTTTTGAATGTAACTTCCTTGAAAGTATAGTTGTTAATAATTTGACAGTAGCTCCCCATTTTTATCGTTGTGCACTAATGTCTGAATTGCAGAGTCAGCCTTTGTTCTACTATAAAAAGTGGTTATATTCTTTTTTGAAAAAGCATTAACAAGAACTGGGGTCAGTGAGTATTCTACTGCTTTGTGCTTTTCCTCTCTTCCCAGTATCAAGATAAATTTTTAACCACCTACTCGATGTAGAGCTTAATAAGTTCTGGTTGTACAGCTTTTAGGAATACTCTTAGTATTTTATTCCTTCTGGTCATGATGTTACAGGATAGAGGTTCCTGAGTTTCATTTGGGTGGTAAAAAAAATATATTCAGTTTTCCAGAGAAAGTTTTGCATCTCTACCAGTTATTGTGCATTTTCTAATCTGAGACTATACATCAGGATGGCCTTTGCCTATGATAACAGAAATCCAACTAGAAATAGATTGAACAGTACAAAAATTTGTCTTGCATGACCAGAAGCCCTGAGGCAGTACAGTTCAAAATTGGTTGATTTCACAGCTCAGTTACATCCTAAAGGATCTAGATTTGTTTCATCTTTATACTTTGCTTATCTTAGCATGCTGGTTATCTTCTTGGAAGCTAGTCTATGGTGACCTGTCTTTCTAGAGTATCACACTGTTTAAATTTCTATAACAGAATACTGTTATAGAAATAGACTCTTAACACAGTTATAGAGAGTTATAGACTCTTAACACAGTCCTTTGTTAACATTTATTTAAAATATTTTGTTCTTTCTTTCTAGCTTTCTTATTTTTTTTCTCTATTTAAAGTATTACTTATACCTTCACGAGATAGTTTTCGGAGTTAACACTAAAGGAGGAGCGTATATGAAAATTTTGTGTTCCTGAGTATGTATAAAGAAACAGATGCCAGGCCCAGTGGCTCATATCTGTATTCCCAACTAAGACTGAGTGTGTAACTCAGTGGTAGAGTGCCCCTGGGTTCAATTCCCAGTTCTGCAAGGAAAAACAAAAACAGAGTAGACTGAGAAAGAGTGGTCAAATCATTTGAGAAGGAAAGATAACTTTGTCTCTCTCAGGTGGGGTTACCTAGCAAAGCTCAAGAGACCCATTTTTGGGGTAGACTGGTATAGAGAACAGGCTCAGCATAACAGAGTAAAGGTGTTGGCTGAGGATAGAAGAGGTGTTGAAAAGATTCAGGGAGACAAATGGGTGAGGGAGGAGAGACTCAGAATGTAGAATAAGCACAAACATACAAACAGATCAGGCCAAGAAAAAGAAAAGTGAATGCTAAGGGAAACCAAAATTCAAAAAGCCAACACACCAAAATAAGCAGAGTCAGATTACATAGCCTTTTAGAAGACACTATTAATAGGTAAAAAACAGAACAAATATATGACTAGGGACTGGGGCTGGGGCTGTAGCTCAGTGGCAGAGTGCTTGCCTAGCATGTGTGGGGCACTGGGTTTGACCCTTACCACCATATAAAAATAAAACAAATAGGACATTTTGTCCACCTATAACTACAAAAAAATTTTTTTTAAAAAATGACTAGGGACAGATATGGTTCAATTGAGATAAACAGTTAATGGTACAAAAAGTAATATCACATGCATTCAGAAAGAAGTAGAAGATAGAAACCAGTTACTTACAACTGTTGCATGAAACTTCAGAATACAGCAAACAAATAGATGAATCAGATATATTTGGAAAGACTCAGAGTTGGGAGAACAGGCAACTGCTAGAATGTGGGAAACAGGAAGCAGATAGGAAGGCGGCAAAACAAGTGACTGAGACATGGAACAGACACAGTAGGTGCCAGAAAGAAAAGACTGTGGTAAAAAAGGTTTACAAAGTAGTCCTGAGTACAACTAGAGTAATGAAAAGAATGCAGAAGGTAGAAGAGGCAGAAGCTGGAAGGTATGAATTATATGATGGGGTCAGGATGGACTGAACAACTGGAAAGTGGGTGTTTGATTGCAAAAGTATCACTGGATCTGTACATATCCAGAGTCAGGACAGAAAGAATGGGACAAGTCCAAGTGTACCTCTTGAAGAAGGTCAGAAACAGTGTTGCAAAAGAGATGTAACAGGCTAGTCAGATACAAGGACAGAGATGAAACCTCAACTAAACACAAGACAGAAAGCCTGAGTAGGTATGAAGTGGGCCCAGAAAGAAATGTAGATCAATGTAGTTTCCAGAACAGACAAGGGACTAAAATGAAGGAAAAATAAGAAATGGCTTATGAGGATAGAAGGCAAAGGATTGATTATCATCATCAGAATGAGAGTCTTTACACACACAGTGGTCCAGGTTCCAAGGAAAAGACTCAGAGACATCAAGGAAAAACATGAAGCTGGAGCTGAAGCTGGGCTCTGTGGAAGTGCACTTGCCTGGCATGTGTGAGGCACTGGGTTCGATTCTCAGCACCGCATATAAATAAATGAAATAAGCGTCTATCAACAACTAAAAAAAATTTTTTTTAAAAATGAGGCCAAGAAATTCAGTCAGTGAACACTGAAAAGAAGATAGCAAAAGGAATAGATAGAGTCAGCAGTTAGTTCAAGGAACTTGAAATTTGCCTGGCGCTGTGGTGCATACCTATAATCCCAGCAACTCAGAAGGCTGAAACAGGAAGACTGCAAATTTGAGGCCACCCTTAACAACACAGTGAGACCCTGTCTCAAAATAAAAAGGGCTGGGAATGTGGCTCAGTGTTAAAAGAGTCCCTAGATTAAATACATAGTAAATACCTCCCACTACCCCCCCCCCCCCCAAAAAAAAAAGAAAAGAAACTGAATGTTTAAAGAATGAATATAGTTATAGCTATCTAAACAGCAAGGGGGTGCTGAGGATGTCCCTCAGGGTACAATGCTTGCCAGCATGTAGGAGTTCTGCATTCAATCCCCACTACTACAATAGATACATAGATAGAGAGGAAGGAGAAGGAGGAGTCCTGCATAAAAATTGATGGAAAAAAAAAACCAAAACAGTACTAGTTGACAGAAAGACAAGGTTTGAGCTCAAATACAGAATCAGGTATAGTCAAAAGAATTTGGAATAGATTGCAAGAAGTAGGGAAAGCAGGAATCAGCCAAAAGACAGAAAACTTGACTAACTCAGAAATGGGGGGACACAAGTGACCAGAGAAAAAGATGAGGAATGATCACACTTACATTAACAGACAAAGGTCAGGGGGGAGTAGAGGTAAGGAGCAAACAATACACAGAAAAATAGAACATAGTCCCTGTTGGGTAGAAACAGCAGTTGAGGACCTATACAAAGAGACAGCATTAGGTATGGAAATAGAACAATTTAACTTGATAGAAAATAGGCTGGTCTTTGCAGAGGGATATGTCATACTTTGTGAGTTGTAGAAGGAGAATTTAATTCTGAGTTGAGGTTTCACTCTATAGAATAATTTTCTAATAATCTCTGTGGTCAGCACTCAAAATCAGTTTGGATTATTCTGGGTTGAGCTAAGAAAATATATTTTAAATTCCAACATATTTTGTTTTTAAAATGAAAGATGTTACTGGGAAAGTTTTTAATTTTAATTTTTTTATCTTTTAGTGAATTATGTCACCATTATTCCTGCCTTCCCCTAAGTAGATTTATTGAACCATCTTAATCTATAAAACCATAGTCATTGATACACCATAGGATTTGGTGTTTAAGGAACTTAAAAAATAAATATGTCTTGTTCTAATCCATTCAACTTTCTCCTTGAGTTACAGAAGAGATTCCTGAGAATTATTAAAGCTGAAAAGCATTTATTCATAAGAATTTAGTGACCATCTCCAGCTATTCTTCTTTTCCAACACTGAGACTTAAGTTTTCTTCTTTTCTATTTTCCTCTAATCTTTTTATAGCAAGGACCGTTCAGCAACTCCTGCTGGAGCTGCTGGATTGGCAGGTGGGCACCACCGAGAAGCATGGACTACTAAAGGCCCTTCCTACGAAGACCTATACACTCAGAATGTTGTAATTAACATGGAAGATCAAGATGATGTTCATCGCACATCGCTGGAGGGAAAATCTGCCAAGGAGAGACCTATTTGGTTGAGAGAGAGTACTGTCCAAGGGGCCTATAGTTCTGAAGAGATGAAGGAAGGTAAGAGTCTATGTCTTGGGTTCAGTAGAAAATGAACTTAGTGGGAAATACCTGGAATATCACCTGATTGTAAAAGTACTATGGAGTAATGTAACTGTGATCATTCCTCATCTTGTTTTACAAATTCATCTCTCCTTTAATCTTCTACTTCCCTAATTTATATGTATTTTTATTTTTTTGAATTGAAAGCCATAACTGTACACTAGTCCAAATATTTTAATATTATTTCCTCTAAAATACCAAGGTGTTTGTGCTATTTGAAATATATACAAAGATGTCACATATGTAAAGGATTGAATATCTCACAGTCCATTGTTGATAAAAATTTATTCTAGAATAATTTGGAAATCTTCATGAGCCAGAAAGGGTTGAGAATTGCATAATAATCTTTACAAGTTTGAGAACTGCAAAATTTTGCTTTCTAAGTTTGGGTCTAGGGTACTGGATTCAAGAATGTGATATAGAAAATGGGAGGATCTAAGACTGGACACAAATACTATTCGAAAACTGGAAAACAGGTGGCAAGAAGTCTATGTTCCTCTGGTTATATCTCATCAATACCTATTCCCAGGTTATTTATTGTTATTAGCATATCACCTGAGAATGGTTCTTTAGTGGTAAAGAATCATCAGTAACTGAAAGTCACTTGATGTTGGCCTTTTCCCTAACCTCTTTTCCTTTTAAAAATGAACATTTAGTATACTGTATGCTCTAGGGATTGTAAAAGTACTATGGAGTTTTGGGTAGTACCTCTAGTGTGATTCTCTTTGATATTTTAACTCCAGTCAAAAAGAAGTTTTCCTTGACCACCTTACTTTTTACTCTTCCCTCCTCACTAACTAGTTTGCTGTGTTCAGTTATTTTGATTTAGGATGTTCTAGATTATATAGCAGTTAGACTGTCACTTTCATGATGTAGAACAGACTTCACTGGTGCATGTATGAAGTGAATTCTGTTTATTCTATACTTAAGTTTTCTTTAAACTTCAAGTCATGTTGGTATCTTTTCAAATGTTACAGACTTCAATCATGTCCTCTTTACTGAAAGTTCTAATTCCTTTCTATTCTACTTTCCTTACAAGTAGTCTTGTTGCCCAGAGCCATCTCCACCCATAGTTATTTTACTTTATGTTTTTTTCATACCATTTTCATCCTAATATACTTGAGATGTAGTGACCAGATACATGTTATAGATTAATATTAATACATAGATTAAATCATTAATGATTTCAGTTTTATTTCCCATATTTTTCTGATTTTTACCTGACATTTTGGTTGTTGCTTCGGTTATGGAAATATCATAATAGATGAGTAACTTCAGAAACATGTTCAGGTACCTTTTAGAATGCTCTCTTGTATTTTACAGCTTGGATCATGTCTTTAATATTTTAGATTATTTTTCTGTAGACAACATTTCTTTTGCACTTTTCTGTATAAAAGAGATCTGCTGCCTTTCTGCTCACTTACACAGTCGTTGGCTTTTCCTATATTTTTTGTTGTAGCTTGGACTTTAAGCCCCAGAATTTTTTATTGTCATCAGTGATCTCAGTTGTTTTATAGTATATATCTTAGTAATTTATAACTGTTAAATAAGACTTTTTACTTTATTTTCATTTATCCTTGCTTTTTTCTGTCTTTATCTATAAAAAAAAAAAAAATTCCTTTCTTTTCCAAACCACTTTGTTAGAAATCTCTTAGATATGACTTCATTTACTTTACGAAACTAATGTTTTTCTGCTAATTTCATATTTACTTTAAACATAAATAAAAACACTGTGTTGGTAACTATTTGGAACATTCTTTTCTTAGCAGTTTTCCCTTAGATACTTAAATGCCTTCCTTGCTGTTTTCTGTTGAAATACCACAGTAGCAAAAAAGATCACTGGGAGA
The DNA here is from genome assembly GCF_047511675.1 of Marmota flaviventris. Classification (NCBI taxonomy): domain Eukaryota; kingdom Metazoa; phylum Chordata; class Mammalia; order Rodentia; family Sciuridae; genus Marmota; species Marmota flaviventris. The sequence goes on along the minus strand of NC_092505.1, from coordinate 58,252,337 downwards.
GAGATTCTAACTTTGACAATGTTTTGAAGTGGTTAAACTTCTTTTCTTTTTTTTTCTCCTCTCTCTCTCTCTCTCTCTCTCTCTCTCTCTCTCTTTCTCCTCTCTTCTCTCTTCTCTCTCTCTCTCTCTCTCCTCTCTCTTCTCTCTCTGAATTGAACCCAGTGCCACTTTACCACTGAGGTACATCCTCAGCTCTTTTTATTTTTTATTTTGAAATAGGATCTCACTAAGTTATTGAGGGTGGCCTAAGTGCCAGGTCCATTCTAAGTACTTCACATTAACTTAATTGCCACAATAATTCAGTGAAGTAAATATTATTACTTTTTTCCCTTCAGGTATTGAGAAAAGTGAAGCAGGGAGAGTTGATATGAGTTGGCCAAATATCATACAGCTAATAAATTGTTAGTATTTGAATCAGGAATCAGGTTCAATTCAATACTTTTAATCCTCTTATATATTTAAATAGTATGTTTGGTATTATCAGAATGTAAAGTACAAATATCTTTCTTAAGTTTTTCATCTACATTTTATCAGTCAAAATGTACATACAAAATAGTAGATCTGTGATGAGAGAATGTTTATTCCTCAAATCAGATACCTATTATTTATGATGTTAGAAAATAAGTGCTTTGGGGGGAAATAGAGCTTTGATAAAGCAACATTTAAGTTAAAAACATGGAAGATGTAAGGTAGTAGTTGTATGAATAATTAGAGGAAAACTATTCCAGGCAAGACGGAGCAGGCATTACAATGCCCTGAGGTAGAGGTATGCCTGTATATGCCAGGAATACCAGGGAGGCCACCGTAGCTGGCACAGAATGAGTAAGAGGAAGAAGAGGTAAGAGGTAGGTGGTCAGGTGGTGTTTCAGATGGTGTAGGACCTCATGGGTCATTGCAAGGCCTTTGGCATTTACTCTGAGCAAGGTGAGAAGCCATGTTTTGATATTCTGTTATGCCAGCTTCTGTACTTGGTTCTTCATAGACATTATTTTATATATTTTTATCCATTGTCTTAGAAGGTAGATTCTTTTATCATCCTATTTTACAGAAAAGATATTGAACTTTAGAGGTTAAATAACTTGCTCAAGGTGATACAGCTTGCATATGGAAGAACCAGTATTCAAATCCATTGTATATTACTCATAAAATCTGTGTACTTGGCCATTATATTACTTAAGCTGCCGTTTGCGAGAAACATTTTGAATACTCTGTGGATAGCAACTCAAGAAATGAAACTGGTTAAGTCTGTGGTATTATATTATTATCTATTTAAATATAACACATTAAAATATGTATTTCATTAGCTATAAAGGATTTCTTTTTATATTTAAGGATGTTAACTTTCTGGGTTTTAACCCCCAGGTGGCATAGACATGGACGCATTTCAGGAGCGTGAGGAAGGCCGTGCAGGGCCTGATGATAATGAGGAGGTCATGCGAGCACTCCTCATTCATGAGAAAAAGACTCCCTCTGCCACAGCTGGCTCAGTGGGGGCAGCTGCTCCTGTGTCTGCTGCCAATGGCAGTGACTCAGAGAGTGAAACCAGTGAGTCTGATGATGACTCTCCACCTCGTCAATCAGCCGCTGTGGCTGCACACCGTCGGGAAGAGGATGAGGAAGATGAAGATGAGTTTGAGGAAGTAGCAGATGACCCCATTGTCATGGTGGCTGGCCGTCCTTTCTCTTACAGTGAAGTGAGCCAGCGGCCAGAGCTGGTGGCCCAGATGACACCAGAAGAGAAGGAAGCCTACATAGCAATGGGACAGCGCATGTTTGAGGACCTCTTTGAGTGATCTTTCCCTACCTTTTCCTCCTTTCTGTAATGCTCACTGCAAAAAGAAATTCCCCACCCTTGAAGAAAAGTGTTTCAGAGTCTTTCTGTCCCTGTTGATGTTAAGCAACTGTTAATGTTGCACAAAGAATAACAGAAATGAAAGTTCAATTTTTATGCCAGAAACTTCTCAGAAAGGTAGGTTGGCTGTAAGCATTCCCTTCCCTGCTATTACTACAGTATTAATATTTTACTGTATTCCTTCTCTAATTTTTTTCCTTTCCTTTGAAAGACATTTTTCTCCCTTTTGAAATGAGTAAGGAAAGCTCATAAGGTAAATTCATCTTACCTGCCTTCAGAAGCCTACTACAATAAATTACAATAATTTACTGATGACATCTTTTTACCTATTCTGACCAAATTTATTCCAAACAATTCCTTTTATTGCTGCCAATCCGAGCACATTGCTAATAGACAAACAACTAATGAGGGGAAACATATCAAAACTTCTTATTTCCCCCCAAATAAGGTTGGGGTCAAGATGTAAGGAGAGGTGAGGGAGTATGTGTGTGCAGAAGAGGGAAGGATGTGCTTGAATCTTGTGTAATTAATGTCTGATCTGGAATTCATGTCTTTAGAATTGACCACACTGGTAGATTTTTTTGTTTTGCTTAATGCCTTTTGGTTAGGATTTTGGGTGATAGAATACAGTATGCTTGTTAAGAAATTAGAAAAAAAACATGGACAAAGGACAAAAACTTCACATAAAGGGTCGAAGAGTGAAGGGTATTGGGAACAGTGCCTTAGAACTGCCTGAGTTTGTTATGATTTGAAAATCATTTATACAAAATCAAGACTGGTCCCATTTTTTTCATTCTATAGGCCTCTTGCCACTGCTGTAAGTTAAGAAGTTCATTCCCCCAGAAATAAGCATGGAATAATTGATTATTCTCTCACACACATTCTCTCCCTCTTTGTAAACATCGTTGAAGACTTGTCTCGCTTTTGATTCTTGTCAGACATGACATATACAGTGCATTCAGTATATTGCTGAGCATTACAACCTTAAGAAACATAGTTTATTTGGGTTCTAATATGTAGCATGGTATTATTCCTGAAGGCAGAACTTTAAAATAAAGGACTTTCATATAAGGATCTATAACAATTGTATTTTTTGTAATATTTTTCCTTGCATTGTAATTTTTAAGTATTTATCATTTTATAATCCATGTGTGAAATTAAAACAGCATTTTAGAATATCTGAGCCTTGTATGAAGTGATCTTTCATTTACCTGAGTTGTATTAATGACTGAATATTGACAATAAACCTATTTTATACTAACTGAAATTTGTTATTTTCTAGCCTCATAACATTTTAGAGTATAACTAAAATGTATATTCTTCCTATTAAAGTTTTTTCTCTTATAAATCATTGTTTCATGTAATAGATGCAATTGTATGGAATCTTAAAATTTTCTGGCAATAGTTGCCATAAGAATAACTTTATGCCAGGTGGCAATGTCACATGACTATAATTCCAGCAACTCAGGAGTCTGAGGCAGGATTATCACAAGTTCAAGGTCAACCTCTTCAATTTAGTGAGACCCTATCTCAAAATTTAAAAATTGATGGCTGGGTGTGGTGGCACATGCAGCAGCTTGGGAAGCTGAGGCAAGAAGATTGAGAGTTCAAAGCCAGCCTCAGCAATTTAGCAAGGCCCTAAGCAACTTAGCAAGACCGTGTCTCTAAACAAAATATAAAAAGGGTTGGGGATGTAAACTAAGTGGTTAAGCACCCCTGGGTTCATCCCTGGTACCTACCCCCTTCCCCTCCCCCAATGGGTTGGGGGTGTAGCTCAGTGGTTTAGTACCTCTGGGTCCAATCCCCAGTATTTAAAAAAAAAAAAAAAACATTGTTTTTTAAATTCTCATAGCTCTAGAAGTCAATAAGTAAAATGATAACCAGATGTTAATTTTTAAAACATAGTTACTTTAAAACTATATGGTCTTTTTTACTTTTTGTACCAGTGTAAAAGAATGTTAGAAGTGAAGGTAAAGGTATGAATAAGGGTACTCATTATAGCAGTTTACTCACTAAATGTGCATTAATCAGGAAATAAATATTTTCCTATGAAACCATATAGCCACTAGAAAGAATGAACTGACAAGAAAAGATATTCATGTTGTGTTAAATATAGGGATTTTTTTTTTTTTTTAATGGGGTCAGGGCAGGGGTATGTGTAAAGGAAAAAGTAGCTAACATAGTGCTATGTGCAGATACTGTTTTAACTCCTTTATATGTGTTAATTAAGCTTTTCTGGCAAAGCTTTGAGGTTTGTGTGTAAGTTTATATATATAAAATAATAAATAAGAATTACAGTGGGTATAAGAGTTACAGTGATCTAAATGTTATAATGGAAAAGATATTTCCATTTTGAAAAAATAATCAAAAGGACATTTAATGAATTTCATGTAGAAATTACCTGCAGAAATTGTGGAGTGATAAAAAGCAAGCTTTTTTTATGTTAATGTTAGGATTTTTTGGTGTGCTTTATTTTATTATATATTTTTTGGATCCTGGGCTAATCATTTCCTTAGATAAACATCTCTGAATTTATACTCAATAGGAAAATACAATTTAATATGTAAAGTTTTGACTGTTACCTCCATATTTCAATAATGTATAATAAAACTTAAAATATAGTTTGATATTTATCAGTCAGGGTTGTCTCAAGTTGGACAGTAATTTGATAAGGAAATCCAATCAGGGACAGAAAAACAAAAAAATGGTAACACTGTCAATTATTAAACTCTGAAGCTCTTAGTAAGGGCAAACTTATATACCAAGGAGATAGATACATGTAGTTGCAATGTCTCTTTACCCTAAGACAACTGAAATTATCATCCCCCACAGCCTTTAATAACGAATAGCAGGAACATGGTTTCTCTGAATATGGTTGACTATATTAATATAATTCAAATGTCAGCTGCTCGATTTAAATTTAAACCTTTATGATTTAAATGAAACACTTTTTTTTTTTTATTTGAGATGAAGTGTCTCAGGTTGTCCAGACTGGCCTCTAACTTGCAAGCCTCCTGCCTCAGTTACCCAAATTAAATGGAACTCTTATCGTAACATGGTGAAATACTTCTAGCAAATTAAAGCACAGATAACAGTTAATTCGGTTTCTCTTTCCCCATCTTGCCAAAGTACTTCACTTCTACTTGTCTGAATGAGGGAGAAATAATTGAATATTTTATGACTCTATTGGTATTGAGAGAATTGGACAGTGAATGGGAACAAGATTGGGAAGAGCAAGTTCATTTTCTTCTGTTCTTCTGGTTGGCTCTATGGCTAGATTCCCAGCCAGGACCACAATAGAAAGACTTAAATATGTACTTTCTTGTTCTCTTTATTTCCAAGTTTTAAAAAAGGAACTAAGAAATGACAATTTCTTTTTCTCTTTATTCCTGAGCTTTAAAAAAGATCTAAGAAATGAGGATAAAAGACTAATATGAAATTCTTTAGAATTTAGAAACTGATATAATTCTGGGTAACCTATTTGTTCGGCATTTTGTTTTCATCAAAGCTATTTCACATGTATTGCCTTTATTTATTTATTTTTGGTACCAGGGATTGAACCTAGGTGTGCTTAACCACTAAGTCACTTCCCCAGTCTTTTTTTTTTTTTTTTTTGACACCCCATCTAAGTTACTTAGGACCTTGCTCACTTGCTGAGACTGGCTTTGAATTTGCAACCCCCCCTGCCTCAGCCTCCAGGGTTGTGGGGATTACAGGCATATGCCACTTTGCCTGGCTCACATGCATTATCTTTAACAGATGTGGATTACTGTCATTTTTTTTTAAATAAAAAATCTTGGAAATGAGGAAGATTTTAGAAGGAAACCAGCCCTAAGGTAATTACACTATCTATTCTGTTTGTTCTTTCTGCTATAAAAAAAAAAAAAAAAAATCAAACTCTGGACTAGATAAGTACAGATACTCTCAAAATTTGTAAAATCAAAATGGGTTCGGAAGAGAAAACAATCATGAAATGTTCCTTTGGGAAGAGGAAAAAGAAAAGAAAATTGCTCTTGGGGAAGAGCAATTTCATTTTCTTCTGAGATTAAGGGATGAACTAATTTTGGCATGCCCTGGAGAGCAAGAACAAGTACCCTAGCTTCTCTTCAGAAAGAGCTTCATGTCGTTCTGAGCACCAGAGACAGCCTTTCCGATTCCAGTTACAAAGCAGGCAGACCAGTGCATGATCCAGTTTCAACAATCAACCCATAATTCCATTATACAGAAGTGTATAATTGCCCACCTAATGTAAATAAGTGTGCAAAATTAGGAAAGAAGGCTACTGCCAGGTTATAAAATGCCATAAATCATGACACACAAAATGGTTGTATGGCTTTGTTGTTGCTGTTTTTCTATGAATATGTTAATTATTTTGAAATAATTTTGATACCAGGGATTGAACCTATGGGTGCTTAACCACTAAGCCACTTCCCCAGTCCTTATTTATCCAATAAGAAATACATATAGTAAAACTGGAAATCCCTAGTTCCCACCATGCCACGATGTTCTTCCCTGAGGTAAACATTGTTGTTTAATGTACTATCCTACACCTCTTCTAGGCCTTTAGATCCCCCACATGCACAGATACTACATTATTATTATTATTATTTACAAAAATATTATAGTTTGGATCTGGGATGTCCCCCAAAGGCTCATGTGTTGAAGGCTTTATCCCCAATGCATCAGTGGTCAGAGGCGGGCCTTTTGGGAAGTGATTGGATTGAGAGCTCTGATCTTGTCAATGGGTTAATCCATTGATAGGTTCATAATTGGACCATTGGGAGGTTGTGGAACTAGGAGGTGGAGCCCAGTTGGAGAAAGTAGATCACAGGGAGTACCCTGGAAGAGGGTGTATCTTCCATGGCCCAGGCCTTGCTTAATCTGCTTCCTGGCCATGGTGAGATGAGGAGCTCTTCACTACCACATGCTCCCTGCCATGATGTTCTGCCTTGTCTAAGGCCCAAAGTCATGAGGCCATGTGACTATGGACTAGAACCTCTGAAACTGAGCCAAAATAACCTTTTTCTTTTTAAAATTGGTTTTCTCTGGTATTTTCTCACAGCAACAGAAAGCTGATGAACATGATGTAAAATGCCTGTTATTTAAAAAATAGGACTAGATAGAATTTTTTGATGTAGTTGTATGATGGTTTATGTAACAATTCCCTTAATTGATGGATTGTCACTATTACAGTGCTATAAGAATTGTGCTAATGTTTTTATTTATTTCTGTAAGAGAATCATAAAAGAAATAGCTGAACAAAGGGTATATTAGTCTGTTTTATATTTCTATAACAAAATATCTAAGTCTGGATACTTAGTAAGAAAATAGGCATATGCATCATTTTGGAGGCGAAAGTCCAATATCTGGCTTCTTTGCACCACAACATGGTAAAGAAGTGGAAAGTATTTGGCCATGTGCACAGGAGGCCAAGTATGTTGAATGGACTTGTTTTATAATAACCTATTCTTGGCAAGAACTAATTTGTTCCAAGAGACCAGCATTAATTCCTGCCAAGGGCAATGCCCCCTGATGACCTAATCAATCTTTCACTAGGCCCCATCTCTTAAAATTTGCTACCTCATCACATTGGGAACCAACCTTTCAGCACATGAACCCATGGGGACACATTCATCCAAACCAGAGCAAGTGACATGTCTGATTTAAATTTCAGTAGAAACTGCCAAATTGCTCTTCAAAAAGATTGTTGGGTGATTTTAAATGGAAGAACAACTTGTATTGATACTGGATTACAGTTTAAACTCAAAGATTATTAAGGCCATATAAATAGTTCTATTGAATAATTTGGTCTGTGTGAGTCAGTGAGGATGGAGAGGTGGGAACAGATTTGAGAAACTTTTAAGAAGTAGAATGAATGGAATTTGGTAACTTTGGATAGGATAGTCCCTTGGCAGAATCTCAGATTTCTAGTTGGATGGTGGTTCCATTCACTATGACTGGAAAGGAAGGAGGAGAAGCAGATTTTGTTCCTGTTTCAGATTCAGTAGATGGCACTACCATTTCACCTACAAGCTCCAGCTAAGATGTTTTAACAATTGGCCATCCTTTCTTATTTTCATCCCACATCAAATTTATAAGCAAGTCCTGTCAGACTCGAAATATAATCTAATTTATATAACCTAATTTTGAAGATAGAGCTGACAGAACTTGCTGATAAATTGAAAATATATTCTAAATCTGACCTCATTACTTCCACCACTACCATCCTATTCTCAACCTCATCAACTCACCTTGGCTACTGCAGCAGCTCCCTGACTGGTCTCCCCACCACCACTCTTCTTCTGTCCCACCCTACATACAGAATTTTAACCATTCCCCCCCCCCACCCCCCCCCACCCCCGCACCGAGGAAGCTTTTAAAAATATAAACCAGATGATCTAACTCTTTCATTTCCTTCCCTCCCTCCCTCCCTCCTTTCTTTCTTTCTCTCTCTCTCTCTCTTTTTTTTTTTTTTTTTTTTAACATCTGAACCTTTTACCCTTTCAACAGTTCTACATGGCCTGACCCCTGGCTACCTGCATCTCCTACTATTCTTGTTAACTACTCACCATATTGACATTCTCCCTGTTTCTCAAATAGGCCAACCTTTTTCCTGCCTTAGGTCTTTGCCTGTGTTTTTCTCTGCATAAAAGTCTCTTCTCCACTCTTGTCCTTGTCATTTCATTCACTTCAAAGCCACTTCAGAGAAGCCAGCTCTCTTCCCCTATTTAAAGTGATCTCTTACATTCACTATCATATTTTATTGATATTTATTTATTGTAAAACTACTATATGAAAAGAATTTCTTATTTAGTTATTTATGTCTATCAGTTTCTCCCCTTAAAAAACTATAAGCCCCTTGAAGGCAGGATACTAAGATATAGAGTTAATCCTGATGCATAGCAGGCTCTCAAATATGAAATGGATGGATGGACAAATGAATTAGCACTAGGGGAACTAACCTTTCGTCACCAAGGCTGATCATTTTGTTCCTTCCTGAATTACAAATTAGCTAATTATGTTCTTAATCTGTTAATCATGTTCACTTGTGGTTCATGGTACCAAGGACTGTGTCTCCAGGACTATCAGCAGGGGGTGCTGGAATATAGCTTCTAGAGCACAGATAGACATCTAGAAGCGTCAATTCTGGGAGCCATTGTGAGTACTTTGGGGCTACACTGTCTAATAAAGTAGTCACTAGCCATATATGCCTATTGAGTACATGAAATGTATCTAGTCCAAATTGAGGTGTGCTGTAACTATATAATCTATGCTAATTTTTGAAGACTCAGCATGCAAATAAAGAATGTAAGATGTCTTAATTTTTAATGATTATTTTGAAAAGATAATACTGTTGCTATGTTAGATTAAAGAAAATACACTATTAAAAATATTTTAACCTATTTTACCTTTTAATGTGGCTATTAGAACATTTAAAACTGTATAAATGGCTCATATTTGTAGCTTGCATCATGTTTTTCTACTGGATAGTTCTAACTCCACGGCTGGTTACACATGTAAGCTTATGTATTGGACTTAATAATTACTTGCGTTTTTTCTCCACATGCACATTACTGACCTGAATGCTGTGCCCACCCTCTTCTTATCCCCAACCCTCTACCAGAGAGTAAGTTTTTATTTTGTGGGTAAGTTCCTTGTTCTTGGGAACCATTATGGATTTTGCTTTTGTTTTTTTTTTCTCTTTTTGGCCAAGGTGTGGGGGTGGTTGAGGTGGGGTGTTTTGTTCATTTGTTTTTTTCCTGAAGTAGAATAGAATGGAGGGAAACTGGCAATGATTATATTAAGGAACCAGAAAGTTTTCAGTTTCTGAGACCAATGGTATGATATTGAAAAAAATTGCCGAGTTCTGGGTAATAGAGGAACCTGTGTACCTTATGAAACCATGCCAGAGATGGGGGACCTAAGGGCTGGTCCCAAAGCAGAGGACAGTTGGAAGCCCAATGTGTTGATCTGTATGAATTATATTAATATACATTATTTGCTGAACGGCTCATGCGTTTACTATCTTGTGCTCACTCCCCTACCCCTGCTAGAGTATAAGCTCCATAACAGGAGAGGATTTATCTTTTTTTGCTTACTGTAATATTCTGGTTCATGTCCCTGACTCAAGTCCTGGAACATAGTAGTCACCATTACATATCTGTTGAATAAATAAACTATGTGACCATTTCTTCAGACCATGAGCTATCTGTGACCCTATTTTTACTGCCTGTCATTATTTGTATACCTAATGTTTGTGATGCTATTTTGTGCTAATTATCTATCCAGAACTTCCTGTTTGAAATGCTTACAGATGATGAGTGCTGATCTGTATAGCAAAGGGCATTTTTTTTTTTTTCCCAGCAACTGGTAAAGCCACCTAACCAAAGTACATCTAACAAATACATGTAACCCAAGGCTTGCACATGAATTTGTTCACTTCATCTATGCTAAGATCATTTTTTTTTTACAGAGGAAAATTGTAAAGAATAACTATTGTGCTGTTGCTTTCTTTCATTTTTTAAAAAACCAGGAGTTTTATTTTTCTCATAATAAAATTGCTGATTCAGGGTTACCGTCATGGTATCAAAGACACAGATGACTTTTACCTTCATGCTCAGCCTGCCTTAGCAAATGCTTGTTGCATCATAATGGTTGATCCACCCTCACCATCAGAAAGAAGAGAGGGGAGAAGGAAGTAATTGTATATGTTAGCTGAGCCAGTATCCTCTCCCTTTTTTGAAAAAATTGTGGTAAAGTGACATAAAATTAACCATTTAAAGGTGAATGATTCACTGGCATCCAGTATATTCACAAAATTGTGATGCCACTACCTCTATCCATTTCCAAAATGCTGTTATTACCCGAAAAGGAATTCCTGTACCCATTAGCAGTGGTTCCCCTTTCCTCCCCCACTACCCCAAATCACCACTCTTCATTCTGTCTTTATGGATTCGCTTATTTTTAATGTTTCATATAAATGATATCATATACTTTGTGCTTTTCCATGTCTAGTTTCTTTCACTTAGTGTAATATTTTTAGGGCTTATATATATACTGTAGCATATAACAATATTTCATTCTTTTTAAAGCTGAATAATATTCTATTGTATGCATATACCACAATTTGTTTATCCATTTAGCTGATGGACAATTAAGTTGTTTCCATATTTTGGCTATTGTGAATAATGCTACTGAGTACTCAATAGGCGAGTATATACCTAGGAATTGTTGGGTCATAATTATTCTAGATTTGTGCTATTTCTTTTTAAAGAAATATCTCTTCCTGCATTGCAATAATTACTATCATTCAGTGAGGAGTATCCAGGGACTGGTAACCAAGATGTCTGTTTTGGATATGGCAGTCTCCACAGAATACCAGAACTCTGTGGTCTGTGACTAGAGAAATTTTCCTGGCAATAACTACAGAGGATAGAGTAATAGGAGGTATGAATATGAGGTAAGAATTCAGGAGTTCTGGCTTCTCTAAGTTGTCCTTTACATTTATTCCTGGGATTCAGACTGTAAAGTCACAATATGGATTCATCCTGGCCTTCCAGTGACTAATCTGGAACTGTGAAGTCTGTGCTCCAGTTCTCTGGCATATAGTCAAGCCTTAAAGTCCAGGGTCAGGGTGGGGCTAGTACCCTCATTTTGTTAAGCATGGAGGTGAGGCCATTCTGTTTGAACATGCTTGGAACTGTACCAAGATCAGGGTTGGGGATGATGGCAATTGTCAGCATCCCGAGGATGGATCTAGAACTAAATTGCTTCTCACAGTATTTGCTCAGTATGAAATCAGTTTTAATCAGCCCTATTCCACTGGCTTCAAAAATGGGAGGCTGGTAGCTTTTCATTTCGGGGTAGTGACCCACCTGGGAGGTCTGAAGAATGATTCTGACAATGTTCCAAGAGAATCCTTCCCTGCTGTTAGGTGCCTGTGTGCAGGCATAATGTGCATGTGGGAGGGTGGAAAGAAGGCAAGACATGGTGGGCCTTTATGTTTAATGTGTGGGTGGAAAGGCCCTACCATGTGGTGTGTGTCAGTCACATTTCACATATCTATGACAGGCTGTAACTTCTAGTAAATTTAGGAAAATTTCTTTGCTGCTTTTTCCACTGAGACTCATCAAGCTATAAAATTATTGCAGTGTTATGGGCACCAATGTCCATGTCTGTAGCATCTGCCTAGCTGTCTAGCTCCTTCCTACTAGTACTGCCTTCTCACCCCCCCATCTCACCCTCACACCCTCCCTCAACAACAGGAACAAAAACACCCACCAAGGAAATAACTAAAGGGAAGTATGTGACAGTGGCTGCTCTTCCCTCTAAAACTAGTATTTCTCAAAGTGCATATGGAGCCATTTGGGGAATTTTTAAATATTCCCTTACTCTCCTCCCCTTTGACTCACAGATTTCTTTCACCATTTGTCTCATGATGCCATCTTCTCAGCCTGCAAAGCACAGTTCTAACTTAACCTGTCTTCATAAGTGATAACTCTCCTGCCTTGAGTCCTTCCCTGGTATTTCCCCCTCCTCTGTCCTGCATTCCCTTTTCCACAATCATCACTTCTGGAACAAGACTCTTAAACCTGCTTTCCATGGTTCACTTGCTCCCCATAGTTGCATTCCTGTCCCACTCTGCCCATGTGATTCAGCTGGGACTGATGCCTGTCTTAGTGATCGATCCAGGCCAGACGTTGAATTACCTAAGGATTCTTGTTGAAATAAGAAAAATGTGCTCGTTCTCTCCAGTGATTACTAAACTGGTGGGACATAACTGGTAGCTTCTGGGAACAGTCTCTGTCACTATTTGAGGACAACCTGCCTGAAAATAAAAGCAACGGAAAGAAAGGTAGAGACCCACGTGACCCTGAACCCTGCAAGACCAGCAGCCATTTTTACCCTTGCAATTATTTCTAGTACATGAGTCAATACATTTTATTTTATTCTTAGGCCAATTTGAGTTTGGGTTTCCATCCCTTGCAATTAAAAGTATTGTCCAAAACAATGCCTATCAGCCTACAGATATTTCCACCTCATCTTGTGTCTTTCCTTCTGGGCCCTATTCAGTGGCAGATGCCTTGTAGCCTAAACCTTCTCAACTCCTCCCACCAGCCCACATCAGTATTAGAAAGCCATACAAACACTAGAGCTTTTTAGTCTACCAAAAAGATCTTACACAATCTTCACATAAAGCTCTGAAGAAGGTTCTGAGGGCATTATTATCTCCATTCTTCAGCTAAAGAAACAAGTCAAAAAAGTTTTATGATTCGCCCAAAGCATGCTATTTATAGGTACTGCTAAGATGCAAACCCAACATCTCCTGACAGCAGAGCTAGAGTTATTTCTTTGATACTGTGTTGCTTCCCTTGGGTAGAAACATGGCTCTAATGTAAACTTACACTGTCTTTTCCCATGGAGACCTCTGTTCTCTAACACCTGTTGGCCCTGTGGGATAGAAGCCTCATCTTTCTTTCAATATCTGTTTTAGGTTGTCTGTCCTCCATTTCTCACCATTTGGATTCCATTTCATCTGTACCAGCTACCACAAATCTTTATTACTTATATGTGTTACTTTATTACTTGTATGTGTTACTTCTCAAGGACCAATCTGGTGTGAGAATATGACTTTTGTTCCAAGTTATATTTAACTTTGGCCCTGGTGTTCATTTGAGAACCACTCGACTTCTTCAACTCTAACAATTCAAGTCCTACAAAGCCCCTGAAATCATCTATCATCCTTTAATATCTTCCTGATCTGCATTTATGCTCCCACTCCTGAAGCTAGGGAATGCAGCAGCAAAGATACTACCTCAGACTCTACCATCCTGGCTGCCTGTTTTCACCTGGACCCTTTCTGCCCTGCAGATCTCCAGGTGGTTCCTAACAGTGGCTGCTTCTGTTTTCTTCTTGACCTTTGTCAATCTGTTCATGATCTTGCTTTCTCTATTTTTTTAATGTCTGAGAACAGTTTGCTTTAATACAACTTCTTAAACATTATGGTTGTCTACCTAGAATCCATCGCTCCCTTACTAATAATACCTGACTTTTGCTAAAGGTTCCCCTTCCTAAGGAAGTACACGTGCTTCAGGCGATGCTAACTCTATAGTCCTCTGTAAAGTTGGTCCTGATTGAGTCAAGGATAATTATGGTAACAGTTTGCATTATTCACAAATAATCTAGTTCCCCTCCTCGATACACGTTAGGATTGCATTAACCACCTTGTTGAAGTTAGGGATGGTCATGTGACTGCTTTCCACCAATCAACTGTGAATAGAAATGATACATGTCACTTCCAGGCAAAAGATTTTAAAACCAGGGTATGATTTACCAGCTCCCTTCACCTCTGCTACAGTGATTGCTAAGCCATGGGCCTAGATGAAGCCTCCATTAGCGTAGGTCACTCTGGAACCTAGGCTAATGGGTGAGCTCCCCCTGCTGACCTCTACAGGCTTGTAGTGAGAGAAAGAAGTAAAATTTTGCTGAATGAAGCCACTGAGATTTGGGGGTTGGCTATTACTGCAGTTTAAGGCCATTCTAACTGGTACAGTGATTGTGTCCTCTTAACTGTGCCTGAAACCTAGCTTATGCTGAGCAGTCTATAACATTTAGTGGGCATGGAATTGATTGAGAAAAAGGCTTGTGACTCAGTTGGTACACTGAGGTGATGAGGCAAATTTGTAGGGATTTCAAGAAAGGTTTTTCTCTTTTAAGAGAGCCATAAGAAAAGATGAATTCTCTCTTTTACCAGATCTTATGTGTAAATGCAAAGCCTGGAATTACTACAGTCATATTGCTACTAGCCTGAGGATAAAGCCAACATAGAGGGATAGTACCAAAACAATCACAAAGAAATGAGGCCAAAACCCCTACTGAAACATAACCAATCATTACCCTACCTCCAGACTTTTCTGTTAGGAGAACTAACAAATCCCTTTTATTGTTTAAGCCATTGGAGCTGCATTTTCTGTTACCTGCTTTCAAAAGCATCTTGACAGTCTCAACTTCCTTCCTCAACATTTATTTCTACTTCTCACTCTTCCTTCCAGTCTCAAGGGAATAATAAGAATAATGGTATCTATATATAAAGACTTTCTATGTGTATGACACTATGCTAAGTACTTTCTAGAAAGAGATTGTATTCCATTTCAGAGTAGCGAATATTATATGTGTGAGCTCCTTGAAAATGAGAATCTTATTTATATTTGTTTCCCTGGCAACTGTGATATGGTGCAAAGTGGGTGTTGAACAAATATTGATTAACTGAACAAATATAAATTGAGCTTACCCTTAAAGAGCTTACAGTATTGGAGAATATCTAAGTCTCACAAACCTGAGTGAACTAAGACCAATATGAGATAGTATATGCTGTTAGTTCTAAACTGAAGATCCAAAGGGCATGGTAATAACAATAAAGGCTAAGAAGGAAAGATCGTGTTATTGCCTGAAGGCTGGGAGCAATCTTTTTCCGAGATGGCTGAATTTGATTCCTAAAAAAGAAAAATCAGATTTGAATAAGCATGGCAGAGTAGGGGAGTAGATATCACCTAAAGTTAGGGCAATAACAGGGAATACCATGGTGTCAAGAAGGAGCATGAAGAGCATCCAGTACATTCAACTGGGGTGCTCAAAAATGTTGGATCTTTTATTTCATTTTTCTCTTCACAAGAAACAATGGAGAGTCATTTGCCCTTGAATTGATGGATGCAGGTTTGACATAAAAAAGGTGTTATGGCCACTACTGATGGTTCTGCTTACTTACTTAAAACCCTTGCACGTAGTAAGCAAAGATGTTTATAAAATTGCAAGTTCAGTCAGCCACGAACTATTTCTCCCCAGAGAAAATAGAAGCTTCCAAGGGCTCATGTACCAAGCACTCTGCTTCTTTTCTGTCTCTCTTAATTCAGTGCTGAGCACACCCTGGCTGGTGCACAGTAGGCCCTTAGATAAGTACTTGTTGAGTTGATTCAAATTATTTATTTGGGTGTGGGGGACAAAGTTATTTGCCTAGTGAGTCTGATTTCTCGGCACATCAACACTTCATCAAACCTCTGTCAGATCAGATTCTCAATAGGGTATCTTAAATACATGCTATTAAAATACCTAAATAGAAATTCCATCTGTTTGAATAGACTGAGCATGATGAATCAGCCAGGGAGGTGGGAGGCTGATCTAGCCAGACATGAACCCATTGGGTAGGGAACAGGCAGCTAACTCTCTCTCCCTTTGCCACCCCAGAGTGCTCACACCAGAATGTACAGATTTATAGAGAAAATCAGATCACCCAGGTTTTCAAAGCATGAAGACTGAAGTGAGACCTAGGGCAGTGTCTTGGCTTGTTAACAGAGGTCTGGCTGGAGCCTTGTGTCCCAGCTGTGGGTCATGCTGAAGCTCAAGTTAGAGCAGGAGAAAGAGGATTCCATACACTTGCCCCTCTCCCAGTTCCTGGGCCTCTGGAATCTAGATTTTTGTTTTCATGCAATTGTATAAAGCATTTTAAAAATCAATTTATTTTGGGAACCGTCACTAGTAAAGTCGCCCAGGACTTAAAGAAGTAAGATAAAATACAATAATGGGAAAGTGCATCCTGAAGTATTGTGCACAAACATCCATCCCTGATGACCTGTCATTGAGTCCTAACTTCCAAATGCTCATGGCCGCCACAGTCCTAATCATAGACAGCTTTTCTCCTTTCTCACTTTCCCTTAAATGTCACGGTGGTAGATTGTACTCTTTACCATTAAAGAAGGACAAAAATTTCAGGGTCACTCCTCACCACACTGAAATACATGTTTAAAATGCTCTTTTCTGAGCCCTGTTCTCTTGGTAGCATTCAATACACTAGGCCTTGCACACACAATAATTGTTCAGTTAATCAACTGTTTAACTCAATTGAATCAGTCCCTAATTGTTTTGACTAAGAAAAATTGACTGTGCTTTTTTATTACCAAAAGTTCTCTGATTTCTGCTGTTCTGTCAACCTTCCTTTCCACATCTGAGTCCTTAACCTAGCCCTCCCACATTCGCACACATACAAACACAGTACTACTCTGTCCCAAGTATTTCTAATGCTACTTTAGGGATCTGCTTTGGGTATTTTCTTTAATAAATAAGAAAGACATTGAGAGGAATATGTATAAGAATGCAAAAAAATATGGATTCTGGTCCCAGTTGTGCCATTTACTTTGGATCTTTGGTAAGTGACCTTGTACTCAGATACCTCATCTTTAGGAAAAATATGCCCAGTATACCTCCCAGATTGTTGCAAGCATCAAATGAGCTAATACACATCGAAGGCCTTTAAGAATATATATATATGAACTGTTTTTATGTGCTCAATAGACCACACATAGTATCAAGAAAGTCTTTCACAGAGTGTTTCCCTGGGAAATGGGCTCCTTCTCACTTCTCCTCTTCAGGAGAGGCTGAGTGACTTCCTAGGGCCTGAATGGTACCTATTTGCTCTGATCTATTCACTGGGGTCCAGGGCCAAGCCCTTAGCTTTGCAGCTTCAGAAACTTGATCTTGGCAGAGGCTCTGAGTTGATCAGACTCAGGGATGCTGACTCATACCAACCCACAAGAGACTGATATATAATCGGCACGCCAGTTTATTAATTTACAGTGGGAAACATTTGGCCTGATCTGCCCCTTTTTCCCTATAGACCAGTTATATGGGAAGAGATCACTGAAAGGTTGCTCAATGAGCAAGAAACTTTGACAGGGGAAGTTAGATGATTCAAATGTTTAATAACATCAGGTTGTCCTCATCTGGAGCCCCTGTCTCCTCAACAGGAATTCACTATCCAGAAGGTCTGGGTGTTTCAGGCATTCAGGAAGGGAGCCCCATTTTAAAACCATGCTTGTGTGTGCCAGAGAGTGCCAACTGCCCCTTCCTACATTCTCTTTGCTGGTCAATCTTCTGACCAACACATTGCTCTTTGTATATATGAACCTTTTGCAGAGTGCAATGGAACTGTGCTTTCCAAAGCCAGTCTGCTCAACCAGGGAGGGTGTTTGCTGCAAAAGCACCCAGGCACATGTGAAGAAATGCAGACTTTTCTTTTTTAGCTTTACTGGAAATTCTAATTTATTAGGTCTGTGGAGGGGTCTAGAAATCTGAATGTTTACAAGGAACCCAAGTGATGCCGTTCATCAGCCGGGTCAGGGAACCACTAATATAAAAGTCTTATTTGGTAAGAACCTATACTGTCCCTTTAAGATGACTTTGCATATTCTGATCTGATCCATTATGGATTGATTGTATAGATTGACTAAGAACAAAATGTTATTTCCTAGTTCTCAGGGGCCAATCATTGTCATATCCTTGAACCAACCTTTCTTCTTACCTTTTTCCCTTCCTTTCTTCCATAAATGTTTATAAACACTTAATGCAAAAAGAAGCTTAAGAAAAGGAGGTTGTGGCAGTTGACACTTGAAGTGCCAAAAGCAAAAGCTGCTGTAAGGCGATAATAGACTTTGAGGATTAGGATATACAAGCCTGGTGCATAGACAGCTCTAGGGCCAGCCAGGAAAACCAAGGCCTGACATTGAACAATCCAGACACAGTTTCCCTGAGGTAAATAAGCCTGCGTCTTGGCACGCTTCCTAAGCTGATGTGCTCTAGGAAAACAGCCTCATACTCCCAAGTGGCCTTGAGGGAAACTCCAAGAACCATGACCCCATCCCACTCACAACAAAGCCTCCACAGCACTGTTCCCATCTCTCTAGCACCAGGCCACCAGGCAGTGCTTTGCTTCCAGCCACAACTAGGAATTCACTCGTTCTATGTTCTGTAAAATTCCTTTTTCCTTCCTGGACATCATTTCCATCATCTGTAAAAAGGGTTGCATTAGGTCTTTAACATGTTAGGATGCCAAGAACCTGTGACAGCGGTTACCATGTTTCATAATTATGGATCAAATATAGAATTTGAAGCCTAGAAAAAGAAATCTGAACACATTTATTGAAAGGCTATTTAATAATAACTATTAATTGAGCACTGTATATATGACAGTAACTATACTAACTAGTTAACTTATTTTGACTAGTTTGTTATACGTCCACTGTTGTTGTCATTTTCCATTTCTTAGGAACAGAGAGGTAAGTAATCTTCCCAAGAGCACATGGCTGGTAAGTAGAGAAGCCAGTAGTGAGACCCAGGCCTGATTCTAGGCCAGGTCCCATAGAGTCCCATCCTCTACTTTCTTGCTTTATGGCCCTTACTGTGATGACTGTATAGGACATTTATTAAAGTTCCACTTGAAGTGATCTGATCTTGGGATGTGAGGAGAAAGGAGAGCTCAGCCTTTGTAGTGGGATTTTCTAGAGTCTGTTGTTGATTATTTCCCTTCGGAAGGGGGCTGTAAGTCCTACTGTATGTGTTCAGGTTCAGAGGGTGTTTTTATTCCAACTGTATCAGAGAAAACATTATCCTGGTTAACAGTCCTGGCCATCACATGATTCCTGTTCCTCACTATTGGTAGTAAGCTTTGTTTTCTTAACATTAAGATCATAAAAGTTAGACTTCAGTTTCTCGAGGGTCTAAAGAGGACAGATGAAATCAACACAGAGAACTCCTTTTCTGGGTGTTACTAGTCCCTTGGAGGTGAAAGGAGAAGGGAGGAAAGGATGGTTACTGACAGGAAGATAGGGAACCATCAAAGGGTTAAGTCCTGTACAGACTGAGACTGCTGCGTTTGACATCCATACTGTTCAAATGGTACCCTGATAGCAGCCTATTGCCTCTGATTCCCCTGGACAGGGAAGCTGGATGGCGAGGCTGAGCCATGGTCTTGGAGGAGCTACAAACACATCATCCCAGGGATAATACCTGGACCAAATCGCAAAACTGTTCAATCCTGGGATCAGGGGTAGAAGAGGGAAGGCAGTGCAGGTAGTGTCACTACTTCTTTCTGTTTTCATCTGTGCTCACCACCTGCATTAAAGAATCTTCTTTTTCTTCTTTGTGTGCTTTGTATTACATGTCATGCAGGTGGGTTGGAGAGAATTGAAAAAGACTATCTATAAATTGCTCTAGCTAATTTAGAAGTCATTCTGCATCACACACCGAAGCTTACACTTTCAATAATGTCAGAAAAGTTTTCTTTACTTTTTGCAAAGCATCAATAGGTTAAATGGCATTTTTACTAAACTTACAGGTGACACAAAGCTGGAAAGTACAGCCATGGAGCTAAATCAGATTTCAAAATTGTCTAGACAGCCTGGAGTGTCTTGTCTAACTCAATAAGATAGAATATATCAGAAATAATTGCAGAATTCTATATTTAGGGTAAAAAAAAAAAACAGTCGTATAAATTCAGGATGGAGGCGATTACCTGGACGGAGATTGTTCATATGAAAGGACTGGGGACCTTAATTATCCACAAGTTGAATATTTGCCAACATCATAATGTGTCTGCAGAGAAAAACCAATCTTATGAGTGCATGAAGGGAAATGAGGCAAAGATTACAGACAACTCTGGTCCTACTGCAGTGAGCTGTGGTCAGACCACACTAGAATACTGGGTTCTGTGGTAGTTACCACAGTTCTTGGGGGAATATTGGCCAACCAGTGTAAGGTTAATAGGATGGTGAGGGTCAGGAAATCAGGAATAGTTGATAGAAATAATCAGTTTAAAGAAGGGAAACAGCATAGTCAAATGAATACTGGATCATGGTCTGCAAATATTTAAAAGACTCGTGTGTGAAAGACAGAATAAATCTGTTCTGCCCCTGTTGAGATGTAGAACTAGACCAAGAGCAAAAGCTAAAGAAGGCAGGCTTCCCCGGATCAAGGGCAACACCACCATCTCTGGTGTGCCCTGATTGGATTCATCGCTCTCTTTCAGCTGATAATGCATATATATTCTTGTGTCCCAAGTTGGATGCTGCCAGTCTTGTCTGAAGGGCCAGACCTGAGGATACATAGTCCATGAATTTCTGAGCAAAGGTCTCTATACTGGGACACCTGACCCTACAACCCAGTTCTTCACTTAGGAATTCTCCCCCCAGTGGGATTTAAGCTGTTGTACTCATCTGTTTACCTAATGACAGAAGGGGTCACATTGCTTTTGGGGGTAAATATCAGGCAATTATTGTTTCTGCTGTAGAGAAGGTTTTATTATTCCATACATTAGACTTTGGTTTCTTCGAGATTCGTTTGGTAATTCCAAGATAATTTTTTCTCTGTTTTTAAAAATGTTGAAAAAAAAACCTTTGATAATATGAAAAAAAAAAAATAAAGATGGAAATTTCTGCTCTGAGGCTTGGCTTAACAATGTTACCAGGAGACTTCTTCCTGCAAAGTGCATTTATTTGGCCCAAAGATTGAGCATTATGTCCCAGATCTTCCTTACCTTAAAGCTCTCCTGCTAGGAAAGGGAGGCAGTCTCATTTTTAAAGTCCTTGATCCAGCAGCTTAGGAGAATGACAACCCAAATTTCTTTTCGGGAAAAGAAATCAGAAAAACCAAAGCTCTTTTCCTACGCTTATACACTCAACAGAGCACTTCTAACACCAGATGTGGGTGGGTTTTTTTCCCCCTTACATACAATGAAATTCTTCAGTGGATACAAGTTTGGTATCCTATAATTCAATTCTGACACTACCTGAAATTAAAGTGACATCTCCCCCACAAGTTGAGAGCATTAGTTGAAGGCCTATTCCTTTAAGACTGCCCCTTACTTCAGATGCCACTGTGACCAGTGCTTCTGACCCACTGGCTTAAATTGGAGTTCTCGCCTTGGTTTCAGTTAATTTGCTAGAGCAGTTCATAGAACTCAGGGAAACAGCTATTTACATTTACCCACTTGTTAAAAAGGATTTTATGAAGGATACCAATGAACAAATAGCTAAAGAGATACATAGGGCAAGGTACAGAGGAAGGGAAGAGAAACTTTCATGCTCTCTCCAAGTGCTTCCATGTATGTGTTCGGCTACTCAGAAATTCTCTAAGCTCAGTCTCTCTGTTGTTTTTTGTTTGTTTGTTTTTGTTTTTTGGAGGCTTCATTACACTGCATGATTGATTGATTAAATCATTGGCCATTAATAACCAGTTCAACATTCAGTCCCTCTTCCCCACCCAGAGGACTTGGATAGTACTGAAATTTCAGCCTTCTAATGCTTGGTTTCCCTGGAAACTAGTCTCCATCCTGAGGCTATCCAGGACCTCCCAACCGCACCCCCCCCACACACACACACCCATTGCTCACCAACGTACAAAAAGGCACTTTTCAACTTCAAAGATGCCAGAAAATGGGAAAGAAGACTAAATATATATTTCATAATATTTTAAAAATTTATTTATTGTGGTGCTAGCGATAAAACCCAGGACCTCTTGCATGCTAGGCAAGCACTCCACCACTGAATTATACCTCCATAATATCAAAGGAGAATATAAGTCTATCTTCAAAATATCTTGGAATAACAACAGCAGTAACAACAACAACTACTATTACTTCATAGCGCTTGCTATGTTCCAGGACCTATTTAATCTTCATAATTACCCAACGATAGATGCTATTATTTCTATTTTATAGGTTGCGAAAATACAGCATGGAGAAGTTGCATAACTTGCTCAGGTCACAGATCTAGCAAGCCTGGAGGATGAGTTCATGAATTCTTGCTCTAGAATCCAGGTTTTAACCAACATACTATTTATACTACCATACCATGTATCCTCTAATTTTTGCAACAGTTCAATTCCCTAAGACAATCTCATGACTAATGTTTCTAATTTCAATATCTTATGAACTTTTTATGTGTAGTTTTCCCATTATATAAATAAATGTAGTCAGGCACAGTGGTACAGCAACTTATTATTCCAGCAACTCAGGAGGCTGAGGCAGGAAGCCAGTCTGGGCAACCTAACCAGACTTTTTCTCAAAAGGACTGGTGATATAACTCAGTAGTAGAGCATCCTGCATTCAATCCTTAATGCTGGAAAAATAATAACTAACCAACTAAATAAATAAATGTAGTACTCAAAGAGTTTTAACTTTAATGTCAAATAGACCTTGACTCACATGCAGGCTACCCACTGATAATTAATTAATTTATCCTTATATGCAAATTCACAGATTTTTAAAAGAGGATGAAGAGAGATAAAATATGTACTGTGCTAGCAGAGTGCCTGGCCCAGAGTCAATGCTCAGGAAATGTTTGTACTTATTAATATGTATTATAATCAAATAAAATATGGTAAGACTGAAAATAGAAAGAACAAAAAAAATCACCCATGGTTTCACCACTTGAACTGATTTCGAGCTATTTTCATTTTGTCTTTCGTCTATGTATAAGAGAAAAGAATGTTTTGTTTTTTATGATTTGAAAGGAGGCCTTTGTGGCTAGAATGCCTGTAGTTTGCCAAGTCATCATAGGTGGGGGGATAAAGTAGAAAGGGAGGTGGGTCAGGGCAGAATTGTTCTGTACAATAAAGGGAAAAGGTACATGAAAATCCCTAGAGGAGAACTTACTTAACTCCTGGGTTAGATCTGAGGAGTTCTCAAAGACAGAGAATGATGCTGTGGAGGGTCCTGAGTCTGAGAACTGCTCCTGTTAGAGCTGACTACCTTTGTGATGTTTCCTACCAGTTTCCAATTTATTCCGAGCAATTGTAAGTGTCTGAGAGCTGATCCTGAAATGCTTATGCCAAGATCCCTTTATCCAGTCTATTACTGCCTCCAAGTCATTCTTCCCTCTTACCCATTCCTCCCAGGGGCAACTTGGGTGGTCTCTTCCATGTTTTTCTGTCCCAGCCAGGTTCTTATGAAAGTGGGAATACATGTGACCTAACTTAAATCACATGAATCACTAGTCCCTGTGTTAGTCAGCTTTTCGTTGCTGTGACCAAAATACCTGACAAGAATAATTTAGAAGAGGAAAGATTTATTTTGGCTCATGGTTTCAGAGGATTCATTCCATAAGTTGGATAGCTCCAAGGCAGAAACGTCATGAAGGAGGGATGTGGCAGAGGAAAGCTGCTCAATTCATGGCAGCTGAGAAGCAGGGGGCGGGGGAGACAGGGAAGAAGGAAAGAGGGGGGCCAAAAGACAAACCCTTCTAGGGCAAGTCCCCAGTGACCACTTCCTCCAATTAGACTACTATCTCCCAGTAGTCCATTCAGCTGTCAATAGATTAACTCATCAAATGGATGAATCTACAAAATGGATTAATCCACCAATGAGGTCAGAGCACTTATGATTCAATCATTGCCTAAAAGCTCCACCTCTGAACCTTGCTGCATTGTGGACCATGATTTCAACACATGAGCTTTTGAGGAACATTCCAGATCCAAACCATAACATCCCCTAAATGCCTTATTCCTAAGGATTTTAGATCAAGAAGATTGCTTTCCTGTCGATTTGGGTTAAGGATGACAACTAGAATCCAAAGAGGAGATACTACACCAAGCTAATTTATAATTATCAGTTAATGTTTCTGAGATATCCCCCATGGAAGATACCCTTACTTACCAATTAAGATCCAGTAGTAAGATTAAATGTGGTTATTTAATAATCTATGTTTCTTTGCTTATTTCTATTCATAAGTTCTATATTCACAAGTTTATTTTTATTGATTTGAGGATTATCATTTATTAAGTAAATCTGGAACCAAAAGATTGGAGATCCTCTGTGTTGCCTGGAACTTAACTCAGACTTATTAAAAGATAAAATGGGGGTGGAGATGCAGCTCAGTTGGTAGACTGCTTGCCTAGCATGCACTAAGGCCCTGGGTTCAATCCCCAGCACCACTAAAAAAAGAAAAAAAAAGATTGCAATTAAAAGGTAAAATGAGGGCTGGGGATATAGCTCAGTTGGTAGAGTACTGGCCTCACCTGCACTAAGGCCGTGGGTTCAATCCCCAGCACCACCAAAAAAAGAAAAAAAAGGTAAAATGAATAAAATGCAATAGGGCATATTTCTATGATTAACTTTTAGGGGAAAAAAAGTTCTGCTGGATGTGGTGGCATACGCCTGTAATCCAAGAGGCTCGAGAGGCTGAGGCAGTTCAAAGCAAGCCTCAGTAACAACAAGGCATTAAGCAACTCAGTGAGACTCTGTCCCTAAGTAAAATACAAAATAAGTCTTGGGGATTGGCTCAGTGGTTGAGTGCTTTTAAGTTTAATTCCTGGTTCTCCCTCTTCAAAAAAAAAAAAAATCTACAGAAACAGAAGTTTCTTCATGAGTCACCTGTGGACAGAGTTTGGGCTCATTCTAATCAGACATGGTGACCTTTGCTGAACTATGGGGCACTATCACTAAGTTCAATAGATACTTTTAGGAAGAGAAATCTGAAAGTTTTAGATAAAAATCATCTTGAGGATCTCTTAAAAGAGGGTCTCGTAAACAAATATTACATGTAAATCTTCTGTTTAGCATTTGGTAGGAAGCTGACCAGAATGACCCTTAGAAGATTAGGGTGGGGGTGAGATTTAGAAACAGCAACATATTCCTGGCTTCACTGGGAACTTTCAGGAAATACACCTGAAATAACAGCATGGCAAGGGGAAGAGACCCGGCACCAGGAGTCAAGAGAGTCAAGCCCACAGAGTCCAAGGGCTGAGGTTCTGGTTTTGCCAAGGTACTAATGTGAAAAGTCGAGATGCACAGAGGGGATCAGGAAATTCAGTTATCAAAAGGGTCCAAACTCAGAGGCAATATTAGGGCATCCAAGGAGGGTATTCTAAGCAAGCTGTCCCTGAGAACATTTCAAGGTTGTTTGGCTGCTGTTTTCAACTAGTAATATTCAGCTTCAAGTAAAAGAAATCTGATAGTGACTTAAACAAGAATGTAGCTTAAATAAGATGGAGATAAACTCTTCTTTCAAATAACATAAAGTTGATAGTCCTGAGCAGCTATAGTAACACCACAATAACTTTGATGCCCCAGCCTATAGAAGCCAACATCCTTCACATGTAGTCTGTAAATAAAATACAAATACCTTAAGGATTGACTCATGGTTACAGTTAGTTGCTGCAGCTTCAACCATCACATCTACCATGTAGGTAGAATGAAAGAAGAAGCAGGAAAACAAATACTTATCTACTATGTTAACCAGTCACCTTTAAGGAGTATTTCTTACAGTATTCCACCATGTGATTTCCAGTTGTATCTTTTTATCACTTTTGTATGATGTGACAAATTCTAACTAAAAGAGTATATGAATTATGATTTGGACCTTAAATGTCTCCCTAAAGCTCATGTGTTGTAGGCTCCCCAATTGATGGCACTGTTATAAGGTGGTGGAACCTGTTAGGAGTTGGGACCTAGTAGAGGACAGTTAGGCCATTGTGGGTGTGCCCTGGAAGGGGATATTGGGACCCCAGGTCTTTTCTGTCTTTACTTTCCAACTATCATGAGGTGAGCAACTTTGCTCTACCACATGCTCTGCACCATGATGTTTAGCCTCACCACAGGCCCCCCAACAACAGGGCCAAGCAACCACAGAAACTGAGCCAAAATAAACCTTTTCCTTTATTAAGTTGATTTTCTCAAGCATTTTGTCATAATGACAAAAAGTCGACTAACACAGTATGGAAATATAGTTTTTAAACTTGGCATTGCATTTCCTTAAATATGGAGTTCTTTCAGTAAGGTAAAAGGGATATTAAGTAGGCAAATAGTGGTCTCTGTCACAACCATACAGTGGCAAATAAAAAAAGGAAAAAAAAGATTTTCCACTCCTAATTCTGTATTACGTGAGCCTCTAGAAGTTTTGGTGTTCTTAGGATGTCTTTCTATTATGTGTTGGAAATGAAATGTGCCCCCCCCCCCAATCCTGTGTTAATGGAGGACTACTCAGAGGTAAAAATTAGACTGTGAGAGCTGTCATCTAATCAGTGTAACCTAGTTTGATTGGGCTAAATGAGCATAACCTTAGGCAGGTGGGGTGTGGCTGGAGGAGGTGGGCCACTGGGGGCATACCCTGGAAGGCATCATCTTCCCTGTGGCCCCTCCTCCCTCTCTCTCTCTCTCTCTCTCTCTCCTTCTCCACCAGCCATGAACTGGAGCAGCGTTCCACCACCACATCCTTCCACCATGATGTTCTGCCTCACCTTGTGCCCAGAGCAATAGAATCAGCTTACCATGGACTAAATCTCTAAAACTGTGAGCCAAAATACCCACCCCAAGTTGTTCTTGTAAGATATTTTGGTCTCAGACAGGCAAACCTGACAAACACACTTTCCATTGATTACAAGGACAGGAAAGAGGGTTAATAGTTTACTCCAACAGTGGGTTTGAGCTGAGTTGGGTTAATAACAATGATATTTGCAAGGATGCCTATGAGAAGAGCCTGGAGGAAGCACACAATATAACAGTCACAGTGGTGGGTAAGGAGTTGGTGTCATGGCCTTTTTTCTGTTTCTGCAGCACTAGGGATGGAACCCAGGGCCTTGTACATGCTTGGCAGGTGCTCTACCACTGAGCTATAGCTCTAACCTGTATCAGAAGCTTTCTAATTGTCTGTTATGTTTGTATTATTTTAAACTGTCTTTAAAAAAAAATCAGTGATTTCTTATTGACTTCCCATTTTAAGCCTTCCCATAGAGGGAAGACATTTGGGCCAGCCTACTGAAAGTGAAACTTATGCCCAACGTACAAAGTAGGCCAAAAGGCCACAAAATGTGTTAAAGAAACAAACCAGGGAACAGGAGATGACACTTGTATAAACATATTGTGTGTGAGTGTGTGTGTGTGTGTGTGTGTGTGTGTGTGTGTGTAATATTGATCTCCATGCCTTGGGGAACTGTAATGAGCTGGTGAAGGCTCCAGGGATAGAAAATTAGAAGATGAGAAAGCTACTCCATGAAAGTTATTGAGGAGCAGGTGGCGCAGCAGGAGGCCTGGTGGAGGAGGACCTGGCTTCTAGGTCTTCTACCATTCTTGCCTTCAGTCAGTTGTATGATCTTGGGAAAATTAACCCAGCTGGTCTTTGTTTTCTTACCTATATAACAAGATAAAGGGATGATATGATAATTAAAATCCTTTGCAATCTAAATAGTTTTATTTTCTATAATTATTAAACCAAGGGAGAAAACTGAAATATTTTGAGAGGTAAGGGTGAGGGGGAATGGAAGCAGACAGGGTAACATGTGAAGGAATTTCACCAAGAGTGAAAACACTCAGGAGTAGAATGTGAAAGCAAGGAAACCAGTTGGGGATGATTTTATGGGCAGGGCAGCTATATGGAACTCCTTTGGATTGTAGAATTGACCCAATTGATGAATTGAGCCTGGTTGTTGAATGGGGATTGAGGAGGCAGATTGCAATTGTAGTAGCAGGAGTGACTCCTCGTGTGCATCTGGTTGTGGCCACTCAATTAAAATTCCCGAAAAAAGGAGCTACTTTTATAATCGCCCAAGTCAATGGAATGCACTCATTCTCATTAGAAAGATTTTTAATGCAATTATTTAAAAATAGCATTAATTCCATGATTCTCTTAACCTTGCAGGATGACTTTATCTAATGACTAGTTCTCCAGCTTCTAGAGCTTTTCTTTTTAACACCCCACAAGTCTTTCCATATCTAAATTAAGGAACCTCTAGTGACCAATTTCTCTCACCTTTTGGATGCTTTTTTATTGACAAAGTGTGTATGTGCTTTTAATTGGAACATTAAGAATATGTGTATCTCTGTGTGTGCACAAGAGCAAACGCAAAAGATTGCTATGGTGTTTCTGAAATATTTTCCTGGAAAATATTTTATAGTCTGATAGGCTACCTTAATGAGACTGTTTTTTCAAATGCAAACAAGGCCCTGAATTCTGCAGAAGGAATGGAGTGTCTCTACCTGCCCTAACACACTAATTACAATTATTTTGTTATAATAGCTCTTCTTTGAGCAAAGCCTTTCTCATTCTCTCTGCCACCAGCAACTTGAGGATAAAAAGGGAAAGTCTGTTTCCCTGGGTTGGTGGAGACATCAGTGACCAGGATGTTAAGGCAGAGGAAGAACAGTGGAGAAATAGCCCCAATTCCAGCTCTTCCCCTTCAATGTGGCCTCAGAACAGCCTCTACTCTTTAGTCTAGCTAAGCCTCAGCCTTCAGATTTCTTGATCAACTTCAGGGTTCTAAAGCTTCCGGTCCAAGTCCCTGTTTTCATTTTCAGCAAATGACATTGACATCATTCCATAAAAGACTTTTCTTTCAAAATCTCCTTCCCTTTAACATAGAGAAAACCCTTTCCTTCTCCTCTTTCTTCACTCATCTTATTCTCTAGATCCTGAGAAACTGGTGTCTCTTTGTCTAAAGTTAATTCCTGTCACATACACCCCTCCAAAATCCTGGGAGACTCTATCTCTGGGCAAATTTGAATGGGCTGAACTATCTACCTCTCATTTCGAGGCCAGATTAGTCACATTCTTGGAGACTGAAGAAAACCCAAAGCAGGAAATTCTGAAGAGCAACATGTAGGTCTTTATTGGAGTTTCTTAAGGAGATGAATAAGGAGCATAGGAAACTTCATTCAACTATCTTGTGAGCTTTTCTTTCTAAATCTCACTTCCTTAGCAGCATCTGTTCCTTCCTCTTCCCACTACCCAATCTTTCTCTCTGAAGTTCAGCTTCCTGCTGTCTTCACCTCGGTGCTTCACATGTGCCCTTTCTGATCCTGCCTACACCTTGTCCCCCCACGTCTCTGTTCATATGACTTTGTGAAGGAAGCCCAGGTTCAGCTCTGCATTTGCCCCTCTTCTGATTTTCCTTCACAGCATGGACAGCCATGGAGGTACCCTGAGTGGATCTCCCTCTAAGGCCTTGACATGAACAGCAAGGAGTATGGTGGACTGAGTACCTCTAGCCATCAGTGCCTTCAGGACCTGCCTTAGCTTTCCAGCCATAGCCACACTCTTCTGGAGCAGCCCCAATCTAAAAAATGACTAGGTATGATGAGGGGTCCTAGCATCTGGTCATGACTTCCCAGTGTGGGGTTCCTCTAATGGGTAATATTTGTTCCCAAGTCCCTCTTTAATTGGCCAAGCCTTTGACAAAAGCATTGTGGTCTGAGGCTCTTCCTGCCCAATCCTTCTTCCTCTACCTTTAACTTTTCTCAGACATTAACTCTCAATGAATATTTTATGCTTCTAACTCTGTCTCTGCATCTGCTCCCTGGGGCACCCAAATGACACATAGCACTTATCACTGTTTAAGCTTATAAATTTATTTGTGTAATGTCTAATTAATGTTGACTTTACAAGCAAAATCCATGAGAAGAGAGGCCACATTTATGCTCAAAATTGTATCCATGGTTACTTTTCAAAATGATTGGCAAAAAGAAGCTTTCAAAAAGTATTTGTGGAAAGAAAGTGAAGAAGCTTTACCGGCATTATCCTTTGAGAGAGATACCATTAGATGGAGAAGCTGGGCATGGTGGCATGTACCTGTAATCCCAGTGACTTGGGAGGTTGAGGCAGGAGAATCTCAAATTAGAAGCTAGCCTCAGCAACTTAACAAGAGCCTCAGAAACTTAGTGAGATTAAAAAAAAAAAAAAGAAGAAGAAGTAATAGGGATATAGTTCAGCATGAAAGCACCTCTGGCTTTAATCTCCACTATCCCCCTACCCCTCACACACAAAAGTTAAAAGAGAAATAAAGGTGGGGAAACTGGGTAGGAGAGTAAGGAGGGGCCAGGCTCACTCTTTTTATAACAATCTAGTCTTGCAGGAACTACTGGACTCTGTAAGACCAGATTAATCCCTTTGGACCATTGTGCCCCAAGACCAAGGTTTGAGCACACAAATCTCCATTGGGTGGGATCCCTTCCAAACCATACCAGATCTCCTGTATGACCAAATTTGAATCTAGGTGTGTCTGCTTTGAAAGATCTTTTTCCAAACTTCTACTTAATTAACTTCCTGAGTAGGTGAAAAAGTACCAGTGACTGTCCAGCCTAGATGCTTGGGTTTTGGCCTTGCTGAGACTTTGCTCCTACCAAATATTGTGAGCTTGATTTGGGGAAGGATCTACTCATTCACTTTTGTATTTCTAATAGTGCACATGAAAGTGCTCATTCCTCGTGTAGTAAGCTTGCTAGGCAATGGAGGGCAGGAATGATGCTTAAGGAAGACACATTGTCTCCAGGGATTCCGTTCTCAGGATGAGTGGGTGTGGGGCTCTGGAGTACAGGCTCTCTGATAACAACCCCTTCCTCCTGTGTCTAAGGCTGCAGGTAACAGCTTCCATTCAGGTTACAAAGAGAAGTGTTAGTCAGCCTTTGTCATGGAGACCAAAATACCCAACAAGAACACTTAGAGGAGGAAACAGTATTGGGGGTTCATGGTCTCAATCCACAGATAGCTGATTCTATTGCTCTAGGTCCAAGGTGAGGCAGCACGTCATGGGGAGAGGGCCCAGTGGAGGAAAGTTGCTTAGATCATGGCAGGGTCAGGAAGCACAGAGAGAGGAAGTGGGAGGGGCTACAGGGAAGACGCACCCTTCTAGGGCATGCCCCCAGTGACCCACCTCCTTTAGCTATACCCTACCTGCCTACAGTTACCACCCCCCCAGTCAGTTTATTCAACCTAGGATGACCTAACCCTAACCCTAACCCTAACCCTAGGATGGACTGATTAGGTTGCAGCTCTCATAATTCAATCATTTTACCTCTGAATATTACTGCATTAGCAGGAGCTTCTGGGGGACACCTCATATCCAAATCATAACAAGTCAGTGGAGCAGAGAATTATTTTCCTCTTGCCTTCAGAATTGTGATGTACTTGATGCAGTTAGGAATCAATTATTTTTGTACAACCTGGAAGAAATTTTAAAGAAAGATTTAGCCTGTTTTGTTTTTCATTTTAGTAGGGGAAAGAAATTGAGACCCTGACAGGTGAAGCAAATGGAGGTAGGACTGTGTCTCAGTCTACTTTGCATTGCTATAACAAAATATCCAAGGGTGATATTTTATAAAGAAAAGAGGTTTATTAACTCGCAGTTCTGGAGGTCCAAAAGTGTAGTGCTAGCATCTACTTGACTCTGGTGAAGATCTTTTGGGTAAATCATAATATAGTGAATGACATCAGGGAGGGAGCATATACAAAAGGGAGAGATCACAAAGTTAGAGAGTAATCAAAAGAGAGTAAGGAGAGGCCAGGTTCTCTCTTTATATAACAATCTAGTCTTGCAGGAACTAATGGACTCTGTAAGACCAGATTAATCCCTTTGGACCATTGTGCCCCAAGACCAAGGGTTGAGCACACAAATCTCCATAGGATGAGATTATATCCAAACCATACCAGATCTCCTACCTCTCCCTTTCTGATTTCTACTCTGTAGAATAAATTAAGCCTCTTCCAAGCAGCAAGGCTGAATTTTTACTCAGAGAGAGACACATAACCTCCTTTGTTGGGAAGCAGCCCAGGGCAGAGGAATGGGCCATGGGAGAAATAGGAGGTTCTAAAATAGCAGTATTGTGCAAGAATCAGTATTTCCTGGAGAAGCCCAGCTTCTGGCAATAAGATATGTTCATTGGAAAGAGAAGTGTAATTGCTTGACTACAGAGTTACCTAATCTAGTTTGGATCTTATTGTTGGAAAGTCTGATCAAATTTGAGTTCTCCTGCACTACTTTCTCAAATCTTTAATGGAACTAGCCTAAAGCAGTCACTGCTTTCTCCCAAGGAGCATTTACCATTGCTTTGACATTGAGAATCTCTCCTTGTGAATATCTGTACCTTCCTGGTATTATTTTCATCTTATAAATAAAACCAGGAGGCACAAATAGGCAAAAATCCTGCCAAAGTTCACATCACCTCAAATTAGGTCCGGTCTCTCTTCATTTACAAGGGTCAAAGCAATTCTCGGGTCAGGGAAGATGAACCAGGCAGCCCCAGTTCTCTTCCAGTGCTGGTCCTCTCTTCAGTCTGTCAGCCTGCCAAAAGTCAGAGCCACGATTCTTAGTACCCATCCTTATCCTGATTGGCTAGGAGACCCTGCTGGGTTTGGAGAGGGTCACAGCACAAGGCCAGGCAAGATGAGAGGCCACAGAGAAGAATATTAAAAAAAATAAAAAATAAAAAAAAATTCTAGAGAAATGCATCAAAACAGTGCTGAGAGCAAACTCTGGCTGTGGATTGAGGATTGGCAAGAGAGTGAAATAGCCCTGTTCAAGGTCAAAGCAGAACAGACATTCTCAAGTTGGAAACTGAAATCAATTCTTCTTCCCTTTCAGCCTGGCAGTTGCATCTGGTAGGTGCCTAGGAAGCTATAACGCCAAGAGTCAGCCCCGGCAGCAGCACCAATAAAAGGCAAAAAGGACCACAGACGCAGGGCTGAGGCCAGAGGGTCACATTCTTTGACCCTTGCCATGGGCCCCTTTCTGACAATGACAGAGCTGGTCCATGGCTAAGGAAAGGCATCATGGGTGACTCTGTTCTTTGGGTTTCTATTTTCATGATGATTAAGTTTACCTGAGTTTGTTTCTTGAATACAAAAATCAAATGTCCTTGTAGGTGACTCCATGTTTTGATGAGGGTGGGGACGTGAAGAGACTCTTCCTTTGTTAGGAGGCTTAAAATTCAGGGCAGGGATGCTGCTGTGCTTCTGACCATCAGTTCTTGCCAAAACAGATCCCAAGTATTTTGGATCAATGAAACATAGAGGAAGGGAGGTGGGGAATGTAGGGAAAAAACTTCTTTTTTCCTCTTTTCTGCTTCATTGCTTGGCGGAGTGCTTGAAGATAAACATAACTTAGGGTAGAGATAGAAGTCAGGAAAAACAGTGTCCAGTGAAGGAAAGTATCACAGAATGACAATTTTTAGAGATAGAAGAAAAAGAGTATTTTGAAATTTTCAATGTGAAAGATACATCTTCACACATAAATACATTATGTAAATTTATAAATAACAAATCAATAGAGACGGGAAAGAAGAGTGTCTTAGTCCATTTTTTTGTTGCTGTAACAAAATTCCTGAGTCTGGGTAATTTATAAATAATAGAAGCTTATTTGGCTCACTGTTATGGAGGCTGGGCAGTCAAAGAGCATGGTGCCTG
Organism: Marmota flaviventris; assembly: GCF_047511675.1. Taxonomy (NCBI): domain Eukaryota; kingdom Metazoa; phylum Chordata; class Mammalia; order Rodentia; family Sciuridae; genus Marmota; species Marmota flaviventris. The sequence goes on along the minus strand of NC_092505.1, from coordinate 58,218,494 downwards.
CATCTGATCAGCATCTGATGAGAGCCTCTTTGATGTACCACAACATAATGAAGGAGTTCCCATGTTGAGGCAGAGCAAGCATGCCAGCTCAGGTCTCTCTTCTGTTTCTAATAAAGTCATTATGGGGGTCCCACCCTCATAAGCTCATCTAATTCAAATTGTCTTCCAATCTCCCGATACTGTTAAAGTATATGAGTTTGGGAATTACATTTCCAACGCATACATGAACTTTTGAGGGACACGTTAAAACCACATCAAGGAGAGAACATGATGGCCCAAACAAGGTAGGGTGGAGGCAGACCTGACACTCTATATAATGGAAAATAAAGAAAAAAATGTGGTGATTGCTAATAGTGAATTCAACCCACATTTATCAAGCACCAGTTAGATGTCAGGTATTGTGCAGGACCCTGGGCATCAGAAGCTACCAATGTAAAAGTTATCTTAATAAGGAGTTCATATTTTAGAGAAGGGGATAGATCTATTCTGAGACAACTACAAAGTAAGGTAAATTGTGACAGATTCAACAAAGATTCAGACTATAAGCTATAGGAGAAGGAGGTTAAGATTAATTCCATGTAGCATACCACAGAAACCCTTGTAGAAAAGGTGGCATTTGATCTGAAATTTGAAAAATAAGTTTATTCTATTTTCCTTTGCTTTGCACATTGATGCTTCATTTCAATAGTAAATTCATTAACTTAAGAAAATTAAATTTCTCCACTTTTCATTAGAACAATAGCAATAAGAATATGGATGATGGGGATATTACCATTATCTGTCAGAGCTAAGGTCCACATTCAGTGGCTCCAATAGCCAGGAAAGGGTCCTATAATAACAGGGAGAAAGCAGATTCTAGAGAAAACTTAATAAACTGCAAAAATCTAGGAACTTCTCTGGCGAAAAATGTCAAAATTCTTACTTTGGAAAAACAACATCGTTCTTTCTTCAATAATATGCAGCTATTGAATTCTTGTGATTACAGCTTAGATAATTTTTAATCCACTTTTATTTTATATAAGTAAAATTGATTAAGATCCTTCTATTAAAGTCAGAGAGTGAAACATCTCACTTATTTTAGCCAGGGATAGCAAACATTTTGTAAAGGCCCAGATAGCAAACCTTTTCAGCCATGTGGAGTACATGGTCTCTGTTGCAACTTCTTCACTGATATCATAGCAGGAAAGGATCCACAGACATGTACCATGACTGCTGCTGTGTTCTGATAAAACTTTATTTATAGAAAGAGTGAAATGGCTAGAAATGTCTGAGGTTGCTAAAGGCTAGACTTGGTCCCTGGGCCATAGTTTGTCTACCCCTGCTTTCATTTTAACCAGACTCTCTTCCTTGACTGCTACTCTCCAACTTCTGCAAGATGCAGTTCCAGCTCTCCATTAGTATTTTCCCATCAATGGTTAATACCCATTTTATCATGTGCTGAGTCCTGCTCTAGACACCAAGAATGAAACAGTGAATAAAACAGAAAAAAATCATGAAGTTCAAACTTTAACAGGAAGAGACAGGCAATAAACAGATGATAAATGTGTAATGTCAAGTAGCAATAAGCGCTAGGAAGAAAAATAAAGCAGAGAGAGGATAGCAGGATGTTACTTTTGATAGGCTAGTTCAAGAAAGCCTCTCAGAGGAAGCTAAATCCCATAGACCTGAATGAATTGAGAGAGGGAGCTATGGAGTAAGGATGTTGCTGGCAGAGGAAACAGAAAGTGCAATGAGCCTAAGGCAAGAACAAGGTTGTAGTGTTAGAATCAACACAGAAATCAGCTGCAGCTGGAAGGGCAAATTCACAGATATTGTTCAGGGACCGGATTAAGTAGATCCCTATGGGGCATGGTAAAATTAGACATGGTATAATTTACAGTTTAAAAGTGTCATTCTGCCTATTGTGTGGAGACTGACTGCAGGAGTTAGAGTGGAAAAGTCTGCTGGAAGCTAGTGTAGTAATTCAGAGTTGATGGTGCTAGCCCAGAGCAGAAGGGAGGTAGGAAGTGGTTAGATTGGGATAAATTTTGAAGATTTTTCTTTTGATGGAGTATTGAATATGAAGAGGTATAAGAAAGAAAAGATGCTTTAATTTTTTTTGGCCTGAGAAACTGGATGGTGTTATTTTCTGAGAAGAACATTAGGGAAGAGCAGATTTAAGTAGGGAAGATTAAAAATTTGATTTTGAGTTTGTCAAACTTTCTCAGATGGATTAGCTTATTTGATTCTCTGAAAGCATCTGTTCATCTCAGTGACATTTCTATAGCACTTAAGATAGTAAATTAAGCAAGTTAATTGAGACACTTTTGGAGTTATATTAGTCATAATTTTCATGATCTCTAGCAAGTTCAGTAATAAAAAATAGTAAAATAATAACTGACAAGTACTTTTTATGTATTAGGCAGTGTTCTAAGTCCTATATATTGAATTAGTTTATTGCTCAAAAAAAGTCTAAGGGGAAACAGGCATAGGAAAGTTTCTGACTTGTCCCAGATCACACAGCTAGTAGTAGAGCTAGGACAAAAAGCTATGTATTCCATCCCAGAGTCTATGCTCTTAATCAGTATACTTCAGTGTCTCATGGTTTTGTCCTTTGTTGCATTACATTGACTGATTTTCATATGTGGAACCACCCAGATGTTCCTAAGAAGAATCCTATCTTGTCATGATATATGACTCAGATTGCTAGTATTTTGTTGGAGAGTTTTGCATCTGTATTCACCGGGGGTGTTATTAGTCTATAGCTTCCGTTCCTTGGCTTCATATAATCAGTTGGAAGAGGATCACCTGTTTCTGTTTTTTGGAAGAATTTGTCAAGAATTGGTGCTAGGCTTTTCTTTGTGTGTGTGTGTGTGTGTCGGGGGGAGGGGGGTAAAACTACTAATTCAATCTCTGATAAGAGATCTATTTATATTTTTCTATTTCTTCTTGAATCATTTTTTAATGATTTGTGTCCTTTCCAAAATTTTCCATTTTCATCTGCATTATATAGTTTATTAGCATACAACCATTCATATTACAAAGTATTACTTCCTAATCCTTTTAATTTCTGTAGGGTTGGAATTAATATTCTCTGTTTATGATTTAGTAGTTTTATGATTATAGTGGTTTGAATAATTCTGGTCAGTCTGACAAAAGATTTTTCAATTTGTTGATCTTTTAAAAGGATAAACTTTTGTTGATTTTTCTCTATATTTAGATTTTTCTGTTTTATTTATTTATGCTTTAATATTTATACTTCCTTATTTCTACTTGTTCTCCATTTATTTTTCTAATTTCTTAAAGTGGAAAACTATTTATGATCTTTTGTTTTTCTTAAAATACACATTTGCAGCTATAAATTTCTCTCTAAATACTGGTTTCATTTTACCCCAAAAGTTTTTATTACCTTTGGTATATGTTTTTCTTTTCATTCATATCAAAGTATTTTCAAATGTTCATTATTATTTCTTCTTTAATTCACAAACTATGAGTGTGTTCTTTAACTTTTACATATTTGTAATTTTTCCAAATTTCCTTCTGCTATTGACTTTTAATTATATTCTATTGTGGTTAGAGAACATACTTTGCATGTTATCAACCTTTTTATATGTATTGAAAATATTTTATGGCCCAACACAATTTCTATTCTAGAGAATATTCTTTGTGCACTTGCAAATAAATGTGTATTCTGCTGTTGTTTGGCTAAGTGTTAGATGCCTATTAGATCTAGGGTTTATATCTTTGTTCAAGTCTTTATTTCCTTGTTTATCTTCTGCCTACAATTAAAAAAAAATTTTTGTAGTTATACACAATAACTTTATTTATTTATTTTTATGTAGTGCTGAGGATCAAACCCAGGGCCTTGCACATGTGAGGCGAGCACTCTACCGCTGAGCCATGCCCCAGCCCGCTACGTACAAATTTAAAAATATTAAAAATAAGGTTCTGCTGGGCTCAGTGGTACATGTCTATAATCCCAACGGCTTGGGAGGTTGAGGCAAAGGGATCATAAATACAAAGCCAGCCTCAGCAACAGCAAGGCACTAAGCAACTCAGTGAGACCCTGTCTCTAAGTAAAATTCAAAAAAGGACTGGGGATGTGGCTCAGTAGTTGAGTGCTCCTGAGTTCAGTTCCTGGTATCCCCCCCTCCACCAAAATAAGGGACTGTAGTCTTCAATTATTATTGCTGAATTGACAATTTCCCTCATCAATTCTACTTCATATGTTTTGCTTCATGTATTTGGGGGCTCTATTTTTGGGCATATATATATTTATAAATATTATGTCTTCCTATTGGATTGATGTTTTTATAACTTAAAATATTTTTGTCTTTTTATTGACAATATTACAACCACTCCAGCTCTACTTTTGTTACTGTTTGTGTGGTTTATTTTTTGCATCCTTGTTTATCATTTATTTATTTGACAGCACTTGAGGTTCAATTCAGGGCCTCATACATGCTAGACAAGTGCTCTACCACTAAGCTACAATCCCAGTCCTTTTTATTTTATTTTGAGATAGAGTCTTGCTAAGTTGCCCAGGCTGGCCTCAAACTTGCAATTCTCCTGCCTCATCTTCCCAAGTAGCTGGGACTACAGGTGTGTGCCACAATGCTTGGCTTTGACCATTATTTTCCTTTTTGCACTTTGATTACATCATCCTGCTATCTTCTGGCCTTCATAGTTTCTTATGATACTTCAGCTGTTATTGAGACATGATGAGTTGCTTATCTTACTGATTTCAACATTGTCTTTGACTTCCAACAGTTTGGTTACGATATGTCTTATTATCAATCTCTTTGATATGTCTTATTTGTCAATCTACTTGGAGTTTGTTGAGCTTATTAGCTGTATTTAATGTTTCTCATAAAATTTTGGACTTGCTAGTATTTTGTTGAAGAGTTTTGCTTCTGTGTTCACAGGGGTTATTATTAGTCTTTAGCTTTCTTTTCTTGGCTGTTATATATTCAAATAGTCCTTCTACTCTTTCTTTCTCTTTTCCTTCTAGAATTTCTACTATATATGTTGATATGCTTGCTGGTGTCTGTGTTAGTAAGCTTTCTGTTCCTGTGGAAAAATAGCTGATAAAATCAACTTAGAGGAGGAAAGACTTATTTTGGCCCATATTTTTAGAGGTTTCAGTCTATGGTCATCTGACTCCTTCACTTTGGGCCTGTGATGTGGCAGAACATCTTGGCAGAAGGGCATGATGGAAGAAAGCTTCTCACCTTGTGGCAGCTGAGAAGGAAAAAGCTGGGGGCAGATATCTTGACCCCCAAAGGCATGCCCCCAATGACCTACTCTCTTCAAGTAAATCCTACTTCCTACAGTTTCTACTAACTCCCAAAGGTTCATTCAAATGATGAAACTCTCAATGGATTAATCCATTGATGAAGTCAGAGTTCTCATGCTCTAATCACTTCCTCAAAGTTCCACTTCGGAATACTGTAGCACTGGGAACTAAGCTTTCAATATATGAGCCTTTGGGGGATGTTCTAGACACATACTATAACAGTGTCCCATAGGTGACTGACACTCTGTTCATCTTCTTGGTTCTATTTTCTAACTATTACTCAAACTGGGTAATATCAGTTGATCTATCTTTAGTTTGTTGACTTTATTTTCTTCTACCAGTTCAGATTAACATTTGAGCCACAGTTGTAAAATTTTCATTTTAGTTATTATACTTTTCAACTCTAGAATTTTTTATATTTGATTCTTTCTTTAATATTTTTAATTTCTATCTGTTTAACAGTATTTCCTATTTGGTAAGACTTTGTTATCATACTTTCCTTTAGTTCTTTAGACATTGTTTCCTTTAATTCTTTGAACATATTTATAATACCTGATATAAAGTCTTTGTTTAGAAAGCCCAATGTCTGGACTTCCTGAAGAACAGTTTCTATTGACTGCCCTTTTCTTATGTTTTTGCATATGTCTTAATTTTTTTTTGTTGGAATCTAGGCATTTTAAATAATATAATATGGCAGCTCTGGAAGTCAGATTGCTCCCTTTCCTGGAATTTGTTGTTTTTACTCTTGTTATTGCCATTTCTTTTTTTACTAACTTTCCAGAACTAATTCTGTAAATTCTTCATTGTTTGTCATGTTTAGTCACTGAAGTCTCTGCTTGGTCATCTTAGAGGTATCTAATTATTGCATAATGATTTTCTTAAATGCCTTGAACCAATAAGTCTCCCAGCTATTGCTCACAGGCTTTGTGTGTCTCTTAGGGCTCACCTTCAACTCTCTGGAAGTTTTTTTTTTTTTATTTGTTGATGGGCCTTTACTTTATTTATTGATATGTGGTACTGAGAATCGAACCCAGTGCCTCACACATGCTAGGCAAGCACTCTACCACCGAACCATGACCCCAGCCCTCTCTGGCAGTTTTCAACATTGCCTTAGCCATCACTTACTATGTATATAGATAGAGCCCCAGTGTTAGCCAGGGTCCAGAGATTAGGGCCATCTCAGATCTTACCTAGGCATTCACATCACATTGCCAATGTCTGAGGATATGTTGGAACATTCTAAAACTTCCTATGGATAGCTCTTTCTCCCAGTTTATTTTATAAAGCTTTTTTGTCAAATTCTTGTTTACTCTAACAATTCTCTGTCCTTCAGGCAGTAGTGATATTAAACAATTCCTGTTGCTCATTTTTGACAAATTCCCAGGGGAAAAGCTAGTCACACTGAATGAGTGCCAAGTGATATCAAATAGTTCTATGAGTAGAATTTCCAGGGAGCAGCCAGATAGGGTCAAATAATGACAATCTGGAATGAGGATGCTTCAAACTAATTATGCTTCTTTCCATAGGCTTCTAGGCTGCTGTTTTCATGGTTATTATATTTGTACAACTGTTGTTTTTCAAGACTACTATCTTAGAAAGAGAGGGATGACAATAGTCTAGTTAAAACAACACAAACCTCAATGTTCATACCAAGTTTTGACCATTTTTCTTCAATAAATACATTTTAGGTATTGCAAATATTTGGTTAATTTCCAGAGGTTTTTAAAAAGTTGATTTTGACTATTTTTTTGGCAGTTTTCTTATTGCTTGTAGGAACAAATTTTTGGAGTCACTCATTACCTCTCGAGAAATGTTTCTTTGAATATGTTACATTGAATTATTTACTAGTTTATGACAGGGCTGCAAAATCAACATAGAACTAGAACCATATTTGCTTGAGTTCATAATCTTTGTTCTGCCCATTTCTAGCTGTGTGATCTTTTGCCTCACAAATTTTGCCTTTTCATGTGAATTGAGTATATTAGTAGAGTGTAACTCTTATGATTGTTGAAAGAGTTAAATTAATTATTTGCAAGTAAAGCATCTAGTTTAATTTTTTTTTGACTGGGGATTAAACCCAGTCCAAATAATTGTAAAATAAAAATAAATAAAAAATACTGGGGATGTAGCTTAGTAGAATTATTATTATTATTAGACAGGGTCTTGCTAGGTTGCTTAAGGCCTTGTTAAATTGCTGAGGTTGGCCTCATACTTGGTATCCTCCTACCTTGGCCCCCCAAATCACTGGGATTACAGGTGTGTGTTACTATGCCCAGCTGCAAGTAAAGCATCTAGAAAAGTGGTTGGCAGACTGTGATTTATGGGCCAATCCTACTTGCCGGGTTGTTTTTGTTTTTATCATGAGCTAAGAATGTTTTTTACATTTTTAAATTATTTTAAAATCAAAATACTATTTCTTGACACATGCAAATTATATGAAATTCATATATCAGTATCCAAAAATAAAAGTTTTAATGATCCACAGACACAAATTCATTTACATAGTGTCTATGGCTATTTTTCATGTTATCACAGCAAAGATAAGTAGTTGTGACTGGAAATATATAGCCTACAAAGCTCAATTATTTTACTACCTTGTCATTTTTAGAAAAAGTTTGCTGACCTCTGACTTAGAACATGGGGTAGAGCAGAAAAGTCACTCCAATTCAATCATGAATTGCTTAATAACAGGGATCCACTCTGAGAAATGCATCATTAGGTAGTTTTCTCATTTTGTGAAGATCATAGAGTATACTTACACTAACTCAACATGACCTTGATGCCATCAAGACACACGGTAAGAATCAGAGGTATGTGTCTGCTGCTGGCAGAACACAGAGACTGTTTTGTGGTGAAATTTTTTTTACTAGTAGAAGGAGTACCCCTGAAGTAACAATAATAAATATAGTACATACATAAACCAGTAACATTGTCATTTATGATTGTTATTAAGTATTTCATTCTGTACATAATTGTATGTGCTACATTTTCATGTAAAAGCCAGGGAGTAGGTTTATTACCACCGCTATCACCACAAACACGTGGCTAATACATTGTACTATGATGTTACAATGGTAATAAATAACATAACTAGGTGGTAGGAATTTTTCACCCCATTATAATCTTATGGGACGAGATCCTTGCATGGGGTGGTGCTCACCTGTAATCCCTGCTGCTTGGGAGACTGAGGCAGGAGGATTGAAATTTCAAGCCAGCCTCAGCAGCTTAGCAAGACTCTAAGCAACTTATCTAGAACCTATCTCAAAAAATATAAAATAAAAAGGGCTGAGGATGTGGCTTAGTGGTTAAACATACCTGGGTTTGATGCGCTGTACCAAAAAAAAAAAAATACATGCATTATATGCAAATGTATGGTGCAGGTATGACTGTAATTGTTAGCTATGCATTTTACTAGATAATCTCATATTTACTGCTCAGATATGACTTTTTAAAGGTATATGTCACCTAGTCCACACTGGCCTCCATCCTGTCCCAATAGGTAGCATTGAACTCACAACAGCTTCCCAATCTCTGCATGATCTGGCACTTACCTCCTTCTCTGATCTCATCTTTCCCTCTTGCTCACTCCTAGCTGTCCTGGCTGTCTGTCAGTTTTGGAAATGTGCTGAGCAATTTCCTTCCTCAGTGTTTTTACATCTGCTTTACTCGGTTTGGAACACTCTTTCCCCAACTCTTTACAAATCTGGATCTATATCTTTCTTTAGGTCTAAGTTTAAATATCGTACCTCAGATAGCCCTTCCCTGACCACCTTATATAGAGAGTAGGGCTCTCCCCCTTGCTATTTCTTATCCAAATATTTGATGGCAATAATAATCATCTGGGATTATTCCATTCGTTTTTGTCCTCTTCCACCTTAGAATGTTACCTTACTAAAAATAGGAATGTTATTTTTCTTATTTTTCATTGTAATATAGTAGTACCTTCAATGAATATTTGTTGGATGAATGAATATTTTAATTTCAATTCCACTGGCTAAGTGTGCTAATTCTCTTCTTTATTTGTTTTTCTTATATTCCTATGCTAAGGAAACTGATTGTCCTTATCTTTTTCTGCAAGGGTATTCGCAGGTCTCTGACTGGTCTATAGTTTTGCTGTCTTTGGTCAGATCCCCTTCCTTGTTCTAATTGCCTATAGTCAGGAATTGGGAATGAAGTGGAATCACAAGAGACAAACATGGCTTCTTTCAGCAGGGGCTGTGAACAGATGTGAAAAAGTAGGGTGCAATTAGAAAACAACTTTGTACTTTCCTTTCTCTGTTGGTGCTCTGTGCTGTTACTTCTTCCTCCGCTCTCAGAGGAAATCTTGGGCAGATCTCACAGCTTATGTACTCACAATTAGATAATAAAATCTGTCTCCTCTGGCCATTTGATTTCCTAAAACAGTCTTCATTCAGTAATTAATATATCTCATCCAATGTAAGCAAAAATTCTGAACTTCATTCAAAGTTACATCTTCTCCTTTTCTCCAGCTTGGACTTGCTTCAGCTGGAGGCTTGCTGTGCAGGTGGGTGTGGGTGGGAACATGTGGGCTGTTTCCTTTTCTTCTGCTCCCTCACTAGGCTCCCTCTGGCTCCTTTAATGTTGAAGCACAGGGAGACAGGAGAGGTGTGGGGCTGGAAAATCTACCCTACTGTGGGGGTCTTAATCTCTTCTGGCTGTGACAGAGATGCAAATTAACCCTCTAAGGGTGCTTTTGGAACTGCCTCAAGGATTCCTTTAATAGTGATAACTGAAGCTCCTTTCCATGGCTACAATCTCTGCACTTTTTGAGACTTCTGAGCCTCCTTCTGCTGAAGGTTGTCTTGCTCTTACAGAAGTCCCACCCGCCTCCTCTGGTCCTAATCAGTTCCAGTCTAGAGCCAGCATTGACCACTACTAATTTATGGCAAACAAGCATCTTGGTCCTGTTGCTGGTGGAGACATAGTTATCTACCAAATTCAGTGCCCTGTTCTGTTGCCTCGAGCTGAATTCTCTGGTCCTCTACTTGATATCCCTCTCACTGGACTGGAGGTACAATGGGGGCTCTGCGTTGGTGCAAAGTAAACAAGACAGGGAGAGAAAGTAACACCACAGTTGCACAACTCATTCTAGAAGGATTTTTTTTTTTTAAGTCTCCAAAATGCTCTCATTGACCAAGAATGTAACTCAGTGGTAAAGCACTTGCCTAGCATGCACAAAACCCCAGGTTTGATGCCCAACATCACAAAACAAAGCTAAACAAAAATTCTGTCAGTATTTTTAGCCTTATTTTTATAGTCTGGATTTTTATAGGATGGATGACCAACTGATGGTCACAAAACCGCAAGCTCTGTTCTGGGGATCTAGCACCTCACTTTGGAATGTGGGAGTGGTTGGCATTCGTTATCTTAGGGCCTCTGCCAAACAGAAACAGAGGCCCATTTTAACATCACATTATATATGGCTGGTCCTCTCTGAAACATTACATGTCTCATGCATGAAACACTCACTTTAACTGGTGTGCATGTAACAGTTTTTATTCATTTTAAAGATTGCATCATACATTTTTCAGTTTGTTCTGGAGAGTTTGCAAAGGTTTATGGCCAAAAATGTTCAGCTTTATTTATTAACTAATACTATTGGGACTATATAAAAAATATCATATATATATATTTATCATTTCAGGTGTTCTGGATGTAGAGCTTTATTGCATAGCAGATTCTACTTCTATCCTTTGAGGCATCATTTTTGTAACACAGCTTATAAAGGCAGCAGAAGGTAGTTCTGCGTTTATTACTTATGTGTTGGTGGAGTGAGAAAGAACAATTTCTAATTTCTGCCAGTAAAATTCTTTTCTGTTCCTGTCTGTTGAGCTTGTGCTGGCAGTAGTCATGTTCCCCTCCCTCTCTCTCCCCCAGCCTTAACAGAGAGACATTTGTGCTCATGCTGGCTTGATGCAGGAAAAGTGGAAAAACTAGTTTTTTATGGAACCATTAATTTCTTCCTGAATTCAGAAATTAGGATTGAGTAGCCTACACATCTAATTGTCTTCTGTGCCGTAAGCTGGAGAGAGCTTATGAAGACAGATGAAGAGTTAGATGCTTTGAGGCATTTTTATTAACAGCCTGTATCTCTTTAGTCCCATTAACTATATTTTCTCCATTCTGTTTTCTCTAGCCTTTTTTTTTTTTTTTTTGAGTGCAGGTGATGTTGTCCTGGATCAAAATACACACTCAGTATATGTTAAATAGATGAATAATTTTATAGTAGTATTTTCCTATAAGGGTGTCCATGGGGATTATAACATTTAAGAGGCTATAAGTAAGGGCTGCTTGATTAGAGAGCTGTCCAGATACATAGATCTGAGGTCAAGGGACCATGAAGCTGGAGTGGGAAAATATCACATAGCAGAGATCCTTATTCCAATTGATGCTAACTACCCATAGACTGAACCCAATCAAGAATAGCTGGACCTACACTGTGTGGTCCCAAGATAGATCTTAAATGGTGAATAGAAGAGTAATGGTTGATTCTTACACACTCTGGTTTTAATAAAAGCAGATCATTGGGTCATATTTCACATCACTCCTAGCTAATGCCTGAATGATCAATTGATAGAGCTCTTGGGAATTCAACCCACCGATAAAGCTGTTAATATTCCATTTTATTCTATAGTTGGTACAGAGTTTAGTGGAAGATGATCCTTGGGAGCCCTGGAGTACCTTCATGCTGAGGTCTGGCTCTCTTACCATTGAGACCACACTCCTATCAGAAATAGGAGTTATTGGAAATCACCACGTATCTCTCTCTTTCCTTGGGAAGTTCTTTCTCTGCCTTATCTTTTCAAGTTGAACATTCCCTCCCTCCCTCCCCCCCTCCCTCCCTTCCTTCCTTTCTTTCTTTTTTCTTTTTCTTTTTGTTGCTGGGGATTGAATCCAGAGTCTCATACATGAAAGGCAAGCACTTGACTACTGAACTATACCCCCAGCCCCTATTCTTTAAAAGTACCATTTATAAATCTTTTACTATATGTAAGCCTCTGTGCCAAGTACCTTCCATACATCATCCCATTTAATTCTCCAATATTTCATCCTAAATCCTGAATTATGCTTTCTTCTTGATTCACTGGGGAAGCTCATCTCTTCCAATGCGTCAGCTATCACCATCATACTCAATCTCCATATCTGTCTATCTCCACGTCACTAGGACCACATCATCAAAACTCAGTTAATGTCTCCACGTGGATGAAGGGTGCCATCATCACCCTTTAATTCAGCATCTCAGAAACCTTTCCCACTTTTTCCTCCCACATTCTTTCTCTGTATATTTCATCACCATCTTTGCCATCACCCAGACTTAAACGTTTTAGTCATTTTTGACTTGTATATTTAAGTGAGAGATCAAGTTATACTGAGTTTTCTTCCCTCTGTTCCTTCTCCCACAATCTGCTTCAGGCCTCTTCATCTTGCACACAAATTATTGCAGCTGACTTCTGGGGAACTTTCCTGATTCTAGGCAGTTTGTTCTTTGATTCATTCTGCCACCACCTTTAGCCAATCTTTTGCACACCCTTTCTTAAGACCCTGGTTGTCAGTGTCCTACTGAGTTGGACCCATATCCTTATTCTGGCCCTATTTATATAATTCTATCCATGCTACCCTCTTTTTGTTTTCTTCTTTCAATTATAGTCTCTGCTCTTGTCAATTCCAGAGTTTTCTGTCACCTTTAACTTTCGGTCTCTGTTCATAAGACCCTTCATTTAGAATTTTCTCCCTCACACTTTCTCATGAAAAACAAAGACTTGGAGAAGCTGAATTATCTCCTTGAGGTCATGCTGCAAGTGACTGAGCTGGATTTAAATCTATTCTTTTGATCCCCAAGACAGTTTTCCCCCCCTTAACTGTAGCAGCTTGCTTCTGAGTCATATTAACATAGGATGGAATTCATATGGAAACTCAGATTGCATCTGTGTAGCACCTACCTGCCAATAAAAATCTACAAGCCTAGGCCAGCATTAGCCCTTGAATGACTGTCTCCTTGTACTGGACCCCAGCCAGGGAAAATGAAGACATTTTAACACCTCCAGCCAAATTAATCTGCAAAATGTGGTTCAATTTTTAATACCTTTTCAATCTGTGGCTCTTTAAAGAAAACTTAGAATTCAAAGAAAATGGTAATGGGATGCCCACAGTTTATTTCAAAAGCACTGAAATTCTCCATTAAATTTCAAATTCAATCTTGGGGCATGGCTCCCAGTTGTCCCTAGTACTTTAAGCTGCATCCAAAGTTCCAGCACTGTTTTTTTTTTTTTTTTTTTTTTTTAATTCTAAAAAAGGATCAGATAGCATATGTTCAAGCTGAGCAAGTTACTAGGATGCCAATAGTATGTTTCTGTAAACTTTTGGTTGTGGATTTCCTATGCAAATAGGACTTCTCTGGGTCTCTGCTAGAACTGCTTTTAAATGAGGACGTGACCTTTAGTTCAAACACATATGAGTGATTATTCGACTCTTATCCAAAGTCTGTCTTAGGGATCCTTAAAGTGCAGAGATGTGGATTTGTGATTTGGTTAGTAACTTGCTGAGTAACCAAAAAATGTCTTTTTTCATCTTTGTTTTCTTCTCTAATAAAGGAAAATAACAGTTGTCTACTTCCCTTCTTCAAGGGCTATCAAAGGATTAAGCATCTTGGTAAGCATTATTGAAAAGGGGATTATATTTTATTGCATAAAAACTTCACAAATATTTCACAAATAAAATCAAGTCATGACAATAGCTGAGTTTTATTACAGGTATATTCAATAGGAAGTTTTTGTTATTTAGTTAGCCTCATTCATCAACACCATATTGATTTTAGTCTAAAAAATTAGATTCTCAGAAACATAAACATCAATTTTGATTCAAGCTAGCAAAACTCATGGCCTTGACAAATCTTTAAGAAGAGTTAGAAACTAGACAGTTGTCAAAATCTGCCACTGGAATATTCTACTCTTCTATAAGATATTAGTGTTTTGGCTTCCAAGGTCGGTGGCTAATAGCAGCAGAAGATATGTCAACCTCATTCCAAACTCTCTAAGCCATGATGAAAAGCTAGTATGTGATGAAAACAGCAACATCTTTCCACCGTCTTCCCAGTGAAAGAAAAACATATCATACCACAAACAGACATCATTGACCACTCTCTCTTTTATTATTGTAGCACTTACTGTTTATTAAACATTCTTTGTAACTATGGGGATTGGGGAGGAAAGTTCAAAGATGAATAAGACAATATCTGCCCTTAATGAAATTACACTCCAATAGAAATCTGCTTCACTGTCGAAAGCACAATTTATATTTCATATCTAACAACTTTTTTCTGCCTATCTTTCTTTTTATACTTGGAATGATGTGAAAATCATCAGATGAGTGGCTCTGCTATTGACCAGCTTGTTTAAACTTGACCAGTTACTGCATTTCAGTGGAATACAATATCCTCAAATTATGAGGTTAAAAGATCTACTCATTCCTCCAACATTCATCAGCTATTGTTAGAGTAACTACTGTATGCAAGGCACTGGGCCAGTTATATGGGATACCTTAGTGACCTAAGCAGACATATATTCCTGGCCTCCTCTTAATATTCTATAGGAGTGGAAGACAGACAATGAACAATAAACACAACAATAGATAAATTATATAAATATAATTTTATAATTATATATATATATATATATATATATATATATATATATATATATATATATATATAGGTTATAGTGCTTTGGAGTAAGGAGCACGATGTAAGGGAGAATCAGGAAATGGATGAGTTACAATCTGAAGTAGTCAGGTTTGCCATTTAAACAGATTTGACAATGCTCTGATACTCTCTCAAAGTATTTTTTCTGTGTTCTAAAGGGGAAGAGTATTAGAGAAGTGCTGGAGTAAACACCACAGAGATAGTCTACCCTTTCTCACTCTGCTCTTCTTTCCCTACAGTTGAAGTCAGATATATGACCTAGAACTTCTTTATCCAAATCAGTTTCCACCAGCCATATATGTCTATTAAGCACTTGGAATGAGGCAGATCCAAAGCAAGACATCCTGTAAGTATGAACTACAAATAATAGGATTTCAAAAAATGCAAATATCTCAAGTGCTTTTATATTGATTGAATGTCGAAATGATAATACTGTGTGTACCTTGGTCTAAACAAAATATATTTCTAAAATGAACTTTATTCATCTATTTTGATTTTTTAAAATGCAGCTATCATTAAAATTTAAATTATACACATAACTCACATGATATGTCTACCAGGAGGTACACATAGAAATGGGAGTTCCAACTATTAGAATATATGTCAATCTTTCTTACTAGGTAAGTCAGTTCTTACTTTGCTGAATGTCTTTCCTTTGGTGTTCCTCAAAGTCCTTTTCTTTGTGGCCTCTGAGTCAAAGATTGCAAGCACAGTATTCACATTTCTAGAATCCAGGATACTTTAGGCTATCACTAGCATATAATTTGGAAGAGGCAGGAGAGGAAAAATAAATAAATTTAGGTTCTGGCATAGAGCATAGGTTCACCAGGGCACATTTCAGAAACTACAAGATGGGCCATTTTGATTAAGTTGTTTTGCTAATGAAGATACATTATTTTTGTCCATTGTCTACATTATGAACTTAATGACAAAAAAAGAGTTAGCTGTCTGTCCTAAGGGGTGAATGAGGGTGATGCTTGTGTAAAATAGGGGCCATTTCCTCAAGTCACAGCTAATTATGGAGATTAGCAAATTTTGAAGAGTCAAATTTAAACTTAGGAAGAGGGCCTACATAAAATACAGATATCTCTTGTTTCATAGAAATTTAGGTAATAGCATGGGATCAATTCAACGTATAGCTCTAAACAGTTCAAATTATAGATTCCCAAGTTCCCCTGAATCATGTTTTTGAAAGTAGTCAAGGATCAGGCAGATGCTGAAAGATTACTCAGCTACCTTTTTTCAAGCAAGCAAAGGACCAAATCCTCCAGCTCAGGGCGTTTTCTGTTCTCTTTATGATGATTTCCCAAGGACAGCAATAAATCTTATTGACTGACTACAGATTTCACAATGTCCTTTCAGTATTTCATCTCTCTGATAGTGAAGACAGTCTTATTGGTGCACAAGCAAAAATAATGTTCTTGATTCTAAGCCAATTTTCTTTTCTTCTCTCTCTCTCTCTCTCTCTCTCTCCCTCCCTCCCTCCCTTCCTCCCTCCCTCCCTCTCTTTCTGTTAAAATTTTTCAAGTACATAAGCAGTTGGAATGCAATCCTCCCTCTCTTCTTCCCTTCTCCAAATCATCATATTAGCTGCAGAGCTCTATACAGTGGCACAGTATTGCTCTCTATCTTGTATTTATACTTTGTGCTCTGTCTACAAATCAACTATCTGGAATTTTTTTATTGCATTTCATCTTCTTGTTCTCTTTTCTCATTTATCAATGTCATTATCAATGTTTTTTTTCTTTTATCTCATTTTACCAAATAGATATGTTCTTGAAACTGCAGTATCAGAAAGTCATAAACCATGGCGCTACTAAATCATATGTTCCAACAGGGAACTGAGAGAAACCAGGTTTCACTGAGGAGACAAGCAAAAGAACAAAGACTGTGGCATTGTGAGGAAATCAATAAGTGAAAAACAGACAGGAGCCACTTACCACAGAACATCAGGGAAGAGGAAAAGATAGATTTTATTGAAAAAAAAATGGTTGCTAGGTATCCAGAATTAAATTATATAAACAAATGGTTGAGTTAGAAGTTCCTGGCCATCCAGTTTAGAACAATTCAGTTTGAGCTCTTTTATTCAAAACATTTTTTTTTAAAGAACAAAAGACAGTAAATCTTGTTTGAGTCCTAGACTCTTTTAGTTTCTTTTTAGACCAGTTTCCCCACTGGTGAGTTATTCATTCTAACTGCAGTTAGCTTGCTGGCAACTAAATAAAAATTTAAATGCAGGAGATATAACCTTGTTTCATTGGTCAGAAGAATCATTGCTTCAATAAAAATGTAGAATACTCATGAGACAATTGTTTACTGAT
The DNA here is from genome assembly GCF_047511675.1 of Marmota flaviventris. Lineage (NCBI taxonomy): Eukaryota > Metazoa > Chordata > Mammalia > Rodentia > Sciuridae > Marmota > Marmota flaviventris. The sequence continues at coordinate 58,201,180 of NC_092505.1, read as the reverse complement.
AAACCAGAGAGGGCTATATGGCCCTCAGAGAAGGTAGGCTATATGGCCTTTTTTGACTGTGTGGGTGGAGAATAGCAATTTCTAAAAAAAAAAAAAGATGACAATTCCAGATGTCCGATTCCCAGGTGTCAGATATGATTGCAACTATCTAGTTTCTTTTCTATATTCTTTGCTGGACAGTGAGCTCCTTGATGGTGGTGACAGTGTCTTACTCATCTTGAGATCTCCAGGTCTCACTTCAGGTTTTAGAAAGAAGTAGATTTTCAAATAAGTAGTTCGTCAGCGAATGCATATATGATATATGAATGATTCAAGCAATCTCTCTCTTCTTGAAGAAAAAGTAAGTGGCAATGCCAATTTTTCAAAGCCAAATTATTCATTTCTTTCTTCAGAAGGATTAGTAATAATCTAGTTTGTATGTAATCCCACTTTCCAATGAGGACACATTAAAGTAATAAAGACTTTTTATTTTATATAAATTAGTTTAGAAAATAAACTATATTCATATATAAAAATAAGTTCATATATGTAGATATATTTTAGCTTATAGTAGATGGAAATGAAAATCAAGGTGATCATCAGTGTGTCCTAGGTTTGACCAAAGACAGTAGCAAGCAAACTCTTGAATATTATTTGAATGATAGCCAGGGATTGATGAGGACATATTGAGAGTAACTCAGGGCAAAGGAAAAATCATAAGAAATTGGACAAAAATGGGAATGATCAAGAGTTAAAAGAAAAACGATAAGGGTACAATTTGATTCATACCATGCAGAAAATAACCAAGGAAATGAGGAAACATTAATAAATACACATGAATCTACATATTTACTAATATTTGAAACAATAGGCAGTTGAAATTAGTGGGGTTTTTGTTTGTTTGTTTGTTTGTTTTTGCTATATTGCCCAGGCTGACCTCAAGCTCCTGGAGTCAAAGGATCTTCCTGCCTCAGCCTTTCAAGTGGCTGGGACCACACTGCACCCCAACATGCCTCGCTTGAATTAACATTTCTTAAGCAACAGAATGATGTGATGGAAAGTTTGTTTTGAAATCTATGCCAGGAAAAACTAAAGACCAGAAGGAAAAATGTCCTGGAGGACATCATGAAGATACAATGGTGAGGTGTCTGGGGCATGTAAGAATGATGTCCATGGGATTAGTTAGGGAAGGGGAGATATGAAAGATGTTGGTTGAAACAAACCACAGGACTTTGTACTAGGATAAAGCACAAAAAGTGAAAATTAAATTTGGGATTGTGTTCAAAGAAAGTAAGGATACAGGTATCACTAATGATAACAGGAAGTTAAAATATTTTGAAGGGGACAGTCATTAAGTTGTTTAATTTTAGTACCATTAAAATAGGTACCTCTGGATGTAACTGGAAATTTAGGACCAATTTCCAAAGCTTCCTTCTTCTCAGCCTGATTGTACTCCACTCCAGAAATGACTTTCTGTTTGTTTGTTTCATTGGCAGGTGTTGGACCAAACTGGAGTATGACCCCTGTATTTATAAACCTCTGAATTGAGGAAATTCTTTCATTTATTCCTTTATTCAAGAAATACGAGCCAGGCATGGTGGCCCACATCTATAATCCCAGTGGCTCAGGAGACTGAATAGCAGGATTGTGAGCTCAAAGCCAGCCTCTACAACGTAGTAAGGCATAAGCAACTTAGGGAGACCCTGTCTCTAAACAAAATATTAAAAAAGGGCATGGGATATGGCTCAGTGGATAAGCATCCCTGGGTTCGATCCCTGGTACCAAAAAAAGAAAGAAAAAGAAATATGAATCAAGTACCTTCTCTGCAATACAAACAGTGCTTAGTGTTATGAATACAAAGATGAAAAGAGGACCATTGAGTAGTGATGCAAACAAATAATTACAATAAATATAATGAAGCTAATGTAGTCATCTGTTTTAGTTAGGTTTTGCATTGCAGTGACAAAAACACCCAACAAAAACAATTTAGAGGAGGAAAAGTTTATTTGGGGTTCACAGTGTCAGAGGTCTCTGAGCTTAAGGTAAGTCAGCACACAATGGAGGAGGGGCCCAGCAGAAGAAAGCTGCTCAGCTCATGGCAGGGTTAGGAAGCAGATAGAGATCTAGGGAAGCAGTTTCAGGGCATATGAACCCTTCCAGATCATGACCCAAGTGACCCACCTCTTTTAGCCATACCCTTGCTATGCCCCCCATCCAGTATATTCTCTTTTTTAAAAATTTTTATTAGTTATTGATGGATTTTTATTCATTTATTTGTTTATGAATGTGGTGCTGAGAATTGAACCCAGTGCTTCACACATGCTAGGTAAGTGCTCTACCACTGAGCCACAACTCAAGTCCCAGCCAGTCTGTTCTAACTAGGATGAACTGATTAGGTTACAGCTTTCATAGTCCTTTACTTCTGAACATCCCTACATTAACACAGGAGATTTTAGGGATATACCTCACACCTAAGCCATAACATCATCCTTGCCCGAGGGTAAAGTTCAAGGTATAAAACTCATCATAAAACTCTATCTCCAGCTCTGTCCCCACCTGCTCAGCAGAAAATCCAACCCATTTCAAAATTCTTCAAAATAGTTGAGAATTCCTCAGAAAGTACCATAAATTTCTCTCTGCTACCAATTGGCATTCTTTTTATGCATTAAAATCATGGAAAGTTCTGGATCTAAATTTGTTTCAGAATTGTTAGACTAAAAAAGTGTAGAGTAAGGTCTAATGATCTATGAAGTTAAACAGGCAGGAAATCAGAAGTCCATATTGCTTCTGACTTCTGCAAAATTGATCCCTAATTATCTTTTATGAAACAGTACCTAGTCTTCATAGGAATGCTCTCATAGGGATTCTGTTGGTTGAGGGAAACAAAGAAAGGCAAACATGTTTGTTCTATATATTTGGAAATATTTTGGTGTGACCTGGGCTGGCTTCTTTTAATGGAATGCAGCTGTTTGCTCTTTTGAACCTTGTTTCTTTTGTTTGTCTTCTCTTTTGTCTGGTAACAGAACCTGTAGCCAATTTTAATCTTGGTTGTTTAGGCTTAGATAATCTTTTCTCAGGCAACTACCTCTGGTCTGAATACTGTCTTTGAGACTTGCTCCTGACAGGGCCCTTAGAACTGCTTGCCCTTTCTTTTCTCCTTCCTTCCTTCCTCCTCCCCCTTCTTTCTTTCTACCTTTCTTTTCCTCTTCTTTTCATCCTCCGTTTCTACCTCATTGAAAATTACTAAGAAAATAGGTTTTGAGCGTACTCACCACAAAAAGTGATAAGTATGTAAGGTAATACATAGGTTAAAAAACTTTAGCCATTCCACAGTGTATACATATATCAAAACATCATATTGTGCATATTGTGTGTGTGCACATGTATGTATATACACACACATAGATATATATGCAATCTTACTTGTCAATTAAAAAAATTAAATAACTTTAAACAATTTGACCTCTTTGCAACTGTTCTGGCCTAGCATTTTCCCTTCTCCTTTTTACACAATGATTCCTTCTTACACCATGATTCCTTCTTATCATTTATGTCTAGCTTCAGCATCACCTTCTAGAGACCTTGAATCTTTATCTAAGACATTTCCCCATGTTCTTTCCATTATTTTCACTTTATTCTTTTTTTGCTTTTTTCCTAGTCTAATTGCAAACTATGCTTATATATTTGTATATTTATCTCTTATTTATTTATAATCTATTTCACTAGTCTGTAAATTCTAAAAAGACAAAGGAAGTATGTTTGATTGTTTGACATTATTGCACTGTAGATATTCTTCAATAAATATTTGGTAAACAGATGCTTGAATTGGAGCTAACCTCGATTGAAGATAAATATGCCAGCATTAACTCAACAAAATTGTGTGATAAAGAGTGTTTTAAGGCTTTCCATTGGTGGTGAAGGCCAAAACTTTGAATTGAAATAGGCTGAATGGGAAGCCTGTGAAAATATTTATATTTAATTTTTTTCCATTAAAATTGTGCAACCCAGCTGAAGTCATGTGGAGTTCTATAATTCCAGAAATCCCAGCTGGGTTTCAAGGCTAATCAGCAATTGAACATGGTTGATCCCTTGACCTAGTTTTTGCTGAAATCCCTCCTGAGACATCAAATGATTAATTATTGGATTAACAAACTAAAGATTAACAGTGCCTCCTGGTTCAGATGGTTTGCAAAGGTAATGTAAGGGGTTCGTATTTTTTTTGTCTGTCTCTTGAAAGATTTCTCTCTGCCCTTAAATTATTTTCTGTGGTTTCTGTATATTACTGAAAGGACTGTCACCTATTGATTTTTATTTTTCTTTCAGTACAGCTAAAAAAGTAGATGTGAGGTCCACAAGGTGAACAGGGAGAAGGAGAGCCAGTATAATCAAGGAATGGAATTCTGCATGATCTTAGAGAAGATAACTATATATTTAAAGCTCCCTGAAAACAGCACTGAAGATTATTAAGATAATTTTCTGTTACAGTTGTGAGAATGGAAAATAGGAACATAGTGAAAGCTTTTATATAACATCTTCAGTCTCTGTTCTCAGAAGAAGTCTCCATTATGCTTAGATTATTTAACTTGAGTAAACTTAGGTAAAACAATTAAGTCTTATGTAGGGAATAACAACACATATGAATGTGGGTGAGTGTAACTATAAGAGTAAGGAAAGAGAAAAGTCATGTGTGTACAGCAAAAAAGAAACAAACAAACAAACAAGTTTTCTTCCCCTTATAGAGAGTGAAATCCTTAGAATTCCAAAAGTGCCTGGTAGAACTCAAGCCAAATGTGTGCATATCACGTGACTCAGCAATTCCACTCCCAAGTATATACCCCTAAAACGCATATGTCTATATTTGAACATATAGAAGCACAACTTATAATAGTCTCAAGCTGGAAACTATCACATGTCCAATAACAGTAGGAAGGAAAAAGAAATTGTGATATATTCACCTAATGGAATATTATCCATGGAAAATTAAGATATAAACTATGCTCAACAGAATGAAAAGAAAACCCTTATGAATATAATACTGAGCAGTCAGAAAACAGACAAAAAGAATACTTATAATTTAAATTATATAAAATATGAATATAGGCAAATACATGCTATTAGAAATAAGGGTGGTAATTCCCCCTTGAAGAGCCGGTGCTTCTGGAATGCTGGTAATATTCTGCTTTCTGACCTGGTATTGGTTAAATGGTTATATTGAAATTGATAAAGTTCATCAAACTGTATGCTTATGATATATGTAATCTTCTGTATGAGTACGTAATATATTAGGTTTTAAAACAGTTCTCCTTTAAGACTAAGGATTTCCCATTTCCTCAACTATTAAATAGTTGTTGTTGTTTTTCCTTCCCTAGTTTGATTCTTTTTGGTTAGTGTCTTGAACATTTAAAAGAGAAATAGAAAGCAGTGATTTAAATGGCTAAGCCCAGATGAAAAGAGTGAGAATAAAAGAATATTAAATGGGGAGGGAAGCAAGAAAGAAAAGGGGAAAAAAAAAAAAAGAAATCCCATCACCCAATGTCAGTCCTTGTTACTGCTTTCTGGCAACAGCTGCCATCTTCCTCCAGCCTATCCACAAAAAATAGCCAAGTTCTACATAGTCTAGGGTCTTTGTCAGGAAGACATAGCCAAAATTGCATGGGCATAATCACATGCATAAAAATATTCACATTTCTCTCAATAGAGAAAGAAAAAAAAAGGGAGAGAGAGAGAGGGGGAAGGAAATACAAAAAAAGAAAGGGAAGCTCCACCTTCAGTGACACTTTGTAAATTCCCACCTGCAGACTATTTTGAGATGTTTCCTATTTTCTTGTCACTTAACTATTGAATAACTACTTTGGGGAATGTACTCAACAGAAAAAAATCATTAAATTATAGTCTTTAATTCAAACACATTTAAATTATATTTACTCCTCAATATAAGCAAAAACACTAAACTTAGTTTTTCAATACCATGACCAAATTTCATCTTTTATCTATTTCAAACAGTGTTTATATAAGTGAATTGCCTTGGTTCTCAGAAAATTTTATTGGCCCACAGGAGATAAAACTAAAAATTACTTTCTGACAAGAATCTTTCGAGTGGCTAAAACTTGACCTGGCTCGGGTCAGTGAGTTAAGCTACACAATAAAATGACAAGAGTTAAACATTTCAATCCTAGGTATCACTGATGTGTACCATGATTTGTGATGGCTCTTATCTGCTTCTGGGGTGTCTACATAATAACTTATAAATGAAAAAAAGCCAAATGCCTTTTTTATCTACATGATACCAATCTTCGGAAACATCTGCATGACCCACTTTCCATCCAGAAATGAAACATTAACATAGCACTGTTACTGGTTTGCAATAAGCTGGAAAACAAGCTGTCAGAGTCAAAAGAAACCTCATGGCCTGCAGTCCTAGGTGGAAGAAACTGCAGTGTGCACCTGGTACCGATTCCTCACTCTTTTAAATGAGAAGTCAGAGCTCATTCAGAGTTTCAGATAATAGGCAAGCTGAGCCCAGGCCCATCCAGATGTTTCGTTCCTAGTAGTATGTAATGCATGTTATACATTAATTTTTAAAAACCTGGTTTCTGTTTGATTTTAGAGCACAAAGAGATAAAGTATTTTCAGTTTATAAATTCTAGGTATCAAATAATTATGGAACTGAGGGTACAGATTATAGCATAAATGTCTCCCAGAAGCTACTTTAAACAAATATGTGCCTACAAGAAAATTTTCTCTGTCCTTTATCTTTTCTTCCATAAAAGATTTCCTTCTTCTCATCTTTTCCCAATATTTATTAGTATTCAATTATCAATTTTTATGCATTTGTTCTTTTTATATATGGGTTAAACTGTAGGATGATTTTGAAATAATCACATGCATTAAAATATTCACATGTAGACATTTCATTAGGACCAGTTATAGAATATTGAATTATGAAAAAAATTCTTACAGAAATTTGTACCCCAGTTCAATTTCATTTAAAAAAATATTTTGGGGCAGAATGTTCTTTTGAATTTAAAAATAATAAATTAAGGGGCTGGAGCTGTGGCTCAGGGGAGAACACTTGCCTGGCATGTGTGAGGCCCTGGGTTCAATCCTCAGCACTGCATGTAAATAAATAAAATAAAAGATCCATTGACAACTAAAAAATATCTTTTTAAAAAAATAATAGATTAGTTTTCTCCTCCTTAATGTTAATAATTGTGAAACTTAAACATATTTGGCAGTAAAATAATATTTTTATTTAAATACATTTTTATAACATCCTTAAAATTAAAAAAAAATATTTTTCTCCCTTGGAAAAACTAAGGTTTAAGTAGTTGAGTGACATGAGAGTACTGTAAGATAATGCTATAATATTTTACAGTTTACCAAGTATTGTGACACAAATTAAACTTAGCCTGAGTCTGAGAAGCAGGCAGGAGATGCACTACTGCCGTTTCACAGATGAGGAAACCCAAACTAACAATGGCAAAGAGTTGTTTGCATAGTCACAAAGGGGTTTAGTGACAAGAAATGACTTGAAACTAGATTTTTGGTCTCCAAGTCCTGTGGGTTTTGTTGTTGTTGCTATACTACTGTTACCCATCTTTTCTTTCACTCTGCTTTCACAAAGTGCTATAACAAACTGCTTTCACCACTCCACAAGGTGGTTCTAGGGTGGCCTATTCAGAGATCATACTTAGGAAGACATATTGAATTATGAATTCTGGCTATGCAAACCTCCACCCTCCTACCCAAGTGAAAAAATGCTGGCAATGCCATCTGTTTAGTCAAGTATTTGCCTGATGGCTGTGGGAGGATCGACAACTGTACCATCATGGATTCAGGCCCTGGTGAGTAAATATTGAAACATGTGTTTGTTTCTGTACATGTGCCTCAGGGCTCAGTGATGGGCACATTTTAAGGATCTAAATAATAATAGTTATGGTGATGCTGCCAGCCCCAGTGCTGCTGCAGTACCTGAGCTTCACTTGAAGGAGAGCTGTGGTCCTTTTCCTGATTACACACCCTCCCTCTCATTCATGGAGTGTCTCCAACCAGATCCCTGCTGTCCCTATTTGCCTGTCTTAGTTCTCTCCTTCCTGTTCTCCCAACCATATATTTTCTCTTTTGAAAGGGCCTACTATGTTTTCCCATGAGTTTTTGATAATAGATTTCTTCCAAGGAGATGCCTAAATTTCTATTTTTTTTTTTCTCCTCTATATGGTGGACTACCTTACTCCATGTTTCAATAGAAGCAACAGTCATCAAGGATTTCTTGAGTACTGGTTATATCAGACAATATGGGGCTATACAAAACAAATAGAAAGTTATGCCATCAAAATTGATTTGGAAGACAAAGAATGAGAAGATCTAAGGAAAATAGACTTTAATGAGGTCCCAAAATTATATATGACAGTATATCCAGGACAATCATGAGACTAAAGGAATTGGTGAGGATACATAGGTATGGTTTTCAGGAAGAAGAGAAATGGTGTCAGTGGTGATTTAGGTGGGCTTAGGCCCAGTAATCTCTATCAGCACTCATACCTAAGTTACCACAATAAAAATGCAATTCAAATTTTAAAAAGTGAGGGCACTATGCAATCTCAGCCTCAAGGATAAGTCTGCTTCCTTCAGACCATGTTGCCAAATAACCCACGTTCCTCATATTTTGAAGTCATGGAGCTACACTGGGAAGTGATTTTCAAATGAAATAATACATGCAGAATTTTAAAGAAAATTTGAGATATTTTTTCGGTTGGAGATAGATGTTTGTACAAAACCAGTAACAAGTATGGGCAAAAGTGAAGCAGCTAAAACAGAAGGAAGGCATGTTGGGTTGCAGAGAGGACCTAACGTGGGGATTGGAAAAGAAGGGTGAACTCTTGGAGATTCCTGAAGACCAGCAATAGTGATAGCTAACATTAACCAATCCTCAGTTGTGTGCTGGACTCTGTGTTTAGGACACTTATTATAATACATTATCTTATTTTAGTTTCACACAATTCTATGAAAAGGTATTATGAACCCTATTTGAGATGATGCAATGCAAGGGTTAAAGAGATTGACCAGAGTCACACAGCTAATAGGAGAATATATATAAATCTACATTTCATGCTCTTTCTCTTTTCCATTCTTTGAATAGCAAGTAGGTTAGATTGTCTATGCTAGGAAGTTGGGGAACTTTATACGTTTTATTTATTTAAAATTAATTAATTATTTTTGCACTACAGGGGATTGAACTTAGGGGTGCTTTACCACTAAGTTACATCACCAGCCCTTTTTTATCTTGAGACAGGGTCTTTCTGTGTTGCTGAGGCTGATCTTGAACTTGTGATCATACTGCCTCAGCTTCCTGAGTAGCTGGGATTATGAGTGTCACCATGCCCAGGTAGGTTTTATATGTCAATTAAATTTTATTTTTGTCAAAATAATATATGAATACAGTTTTAAAAGTCAAATATAAAACTTATAACAAAATTCAGCAGTTCCCTCTCCACCTTTCCCTACTGTTCTCCAGGTATTGCTCCTAGCAGGCAATCATGTCCATTTTCTTAGTTTCCTTTTTTATTCTAATGCATTTTTCATATTTCAAAATGACATACTTAGATTCTTATTTATTGTTTTGATGTCTTAAGCACTATTGATATTTTGTTTTTATAAATGAGGATTTATCTTTTGTATACTTTTATCTTTTGTCCCTTTTTCACTCCATATTCTCAAGCTATATAATTTCTAAGCAAATTAATATTTAATATTTGTATTATGATGATAATATAAATACTGTTCACTGTATAAGTAGTAATGTATACTGATTATGTTTCCTTGTTATACAATGTTTGGTTTTAATTGGAGTAAGAAATTGTCTCTGTTTTTTAATGATTTCATTTCTTATACACCTGTTGGTTATTTTTTCTAAATGTCCCACAGATTTTTTAAACACTTCACAATATTTCAATATTGCTAAGTGCATGGGGAACCTATCAGGTTTTTTGCTTGTTTGTTTTAGTAATGAGAACCATTTCTGCCCTTATCTCCTGTCCCAATCTAGAACGGTTGCCCTGCTAACATCCTCTATTTCTCTCCTGTTCTGGAGTTCTTATCTCCTGTATCCTGAATTTCCCCTATTTCTCCATTTGCTCTCTTACCTTTAGTGTAGCACACACCCAAGAACCGTTCTAAGGAAGCATCCATGGAAGGTTCAGTTCTGAGTCCTGGAATGCCTAAAAATTCTCTACTTGTAATTGATTGATAATTTGACTATATATAGAATTTAAGGTGGAATTTTCTCTTAGATTTTTGAAGGTATTTCTACACCATCTTGCAATCCAGTGATTTTTCAAATGTTCATGACTTGATTTGTTTTTTAGAGTTCTCTCTTATGCTATTATTTTCTATAAGTCGTGGTGCCTGAGTCTTGTTCCTGTCCTTTCCCTTCTATTATTCATCTCTTTGTCATATATTTTACATTTGAGTGCTTTCTCTATCTTTGTCTTTCACGCTTTCTGTTTCATTTTTATTTTCATATTTTTATTTACCAAAAGTTCTCTCTTAGCCTCTAGTTATTCTTTCCTTTGCATTTTTGTTTGAAAAGTGCAATAACTTCTTTGTTTCCCACAGATATTAAATTGTGAGTATTTTGTTCTTGGGAAAGATTTTCATCTTTCATGTTTTCATTTTTTCCCTATGCTTTTTTATGTTTGTTTTGATCTGTTTTTCATATTGAAGGTTTTTTTTCATATATGTGGAGTCTTTGCTTGCCCATTTATATTTAAGAAGGAGGAACTATGAAACTGGAAGTTCTGCATATAGAGGCAGCATCCAGTGACTGCGCTTTTGCATCTGTCCCCAGGGACTCTTGTACTTTCAAGTCCTGAAACTCTTGGAGGTTCTACAAAAGAAATCACCCAGATTCTCGTTGGTATTCTCCTCTACAACCATTTTTTGTTTCTTCCTCCTTTCATCTAAGAGAGCTATTCCTTCATCCACTGTGTTTCTTTTTTATTTTCTCTAACCCAATGAGTTAAAGAATAAAATTACTTTACAGATAGATATAATTACCTTTTAGATATAATTCACATAACATAACGTTTTAGTGGTATTTCTGAGATATGGGAGATACGTGTACACTCAATCTGCCATGTTTAAAAATTGGTGCAGATGGTGCTCGCTGGAAGCAGATCAACAGTTGTGAAAGGAAGGGCAGAGGGAGCAGATTGATCCTGGGGAGAAGTCAAGCCGCAATGCAGCTCTGACTAAGCTGTGGCTAACCCAGCAGGGAGCTCTGGAGTGTGCAGCCCTGGGTCAGAACTGTCCTTCCAGCAGAAATGGCTGGGCCTTTCCTGGATGTGGGCTGTCTTGGGAAAGGTGGCTCTTTGGAGCTGAGGCTGAGTCTGAAGGAGCTGACAGCTAGAGGCTTCCTGCTAATTGCAACTCTCCCAGCTGGGCAGTAAGTCCTTCCCTGAGGGGGACAGTCATGTCTATACAAACAGAAAGCTCCACATAGATAAAGCTCACCTTTATTAAGATATAATTTATATAACATACAATTCTCTCACATGAAGTTTACAATTCATTGACTTTTAGAATGTTCACTGAATTGTGCATCCACCAATGCTATTTAATTTAGAATATCTGTGACTCCCAAAGAAGCCCTGTTTCCCTTGGCTATCATTCCTCAATCCCTTTATCACCTCCGGCAACCACTAATCTACTTTGTTTCTATAGATTTGCCTACTCTGGACCCTTTACAAAAATGGAATCATACGATATGTAGCCCTTAGCATAATGTGTTCAAGGTTCATTATTGCAGCATACATCAGTTCTTCATTTCCTTTTATTGCAGAATAATATGCCATTACGTGGATATGAGTTACATTTATCAATTGATAAGTATTTGGATTATTTCTACTTTTTGACCATTATAAAAATATAGCTATAAATATTTATGCACAAGTTATTGTGTGGGCATATTTTCATTTCTGTTGGATATATACCTAGGTGAGGTTGTATATTCCTAGCTGGGTTGTATGATAGATCTATTTAACTGTTTGAGGACCTACCTGACTGTTATCCCATTTTACAATCCCATAAATACTTTATGAGGGTTCTAGTTTTTTCATATCCTCACGAATACTTGTTAACTGTCTTTTTTTTAAAAAAAAATATTTTTTTTAGTTGTAGTTGGACACAATACCTTTATTTAATTTATTTATCTTTATGTGGTGCTGAGGACCGAACCTAGCACCTTGCACGTGCTAGTTGAGTATTCTATCTCTGAGCCACCTACAACTAAAAAATAAATGTTTTTTTTTTTTTAGAAAAAGAAAATAACTATTAAACTTATATATTCTGTATGCAACATTATATTAAGCATTATAAGACATAGGGCCAATGTCTTCTTTCTGGTTATTATTTTATAATTCTTATTCACTAGGACATTTGCCTTTTAATTTTTATTTATTTATTTACTGCTAAAATTATAGTGTTGAATAGTATAATGGTCATGCAATGAATAATTAAAATATGCCACTTAAGAATTCTTGCATGGTTGACCTATTACCCATTATGTAGTTCATTTTGTGTAGGCTTGTTTAAATGCCTATACATCTAGAAAAGATGGATTGGGTACCCAGTATTTGCCAGGCAAATGAATTAAATGCCAGAGATACAAAGAAATATAAAATATGTTCTTTACATTTTGAGTTCACAATATGGTGGGGAAAAGTTACATATTATAAAGAAATTTCCCCCCATTTTCTAAACCATCATCTTAGCTTACACCAAATGATCTTGTCCCTGACATTCTAAAAGATTTACTAAATAATTTATCTTTAGAATTCTCTTTAGCTTTTTTGGGGGGGGGTACTGTAGTTTTGGTTTAGAGATGGGGTCTTGCTGAGTTGCTTAGCACCTCATTTTTGCTGAGGCTGGCTTTGAATTTGCCGTTCTCCTGCCTTAGCCTTCAGAGCCTATGGGATTACAAGTGAGCACCACTGTACCCGGCAACACACCTCTAAATAAAGAAAATAATTTTCTTTTTTAGGATCCTATGCTGATTTACTGTGTCCACCATTGCTTTTTGTAATTACGAGCCATTTTAAATAAATCTGTTTACACTTTTGGTAGAAAAACTATTTTTGCTGGGCGTGGTGGCTAGGGAGGCTGAGACAGGAGAATCAAGAGTTCAAAGCCAGCCTCAGCAATAGAGAAGCACTAAGCAACTCAGTGAGACCCTGTCTCTAAACAAAATACAAAATAGTGCTGGGGATGTGGCTCAGTGATGGAATACCTGTGAGTTCAATACCCAGTACTGAAAAAAGAAAAAAAAAACTATCTTATACTTGTTTGTCTGCAGTTCCTCATTATAGAGAACCATTCCTCCCTCTTACCCTGCCACTTTTGTTAATTTGGCAAAAGTTATCAATTTTCAGTGTTAAGAATCCTTTACTGGGATGGGGATGTAGCTTAGTGGTAGAGCACTTGCCTAGCACATGTGAGGTACTGGGTTCGATCCTCAGCACCACATGAAAGTAAATAAATAAAATAAAGGTACTGTGTTCATCTACAACTAATATATATTTTAAAAAAGAATGCTTTACTATCTCCTGTGATCACTAAACATTTACCCATAAAGGTTCTGTGAAATTGACTTTCCTTGTTCATTTAAAATTAGGAAAAATATTCAGCCTTACATATGAAATTTTTACATAGTAATCTTGTTTTCCATTTTAGCAAATAAACTCATTTAAAGGGGACTAAGTAGGGCAGAGAGATATATTCTAAAATCAATAGGTATAATTAAATAACATAATACAAAGCTGGAAAATGACAATTTTTGAAAAAAAGATAATGACGGGACTTCAATAATATAATGGAATGGGAAAACAAAAAAGACTATAAAGATTTTTAGAATTTAATCTTTGTAGCACATATTTTTAGTTTTACAAATTCTTGGAAAGTGAGAAAAGTTTATATGAGTTTCAAGTCTCATCTTGAAATTGTTAGCACAAAGGACCGAGCTGGATGCAAACTTCATAAATCAGGAGAGTCTTTATTCAGCAATGGAGTCACGCCTCTGGTGGACCCACGTTCCTGGTGGAAAATGAGCCACTGACCAATGGGGGAATCTGTGCTTATATAGGTTACACTGAGAGGTGATTTGATTAATGAATGTGTCAGTTTGGGCACTCAGGAATTAGAAATCTATTTTTACTGGGCCAGATGGGGGCGGGGTTCTGGGGTCAGCAATCAGTATCTGGGAAAGGGTTTATTAGAGAAGACTATCATTCTAGGCTTGATGAATATCTCCTCCCCAGGATTTGTCTTGTCACTGGAAAGAATGTGTTGGGAAAGGATCAGTGTTATCAATGTGTTGCCTTCTTCCTCACTCCTTCTTCCCATGCCCCACTATTTTGGGGTTTGTCATTTTCCATATCTAATAAAAATAAATATACTTTAGTCTGAAGCTATGGCAGAAATTCACAGATGTCTTTCCTACCTTCTCCCTCAGATTCCTGCTTCCTTTTAGCTAAGTGGACTCTGATTCTATTCTGTTTCTTAGGAACTGACCTAACTGACCCCTCATGGGGCACATTTCTTTACATTTAACTATGATTTCTCATATGAGGGATGTATTCTATCTCTAGGCATGGCCAAGTAACTGATGTGCTTCCATTTTGAGCTCAGAATATTGATTCTCACAACTCTAGGTAATTTGAAGACCTGGAATTACCAGCAAATGTTATGTTTCTTCAGAAATTGAGGATTTTGTAGAATGAATGAATCTTTCCATCTGTCATGTATTATTGTAGATGATATCTAGAGAAAAGTTTGTAAGATTGTACCAATTCATTACAGGCTTCAGAATATACTTTCAGTTTTTTTTAAAAAAAATTATATTCACAATGTCTCTTTTCTTGTCATTTGTCTCCTAAAAATATAGAGCCATAGGAAAACATCCTCAAATGAACCCTGCTACAGCAGTTGGTCTCCTATTAAGAGAGATTTTAATATAATAAGAACATTCAAGAAGCAGGAAATGATTTTTTTAAAAAACAAAAACGAGTGATTTTAATTCAAAATCCACCAATGTTTCCAATTCATGACAAGAAAGAAAATATTTAAGTCTTGCTCTGGATTTTCACATACAGTCAGAAAATTGAGTGAACTGTATTTTCTGTTTGTCTTTTTTTATTGTAATTTCATTGTTTATACTGCACCATAATGAGAGGAGCATTGTATGTGAAATCATTGTGAGTTGTTGTTGGCAGGAAGAAGAACAGCCAGAATAAACGATTAAAAAAGAGAATGAGGCGAGGGTCTGGTGGGGATAAGGTGGGGAGCCGCAGCTGCTGCCTCAGCATGAGAACAGAGACCTGTTATGCACGTAGGGGGAACACATGGTCAGCTTCCATCTTTGCAGAGCCTCTATTTCCTCTGAGTTCTCTGCTGACTCTGGTTCTCATTCCAGAAGGAACTGGCACAATGTTTACTACCTGGAGGGATCAGAAATAAAAATCAAACCCCCCGTGGTGCCTTTGAACAAGTAAGCTTAGAAAGCTACAGAAGGGTGGACAGATTGCTCGTAGAAAAGGGAGGTGGGTATGACTTCTATAGTATGGTCCTGAGGGAATACTATTTATGGGTGACCAGGAAGAAGGAAGAATAAGATCTCTGCCAGACAAAAATCTCATTGCCTAGGTAGGAAGTGATGAGAGACACTGGAGCTGTGTTTTTAAACCGTTTAGAGGATGCTTAGGAAAAATGGGCACACGGAAGCAGCCATTCCTCTGTTGCCAAGAGGCAATTTCCTTCCCTTGGCATGGTGAGCCCATTTTCACATAAAACACACTGGCACCTGGACACAAAGCTCCTTGCAAATTTTCCCAAATGTACTTTCTGGAACATGTCAGGTGCATAGTGGTCAACTGAGATCACAGAACCTTAAAATTAAAAAGCTAGAAGGGGACTTAGAGGTCATCCTGTCAGCTGTGTATGCCCAACACACTCTGAGTGAATCATGAGTTTTCATCTAGTTTGGCATTTGCCTGTGAATTTACATGATGTCACTTCAATGCTGACAAATGAGCAGCCTGGCTAGAGCCAACACTTGTGTGGGATGCTTCATCCACAGGCGTTAGCTGGTTAATTTGATGAGAAATCAGTTCTTTCTGACTCAGTGGACAGCGACACCAACACTGTCACCTGGTCTGAGCTTCATTTTCCTGCCACAGTCTCTGTGATTACCGGGTCGCTGAGTACCCCTCTTCCCCATTTTGCTGCTGACTTCCTGGTGGGTTAATTGGCTCTTCTTTACTCTTGCTCTGCCCAGTTTCCTGGCACACTGCCTTCCCACACAATCTCTCTCTTCAAATTAGGGGAAAAGAGGAACAGAAACCAGGCCTCCTATTTCAGGGTAAGGGTTGGTTGTCCAACTTCCTCTTAATTGAAGTTCTTCCCTTCAAGATCTCTCCATTCCCCTCAATCCCTCTCTCAACAGCACACTGGGAGGATTAGGCAATGGAAAGGGATGCATTGATTCTGATTTTAGCCGATAGGTCCAGGCTGGAGACCAGGTTAGACACAAAACAGAAAATGCCGAGATTTATCTCCAAAGAATAACCTCAACTTGAGCAAAGTCACAGGACTCTGAATCCTTCAGCTAAAGAAACCCTGTAGCTACAGAAGCAATGAATCAAAAGCAGAGTGGGCCACAGGCCTTTCTCTTAAACCCACGTGGCCAAAACCAGCCTCCTTACCTGAAGCCCCAAGCCTGAGAGAAAGAAATAAACCCATCAGAGAGGGGAACATTTAGAGAAACCAGGGAGACTATATAGCTGAGATGAACCAAAACAGGATGAGGCAAATTTCAAGTTGAGACTAAATACAAGCAGTGTCCGTCTATTTCATTTCTGAACCAATAAGTAGTCCTAATCCTGTCAGAGAAGCTTGAGAATTATGATAGTTTAACATCCATATTAAGCGGGGAAAATCCATAAATTCTGAAACAGTGATTTTCAACCTTGGCTTCACAAGGAAATCATTTAGGAAAAAAAAATTTTTTAAAGTATTGCTGCATGGGTCTTGCTCTCAGAAATTCTGGTTTAATTGGTCTGGGGCATTGGCTGGATATTGGGATCATTAAAGTCAGTCAAGGTAAATCTAATCTAACAGTCGTGGCTGAGGACCACTGTTCTGAAAGGAAATGATCATATGTAATAGACTAATTTTCCAGAGAGTAAGTTTATTTTTATTTTCTCTAGAGAGAGGTACTATAAAAGCACCTTGGAATCACTTTAGGGCTCTCCTTCAGAGGGAGGTTACTTTGGAATTTGAAGGTGGTTTCTTTCAGACAGGCAGGTGTGTATAGGAGCCCCCTGGAGTCCGAGCTCAATAGTCACTGTCTAGAGAGGATATAATTAGATATTTTGCATTTTGACAGTTCAAAAGAAAAGACTGCTCAGCTCTTAGTTGCAGATCCTCAGAGAGAGAAAAAGGAGAGTGGTTCAGGGTTCCCTGAAGTCCTGGCAGGTGTCTGTCTATGACTTTTCCCTTTGTTTTTGCTGCTCTGTGCCTGAAATTTTCTTCTCCCTCTCATCAAGTTTCCAGCTACAATATCAATTCTTCTCCCTGAAGTTTCCCCTGACTACCTTAGGTAAAATTAATCTGTCTCCCATTCAAAGAGTATTGCATGCATATTTCTATTTCTGCACTTGTCACATTGTATTGCAGTTATTTGTTTCCATGCCTGTCTTCTCTCCCTTCTGAAAATCAGACTTTGCTTTTCATCTTTATGTAATGAATGTCAAGAGTGCCTGACATATGATCGGTGCTGAACAAATATTTATGGAACTAATCAGAAACAATAGGTTAGGTACCAAGATAGTTCTGCATCCTATTTAACTTACAATGCAATTAAAATATGTGTGCAAGTAATTAGTGGCAGAAAAGAATAAAGTATAATCATCTCTATCTTTAAAGCACTATGAAATTTATTTAAACACTGGCCAAATAAGAACATAAAATGCATAAAGCAGAAATTGTCCAATATGCCACCAATCAGTTGTCCAGGGACTTGGAGCATTGTGTGTATGGAATAGAAGAGTGGCTGGAGGTGAGGCTGGGAAGCCTGACTGGAGTTTATTGTGAGAAGCTGTGTTTGCTACAGGAGGCATTTGGACTTCAAGGTTTTGTGGGGCTATAGGACTCCTCTGATCAGGAGTTGACAGAATCATATTTGTGCTTTTTAAAAGGATCAATCTGCTGGCTTTCTGGTAGATTCATCATAGCATGGTAAAGCAGGGAACCCAGGAGGAAGTCTATCATCCAAACAAGAGATTGAGAAAGTGTCTTTTATTCTTAATTCCAAATAATAGACTTACCAATAACTGAATCATGTCCCCCACAAATTCCTGTGTTGAGACCTTAACCTCTAGTACCTCAGAATGTGACCATGTTTGCAGACAGATTATTTGAAGAGGTAATTAAATTAAAATGAGGAAAATTAGGGTGGACCCTAATGCAATATGACTGTTTTTTTCTTATAAGAAGGGAACATTAGGACAGACACACAGAAAAGACTCTGTGAAAATACAGGGAAACATGATGAGAAAGAATTGAGAAACCAATTCTGCTAACTCCTTCCAGCATACAGAAATGTGAAAAAATAAATTTCTGTTGTTTAAACCACCCAGTCTATGGTATTTTGTTATGTCAACTCTAGCACACTAATATATCAGTAAACTCTTATTACCAAATCAATTGTTAAGTTGTATATGCTTCTTATGAATTATTTTTTTTTATGACCTAAGGCTCTAGGTCTTGGTACAGTTTAAGGGAAAGAAAACAGACAAGTTAACACACAGTCTCTGAGCTTTGTGTTAGAAACACGGGGTTTTGGACAAACAATATGAAATTTTCAAAAAACTTGAATAGAGATAATCTTTCATCCATTTTGATTTCCCTGAATGAATATATTAGAGATAGATGTTTGTCACTTTCTCACACATTCCCATTCAATCCCAAGAAAAAATACATGTACATTTGAGTGTATGATCTGTTAAGACAACCTACAATACATCCCCGGTGACTCTGTTGGTGGCAAGTAACTCTGTCCCACATGTCTTGACTACAGTGACCACAGGGGTAGTCATCTGACCCAAAGAAAACCAACATGCTAGTGGGGCTGACCAATTAGATTTTCTCTCTCCCTTCCCCACCACTTTCTCTCTCCCTTTTGGTTCCTTCTTCCACTCCCCCATTCTCTTATTTTAACTAAGAAATCTAAAAATTGAGGGCATTGGTATGTGATGAATGTTTATGGTGGAAATGGAATGAGTGTCACTGGGATTTTCTGACTTGGCAGATTCTTCTGAGGCTTCTTGATTCATAGGAGATTGGTATCCTTAACATGAACCTCCTTGGCCTCCATTATTTGAGTCATTTTAAGAAGTTTTGGCCTCCCTGCAAACCAACTGTGCCCTAATACAAAGGATAAAATGAATTCTAAGGCTCAGATTAAGCCTTAAAGACCAAAGTCATGAATAATCCCTGAAAACCCCCCAAATATATGGAATTGCACACATCCTGTTAGTCTCTAGAGAAGAAGACAAAGTCTGTGCCATGACGAGGGGGCAGAGTAGAGAAAGGAAAACAAAAGCAGTCCACACTTCCATGACTCATGTAAAATCTAGTTTGAATTTAAAATAACATTTTCATTTAAAAATGAGTGAGTACATATGTATCAAACACACCAGAAAAATGAATAGAATCTTAGGAAAAGAAGAAGGCAGAAGATAAGAAATTGAAGCATGACACTCCATGATACATATAGAAAGCTAACAATTTAAAATCTACACCCATATTACCAAAATGCATACATGAAACAGTTTCTAAGTGCTTTTAAAGGAACTCTAACTAGATGCCTATGTTTCCCATTTTCTTCAGCTATGTTAAGTGTTATGAATAATCAGTTAAAAGACCTTATCTAAACCTATGTATTTTTAAATAAGGAAAATTTTAGGAGCTTTCTGAATTACAACTTAATTCCTACATGTGAGCATTTAGCATTTAAATCATTCTTAATTCTCTGAAAATACTTAGGCGATTTTCAGAGAAAAATGAAGCGTGATTCATTTTTTTCTTCTCTCTGACTCATTTTTGCCATAGGAGCATTGCTTTCCACGGGCCTTGCCATAGATGTAGGCTAATGGTCCAGCTCTTCTTTTTCCTTATAAAAAGATGTGGAAGGTTTGGGAGGCTTTCTGCATTCACTAGAACTACATCTCTAGGCAAGGTTTTGCACTCTATATAAGATGTTGGAGTGGGATTGTAAGATGAGGAGGTATGGCCCTCTTTGGGAGAGGTCTGGGTTCTTCCCCCTCACTGACCAGGACTGGCTATCCCATGGGAAGGCCTCTGATTGGCTTTCATTAGGAGGACAGCAAGCCAAGCAAGAGGAAACCTGGACTAGCCTTTTTAGCATCTGCAACAACAACAACAACAAAAATAATGGAAATCAAGGATTGTGTGATAGCCTAGGGTTAAAAATGTGGAGGCCCAGTGGCTCAGAGGATAGTGGAAGCAAAGCAATAAAGCAAGAATGCACAAGATCGAATGGTCTAGTGTTTAAAGTGCACAGGTACTAAAGACAGTCTTCAGGGGCTCCAACTTCAGCCTGCTGTTTCTTTACTGGGTTTCTCGACCTCTCCAAATCCTAATCTTCTCATCTGAATAGACACTTGAATAGTACCTACCTCTTACTATTGCTTTTAGAATTAAATACGGTAATCTGTGTAAAATGATTTGCATTCTATTTCATGTGTGGCAAAGGTTTCATATTATTAACATAAATGTTGCCAACCTAGAGGAGAGGCAAGCCACAAAGGTGGGCACAGGGCCAGGGTGGTAACATGGAGGGGAGACAGTTGGTACAGGCTGCGCCTTATACCACCTTGTTCTCTGGCTGGCACAGAGGAAACCTGTGCTCTTCTGGCTGCACAGCTGCACAAACACATAATAAAATAAGAGATCCAGAGACCTCTAAAGAAAGCAAAGAATAGCTGTGCCTTTCTCTTCTGTTCAGTTTATATTTGCTCCTCCTGAAGGCTACTCTAGCTATTGAGAAGAAAAACAACATCTCCTCCCACTCCTCAAAAAAATCCCCTCTCTCCAGTGAAACAAGAAATTTAAGTAGCAGCTCCAGTGACAGAATATTGGTTGTCTGGCTCCTGTGTGCTGGCGCCTCTCCCATCCCTGCCCATCCCCATCCTGGCTTTGGCTTCCCTAGTCAGACTTCTCTGCATAGCAGCAAAGGGTGTGCTCAGCGGCTCTGCCCAATGACTGACGGACCTGCAGCAGCCCCTGCGGAGGAGGCCAGGCTGTGATTCAGACTTCAGAGCACATTTGGAGGGTACTGCTTCTTGCTTGCCAGGGACGGCATTAGATTTCACATTTTGTTAGTGAGGGACTCACTCTATGGCTAATTTTCTGATTAATAAGCTTTCTTGCCTATCTACCCCTCTTCCCAACTACCTTATATCTTTATCCCTCTCTCCCTTCGTATCCAACTCTTTAGTTATCCTTGTCAATAAGTGCATATTTCAATATTGTTGGATATAAATTCCTTTTTCAAATCCGATGTACACATAAAACTTAATTGTGAACCCCTTAGGGATAAGGGTTCCAGATGAAGCTACTCAAAGAAAGCCCCTTAGCCTAAGAGCCCTGTGCTTGTCCAGGGGAAAATGAGGGTCCTCAGCTGTCCTATGTATCCTACAGATATTTCATTCAGTCCTCAGGTTTTCAGATGCGGGGCCCCTCAGTGTCATCACATGTGCAATTAAACTATTTTTTTTTCTCAAAGCTTGAGATCCTTAATCTTCAAGGGCTAGGTCTTGGGCCTCTCACATTGTACTTTGAAAAATCCAGGCTATTTTTCTGTACATGTATATGTGTTTTTGCAAAATGGTGATTTGCAAAGCACACAGTCCTTTGTTGCTTGTGACTGAGGTATTTATAACACAAGGATTAAACCAGAGCACTAGACTTCAACAAAGTGTCCCAGAGATTGCTGTGGTTGATGTGAGTATAGAGAGAAGAAAGCTGGCAGGTTCTGAAACTCTCCACCCAATGCAACAGGAGAAATTATGCTTTATGAGTTTTGCATTATTTGTTTTTGTGTTGGACATTCATTGTTGGTCTGTTAATTTTTTCTCTGCCCTTCTCCATCTTGCTTTTTGTCCACAGGAGGCTGAATTCTGTGGATTGCTTGTCCTCTAGTATTCCATTGGCTTCAATCAATGGCATAAGCATCAGGAGATTGGAAGACAAGAGAAAAGAGAAACAGGAGTATTAATCACCCTTTTTCCTTTTAAGAATGTAGTGTGGAGATGGGCACCTTCCTCTACCAGAGTCAGTGCTTCTTATCTGTGGCCCTCTCCTAGAGTTCAAGTTCTTGCCAAGTTCTGATAAAACTTTGTCCCCTCTCTTTTCCCTTTAGTCCTAGGCATGACAATGCCATTACCAGCCTTTGAAACATTCACCTTCCCTTGGTGGTTTCCCTTTACCCTACACGGACCTCTGTGAATAGTCTCTTCATCAAAAGTTTTTTGCTCACCCTTTTTTGAATTTTCCATCTGGGCTTGAATTTGCCATGCAGCACTGTGACTGATTCAGTCTTCTTTTGTAAGATTTTGTTGAGCAAAGGATTTTACTGAAAAAATGAAATGTGGAAAACCATAAAACTGGACCAATCAGAAGCATTGTGAGAACAAATGTCACATTCTTTGTGAGTGAATTACCCAAGATAGCTGAAGCAACATCTTATTACTAACCACCACCCCCCCAAAAAAACAATGAATTATGTGATATTCAATGTGTTAGCTTTTTGACCAAAAGACCTAACAAGAACAACTTAGAGAAGGAAAAGTTTATACTGGGCTCAAGGTTTTAGAGGACTCCGTTCATGGTTGGCTGACTCTATAGCTCTGGGCCAGAGGTGAAGCAGAACATCATGGCAGAAAGGGCATGGCAGAGGAGAGCTGTTTATCTCATGGTAACCAGGAAGCAGAAAGAGAGTGCAAGGAGCCAGGAAAAAATATATAAGCCCCAAAGACATGCTTCCAGCGACCCAACTTCCTCCAATCACACCCCACCTGCCTACTATTACCACTCAGTATAGTAGTCCTTCAAATGATTAATTTGTCAAGTGGATTTATGTACTGATTAGGTTACAGCTTTCATAATGTAATAGTTTCACTTCTGAACATTTCTATCTTGGGGGGGGGAACTCAAAGCCAATCATAACATTTACCATACATTCATTTTTATTAAGAAAAACATTTTATTCAGTACTATATTTAGTAACTAAAAGAACACATTTTGTTTTCTAATTTTAACCATTTATTTTGTTTCCCACATTGAATGCTTGATAGCACAAAAACAAGAAAAGTCCAGCAAAACTTTTCTTAGTCAATTTAGGTCCTATTTGTACCATTTTTCCCCTGTTAGAAAGCCTCATGATCCCTGTTGAAATTGTCTTCCTAAGGTAACCACAAGCCTCTTTACTTGTTTTCCTCTGGATGGATATTACCTATTTTCTGCAAGCCCATGGAAATAAAGTTTTCTAACAAGAGTTAACAAATAGGTTCCATGTTATGGAGCAATTATATTTGGTTTTGGTAGTGGTTGACCAGAATAGTGTTTCTCAGAATGAGGACCCCCAACCACCAGTAGCACTTAGGTACCCATTAGATATGCAAATCCTTGGCCCTTACTCCAGCCCAACTACATCAGAAACTCTGAGGTAATTATTTTAGTAAGTCATCCAGATGATTCTGATACAAACTAAAATCTGAGAACAACTGGTCTGCAGTACTACATTGAGAATTCTAATCTAGACTCAGCAGGAGGAAAAATGTAGTAATCCACTAGTGATATCTACCATGAACAGGAGAAGGAGAAGGAGAGGTGACAGCAAGTGTGCCATGCATTTGTGATCTCATTTGTGGATACAGTTGATAAATATAGTGCAAACCAATGACCTACAACAAAGTAGCAGTTTCCAAAAGTTCTGAAGAATCAAAAGAACAGTTGGTCAGAATACATAATAAAAGTGGATGGAATGGTGCCCATGGAGAACTTCATGACTCTTCATCCATAAACAGTCCTTTCATGGAGACTTTTTTTACTTTAAATTTGGCAAGATGTGATGACAATCAATGTAATATTGATTGTGATACACACACACACACACACACACACACACAAATAATTCACAAGTATCCAGCACTTCTTTTCCTTGATCCAGAAGGAGAATTATTGTGTCAGTTGAGTTTATGGGTCTGTTTTATACAAAATCAATGTGAAAGGTGAAATGAAACGAAAGGGATTCAGAAAGGAGGGCTTATTCTACAGTAACAAGGAAGTGGGATATATAAGGATAAAATAATAGATCCAAAGGGGAATGAGTGAGCTGGTTTGGGGAAAAGATTTGTTTTGAGTTTTGAGAGTAGTTTGGAGATAGAACTGAGGCAATGAAAGATATATAAGGAGAGATGGAGTTTTAAGAACTTTTGCTATATGTTAAGATAAAATTTCCATTTGGTATTTTTATGATACTACTATGAAGTTTTAAATTGCTTTTGAAATTATTTCTATAATTACTCTTATTTTCTTGATTGTTGAATGGTTGTTTCTTTCAGTGATGCTATAAACTGAGTTTTATTTTGCTTCTTTGTACATTTATTTACTGATTTATCTTTTGTATACCCCTAAGAATGCTTTATTTAAGGTGATACAGGAAACAATAACACTAATAGTTTGCATTTTAAAAATTTATAATTATGAAACTTTTGATATATTATTTTTCTGCACAATATTATGGTGAGGGAGGTAGAAGTGATATTATCCTTATTTTCCAGATAAATATCATGAACTTAAATGCACTTACATTCTATACTTGGAGTGAACCAACTAATAAATGATAATTTTCAAAATCAAACTTGGGTCTTTTAACTCCAAACTCAGCATTCTCTTTATTACCTCATATGGTAACAAAGAATAGTGTAAGGAAGAAATCTCCTGATGTTGAAGGTAATTTGTTCTAAACTCCAAATTTACATGATGACTCATAAGCTATGATTATGCGAGCTATCATTATATATTTAGCCACACGTTGGTATGTAAGTATTTGGGGTCTCATCTAAAAGTCAAAATTATTAAAGAAATAAATTACGTGTTGTATTAGTTCTTTTTTTTCCTACTAATTTTATAAAGAAAATAAGTTTATTTGGGCTCATGGTTCTGGAGGTCTAAGGTCAAGAACCACATGTGTTGATGGTCTTTTTTTTTTTTTTTTTTTGGCAGAGTCCTAGGGCAACACATGACAAGAGACAGGGAGTGTGCACACATGTATGTCCACTTTTTTCTCCTTCTTGTAATTCAACCAAGATTCAGTCATGAGATCCATTCTAATGACTTTTTCTAATCCTAATCATTTCCCACACGCTCCACCTTTAAATATCATAGTCAGATTTGTTTCCCTTTTACACTCTAAATTTCATGTACATGAGAATTATTGTGTGTCAGTTGAGTTTATGGGTCTGTTTTATACAAAATCAATGTGAAAGGTGAAATGAAATGAAAGAGACCCAGAAAGGAGGAGTTCTTCCTTGGTGAACACACTCCAACTATATCATCTGGGAAGAGAAATGTTATTTAGACTAGAATATAGAACCATGACCCATTAAAAGCAGAAGTCACCTGGTCTACTTTCATCTAGCTACAGAGGGTTTAAAGGAACTCTTGATGGGGAGTGAGAGAGGGCTGTGAGGCAAAGTGCATGTCTTCAGAGAGCAGATGCAGATAGGACAGAGGGCAAGCTTTTCAAGAGAGTTAGAAACCTGTACTTTGTAAACTGCATTGTGTTTATGTTTGTGTATTCTCTTTATTTCCCTTTCTCCTCTTCCTATTTAATAGAGTTGTATTGAAAGTTATATTCCGCCTAAGCCACACTGAGGATTCACAACAATGGTGTCAAGGAAAGGCGAATCTGAAGGAAGGGGCTGGGGTGGTATGAATAGATGGATCTTCCTACCTAGATGTTTCCTAGAATGGAGAGGATGTTAGAAAAATGTAATATTTTAGAGCTGGGGATATGGCTCAAGCGGTAACACGCTTGCCTGGCATGCGCGGGGCGCTGGGTTCGATCCTCAGCACCACATAAAAATAAAATAAAGATGTTGTGTCCACCGAAAACTAAAAATTAAATATTAAAAAAATTCTCTCTCTCTCTTTAAAAAAAAAAAGAAAAATGTAATATTTTAATTTTGTTTTTTTTTCCCTTCAGAGATGATGAAGGGCATTGAGAGAGTATATGACTATCTCTGAAAAGAAGATTGCCAAGGAAGGTTATGGGATTAGTAAAAGCAATAAAACAGGGAAGAAAAAAATTAAGAAATAATTATTTTCTAACTACATGATTTAAATATATATATATATGTGTGTGTGTGTGTGTGTGTGTGTGTGTATTACATACATATACCTATATATGTATACATGTGTATGTAAGCTAAAATTGCTTAAAAGATTAATAAATGTTTAAAATATTTTTTTTCCTCTATTGCCATTTGGTCTTTACATTTCCCAGATTCAAAGGAATGTTTTTTATGTAAAACTCTGTCCAGTGTCTGTTGACAGACAGCACGGTATAATTCTCAAATATACATGTAAAAATAAATTCCAGGACACCCTACCATTTTTTCAAGCCAAGGAGAAGAAAGAATTAAGGGATTTATTTGCTTGTAGACTTATAATTTAAAAGTTGGGAAGTTTTTCAGTTCTTCTGATTAGGCTGTGAAGCCTGTGGGTACCTAGTGGTTGTAACAAATATCTGCCCTCTTAGAGACTAGAATGAAGAAGTATATTGCCCTAATTCTTCAGAAAGAGAGAGAGAGAGAGAGAGAGAGAGAGAGAGAGAGAGGCGCTTATTTAAAGATAAATATATATGGCTTTTCCCAATCTACAAAAGAATTGAAAGATTATCACTGACACATATGAGTTCAGTTGTACACAAATGGGACTACTAAACTATATTTCAACATTAGCATATTTTCTTAACCTGTACAAATTTTCACTGAAGTCTTACTTATCTGGCATTATTGTGTAATCACCTACTTGACCTTGACATTGAAGTGAAACTTGTAGAACCAAAAAATTTGTTTACATTTAACTCTGTGGGGACCCATCAGTACATTGGTATATGCTGTAGGTTGGCATTTATATGCAAACTAGCCAATTACCTATATTTTTCTTTGTTTCCCTTCCAGCAAAACAGTGAAAGCAATTTCTTGCATGTATAATTCCAAGAAGAAATGTAATGCTAATGTGGGGGAAAAAGAATTTATGTATGCTGTCCAACAAAACATAATTCCAGGGCTACCAGGATGACCAAGTGCATTTTTATATATAACAAATGTATCGCAGTTTGCTTTTTAAAGGAATCCTTCATGGACATAAGAAAGGGAAACCGCACAAAAAGAAAGACAGGTTGCTTTTTCCACTCTTCTCCCACCAGATGTTGTCCTGTTGCTGCTTCAGCAAAGGGAACAGAGAGTGGCAACCAATTAACTTCCTTGAGTAACCAAATATTTAAAACAATTGAATACACAAAAACCTTTCCGTGTCCTTCTTTTGTAGGCAAGGTAACCACCTAGAATCAATAAATATATTGACCAAACACTTGTGAGAAGAATGCATGTGTCACAAGACTGTGTTGCTCAATGACAGTGCATCTGACTGGCTTCCTGTCTCTGAGTTCCCAGAATCTCAGGTAGCTCCTTCTTCCCAAATCTAGGGTGTCTTCCTCCCAGGGTCTTGGAATAGTCTATCCTTTGTTGACTTGGGATCAAGTCAACTTGTTGTTGACCCCTCTCTAACCCTCGTGTCCCATCTGTTCCTAGTAGGGTTCATTTCCTATACTCTAATTAGATCATTGTCTGAGCTTCCTGCCAATTTCTCCAGATCTCATGCTCCTGAAGTTTATATATGAGTTTTCAGGGCTGCTGTAACAGAGTACCATAAACTGGATAGTTTGAATACCAGACTTTAATCTCACAGGTCTGGAGATTGAAAGCCTGAGGTCAAGGTGTCACCAGACTTGGTTCCTCCAAGGGCTAAGAAGCAAAATCTGTTCCAGGCTTCTCTCGTAGCTTCCAGAGCTTTCTGGGAGTTTTTGGCATTTTTTGGCTTGTGGAAGCACCACCCTGTCTCTGCCTTCACAGTCCCACGGTATTCTGCCGCGTGCCTGTCTCTACATAGGCATTCTTTTTATCAGACAGTAGTCGTATTGAATTAGGGGCCTACTCTATTCTATTATGACCTCATCTTAATGAATCACCTAATCTTCAGGGAAACTATTTATAAATTTATAAATAAGGCTACATCTGAGATACTGGAGGTTAGGACTTGAACAATATTTTTTTTGGGGGGGGGTGCTAGGGAGGCAGGAGCACAAATTCAATCCATAACATTTTACTAATTCTTGTCCTAATTTCCAAATGCTGTCCTGCTTGATTCCTGCCAGTGGCATGCACATGGCTTACCTTTAGTTGCTTAACCTACCCATCCTTTGAGAAGCATCTTGGATTTGATTTGGATCTTACCTGACTGTACTCATGAACTTCCTGCCCTTTTCTTAGGACACTAATGTCTGAGGTCTATTCTTACCTTGGGATTCATGTTTCCTTGTGCCTAAGCTGTATGTGGCAGGCAGAATAATGGCTCCACAAAGATATCCAACTCCTATCCCCGGAATTTGTGAACATGCTAGGTTCCCTGACAAAAGAGGTATTAACATATAACAGATGGAATAAGTATTGCTAATTGGGTTAACTTTAAGTAGGGAGAGTATTTTAGGTTATTCAAGTGGACCTAATGTAATCACAGAGCCTTTAAAAGTAGAATAAGAAAGTGAAAAAAAAAAAAAAGACAGTCAGAGGAAGACATGTGACAATGGAAGCAGCATCAAAGCAATGCTATGTTGTTAGCTTTGAAGGTGGTAAAAGGAGGCTGCCAGCCAAGGAGCGCAGGTGGTCTCTGCAGTGGAAAAGGCAAGAAATCAGATTGTTTCCTAGAACCTTCAGAAAGCAACACAGCCATGTTGACATTTTTTTCCTTAGAGTGAAACAGATTTATTTATCAGTTTAATGTAATTCCAACTTATAAAAGACATTTATCATCTATTTGTATATTAAGCAGGAAAAATTCTGAAAGGTATAGCAAAATTTCTAAAATAATTATACATGGATATCTTCTCCTTTTTCTACGATAATCACACATTACCTTTATAAGAATAGCATCAAATAAGATTTAAACTTGAAATAAGAAGATAAAAAAATTTACTTATGCTTTTAAGAAGCTGCATCTTACTCCATGTGTTTCTCTAGAACCATGGGCACCTTACTTATCTAAATGATCTTAGGGGTTCAGTGGATTTTCAGATCTCAATCACAGGGGACAAAATAGCACTCAGTCCTTTAATTTGACCTGCTGACATCTTGATTTTGGTCCAGTGAGAACAATCTTAGACTTCTGATCTATAGAATTATAGTAACTTTGAATTGTTTTAAGCCACTAAATGTGTGATAATTGTTATTGGCAGCAATGGAAAATGATTACACCTTAGAATAAAAGGTTCCTGCATGTGCACTGATGTTTAAGACCTGAGACTTTGGTCTGTTCTATTTCAATTAATTATTCTGCCACCACTTCAAACCTCAGAATTAACATGTATGAGATGCAGCATTGTATAGTGGATTTTGTATGGGTGTTGTGATCAGATTTGACTGCAAATTCTGGCTCTGCCATTTCCTAGCTGCATAACCTTAGACGAATCCCCTAACCTTTCTGGGCTTTAGTTACATTTCTGTTATCTACAAAATGTTAATTATAAGACATTCTTCTTACTGTAAGGATTTAAAATAATAGCAGTAAATGCACTTAACATAATTCATTGTGTTAGGTGTTCAGTAAGTGGTGGCCATAACTAAAGCATTTGAAATTCTTTTTTTTTTTTTAAAGAGTGAGAGAGAGAGAGAGAGAGAGAGAGAATTTTTTTAATATTTATTTTTCAGTTTTCGGAGGACACAACATCTTTATTTTATTTTATGTGGTGCTGAGGATCGAACCCAACGCCCCGAGCATGCCAGGTGATTGCATTACCGCTTGAGCCACATTCCCAGTCCGCATTTGAAATTCTTAAACCCACCATTTCATTTCCCTAAAATACCCTATTTTTAAGCAAGGCTTATTTAGGATTCAGAATATAAATAAGTCATGGGATCTTGAAAGGAAGAATTAGCGAGGCTTTATATCATATAGTACTTGTTGGTGAATGGGTAAACATCTAGGAATAAGCAAACTGTCAAAAAGCACATTCAATGTATGAATATTAGTATCAATCAAAAGTTTAAAAAATTTTCAATAATATCTTGGGAGGAGACACCCTGAAACAAAAGAGGACAACACTCAGCTGACTGAGTTAGTTGTGAAGTATGTGCTTTCCTGCAATGGAAAAAGAATGAAAGATTTTTGCTCTTCTGAATAATAATGTAAGAAACTTGAAAGCAGTTTGGGAGATCATGTGCATATATTCTTTTTCTTCAAAAGACTTTCCATCACATTACCTAAATGTCATAATGAAGTTGGAATCCACAAAAAGATCTTGAGAGAAATGGAAATTATGAAAAATCTAAAAGCTGTAAATTACAAAGAATAATTTATTAAGAAGATTTTTTTTTAAAGTTTCTTCTATTTAAAAAAACAAGGGGGAAATACAAAGAAGGGAAAAGTGACATTAAAAACATTATAGTAAAACTTGATAGAGTAGACTGAAAATTTCCTTTTAAAATTAAAAAAAAAAAGCTTCTTCAAGAATGGGCATAGATGTTGAGGATCTAACTGTACTCAGGACACTGGGGAAAAGCCACTCAAGGTAGTACTTTCCGAGTTTAACTACAGAACTGCTGTATTTTAAAACCATGATATTTACCCCCTATTGCATCTGGATCAAAAAGTGCAGTTTTGTCAGGTATTTGTCAACTAAATGACTTGGTTGAAATCATCTCAAAATATATTTCAAGACTCCAAATGGATTTCTAATTCTAAGAACCAAAGAACATAAGTGAAAGACTCTTTCTAAGAAACATGAGGAGTTGTTAATAGTCTATTCCTGCTTCTGCAAATTTCTTAAGTTCCAAATTTAAAAAAGATGAATATATAATGTTGGTCCTACAATCCCATTTTATAGGAGTAGAAAGCAAGTGTTCTGACAGCTGGAGGGACAGATGGGATCCAATGGGCAATTCCAGTTGCACAGTAAGTGGTGGCTAGAGGTGAAGTCAGAGCCGCAATTGTAAGGCAGAGGCTGTCCAGGAAGTGGGGGAAGCTCCAGGATGGGATGAGCACCTGGAAGAAGTACAAAACTTCCCTCCTGGTAAAGAGTCAGATGCCAGGTTCAGGCAGGTTGAAAGGTCAGAGTGTGGTGCCCCAAGAAATGTGGTGCACAGAAAGTAAATGGGATTTGTAAGGAAGTAGGAAGGTACCAGTTATGTCAGCAGGAGAGAGGAATAAAGAAACAGGGCCATCAGTCACACAGGATGACTGATCAGGATAAGAGACACACACCATGGAGTTTCTGAATCCAACAGGCAATTACTCTTAATGATGAGCTTGTGGGTATGGCCTATTTTCCACAATGTCAGCCAGAACCATCTGACTGCTATTCTCAATTTCTAAAGTGGTCAGAGCTGGCCAGGTGGACAACAATGTGTGTCTTGGCAAGTAGCGTCTTTGTGATTTGATATTACAAAAACAGAATGTCTTCAGGTGGTAGGTCCCTGAACACAATCTGGGATTCAGCCAAACAAATATGTCCAGAAATATGAAGGCAAGGCCTTTGCGCAGCAAGGCTATCGGAGCCTCTTGCTTCTTGTCTGTTGAAGATGTTCCTGACTTCTTCAGCCAGAGAGAAAATTAAACAATCACCCCAAACCAAGACATAACCTGATCTGTGATGAGGCAGAGAAACTTGTTTTAATTTAGGCAATTCTGTAGTTTTTAGGAGTCTGTGAAATGGCAAAAATGCAATATAGGATGCCCAGAGTCAATTGGGAATTTCTGAATTCATTTCAGTTATTGACTTACATAATGATTTCTGGCAAATGGCCTTGGACAAGGAGTTCAAGTCCCAAAGTGCATTTAGAATTCCAAACGGAATATATTACTGTGACATCTTGCTCTTTGGGTTGGAAATACCTTAATCTTACTCCAAAAATTGATACATGAATAGATATGTGAACCAGGAGTGTTTGCTCTAGGTTACTCAGGTGAACAAGTAAGTACATCTAGTTAAAAAAAAAGATGAACATCTGAAACATATAGTTTGATGGCACGTGCAATGCACATCTAATCAGAAATTATATTATTTCAATGGTTTTCTAAATTTCTCCACGATCAAACTTCCTTTACCACCCATGCCTTGCTGTGACATTACTCTAGTTCCAGGCCTGTCACCTGTATTATTGAAACCTTAACTGGCTTCTAGTCTTGTTCTCCATCACTTCTTCTTCACAACACAGTGGTTATTATTTTTATAAAAACCTGAACCTGATCATTTCATTTCCCCTTTAAAATGTTTAATGACACCCTACTTTTCTTGATATAAAGCCAACATTTCTTAAAATTATCTACAAAGATGTTCATGGTCTACTATGTTGCTTTACCAACATGAATTCCCTATTCCAACCCCACTAAACAACTTCAACTCCCAAACGCCATGTTCTCTCACCTCTCTGGTCCTTCTACTTTATGTTCTCTCTGCCTGTAACTTTCTCCATTACCTCTTTTGTACTTCTCTCCTCCTTCAAATTTCATGACTAATTTCTATTCATTTTTGGGGGTTTGGGCAGGCACTCCTTGCAGCAATCTTTTCCTCTTTGTCTTGACACAAGGCTAGACTACATTTCCTAGTCTCCCTTGCAATTAGGTGTGACCATGGGACTAAATCAAATGTGAATGGAAGTGATGTTCCACTTTCAGGCTGGCCCACAAAAACACTTGCCACAAATCAAATTTTCCTCCATCTGAGCAGAAGGTTGAAAGGAGGACAAAACCCTAAAATGAACATGATTGGAACTTTCATTTTATAATCTGAGCAAGAAATAAACCATCATTGTGTTGAGCTGTTGAGAAATTGGGATTTGCTTGTTATAGCATCTGGCATTACTTTCCTTCAGCAACACAAAGTCTTAGCTTAGATATAAATTTCTCCAGGAAACCTCTGGCTAAAAATACCTGGATATTTTTAGATATCTAAAATAGCTAATAAACTATATCTCCACACAGTGTGGACAGATACTGTTATCTCATTCACTGTTTTATCTTCATTTTTTATTATAGTATCTGTATAAAATTTATGAACACATGCAAATGTCTGTTGAATATTAAATTAATATATTGAAGCTCAGAAAATTAAAATTTGAATTTTCAGAGGTTAAACATATAGAATTACACTTGGAAAAGTACATTTAATGCCTTTAGTGGACAGGGTAGAAACTATGAAAAGCTGAGAAATTATTATATCTAAGCAAGCAAACAACTTAAAAAGCCAAATATCCATTTTTGGATAAGAGAGTTAATACAAAGTAAGATATACCCCTTGCTTCGGCATTGTAGCTGGTATGCCGTTTGATTTTACTTAGAATAGAAAATCTGATAAAGATATCTGTCATATGGAGTGTCAAGAAGCTTTTGTAAACTTTAAATAGACTTGGATTTTTTCTTTAGGTTTTAGAACTCCAGGCATTTCAAACCTGTTCAAAATGTCCAATGATGGTTGGAGAATTTGGTTATAAGACCACATCCAGTTAATAGTCATCTACTTATGAGAAAAAATGTTGCCAAGAGAAAGAAACATTCATATCTTTGGCATTAATAAAAAAACAATTTTTAGTACTTGAATAAACTGGATCTTTATCTTTGGCCAAGATTTTTTTTGTGTGTGTAAAATGGTCATCAGTTTCTCTCTTAATTAGGGTACACTAGACTTAAAAGTGGCCCATAGAAATCAGGCTGGAAAGAATGAAATGAATTAATTTTCTGAAAGAGGAAGGAGATAAAAAGTATGAGAGAGAAAGACAGAGAGATCCCTCATAAGAATATTCAAGTCTAAGGTTTTCATATTTCATGAATCTCCCTGAATTAGAAATTATACTGTTGATTTTCACTAAAATTGATTATGCCATGGACAGAAGAAAACAGGAAGAAAGAAGTATTCATAATTTACTATACTTCTACATTTCTTTTATTTGTAAGAATTTATTAGATTTCTACCTTGTTGGGAGTCGCCGGGCTCCAAAGACTAACTTCTCCATCCCGGGAGAAGAGCCTTCCAATGGTGAGCCCTGCTGGCTCACATGATCCTTACCCACCAATCAGACTAGCCCTTCTGGCTCACATGATCCTTACCCACCAATCAGAAAGCACCCCATGCCAACTGTCAAACCCTTCAACCGTTAAACTGTCATAACTGTCAAACCACCCCCAGCTCTATAAATATGCAGAGCTGCCTCAATAAACGGGCATTTTCTCCAATGACAAGCCTTGTTCATTCTTTCATACCTTACCTGCTTGCTCAAGGAATAAAGAAAACATGGTTTCAGATGGATATTTGAGGCAAACACCATTAGTTGTCTGCCCTAAATCCATTCCTTCAGCAACACAAAGTCTTAGCTTAGTTATAAATTTTTTGTTACAAAAGCCTGACTTTATTTACATCCAGTGCCAGATGATGCAACATGACCAACAGGTGAATCTTGACACCCACCTTTCCTACTCTTTTTGTAGTTTGGGGTAGCCATAAGATCCAGTTCTAACCAATGAGACCTAAGATGAAATCTACTGATGGAATTTCTTTAGAAATTTTATTTTCTTGGGGGCTAGAGATATAGCTCAGTTGGTAGAGTGCTTGTCTCACATGCACAAGGCCCTAGGTTCAATCCCCAGCACCACACGCACACACACACACACACACACACAAAAAAAAAAAAAACCATAAAAAGGGCTTAGTGGTTAAGCACCCCTGGGTTCAACCCCCTGTACAAAAAAAAAATTATTTTCTTGATAATAAGATGATAATCTTCTATTCATGTGCTGCTGGACCTATTCTCCCCTTGATCCCACTTCTATTCTTTCTGAGTCCAGAACATTAGCAGCCATTTTGCTACCATGAAGCTATAGTCATGAGGATGAAATCCAACACTTTGGATGGTGAAAAGAAAAACAGAGCTGAGGTCCCTGGCATGATTGAACAGAAAAACTGATACCAATCCAGATACACATTTATCTCTAGGCTAACTGTAATATGAGAAAAATAAAGCCCTATTTGTTTAAGCTTTCACTGGTTAGATTTTTAGAAGCATTAAAAAACTTGATCAATACATACAGGAAAAAACTAGAAAACATATGAAAACATCTTTAAAACTCACACCTGATTCCACTGGATACCTTATTCTTGTGGCTGTCCAAAATAGTCTGGAATACAAGACTTGCATGCATTGGGTATTCAGATTAATGGTAGAACTATGAAGATGAGAACAATGAGTACAAACCATTAGTTAAGACTGCTGAAAGTTTTTTTTTAAAGCCTATGTGAGTTTTTTAAAAATATATACAAAAACATGGTTATAAGAACATAGATACTATATCAGATAGAACTAACAGACTAAGATATTATTCTCACGTGAGTTTTTTATTACCTTTGATTAAAAACAGGAGTGGTCATCCAGTTCAAGTTATGTCACTGGGCTTGGTTATGGGATTAGAGAAGGTAAGTCACCTGCAGATCATTGTCTTGAAAGTTTTGATAAAGTCATGGCTATTTGTCTCTACCAACCTATTTGTGGGGATTAGAAATGTTTAGTTAATTCTTAATTTTTGGAGATTTAGAACCTTGGAAACCCTTATCAAATGCCAACTCAGTATTAGAAGCTGGGCTAGCTGACTGAACTCTTGAGCTGACCCAGGGCACATGAAGAAAGAGTAAATGTTTGGAATCAGAAAACTGGAGTTTGAGGTCAGTATTCTGACCTTAATAGCTCATTGACCTTGGGAAAAATCACTCTGGTCTTCAGTTTTCTCAAGTTCACAATGAACATAAAACTACTTTTCCTCTGTTCTTTTCATTGTTATTGGGAGGGAGATATAAGATAATTGATGTGTGTGAGCTCTTTTTGTGTACTGTTAAATGTTATGTGAATGTTAATTGCCAAGATAATGGTGATGAGGAGATGCCTAGTGTGTACCTAGTATTACTCAGAAGTTACTGATCCCTCTTAATTACTTCCCTGTAGATAGCACTGCAGACTCCCAAGCACTGTCATTATATAAACATTCCTGGCTGGGTTCAGGGAGCAAGCAGAAATCTAGGCTCCAATTGCTGGAGTCATGGCCGTGCTATTAGCCAGCACATTTCTGGTAACCCCTCAATGTTCCTGCCAACCTGCGTTGTGCTTTTCAGCTCACAGACTCTTGTCACTTTCTGTCAGAAGCTGAGAGATTATTAGTGCCAGAAGAAATGCTGGGAGCCTTTCAACTTCTTGGCCTTGAAAAGAAAATACAATTGTTTGTCAGAAAAACCAACAATCACAGGTTTGACAAAGGCCTGACATTTATTCTTTTAAAAGGTACTCATGGAGTAGTTGTTATAAAAAAAATGTATAATAATTTATAATGACCTTTCATATAGCCACGACCTGTGGTTAAAAATAAAACACCAGCAAAATAATTAAAGCCTTTTGATAGTCTTCCACATTGGATTTCATCCTAGGTAAGCAGCATCTTAAATTTATCATTTGTTATGCCATGCATTTCTCTGTAATTGTTTAAAAGAGCAGATCTTACTAGATACGTCCCAATATTTCTCTTCATCTTCTATTCATAAAAGTTCTTTTTATAAAAAATAGGTAAGTTTCTCTCTATCATATATATTTTTGATATCTCAAGAACTCAGTTTTTGGGGCTAGGGTTGTAGCTCAGTGGTAGAGCGCTCGCCTAGCATGTGCGAGGCACCACATAAAAAAATAAATAAATAAAATGAAGGTATTGTGTCCAACTACAATTGAAAAATAAATATTTGTTAAAAAAAAAGAACTCAGTTTGGTGGAAAACACACACACACACAAAAAATAAAGCATCAATACTGATTATTATTATAGGCTACAGAATGTCTCCCCTGCTTCCTTCTCCCCATTTCCTGAACTTTTTCCCCCTTTGTTATCTGCATTAGCATGTGGACTTCTTGTTCCCAACAAATGAGTCAGTAGAGATAGAACGAATGTCAATGTCTCCTAAAAAAAAAAAAAAAAAAAAAAGATGCCATACTGTCTTGTATTAGTTTGAGCCAACACTGAAAAAAAATCAGGAGAATTCACATAAAAGTCTGGATTTTGGGCTTCTTTTGAAAAATAGGAAACACGGATAATGCAGTTCCTGTATTCCTATGAGGAAATAATCTGTTTGAACCAAGTAGCAGCTACCTTTTTCAGATGGGCCACTCTCCATTTTCCCATATTCCTAAACTCCCTTTTTTTTTCTCCCTGAGATTAAGACTAATGTCAGTTGCCATGTAATATCATACTTGGACTACTGATACTCCTTAAGGTACATAATATGTTTTTTCTTTGCCCAGATTAATACCATCAAAAATGGTGAATCAACAACATCAGAAATCAAAGGAGCCAAACCCACTCTGATACTTCCCAAAGAGGCTAGCATAAAATTGTGTTCACTTCACAATTATAAGAGAAGTCTCCTCATTTCCTTATCAGTCAGATTGCCGCCTCTAGCCCCCCTCTTCTGTAAAACTGTACTCTGATAATCCCTATTCCATGCCCCACCTAGCATCCACCAACCTCTTCCCTTGTTGAGATTCTTATCTAATTTACACAGACTTAGGGCAATGAGTAAGGAAAATGAGAAAAGAGAAATGTAATAAAAGGATAAATGTCAAAAGACTCCCAACATAAACTATGGCTTTGAATCGAAGGGTAAGCATAGAAATTAACAGAGTGGATAGGATTATTTGCAAAACAATTTCACATTTTAAATATGATTCATAAGATGTTGCTGCTGAGATGGAGAGATCTGCGTTCCCAATATCTCATCTCAAGCCAGTCTAAAATGTGATGATGAAGAATAAAATCTAACCTTGGAAATTATATTGAGAGGTAAGGAAAACTAATAGAGAATATTAAAAAGCAAGAGAAGATAAAGGAAATAAATTGTTAGTCTTTAGCTATCAGCATTCAAAAAAAAAAAAAAAGGCACTGTGTGCCTGGCCTGGCAGATAGAAACAAAAATTCTAGCCACTAGCTAAGAGCCATTCAGACAGAATAGGTATAAATCATCTGGGTTTTACAAAAATTATTTAAATACCTTATCTCTGGCTTCATGCTTAATAACAATTTTCTAATTATTATTTTGGGAGAAGTGTTTTAGCTAAGAAATGCAATGTACAAACATCTGATTTACAAATAACTGGTAACTTTAGAGTATTTTCTCAGTATTACTCACAGCCATCCCCCACATCACTCTTTCCATATGTGAAACCCCTGTTATTTGCTTTTCTATTGTAGGTCATGTGAGAAGTGAGGTATAAAGGCAGAAAATAAAATGCTACAGCAAACCCCTTTGCCCCACCTCTTCACCCCTTGGGCAAGTGTCAAGGGAAAGCTGCTGATATCTTTATAAGGAATTCAGAATGCTTTTTCCTATGGAAAAGCATAAACTGTGGCTAATTGTAGATGA
Organism: Marmota flaviventris; assembly: GCF_047511675.1. NCBI lineage: Eukaryota > Metazoa > Chordata > Mammalia > Rodentia > Sciuridae > Marmota > Marmota flaviventris. The sequence continues at coordinate 58,162,342 of NC_092505.1, read as the reverse complement.
AATACTACTGGACAGCATGATACTCAAGCGTGTTTTTTGCTAGATGGATCATTTTGACATAACCTAGGACTCCAAGTACAACTGAAGGACACATTCCACACTTCAAAAACAAAATGTATGTATAAATAAAATTTGGAAAACACCAGTTTCTGAATCTCAGAAATGTCTTTGCTTTATCACTATTATAAATTCTATTGTTCATTATCTGAGCAATTATAGCTCATTATCTTTGATTTGGGATAGAAAGAATTCATGCTGAGTTTAAATTGAGACTCCTAAATTTCAATATTGAGATTCATTCATTTACTAATATTTGTTGAGCATCTACCATGTATCAAGGACTATACAAGGTTTTGAGATACAGAAGGATTAAAACAGATGAAGTCCCTATGATCATGAAACTTGCAATCTAGAGGGGAAGATAAATGTTAAGAGCTGACCACATCAATAATCAGTTATCATTCTGTTGAGTCTTGTAAAGCGGTAGTACTAAAAAAAAAAAGGGTAGAGGGAGGTATAAGGGGGCCTGACCTCCTCTGTGAGTTAGGGAAGACTAAGGAAGTTTAATTTGGTGCCTCAAAGATGTCCATGAGTATCCTTGTTAAAGGGGCTAATATCTGCAAAGAACCCAAGGTGGAAAGGAACTTAGGGAAGAAATGAAAGGAACGGGAGTGGCTAGGGCATCTTAGCAAGAGCCAAGGCTGAAGTGGCAGGTGAGGGCATGATTAGGTAGGATGCTGTAGGCCATGTCACAGATTTTAGAGTTCACTCTGATATCAGTGAAAAGTGATTAGAATATTAATGGAATAATGACATGATTAGACTTAGGTTTAAATCCAGTCTATAGTTTCTAGTAAATCTGCACAGTTGTAGCTGTCCCTGTAAAGGAGCCTGTAAAGCCTGTAGCAAACAATTACCTTGATCCATTATACTGCAACCAGCAGCATTCTCTATAATGCATTTCTGAGTCCATTCTGGAGTGAACCCTTAAATATATAGTCATTGCATTCCACATTCCAGCCTAGAAAAATTGACTAATTTCTTAGCTTAAGGAGTGAATGAAGTTACTAAATTTTTTATTTCATCTTCAATCTTCTAAAATTGGAATTATTTATCAGTTATTCTACTAGCATCTACGTTCTGGTCTAGAATTTTGATGGAAGTTCAGAATCTACGTCAGCTCTCTGGTCACTAGGAATTCATTTACAGAATTGAAGTGGCAATTTATTAGCTAACTACCGTGGAAGCCACTTTCTTATCTTTGTACTTGTTTTTGCATTTGGACCATTCTGCCAAGTGGCAGTTACTCATGGTCTCAGCAAATAAATGTAGTATCTAGATTGCTTAATTTGCACCCACTGAGAGATTGCACTGGGATAATTTGGCTTATTATAAAATGCTTTATATTATAAGCATATCCAACAACTCTTTGACATCTGTCTGTGTTTAAGAAACTAAATAAATAAAAATAACTAAATATAATTCAAACACACTCCAGACTTGTGCAATTGTCTTTTTCTCTTATGTGTGGTGCTCTCTGATTATTCAGGGAGCTCAGCCTGCAGAAACAGTGTGCATGGGGGTGGGGTAGATGAAACAAGAGAGATTTTGGCCCTTCATTGGTAATTGCTGCCTTTTCAAATGATGCACACATGCTTGGTCCATCTGTCTTCAAGGACTCAACAGAGTAGTCAGTAAAACTTTCTATTCAGTGTTTGAAGCTGCATTGCCAAATATTAATAACTCATTTTATTTATAACTGATTCTCTAAAGTGGGAAAAACAGGTGGTACTCATGAAGACACAATAGTAGCCAAATTTCAAAGGTCAGGTGCTGCAAGTATAGAAATGAGAGAAAGCATTTTTGTGTTCATACTCGTCCTCTATAAATGTTTGCTTGTGGCTCCTTTTTTTCAACCATAATACTAGTATTTAAGGCTACCCAGGCCCTCTCTTTTAGAGCCACACCCTCACCCCCAGCCAGGTCCTCATTTTCAGGAAGTTCTCCAAGCTGCAGACTTTAAACGATGTCTTTATGGTTCTTCATTTTCTTCCCACATGGTTTTGCGTTGATAAACTGTGGTCATCTAACCTCACAAATTGATCCATAGATGATTGTTTGGTGTTAAACCTCTCCTGGAGCTAATGGCTACAGAAAACAATAGCTATAATGGTGAAAGATTTCAGCTCTGCAGTTTGTCTGTAGGCAAGATAATTGTGAGCAGGCAGGATCTCCATCCTGTGATTAGAGAACAGCAACAGACTTCTGAGGAATCAAGAATGCAAGAAATGTCAGGAGACACCTTAATGAATTTCAGATTTTAAAAAGGGAAAGAAAGTTGCATTTTGTTTGTTCATTGTTCCTTTTTTCTTCATTTCATAACACTGACTTTTGGAAATTTATTTTTCCCCATCGAAATGAATATCAAAATGACCAAATTAGTGTGTGGACTGTGTTTACCCTGATAGGGGCACCTTCAAAAAGCCACTCATTTACTCTTGCCAGCAAGACATCCAGAATTATCCTGATTCTTGATCTTTCTGAACCTCGTTATTCAATCTTCTCTTTTTAGTCCTTTAATGAACTCCTTTTATTGCTTAAGTTAAAGTCGATTTTTATTGTTTGCAAACAAAAACCCTGACACAAATATTAAATATAAACTGATTAATGTGAAATTCAGCCTATGAGATTCCAAGGGTCATGGGTAACCAACAGTATTATCCACCAATTTTTTTTTTTTTTTCAATTCTACCACTTGTGTGGTAGGGCTGCCCTTCCCTAGTCTCTTTGAAGTTAGGTATGAACATGTGATTTTCTTTGGCCAATGAAATGTGATTACAAATGATATATTGCCTTTTTAGGTGAAAAGTTTAGAAGGCAGGGTATAATTTGCTACTGTTCTAGTGATTAGGGAGTCTCTGTTAGTGTGAGTACCTGGGTGACTATGATGAACAGAGCTTCTCTGTTGACCTTCAATAGATTTATAATATGAGGCAAGTTTAAAGTTTTGTTATGCTAAGCTCTTATGATACGCCTGGGGTAGGAGATTAGGAAACAGTTGTTACTAATGTAAGGCTAACATTAGAGGATATAGAAAAATGGGCAGTTATTTCTGGTTGCCAACAAGGAGTCATAAAGGACAATATATATAGGATATTTAACTCTCACTTTGCAAAATCAGAGTTGTTAGAATAGAAATATAAAGGAAGTGAAAAAGGTTGGTATTTGTCCAATTAGAGCAATATATGAACTTTTATTAAGAGGAAAGTGGACAGAATATATATCAATTATTTTTATTTTAATGATAACTACATATAAATAAAACTATAAACAAAGATCATCCAATATAAATGCTAATGAAACTACAAAATGAATATTGCTTAAATTCATCCCATTAATTTTATGTGACAAGTTGATATTGTTTAGATGAAATAAAATCACTGTTTAGCAATGTGTACATGGTACTGAATTCTATGGGTTTGGTCTTCTAATTCTACCACATGCCATGTGATGATTCAGGTCACCCACGTCTTTTCTTTATTTGAAACACTGCAAAATCATCATTTATAGAGGACACAATGATGTCATTTGGCCTGCTTTTGAAGTGCATCATTTAAATATTAAGGCATTCTCTCTCTCTTTTTTTTTTAACTAAAAACAATTAAAGTAGTACTGCTTGGTACCAATGTGAGGATAAATGCAGACTTAGGAACAGAAGTAGTGTAGGCAGTCCTCAGTTATAAAGGGGCTGGGTATGATTGTATTGATTTTTAAATGATTAATAAGAAACATTAGAATTCTTCTCATTAGTGAAGACCTCTGAGAGGAATTTGAGGACCTTTGCCAATGTATCTGTAGACTATCAGGGGCTTTACATTCTAGTCTATCAAATGTTTACCTTGATATAAAATATCAAAATTTCAGTAAGGTATGACATGTTACATGATACTAGATATCCTCATGGATACACAAGGCAATGAAATTATTAAACCATTGTATAATTAGTGGATGCTTATTAATTGGTCAAAACCAACCAAGAGGGAGGTTTCTAGTGGCATGGCTCAGAGTTTTCCCTTTGTTTATTTTTTAACTTTGTCCAAGTCACAAATAAAAATGTAGAATGCAGGTTAAACAAATATATCAACAATAAACTAGAGAAGAAAATAAGTGTTTTGCATAAAGAAGAAATGTGCAAAACAACCTATAATTCACCTCCCTTCCAAGACTTGATTTTTTATGCCATCAGATGTCTATTCCACCCACTACCCCTTCTTTCTGTAATCATGTCCTGACCCCCAGAAGATCACTCCTCCTCATTTCTGTCACTCTTTCCAATAATACAGCTGTCTTGAGTCTTAATTTTTTATATATATAAATAGATGATCCTTTCAACTGCCTGACTTTTCAATTTCCTGACCTCCTCCCTTTCTTCCAATGATCATGTCTTGCCTATTCCCTCAATCACCCTATAAGTCATATCTTAAGCTTTGGGACTGTCAATTACTGTAAAACCTGCAAAATTTCAATTGCAAGTTTTTCATTCTGACTACAAATTCCGCAAACATTTCTAATTCATTTATTCCAGCACCTCAGTTCCAACCATGCTTCAGAACCACTAGGACCAATAAAATATCTATTACCATCTAATCACTCTTGTTTTCACTTCCTTCATTATTCTGCAATCCATCATGATATCCATTATCTTGCTTATACCTTTTCCCTCTTTCTACTTTCTTGCTATTTTATTCTATTTGTCTTCCATCATGGTTAAATACAATTTTATGCCTATTGTGTGTCTGTACTTGTTTAGTTGACATTATGAGAGAAAAATACAGAACCATACTGATTGGTGTCACTTTTTAAAAAATATATTTTTAGCTGTAGATTGACACAATGCCTTTATTTTATTTGTTTGTTTATTTTTTTAATGTGGTGCTGAGGATCGAACCCAGTGCCTCACACAAATGAGGCAAGTGATCTACCACTGAGCCCCAGCCCCAGCCCTGGTCTCACTTTTGTATTCATGTTCATTGTCCTTAAGTTGGCCCTTTATGCTGCCTAGCAATTACACTCCCACTCTGTTAGACTTAGATAATTATTTATTCCTCCCCATCTCCTTAAACCTCCAACACTTCCTCCCTTGTCTTTACTCTCATTTTATGACCTTCCTTCCTCTTTTCCTAAGAAAATAGAAACAATACTTAAATAATGTCCAAAGGCAAACACCACCTTTTCTACCTTTCCTGATACACCTGGGTCCATACACTCTGTCTTCTCCCCCTTACTGATACACTCTATGTACTTCTAGGTAAGGACAGGCCCTCAGCTTGTGTTATAGATCTTTTCCCTTCTCTCCCACTCAAGGATGTCCTCTAACTATTCTCCCCACCTTTCCTGCATCACTCATTACCACCCCAACGGATTTTACTTAACAAACATGCTGTGTTTTTATTCTCTTCCTCAAGAAAAGAAAAATACCGGAAAAGTCACTCTTGATCTCACATCCCTTGCAGTTTACATGCCATTTTTCTTTTTTACCTTTGCAGAAAAACTCTAAGGTATTTATATACTTGATCTCCATTTCCTCTCTTCCTGTTCTTTCTTGAATACATTATAAATAAGGTTTTACCCTTGCAATTCCACCACAATCGTTCTTGTTCTAATCCATAACCTCAAGTCCTCATCTTATTAGACTTTGAGCAGCATCTGACACAGGTGAACATTGCCTCCTTTCACATGGCACATACAACACACTCTGTTAGTTTCTCAGCTACCCCATTGGCCACCCCTTTTCACTCTCTCTTGTTATTACTCACTGTATACTGAAATGCCTTTAGGCCTCAGTTTTGGCACCTATTCCTTTTTTTTTTTTTAAATCTCTACTTATTCTCCTGGGGGTCTTATCCAATATCATGCTTTTAAATACCATTCAAATACTAGTGACTCACAAATTTATGCATTTCTAATATTTATAACTCAGACCTCTCCCTTAAATGCCTGACTTAAATATCCAACTGCCAAAATATTAACAGGTCCAAACCTATGTCCTGACCTGCCTTTCCTCCAAAGTTTCCACTTTTCTAAGTCTTCCCCTGATTCAATGCATGGTAACTCCATCTTTTATTGGTGCACTATAATTAGATATAATAGTCAATTCATTTCTAATTGCTTTCCCATTAACTGATTATCACTTCTTTAATGGTTCTTCATATTAGTACATGTTTTCAATCATTGATCAATTACTTATCCCATTCTTTCAAGTAAGAGAATTTCTGTTTTATGGTATCTAAGATGAAGAAGGTAGTCTCCACAATAGGACATTAAGAGGAAATGGCCCAGATGTTGAGAAAGTAAAGGGAGAAAGTAAAGTGGTGGTTTATTAAGAATAGATGAATAAATTGGAGATATATTTAAAATAGAAAGGAAAGAAATTTAGGAAGTTGTAGCTGTTACATATTTCAAGAGTCTTTCATCTGAAAGGATGATTATGACACTTAGACTATATACCCTGGTTAAGCCATTAGAAATGTGATAGTGCCTTCCTCTGGGAATGGACAGACTTGATAATCAGCCATAAAAACATGATACTATAAGACTTAAGCCATTTAGTTCCAATGAAACAACTCTGTCCAATCCTCTTAAGACTGAGACTTCTCTTCTCAGATGTGTAAAAGTTTAAGGGAGGGGATCTTTCTATAAAGGTTGAAAAGCAAAGGGGAGTTATATATGATATTTGTCGTTTATAGTCTAAGCTTTTCATACATGCTTTAAAAATAACCTGTTTTTAAATTTTTGACCTGACAAAGAGAAGGCAATCATTCCCTGAAATTCAGCAAAGAATTCGTCAATAGGGGAAGTTTTCACAGTGACAGATTTTGGCTCCCTATAAGAACATCAATAATTTTATGACTTTTGATGATTCTATCATGTGTTACCTCTAGAGCAGTGGTTCTCTCTTAGCTGCATTTGGAATCACTTTGAAAGGCTAAAGAATTCCTACTTCTGGGTCCTACCCAGAGAGATTCTAATTTAGTTGATCTGGGCTACAGGCTCAGCATGGAGATTTTTTTGACTCTCCCACTGGCATTCCATTTTGCAGATAAGGTTGAAAACAACTCCTCTAGAGGTATTTACTCCTTCTTTCTCATTGATAGATGAGAGAACCAGAGGGGTGAGGGTAGCATTTCAGGTATGTGATGAGTGACCACCTAAAAGAAATGAATGTTGCTGAAATAATTGAAACATTAAACAGCTGATTAGACAGTCTTTTATATCTTTCCCAACCTTAAAGTTCTACATGTTGTGTCTACCCACCTCAGTGTACACACACATAATCAAAGAAATATATACAACAACACAAATTCTACAGAGCTATATAAATCAGGATGATTTTGCTAATATCACTGTATTCATAGCTGCTGCCCCTTTGGGTGGGTGAACTATGTTTTGATGCTGCCTGCTTTACAGTGCACATGACACAGTTTTATTAGATTACCTTAAGCACAGCATAATCAAGTTTCAAAGTGAGGATATTAGCCTATGAGAAGAAGCTTCTTAACCAGCTGTGTGGACTTTAATATACATCATGATGTTAACTGCACATGAATGTGTGTGGGTAGGTGATAGGGGACAAAAATTTAAAACAAATTAAAAATGTGAAAGAGACTGCAGCACATGGGAAATAAGTGCTCAATGCCACTAGTCTCAATTCTTTTTCTTTTTTTCAAGGTCAAGCTGGCATTTTTCACAACTACCCACAAATGCCCTTCCTGATTGATTGACTCTTAGAGCAAGAAGCTCTCCTTACACCCAGGAGGCAAGCCTGCTTTTTATTGTATTTTTTTTTTAAATCTAAATGCCAAAGTGAAAAGAATACTTGGCTTCCGTTTATTTTTATCTGAAAATCAAAACACCATGAAAATTCTAAATCAGTTAATTTCATCTTAATCCAGGATTTTAAAAAATAAATTTAAATGATTAAAAAATACACTGAGGAAATTGCTAATTATTCTTACTGAGCCTAAATAAAGCCTTATTATAACACTGCTGAGCAGGAATCTTCTAATTCTTTCTTCCCACTCAATAAAGCATGTTCTCTGGGATGGATAAAAGAAGAAAAATCTTTCCTTCATCATATCTTACCATTTCTATTGTGGGATGAAAGAAATACCTAATGTTCATTTATAACTGCTTAGGGCTGTTTTTCATGTTATTTTTGTCTTAAAATTCATCCATAGCTTAGAACATGAAGCTAAATGCTCATGAATTTGTATGTAGAGAAGGTGAGAGATATGTGAAACTCTGGGTTCATCCCCCAGCATAAAAAGGAGGAGGACGAAGGAGAGGAGGAGAAGGAGGAAGAAGAAGAGAGATAAGGTGAGAGGTTCCTAGGGATTCTTAATTGTCATACTAATAAAGAAAAACATACATGAAATTTAGTAGAATGGAAAAATGTGATTAAATAAGTGCAGTGTGGGATCCTACAATAAGAATAATAAATATGGGAAGGAAACTTTTCTTCCTTTTGCTACATTAAAGAGCAAAATGGGAGGTAAGGGCTACTTGTAGGTCAGGAAGATAACAAATATTCTATAAATATTCCTTTATTTTTAGTGGCTTATTATGAGATGCAGAGAATAAATGTGCTCTTTTTCTTCCAGTGTCTAAAAATATCAATGTGCGATATTGGTTATAGAATTGACAAAACATGAAAGTTGGTCATAGGTTGCCTATCACCAAGTGAGGAATAGCCAGGTTTCTAATTGGGGATGCTAGGTTTCTGTTGGGGGGGAAATAGTTAATTGAGGTACCACTTAATGAAATGGGAAAGATGAATGGTAAAGTTTGGGGAATGTTTTTTGAGATTTCTGAAAGACATTCAAATGGACTATGTTGGTCAGAATGCAGAAAGAGATCTGGGTTAAAGTTATTAGTTTGTGGGTTTCTAGCCTATAGATAATATTTAAAGCCATAGGACTAGACAGATTAGATCATAGAATTTAGAAATTAGAGTGTAGAGTATTAAGAAAAACAGGATCTAGAATAAAGTCTTAAAGTAATCCAATCCATTTGTGTAGAGGAGGAGAATCCAGAAAGGATTAATCAGAAAAATAGGATAACTAGAAGAGTTAGCCATCAAAAGCAAGAGGAAGGAGTATTTGAAAAAGAGATAAGGTTAACCGTGTTGAACACCTTTGAGAAATTAAATATGAAGAAAACTGAAAAGTGTCCATAGACCTTAAAATGTTGGATATTGGTAACCTAACCAAGAGAAGTTGCATTATAGTGAGAAGAATGAAAACCAGATTAATATGAATTGGATATTGAAAGGAAATTGAAGATGTTTATTTTTCCCCTGTTTTTGAAAAGAGGAAATTTTATTTTCACTTACTAACTATACAGTTGAATGGGGTTCATTGTGACATTTTAAAACCTGCACTTATCATGCCTTGACCTCATCCACTCTCCCTTCTATTCTATCTTTCCTTCATTTCCCTCCCACCTCCCCTAAGTTTCCTTCCTATTTCCAAGTAGTCCTTTTGCTTTCAGGTCTTTTTATTTCACTTACCACATATAGGAACAAACATATAATACTTGCCTTTCTGTGTGACTTATTTTGCTTAACATGATGTCCTATAGTTTCATCCATTTTCCTACAAATGGCATGGCTTCATTCTTCTTACTGATTGAATAATACTCCATTGTATATATGTACCATTCTTCTTTGTCTATTTATCTGTTGACAGGTATCTAGACTGATTGCATATCTTAGTTAATGTGAAAAATGCTGCAATAAACATGGGTATGTAAGAATCTTTATGTATGCTGATTTTACTTCTTTCATATATATATATGAAAGAAGATATATATATATATATATATATATATATATATATATATATATATATATATATATATATATATATATATATAACCATATATATATATACCATATATATATCCATATATATCCATATATTCCATATATATATATATATGGAATTGGCCTAGCTAGATCATATAGAAGTGATACTTACAGTTTTTTGAGGACACTCCATCATGTTTTCCATAGTAGCTATACTGATTTCTGTAAGTATACTCTGTAGTGCTGATCTAGTGGTCACAAATTTCCTTAGTTTATGCTGTCTTGGAAGGATAACTTCACTGGGTATAGGAACCTTGGTTGGCAGTTATTTTCTTTCAGAACTTGAAATACATCATTATACGTCCTCCTGGGGTTTAAATTTCTGAAGAAAAACCTGCTATTCTAATGGATTTTCCTTTAAATGTAACTTAGTGCAGCTCTCTTGAAGCTTTTAATATTCTTTCTATGTTCTGTATTTTTGGCAATTTAACTGCAATATGTGTGGAGAGGTTCTTTCTTAAATAAGGGCTCTAAGTGTCTCCTCTACCTGGATATCCATGTCTTTCCAAAGATTTGGGAACTGTTCTGATATTATTTCACTAAATAGGTTTTTTTTTTAATGTCCTCAGCATGTAGCTCTTCTCTCTTTAAATTTATGGACATTTGATATCTTAGTGGTGTCTCAGAGATCTTTTATGTTTGTTTGTTGTCTATTATTGGCTCATGTTTTGAAGATTTGGGCCCCAGATGGTAACACTCTTGGGAAATGGTAGAAACTTCCAAAGGTGGGCCTAGTTGGAAGAGGTGGATCAATACAGGAATGTCCTTGAAGGGACATTCTTGTCTCTGGTCCCTCCCTTGTCCCTGCTTCTCTCTTTGACTCTCAGTCATCATGAGCTAAGCAGCATTGCTGTACCATCTGCTCTCCACCATGATGTCCTGCCTTACCACAGGCCTAGAAACAATGGAGCCAACCAACCATGAACTGAAATCTCTGAAACCATGATCCAAAATTAAAATTTCCTTTTTAAAGATGCTTGTGACACATATTTTGTTACAGTACTGGAAATCTGACTAAAACATCTTTCAACTCAGTTTCTAATTGGATTTATTCAGCTTTTAATTTCTAAAATTTCTGTTTCATTCTTTATTCAACACCTCTATCACATACTGAAGTACCCTTACATATCCTGTATTGCCTCCATTCATTCAGCTGTTTATTTGTAATCTCTTAGATTTCAATGAGATTTTTAAAATATCATTCTTTTGAATTTTGTTTTTGTCCAGTATTTTACTTTGATATCTTTGAAATCTGTTAGTAAAGAGTTATGAACTTTAGGGGCATCATTTTACCTTCTTTTCTTTTTTGTGTTTCTTTTTTATTCTAATTTGTTATATATGTCAGCAGAATGCATTATAATTCATATTATACATATAGGGCACAATTTTTCATATCTCTGGTTGTATACAAAGTATATTCACACCATTCATGCCTTCATACGTGTACTTTGAAAAATTATGTCCATCTCATTCCACCAACTTTTCTACCCTCATGTACTCTCCCTTCTCCTCCCAACCCTTTGCCCTATCTAGAATTCATCTAATCCTCCCATGCTCCCCCTCCCAACCACACTATGAATTAGCCTTCTTATATAAGAGAAAATATTCAGCATTTGATTTTTTTGGATTGTCTAACTTCACTTAGCATTACCTTTTCCGACTCCATCCATTTACCTGCAAATGCCATGATTTATTCTCTTTTATTGATGAGTAATATTCCATTGTGTATATACACCATATTTTTTTTATCCATTCATCTACTGAAGGACATCTAGGTTGGTTCCACAGTTTAGTTCTTAGGAATTGGGCTGCTATAAACATCGATGTGGCTGTGTCCTTGTAATATGCTGTTTTTAAGTCCTTTGGGTATAGACCGAGGGGTGGGATAGCTGGGTAAAAAGGTGGTTCCATTCCCAGTTTTCCAAGGAATCTCCATATTGCTTTCCATACTGGCTGTATCATTTTGTAATCCCACAAGAAATATATGAATGTGCCTTTTCCCCCACATCCTCACCAACACTAATTGTTGTTTGTCTTCATAATAGCTGCCATTCTGACTGGAGTGAGATGAAATCTCAGAGTAGTTTTGATTTGCATTTCTCTAATTGCTAGAGATATTGAATATTTTTTTCATATATTTGTTGATTGATTGTATATCCCCTTCTGAGAAGTGTCTGTTCAGTACCTTGGCCCATTTATTGTTTGAATTATTTGTTTTTTTGGTGTTTAGCTTTTTGAGTTCTTTATATACCCTAGAGATTAGTGCTCTATCTGATGTGCAAGTGGTAAAAATTTGCTCCCAAGTTGTAGGCTTTCAATTCACCTCACTGATCCTTTCTTTTTATGAGAAGAAGCTTTTTCATTTGAATCCATCCATTTATTGATTCTTGATTTTAATTCTTGCACTATTGGAGTCTTATTAAGGAAGTAGGAGCCTATTCTGATATGATGGAGATTTGGGACTACTTTTTCTTCTATTAAATGCAGGGTCTCTGGTTTAATTCCTAGGTCCTTGATCCACTTAGAGTTGAATTTTTTGCATGGTGAAAGATAGGGGTTTCATTTTGTTGCATTTGGATTTCCAGTTTTCCCAGCACCATTTGTTGAAGAGGCTATTTTTTTCTCCAATGTATGTTTTTGGCACCTTTGTCTAATATAAGATAACTGTAATTATGTGGGTTAGTCTCTGTGTCCTCTATTCTGTACCATTGGCCTACCAGTCTATTTTGGTGCTAATATCATGCTGTTTTTGTTACTATTGCTCTGTAGTATAGTTTAAAGTCTGGTATAGTGATGCCACCTGCTTGACTCTTCTTGCTAAGGATTGCTTTAGCTATTCTGAGTCTTGTATTTTTTCAGATGAATTTCATGACTGCTTTTTCTATTTCTATGAGGAATGTCATTGGGTTTTGATTGGAATTGCATTAAATCTGTAATAGTGCTTTTGGTAGTATGGCATATGGACAATATTAATTCTGCCTATCCAAGAACAAGGGAGGTCTTTCTATCTTCTAAGGTCTTCTTTAATTTCTTTCCTTAGCATTCTGTAGTTTTTGTTGTAGAGGTCTTTCACCTCTTTTGTTAGGTTGATTCTCAAGTATTTTATTTATTTTTTTGAGGCTATTGTAAATGTGGTAGTTTTTCTCGTTTCTTTTCAGAGGATTTGTCACTGATAAATAGGAATTCCTTTGATTTATAGGGTGTTGACTTTGTATCCTGCTACATTGCTGGATTTACTTGTTCATTTACTAGTTCTAGAAGTTTTCTGGCAGAATTTTTTGGGTCTTGTAGGTATAGAATCATATTGTTGGCAAATAGTGCTAATTTGAGTTCTTTTTTTTCCCTATCTGTATCTCTTTAATTTCTTTCATCTGTCTAATTGCTCTGGCCAGTGTTTCAAGAACTATGTTAAATAGAACTGGTGAAAGAGGGCATCCCTGTCTTGTTCCAGTTTTTAGAGGGAATGCTTTCAATTTGTCTCCATTTAGAATGATGCTGGCCTGGGGCTTATCATAGATAGCTCTTATGATGTTGAGGTATGTTCCTGTTATCACTATGTTTTCTAGTGTTTAAACATGAAGGGGTGCTGTATTTTGTCAAATTCTTTTTCTACATCTATTGAAATGATCATATTGTTCTTATCTTTAAGTCTATTGACATGATAAATTACATTTATTAATTTTTGTATGTTTAACCAACCTTGCATCTCTGGGATGAACCCCACTTGATCGTGTTGCACTATCTTTTTGATATACTTTTGTATTCTATTTGCCAGAATTTTATTGAGAATTTTTGCATCTATGTTCATTAGAGATATTGATCCGTATTGGAGTAGATTTTATTTTTTATTTTATCATTGATTTCTTCTTTCTTTCTTTGATGTGTCTTTGCCTGGTTTTAGAATCAGGGTGATATTGGCCTCAAAGAATGAGGAAGTGCTCCCTCTTTTCCTATTTCCTGAAAAAAAATTGAAGAGTATTAGTTTAAGTTATTCTTTAAAGGTCTTCTAGAACTCGGCTGTGTATCTGTTGAGAGCCACAGCCGAAGGGGCCCCAGCAAACTTTCAGACTGCCAGCTGATGATTGGTTCACAGCGGCCCCAGCAACTTCTAGCTGATTGGCTCCTCTGCGGTGATGCTCATTGGGCTGTTTCCCCGCCCTTTCAGACTACGGAGCTGCTCATTGGGGGACTTTTTTTGGCTCCGCCCACGCGACCCAGCCAATTGGCCTCAAGAGCAGGAGGAGTCGGGGAGGTTGAGAGGCTTGTGGGAAGCCGGTGGTGGCAGTTGGGCTCTGAAGGTTTTTCCTGAGGAGCTGTTTTGTTTGGCATGTGTGGTTCTAAAAATAAAGTTCGTTTCTTTTGACAAGTGGCTCCTGAATTGTGCCCAGCCAGACTGCGGCATGTATCCTTCCCATCCTGGGCTTTTCTTGGTTGGTAGGCTTTTGATGGTGTCTTCTATTTCATTGCTTGAAATTGATCTGTTTAAATTGTATATATCAACCTGATTCAATTTGGGCAAATCATATCACTCTAGAAATTTGTCAATGCCTTCAATATTTTCTATTTTATTGGAATAAAAGTTTTCAAAATAATTTCTAATTATCTTCTGTATTTCTGTAGTGTCTGTTGTGATATTTCCTTTTTCATCGAGTGTGTTATTAATTTGAGTTTTCTCTCCCCTTCTCTTCATTAACATGGCTAAAGGTTTATCAATTTTATTTATTTTTTCAAAGAACCAACTTTTTGTTTTGTCAATTTTTTCAATTGTTTCTTTTGTTTCAACTTCATTGATTTCAGCTTTGATTTTAGTTATTTCCTGTGTTCTCTTGCTTTTGGTGTTGATTTGTTCTTCTTTTTCTAGGGCTTTGAGATGTAATGTTAACTCATTCATTTGCTGACTTTTTCTTCTTTTAAGGAATGAACTCCATGCAATGAACTTTCCTCTTAGAATTGCCTTCTAGTGTCCCAGAGATTTCGATACATTGTATCTGTGTTCTCATTTGCCTCTAAAAGTTTTTAATCTCATCCTTGATGTCTTTTTCAACTCATTGTTCATTCAGTAGCATATTATTTAGTCTCCAAGTATTGGAGTAGAATTTATTTTTTTATTGTATCATTGATTTCTAATTTCTTTCCAGTATGATCTGATAGAATGTAGGGTAGTATCTCTACTTTTTTATATTTGCTAAGAGTTGCTTTGTGGCATAATATATGGTCTATCTTATAGAAGGATCCATGTGCTGCTGAGAAGAAAGTATATTCATACACTGAAGGATAAAATATTCTATATATGTCAGTTAAGTCTAAGTTATTGATTGTATTATCGAGTTCTATAGTTTACTTGTTCAGCTTTCATTTGGATGATCTATCCAGTGGTGAAAGAGGTGTGTTAAAGTCACCCAGAATTATTGTGTTGTGGTCTATTTGACTCTTGAACTTGAAAAGAGTTTGTTTGATAAATGTAGATGCTCCATTGTTTGGGGTATATAAATTTATTATTGTTATGTCTTGTTGATGAATAGTTCCCTTAAGCAGTATGAAATATTCTTCCTTCTTTTCCCTTTTGATTAACTTTGGTCAAAGTCTACTTTATTTGATGTGAAGTCGGAAACACTTGCTTATTTCTGCAGTCCATGTGAGTCATATGATTTTCCCCAACCTTTCACCTTCAGTCTGTGGATGTCTTTTCCTATGAGATGAGTCTCTTGGAGGCAGCATACTGTTGGGTCTTTTTAAAAATCCAATCTGCTAGTCTATGTCTTTTGATTGGTGAGTTTAGGCCATCAACATTCAGGGTTATTATTGACACATGATTTGTATCCCCAGCCATTTTTGTTTATTTTTGGTATTTAACATGATTTGGTTTCTCCTTTGATTATTTTACTTTAGTGTAATACCTCCCTTTGCTGATTTTCCTTGTTATTTTTCAATTCCTCTTCACGGAATATTTTGCCAAGGATGTTCTGTAGTGCAAGTTTTCAAGTTGTAAATCATTTTAACTTTTGTTTATCATAGAAGGTTTTTATTTCATCATCAAATCTCAAGCTTAATTTTCCTGGGTATAAGATTCTTGGTTTGCATCTATTTTCTTTCAGAGCTTGATATATGTTGTTCCAGGATCTTCTAGATTTCAGGGTCTGGGTTGAAAAATTTGCACATAATCTAATTGGTTTCCCCCATTTATAATTTGATTCCTTTCTCTTGTTGCTGTTAATATTGTCTCCTTATTCTCTATGTTAGGCATTTTCATTATAATGTGCCTTGGTGTGGATCCATTGTCATTTTGTACATTTGGTGTCCCATAAGTCTCTTAAATTTGGTCTTCAAATTCATTCTTCATGTTGGAAAGTTTTCTGATATTATTTCATTGAATAGATTGCTCATTGCTTTGGTTTGGAACTCTGTCTTCCTCTATCTCAATAACTCTTAAATTTGGTCTTTTTGTGCTGTCCCATATTTCTTGAATGTTCTGGTCATGGTTTCTTACCATGTTCACTGTATGGTCTACATTCTTATAAAGATTATATATTTTGTCTTCTTTGTCTGAAGTCTTGTCTGTTGGTGATGCTTTCAATTGAACTTTTAATTTGCTTTATTGTTTCTTTCATTTCAGGGTTTTCTGTTTGGTTGTCTTTTAGAACTTTTATCTCCCTATTGAAGTAATCTTTTACTTCCTGTATTTGTTTCTGTGGCTCTTTGTCAAAATGATCTTTTACTGCCTGTATTTGCTCTCTTATATCATCCTTCAATTTGCGCAACATTTTAATTATGAACATCCTGAACTCCTTCTCTGTAATTTCTTCTGCTGTGCTGGCCATGGATTCTAATAATGTTGTGGTATCTTGATTTGTTTGGGGCACTTTCTTTCTGTGTCTTTTCATATTGCTTGTGTGTCTTCCTTCTGGCACTGTGGATCCGAGGCATTACCATTTTTACCCTATAGGCTTATAGTACCCCTGTAGGGATCTAATACCTCTCCTTTTAGGTGAAAAACAATGTTAACAGATCCCAATATAAACATTATACACCCCCAAAACAAATGTTTGCTATTAAGATGTTTACAGAAATGGTGAATTCAATTATTATCTACAATATACTCAGTAGGTTTGTAAAAGGGTTTACAGTTTCTGATGGTGGACATAGAACTGGGGGTGAGGAGTAGGATGATATGCTGAGGAGGTAGGAGGTGAGGATACAGATTTATTATTTCCTAGGAAGTGTGAAAGAGAAATCTAAAGAGGAAGATTAGTAGCAGGAGAAGGGAGAGGAAGTAATTTTGGGTAGACAAGTAGTGGGAATAATGTAGAGTACATAAAACACACACACACACACACACACATATATATATATATAGTGTTAAAATAGTAGAAATTGGTGGGAAAAAAGAAAAAAAGAATATACAACACAACTGTAATATGCTATTCAGTCATCCCAGTCCTCAAATTCCTAATTCATGCAAAGTACTTGGTTTTACATATGTTGGGGATGTGAGGGTGGGAGAATAGAGAGGGAGAGGGAAAAAAATCTTGAAGGAAGAAACAGGGATTGTTTTGGTTGGAGCTCAGCATCTTTTCTGCTTCTCTTCTCATTCAATATGTGGGGTCCTCTGTTGTTAGCCCGTATCTCTGCCCTCAGGATGTTTGGGAGAGGGGAGAGTTAGAAACTGGGTACCTGACCAGCCAGAGTTCCAAACTGGGAGTTTCCCCCACTGAAGATAGTGATGAAGGTTGCCCAAGATGGAGGTGCCTGCTTTCAGGGATAGGTGTTGGGTCCAGTGGGGGGAGACCAGTGATGGTGTTGGACAATGAGTTCAGAGACTAGCTCTGTGGTGAGCTGTGTGTGGTGTTGGCTGACTTCAGAGCCTGTGTGAAGTTCTTGGGTGCAGGCAGGCCACTGAGCATAGGGGACTATCTCCACTGATGCAGAATCCCAAGATGGCGGCAATCCAGGGAGCCCCCACGTTGGTAGAGGTGGGTCCTCACAGGTGTGCCCAAGGAGTTCCTGCATGTGGGAAGCTGCTGGGTGTCCTGTGTGGGAGCAGCTTCCATGATTTCTACTCTGATTTCTGCTCGGGTGGGTGCCCATGATCCTGCTCGGGTACCTGGTAGTCCTGTGTCGGTGAGTAGTTGGGAGATCTACTCTGATGCTGAGGCCTGGAGCCCTGGACAGGCACAGTGACCATGATTCCTGCACAGGAACAGGAATATCACTCACAGAGAAGCAGTATTCTCACTAGAGTCCCAGGTCACAGAGCGACACAGAAGGTTGCCTCCCTCTGGCCTGCCATCTTGGATCTCTGCAAGCAGAAGTATGCACCCTGGATGCCCAGCTTGCTGCAGATTTGGTCTCACTGCTTCAGCCATCTGTCTCTCACACCCATGTCTCCACAGCCTCCTGCTGCCTGCCTGACTGCCTGCCTGCCAGAGGATGCATCTGGTTATATGGATATCTCTTCCACTTTTATGTAAGGGTCTTCTTAGTAAGCAGCCTTCTCTTGATGATGTCTTAGGATGTAGGTTTCTTGTATAGTGTAGAGTTTAATGCCAACTGGACTTCCTAGTGTAGTTTCCCTTTGTCTTCTTTGGCTGTGGCTAGTGGTTTTTGACCCAATGAGTTCTGTATCATAACCTGAGGGACCCATTTTCTTTGTAGGTCTCACAAGAGTGGGGTTTCTCTGGTAGTTCAGGCAGGTGTAGACAGCAGGATATGTGGGGTGTTCCCTCTGTGGTTATTCCTACTTTAGGAATGGAAACTCCTATCAGTTGGTGGGGATTTCCTCAGGCTCTGTTGATAGTGGCTCTGTTACTTGAAAGCAGTTTTGACACTGGCAGTTTCCATTATGGTGATGGGTCTAGAACTTTTATCCTCTATTTGGTCACTGGCACAGCTGCAGGTATTTCATAGATAGAGGCAGGGGCCAGGATTACAGCTCCCCCCGCCATGATGCACCTCCACTTTTTTCAGCAATGTGTGATCCGATAGGGTGGAAATGATGGATGCTGAGGATCCTTATAAGTGCAGTGTTCACAATGGTTGTGTTATTTCTCTTTGTTGTAGTTATGGGGTGAATATACAGGAGGAGTATTTTAGACTACCAGTAATTATGTCCACTTGGGGTCAGATCATTCACTGGGGACTTTAGTATCCATTATTCTTTAAGTTGAAGTTTCCACCACAGTTTAAGCATGACTATGCTGTGGCTGGAGCAAGATGTAAACCTTCACAGCAAGAAAAACAAAGAAAATTAAAAATTGAAAAGAGAAGAAGGGCAGAGAGATAGAGAGATAGATAGATAGAGATAGAGAGAGAGAGAGAGAGAGAGAGAGAGAGAGAAGCAACGACAAGAAAAGTACTAATAAAAAGTAAAATTTTCCTCCCCACTGAGATGTTTGAATGAGCAGGCAAGAGTGGATGTTTGCAACCTATGCCTGTCAAAACTTCTTTCCTCGTACACTTAGGCTGCATGCCCCATGGGCAGAGCAAATGTTGGGGATTATGCATCCCTCTCTTCATTCCTTTGTGGTGGGATGAATCTTTGGTTGGAGTTCGTTGGGATACCTCTTAGCTGTTTTGGAATCACAAAATCCCTGTTGAGTGGGGTTGCTTGCAGCAAGATCCATGTAATTCACCACGTAGAGATCTGGTGTCCTGTGCAAAATCACATGCAACTGTTTACTTGGTCTCCAATGACTGCCCTTGCCCCCTCATTTTAAAGGGAACCATCTTTTATTCATTTTCATGTTGTAATCCAGTTTCCTAACATATAGAATTCTCAGTGGGTTTGTGTCAGATTCTCTCCCCTGGGCCAAATTGACTCTCAACGCAGCTGCCCATTAGCTAATGCAGTGATATTGCTGTGGGGTCCTGGAGGCAGGAAAATGCAGGTGCCTTATACTCCCAGAGTAGTAAACTTAGACAATAGAACCCTTCTCATTGCTCTCAGTTACAGTGTAATAGTGAGAGTTCACAAGAAATTGCAAAGAACCCTCCAAACACAGCTGTATTACCTGCATTTCCCAATTCTATTATCTGTTTAGACTATATTTCTGAGATTGCCTAATTCTGTGTTAATGGAACTCACGAGGACTCTCCTTATTTCACCTCTATCTACACCAAGGGGCGTTTCTCCTCCCTCTACAGCCTTTCTGTATGATTAGTGTGGGGGTATTCTGTTTCACCCCCATTCCATTATCCAAAGTCACCTGGCTTCTCTAAATCTCTGCCTGTCCACTATTAACTTCAAACATTCTTCTATGGTAACCTTTCTCAATAAGCAGCTACGTTTTATTGTTTTAATTCTATCTCATGGAGAAGTAGGTGAGTGCTGGGTGCTTCCAAACCATAATCTTGAATCTTCTTGAGGAAACTTAAACAACTTGAGAAACCTGGCTATGAAGGGGAGTTTAAAACTGGGTGGTAACTGAAAAGAGATAAGGGAGTCAAGATACATTGTTTGTTTAAGATAGATGATATTATAGCCCTGTTAAAATGCCAAGGAAAGAATCAGAAAGGAAAAGGTGAATATGTAGAAGAGAGAAGCAAGTAACTAAATGGGATGAGGTTCCTGTGAAACTGGAGAGAGAGATCCAGAACACATGACCTAGAACAAGAGGAGAAATTCCTCTTCAATTGTCTAAGCATTGGGATGGAGGGTGGGTAATTAGAGAACAAATAGATGAGTGCCAATGCTATTATGTCTAGAAGATTTGATGGTAGGAGAATGAGGTAATGGGCTGGGATTCAGACCCTGGGGAACAGATTTGGGATCTCAGTAGGTGGATGATGAAAAGAACAGTTGGGATAGTAAACATGCTTTATTTGGAGTCAGCTTCTTCCCTCCCAGTCCCCAGCACAGCCCACTGAGTCCTTCCATATGCCTTTTCATATGAAGGCCAAAAGCATGAGAAGGCACATTGCCAACAGGTTACCTAAGTGTGTGCATGCTCATAAGCAGATGTTTATGACTTTGAGTGCATATGCTGAATCAGAGTGTTTGTCACCTTGGCTACATACTGAAAAACAGACTGCCGAAAACCTTGGCCAGGGAGCCCAACTAAAGCCATCTTGGGCTTGCCCTCTTTAAGCATATTCTCATTTAGTGGCTTCCATTTTCTCTATTCAAGATCAGCTGGAATCGAAGTGGGAGAGGAGAAATAGGAGGGCTGGAAAACTTTTAAAAGTTATTGAATAGTGGCTGCAGACTATGATCTTATTTATTGGTTATCTTATTTTATTTTTGAATCTTCAATATTTTGTTCTCTACCTCTTTGCCTAAAAATACTATAAAATCTCTCTAATTCACTCAAATCCCCTCCAGCTCTTCCCTTTTCATTTTTTTTTTACTTTTCCTTTGTCCTTTTTACTATCAAATTCCTTGACACAGTAATTCATGATAATTACCAATTCTTGCACATATTCCATTGCTCCTTAAATCCTTGGGTGTTGAGCAAAGGAAGATGACCCAATGAAGGATGTGAAAGAGGCTCCCCCCGCCCATAGGAGGAAAATCATTATAGAACTATATTGAGGAAGGTAAATATGGCAAAAGGTTCAATAAAAGATAAAACCAATCTTCTCAATTCACTTACTTCTTCACTGAGGCATCTGGAAGGAATAATTTGTTATTCTTCAGTATAATTACAGGGTTCTGCTTATACCATTCTCTTAAATTACTCTTTAGTGGTTTGCTTGTCTATCACCCCCTATACTCTATTATTATTGACTCTTCAAGTTAGTATAACTTTTTCTTTTCTTTTTTCCTTTTCTCTTAATCTCTCTTTTTCATTCTCTCTCTCTTGCTTTCATTTTCATCCACTATAACATCCAGCATTGTTTCTAGTGTCAAGTAGGCATGTAATGCATGTCTTTTGAGTAAGTGAAATATTTTATCTAATTTGTGGTTTAATTACATCTTCAAATTCAGACCTGAAATTCTAGCATGATGCATGAATATTGTACACTAGTGTTCAATCATTCACCAAATGTATATTAAATACCTATTATGTCCCAGGCACTATTGTAAGTGCTAGGGATATAACCATAAACAAACAGACAAAAATAGATTTCTGCAAGTTGTTTTACAAATCAGAAAACTGAAATTTGTGTTACTCTTGGTATTTTTTTCATCTTCTCTAATCCTGTACTATCAAAGGCTGTTATGTAAGCAGAAGAAGCCTCCTTCCCCAGCATCTCCTTTGCTTCCTGCATTGAGGAACATGTTTTTGCAGATATAACCTCTGACTCCTTCAGCTTTCTTCCTTTCTTGGGCTGTGGAAATCTCTATAAGTGTTGATAAATTATCAATATGGCAAACTTTTTTTAAAATTTACAAATCAGGGTAAATATTCTCAAATAAAACAAATTTTTTGTTTACTTGAAAACTGATTTACCTAAAAAGTCTTACAGTGGTATGAAATTTATATCACATTTAATTGTTAAATATAGTGAAAAATCTTCATTAAAAAGTGCATAATTACATGTATAAAAATAAAAAAATCAGTCAAGATATATATGAGTTAATATAATATTTGCATTGTCATTTTTATCATCTCCTATTGAAATATTCCCCTCCTACTTCTTACTTTGAAGAACTCAGCTTCCTTAAGAATTGTTTATTATTTCCATCCTCTCTGACCCTCAAACTTTTTGGCAAGTCTCTTAGTACTTCATGGAGATTATCAGGAAATATTTTTCATTAGGGAAAAAAAATAAGAAAATGGACAAACCACTGAAACTCTCCTCAATTCTGGAGTCTTAACTCAGAGACGCTAAGTTTATGTATTTTCTCTCTGTTCCCAAAAATAATATTTCCATATTGAAAATCTTTAAATGTATTCAACCATCTTTGACCCATGAAGACATTTCCCTTTGTCACATTTTACAAGCACATTCTCATGAAGAACTGACTTAATGTCATAGCATTCATTAAGCAAACAATATGACTGAGTTAACTGCCTAATTCCCTTTTTCTGTTCTGGATGTACCCAACTGAACCCAGTCAAGCTCATAGTCTATAGGAAGATTTTCTTTCTAAATGACTAGATATTTAAGAACCTATAAATATCTGACTATCCAAGGTATAACTCAAAACAAACAGTGTTTTACTAGTTTTCATGTTAAGTTCTTTTACTTTGTCTCTTCAAATGCCACAGTCTGGCTGGGCACAATTCAGGAGCCACTTGTCAAAAGAAACGAACATTATTTTTAGAACACACACACCCCACCACACAGCTCTTCAGGAATTCCCTCAGAGCCCAACTGCCACCACCGGCTTCCCACAAGCCTCTCAACCTCCCCCACTCCTCCTGCTCTTGAGGCAGATTGGCTGTGTCACGTGGGAGGAGCCAAAAAAAGTCCCCCAATGAGCAGCTCTGTGGTCTGAAAGGGCGGGGAAATAGCCCAATGAGCATCACTACAGAGGAGCCAATCAGTTGGCAGCTAGAAGTTTGCTGGCAGCTGGAAGTTTGCTGGGGCCCCTTCGGCTGTGGCTCTCAACATCTCCCCCTCTCTGTTTAAACAACAAGCATGTAAACAACAAGCATGTGGCTTAGGGACCGTGCCTGCCTTAGGTTGTCCAATACTACATATGGTTCCTACCCGTCATCGGATGAGCTGACCTCAAGGCGTCAGCCTCCTGTCTTAGGTTGGTACCATTGCAATTGGATCTTACCCGTCATTGACTACCGGTCCAGCATACAGCCACACCTGTGAATAGGTCTTTGTACCAGTGGGGGGGGGGGTGAGGTTCTTTGCCTCACCTCTGTTGGCCCCCAAATTTTAGCTGAACGACCTTCACAAGCAGAAGGGAGGAAGATACACCAAGCCAATTGACGGCTCCTTTTGGAAAAATTGCACCACCAATGACACCATCAACAAAAATACCCCAACACTACCACAAGTTGCTGCACCAACAGATAGTTCACAATGAATACAAGTGAGTTCATAATGCATACAAGTGATACATAGTCCAGGCAAGTTCTGCAAGCAGTTCGGTGATGGCTCCTTTTGGAAAAATTGTACCACCGATGACACCATCAGCAAAAATACCCCAACACTACCACAAGTTGCTGCACCAACAGATAGTTCACAATGCATACAAGTGAGTTACAAGTGATAAATAGTCCAGGCAAGTTCTGCAAGCAGTTCAGTGTTAGCTATTGCAGAAGCTGTAGATTGGTTTTATCTTTGTCTTCACCGGCACTGGGATGAAGATAGGAATTCTGGCAATAATGGCTAAAGAAAAAATTATGTAACATTCCAGAAGGCACTAAAAGAAAACAATTTTCTGAACAATTTACATTATCTTGAACAGAATTATTAAATATAATGAAAAGGAAAGGTGAAAGTAAACAAACAAATCTGTAAACCTCCCTTTTTGTTCACATATTAAAACAATCCTCAACAGCTGTTTACCCAATTTAAATTAAACCATTTAAATCACGTGAATAAAAAAAAATATTTGGATCCATTTTTTCATGAGCGCTTATCATATATGATATATGGACATACATACATACAACATAAAACACAAGTGTGCACATATAATATAATACATACAACACATAACATAATAGTAAAGGCCTTATAACATTTTACAGGTGAAATCTCCATTGCAATGTTTAAAAACTCAATAGTCAAAAAATAGAACTGGGGGGATCCAACATGGCGGCCAGCGAGGAAGCAGCACTTTCAGTATCTCCACATTAACGGGATCAGAAAGACCCATTAATACACCTAGATTCTACCTACTGAGGAACTTCTAGCAAAATTCAGCTGAAAGGAGACCTGCTGGGAATTAGTAAGTTTATTAGAGGTGACAGTTTGTCCCAGACGAGTGAATCTTGACCACGCGGTGCAGAGGTCCAGTCTCGCGGCCTCCACCTGCCCGGCTCTGCAAGCGGCCCCCGGCGGCCCTGCGTGGTGAGAAGGGTCCCCGCCTGGCCCGGCAGACGGCCCCGCCCTCCTGGCTCTGCTGGCAGCCCCGTCCATGCAGAGAACGGCCCCCCGCCCTCCCGGCTCTGCGAACGCCCCCGTCCACCCGGCAAACGGCCCCCCCCACCCGCTCGGCTCTTGGCCACGCGGCGCAGAGGTCCAGTCCCACGGCCGCCGCCTGCCCGGCTCTGCAAGCGGCCCCCAGCGGCCCCGGTGCAGCGAGAAGGGTCCCTGCTCTGCCCGGCAGACGGCCCCCGCCCTCCCGGCTCTGCTAACGGCCCCGCACGCACGGCTCTGCGAAAGGCCCCCCGAACGGCCATGCCCACCCGGCAAACGGCCCCCCGCCCGCTGGGCTCCGTGAACGGCCCCGCCTGCCCGGCTCAGGAGGCGACCTGAAGGGAATCTAACCAAGCCTTTATGAAATAGCGAACTGGGAACTAAAACCAGAGATTGAGTCAGACCAGAGACAAGCCAGTTCCACCCCTCCCTTCAGACACTCCGGCAAGGAGCCAGGGGCCCACCATAGCAGAGAGGGGAAGTCACCAAAGTTCGGCCAATGAGATTCCTTCCCAGCGGAATCTACTTTAGCAGGTGTGTGACTGCCACCCACATCAGATACAAACAACAGGGAAACTTCAAAAATCTCTCCGTGGGCGTGACCTTAAGGGCCAAGGGACTCCTGACCCCCAACTCCCCCTAATGCCAGTGACGTGGGTGTGACTGTAGGGGTGGAGGGAAGCAGAGAAGACTCCCCACCCCCAACTCCCCCAACCGCCAACTGAGAGGGCGTGACGGTAGGGGCGGAGGGAAAAAGAGGACACTCCAGACCCCCAACTCCTACTACCACCAGCGGAGTGGTCGTGATTGTAGGGACTGAGGGAAACAGAAGGGATCCTCGACCCCCAACTCCCATTACCAGCAGAGGTGACACCAAAGGTCTTAGCCGCCAGCTTCCGAGGGTGTGCCCACCAAAGGGGTCCAGAAAAATTAAACTATTGACTCTCAGACAAGCTCCACAGCACTGGGGCTTAGATGAATGACAGAGAGAGTGCTCAGTCGTTCGGGAAATAGGGCACACGGTGGGGCTGAAAGTGTAACCAGATCCTTGGGGAACTGCCTCCGGTGAGCAGGACCTGGCTGGCTGGCAGGAGGAAGGGGAGGAGGGGTCGTAGAAGTAAAATGGCTCTGGACCAACAGGATTGAGAGACTGTCGACACATTGAGGGCAAAACTCAGCCCAGAGGGCACAGCTTTGCCTACGGGAAGAGAAGAAAATGGATTGCTAAGACCTAATTTTATTTCTTATTTTATTTTATTTTTTCTCTCCCTTTTTCCCTCTTTCTTTCCCCTTCCAAGTTTTATTGTTCTGTCCATTCTCCTCTATGCTATCTATCTCCCTCTCCTTCTTTCTTTTCAGGAACACCTTCCTTCCCCTTCCCCCCAACTTTCATCCCAAGCATTACGTCCTCCATTTCGTGTAACTGTCTAAATGCAAATAGGTGAATGTTTCAAGGCCATCTATAGTGCTCCTAAATACCTAGCTACTACCAACACCCTGATCCAATCGACGGTTAGTATCCCCCTTCAGTAGAGAAATCTTCTAAAGTAGCCAAGACATACTAACCCTTATACCTTCATAGCACCTAACCTAAAGTCCTAAGAACAAACAACAAATCACTATATGCATACAAAATCCAGAAGCCCTTTATAAATTGAATGAACCAGCTCTAAAGTACAATAAAGCCCAACATCTCTAGGCATAATCTCCCACCACAAAGGAGAGACAACAGAGATATACAAAGCCAAAACAAATGTATAGGAGAAAGCAGTTACAAAGTAGTCAAACAGAGCTGGAAAGTATCGTGAACAACATGAAAAAACAAGGGGAAAAAGGATTACAGATAATGCAGGACAACTTAAATCTACAGGAGGACCTAGAAGCATCAGAAACATGGACAGGGAAGGAAATCAAGGCATACCTAACTCAGATGGAAAGGAATATTAGAGAAGACATGAGACAGCAAGTCCAAGCATTGAAAGTATATTTTGAAAACGAACTAAACAAACAAATTTAAACTGCAAAGAACGAACTTTACCAGGAGATAGAGATCTTAAAAAAAAAAACCAAACAGTAATTTTAGAAATGCAAGAAACCATAAACCAGATTAAAAACGCTAATGAGAATATTACAAATAGACTAGATCAAGTAGAAGTCAGAACATCAGATAATGAAGACAAAGTTTATCAACTTGAAAAGAATATAGTCAACACAGAAAAGATGCTTAAATCTCATGAGCAATCTATCCAAGAGATATGGGACCTCATCAAAAAACCAAATTTGAGAGTCATTGGGATAGAAGAAGGCACAGAGGTTCAAACCAAAGGAATGGAAAACTTATTAAATGAAATAATACTAGAAAACTTCCCAGAGATGAAAGATGGAATGGATTGCCAAATCCTGGAAGCCTACAGGACCCCAAACATCCAAAACCGTAATAGACCAACTCCAAGACATATAATTATGAAGATAGCCAACATACAGAACAAGGAGAGAATACTAAAAGCTACGAGAGAAAGGAGACAGATTACATTCAGGGGTAAACCAATTAGGTTAACGGCTGATTTTTCATCACAGACTTTGAAAGCGAGAAGATCCTGGAACAATGTATTTCAAACGCTGAAAAATAATGGATTCCAACCAAGAATACTGTATCCAGCAAAATTAAGCTTCAGATTTGACAATGAAATTAAAATCTTTCACGATAAACAAAAGCTAAAAGAATTCACAGCCAGAAAACCAGCACTGCAAAGCATTTTGGGCAAAATTCTACAAGAAGAGGAATGGAAAAATAGTGCTCAAAACTAACAGCGGGAGGTATCTCAGTAAAGGGGGAGGAAAATAACCAAAAAGTAAAAACTAGCCAAACTAAAATAAATAAATAAATAAACATGACTGGAAGTACAAATCATATTTCAATTGTAACCTTAAATGTTAATGGACTAAACTCACCAATCAAGAGACACAAGCTAGTAACCTGGATCAAAAAAACAAATCCAACAATATGCTGCCTTCAGGAGACTCATATGATAGGAAAAGACATACACAGGCTGAAGGTGAAAGGTTGGGAAAAATCATACCACTCACATGGCCCTCAGAAGCAAGCAGGAGTGGCCATACTCATATCGAATAAAATCAACTTCAAACCTAAGTTAATCAAAAGGGATAAAGAAGGACACTATATCCTGTTAAAAGGAACCATCCACCAACAAGACATAACAATTATCAATTTGTATGCACCAAACAATGGTGCGGCAACGTTCATAAAACAAACTCTCCTCAAGTTCAAGAGTCAAATAGACCACAACACAATAATAATGGGTGACTTCAACACACCGCTCTCGCCATTAGACAAATCCTCTAGACAAAAGCTGAATAAAGAAACTATAGAACTCAATGACACAATCAATAACCTAGACTTAACCGACATATATAGAATATATCAACCATCATCAAGTGGATACACATTCTTCTCAGCAGCACATGGATCTTACTCAAAGATAGATCATATATTATGCCATAGGGCAACTTTTAGTAAATATAAAGGTGTGGAGATAATACCATGCACCATATCTGATCATAATGGAATGAAACTGGAAATCAATGATAAAAGAAGGAAGGAAAAATCCTGCATCACATGGAAAATAAACAATATGTTACTGAATGATCAATGGGTTACAGAAGACATAAAGGAGGAAATCAAAAAATTCTTAGAGGTAAACGACAATTCAGACACAACATACCAGAATCTATGGGACACAATGAAAGCAGTTTTAAGAGGGAAATTCATTTCCTGGAGTTCATTCCTCAAAAAAAGAAAAAACCAACAAATAAATGAACTCACACTACATCTCAAAACCCTAGAAAAGGAAGAGCAAAACAATAGCAAATATAGCAGAAGACAAGAAATAATTAAAATCAGAGCAGAAATCAACAAAATTGAAACAAAAAAAACCATTGAAAAAATTGATAAAACTAAAAGTTGGTTCTTTGAAAAAATAAATAAGATCGACAGATCTTTAGCCATGCTAACGAAGAGAAGAAGAGAGAAAACTCAAATTACTAACATACGGGATGAAAAAGGCAATATCAAAACAGACACTACAGAAATACAGAAGATAATTAGAAAGTATTTTGAAACCCTATATTCTAATAAAATATAAGACAGTGAAGATATCGATAAATTTCTTAAGTCATATGATCTGCCCAGATTGAGTCAGGAAGACACACACAATTTAAACAGACCAATAACAAAGGAAGAAATAGAAGAAGCCATCAAAAGACTACCAACCAAGAAAAGCCCTGGACCGGATGGGTATACAGCGGAGTTTTACAAAACCTTCAAAAAAGAATTAATACCAATACTTTACAAGCTATTCCAAGAAATAGAAACAGAAGGAGCTCTTCCAAATTCATTCTGTGA
This sequence comes from Marmota flaviventris, assembly GCF_047511675.1. NCBI lineage: Eukaryota > Metazoa > Chordata > Mammalia > Rodentia > Sciuridae > Marmota > Marmota flaviventris. The sequence goes on along the minus strand of NC_092505.1, from coordinate 58,133,006 downwards.
GGCCAACATCACCCTGATCCCGAAACCAGACAAAGACACTTCAAAGAAAGAAAACTACAGACCAGTATCTCTAATGAACATAGATGCAAAAATTCTCAATAAAATCCTGGCAAATCGAATACAAAAGCATATCAAAAACATTGTGCACCATGATCAAGTAGGATTCATCCCTGGGATGCAAGTTTGGTTCAATATATGGAAATCAATAAATGTTATTCACCACATCAATAGACTTAAAGATAAGAACCATATGATCGTCTCGATAGATGCAGAAAAAGCATTCGACAAAGTACAGCATCCCTTTATGTTCAAAACTCTAGAAAAACTAGGGATAACAGGAAGTTACCTCAACATTGTAAAAGCTATATATGCTAAGCCTCAGGCTAACATCATTCTTAATGGAGAAAAACTGAAGGCATTCCCGCTAAAATCTGGAACAAGACAGGGATGCCCTCTCTCACCACTTCTATTTAATTTAGTCCTTGAAATACTAGCCAGAGCAATTAGACAGACAAAAGAAATTAAAGGCATAAAAATAGGAAAAGAAGAACTTAAAATATCACTATTTGCGGTTGACATGATCCTATACCTAGAAGACCCAAAAGGGTCCACAAAGAAACTACTAGAACTAATAAATGAATTCAGCAAAGTGGCAGGATATAAAATCAACACACATAAATCAAAGGCATTCCTGTATATCAGCAACAAAACTTCTGAAATGGAAATGAGGAAAACCACCCCACTCACAATATCCTCAAAAAAAATAAAATACTTGGGAATCAACCTAACAAAAGAGGTGAAAGATTTATACAATGAAAACTACAGAACCCTAAAGAGAGAGATAGAAGAAGTTCTTAGAAGATGGAAAAGTGTACTCTGTTCATGGATAGGCAGAACCAACATCATCAAAATGGCGATATTACCCAAAGTTCTCTACAGGTTCAACGCAATGCCAATCAAAATCCCAACGGCATTTCTGGTAGAAATAGATAAAGCTGTCATGAAATTCATATGGAAAAACAAAAGACCCAGAATAGCAAAAGCAATTCTAAGCAGGAAGTGTGAATCGGGAGGTATAGTGATACCAGATTTCAAACTGTACTACAGAGCAATAGTAACAAAAGCAGCATGGTACTGGTACCAAAACAGGCAGGTGGACCAATGGTACAGAATAGAGGACACAGAGACCAATCCACAAAATTACAACTTTCTTATATTTGATAAAGGCGCTAAAAGCATGCAATGGAGAAAGGATAGCATCTTCAACAAATGGTGCTGGGAAAACTGGAAATCCATATGCGACAAAATGAAGCTGAACCCCTTTCTCTCACCATGCACAAAAGTTAACTCAAAATGGATCAAAGAGCTTGATATCAAATCAGAGACTCTGCACTTGATAGAAGAAAAAGTTGGCTCCGATCTACATATGTGGGTTCGGGCTCCAAATTCCTTAATAGGACTCCCATAGCCCAAGAGTTAATAACAAGAATAAACAAATGGGACTTACTTAAACTAAAAAGTTTTTTTCTCAGCGAGAGAAACAATAAGAGAGGTAAATAGGGAACCTATATCCTGGGAACAAATTTTTACTCCTCACACTTCAGATAGAGCCCTAATATCCAGAGTATACAAAGAACTCAAAAAATTAAACAATAAGATAACAAATAACCCTATCAACAAATGGGCCAAGGACCTGAACAGACACTTCTCAGAGGAGGACATACAATCAATCAATAAGTACATGAAAAAATGCTCACCATCTCTAGCAGTCAGAGAAATGCAAATCAAAACCACCCTAAGATACCATCTTACTCCAGTAAGATTGGCAGCCATTATGAAGTCAAACAACAATAAGTGCTGGTGAGGATGTGGGGAAAAGGGTACACTTGTACATTGCTGGTGGGACTGCAAATTGGTGCGGCCAATATGGAAAGCAGTATGGAGATTCCTGGGAAAGCTGGGAATGGAACCACCATTTGACCCAGCTATTGCCCTTCTCGGTCTATTCCCTGAGGACCTTAAAAGAGCATACTATAGGGATACTGCCACATCAATGATCATAGCAGCACAATTCACAATAGCTAGACTCTGGAATCAACCTAGATGCCCTTCAATAGATGAATGGATAAAAAAAATGTGGCATTTATACACAATGGAGTATTACGCAGCACTTAAAAACAACAAAATCATGGATTTTGCAGGGAAATGGATGGCATTAGAGCAGATTATGTTAAGTGAAGCTAGCCAATCCTTAAAAAACAAATGTCAAATGTCTTCTTTGATATAAAGAGAGCAACTAAGAACAGAACAGGGAAGAAGAGCATGAGGAAAAGATTAACATTAAACAAAGATGAGTGGGGGGAGAGAAAGGGAGAGAGAAGGGAAACTGTATGGAAATGGAAGGAGACCCTCATTGTTACACAAAATTACATATAAGAGTTTGTGAGGGAAAAGGGAAAAAAAAACAAGGGAGAGAATTAAACAACAGCAGATGGGGTAGAGAGGGAAGATGAGAGGGAAGGGGAGGGGGGATAGTAGGGGATAGGAAAGGCAGCAGAATACAAAGTCATTAATATGGTATTATGTAAAAATGTGGATGTGTAACCGATGTGATTCTGCAACTTGTATTTGGGGCAAAAATGGGAGTTCATAACCCACTTGAATCAAATGTATGAAAGATGATATGTCATGAGCTTTGTAATGTTTTGAACAACCAATAAAAAAAATAGAACTGATCAGCAAAACATTAACCTAGGTCTGTATGAGCTCAAAAAACAAAATAGAACTTCATGATGTGGGAAAGGGCAATAATAAAATAGATATTGAAAAAAGCATCCTGGTTCTGTCGCAGATGTAAGGGTAGCCAAACTGGAGTTTTGAATATCAGCTGTTATGGATTTGAGCCAAATCATCTTCTTTTTGGTCTGTAGAAATTCCTTTAGTTAATCTCTCTGGAATCCAAATCAGCTGCTGTTTTTCCTGTAGAAACACACAAACAGACCCCCAACTCCAGACAATTACTGGGTCAGGACCTTTCCATTGCCCTGTTAGAATATCCTTCCAAATTACCTTGGGCTTATGCACATTTTTTGGACACATATGCCTTTCCGCAGCACTAAGTCCTGATGAATCCAAATTTAAAAAGTTTAGAGTAAAAAGGGTTATTTTAAGTTTATCTTTGGGGAATATATACCCCTTCCCAATTCCCTCTTTTTTGCTTTAATAAGTACATTTTAATAGTTTGATGAGCTCTTTCAACTATGCCTTGTCCCTGTGGATTATATGGGATTCCTGTTATATGAGTAATGCCAAATGATGAGCAAAATTGTTTAAAAGAGGTAGAAGTATAATCAGGGGCATTATCTGTTTTGAACTGTTTTGGAACGCCCACAGTGGCAAAATTTTGTAAGCAATGAGCTATAATATCTTTAGTTTTTTCTCCTGCATGAAGGGAGCCCATCAAAAATCCGGAAGAAGTATCAACTGTAACATGCAAATATTTTAATTTTCCAAATTCTGGCAAGTGTGTGACGTCCATCTGCCAAATATGGTTAGGTATCAGTCCTCTAGGATTGACTCCAAGATTAACTTGTGGTAAAAAGGTCACACAATTTTGACATTGTTTTATTATTTGTCTAGCTTGTTCTTTAGTTATTTTAAAACGCTTTTTAAAGTATTAGCATTGACATGGAACTTTTTATGAAAATTTGTAGCTTCTTCTAGGGTAGAGAAATTATGTATGTCATGTGTAGTTTTATCTGCTAAATAATTGCCTAAACTAAGGGCTCCAGGCAATCCTGTATGTGCCCTGATATGTCCTATAAAGAATGGATCTTTTCTGTCCCAGATTAGACTTTGTATAGTGGAAAGCAAAGAGAAAACAGTAGAGGAAGGGGAAATCCTACCAGCATCTTCAAGGGATACTATAGCATTAACTATATACTGACTATCGGAAAATAAATTAAATACAGAATCTTTAACATCACAAAAGCTTGTAATACTGCATTAAGCTCTACCTTTTGAGCTGATTGTTTGGGTATTAAAAATGTAAAAGTTTGATCAGGTGTAACTATTGCTGCTGTACCATTATTTGACCATCAGTGAATATATTTGGAGCATTCATGATAGGTGTTTTTCTTGTCATTTTTGGAAAAATTACAGATGCAATGAACAAAAAAACAATAAAGGTTTAGAAGGTAAGTGGTTATCAAATGAAACATTAGATTTGCACATGATTATTGCCCAAGTATTTAACTCATTAGCTAACTCATCAATTTGATCCATAGTATATGGAGTAATAATTTTATTGGGAGAAATTCCAAACACTCCCTTTGCTGCTTTTATTCCTTTGAGTATTAATTGTCCTACAGCCTCAGGATACCTAGTAAGAATAGTGTTAGGAGAATAAGATAAATGTATCCATAATAATGGACCTTCTTGCCAAAATACTCCTGTAGGAATATTTTTTGTTGGTAGTACAATAAATTGAAAAAAAAAAAGTCCCCCAATGAGCAGCTCCGTGGTCTGAAAGGGCGGGGAAACAGCCCAATGAGCATCACCGCAGAGGAGCCAATCAGTTGGCAGCTAGAAGTTTGCTGGGGCCCCTGTGAGCCAATCATCAGCTGGCAGCTGGAAGTTTGCTAGGGCCCCTTTGGCTGTGGCTCTCAACATTCAAATTAACTTTTTCCCCCTTACAACTCTTTGATAATCACCAATATTCATATAAGACTTTAGTGGTGAAAAATACTAGCACCAAAACATTTATGGAGGGTTTCTTATGTGCCAGCATGAATTCTCTCACTCTTCACAACAATCCAATAAGGTTTGTGATTTTATATTCCCTTTATAGATGAGAAATTGAAGCACACAGAAGTTAAGTAACTTTCCCAGTGTCATACACTGAATAAGTTGCAGACTCAGTTCTGTTTGAAACCAGAGTTCTTGCTCTTAAAAATAGGCTATGGTAAAGACAGTGGAATGAAGCAGACATAACTTTCCTATGTGCATATATGAATACACCTCAGTGAATCTCACCATCATGTACATCCATAAGACTGAGGTCCTAATTGGAATGATGAGATGTATTTCATGTTTGTGTAATTATATCAACATGGATTCTACTATCATTTATAAATTTTAAAAAAACAATAAAAATAGACTATGGTGTATCCCTGTAACCTATAGGTTCCAATTTAAAAGCAGCATTATGGAAACCAGTGGTATTTGTTGAGGTGCTGGATATTTTTTGATGGTTTAGGAGAACAGTAATACAGAATATTTTAAATAGTAACTGTTCCAGAAAATTCAAAATATTTGGTCTCCATAATTAAAGCACATTGGCCACAAACACACTTAAATTATGTAAAACAAAGTAATATTTGCCTTAAAGAAAGAAGGACTATGGCTAAAGATGGTAGAGAACTGAGGATAATGGGGGGAAGAAATGAGGCTGAGAAATAAAATTTAGTTTTCTAACTGAGGAGAGCTAGAGGGAGAAAAACCCATAAATCACTCTGGCTGTTATTGAAAAAAATACTTGTAAAGTTCCCTCAGCTTGGCAAAGGTTAAGAGAACAATAATGTTTTGTCAGCCCAAGCTACCCATGGAGCAGATTAGAATAGAAAGCTTATCCTGAATTGCCAGAGAGGACCCACTTAAAGGGTTTTCTTGTCTTATAGTCTGCAATCGGGAGACAAGAAGTAACTCATCTTTCTTTTACCCCTGACTCTGTTTTGAACTTTTGTTAATGGAAAATCAGTCTGGCTGGTATCCTTGCATATTTTCCAAAACTCTAGCACCAATTTTAGCAGTGATCAATTTAATATGGATATTTACAAAATTTTGGCATCTTTTAACTTTTTTTTTTTTTTTTTTTAGTTTAGATGGACACAATATCTTTACTTTTATTTATTTACTTTTATGTGGTGCTGAGGATTGAATCCAGGGCCTCATGCGTGTGAGGCAAGCACTCTACCACTGAACTAGCTATAACTCCAGCTCACCAAGTTTTAACATCATAACTGATTGTTACCCATCATAAAAAATATGGTAATAGCATTATTAAATTCGTTATTGCCAACACAAAACCAAATACATATCCCTACTTAAACTGGTGCAATCTTCATGAGTCATGGTAAATTAAATCTTCCAGAAATGAGAGATTGGCTCTACAAAGGATAGTTTCCTATTGTCTCTATAATTCAAGCACAAGAGAGGCTGTCAATCTTTGTAGTTTTTAATCATCTGAGAGCAAGGTCAAAGAATCTATGATACGTGGCCTGAATCTTGCTGCCAAGATTCAGTTTGAATAGCAAATTCCAAGGGTTCACGTCTCTACTTACTTTGTCTGTAATTACAAAAATCGAAACTGGTTTTAAGTTTCTAATATTCTTTTTTAAGATTTGATTTTTTCCCATGAAATTCTTCTGTAGATTTATCTATAAGTCTTTCTTCACCCTTTTAGCTCTCTTCTTATTTTTTTTCATTTTCTTCTCAAATAACAATATCATACAACAAAACTATGACTTTTATTTATTGATGAAACTGGAAGTTTGTGTTATCATTTTTTAAAAATATGGATTACTGCTTCTTTCCAACCTTAAAGTTTATAAAATCTAGTATAGTTTCTCCCTCTAAACTGAAGCTGCAAGCAGTAACATGTCATAGTTTGTCAGGCTTTCCTGGTCTGTCATGTTGATTATTCTCACTCACCATTTAAAAATTCTTTGAATTTGTCAATATCTAAACAAAAAAAGTAATGCAGGTGGCATGAGATTTCATTTTACAGAGGTTCATTGTAACAAGTCTTCACAGAAAATTCTGCTCTTAATGAGGATATACATTTGTGAAATCTTTTAAAAATAAAATTAAGAATCATGAATGAGGACATTATTTACATAGCCCCTAAAATGGAAACTTTATCAATTATTTAGTGTAACAGTATTTATTTCATTTTTATTTATAGTGTTATAAAGTTATAAATAAAATATCCACAAATATGGAAATGACTGAATAAATTATGCAATATACATACGATTGAATATAACATTGGCATTCAAAGTTGAGGTGCCTAAAGAATATTTAATGCAATGAGGGAGGTTCACAACAAGATGTTTAGTCAAAGAAAATCAAAACAGCATATCCTGGATACTTCTAATTGGTTTTAAAATATCCTAAAAAGGACTAGAAATAAATGTATAGACTTGCTAAAGTCTCTGTAACAAGCACATTTTACTTTCATAGTCAGATGTACATGCCCCTGTGTGGAAACATTAAGAAAGATGTCACTTTCAGAAATCTCTGTTTGGTAAAAATGACACATTTGAGGATTCCTGTGCTTTTTCCTACTATGGGCTGTAGTTCATCTTTATTGGCTAGGTGCTTACATGGGTACCCATCTAATTACCTTTTCAACAAGGCTTTTTACTGTTTAGGGAGACAGTGCAGTAAACCTTGATTAAACAAATTATATAAAGACAGAATTTTTAGTTGAAAAAAAAACCTTGAAGGTCATCCAATCTAAGCCCTTATTCTCTCCTTCAGTTTCAACTTCAGATACAAAAAAACTTTTATATTATTAGAAAAGAGAAAAAAATTCCAGTCTAAAGCCAATTCCCACAGATGATTTCACAAAAGTAAAAGAAAGAAAATAATAGTATGTTTGTAAGAGGTTTGTATTGTACAATTTTTTTACATATCTAATTTCACTTAATAGCCTATATTTGTTCTCATATACAAGGGAAAGTTGAGATTAGATACCTGTTAGTACCACATTTATTAAACTTAGGCCTGTCCCAACACTAAATCCCCGTCTCTTACCATATCACAAGGTAAGTATGTGAACATCTATTTTGGAATATGCACAGAGAACTGATTTTAATTACAGATTTAATAGCAAATATTTGAGTTTTGTCCTGGAAGGCATCAGTTCTGTTTGCAATTCTGTTATTGATTGTATGTTGAGCCATACTTTGTGTGTTTTGGTTCTATCCTAATGACCCCTGCCTGTTTGTTTGAAACCCATGAGAGCCATGACATTATTTAATTAACCCTGTGGTTTCTCCCTTTGTGGGCTTGGTCTAGGCTGAATGAGGGATTTTAATGCTGGTTTCTATTTCCTGTCATAATAGAAAACTGACAATTAATAACCAGTACCCTTTTTAAGGATGTATAATAGGGTCATAAAAAAAAGTCAGATGAAGATTTAAGAAGGAAGGATACCTTTTTAAATCTCTTGAAAAATTTGCCAGAGAGGATATAGGTGGATCCTGGCTTTTTAGCTGTGTTCTCTTAATGAAATTCTAATGTCTAGACTGGCAAATAATAAGGATTGGGCTATAACTTGATTGAGTCAGAACTGAGTGATAAATAAGGTTGCTTAATGAAGGACTCAGTATCTCCCAGAAAGCAGATTAGAAATGTTCACACTTGCTAATGTGAATAAATTCCACCTTGGCTTTTGGATAAATCTTGATTCATTCAAGATGGAATTTGTTTCTACAGATATAGGCTTCTCTCACTTAGTAAGATTTTTAGGTTACAATTATTTATGGGGTTCCTCTACATACAAAATCCATTCTGCTTCTTGCTCATTTCTGTCTTTTAGTCATAGTCTGTAAATTGGCATCACAATATGCTCTGCCCATAGGATATTTCTCTTTCAGATTGCAATTACTTTAAGATTTTTACTTGCTGTCATTTATTAAAATTAATATTTACTGGGTGCTTAGTATATATAATACATTATGCTGTCCACAATGGTTAGATTTCAGGCTTCTAATATTTATTTGGAAACATTTTTCTATTCTAACATGGCTTTTCTTTTACTTTTCATACCTATTTGTGGTCCCATCTGAAGGGATATCTGCCCTATCACATCTTTTAAATGAAGCAGGCCCTTGAATTCCCTCCAATATTTTCAAGAAGAGTCTTTGTCAGCCTGTTTTATATGCATTTTCTTTTTCAGCTATTCCCAAAGTTTTTGAATCAAACCTACCAAATAAATAGTTTATGACAGGATGGTGCTACTGATGGGTGATTTAAGGAGTTTTGCTTGCAAACATTACATCTCACTTTGCTGTACTGGGTATTGTCTTTCTTTACCATCATCAAAAGACCAGACCACCACTTTTTATAGGCTTTCATTTTTTTTCAGTTTTCATTTATTTGACAATTAAGGAGTCTCAGACAGACTTGCCAATGTAGGGGAGGAGGGCATCTAAATCCATTATTCTAGACAGAAATGTTTAGTGCACTAACAGTTAAGAAAAACTTTTTTCCTTTTGAAAAGAAAAAAAGACATAAAAAGAGTAAAGCAAACTCTTCAGCTTTAATTGGCACCCATGTTTGGAGAAAAAACAAGAAGAAGGAAAAAGGTGAAAGAGAGTCCATACATATGTAAGTCCAATATAGGATTCAAAACCCTACCAAGATCTAAGTTACATAGACATGGCATTTGTTTTTTACCTCTCCCAAACATGATATAATTGGGTACCATCTTTTAAGTCTTTAATAACCATTAATAAGTCAACAGTTCAAATGCTTTAAGAGCCTATTACAAGGAAATTATTGTGCCAGATACTAAACAAGTTAGGAGACATACAATCCCATGACTACCTTCAAGAGTTACTGTTTAGTTGTAACAATAAGAGACAATATAAGGAGTCACAAAAAAGAGTAAACAGACATTCGAAATGGGAGTATGAGCATTGAGTTGAGGATCTGAAAAACTGCGCTCTATTCCTTTTCTACTACTTCCTTGCTATGTGCTTAGGCAAGTCATATCTCTTGCAAGTTGTCTTCTTTCTCTACCACCCCCATTCTGAATGAAGGGTGCGATGGGGACAGGTGTCATTCTAGATCTGTAAGATATAAGACAATAAATATTTGAGATGATTACTTATGAGCTCCGTTGTGTTGCCCTAACTGAAGTATACAGTTAGTTGTGAGCAGCTTTCCTTTTCACAGACTGACAGAACTAGGTCCAAATTTTCCCCAGTTCGATAGCAAGTCAGTGCTCAAAACGACATCTTTCCATCCAGATGCACTGCACCCAATGGCGCAGCTTCCAAAATGATTATTGTGACTCACAGAAAAAGTTTGAAGTGTATTATCGACAAGGTTTGCTGAGAGAAAGACTTCTCTTAAAAATTAACTTTCGATATGTGAAGATGACTGAAAGAAGTAATTGCACTTCTAAGAGTGAACAAGGTGAGTAATCAAATCATTAGGATCTTCAAGCCTATATATGTCAAAACCCAATTGAAATGCAATTCATTCTGGCAGAAATGACCCGTCAAGCCATAAATTGGTAACAGCTCAGTAGAGGTTAATCGCAAATAGAAGTTGAGCGCAGCTGGCAGGGTAGGTGAAGAGAGCTCAATAGATGCACCTGGAGAGCGGGAAGAGGTTTGCGGAGGTGAAAAGCTACAAAACACATGTCCAGTTCATAACATCACCCAAAGCAGGAGCTAAGGGAGCTCTGCAGACTCGGACTCCAGTCGATCCAGTTCGCATGTTTGCAAGCATTCTATTCATTTACACTTGCGTCCTTCAACAGGTAGCACCAATTACAGCCCTCAAAGCACCGCCGGGGTGTACTGGCCAAAATTGCTGTCAATCAAATACCTCACCTACTTTTCTAAATTCTCCCCTCCCCCTTTCATTGGCTTTTTCTCCGGCCTATCCTCTAATTTCTTCCGCGCCTGGAGACTACAGAACTTGGCGATATGGAGCATAGGATTGGCGGCAAGGCGGCTCCGGCCCTTTGACGTCCCAGACCGCTCCACCCTTCTCCCCGCCCTCGCAGCCGAGGAGGGGGGGCGGGGCGAAAGAGGGGCCGTATCGGGGCGGGGCTTGCCTCCCACGGCGGGAGGGCGGAGCCTGTGGTGGAGCCCGCCTGCTCGGTTAGGACCTCGGAGAGCGCCTGGCGCTGCGACCTGAGGGATCGGAGAAGCGGCCGCAGCTCGGCCGGACCAACGCCTGCGAGCTCACCGTCCTACACGCCTTCAGCTTCCCGGGCTGGCAGGCGGCTAGTGGCGTCTGAGGAAGGTGCCTAGTCCTGGGTCAGATATTCATCGTGCAGGGACGCCACGGCCGTCCAGCCGCGGCTGGCTCACACCTGTGTGTGTCTGTGTGTGTGTGTGTACGTGTGTGTGCGCGCGCGCGTGTGCTTGTGTGAGTGCGCCCGCTTGTGTGAGTGCGCCCTCGAGAATATCTGTGAGAGTGTTTGTGTGTGTTCCAGCTGGGCGCGCGGCGGTGTGAGGGTGTTTGTGTGTTCGCGCGCCCGCCGGCGGGAGCTCCGCGCCACGGTGCTCGGCCCAGGGGAGGGACACGGGAGCGTCGGGTTCGGGCTGCAGCCGTTGCCGCCACCGCCTCACGTCCCCTGAGAGCCGCCACCTTGCTGCGGAGAGAGCGGACCGCGGGCGGGCGAGAGCCGCGGCGGCTGCGGGCTGCAGGCTGCGGGCTGGGGGTGGGGGCAAGCGACGCGGGGAGAAAAGGGGGCAGGAGATCGGGAGAGGGAGGGGGAGGCGGAGGGACAAGTGGAGGCAGCTGTGGTCGCCTCTCGCCCCTCCCGTCGGCTGAGCCTCTGGGTCACCCCCAAATGATTTTGGGACTCGGGCTGTTGGGTTTGGGGACGGAAAAAGGCACTTTTGCCCCTCACTGCCCAAATTCTCTAGTGAGAAAAAGAGCGTTGAATATGATGGGGAGAGAGCCCGGAAGATGGTGGCAGAGTAAATACTGGCTCCCCCCGCAACATCGTTTTTCTGGAAATAAAATATTCTGAACTGAACCTTTAGAAGAAAGCCCGCCTTTAAGAGAGACACAGGGGGTCTTAGTCTATTGGACTCTGGTTTGATTGTATAATAATGATGATATAATGCTAATGACGATGATGACACTGCCTTTTATTTTTACCCCAGTGCTGATAAAGCGTAGCTACAGCTGGGGAGAAAGCCCTTGAAAATCTTATATATGAGGAGAGAATACTGTTGCTCTTGGAGTTGTGTTTTATTTATTTATTTTATAAAGATACGTGTTTTGTTTTTTTTTTTTAAGAATTCAAATTTGACAAAATGAAGCCTCTTTTTCTTTTTCTTCCCCAGTTATAGCCAATGCTCATAAAATGGAGATTGGCTTGGCTAATGAAAAGATAAAAGCTTTTCCTGATCTGATTCCATGTGTTAAGTGGCCCCTTTCTTCTTTCCTTTGAATTTCTCAACAGTGTTTAAAATGAAGAAGTTTAATTTCCGAAAAGTTTTGGATGGCTTAACTGCTTCCTCCCCTGGCAGTGGTAGCAGCAGTGGCAGTAACAGTGGTGGTGGGGCTGGAAGTGGTTCCCTGCATCCAGGAGCAACTGCAGGGATTCTTAGAGAGGAGATTCAGGAGACCCTGACTTCAGAGTATTTCCAAATTTGCAAGGTAAGTTTTGAGTTGGTTTAATGCCTATCAATTCTTTGTTGTTGCAAAGGAACAAGGGGAACATACATAAACCCACATACATTAGGTACTGGAAATTGTTGAGATGCCAGCATCAGAGTCTGGTGCAGAGAACCCTGTGGGTAGGTCAGTTTGAGTTAACAAAGACATTTCAACTTTGGCATCAACTTAAAAAGCAATGACAGTTTAGCAAAAGAAATAAGTACACACAAAAAGTAGAATTTGCAAGATGTTTTGTCCACCCAATAGTGGACAAAATATAATATTTATGTATGAGTAGTAAACTGAAGAAGATAATCACTTGTTTTCCTGAACTAGCATTCAGAGAAACTAATTGTTATTCTGTTTTACTGTTCAGTATAAAACGAATAAAGTATTAACGTGTTGCTAGAATGAAGTAGATAATGGCTACATAAATATATCTATTTTTTAAAGGATCCAGTGGCATTGCCTTAAAATTATGAACATAAAAATATCCCCAGATTTTTAGACTCTTCATAAATGTATATATAAACAAATTCATGGTCTTACTACTTGTGAAAACTTATAATACTTGTAAGAACTCAAAAATAGTTAATGTGCAGTTTAGTGAGAAAATATTTTAGGTAATTATACTCTGATGTTGAATTTCTAATGAATAAGCAAAAAATATATAGTTTCCAATAGGATGAGATGAGAATTTATAAAACAAGCATTATGTTAATATGTTGAGATATTATAATATCATTTTTGATCTAAAGTGATTTATAATCTTTATTGCACTTTTTTGGGTTACTTTGAAATGTACTTTTGACATGGTTTATTCAAGAAAAAGCTTTAAGTCATTTGTCTCATACAAATGAATATAGTTTTATAAATGTGCTTGAATACATAAGAAAAAATAGTAAAATTAGAAATCACAGAAATTAAGAACCAAATATTGATAATTTAAGGAAATTCTTTTTGGAATTATTCAATAATTTTTGTAGTAAAAAATAATGTATACATGAAATAAGTATCAATAATTGCTTCAGCCTGTATTCCTAGTAGGTTGTCATAAAAGCATTAAATCTGGAGTTATTAATAATTTAAAAGCCAATTTTATTCAGAATTAGATTAAACAAACAGATTTAATTTTAACTCACTGTGAAATTTTTTTACAATATTGATTTTTTTCTCAATATGAAATAACAGATAGTTTGTCAGATTGAAGAATGGCTTAATAGGGGTGATGAGGCAAATGTGCAAGAGAGTCCCAGAGGCCAAATTTAAACTAACTAGGTAGGGGGACTAGGCTTTGATGCGCTAAACTTGGACATATTGCTATTTCTATTCCCAGATTCTGAAAATTTTTTTCAAATTCCCTCAATTCATGGATATAATAGTGATTCTGGAGAATTTTGCTAGGGATATATTAGTATAAAAAAGCAGACTGGCATGGGCATTTGAGGATATAAAGCTGGTAGAGAAAATATTCAGATCAAATATTTCAGAAAAATATGTGAATGTAAGAAAATAAAATGGAATACGTAGTCATCTACCTGTTCAGACAAGAGATGGTCATGGAAGTGGCAGCAGTTAAGTATGTACTACTTCAAAACTATATGGCATGGTAGGAAGAACACTGGCTTAGGATTCAGAAAATTTGTATTTTAAGTAAAAGTTCTATTGTTTGCCAGCTAGATTATCTTGGGCAAGGCATTTATCTCCCTTGAAATTTCATTCCTGCATCTGTATTATGGGAATAAATATTTCACCTCTTCTTATCTGTAAGAGGTTATTGGAAAATGAGAGAAGACAATAAGGTGAAGGTATTTGCATAGATTGGAAAGGGTGATAAAATGTACATTGTATTGTTAAAATTTTAAAAATTGCCTTTTTTAATAGTGGAACAAATATAACTTATAATAACATATATTACAATAATAGGTAATGATTTCCAAATAAATTATAAGGATAGATATCTATATAAACTATGTACCAATAGTACTGAAGTCTTACTAAATGGGGAAAATACTATGGCATTTTTGAATAGGAATATAGTTAATTTTAAAAAGTGGTTATGATTGTATTATAGGGTACCTAGTCTATAATAAAATATATAAAAATGGATTGAGAAAATTCCATAATTAGAGCTATTACTAAAATGGGGACTTCATTTCAACTCACTGATTAAATGTGCCAATGAACATTTTATTCTGAGTTCTGAGGAGTTGGCACCTTCTGGCCAACTCCTTTTCTACCTTTTCAACATGGCCATAATTAAAATGTGCATCTAGAAAATCGCCCCCCCCCTACTATCTGATGAGTCATCAAGTCATTCTATTTCCTAGTGTTTCTGAAATTTATTCTCTTTTGTCCATTACCAGTACTTGTTCATTCCATCATATTTTCTTGCGTGGCCTCTTGAAACCACTTCTTAACTCATTTCCTCACTTTTTGTTTTACCTCATTACACGTCAGTTTGTTGTAATAATGTTATTTCTGAAATACAATGTTAATTTTGTCATTTTCCTGTTAAAAATTCTATGTTGATTTCCCTAGAGCAGGGGTTCTCTACCAAAAAAAAAAAAAAAGCTTTATGTGAAACCCCGGTAAATAACACTTATTAGGAAAAGTAAAAGAATGTACTTTTTGGCATATATTTATCTTATAAATTATAATAAGTTATATATCTGTGAAGATAAATTTTAAAAATATTTGGTTTTTGTTGTATAATATCCACAGACAGATATGAGGGCATTGTTAGCTTTAAAAAAAAAAGTGTAAAGCTGTACCCTTTGCAGCCAATGAAATAACTATAAGAAGAACATAGGAAAAAAAAAGATGAGCACATCAATTTACTACATCTTGTTTTAAATTCAGCATGTATTTCAATGCCCCTGTTATTTGTGAAAGATATGAACTTGAATTCTTTGAAGTACAATTTTAATCCACTGCTTTATACAATTCATTTCAAACTGCTTAACTTCCATATAGTTCCCTTCAGAAGGAGTTCCTTTTTACCTTTCCATCCTCATTTCTCTGGTTCCTAAGGCATTTTATGCTCCCTGAAAGCATTATATTGTTACATATCTTATGCTTTTTCTTGTTCTGTAGCCTCTGACTAGAATGCTTTCTTCCACCTTTAATGTAATTGAAGAACTCCCAATTTAACCTTTATCGTGTCAGTCACTACCACTGTGAAACTGGCTCTGGCCACTGCCTCCTCATCTACCTACCCAGGTTATTTTATTTATTTTTTCTCTTTTGTTTTCGTATGGCACCTGACATTTATCTATAGTGTAAATTTAGCACCTTGTGATTTTTAAAAAACCTATCACTGCTATTATACTATGAACTCTTTGAAGTGAAAATATGTTTTATTTT
Source organism: Marmota flaviventris (assembly GCF_047511675.1). Taxonomy (NCBI): domain Eukaryota; kingdom Metazoa; phylum Chordata; class Mammalia; order Rodentia; family Sciuridae; genus Marmota; species Marmota flaviventris. The sequence goes on along the minus strand of NC_092505.1, from coordinate 58,117,220 downwards.
AGTTTTTTACTTCCTTATTGTTAGAGTGTACATCAATTAGCAGGCCAGTGTTTATCAACTCTGTTGTCTAAAAGAGACTCTGGCCTCACTCCAGTCTTGGAGAATCAAAATCTCTAGGGATAGGGCCTAGACAGTTGCATTTTTAAAAAGGGCCCTACAGGAGATTTTTATGTATAGTTAATATTGAGAACTGTTACAGTAGGCATTGATATGCTTTTTAAATGAATGAAGCAGTGTATACGTGGTTAATTAATTGAAAGAGATTAAAGCAGAAAACTGTTACTAATGATGTGTCTTAACCATTTTAATTGAAAACATATATATTAATTTACAAATCACTTGATTAATGACCAAGATTTATTTTATTGAGTGGCCATCTCTTGCCTAGGCTACCATAGCCTCTGTGTCTTCTCCCTAATTTACTCAGGCCTCAGTGCAATGAGTGACTATAGTTACTCTGGAGTTCTGTGTGGATCTCCTATAAATCATTACAAGTTTGTATGTATAACTTGCTGTTTTATTAAAGTGTAAGGACTTAGGCTTTTGAAACAAACTCAATGTTATGTCTATGTGTGTGTATACATATACGTAAGTATATATATACATGTATGTGTGTGTTATAAATTATTTTCATCCAGGTGGCTAACCTGGACCACACCTTATTAATCTGGTAGCAGTAAAATGTGGGTATTGAAGAGTAGTTTACTAGTTTTAAGCATTTAGTGAACCATTAAGTGTGTGTGGTACAGTGAAATTGCAGAGTTTTTGTTAATCTAGTGTGTTAAAATTAGTTTTAATTAATCTAGTAAGTTAAAATTAGTTTTGAGAGCTTTATCTTTAAGATATTGGAACTTCATAATGGTCATGTGAGAAAGGCAAGGCAAAGAAAGTGTAAATATTGTAATTTTACTGATAAAACATCTGAGGCCAGAAAATTGAAATGATATCCTTAGGTCTGCAAGTTTGGTAAGAATCATAGGTAAGTTTAATATTCTGTTCTTCAGTTCTTGAATCTAGTATTTTTCATTCACCTTTCTCATTTTCTGAAAAAGACAAAATATGATAAATTCCTAAGGAAGCAGAGAGACTTGAGAATATAGATGATCCTGTTCTATTTCTTCAAAATATATACCAAAGCTGATCATGTGTCTTTATTGCTTGCACTGCTACCCTGATCCAAACTCCTACATCTCTTGATTGAGATTCAAACAAGGTCCACACTGTATTTTCACTTGACTTAAAGTTATAAATGCATAGGGTTTTTGATAAAATCAGTTAACCTGTGCTTTTGGATATGTTAATTAAAACTGATTCCCTTCTGAACTGGAAGGCTCTACGTGAACAAGTGGGTGCACTATAAGAGGACAAATACAACTTTTGAAAGCTGTTTTGTACAGATGGTAAAATTGTCTAAGGGGTTGAAAAAAATATTTTCAAGTCAATCTAAGCCATTCTATTTTGTGATGCCCCATAAGGTGGGCTTTAGTAAGAATGTTAGAAAAGAGAAGCCAAAAGACAAAGTATTTGCCAAAGTGAATTAACAGTGGGGTGGATTTTGCAGATGCCACTGGATATTAATTTTTAAATATGAATTAAGTTTTTGGAGGGACTTTGTAGTGCTTAGAATAAGGTTGTAGAGCAACAAGCTGAAAGTAAACTGGTTAAAGTCTGTTATTTCTAACTTGGATTTCTCCTAAGTTATAACCTATTTAAGACTTAGGCGAATAGGCTAAACATTCTTGAGTAACTGAATTGGAATGTGGTTAAGAGGATGATCAGAATACAAATGAGGGGCATTTATTTATTTATTATAAATAATGTGTATACTATGTTTATTGGTTTCTTATATAATTCAGAAAGTTCCTTATTCTGATGTGTTGCTATCCTTTGGTAGCACATCATTGAATTTTTCTTTGTTTATTCCAGTTCCATTTTAACCAAAATTCCTTTATCTTTGAGGTAATAGTCAATATATTATTGTACTTTGCAATAGCTACACAGTGTAATTTGGTGATGTCACTTATTATGTAAACACTTATTAAAGGCTTATTTACATATAATTCTACACAGGTCACTTCCTAATTGAGCCATTATTTTTTTAGAAATGAATTTTCAAAGCAAGTACATACTCTATGAACCATTTTTTATGATTTATATGATAATTTGCATACTTTAATTCATTCTTTATAACTTTTATGAAAGTCTTATTAAAAATCATTTTCTTTGCTGCCTTTCTTCCCCTTTTTCTTGTACTTATGCTATTTTTGAAACATTTTATAATTTTTTTGCTATTTTTCTTTTTGTGCTTTGATGCATTAATTTAGCCAAACATTCTTCTATTCACTTCTATAACAAGTCTAATACTTTTATTGGGACTATTAACATACCAGAATAACTCAGTCACAGTTTCTATTTTATTTGTTTCTTCTTAAAAGGGCTGAAAAATTTTTAGTTTTATTGTTCAGCTCAATATAAGCATCAAAGATTTATCTTCAGATTACTTATTTTTATAAATTAATTTTTTTTTTAGTTTCAGATGGACACAATACCTTTATTTTGCTTATTTTATGTGGTGCTGTGAGGATTAAACCAAGTGTCTCACAGGTGCAAGGCAAGTGCTCTACTGCTGAGCCACAACCTCAGTCCCCAGATCATACTTTTTTTCCCCTGATAACATACTTTGTCTTCATAAAAAGCAGGATTATACATATATTTATTATTATTTAATTTTGACATTTTTTTCAATGCCTGTTTATATCATTCTAAGAAAGCTGTAGATTTAAAAAGCCCGGAACAAAAGATACATATCTAGAAAACAAGGTTCTAAGTTGAGCTTCTGAAAGTTGGTAGCTAAAGAAAAAATAAGAAAGGAAAGGAAAATATGTCAGGTATAATTTATACACAATCGCATTTAAGATATCAAGTACTCGGATCAACAAATTTTGAAAGTCATTTACATCTGTATAATTATCAGTCAAAACAAGATATAGAATTCTTAAGTTTACTTAAATTTTCTTCCTGTCCCTTTTTATTCAGTTTCTCACCTCTACCCCTTTATGGAGGCCACTAAGTTCTGACTCCTAGCACCATGGTTTACTCTTGCTTGTTCTTGAACTTCATACAATACACGCCTGTAATCTCAGTGGCTTGGGAGGCTGAGGCAGGAGTATCGCAAATTCAAAACCAGCCTCAGCAATGGTGAGGCACTAAGCAACTCAGTGAGTCTCTAAATAAAATACAAAATTGGGCTGGGGATGTGGCTCAGTGGCCCAGTGTCCCTGAATTCAGTCCCCGCTAAAGGGAAGGAGAAGTTTCCGGACTTAATTAGACCAAGACATATTCTAAGCTTTATAATTATGTCAAAATGGATTCTACTGTCATGTATAACTAAAAAGAACCAATAAAAATTAGAAAATGAAAAATGATATATGTTCAAGGGGATATGTTTAACCTGATTAAACATTATGCTAGATATTCAAGTATCCATTATTAAAAGGCACCCTGTTAATTAGTATAATTTTTGTTTTTATGTATCAGTTAAATTTTTTTTAAAAAGTTAGAAAACGTTTTTTTTTTTTAATTTAAGAGGCAATAGGCATGGCATGGGGCTGAAGTTAGAATAGCTAAAAAAAGAGTTACTTATATTAGCTTGAAAAAAGGGTCTATATATCACTGCAAACATTTTACACTGTTGGAGTAGTCTTTTTCTAACCATTTATTTTTTATTCTCATATATTGGCAAACAAATTACTTGATACAAGAAAATTATTCCAGGTTAAATAATGTCCTTTGCAAATACATATTTTAAAGACAGTGTTGTATGTAGTTGGTAGTAGGATAGCCAGGCTATTGAATGACTCATACTCATAAACTTGACTTGGTATGATGGAGATTCAGGCAAGAAAATAGTAGAGTCATAGTAGGCAATTAATCCAAATATTGTATTTACTTGTTTTAGTGTGATCATATATAGGCTGAGATTAATATTCAAGATAAAACCCCCCAGATCTTGGAAAACTATAGAGAAGTGGCAATGCAGGAAAAACTGTGATACTGGACAAGAATCCAAATACTTAAGCTGATCTTGAAGAAACAGGATTTAAAGAGCTTTGGGGCACCAAGCCGCAAAATGAATTCAATGTCAAGTCTTTTGACCAAGGTTTTCCTAATTTCCTTAATGTAGTAATAATGGATTACTTTTAAAGGAATAGTTATAGTTTGATGAAATTTTCAGTTTCATTTTGAATGAAATCAGTCTTTTTCTTTTTATAATGGCACAACTACAAGAAATTTTGAGCATTTTTTGCCCTTATCCTCTCTGTCGAGGTTAGTTCTAATGAGTGGTTGTTCTTCATTTTGTTAAATGATTTATTCATTTCTATAGTTTTTTCCTCATCTTTCTTTGTTTAGTCTTTCTTTGCTGTCCCAATTGTACCAACTCATATTCTGCTTATTTCCAGGCTCAATAATTTCTGGTGCTAAATTGTCTTGAAACATTTTAATATTCCTTTTAAGGATCCTTACTTCTTTGACCTACATATTATTTAGAAATGTGGTGTTTAATCTCTAAGTATTTAGAGGTTTTCCAGCTATTTTTCTTTTATTGATTTTTTAGTTTTAATTGCATTGTGGTCTGGGAACATGTTTTGTATGATTTCTATTTTTCTAAATTTGTTAAGGGATGTTTTATGGTCTTGAATGTAGTTTATCTTTGTAAATATTCTGTTTGAACTTGAGAAAAGTGTGTATCCAATCAATTGGTGTTTAGCTCAACTATGTCTTTTTTAAAAAATAATTCCATTTTATTTATTTTTTTATGTGGTACTGAAGATCAAACCGAGTGCCTCACACATGCTACGTAAGCCACAACCCCAGCCCTCAACTATGTCTTTAATAATTGACCTGTTGGCTCTGTCAATTACTGAGAGAAGGATGTTGAAGTCCAGCTCAAATAGAGGATTCATTCATCTCTTTCTCTTTGATTTTTTTGCCTCATCTACTCTGATGCTCTATTTTTAGACACATACAGATCAGGAATTGTTAAGTCTTCTTGGGGAATTGACCCCTTTTTCCATTATGTAATGCCCATCTTCATCCTTGGTTTTCCTTTTTCTGAATTTGGCTTTGTCTGAAATGTAGCTACTCTTGCTTTCTTTTTACTATTGTTAGCATGGTGTTTTTCTTCATCCCTTTAATTTTAACTGACCTGGGTCTTTGTATTAATTTTTTTTTTTAACAAACAACATAGAATTAAGGACTTTTTTCTATAGTTTCTGTTTTTTTAGAAAAAAATGTGTTGGTGTATTTGTGGGAAAGTCTCTGGATTTTTGTTTGAGAAAGTCTTTGTTTGTCCTTCACATTTGAAGAATGATTTTCTGGTGTATAGAATTGTAGGGTGTGTTTTTTCCCCCCAACATTTTAACTTTTTTTTTTTTTTTTGGTACCAGGGATTGAACCCAGGGGCACTTAACCACTGAGCAACATCCCCAGTCCTTTTTATTTTTTATTTGAGACAAGGGTCTCACTAAGTTGCTTAGGGCCTTGCTGAGCCTGGCTTTGAATTTGTGATCCTCCTGCCTCATCCTCCCAAACCACTAGGATTACAGGTGTGCACAACCACACCCAACTAACACTTTAAATATTTTAATCCACTTATTGCTTGCATGATTTCTGTAGAGAAGTCTGATGAAATTCTTTTCCTTGTTCTCTATAGGTCAAATTTTTGTTTCTCTGACTTCTTTTAACATGTTTTCTTTGATTTTTCTGCAGTTTAGATATGATATTATAGGCATTTTTTTGGTATTTATTCTGTTTACTGATCTCTAAGCAGTATAGAACTGTGGTTTGGAGTCTGTCATTAATTTTAGGAAATTATTCATTATTGCTTTAGATATTGCTTCTCTTTATTGCTTTCATCTTTCTGATATTCCCAGTTTTATGTGTATATCAAACCTTTTGTAATTATCCCACAGTTTTTATATATTCTCTCCTTGCTCATTCTTTTTCCTTTTTGCATTTTCATTTTGTAAGTTCCTATAGAAATTTCTTCAGGTCTCTTCATTCTTTTCCTAGTTGTGTCCAACCTACATATGATCCAATAAAGGCATCCTTAATTTCTGTTACAAGGCTTTTGATTTATAGCATTTCCATTCCCTCTGCTTAAATTTTCTGTTTTTGTATAATATCCACTTTTCCATTAGAGCCTTTATTAGCACCTTAATCATAATTGCTTTAAATTCTCAGACAGAAAATTCTAAAATCTCTATTAAAGCTGAGATGGAATCTAATTTTGCTGTTTCTTCAATCTCTGTGTTTTTTTTCTTTTAGTAAGTCTTATAAATATATTGCTGCTGTTGTTGAAAAGCAGAAATTATTAGGTAAAAGGAAATGGGATAAACAGGCCTTTAAGTGAGAGATTGTTTATCTGACTAGGGATTAGGCTGCATTTGTTGTTTTCTGTAGCTGCAGGTGTTAGAAACAAAACTTTCCTTCTGTGTCTTTGTTTTTACATTCCTTTTTTGTCTTTAGAATTCCCTAGATACTATAAAATCTGAGATATGCAGTTTTTTTCCAACTTCTTTTCTGTTATTATACAGAAGCCATATTGGTGTGGTAGGAAGATATGAGGGAGAGGAAACATTCTATTTCCTATGATTCAGACTCATTTTTAAAATTTTTTTATTTTTCTAGTTGTTGATAGAACTTTATTTATGTGTGGTGCTGAGAATCGAACCCAGTGCCTCACACATGCTAGGCAAGCACTCTACCACTGAGCCACCACCCCAACCCCTCAAACTCATTCTTTATGATCATTTACTATTATTATTTTTTATTAAAGCATTATAGTTACACATAGTAGTTGGGTTTATGTTGACAAAATCATACATGCAAGGAATTTTATTTCAATCCCCATTTTCCCCTCCCATTTTATTCCCCTTCTCCCTCCCCCTATTCTTTCTCTGCTCTATTGATCTCCCTTTCACTCTTTTATTTATTTTTTTATTGGCACTTTCTGCATATACATAATGGTGAAATCCCCTTAGGTACATTTATATTTACACATGACCTAATTTTCTTCAATTTATTCCATGTTTCCTTGCCTTTCCCATCCTTCTTCCTCCCTCTTGTTCTTTACCTTCTACTCTACTGATCATTCGTATATATGATATCTGATATCTCCCCCACTATCACCTTCTTTCCCTTATTTTGCTCTATCTTCTAGAAATGAGAAAAAACAATTGACCCTTGATTTTCTGAGTCTGGCTTATTTCACTTAGCATGATATTCTCCATTTCCATATATTTACCAGAAAATATCATTATTTCATTGTTTTTATGACTGAGTAAAACTCCGTTGTGTATATATACCAGATTTTCTTGATTCATTTGTCTATTGATGGGTTTCTGGACTGATTCCAAAATTTGGCTACTAGGAATTGTGCTGCTATAAATATGAAACTGGCTCTGTTTCTATAGTATGATGGTTTTAGGTCTTTTGGAAAAATGCCAAGGAGTGGATAGCTGGTTCATATTGGTGGTTCTAGTACTAGTTTTTTGAGTAAAGTTCATCCTGCTTTCCAGAGTGGTTATACTAATTTTCAGTTTCAATGACAATGCATTACTGTACCTTTTCCCTTGCATCCTCACCAGTATTTATTATTATTTGTGTTCTTGATAATTGCTATTCTGAGTGGAGGGAAATGAAATCTCAGTGTAGTTTTAATTTGCATTTCCCTGATTGCTAGAGATATTGAACACTTTTTTCATATATTTGTTGACCATTTGGGTTTCTTCTTTTGAGAAATGTCTGTTTAGTTCTTTTGCCCATTTATTTATTGGTTTATTTATTTTTGGTGTTAACTTGTTTTAGTTCTTTACGTGTTCTGCATATTAATCCCTCGTCAGAGGAGCTGGTAAAGATTTTCTCCCGTTTTGAGGCATTCTCTGTATGTTCTTAATTTTCTTTGATGTGATGAAGGTTTTTAATTTGTTGGCATTCCATTTATTGATCCATGGTTTTATTTCTTGAGAATAAGGATCTTGTTGAGGAAGTTGTGCCTGCCCTATATGATGGGAGTGTTGACCCTATGTTTTCTTCTTGTAGTTGCTAGGTTTCTGGTCTAATTCCTAAGTCTTTGATCCATTTTGAGTTAACTTTTATGCAGGGTGAGAGGTAGGGATCTAATTTTATTCTTCTACATGGTGCAGTTTTCCCTGCACCATTTGTTTAAAAGATTGTCTTTTCTCCAACATATATTTTTGGTACCTTTGTCAAATATCAGATGGCTGTAAGTATTTGACTTTGTCTCTGTGTCATCTGTTCTATTCGATTGGCCTTCCATGTCTATTTTGATTCCAGAACAATGCTATTTTTTTCTTTTTTTTTTGAACTATTTAGCTCTGTAATACAGTTTGAGATCTGGTATTGTGTTGTTTCTTGAATCACTCTTCTTGCTCAGTATTGCTTTGGCTATTATGGGTCTCTTATTCTTCCAAATGAATTTAAGAAACTGTTTCCTTTTTCTTGTTCTTTGAAGAATATCTTGATATTTTGATGGGGATTGCATTGAATTTGTACAGTGCTTTTGGTAGTATGGTTATTTTGACAATATTAATTCTGCCTATCCAAGTACATGGGACATCTTTTCATCTTCTAAGGTATTCTTCAATTTCTTTCTTCAGTGTTCTTTAGTTTTCATTGTAGAGATCTTACACCTCCAGGTGTTTGTGTGCATATGTTTGAGGTTATGGTAGAAACTATGGTTTTCCTGATTTCTTTCTCAGCTGAATCACTGTTGGAATTTAGGAAAGCTGTTGATTTATGAACGTTGATCTTGTATCCTGATACTTTGCTATATTTGTTTATAAGCTCTAGAATTATTTTGGTGGAGTTTTTTTGGGTCTTCTAAATATAGGATCATGTCATCAACAGAGATAGTTTGGGCTTTTCTTTTCCAATTTGTATCCCTTTAATTTTCTTCTCTTGCTTGATTGCTTGGGCTAGAGTTTTGAGAACTATATTAGTAGAAGTGATGAGAGTGGAGAGTCCTTTTCTTGGTATTAGAGGAAATGATTTCGGTTCTCTCTGTTCAATATAATGTTGGCTTTGGGTTTATCATTTATAGCCTTTATAATGTTGGGAAAGTTCCTTCTATCCCTAGTTTCTCCAGCATATTTTAACATGAATAGGTGCTGTATTTTATCAAAGGTCTTTTCTGCATCTATTGAGACAATCATATGATTCTTTTTCTTAATTCTGTTTAAGTGGTGAGTTATGTTTGTCAATTTGCATATGTTAAATCATTCTTGGATCCCTGGGTTGAAGCACAGTTGATCATGTTTTTTGTCTTCTTAAGGTATTTTTTAATGCAGTTTTCTAATATTTTATTAAGGAATCAGGATGTTCTTCAGGGATATTGGTCTGTAATTCTCTTTTCTTGATTTTGGTATCAGTATTATACTATCTTCACAGAATGTATTTGGGGGTATTACCTCCCTTTCAATTTCATGGAAATTGCTTAAAAAAGAATAGCAGTCTTTCTCAAAGGTCTGGTAGATCTCAGATGAGAATACAAATGCTTCTGGGCTTTTTTTTTTTGGTTTGTCTGGTTTTTTTTGTTTTTTGTTTTGGTTAGGCTTTGATTGCTATTTCAATTTCGTTACTTGATATCCAGGTTCCTTACATGCTATTAAGGTTTTCTATATCTACCTTGTTCAATTTGGGCAGGTAATATGTATTGGAAATTTCTCAGTGTCTTCTAGATTTTCCAGTTTATTGGAGTATAAATTTTCAAAATGGAATTCCAGTGATCCTCTGGATTTCCAAATGATCTGTGATGATATTTACTTTTTTATCTATAATTTTGTTGATTTGGTTCTTTTCTTTCTTTTGGTTTGGGTAAGGGTTTGTCAATATTATTTATATTTTCAAATAACCAACTCTTTGTTGCATTGATCATTTGTAGTGTTTTTTTAATTCTCAATTTCATTAATTTTGGCTCTGATATTTGTTATTTCCAGTCTTCTACTGAGCCTTGTGTTAGTTTGTTCTTCCTTTTATAAGGACTTGTGGTGGAGCATAAGCTTATTTATTTTGTTTTCTCAGTTTTTTTTAAAATGTAGATACTCAATGCTATAAATTTCTTAGAATTGCTTTTATACCATCCCAGAAATTTTGATATATTGTGTCTCTGTTCCCATTTGTTTCTAAGAATTTCTTGATTTCTTCTTTCATCTTTGATCCATTCTTCATTTAAAAGGATAGTCAATATCCATACGATTATGTAGTTTGTAACTTTTTTCCTATTGATTGCTAGTTTCACTCCATTATGATTAAATAGGATACATGGGATTATATTGATTTTTTTTTTTATTTGCTAATAATTACATTGTGACCTAGAATATGGGTCTGTTTGGGAAAAGATTCCATGAGCTGCTGAGAAGATGATGTTTTTCACTCTCTTAGAGTGAAATATTCTGTAGGTATTTATTAGGACCATTTACATTATTTAGGTTGGATATATCTTTATTGATTTCATACTTTGATGACCTATCTGTTGGTAATAAGAATGTGTTGAAATAGCCCAATATTATTGTATTGGGGTCTAGCTAGGATTTAATGTCAGGGTTTTTTTTTTTTTTAATGAGGTGTGCTGACATTTGGGGCATGGCATATATTTACTGTCATTTATATATCTTCTTGTTGGGTTGTTCACTTTACTAGGATATGGTGGCCTTCTTTGTCTCTTCTGTTTAATTTTTGCTTGAAATCTGCTTTGCCAGATGCAAGAGTAGCTACTTCAGCTTGTTTACAGACTCCATTTGTTTGGAATCATTTTTCCTTTTACCTTCATTGGGTTAGTGTCTTTGCTTACTAGTCTCTTACAAACAGTATATAGTTGGATCTTGTTTTTTTTTTTTAATCCATTATGCTAATCTGTGACTTTTAATTGGGGGAGTTTAGAGCAATTACATTCAGTGTAATTGTGAATATGTGTGATTTCCTACCATTTTGATTTTTTTTTGTTATATTTAATTCTGTCTTCTCATTTAGATGAATAGTTTTCCATTGATCTTCACCTATTTGGGAGCATTGGGATTTGTTTTTGTATTCTCTCTGCAGTTTGAGTATCTTATATAGTCCTGGCCTGGTGGCCCTATATTCTTTTAGTTTATCCTTGTCATGGAAAATTTTTATTTCCCCACTGAACTTTATTATTTGCTGGGTATAGCAATCTTGATTGGCAGTTGTTTTCTTTTAGTACTTGGAATATCTCCTTGAATTTAGTGTCTGAATTGAGAAGTCAGATGTAAGCCTTATTGTTTTACCTTAAAATGTGACCTGATGTTTCTCTCTTGCAGCTTTTAATATTCTTTCCTCATTATCAATGTTAGGCATTTTGATTGTGATGTGTCTCTGAGAACTTCTCTTCTTATCTTGCCTGCTTGGGGTCCTATGTGGATATCCCTCTCATTTATGATATGGGGGAAGTTTTCTATAACTATCTCAAAATATTCTTAATGCCTTCAGCCTATATCTCTGTGTTCTTTTCTACCCCAATGACTCTCAGATTTGGTATCTTAATGTTGTCTCAGAGTTCTTGTATATTCTGATCATTGTGTCCCCTTTATTGCATACCTCTGTACTTAAGTTTGTATACCCTGTATTCAAAGGCTGAAGTTGTATTTTCTATCCAACCTATCTGTTGGTGATGCTTTCAAGTGAATTTTTAATTGGATTCATTTTAATTTTCATTTCCAGGATTTCTGATTTATTTTCATTATTGCTACTTATTTAGTGATATGGTCTTTCATCTCTTGTATTTGGTCTCTGAATTCATTCCTTAGATCTCCTTTTCATTCACTGAACATTTTAGTATTCAGTTTTTTATAATCTTTCTCTGGAATTTTCTCTACTTCCATATATCTGGGATCCTTTATTGGGGAGTGTGTATTTTGGTGGGATATATGTTTGCTTGTTTCCTGATGTTTTCAGAAGTCTTGGAATCACACAATTGAGATGGATTCCCCTTCCTCTTTTTATATGCATGTTCTTTTAAATGTAGTTATCTTTTTTATTTTAGGATTTATGTTTTTGATATATGAGTAGATTTTAAGATGTGGAATCTGAAGTTTCCCTCTGGTGGTTGTTGTTTTTTTTTTCTCCAAGTTCTATGAGTTGAAGTAATATTAAGACTCAGATGGGGCTATATCATATGTAGGGTAAGATTCACTGTTGTTTGGATGAATTGTATTTCTCAGCAGTAAGATCTCTTCTCTGTGATCTTGAAGTGTCCCAATCACTTTTCAACCCCTCTTAGATGGAGGAAGCAGCCAGAATAGCACTAATGTTGGCAACAGATGTTCAGACTTAAGATAAATGCCTGTTGTTTACTTTGACATCTGTAAACACTAATTGCCACCTATATACGAATGGTGGGATCAGCATTTAACATAAGTACCAACAATAAAAAGGTATCAGACATTTGACAGCAGGTATCTAATATGTTGTCCACTGTATAAATAATCACAACAACATGAATGGATTATGAATTTCATAAACTGTATGATTCTATTATTTAGTGGGATTATAGTTTAAATAAAGAGAAAATAGGTGGGAAGAAGAAAACTGGTTTGAAATATGTTTTTTAAATATTTAAATATTTAGAAAAGGGATTGGAGTAAAGGCAAGAGGTAGGTAGCACACATCAGCTGTTAAGGAATAACTGACAGTAATAAATCCAGAAAGAAAGAGAGGAAGTGGGAATAGGAAAATTTATCTTTAGTGGGTGATAAGAGTCAAGAAGGGGAGATAAGAGGGACAAGAACCAATGTATGAACAATCTAGTAAATGTAAGATCAAAACAACTGGAAGCCTTGTGTAACTGAACCCCACCAAGGCTTAATAATGCAGAAGTTAGCATTTAATATGAAAGTATAATCATATGAACATACATGTAGTTTTCGAACCTATACACACAGTGAGAACACCCTCCCACACGCACATAAAATCATGCATACTTGAAGAACATAAAAAGTTATATAATACAATGTAGTGGTTATTGAAAACATTCTTAAAATCAGCATATTACAATGACACAGCCACATCAATGTTTATAGCAGCTCAATTCACAATAGTTAAACTGTGAAACCAACCTAGATGCCCTTCAATAGATGAATGGATAAAGAAATGGTGGTATATACACAATGAAATATTATTCACCCTTAAAGAAGGATGAAATTATGGCATTTGCAGGTAAATGGATGGCATTGGAGATTATCATGCTAAGCAAAGTAAGCCAATTTCCCCAAACAAAGGCCAGTTGTTTTCTCTGATATGTTGATGCTGATCCATAATGGGGGGAGGCAAGGGAAGAACGGAGGAGTTTTGGATGGGGCAGAGGGGAGTGAGGGGAGGGGAGGGGGTATGGAGGTTGGAAAGATGGTGGAATGAGACAGACATTCTTAACCCTATGTACATGTATCATTGCATGAATGGTGTGACTCTGAATCATGTAGAACCAGAGAAATGAAGTTATTTCTATTTGTGTATACTGAGTCAAAATGCATTCTGCTATCGTATGATTAATTATATATACCATGTATAACTAATGTAGTTTTCTTTGTGCTGATTTCAGTTTCTCTAATTCAGATACCATCTGGGAATTATCAATTGCTGATAATGTCCTTTATGAGTTTCTGATCACCTGTCTCTACTCATAGCTGTGTAGTGCTTATAGATGTTTCCTGTGTTGCACAGCAGCTACTTTCTATGCCCAGCAGTATTTTCTGCACCCACAGAGGCTTCTTGCCCCTGGGGTGAACTATTTTGGAGTTTGCTTTCACTGAGCTTCTACCAACTCTATTCATTAAAATGAGCCTTCCTCTCTATAGGGGATTCTCCAAGTCAATTTTCTTTATTTGTTAATTTATATATCTACCAGCCACATGTGTCTTTTGTTGCCTGCACTCCCTTTGCCACTGTTGCTGCTGCCACTGGCAGCCAAGCTTGTGTGTTTAATGTATTATTTCTTATATTATGTTCAAGTTGTATAATATTCCGTGTCTCTATGATTCTTTTACAGTTCAGTATTAAGTTCCAGTGATTTTCTTTAGTTACTCACCTCACTGAGAAGCAGTCTTCCTACTTTGTAGTTTGGTGCTGAGAAACTGCTAAGAAGTACATCCTTCCTCTAATCTACCATCTTCCAACAGGACTCATTCTTGTAGTGAATTTGTAGTCTTTGTCTGTGACCTGTAAAAGTTCTTTTCAGGCTTCCCCTTTCCCCTTAGTTGAGACAGGAAGGCTAGAGTTGGTATTTTTCTTCCCCTGATGGGGGCAGGAGGGGAATTCCCCCCCACCCCCGCGCTAATATTCAACTGTAAGAGCCTGGTGAGGCTTCTGCTGGTAAAATTTGAAAAAAGAGTAGGGGCACCTTAAACACGAATCTCTCCTTGACCCTGGAGTTTTTAACTCTTAAAGATGTTTATATCAAACCTTGAGAAGTTGGCCAAGTACAGTTTGGTTTTCCTACCCTGTTACTGTTTCCCAAACAGAGATTTATGTTCTTGAGCTTTTGCTTAGGTAAGTTGTGATTCTCTGTATCTGCCCCTCTCCATTTTGGTGACTGCCTTTTGCCCTGTGGCCTCAATTTTCTGTGGATCTAAGAAAATTTTTGATTTTCATTTTATTCTTTTGTGTGTGTGTGCGCATGCACTGTATAGGATTGATAACATCTAAGCGCCCATATACCAGAGTAGAAATTGGAACTCTAGAACCTTTTTCAAAAAATTTAAACCTTAAAGTCAATATTGGAATTTATATAATTAGACAAAAGTTTCAGCTTCAGATAATAATAAATATTTAATTTTGCTTTCTGTCGCTTTCTCTACATGCCACAACTTCTATTATATAGTTGATCTCCTAATGTTGTCCCATAATTCCCATAAACTTTCTTCTTTTTCATTTTTTTTTTGTGATTTTGCTCCTCTGACCATATAATTTCAAATATCTTTTCTGTCAACTCACTCATTTCTTTTTTCTGCTTGATCAAGTCTATTGTTGAAGTTTATGTTGATTTTTTTTTTTTAGTTTAATCATTTATATTCTTCAACTCTAGGATTTCTATCTGGTTCTTTTTTATTGTTTCTATTCCTTTGTTGATCCTTTCACTTTTTTATATATTTTGTAAATGTTATTTTATTTTTTATCTGTTAAATATTACACTTC
This sequence comes from Marmota flaviventris, assembly GCF_047511675.1. Lineage (NCBI taxonomy): Eukaryota > Metazoa > Chordata > Mammalia > Rodentia > Sciuridae > Marmota > Marmota flaviventris. The sequence goes on along the minus strand of NC_092505.1, from coordinate 58,101,992 downwards.
ATGGGACTTCCATGTTAGTCAGTGTTTAGTTGCTATCACAAGATACCTCCGAAGATTAGAGGAGGAAAGATTTATTTTGGTTAACAGTTTCAGTTAATAGTTGGCTGGTTCTTCAGTTTCTGGACCCGTGATTAGGCAGTAAATCATGGCAGAGCAAAGATGATCACTTTATCATGGCCAGGAAGCAAAGTTGGGAGACAGTGGCCAGGGACAATATCTAGGGCATGCCTTCAAGGACCCACTCCTTCTGTCAGTCCCACCTCCTATGTTTTCATTGCCTCAAAATAATCCATTCATGTCTTGAATCCATCAATGGGTTAATCCACTGCTGAAGTCATGATCCAGCAAGTTCCCCAAGTCCTATCCCTGAATATTGCTGCATTGGTTAACAAGCCTTTAACACTTTGCCTTTTGGAGACACATATTCCAGGTCAAAATTGTAACATTCTTCTTCTTATCCCCCAAAACTTATGTCCATCTCACAATGTAAAGTGTATTCAGTCTATCTCCAAGAGGTCCCATAGTCTTTAACAGTTCTAGCATTGTTCTTCTGAGACACAAGGCAACTCTTAACTCTGAACCCAGTAAAAGTATGAAAGCAACATAAAATGAAAGGACAGACACAGGGTAAACATTCCCATCCCAATAAGGGAGAAAGGGGATTCTAGAAAGGAGGGATAGAGCCAAAGCAAGACCAAAACTCAGCAGGGCAAATGTTAAATCCTATAATTCCTGCATCTGGGGCCCATGGTGGTGGGATGTGGTCTCCAAAGGGCTTGGGAATTACCATTCCTGTGGCCTTGCCAATTCCATGTGTCCTTTCTCCATGTTTGCTCTACTCTCTGCCTGCAGGTTTTCTTGGCGGATATTCTATGTCCTTGGCATCTTTAACCTCTTGAGGTCTCTGTTGCAGCATTGGCTTCACTTTCACAGCTTCACACTTCACACATCAGGGCTGCCCACAGGAATTCTGACCCTATCCCACATTTCCTGGTATGTTCCTTTTAAATCTGGGTGGAAGCTTCCATGACCCACAATTCTTGGATTCTTTATTCCTATAAAGCTAGTACCATGTGGATAGTGCCATCAGGAGCAGTAGCTGGGCTCACTAGGACCATGGCTGTTAGTAACTGGATTCCTTTCTTGTAGACAGGAATCTTGGGGAGATAATTCTGTACATGTTTCTGTACAAAACAGTGCACTGGAGCTTTCTTCTTAAAGCAAAGAGTTTACACTTCTACATCCTTGAGATTATGATGGGTGGTATCAGGTTGATTGCTGAGATGCCCTCAGGGCATGTTTCCTATTGTCTTGGTGCAGAATACTTGGTTTCTCTTTAATGGTGCCAATCTCTTCAGCAATCACACCTTCCTTTGTCCAGTTTTACATGTCTTTCTGATCAAGCTGCATGGTTTTTAGAATCCTCCCAATCTGATTCTTGATCAAACACAACCAGAAATACCCATGCTGTATTTTGAATGCTATAATGCCTTGAAATTTCCTCTACCAGATTAGTTAACTCATCACCTTTAAATTCAGCTTCATACCGGCTCTAGGCACGGGCAAAATGTATACAAGTTCTTTGCTAGAATGTAAAATGCATGGCCTCTAATCCAACTCTTAATACAGTCCATATTCCCTTCTGAAATCTTATGAGTAGAGTCTTTATTTACTGTGTGCATTCCTGTCAGCATTCTGGTCTTCTGAGCTCACACCAGAGCTGACACCATTAAGTTACTTTTAACATCCTAGGACTTTTCTAAATTGTATCTGTAAACTTTTCATGTCCCTCCCACAACCCAGTTCCAAGGCTTCTGAACCATATGGACAGGTATTATTAACATCCCCTTTTCTTGATCCTATTTCTGTGGTAGCCAGCTTGTTGTCACTGTGACAAAAATGCCTGGAAAAATTCACTTAGTGGAGGAAAGACTTATTTGGGTTCACAGTTTCAGAGATTTCAGTCCATGGTTGGCTGGCTTCATTGTTTCTGGACCTGTGGTAAGGCAGTACATCCTGATGACCAGGAAAAAGAGGAAGGGCCAGGAAAAGGATATAGTTCTCAGTGGCATGTCTCCAAAGATACACTTCCTTCAACTAGGTTCCACCTCCTACAGTTTCCATCATCTACCAATTGTCCATTCACATTATGAATCCATCAGTGGCTTAATCTACTGAGTTTAAAACTCTTACGACCAAAACATTTCTTAAAATCTCTACATCTGAACATTGATGTATTAGTGACCAATCCTTCAACACATGAACCTTTGGAGGATATTCCAGATCCAAAACATAATGACTTCCTCATGAGTATTCTCAGTTCTTTGTAATTTGTAGACATCCATTTTAGGGGGTTCCATTTTTGGAGACTGACTTGTTTCTTTTGGTGGTGTCGATTCTCTGATTTGTCATACTCTTTTTGTCCTTACATGTTGTCTGCACATTTGAGAACACAGCCACCCGCTCTTATGGCCTTTGCAGATTTTTTTTAAAGCAGGGATAGAGCTTCATAATTCAATTTAGTTTCTCATTATGGAAAGTCCATCTGGCTATGCCCTGTACAGGCAGATTCTCTAGTTCATAGGGCTTTTGTCTTTGTTATGATATTGTGGTGCTATTATCTGGGTTCTGCTCATCAGTGAGACTACTATCTAGGTTCTGCTTTCAGGTAGAGTTGTTGGATGTGATACCTTTTGATTACATGCTTTCTCTGGTTTGGCCAATCCATTATTTCAGATCTGCATTTGTGTAAGGAAACAGGCTCTGAGATTAGATGAGTTGCTATTCTGGACAGGTGGGACCTGAAGGTATGCTTCTTAGAAATGAATAATTGGAGATTTCCTTCTTGTCTGGGTAGAGCCATTGGTGAGCATTGGCTAAACTCAAGTTGTTGTTAAGTCATCTAGATAAAGTAGAATTAATTTTGGTGCTTCTAATGACTGGGGTTATTGTACTGGTGGTTTTTCTGTGTGGAACTCCTACTTGCTTTCCTGGGTAAAGGCATCCTAGCCCTTTTATGTTTGGAAGACATGAAAGTACGTAAGTCAGGTATTGGGGAAGGCAGACAATCTAGGGATTTGAGCTAGTTTGTATTTCCTACTCACATCTAAAGTTGAGCCCATCAGCTTGGTGGGTATATTATGAGTTTATCTATTATCTCTGAGCACTGTAGCTAGCAGGAATGTAGAGGTGCCAAGATCTGCAAACTTGTCACTGTCTTTGTTACTACCTGACCCTTGGTGATCAAGTCTTGTCATTCCCCCAGAATTATCCATGAAATCAGATCAGAGTCAGCTTCCTGAGAAGCATCTTGGAATGCTAGGTAAGCTGGATGACTACTTCCGGTTCTCTTTTCCCCTGGTAGGAAGTGTGAGCTAGGGCAATCCTGTCCATTTGGTGTTATGCTGACTTGGGGTAGGAAGGATATGGCATGGTCGGAGTGACCATCTTCTTACCCTCTTAATTCAGATTTCATTCACTTTTTTATAACATGCAGGTATTTCATGCTCGTTTTCAGATGTGGGGGTTTCCAAAAGGACATTTGGATCTGGGGATAGCTGTAAACTTTCTGAGAGGTGTAGCAGGTTCGAGACTTTTTAATTCCAGCATCTTGCTGACATCACTCCTTTGAAATTTGTCTGTTTTACATATGGTCTTGAAAAGAGCCAGTTCATGGATCTGATATTTAGTGATTTAAAAAAAAATTATATATTTATTTTATCATGTGTCTTTAATTTTTACTCTTTGGAATTTGGAGTTTTGTGTGTATGTATCTAGGTGATGAATCATAAATAGAGCACAGAAAGTATTTTCTGTTTGTGGAGTACAAAATTCCTAGCATAATTTATAAATATCACGACTTACAGTACTTCTTTAGCTTGTTTGTTTTTAGGTTATCTATTCTCTTAATGACAGAAAAATATATAGTTCTGTATAACTAGTATTTTTCTGTTCATTTTATTTTTATTTATATTTTTATACAGTGATATTTGTGCCAAGGCAGTATAATATATCTGTATTGTGAAATATATTGTCAAGCTATAAAATACTTTCTTTATAGGCATAGGTATACATACCTTTAATTCATCCTACTTTCCCTGAACATCCCAATAATGCCCTAAGTAGCAAAAGAATCTAGTTCAGCATCATAGTCACCTTGGACTCATCTCTTGGCCAGTCTCTTTCAAGGTAGAATAGTTCTTCAGGCCTGCCTTGATGTTTATGATGACACCAACATGTTTTTTTTCCTTTAAATATGACATTTAAAAAATTAAAACCCACAGCAGCAATTCTGCCAATAAGTAATAAAGCTTATTAGCAATGGGAGTAGATGTCAGTCATGTTCACATCCCATTGTGAAGTATTGAATGAAAATACACTTAACATCTAATGCTTTCCTATGGTTCATTGTTTCCTTTTGGATGATGACATTTTTAAGAACCTTTGCTGAACATTGCCAGCCATTTGTTTTTCACCATGTCCTTCAGGTTGAGTTTGCCTTTGAAAGCCTGCTGATCAGATACAGGTTATGCTTGTTTGCAGAAATTCTCAGAAATCATCCTGAGATTCTCTAGCTGGATCTCATTTACTGATTACTATTAGACCCTTTAAAAGCATTCTTTAATTCTTAACTACTTGTTAGAGTCAAGAGTGAAATGGAGTCTTCTGGATCTATTTTTGGTCAACTTCTCAGACCTCATTTTAAGATGTAGAAGTTTAGCACATTTTTATCATATATTCCTGCTCCTCTGAAAGTCTGTTATTGAGATAATCCTGAGCTTTAGGGTTAGAACATTAAGTTTATAAGATCTATTTTTGATTTAGAAGTAGTCTTTGACTTTTGCATCATTTATAGACAGTTTATTTAAATGAAATAATTTAAATAATTATGAAAATTTATATTTTTACTTGTTTCATTGCTCACCATTAATATTTTAATGCTAAGATTTTTCTAATTTTCTATAGATGATATTGGGTAATACAGTTTCGGAACTTTTTGTATGTAAGAATCTCTCTCTGTTCTCCTAATACTTTAAGACCAGCCTGAAGCATCACTGAAAATAAGAACTAAAATATTTTTTGGAGAGAGCAGTAAAAATAAGGCAAATCTGTTGGTAATCTCTCTTTCCCTCTTGGAGATCTACATTGTCTTTTCATACAGTAAAGGATAAGAAGTCCTTTGCCATAGAAGGACTTTAACCTATGTTTGAGATTTTCTTTTTTTAAAAAATTTGTTTTAATTAGTTACACATGACAGTACAATGATCTTGACATATCATACATTTGAATCAAATGGGGTATAATTTCTCCTTTTTCTGAGTGTACAGGTTGCTGAATCACATTGGTCGTACAGTCACGAATATACATACAGCAATAGTAGTGTCTGTTTTATTCTGCTGCCCTTCCTATCCCCCCTTCCTCACCCCTCCCCTCCCATCACTTCTCTCTACCCAATCTAATGTGACACACTTCTTTTTTTTTTCCCCTCACATCGTCATACATGTAATCTGTATACCAATGAGGGTCTCCTTCCATCTTCTGTGCAATTCCCCTTCTCCCTCCCTTTCCCTCCCACCTCTATTCCCTATCTAGAGGTAATTTTCTTCTCATGTTCTTCCTCCCTACCCCATTTTGAGTCACCTCCCTTATATCAGAGAAGACATTCAGCATTTGTTTTTTTTGGGGGGGATTGGCTAACTTTACTTAGCATAATCTGCTCTAATGCCATCCATTTCCCTGTGAATGCCATGATCTTGTTATTTTTTAGTGCTGAGTAATATTCCATTGTGTATAAATGCCACATTTTATATCCATTTATCCATTGAAGGACATCTAGGTTGGCTCCACAGTCTAGCTATTGTGAATTGTGCTGCTATAAACATTGATGTGGCTGTGTAGCTGTAGTATGCCTTTTTAGGTCTTTTGAGTATAGTTTGAGAAGAGGAATAGCTGGGTCAAATGGTGGTTCCATTCCCAGTTTTCCAAGGAATCTCCATACTGCTTTCCAAATTGGGTGCACTAATTTGCAGTCCCACCAGCAATGTATTAGTGTACCCTTTTCCCCGCATCCTCGCCAGCACTTGTTATTTGACTTCATAATGGCTGCCATTCTTACTGGAGTGAGATGGTATCTTAGTTTTAATTTGCATTTCTCTGATTGCTAGAGATGGTGAGCATTTTTTTTTTTTGTGTATTTGTTGATTGATTGTATATCCTCTTCTGAGAAGTGTCTGTTCAGGTCCTTGGCCCATTTGTTGATTGGGTTATTTGTTTTTTTTGTTTAACTTTTTGAGTTCTTTGTATATCCTAGAGATTAGAGCTCTATCTGATGTGTGAGGGGTAAAAATTTGTTCTCGGGATGAAGACTCCCTATTCACTTCACATATTATTTCTCTTGCTGAGAAAAAACTTTTTAGTTTGAATTCGTTGCATTTGTTGATTCTTGGTTTTAATTCTTGACTATAGGAGTCTCATTAAGGAAGTAGGAGCCTAATCTGTCTTTTGCAATCCATTTTTCATTCACTAGCAAATATTATTTAGTCTCGTTCTCCAGGTGTTGGAGTAGCTTTTAATTGATTGATTTTAATTTCATCCCATTATGATTTGATAGAATGCAGGGTAGTATCTCTACTTTTTTATATTTACTAAGAGTTGCTTTGTGGCATAATACATAGTCTATTTTAGAGAAGGATCCATGTGCTGCTGAGAAGAAAGTGTGTTCGTTCATTGAAGGATGAAATATTCTATATATGTCAGTTACGTCTAAGTTATTGATTGTATTATTGAGTTCTGTAGTTTACTTGTTCAGCTTTTGCTTGAGCAGTCTATCCAGTGGTGAAAGAGGTGTGTTCAAATTACCTAGAATTATTGTGTTGTGGTCTATTTGACTCTTGAACTTGAGAAGAGTTTGTTTGATGAACGTAGATGCTCCATTGTTTGGGGCATATAAATTTATTATTGTTATGTCTTGTTGATGAATGTTTCACATAAGCAGTATGAAATATCCTTCTTTATCCCTTTTGATTAACTTTGGTCAAAGTCTACTTTATTTGATGTGAAGATGGAAACCCCTGCTTGTTTCCGCAGTGCATGTAAGTGGTATGATTTTTCCCAACATTTCACCTTCAGTCTGTGGATGTCTTTTCCTATGAGATGAGTCTCTTGGAGGCAGCATATTATTAGGTCTTTTTTTAAAATCCAATCTGCCAGTCTATGTCTTTTGATTGGTGAGTTTAGGCCATTAACATTCAAGGTTATTATTGAGGCATGATTTGTTTTCCCAGCCATTTTTGTTATTTAACTTGATTTGGTTTCTCCTTTGATTTTCCTTTAGTGTAATACCTCCCTTTGCTGATTTTCATTGTTGTTTTTCAATTCTTCTTCATGGAATATTTTGCCAAGGATGTTCTGTAGTGCAGGCTTTCAAGTTGTAAATCCTTTTAAGTTTTGTTTATAATATGCAGCAAAATTAAGCTTCATCAAATCTCAAGCTTAATTTTGCTGGATATAAGATTCTTGGTTTGCATCTATTTTCTTTCAGAGCTTGATATATGTTGTTCCAGGATCTTCTAGATTTCAGGGTCTGCGTTGAAAAATCTGCACATAATCAAATTGGTTTCCCCCATATGTAATCTGATTCCTTTCTCTCGTGGCTTTTAATGTGCCTTGGTGTGGATGTGTTGTGATTTTGTACATTTTGCGTCCTGTAAGCCTCTTGAATTTAGTTTTGCAATTCATTTTTCATGTTTGGAAAGTTTTCTGATATTATTTCATTGAATAGATTGCTCATTTCTTTGGTTTAGAAATCTATGTCTTCCTCTATCCCAATAACTCTTAAATTTGGTCTTTTTATGCTAGTCCAATTTTCTTGAATGTCCTGCTCATGGTTTCTTACCATTTTTACTGCGTGGTCTACATTCTTATCAAGATTATATATTTTGTCTTCATTGTCTGAGGTCCTGTCTTCCAAGTGGTCTAATCTGTTGGTGATGCTTTCAATTGAACTTTTAATTTGGTTTATTGTTTCTTTCATTCAAGGATTTTTGTTTGATTGTTTTTAAGAACCTTTCTCTCCCTATTGAAGTAATCTTTTGCTTCCTGTATTAGTTTCTGTGGCTCTTTGTTAAAATGATGTTTTGCTGCCTGTGTTTGTTCTCTTGTATCATCTTTTAATTCATAGAATATTTTAATTATGTACATCCTGAATTTCTTCTCTGTAACTTCTTCTGCTATGCTGGCCATGGATTCTAATAATATGGTATCTTGAATTGTTTGGGGCACTTTTCTTCTTCATCTTAAATTGCTTGTGTGTCTTCCCTTCTAGCACTGTGGATCTGAGGCATTACCTTTTTTATCCTATAGGCTTAGTGCCATTATATGGCTGCAATATCTTTTCTTTGAGGTGAAGAATAATGTTAACAGATCCCAATATAAACATTATACACCCTAAAAACAAATGTTTGCTATTAAGACATTTACAGTTTGGTCACAATGTACAGAAATTCAATTATTATCTACAATATACTTAGTTGGTTTGTAAAAAGAATTTACAGTTTCTGAATTGGGTGAGGAGTAGGATGATATGTTGAGGAGGTCAGAGGTGAAGATATATTGTTATGTCTTAGGAAGTGTGAATGAGAAATCTAAAGAGGAAGATTAACAGCAGGAGAAGAAAGAGGAAGTAATTTTTTGGTAGGCAAGTGGGAAGAAAGTAGTGTATATAAGACAAACACACATATATATTAAGAAAAAATAAAACATGTTGAAATAGTAGAAATTGGGGGGGGGGAGATTATACAACACAATTTTAATATACTAATCCGATGCTCTAGTCCTCAAGCTTCTAATTCATGCAGAGTACTTGGTTTCACATATATTGGGATGTGAGGGTGGGAGAATAGAGGGTGAGGGAAAAAGAATCTTAAAGGAAGAAACAGGGATTGTTTTGGTTGTAGCTCAGTATCTTTCCTGCTTCGCTTCCCATCCAGTAGGTGGGGTCCTCTATTGTTAGCTGGTATCTCAGCCCTCAGAATGGTGAAGTTAACCAGGGTGTCACTGTGCCAGGGCAGTGGCTGCTGGGGATAGGGGGGAGTTAGAAACTGGGTACCTGGCCAGCTGGAGTTTTAACCTGGAGGTTGCCCCCACTGAAGATGGTGATGAAGGTGGCCCAGGATGGAGGCACCTGCTTTCAATGATGGGGTGTCGGATCAGGTGGGGGAAGCTGGGCGTTGGCCTTGAATGATGAATTCAGAGACAAGCTCTGTGGCATGCAGTGTGTGGCTGTTGGCTGTCTTCAGAACCTGTGTGAAGTTCTCGGGTGTAGGCAGGGTACTGCACTTAGGGAACTATCTCCACGGTTGCAGAGTCCCAAGATGGCAGCGACTGGGGGAACCCCCGGTGGTATATGGGGTTCTCACGAGAGTGGTGGCTGGAATTCCTATTCATGGTGTCCTGCATGGGAGTGGCATCCATGATTTCTGCTCTGATGGGTGGCGAAAGTTCTTTGCAGGTGCTGCTGTCACCTATGCTCTTGCTTGGGTACCCAGTAGTCCTGTGTGAGTGAATAGTTGGGAGATGTACTCTGATAGTGAGGCCTGGAGCCCTGGACGAGCACCGTAATCCTTTTGCAGAGGCAGGAATATTGCTCACAGAGAAACAGTATTCTCACTACTCAGAGAGCAACACAGAGTGCTGCCTCTTTCTGGCCCACCATCTTGGATTCCTGCCTGGTTTATTTCATTCATCTCCAAATTCCATCAAGAATCTCCAACCACTATGAATTACCAGAATTTCTGAAGTGTGCTCTGAGGACCCTGGAGAGTCCTCTTTTTATAAGGGCCATAGGATCTTCTCATCCTTAATGACTTGTCTGCAAAGTACTTGGTTTCACATATGTTGGGGATGCGACATATTTTCTTCACATGCTTTAGATAAAGCAATGCATCACTACAAATTGAATGCAGAAGCAAATATGAGAATTAAGCTGCAAAAAGAAATTCACACAAAGCAAACCAGGTTTTTTCATCTTCTTAGACTCATGACTTTTTAATAATAGGGACATTTTACTTCATTAACTTTTGTTTTGAAATAATTTCTATACATAGATACATCATTTGTTGTTCATATCCATCCACCTTACTCTACCTCACACCCCATCCCCAAGAGTGTGCCTTTCTCATTCCCTAATAGTAATCCCTCTAGTTTCAGGTTCTATTATTATTATTATTACTGCTGTTATTATTATTATTTAGTTTCCACACATGAAAGAGAAACACAATCCTTAAGTCTGACTTATTTCATTCAATATATGGTCCTCCATCCAGTCTATTCATTTTCCTTCAAATGACAGGTTTTCATACTTCATGGCTGAATGATACTGCACTGTAGATATATACCATATTTTTATCTGTTGAGAGGTACCTAGGCTGATTCAGTGTTTTAACTATTGTGAATAGTACTGCAATAGACATGGAAGTACAGGTATTTCTTTCATACGCTGACTTCATTTCCTTTAGATGTATACCCAGAGTGGGATATCTGGACCATATTGTAGTTCTTTGTTTTTTAAGGAAATTCCTTACTGTTTTCCATAGTGACTATGCTACTTTACATTCCCACCAACAGCATATAAGGGTTCCTTTCCCCTCAACATCGTTTTCAGTGATTGTATTTTCTTTTTTTTTTTTTTTCCACAATAGTCATTAAGACTGGGTTCGGTCTATACCCAAAGGACTTAAAAACAGCATACTACAGGGACACAGCCACATCAATGTTTATAGCAGCACAATTTACAATAGCTAAACTGTGGAACCATCCTAAATGTCCTTTAATAAATGAATGGATTAAAAAATGTGGTACATATACACAATGGAATATTACTCAGCAAAAAAAAAAAAGAGAATAAAATCATGCCATTTGCAGGTAAATGGATGTTGTTGGAGAAGATAATGCTAAGTGAAGTTAGCCAATCCCCAAAAAACAAATGGTGAATGTTTTCTCTGATGTAAGGTGACTGACTCATAATTGGATAGAGAGGGAACATGGGAGGACTAGATGAATTCTAGATAGGGCAGAGGTTTGGGAGGAAAATGGAGGGGGGCAGGGGGTTAACAATGATGGTGGAATGTGGTGGACATCATTATCCAAAGTACATGTATGAAGACATGAGTTGGTGTGAACATACTTTATATACAAACAGAGATATGACAAGTTGTGCTGTATATGTGTAATAAGAATTGTGATGCATTCCGCTGTCATGTATTTAAAAAATAAAAGCAAATTAAAAAAAAAAAGACTGGGTTGAAATGGAAACTCTGAAGGTTTTTCTTCTTTCTTTCTTTTCTTTTCCTTCCTTCCTTCCCTCCCTCCCTCCCTCCCTCCCTTCCTTCCTTCCTTCCTTCCTTCCACTGGGGAATAAACTCAGGGACACAAGCCCACTGAGCATATCCCCAGCCCTTTTTTTGTATTTTATTTAGAGACAGAATCTCACCAAGTTTTATAGCACCTTGCTTTTGCTGAGACTGGCTTTGAACTTGCAATCCTCCTGCCTCAGCTTCCTGAGCCACTGGGATTACAGAGAAACTGAAGTTTTGATTTTTATTTCTCTGATGTCTAAAGATGTTGAGCATTTTTTCCACTTATTTGTAGGACATTTGCATTTTTCTTTTGAGAAATGTCTGTTCAGTTACTTGCCCACATTTTATTGGATTACTTGTCCTATTATTGCTAAAGTTTTGTTGTTGCTAAAGTTTTTGAGTTTTCCATATATTTTGGATATTAACTCTCTTATCAGATAATAGCTGGCAAAGATTTTCTACCATTTTGTAGGTTGTTGCTTCATTGTGTTGGTTGTTTCCTTTGCTGTACTAAAACTTTTTAGTTTGATGTAATTCCCATTTGTCAAATTTTTCTATTTTTTTCCTGTGCTTTTGGAGTCCTGTACAGAAAAATCATTGCCTACGCCAAATCCAACATCTTGAAATGGGCCTCACCCCATTTTTCAGATAGTCTGAGTTTCCAGTCTTACATTAAGGTCTTTGATTCATTTTAAGTTGATTTTTGGACAGAGTGAGACATAGGTGTCCAATTTTAATCTTCTCTATGTGGATATCCAGATTTCCTAGCACAATTTGTTAAAGAGGCTATTCTTTCTCCAATATGTTTTTGGCAACTTTGTTGAGTATCAATTGACTGTAGATGTGTGGGGTTTATTTCTGTTCTATTGGTGTGTGTATATTTTTATGCCAGTTTTTGTTACTGTGGCTCTTTAATGTATCTTGTAGTCTGGTATTATGAGGACACTGGCATTGCTTTTTAAAAAAAATACCTTTATTTTATTTATTTGGTTGGTGCTGAGGGTCTAACCCTGTGCCTCATACTTGCTAGGCAAGCACTCTACCACCAAGCCACAACCCTATCCCCCGGCATTGCTCCTTTTGCTCAGAATTGCTTTGGCTATTTGGGGTATTTTTTTTTTTTTGCTTCCATATGAATTTTAGAATTGACTTGTCTAGTTCTCTGAAGAATGTAATCGGTATTTTTTTGGGAATTGTATTGAATATATAGATTGTATTTAGGAGTATGGACCTTTTAAAAATATTAATTCTAGTTTAGGAACAAGGGAGGTTTTCCTACATTTTAGTGTCTTCTTTAATTTCTCTCATCATTATTTTGTAATTTTGGTTGTAGAGGTTTTCACTTCCTTAGTTAAGTTTATTCTTAGGTGTTTTATCTTTTCTATTGTGAATGAGGTTAGTTTCACGATTTCTTTCTTAGCAAATTCATTATTGGTATATAGAAAAATGTACTAATTTTTGTATGTTATTTTAGTATACTGCAACTTTACTGAAGTCATTTATCAGTTCTGAGAGGTTTTGGTGGCATCTTAAGATTTTTCTATGTGTAGATTTCTGTCATTTACAAACAGGGATAGTTTGACTTCCTCCTTTTTGATTTTATCTTTTGCCTAATTTATCTGGCTAAAGTTTCTAGTACTATATTGAATAAGTGGGAGTGGGCACTATTGACTTGTTCCTTATTTTAAAGGAAATATTTTCAGTTCTCCATTCTGTATGATGGTTACTTTGGGTTTGTCATATTTAGTCTTTGTTATATTGAGATAAGGTATGTCTATACCTAATTTGTTCAGGGCTTAAATCATGATGGGATGTTGAATTTTATCAAATGCTTTTTCTGCATCTGTTGAAATTTTTGTATGATTTCTTATTCTTGATTGTATGTATGTGCAATATTTGTTCATTTGCATATTATGAAACATACTTGTGTCTTTTGATATGCTCATATTTGATTTGCTAGTATTTTATTCATCAATTTTTATAGTTTTAAAGTTTTATAGTTCTGCCCTTGTCAGATTTGCTAACAGGGTAGCGCTGACCTCATAGAATGAGTTTGGAAGAGTTTTTTTTTCCCCCTCCTTTCAATTCTATGGGATAGTTTGACATGCATTGGTGTAAGTTATTTGCAAGTTTGATTACCTCAGCAGTGGGATCATGCAGTTCTGCACTTTTCTTTGTCATTACTTGTTATTTGCCTTTTCAGGTTTTTGAATATCCTCTTGATTCAATTTTTGTAGTTTACATGTGTTCCTAAATTTATCCATTTCTTCTAGATTTTTCAGTTTGTTAGCATGTAGTTTTTCAAAATAATCTCTATTGATCCTTTTAATTTTTATGGTATCAGTTGTAATGTTTTTTTTTTCACCTTTAATTTTGTTTATTTAGGTGAGCACTCTCTCTTTAGTCTAGCCAAGGATTTGTTGACCTTGTTTATTTTTCAAAGAACCAACTAATTTTTCTTTATACTTGAGGTAGGAGCAATTGAGAGTGGAATGTGTACAGTTACATGCAAAGTTTCTCTTTGCACCTTCTTAGACTATATCTCCAGAGGTAGAACTATAGTCAAAATCTTGGCAGCATTGCTCTAGATTGCTTTAGCATGTCTCTGTGGGTGGAAGAACAATGGAACCTGAGTTTTCTCTCAACCTTGTTAGGGACAGATGCCTGTGCTTGGTGCTGGGAGAGGAATTGCAGAAACCGTACAGGAAACTACCCTTGGTTCTGGCACCCATGTGCTGCAACTGTCTACACTATTGGTCTCAAAGAGCAGGCCTCTGGATCCCTAGTTCTTGCAAATGGACCCTGCATCACAGCATCCATTCTGCATAGTGTAGTAATTTCTGTAGGCTTGTGTCAGTAATTCCATTAAGCCCAGTCTGGCTTATGAGGTAGTACCCACTGGGCCAGTGCAGTAGAATAAATATCTATGGGGTCACAGACATGGTATTTTAGTCAATTTTCTTGCTGCCATGACCAAAAGACCTGATAAGAACAATTAGAGGAGGAAGAGTTTATTTGGAGATTCGTGGTTTCAGAGGTCTCAGTCCATGAATGGCTAACTCCATTCTCTGGGTCTCAAGGTAAGGCATAACATTATGGTGGAAGTATGGCAAAGGAAAACATCTCAGGACATCACATCAGGAAGGAGAGAGAGCTCGCTCTTCAGAGACAAAACATATACCAAAGGCATACAGCCAGGGACCCACCTCCTTCAGCCACACCCTACCTGCCTACAGTTAACACTAAATTAATCCCTAATACTAAGTTATCAGGAGAATAATGCACTGACTAGATTAAATTTATTATAACCCGGTCATTTAATCTTTAAACTTTCTCACATTGTTTCACACATAAGCTTTTGGAAGTTACCTAATAACCATAACACATGGGAATATACAAGGGGTTCTGACCTCTAGTGCAGTCCAAATTCAGACAGTAGGCCCCTTTTCAAGATAACTCCTGTTACCGCACCCTGTGATTTAGCTGGGAGATGAAGTGAATTCCTTTTCCAAAGCCAAACCACTGTGCTGAATTCAGTCTCATCTATTTAGGTGTAAAGCCTATATGGACTATGAAATTTTCCAATAGCTAGGATTGCCAGTATCTGTGCTAATAGACTTTTCTGGAACTCTAAATTTTACCTTTACCCCTAGGGAGAGGACCATCCAATGCTGTGGAACCAGGTCAGCAGGTACAAGGATATTTTATTTCTCCTGCTATGCTGCTATTCCAGGTCTCTGGGTTTTACAATGTTCCCATTATTCTGCTGTTGAATTCCAGTGTTCTTCTTTCCTTTCTAACCCAAACGTGCAGCTGTATACCTGTTGCTTAGGCTTTTCTTTATGGAGGAGCAAGTGAGTACTGGGTGCCTCTGTTCAGCCATCTTGCCCATACCTGTGTTCTTCCAACCTTAATATTAAACTTTTGAGATCTTATATCCATTTTTTATTATATCTTGGACCACTTAGACTTTTACTATCACACATGCTGATAGTAAAAATCACTGATTTTTCCTGCCCTGTATTTATAAAATGTATTTATATATTTCAGGGAAATTAATAAAGTGGTAATTTAAATTTTTACTTTAAAATTTTAAAGCCATAAGAACTGTGATGAATTATGTGAATCAGTTTATATCTATTCTAATGTGACTGGGCTTATTCTAGAATGACCCTGGAGTAGGAGGTAATAGCATTTTGCTGGTCTGTAATGTCTATTTTTGTAAACCCTATCTCAAAGATCTGAAATGTCCACTGCTCTTCTGCTTTTGACACAGTCTAATTTACTTCTTCCTCTTTCTCCTTCTCTGCCTTTACCTGAGGCAAAGGAAACCCTTGATGTTATTTATACCCATTAGTGAAGTTAGAAATGGAAATGTTTGATTATTATTCTGTGGTTGCTGTAACTCAGTAGCTGATCTTAGCTCTACTTCAAGTTGAAGCTCTGTTATCATTTTGAATGCTCTTTCTATCTCTGATCTTATTCATATGAGATAAGTCAAGAGTTCTCTCATCTTGAGATAGGATTAGAATACTGAAGAGCTACATAGCACGCATTCAATGTTATCTAATTGTGTATGTACTCAGTAGCTTTGTGACCTTGAACAAGTTGATTAACCTTTCTAAGCCCCAATTTCTTCATTTTTAGTGACATCACCTATCTCATGGGGGCTATACAAATAAGTGAACTAATCCATGTAAAATGTTTTTCATTGTTCCTGGTACACTAAACATACAGTGATGACATCAACCTTTTTGGTGATGATTACGTGAATCATCATCATTGTTTATTAATAATATAATAGAAATGATGTCATTTTCCATTTCTTTGCAACTGGAAGACAAAGATAAATAAAATTATATACTCTGTTACTTCTTTGGCAGGGGGCAAAAAAGCTGTTTCTGTAAGTAAATTGTGAATTTAGATATTATTTTTATAATGGAAGGTGAAAAAGCCCCCTATTGCTGAGATTTAAGAAGGTACCATATAAGGAAGAAAGTTGGTCCTCAAATGCTTAAAGGCTATTTATACTTACAGGAATAATTATGGAAGTGGATATCTCAGAATATTTGAAATGCAAATATGTAGCTCCTTAGGGCATCAGACTAAATCAATAGCAAATCATCTTTAGTAGTCTGACACCATAACTAGGTACATAATTAGTCCTTTTGAATCAGGGAATATCATGCTAAATATAAGTCTATTGTTTCTTTTAAGGAATACATTCTTAAGAAATATGCAGATACCAGAAGGTTGAGGCAGGAGGATCACAAGTTCAAAGCCAGCCTCAGCAACTTAGTGATACCCTGTCTCGAAAAATAAAAAATGGTCTGGGTTTGTGGTTGGTGGTTAAGTGCCCCTGGGTTTAATCCATGGTTAAAAAGAAAAAAAGAAATATGGAAATATCCATCCATCTATTATGTTCTCAAAGTCTCACTTGGATTCTAGTGCAAGTTGTACTCTCTAGGAGTTTAGATGTATATCACCTTTACATTGCTGTGACCAAAATATCTGACAAGAAAACCCAGAGGAGGAAAAGTTTTTCTGGGTTTATGGTTTCAGAGGTTCTGTCTATGGTCAGCCAGCTCCATTTTTTTCTGGCCCTGAGGAAATGCTGAACATCATGGCAGAAGGGCATGGTAGAGGAAAGGTGTTCAGCTCATAACTGCAGGGACGCAAGGAGAGATAGCAAGGAGTCAGGGACAAAATATAATCCCTAAAGCAATGCCCCCCCAGTGACCTGGTTCCTAGAGCCATGCCCTACCTGCCTATGGGCAATACTTAGTGGTCCATCAAATGGATTAATATACTGATGAGATTATACTCATATTCTAATCATGTCACCTCTGCACATTCCTGCATGTGAACTTTTGGGGAATATGTGTGCAAATCATAGCAGATGGAATTGGAAGAGATTTTAAAATCATTTACATTATTCTTTTATTAAGTTAAGTACTGTGTCCAGGTTAGATAGTCAGTGATAGAGCTGGAAACCGAAGTTGGTCTCCTGACTCCTAGTACACAGTATTCTTCCATGTCATTCTGTCTTTGTAGTTCTGCTTCACAACATTTCCATTTTCTTTTAAAAATGGGTTTTATTTTGCCCTAAAACCAAAATATTTTTCTGTGACTACTAATTTCCATTTTTATTGTGACAATGAAAAAGATCTTTAAGTTTAAAAAAATTTGTTCGATAGCTATATAGACACAGAAAATAGTTTCAATAAAAGAGGTATTTATTTCTGTAAAGCACAATATAGAGTTTTATTGAGTTGCTATGAATTTAGATATTAAATTGTCTGAGGAAAGAGGCTGCTGTAGCCAGGAAGAAAATAAAAGTTTCATACAAGTAAAAGAGTTTTAAGTGGAAGTGCTAGGATAGGCTGATGTGGTTTTTTTTTTTAGTTGAACACAATATCTTTATTTATTTATTTATATGTGGTGCTGAGGATCAAACCCAGAGCCTTGCATGCCCTAGGCAAGCACTCTACCGCTCAACCCCAGCCCCAGCCCGAGACAGGCTGATGTTAGTTGGTGATTTGTTGATTTGAAAGAGAGGAAAGAATGAGGTAGTCAAGGTGTATCATGAGTTGAAGCAAGAATACTGAATACATTAAACTGTTGATAGGGTCTAGAATAAAAACAAAATATATGAGCCATATAGTAAAATCACCTAAGATGAAAAACACCTGTGGAAGTACTTTGGAGAGAACTACCTGGCCACAAGATTGCTATATTTTTCAGTTCTCTGTCCTTTATTGAATAATAAAGTGATAAAATACCCATAATTGGCTTGTGTTCTCAATGTGCTTGTACTCATATTACTTTCATCAATATATGTTTGTATGTATCTGTTCTTTTCAAAAGCAAGAATTGGGTCTGTTAATCTATAACTAGGTTTGTTTCCTTGAAGGTATGTATTAACATATGCCTATATGGTATTATGATAGAAGAAGATAGTATGTTATATTAAAAAAGATAAGTGAATTTAATTTGAATTTGGTTCTCTAATATTTTGAAGGAGCATTCTTCTGTTACATTTCAGTACTAAAAGTTATATAGTATGTTCAATTTAGAAAGCATATTTACATGCATTACTTCAATTATAAGTCTAAGATTTGTTTGGTTATACTAACAGTATGAATTATAGATTAAAAGTTAGTCACTATAGATATTGAAATGTGATAAAACTCAATAGTTTTTTGAATTCCTATAAGACTATTGAGCTTGAAATAACAATCTTTGAGCTCAAGTGACTTATAATATGCTAGGGAAGAAACACAAGTAGTAAAGAATAATCTGCTTTTATAGTAAATTTAGTAATACATTAGCATGTATAACATATCCCCAATTAAATAATTGTGTATATGGGGCTGGGGATGTGGCTCAAGCGGTAGCGTGCGGCCCGGGTTCGATCCTCAGCACCACATACAAACAAAGATGTTGTGTCCGCCGAAAACTAAAATAAATAAATAAATGAATAAATAAATATTAAAATTTTCTCTCTCTCTCTCAATAAATAAATAAATAATTGTGTATAACATTATTCAAATGTGAATGCTTTTTCTGTTATGTTATTATGTTATTATTTGCTTTTCTTTTATCTATATCTTACCAAATTTTATTTTGCAAGAAGTTAGATGTTCCCACAACTTACAAGCTCGGAACTAGAGGACTCAAAATTTAAATTAAGGAAGGGAAAAAGATGAAATATGTTAGTTAACATAGTAATTTCAGAAGTTAGTATGAAGTATATGTACTACAGGGGGAATAAACTTTATTTTGCCATAATTTATCATGATACACTGCTGGATTTGATTTGTTAGTATTTTATTTAGTATTTTGTACCTGCATTCATAAATCTTTCTTGCTTTATAAAGCTGTAAACTGAAATTCTGTACACTGTGTAATGTGATGAGTTTCCTGAAAAATCACTACTGCTTCTCTCTCTCTCTATCTCTCCGTCTCTCTCTCTCCGTCTCTCTCTCTCTCTCTCTCTCTCTCTCTCTCTCTCTCTCATGTACCTCATGTTTAACATGGTAAAAGACAATTTGAGCAATCAGGGGAAGAGTTTGGGGTTAAATTAATGGCAAGTACATAAAAACTAAGCAAATGAAGATAATAATAAAAAAAACCCAGGGAACAAAACGTGTGGCAAAATAAAGAGCAGTAACAATAAAATGTGAATAGTTATGATTTATTGGGAGAATGGGTATATGAGAAGTACACTTAAATGTGTGATGGGGGTGGGCTACAAAGGAGGGGATTCTTATTTTTTTAAAGTCAGTAGCAATATAAAAATGTTATCTTGAGACACATTAGATAAAAATATCAATAACTTTGCAAAATGAATTAGGAAATGAGTTTTATGAATATGCCATATATTGACTTGTTAAACTATGTATATCATAGTGATAAAAATGAAACTAAAATTAAAGATAAAATTTATAAAAATCAATAAGTTAATAAATATTTAATTTCTGTGATATCTACTTCTGAATATCTTATAAACTGGAGGGGATTTGTGCTTTATTTTCCTATAATTTTATAATCAACTCCCTTTTGAATCTTTGAACATGATAATTTTCTTTCTTATAAAAGAATTCCTAATCTTACTGTGAAATTAGTACCAAAGACCAGTGGCATTTGCATGGGCGGACAGTTTGCCATCCTTGTGATTATACAGCAGACTCATTTTTTTAAAAAAAATCACAGTGTGACAGTTCATAGGAACTGGTTATTTCTGTCACCATTATGCTACTCTGTGGTGTCATATGCCTGCCATATTCCTCTTAGTCTTTTCTTTCATCTAATAGAGGAAAATTTTCGGCAATATTTTTAATAATCTAAGATGACATCAGATTTAGGGAAGAGCTGGCTGCACAGTTCTAGTACTGATTATTTTTTGCTTTCCAAAGTGGCAAAATATGTTATATCTGTCTGAATGTTGCCTATTATGGAAGACTAACCCAGATATTTTAATGTCAAATTATATGGATTCATGACTTAATGCACAAATTTGAGAGAGTTCATTTCCATTTTCTGGAATCAAGATCTAAAATGAATCTTCTCACTCCATCCTTTTTTTATCCAGAGTATAACTTTTGTAGATTAAACCAGACAAGTGAATATCAGAAAAAGTATATGCCATATAATAGTAACTACTTACAGGTGAATCTTATACCTAGGATTTTTAAATAAAATGAAATTACTCCATGACTGCAATATTCTATCTCCTGTTACATGTTATTTTTTTCATACTTTCTAGTTTCCAGTGGTTATTACATTGTATTATTAGGTAAAATTTGGTGCAATGCTTCTAGGAATTCTATGTTCACACATAGTACTTATATGCCAATGCTATAATTTATATTTGGATATGGATAAATGTGTCTATATCACAAACATGCTATATAGCATCAAAATTCTTTCTTTAATTTTTCAGGTTGATGATTAACACAGGAGAACATTCTTCATAAATTAATGTGGTCTACTAAATATTTACCTCCTTTAAGGAATGAGTGGTTTCAGAGTGAATTAGAATGAGTATTAGATTATTATAACAGACCATAATAACTGTGGCTTAAACAATATAGAAATGTTTATTTCTCTTTTTTTGAGTCTATCCAAACATAAGGGACCCAGAACTGATTCAATGACTGTGTGCTGTGAAGAACCCAATACAATCTTTCTATCTTGTTGCTCTGCCATCCATATGGCTTCATCTAATGTTCTGAGATAGCTGATCCAACTCCTGCTATTATATTTCCGAGCCAGTAAGAAGGTGCAAAAATTAAGGACTACTTGCTTTTACATTTAAAAGTATATATCATTTCTGTTCTCATTCATTTGTTCAGAATCTAGTCTATCTGCAATGGAGGCTGCAGTTTTTAACTGGAGCTATGTTCTGAACTAAATGAGAAATTATAGGCAATCTTTATCATATGTAGTTTGGGGTTGTTTTGAAATATGATAGTATTAAACCTGTATAACCAGGCCTAATATAAATTCTGCTTTGCCTCATTGTACTGCTCTCTTTTCTTCCCTGGTCCTTCTGTGTACATATATATCCTCAATATATATTGAGGATGAAAATTAAAACTAAAACATTCAGACTTTTCAGACTTACTATCTAGGTTCTGCTAACAGGAGACACTTGTGTCAGATTAAAAAGTAGAAAGATATCAAACATCCTTTTGCTTCTGGTAGTACCTGTTGCGGTATCAGCAATGAGCAGAGGCTTGTGTATTTTGTCCTTAGGGTAGTAGCAATTTCCTTAAATCAGGACAATATGACCAGCTCGTGTACATATCTGTAACCAATTCTTTCTGTGCTGTAAATATCTAGAGAGATTTGTGTAATTGTTGATATAGTTGACCACTTCATCTCATTCCTTTTAATATTTTGAGGGGAGAGTAATAAAACGAGTGAAGCAAAGTAGCATTAAAAAAAGTTTGATATTTAAAAAACTTAAGTTTTTGTTGTTGATGATGACCATCCTTTGCTATTATTTTACTTTACCAACTGAGCATAAATATATTTCAAAAACCTTTCTGACTCTCTAAAATAGAATTTTTTTAACCTCGACACTGCCATCTTTAGACCCTGTTCTGCAATGTTTTTCTTCTTGCCCATTTTTTAACTACATTTTATCATTCCACTTGATGACTTTGATTCTTTTGAAATCACCTCAATACCCTAAGTGGCCCTAACATCTTTTTTTTTTTTTGGTACAGGGATTGAATTCAGGGGCACTCAACCACTGAGCCACATCCCCAGCTTTGTATTTTATTTAGAGACTGAATCTCACTGAGTTACTTAGCCCTCACTTTTGCTGAGGCTGGCTTTGAACTCGTGATCCTCCTGCCTCAGCCTCCTGAGCAGGTAGGATTATAGGCGTGCACCACCCTGCCTGGCTGATCCAACATCTTACTGCATACTTTGTGTGATGATATGATTTGGTATTCTTGAGGAGAATAATATTCTTTTTTTTTTTACATTGAGATACAATATACATTTCATTGGTGTTTAGTATATTCACAGAGCTGCCCAAAAACCACCAGTCAATTTTAGAACATTTTCATCACACTGTTAAGTGGCCACTTAGCAGTCAATTACCCTGAACACTAGGCAACCACTAGGATAAATTCAGTTTCTATAGATTTTTCTGTTCCATACATTTCATATAAGTGGAATTATATAATATGAGTAGTTTTTCAGTTAACAAAAAGTGTTCAATACTCATCCATATTGTAGCATGTATCAGTATGTCATTCCTTTTTAAATTTTTTTAAATTGTTGATAGACCTTTATTTATTTATATGTGGTGCCGAGAATCATACCCATTGCCTCATACATGCCAGGCAAGTGCGCTACCCCTGAGCAACACCCCTAGTCTCTGTCATTCCTTTTTATTGGTGAATAATATTCCGTCTTATGGATATAGCACAAGCACATTTTGTTTATTAATCAGTTGAAGGACATTGGAGTTGTTTCTTTTTGGATGTTATGAATGTACGTTTTAACATTTCATGTTGTTATATTTTATATTTTCATTTCTGTTGAGTTTATATCTAAGAGCAGAATTGCTAGATCATATGGTAACTAATTTCACATTTTGAGGGACTGACTATTTTCCAAAGAGGATGCATGATTTTACATTTCTACTAGAAATGTATTAGTTCAGTTTCTTCACCTCTTCATCAACATGTGTTAATATATCTGTCTTTTGATTATAGTCATTCTAGTTTTTATGCAGTTTATTGTTGTAGATAAGATTTGCAGTTTCCTAAAGACTAATGGTATTGAGTATCTTATTATATGCTTATCATTTGTATATATTGTTTGCATACAAATCTTTTTGAGATCTTTTGGCCATTTTTAAAATGAATTATTTTTGTGCTTATCATTGAGTTATCAGAGTTTTTATACATTGTGGATATGAGTTTCTTTTCAGGCTGTTGATTTGCAAATATTTTTCCTATTTTGTGAGTTGTTCACTTTCACTCTCTTTGTGGTATCCTATAAAGGATATCCTATAAAGCACAAAACTTTTTAATTTGAAAAAATTTCAATATGTCATTTTTTTGTTTTGGACTTTGGGTGTCATATTTAATAAAGCATTGCCTAGCATTCCACAGTGTAGACATATATAAAAACATCATGCACAAGTAAGGAGTCCAACTTATTTTGTTAGCATGTAGATATCTAGTTGTTGAAGCACCATTTGCTGAAAAACTATTCTTTTCTCATTGAGTTGTCTTGGCACTGTTCTCTGTCAAACTATTGAAAATATGAGGATTTATTTTTGGAATCTTGATTATGTTTCATTGATCTATATGTCTGTCCTAATGCTTGTACCTTATTTTCTTGATTACTATAGATTTGAATAAGTTTTGAAACCAAAAAATCATGAGTCCTTCAACTTTGCTTTGTTTTTTGAAGATTGTTTTGCTATTCTTGATCTCTTGAATATTCTTATGAATTTGGGGGTGAGTTTTTCAATTTCTGCAAAAAAGCCAGCTGGGATTTTGATTGCTTTGATTCTGAAGATCAGTTTGGGCAGTTTTACCACTATACCAATACTAAGTCTTTTAATATGGGATTCTTTTCCTTTTATTTAGATCTTCTTTAATATTTTTCAGTTTTAAAATACTTTTTAGGGCACAAATTCTACACTTATTCTTAAATATTTCACTACTTTGGGTGTTTTTTTTGGAAATGTAATTATCTTATTTCATTTTTAAAATTTCATTTTTATATAAAGTCCTCATAAAATCATACAATATCCTTATGAGAAAGAATTGAGTTTCTACTCCCAATTTTGCTACTTGACCAATCAAGAAATAGTTTTAATAAAAATGCTTTGTATTAGTTAAATCAACTCAAGTTTTCTCTACATCTGAGAACAATAATGTCATTTTTCTTCTCTTAATATTGATGGAATGCTTGATCATGAACAGTATCGTGTGCAACTATCAATAAATAATGTCTTCATTGAATGAATGATTGTGTGAATAATTTTTAAATTACATATGTTTTATAAGCAACTTTCAGGAATTTAAGGAACATGGATCTAAGAGACATGCTCGAAACAGATTCATTTAGCTGTTAAACAAAAGTAGTGTAAAATATAAATTTTGAATGGAACAAAAGTATTAATTATAAATGAGTAACAGTGGAAATCTAAACCATATTTTGTCATTGGCAGTACAAATATCCTCAACGGGTCTCACAATTGACTGTTTAATTTTTTTAAAATGTGTTTATCTATACACTATAGTTATATACAATAGTGGGATTAACTTCAACAGAATCATACTTGCATGGAATATAGTTTGCTGCATTTCAGTCCCCAGTACTTCCTGTTTCCCTCCCCTCTTCTCTCCCCCTGTTCTTCTTCTATTCTATTGGTCTTTCATTTTATTATTTTTTAATTGGTGTTTTATAAATATACATAAATGTGGAATTCACTGTAAGATTTTACATAGTAGTTCTGTATAATCATTCTTGCTGAACTCCTTCATTAGTTCCAAATTTTTAGTGTGTTTCTTGGGGTTGTGTATATACAAGATTCTGTCATATACAAATACTTTTATTTCTTTCCAATCTCGATTTGTCTTCTTTTTCTTATCTAATTGCTCTGAATAGATCTTTCAATACAATATTTAATAGAAGTGGCGAGAGTGCATATAATTATCTGTTTCCTAACCTTAGAAAGAAAGCATTAATTCTTTCAGTAATTGGTATGATGTTAGCTATAGGTTTTTGTACATACTGTTTATTAGATTGAGGAGATTCTCCACAATTTCATCAATTGTGTTTTAATATGAGAAAGGATGTTGAATTTTCTGAAATTCCCTTTTTGCATCTGTTGATATGATCAAGTGATCTTTGTCCTTTATTCTATTGATACATTAATTAAATTTTCAATGTTAGAATGATATGTCAAAATACATTCTACTGTATATATAACTAAAAAGAACAAATAAAAAAAATAAAAAAATTAATGTTAAACCAGTCTTTCATTCTTGAGATAAATCTCAACAAGTCATATGTTACTAGAATCCATTTGATAGTATTTTGCATCTATATTAATAAAAGTTATATGTATTTAGTCTTCTTTTCTCAACATGTCTTTGCCTGCTTTTTTATTTTTTTAAATCAGGCTAATATTGGCTCATCATTCATTGAATGAGTTGGAAAGTGTTCTGACCTTTTGTGTTTTTAGAGAGGAACTGTATTCTGATTTTTGTAATCCACAGTGCTCTGTAAGAAAAGTATGAATCTCTTCCTCTTGACAATTTCATGTTGCTAAATCTATATCAGAAATAAACTATGTCAGAATCAAGAAGTAAATATTTCAGTTACGAGTCACAACTGAAAAATAGTATTTTTACCAACTGCCTAGCAGAATTCAAAACACTCTTGTCAGCTTTAATGATGTATGTCAGTTCCCTATGGCTAGCAGGTGTCTCCCAGCAGCTAATATAGGATATTTAGTTATTGTATCCTTTTGTAGCCTAGAAGGACCTCTTTCACACTCTATGTAGAATAGATAGAGCAGTGGAGTTGGCTGCATGCCATGTGATACACGTGCTTTAGCAGAACAAAGGAGCATAAATTGGGCTTGCAACAGAGAAAGTTATTCCCACACACGGCAATGAGCTAAGCACAGACCATGTAGACATTTTATCTCTTGGTAAGGAAGTGTTCCAGGTACAATGTATTCTCCTGCAGCCAAATGGGTGTCAAAAGACTGTATGAGATTGCCTTTGTCAGCACCAGTTTAGTTGAAAATTCTTTGATTCTAAAACAGTAGTTGATTGTTTAAGAACATTATGAAATATTCATATTATAATAGGCTACACGTTTACACATTTTTTGTGAAAGTACGTTGAGTGAAAAAAACAGATCATGATCATGGATCATGTAATCTAAACCTCATGTATATATTATGTAGTATATACATACATGTTCTTGTACGCTTTAAAAAAAGGAGGGAGTTATGCTTTTCTTTCTCAGGGGAAGAGTTTTAAATTAACTACATGCTGTGGTTGATTTTTTTTTTATCTTGAATACTTACAAATGTAGCATTTTGTTATCACAACATTTCAACTAGGAAACAATTCTGGGAGCACCAGATACATAGATGAACTGTATATAGAATTTGTCCTCTTCTGACCTGAGTCTTCTACCCTTTGAAAAGATACAGCATATTCCATATTAAAATGAAAATATTTCTAACATTACATGTTCCTTCTCATATGTCTTTTCCTTAATGAGTTCCTTATATTTTTATGTTTTTCTTTTGTGTTAATATGAAAACTTTCAAACATCAGAAAAGTCGAAAGAACTTGTGAATTCTCATGTGTGTATTCTCACCACCTAGATTTGACAAGTTTCATTTTGCTGTATTTATCACATATCTATTCATTCTTCTTTTCATCTCTCTGTATTTTGGAGATGAATTTTCAGCTTGCAAATGTCAGTACAATTTAACACTTCAGAATGCATAACATTACTTTTTCTTAACTCTTTTTGAAGAACAATCTACATACAGAGAAATCACAAATTTTATTGTATCATTTGATAAGTTTTGACCAACATATACACTTTTGTAATATAAACCTCTATCAAAAATATTGAATATTACTTTCATTCAATTAAGTTCCTTTGTACCACTCTCCAGTCAGTTCTCCTCAAAGTAACCAGTATTCTGATTTTTTTCACCATAGATTTGTTTTGCTTATTATATATAAATGGAATCCTACTATATAAACTCTTTTGTGAGTGGCTACTTTTATTTAGCATAATGCTTTGAAGAATCATTCACGTTTTGCATCTATCAGTAGTTTATATCTTTTAATTATTGAGTAGTAGTTTACAATATGAGGATACCATATGTTTTTTTAAATTATCATACCACAGTTTTGTTTTATTTTGGACATTTTGGCTATTTCCATTTTTTTTTACTATTATAAATACAATTGCTGGAAGTATAATTAGATAAGTCATTTTGTGGAAACATTTTTAAATTTTCTAGGTGCATATATAGGCATGGAATTGCTAGGTCATGGACTAGGTATATGTTTAGTTTTATAAGAAACTGCAAGATATTTTTCCAAAGTGGTGTAAAATGACATTCTTTATACTTCCTCTAATAGTGTATGAGATTTTATGTTACTCTATATCCTTGTCAACATTTAGTGGTAGTTTTTTTTTCCTTTAAAAATAAGTTTAGTCATTCTGGTTGCTGTTTATCTTGTTATCATTTTAGTTTTTAATTTTTGTCATTACTGTATTATTTGCTCTCTTTCAGACTGTTCGGCATGGTTTTCCTTATCAGCCCACTTCATTGGCCTTTGATCCAGTTCAGAAAATCTTAGCTATTGGAACAAGGACAGGTGCTATACGAATGTATCCTTAATATTTGGTTCATTATTACCTACATTAATATTAATTAAATGTTCTTAAACATTCAGGTAAGAGAAATATTTATGTCTAAATAAAATTTATTGCTTCTTTAGAAATAACTATTTTGAGGTACTATGGTGCACGCCTATAATCCCAGGGAATTGGGAGGCTGAGACAGAAGGATTGCAAATTCAAGAGGCCTCAGCAATTTAGCCAGGCCCTCAGCAACTTGGCAAGACCCTGTCTCAAAAAATAAAAAGGACTTTGGATATGGTTCAGTGGTTAAGTGCCTCTGGGTTCAATCCCCAGTACCAAACAAAAAGAGTAACTATCTATAAATATATGTGCACATTTTCATCTGATGTAAGTTTTCACTTCTCTGATATGCCCTCCACCAAACAAAAAGAGTAACTATCATGAAAATCAAATTTATTGACATGTTTTTAATGTCTTTGAGATTAGTATTGATGTCCTTTCTTAAATTCCTGTTATTGGTAGTTTGTATTTTCTTTTTCCTGATCACATCTTGGCTAGAAGATTATCAATTGTACTGCTTCTTTAAAAAAGAATCAACTTTTAGATTCATTGCTTTTTCTCTAATGTTTTACTATATTCTATTTCATTAATTTTTGATTCGATCTTTTTTTCTTTTACTTTGGGTTTAATTTGATCTTATTCTTTTAGTTTCTCAAGGTAGAAACAGATCATTAATTTGAGAATTTTCTTCTTTTCTACTGTGTACCTATAGTACTATAAATTTCCTCCTAATTGCTTTAGTGTCATCTCAGTTTTTCAAATTAATTATATCATTTGAGATAATATAAACTCACAACTAGTTGTGAGAAATCCCTTGTACTTCCCCCCCCCCAATTTCTTCCAGTTGTAACATCTTATAAAACTATAGTATAATATCACAATCAGAATATTGATACTGAGACCATCAAGATACAGGACCCTTCTACCACTATAGGATTTATCATGTTGCCCATGTGACTGCTGTCCAATCTAACTTTCCACCACCATTATTTGACCTCTAACAACCACTAATTTAGTCTTCATTTCAAAAATTTTGCCATCTTGAGAATGTAATATAAGTAGAATGGCATAGTATATAACCTTTGGGGTTCAGCTTTTTTTTTTTTTAACTCCTCATTAATCTTTGAAGATTCACCCAAATTGTTGTATATATTCATCCCTTGGGATCTACAAGGGATTGGTCTCAGTTCCCCCCAGGGATGCCAAAATCTACAGATGCTCAGGATTCTTATGTAATGTGGTATAATATTTGCATAAAACCTACACATTCCTTTGGAATGCTTTAGATTATCTCCAGATTACTTAAAATATCTAGTGTATATAAAATGCTATATAAATAGTTTTTACTACTATATTGTTCAAGTAATAATGACAAGAAGAAAGTCTTTGCATATTCAATACATATGCACTTTTTCCCCCAATATATTTGATCCATGGTTTGTTGAATTTGTGGATGTAGAGCCCACCAATTTGGGAGTTGACTGTATAAGAGCAGTTTATTCCTTTTTATTGTTATTCCACAGTTTAACTGTTTACCTGTTGAAAGATATTTGAATTGTTTTTAGTTTCTGGTCATTATTACTAAACAGCTGTGAATATATGTGCATATTTTCGTATGGTATAAATTTTCACTTCTCTGATATAAATGCCTAGGAGTAAAATATGGGCAATCGTATGGTTATTGCATGTTTTATTTTTTTAAGTATAAAGTTCAGAGTTATTAAATACATTTATACTATTGAATAACTGTCATTGCCATCCTTCTCCATACATGTTTTCATCTTATAAAACTGAAACTCTATAATAAATAATTTCACATTCCTTTCTCCCATAGTCTCTGGAAACTACCATTCTCTTTTTGTCTCTATAATTTTCATTATTTTAGCTATGTCATATTAGTGGAATCATTTAATATTTGTCTTTTTTGTGACTGGCTTATTTTATTTATCATAATGACTTCAAGGCTTATCCAGGTTGTAGGGTATGCCAAAATTTTCTTTCTTTTTAAGGTTAAATAAGATTTCATTGTATTTACACACCATATTTTGATATCCTTTCATTTGTCAGTGGATACTTGGGTTGCTTTTGTGGTTTAGCTATTGTGAACAGTGCTACTGTGATCATAGGTCCTCTTTTTTTTTTAGAGAGAGAGAGAATTTTTTAATAGTTATTTTTCAGTTTTCGGCAGACACAACATCTTTGTTTGTATGTGGTGCTGAGGATGGAACCTGGGCTGCATGCATGCCAGGCGAGCGTGCTACCGCTTGAGCCACATCCCCAGCCTATAGGTCCTCTTTGAGACATTGGTTTCCAGGTATTTTGGGTATGTTTCCAGAAGTAATTCTATTTAAAAATTTTTGAGGAATCTCCATTCTGTTTATTAGTTTTGTAGTAATACTAATTTACATTCCCATCTGTAGTCAACATCTTTTGCTGAACAAAATGTTTTAATTTAAGATCATCTATTTATATAGCTAAACTTTAAGACTTTTAATTGCAAGTCTTATGTAGACTTTGGACCAGAATTTTCAGGTAAAGCAATTTCCATAATAGCAGGGTTTTGTTTAAGAATTTTTTTAAAACTTATTTTATTTTTAAAATTGATTGATTTATATGTCTATTTATTTTGGTCTCAGTCTAGCAGTCTTACATGTTTTCTTTTTATCTAGGACTAGTTTAACTATAAAGCTTTCAAACAATCTTGAGTAATAAAATCATATTAAAATAAGCAAAAGGTGAATGGAGTTAAAATTGAGGGCTAAAAGTTCTTTCATCTTAACTCCATAATGAATTTTAAGAATTATCTTAAAGTGTTTATAAGAAAATTTAAAATTAGACATGCATGTCAAACCAAATATTAAACAAGGTGTATAAACCAAAAGCATTTTGCCAGAAAAAGGACATTAGCTTAATTATGCTTAAAAGGTGTAGGAGAGGGCTGGGATTGTGGCTCAGTGGTAGAGGGCTCCCTTAGCACAGGCGGAGCCCGGGTTCGATTCTCAGCACCACATAAAAATAAAGGCATTGTGTTGTGTCCATCTACACCTAAAAAAAAAAAAAAATTAAAAAAAAAGTATAGGAGAAACTTCTGTCAAAAAGAGGGGACTTTCCATAGGAACTCTCACAGAAGTATTCCTAGGAATTTGAGGGGGCAGTTTACCTTGCTGGGTTTTGAATTAAATTTCTACTCAGTTTTTCTGCAGCACCCCATTCGTGATTCTATCTGATGGCCAGAGCTAGAGTTGGTTCTGAGGAAATATTTGCAGTCATTAATATGCTGCTTTTGGGGATTTCTAATCAGAGCATCACCAATGAGCCAAATATATCCCCTATTACATGTATCAGAAAATCCGAACACCAAGGGGAGTGTGGGATTGCTCAGTGTGTAGGATGATCATTCCCTTCTGTACACCTCCCACATGAACTGTATTTTTTATTTTGGGGGGCTGGAGGATACTGGGGATTGAACTTACAGACACTAAGCACTGAGCCACATCCCCAGCCATATTTTGTATTTTATTTAGAGACAGGATCTCACTGAGTTGCTTAGAGCCTCACTTTTTCCTGAGGCTGGCTTTGAACTTGTGATCCTCCTATCTCAACCTGCCAAGCCATTGGGATTATAAGCGTGCACCTATAATGCCACCATGCCTGGCTTTCACATGAACTGTTTGAGTTTCTTCTAACCCAAGATTGTGGTATATTTTTTCTCACTTGGCTTCCTGTGAGACCACTTCATGTCATAGGTAAGATGCTCTGACACTTCTATCATGAGTTAGTCACCCAGGGGCATTCAGAGTGGGCCAGAGGGAGCATTTGTCTCTGAAGTTTGGAGACCCTCATGTAGAAAAATTTCTAATAGAACTATTTCCTGCAGCCATCAAATCCTTTAGCTTCTATCCAGTTAATTATCATAAAAACAGACTAATCAAATACTAATGGACAAAAGAACATGTAAAATGATTAGATTAAAGTGCACATTCAGATCAGAACAGAACCAAATCAGATATCCCAGAGTGAGAGTGACCACAAGGTCAGGTGGAGACTGGCAAGTTAAAGAGATTTCAAGCCATATAACATGAGTTACTTATAAAATAATTTCTTCAGCTTGGTGATCTGCTATGGGCCCCTTACCTCATTGATGCTATGCCAGAGAACTTTCCAGTAGTAAGTGCCTCACTAGAGGGGCCACTGAATACGTATCAGCTTTGGTAGTCAGACACTATATTTTTCCTCTTGAGGCTTGTGGAGTTTTAGGAGCAGCTGAAAGAAGGATGGAGTGAAATCCCCCAAATATCAATGAACAAGAAGCAGCAGAAAGGAAACAGCTGCTCACTGAGGTTTAGCCAGACTCATAGAGATAACAACAACAAAGGAAACCACAAAAGAAGTTGCAACTATACCTGTATTGATCATTATGCTCAGGGGTTCCTAATACCTTACTGAGGGCTAGTCAGTCATCCCTAGTCCTTCCCAGGTGTCCTCCCTTGGTGTCTAACCTCATAATGGAGGTGTAAAAATTTCCCAAGAAATTTCCCTTAGATTTCCTGTGTTCTTTTGGGTTGCCAGTTAGCTGAGAATCAAATCTATCCTATCAGTCACAGTTCTTCCTGGTCAGGGGTCACTGGCTAAAGAGAAAATGGTCCAGGGAGGAGAAGCTAGGTTATCAAGTAGAATGGTCTTGGGAACACTCCCCACCCCCAAATGGGTGAGCACTAACAAGCCTCCCTGAGTCCTAACAACTTAATGGAATTAGTCCAGGCTGAGCTGCTGCTACCCACTGTTTCTACTTCTGGAGTTAAGGAAACTCTTAGGAGCCATTGGGAACCCTCCAATCTAGGAAGACCAAGGTTGTTCCTGCAGAGCAACCAGAAATTTGTCACGAACTTTTCACGATCTTTTCCTATTTGGTACTGCTTGCAAATAACCAAACAGTCTTAAGGCAAGCAGGAAATTTTTATTCAGTAGCCTAAAAAAGGAGAAGGGGAGCTCAGGCTCTAAACCTTCTCCCCAAGCAGATCTGGTGTCTGGGTTTTTATCAGAACTGATTTATGAAGGGGATGGTGTAGAGTATTAAAGCTGTCTCTATAAGGGATTGGCAGTTGGCAGTTGAAGAGTGGTTATGGGCACCCAGCCTTGATTTCCACAGTCAAGCAGCTCCTTCTAATAAGCAGATGAAAGCAATAAGTTACTGGTAGGTGGGTTGCATGGTTGCATGGGGGGGGTGTCATCCTGCTGACAGCTGAATCATATGGTATATCTATTTTTAGTTTCTTGAGCAATCTCCAGTACTGTTTGTAATTAACATTCCTACCAACAGTGTACAAGAGTTTCTATTATCCACACTTTCACCAACATTTGCTATTTTCTTTTAATTTTTTTTTGATAGAAGCTCTCCTAACTCAGATGAGATGATACTTTGTTGTAATTTTATTTGCATTTCTCTGGTGGCTAATGATTTTGAGCGTTTTTCATATATTTGTTGGTCATTTGTATTTTCATCTTTTAAGAAGTGTTTATACAGATCACTTCTCCATTTTTGAAATTTGGATTAAAATTGTATATTTTTTGTTAAGTATTTTGATTTCCTTATATTTTCCAGATATTAACCATTTATCAGATGAATGGTTGGTATATATTTTCTCCCATTCTGTAGGTTTTCTCTTTATTGATTGTTTCCTTTGTTGTTCATAAACTTCGTAGTTTGATACAATCCTATTTGTCTAGTTTTGTATTAGTTTCTTGTGCTTTTTAGGTCATATTGAAAAAAATCATTGCCTGTATTAATGTGACAAAGTGTTTTCTTATATTTTATTCAAGTAATTTCATGTCTTATTATTTAGATCTTTGATCCATTTTGAGTTGAGAGATAGAAGTCAATTTTCAATCTGCATATGGATGTCTATTTTTCCTGATACAACTTATTGAAGAGATCTTTCTCCAGTGTTTGATTTTTGTGCCATTGTCAAGAATCATTTGGCTGTAGATGCATGGGGTAATTCCTGGAATCAACATTCTGTTCCATTGATATAAGTTTCAATTTTTATGTAAGTACCATGATGCTATGATTACTATCTATAGTGTGTCTTGAAATAAGATACGCTAACACCTCCATCATTGTTCTTTTTGCTCAAGATTTTAGAATTGTTTATTTTCTTGCTCTGTGAAGAATATTATTGGTATTTCAATGGGGATTGCAGTGAATCTATAAATCAATTTGGGTAGAATGGGCATTTTAACTATTAATTTTTCTAGTCCATGAACATGGAGTCTTTCCTTTTTTTGTATTTTATTCAAATTTATCTCATTAATGTCTTATAATTTTATTGTTGATGTCTTTCATTTCCTTGGTTAAATTTATTCACAGTCATTTTATATTTTTATAGCTATTACAAGTGGAATTATTTCATGATTGCTTTTTTGGCAAGTTTGATACTAAGGTATAAAAATGCAACTGGTATTTGCATTTTGAGTGTGTGTGTTTTATATTAATTTATCAGTTTTAATAGACTTTTGGTAGTTTCTTTAGGCTTTTATATGTATGGAATTATATTGGCTGCAAACAGGCATAATTTGACTTTCTTCCTATTTTCTTTCTCATTCTTAGTTGTTCAGGATAAAATTTCTAATACTATGTTGAATAAGAGCAGTTGAGTATGGAATCCTTTCCTTGTTCCAGATCTCAGAGGAAATGCCTTCAGTTTTTTTCCAATCATTATAATAGGGATATGTGTTTTAATATTATAACTTTTATTATGTTAAGTTATGATACTTATATACTAAATTTGTTTAGGATTTTATCATGAAGACATATTAAATTTTATCAATCCATTTTCTGCATCTATTGAAATTATAAAGTGATTTTATCCTTAATTCTGTTGATATATGTTTATTGAGCTGTGGATGTTGAACTTTCCTGGCATCCCTATGAAAAGTGCAATTGGATCATAGTGAATGATATTTTTGATTATTGATGGATTTAGTTTGCTTATATTTTGTTAAGAATTTTCACTTCTGTATTCACCAGGAATTTGGTCTATAATTTTCCTTTTGTGTATGTGTCCTTGTCTGATTTTGATATCATGGTAATCCTGGCCTCATAGTTTGAGTTTGGAGGAGTTCCTTCTGTCTCAATTCTTTGGAATAGTTTGAGAATCATTGCCATTTCTTCTTCATAAGTTTGGTAAAATTCATTGGTGAAGCTATCTGGTCCTGGGCTTTTCTTTAGTGGGAATCTTTTAATTAATGATTTGATCTCATTTGTTACTGTTTTTGTAATATCCTCATGGAACAATTTTGGTAGGTTGTGTCCAGCAGTGCATTAATTTCTTCTAGATTTTCTAATTTGTTAATGTATGATTTCTAATGATTGATTGTATTTCTGTAGGATCAGTGTATTAATGTCTCCTTTTTAATTTCTTATTTATTTGGGTTGTCTATCTTTTTTTCTTTTTTAAAAATATATATTTTAGTTATAGGTAGACATAATATCTTTATTTTATTTTTATGTGGTGCTGAGAATTGAAATGAGTGCCTCATGAATGCTAGTTGAGAGCTGTACTACTGAGCCAAAACCCCAGCCTCTCTATTTTTTTCTTGATTATCTTAATTAGTGGTTTGTTGATTTTGCTTATCTTTTCAAAAAAGAAACTATTAATTTCATTGATCTTTACTTTTTTAAAAAAAATCTGTATTTATACTTTGATCAATGTTGTTTCTGTCTTCCTACTAATTTTGGGTTTGCTTTGCTCTTGCTTTCTAGGTCCTTGAGGTGTATTGTTAGGTTGGTTGGTTGAATTTTTTTTGGTAATATTAGGTACTTATTATTATGAACATACATTTCAGAACTGTTTTTGCTGTATTCCATTAGGTTTGGTATTTTATGTTACCATTTTCATTGTTTTGAGAATTTAAAAATTTTCCTTTTGATTTTTTTCAATGACCTGCTTGTTTAAAATTATTTTGTTTATTCTTCATGTATTTGTATAATTTCTACAGTTTCCTTTGTTATTGATTGTAGGTTCATTCCATTGTGGTGCAAAAATGTAATATGATTTAGTTTTAAAATTTTCTTAAAACATATTATGCTATGGTCTATTCTAGAGAATATTTAATATACTGAGTTAAAGAATGTGTATTAAATAGGTATTAGATGAAATATTCTTTAAATATTTGTTAGGTCATTCATCTATAGTATAGTTTAAGTATGATGTTTCTTTATTGACTTTTTTGTCTAGAGGATAAAAAATGGAATGTATGTGTGTATAATATATATGTATGTTAACATGAGAGTGATATAGAAGAGAACATGGAGATAACATGTTTAAAGTCAGTAATATTTTCTTTTTTTAATTTGTTCTAATTAGTTATACATGATAGTAGAATGCATTTTGATACATCCTACATAAATGGAGTATAACTTCTCAGTCTTCTGGTTGTATGTGATGTAAAATAACACCAGTCATGTAGTCATATATGCACGTAGAGTAATAATGTCTGATTCATTCTACTGTCCTTCCTACTCCCATACCCCTTCCCTTCCCTTCCCTCTGTCTAATCCAAAGTAACTCTATTCTTCCCTAGCTCCCTGCCTGGGCCCTTATTATGAATTAGCATATGCATATCAGGAAAAACATTTAGGTTTTGGGTTTTGGGGATTGGTTTAGCATGATATTCTCCAGCTCCATCCATTTATTGGCAACTGCCATAAGTTCATTCCTATTTATGGCTGAGTAATATTTTATTGTGTATATATACCACAATCTATCCATTTATCTGTTGAAGGGCAGTAGGTTGGTTCCATAATATGGCCATTGTGAATTGAGCTGCTATAAACATTGATGTGGCTGCATCACTATAGTATGCCGATTTTAAGTCCTTTGGGAATAAACCGAGGAGTGGGATAATGGGATCAAATGGTGATTCCATTCCAAGTTTTCTGAGGAATGTCCATACTGCTATCCAGAGTGGTCACACCAATTTGCAATGTATGAGTGAACCTTTTTGCCACATCCTCTCCAACATTTATTGTTACTTGTATTCTTGATAATTACCATTCTGACTGGAGTGAGATGAAATCTCAATGTAGTTTTAATTTGCATTTCTTTTATTACTAGAGATGTTGAACATTTTTTCATGTATATTTGATCATCCATATTTCTGCTTTGAAGTGCCTGATCAGTTCCTTTGCCCATTTATTAATTAGGTTATTAGTTTTTTTGGTGTTAAGTTTTTTGAGTTCTTTACATACATATCCTGGAGATTAATGCTGTATCTGTAGTGCATTTGGTAAAGATTTTTTCCCATTCTGTAGACTCTCTGTTTATGTCCTTGATCATTTCCTTTGCTGTGAAGAAGCTTTTTAGTTTTATTCCATCCCGTTTGTTGACTCTTGATTTTACTTCTTATGCTTTAGGAGTCTTGTTGAGAAAATCATTTCCTAAACTGACATGATAGAGAGTTGGGTCTACTTTTTCTTGTATTAGGCATAGGGTCTTTGTTCCTGTGTCTAAGTTCTTGATCCACGTTGAGTTAAATTTTGTGCAGGGTGAGAGATGGGGGTTTAATTTCATTTTGCTATATGTGGCTTGCTAGTTTTGCCAGCACCATTTGTTGAAGAGGCTATCTTTTCTCCAATGTATGTTTTTGGGGTCTTTGTCTAGTATGAGATAATTGTATTGAGTTTATCTCTTGTGTCTTCTATTCTGTACCATTGGTCTATGTATGTGTTTTTGTGCCAATACCATTGCCATTTTTGTTACTATGGCACTGTAGTATAATTTAAGGTCTGGTATTGTGATGCCTCCTGCTTCACTTTTCTTACTGAGGATTGCTTTGGCTATTTTGGGTCTCTTATTTTTTCAAATGAATTTCATGATTGCTTTTCCCTTTATACCAGTATTCTGAGTTGGAAGAAAAAAGAATTTAATACTTGGAGTGTACATATGATGAGGTTTAAAAAAAACAAAAGTTATTACAGGTTTTCAGGCTTGAAAAGTCCATTGAAGTATCCTATGAATTTTTTGGTTTGTTTTATTTTTATTTTTTATTTTTTTGGTACCAGGGATTGAACTCGGGGGCACATGACCACTGAGCCATATCCCCAGCCTTATTTTGTATATTTAGAGACAGGGTCTCACTGAGTTACGTAGCACCTTGCTTTTGCTGAGGTTGGCTTTGAACTCATTATCCTCCTGTCTCAGTCTCCCAAGCCCCTGGCATTACAGGTGTGCGCCACTGCACCCGATTATCCTATAGGTTTTATAATCTCTGAACACATAAATATTATTCTCCATAACCCATTGAAACAAAAAGCTTATTCTTTTTTTTTGAAAATTTTTTTTAGTTATACATGTGCACAATCTTTATTTTGTTCATTTATTTTTATGTGGTGCTGAGCATTGAACCCAGTGCCTCACATGTGCAAGGCAAGCCCTCTGCCACTGAGCCACAACGCCAGCACTCTTTTGTTATTTATTCTTATTATGAAAGTTGGAAAGGTCCTGGAGGCCAAAAAAGTTAGATGACCACTGGGGGTTATGCCCAGGTGTGACTGGCTTATTTCTTGCTCTGACCCCAAAAAGAACTGCTGTGATGGAATTTCAAATACTGGCTATATAAGGGGGTGTCTGCAGCTGGGATTTTGTCTATAATTACAAAAAGATTTTGGTGGTGAACCTTCAGAATCCCAGATAGTGCATTTAGTGGTTGTTGGTTAGTGATTTGGTGTTTTGCTATTGTTTTTTTGATTTTGGGTTTTTGTTTTGTCTTTTTGTTTTTGGTCTTTTGTTTATTTGTTTGTTTTTAAGTTAGTATTCTTAACTGGATTCTGACTTAGGAAGTGTAGTCAGAGTAGTGTAGTGCTGTAGGGGACCAGCTCCTGCTATGAGATGGCTCCCCAGACCATTATGATGTCCTGAGGGTCACTTGGCAAGGGGGCTTTGGCCAGGTGATATTAGCCTACCATCTTCTCAACAGGGCGGAGGTCATAGTGAAAGTTGTGCTGAAGACAGAAGGGAACATTCCTGTTCTGTCAGAACCTGATAGATAGGTTGCTGGCCCTGGAACACGGAAACATGATTCAGCACTTCCAGATTATCAAGACTATGCACAGTATCTACCTGGTCATGGAGCATGCAGGTCGGGGAGAGCTATGGTATTGTATCCCTACTGCAGTGGCCTGCAATAGGAGAAGGCCCTCAGAGTGTTCAGGCTGATCGTATGTGCCACATGCCACTGCCATGAGAAAGAAGGGCATCGTGTAGCTCGACCTGAAGCTGGAGCATGTGGTGGATGCCAGGGGTAACGTCATATTCATTGACTTTGGCCTGAGCACCAGGTTCATGCCTGGGTAGAAGCTGAACAGGTTCTGGGGCATTCTCCCATACTGTGCCCCTGAAATCATCCAGGTGCAAGAATATGAGGGTTCCCCAGCAGACATCTGGAGGCTGGATGTCACTCTCTATCTTATGCTCACAGGGAGATGCCCATTTAAGGCAAGCACCACTAAGCAGCTGCAGAAGCTGATCATGCAGGCAAGCTACAACATTCCCCTGCACCTTTTGGAGGGAGCACTGAGCCTCATCCAGCAGATGCTGATGCTGGACCCCTCGCAGAGGCCTACTCTAGAGCAGGTAATGGGACACCCATGGCTGAGCCAGGGCAAGGACTCTTCTTCACCCAGTCATTCCAACAAGCCACCCCCCCAAACCCCCTGACTCTGCCATCATAACCATCATGTTTGACATGGGTTATGTCCCCTTTAATGCCTGGGTTGCTCTGGAAAATTTAAAATTTGATGAGGCCATGGCTACCTACCTCATTCTCTGGCACTGGAGAACCCAGGGGGGTGGGCTGCAAGCTCCAGGTAAAGCTTGTGTACTGTTGGGTGTTTGTGCCTTGCAGATCCTTTCAGTGTCTACCCCAACAAGTGTGCCAGTGAGCCAGCCTTTTCATTGGCCTGTGAGCAGTAGAAGGCTGAGGAGTCCAAGCAGTTGGGGCAGAAGGGTGCTACAAGTGCCAGTGTGCCTGCCATTCTTCTCCACTTCTTCCATGTGGGCACACCCCCTCCCAGCCTAACTTCCCAGCCTGACCCTGTGTCCCACAGGCCTGAGTACCTCAGGCCCATCTCCTGGCTGATCCTCAGTAGGTAGGTTACAGAAGGCTGTAGTTTGACCTCCCAAGGGCAATTCATTGACAGAGCAGGGGGGTCACTAGAAGGATCACTACCTGCATTCTACAGCTTTGTTGCTACATGCCGTGCTTCTGCAGGCTGACCTTAAGAAGAAGAGTGGCTCCAATGGAAGGTGGCCACAGATAATCTTGGTTCTGTAACAGAGTGGCTCCAGTGGACATGCACACATGAGACAGACAGACCAATGGACAGCCAGAAGACCCTGAGCCCTGAGCATCCTGATATCATGAAGTGGGCATCGGGTCAGGAGTGAATTCAAACAGCTTCAGCAATGAGGTGTGCCAGCTGGCTTGGGCTTGCCCAAGTGGATTCTAGCCAAGAGTCTGTCTGGATCCACCAGGACTCTCCTCTGTCCCCACTTGCCACAGACATCAGAGACTCTTTTCCCTGGAACACTTTCCCCTGCCCTATTTTCCTCTGGCCTTCCTGCTGTGCTTCTGGGAGAGAAGAAATGGTTCTTAATAAATTTCTGTTTCTTACAACTTGTATAATATTGATGTTTCAAAGATTTTTTTTAAGGGGACAGGTTTAAAAAGAGTGAGAAAGGGCTAGGATTGTGACTCAGTGGTAGAGTGCTTGCCTAGCACAGGTGAGGCACTGGGTTCTATCTTTAGCACTACATAAAAATAAATAAAATAAGATATTGTGTCCATTTACAACTAAAAAATAATTTTTAAAAAGGGGGGGGAAATAGCCAGGCCACAGTGCAAGGGCAGGAGTTCAGTAGTCAGTCAGTCCAAGGCCTTGACCACTGTGCCTCCCTCTCTTGTTCATTGTAGATAGAGATTTGCATACCTTGAGGCAGTATAGATTGGGACTATGGGGGACATTGGATCACTTGGGCTTGAGCCAATGTAGATGGGGACTCAGTGTCCTAGATCTAATGTAGACAGAGATTCTCCTCTTAAGCCACTGAATACTTGGTTCCATTGGAGCTGATTGCTTTGGCCAGAAGAATCCCTTTTCTGGTCTTCAGGCCTCTCCCTGAGGTATGTGGAGAGGGTGGGTGGCAGCTGTTGGAGAAGACAGTTCTGGAAAGGCATTGAAGACTCCAAAGTGTTCTATGGAATCATCTCCATAATTCCATGTGCAGGGAAGCAAGAGGTGGGCCAGTGGGCAGGAGTGGGCTTGTTTGCAGCAGTGACTGGGTGCTTCACTGTTTGCTATGCAGCCTTTATACCCCAAATCTCCTCCTGGTCATTGCTAAAGGTCATCAATAGTGAGTACATGAAATATATGGCTCTGGAGATATTAAAACTCTCTCAGGGATGCTACATAAAAGCCAAGTGCACTCATGTGGAATTGCTCTTATCTTTGGGTTCTAGTGCCTGAATTTTGTAACGCGAAGTTATACCGTAATGAATATGAAACTCTCAAGTCAATCAGGACAGGAGCCTTCATGCACCATCTGTCTCTGGCATCTCTGCAGGACTGAGACTCCCAGAGCCTTTCCTGGATGCCTTAAAAAAAATCCATGTCCCATTTGGCATTTTAATAGTTTGCCATTTTCTAGGAGGGCCTAGAGTTGTGAAATTATCAGAAGTTTAGTTGTTTTTAAATAGTGAAGTCTTTGACTATTTTTCTAGACAAAAAGGTTGGCAAATTCCCCTAAGTTAAAACTATTTCCCAGTTTGAGGCAGGGGCTCACTGTGGCAGCCAGGAAATGGAAAATTTCAGATCCAACCTTGCCCTCAGGACTAGATTGTCTAATTGCTGCTCGAAAGCTTACAATGTGCAGAAGATTCTGGGAGGCAGGAGAGGTATAATGAGGGTCATGGAGGAGCCAACTCTAGACTTGGCCATCTCTAGACTTGCAGCATGATAGCCACAGCAGATATGAAGGAAGCCTGAAGAAGGCAAAGGAGGCAGTGTAGAGGAGGAATTCCTTTTGTGCATTTTGTGTGGCTTGGTCTGGGGATTGGAAAGACGGTTTCCCAAGTTGTTTTCCCCATGCCCACTGTTGGGTCAATCTGGGACTCAGATAGGTATTCTCCCTCCTGCTCCTAGAAACAGAAATTGGACTTCTCTTTGTGTACATGGTAACACTCCCTCTCTAAGAGGTAAGAAAGAGGGCTGTTTTACTTACTATATTATTTAGGTATTGTGAAGGCCAAGCCCTTTTGTGCTGAGGCCCTTCCATCAAGTAACCTCCAAACTGTGGGCTCCATCCCTACAGCCAGTGCTTACTTTTCCACCATTGAATCCAAACACCTGTTCTTTCAGTGGCCTCCTTTGGTACACAACTTCCTGTGGCCTCTTCTTGCCTTCTAGTCACAAGTGTACCAAAGAGGGGGTGGATGTTTGGGTCAGTGCAAGTTCACCACTCAGAGGAGTTTATGTGTAGTAGTCCAGAAACCAGAAGTGATGTTCCTCTTCATAGACCCCAAATAGAAGCAGGCCACAGTGTACTCAGATAGGCCTTACCTGTGGCTCTGAGTGGCACTATGTGCCACTATGTATTTCAGTGTCTACCCTGTCCCTCTGGATGTGGGATGGGTGTTGGATGGACATCCAACTGTCTCCTCTCTTGACTTTTTATCATTGTTTTTTGTTCTTTACTGAAATATGATTTACATGTAGCAGAGTGTGTAGGTCACAGAACATAGCCCTGGGTCAGCCCAGTTGCTGCTGTAGAGTTTGGCAGGAATCCCTTTGCATTTCTGCCATATTTCTAAGGTCCCTGCTATCACATAGAGCCCACTGCTTCCTATCTGTGAAGTGGAGACATTGCCTTCAGAAGGGGCCCATGTGCATGAAATTTCCATCACCACCTTCATGGAGCCATCTGTGTTCTCTCCTGCCTGACCTCTGTTTTCCAGGAAGTATTTTGGATCTGTTTTTGGCTTATTTTGGTAGCCTAAGAGAATGTGGTTTGGGAATGTCAGCATGAGGAAGAGCTGGTCAAGTTGATGATAACCATATTGCATAATTCTCAGTAGCTGCAGCCTGCTATGAGGTAGATGTTCCTCCTTTCCCAGGAATAAGATCTAAGATTCTCAGGGCAAGTGTTTTTTTTTTTTTTTTTCTTTCCCCTGAGGTTCGGAGGTGGTGTACTAGGGATTGAACCCAGGGGTACTTAACCACTGAGACACATCCCCAGCTCTTTATAATATTTTATTTAGAGACAGGGTCTTGCTGAGTTGCTAAGTACCTTACTAATCTGCTAAAGCTGGCTTTGAATTCGTGATCCTCCTGCCTCAGCCTCCTGATTTGCTGGGATTACACGTGTGTATCACCACACACAGCAGGACAAGTGTTTTTTATTTCTTAACAATCTTCCCGTTAATCTTCTTTTTATTACCTAGTCTGGCTTTTCCAGGCCTGGCTTGCAATCTGCATTTTGATCTGAAGATTGTCCTATTCCAGAAGCTTTGTGGAGCATCACTCTCTTGTTTCCTCTGTTTCTGGCATGTGTTGGGATGCCTGACTGCACAGAGAGGCTGGTCAGTGTGCCCTGTACATGGTCCTGGTGCAAGAATTCAGGCCATGATGCTATAAGTGGACTGGTCTCCTGACATCCCCAGTGCTGAAGCACCAAACCAGCTCTGTGACCTTAGGCCAGAAGTTGCTGGTGGGATCAAGCTCAGGATGGGTTCTTAGTCTAGCTGTCTCCTTGGCCCCATGTGCTTGGTTGTGAGCTGTGCTCACTGGCTGGCTGGCCTGTCAGGAGCTGCAACTGACTTGACTGTGATTTGATCATGTTGTTTCCTCTCTGAATTCTTTTGACATCAGAAGAGAGAAGGATTGGCTTACCTGAAGCCAGTCTTACACCTCCCTGTCCCTAGTGTGACTATGAGCCAGCTGCCCTGAACCTTTTAATTCTATTGTTTTTTTTCCTTTTTTTCTCATCTCTTTAATGTTCTTTATTCTATATTTCTCCCATTTTTTACTGATTTTTTCCAGCATGTACAATTTGCTGTGTGTGTGTATATGGGTGTTTGTGGGTATATGTATTCCCACTGTGTTAAAATATGCATATATATATATTTATATAATTTTACTTTCACATTAATTGCTATCTTCTGCACTTATTTATTCTTTAAACTTGATTTGACTTAGGTGGTGTATAATATATGTGAATTTGTTTTGTTTTGTTTTTTGGTACTGGGGATTGAACCCAGGGGTGTTTTACCACTGAGTCACATCCCCAGCCTTTTTTTTTTTTTTTTTTTGTATTTTATTTAGAGACAGAATCTCACTAAGTTGCTTAGTGCCTTGATTTTGCTGAGACTGGCTTTGAACTCACAATTCTCCTGTCCCAGCCTCCTGAGCCTCTGGGATTACAGGTGTGCACTACCATGCCTAGCACATGTGAGTTTGAGCTGTTTTGATCTTACATTTGCTTGTTTGTTTGTATCTTGGTTTTTGTCCCTTTGTCACTCTTTTTCACCACTATTAGTCACATTTTCCTGTTCCCTCTTCCTCTTTATTATTATTGTTAATTTTTATTCTCCCTCCTCACAGCTGATTTTGATATCATGGTAATCCTGGCCTGATAGTTTGAGTTTGGAGGGGTTCCTTCTGTCTCAATTCTTTGGAATAGTTTGAGAATCATTGCCATTTCTTCTTCATAAGTTTGGTAAAATTCATTGGTGAAGATATCTGGTCCTGGGCTTTTCTTTGGTGG
Source organism: Marmota flaviventris (assembly GCF_047511675.1). Lineage (NCBI taxonomy): Eukaryota > Metazoa > Chordata > Mammalia > Rodentia > Sciuridae > Marmota > Marmota flaviventris. The sequence continues at coordinate 58,057,366 of NC_092505.1, read as the reverse complement.
GAATCTTTTAATTAATGATTTGATCTCATTTGTTAATTTTTTTATATCCTCATGGATCAACTACTATTTGTCAGTGTCTTCTTGATTTCCTAATTTATTGGATTATAATTTATAATAATATAGTTTTTAAAATAAATTATTATATAATAATAAATTATAGTTTCTAGTAATCTTCTTCATTTCAGAAGTGTCTGTGGTGATAGCTCCCTTTTCATCTCTAATTTTGTTAATTAGGATCTTCTCTCATTAGTTTCGTGAAGGGTTTATCAATCTTATTTATCTTTTTGAAGAACATATTCTTTATTTAATTGATCCTGTATTTTTAAAAAATTCTCAATTTTATTAATTTGATTCTGATTTTTATTATTTCCTATCTCCTATGGCTTTTAGAATTACTTTGTTCTTCCTTTCTAAGGCCTTAAGGTAAATCATAAGCTTATTTATTTGGGATCTCTCTATTTTTTAAATGCAGGCACTCCATGCTATACATTTTCCTCTTGAAACTGCTTTTATACTCTCTCAGAGATTTTGATATCTTGAATCTCTGTTCTCATTTGTTTCTAAGAATTTCTTCTCATTTCTTCTATGATTTATTCTTCATTTAAAAGAATATTATTCAATCTCTGTGTGTTATGTGGTTTCTGTTTTTTTTCTTGCTATTGATTTCTAGTTTCATTTCATTATGATCTGTTAGGATATACAGAATTACATCATTTAAAAAATCTATTTACAGAGGTTTACATTGTGACCTACAATATGGTCTACATTGGAAAAGTTTCTGTGAAATTCTACGAAGAAAATACATAGAGCTCTTTTGGTATGTAATATTTTTTTATGTCTATCAGGTCCCTTTGATTTATAGTACCATTTAGGTTGGAAATAGCTTTATTCCTTTTATGTTTGGATGACCTGTCTGTTGGTGTACTGAGATTAACCAGTATTATTGTATTGGTGTATTGAGATTAACCAGTATTATTGTATTGGTGTCTATCTGAGATTTAATCTCCAGAACGTTTTTTGTTGTTGTTTGTAATTAGGTACATATGTAATTGTGATTTGGGGCATATGTGTTTACTATCATTTTATTTTTTGGAGTGTTCTCTTTACCAGGATGTAGTAGCCTTCTTGGTCTCTTATGATCTTTCTTGTTTTTGGACTCCATTTACATGGAATATTTTTCCTATGGGTGCCTTTGCCTATGAGATAAGCAAGCTGTTTCAAAGAGCATACAGTTAGATCTTGTATTTTGATCCATTCTGCTAATCTATATCTTTTAATTGGGGAATTGAGACTATTAATATTATTTACTAATATTAATAGATACCATTATATGCTTAATATATAATATTTAATATATTTTAATTAACATTATTATATACATAATATAATTAATATTATGAATTGGTGTTTGTTTTATGCCATTTTGGATTGTTACTTTATTTAATTCTGTCTTAATTTTCACTTAGTTGGTTGCTTTTCTAGTGATCTTTATCTCTTTGGGAGTTTTAGGATTTATTTTGGGGCTCCTTGTGTGCCCCAAATATCTTTGAGTATTCTTTGTATTGCTGGCTTAGTGGTGATGAATTCTTTAAGCTTATCCTTGCCATGGAAAGTTTTTATTTATTTTCTCATTGATTTTGAAAGATTAATTTGCTGGATATAGCAATCTTTGCTGGCATTTGTTTTCTTTTAGAGTTTGGATTATCTTATTCCAGGCCCTCCTTGATTTTAGTATCTTAGTTGAAATACTAGATATGAGCCTTATTGATTTTCTCTAAATATTAACTAACATCTTTCCTTTGTAGCTCTTACTATTTTCTCTAATAGGTATTTTGATTTTGATATGCCTTAGATTGTTTTGATCTTGTGTATTTGGGGTTTTATATGAATCTGTATGTGGATGTCTATCTCATTTCTAATATAGGGCAGTTTTTCCCCTTATATCTCATTGAAGATATTATTAATGTCTTTCTCCTGTATCTCCATGTTATCTTCTATCCCAGTGACTATCAATTTTTTTCTCTTGCTGCTGCTATCCCAGAGTTTTTGTTTATTTTGATCACGATCTTTTATTTTCAATTCTTTATTACATACTGAATTCCAATTTATATATTCTGTCTTCATGGCCTGATAGTCTGTCTTCAAGGACTAAAATTCTATTTTCTATGCAATCTAATCTGTTTTCCCTGCTTTCAAGTAAATTGGATTTATTTTGTTTTTTATTTTCAGGATTTCTTATTGGTTTCTTTTCAGTGTTTTTATTTCTCTATCAAACAGTCTTTCATTTACTGTATTTCCTTTCTTAATTCATCTCTTAGATCTTCTTTTAGTTCGTTGAACATTTTAGTAATCTTTTTTGAAATATTTCTCTGGAATTTTATCCATTTCTGTGAGATCCTTTGTTGGGGATGGTGAATTTTTAGGGGAGATTTGTTTGACTGTTCCCTTGTGTTTTCAGAGGATTTGGAATTTTGCATCTCTTGAGATGGATTCCCCTTCCTCTTTTGTATATGTATTTTGTGTGTATGTGTGTAGTTATCTTTTTTGTTCTTGGATGTCTCTGTTTTTGATGTATGATTAGGTGTCCAGGAGTGGGACCTGAGGTCCTTCTGTTGTTGTTCCTACTTGGGACCTGGGTGTTATTTGGAGTTTTGTCTTCCCTCCTCTGTGGGTTCAAATATTGTTGAGGCTTTCTAAATTGTGTGGGGGGTTAGATTCCCTGTTTCTTGGCTGTGTTGTGAGTATTTTTCAGCAGGCGTATCTCTATTCTGTGAGCTTGATGTATCCCATTCACTTTCCAGCCCCTCTTAAAGAGAAGGGGGGAGCCAGGAATAGCAATGATGTTAGCAGCAGATATACAGCCTTTAGATCAATGTCCAGTTTCTATTTTGACATCTAAAACATTAGTTACCACCTCTGTAGAAATGGTAGTCAACATTTAACATTAGCACCCATGATAAATAAACATCAGACGATAAAGAGCAAATATCTATTACATTGTCCATTGTATTAATATTCACAAGATGGATGGGATAATAATTACATAAACTATATAATTCTGTCAGATAATGGCATTGCAGTTTCTTCAGTGAAGAGGAAATATGGTAGGAAAGCAAGGGAAAGTTAAAAATATTGAAAAATTGAACAGGGAAGAGTCATGATATATGTACCAGATGGCAACTGTTAAGAGGAAAGAGTAAAAAAAAAAGTAATAAAATAATGAAATACCAAGAGAGAACAGGAATATTTGTCTATTAGTGAGGGAAGAGTGTGAAGAAAGGGCAATAAGAAGAATAAAAATCAAGGCATGAACAAACAAATATAAGTTCAAAACAAGTCAAACCTATGTATAATTTTGCACCCTATATAAGTCAAACCAAGGCTAACTAATTAAGTGTATGAAGAAGAAAGCAATTTAATGGCTCTAATTTCAGTAAATAATATAATAATATTACACCACCATTATGTATGCATTATGTCGTGGACTTAAACATCATTGGTTGGTGTATGACTATACTAGAAAAATATTTCCTTTTTGCCTCTGTGGTTTCTAGGTGGAAATCTGTTGTCACTCAAATTTTTATTCATTTGTAATGCAACATTTGTTTCTGGCTGCTTTCCAGATTTTTAAAATAAATTTTTAGTCTTTAGAATCTTAATTATGATGATCTTTGGCATGGATGTTTATGGATTTCTCTTATTTGGTCTTTGCGCAGATTTTTACATCTGTGAGTTTATGTATCCATTGGGAAGTACATATTTTATATATGACACACATATTCTATACACATGATATACATTTGTTGAACTGTTTACAACAGTCGAGCCATTAACATATCTTCCTCCTCATATAGTCATATAGTTATTTTTTTTTTTTAAGGAGGCGAGCACACTTGGGATCTATTCTTTCAGCAAATTTCATATATACAACACAGTATTGTTAACTATGCTTAATATTATGCTATAAATTAGAACTCTAAAATTTTTCATCTTATATTACTAAAACTTTGTACCTTTTGACCAACCCCCCAATTTCCCTGCCCCTGGTAACTACCATTCTACATTTTGCTCACTGTTTCTATGAGTCTTTTTTTTTTTTTTTTTAGGGTGAGAGGGTTAATCCGGGAGGTGGAACTCCTGGAGTCTGGGTTTAAGTTTAGGTGTGTACCACATTCTTTGCTGAATGCCAGTTGATATGGAGATTTTAATTCAGCATATCTCCTGGGCCCAGCAATTGCTAGTCTACATGCTGGAAGACTGTGTACCACACTCGTGTGGTATAGTAGCCAATTCTGAGTCCACTATGCTGCCTGCGGACCCCACGATTCCTGGTCTCATGTTCAGTATCCAAACTCAATCTTTTCCACTGCTGACCTTTCAAATTCCTGGTCAAGGGCTTCTCTCCTAGCTGGAGGGAGGTGGGAGCAGTGTTTCCATGACCAGTATTCCCCTGTGTAAACCTCTATCCACACTTGATTTTCTCCTGGTCACTTAGGCACACTCTATCATGCAGTGTGGGTTTTCCAGGCTTGTTTTGGGGGCCAGACTCGGGTGTGCCAGAAACTGGCTCCCTTGGCTGTTGGCCCCCATGCTGCGGCTGCAAAATGGTTCCTTCCTCTGTCCTCCACATGCCACTGGGAGAGAGATGCAGTTTCTTTCCTGTACCAGGATATTGTGTAGGACACCTCTCAGTTTAGTTGGGCATTGTCTTTGATCTCTAAACTCTTTGTACCTAGATGCACCTCAGTCCTCCCAAAATGTGGGTTCCTTTTTTAAAGCTATATTTTAAATAAATGACAGCAGAATGCATTACAATTCATATTACACATATAGAGCACAATTTTTTCATATCACTGGTTGTATATAAAGTATGTTCACACCAATTCATGTCTTCATAGATGTACTTTGGATAATGTCTATTACATTTCACCATCCTTGCTAATCCCCTGCACCCCCGCCTCCCCTCCCACCCCTGTCCTATCTAGAGTTTGTCTATTTCTTCCATGCCCCCGCTCCCTACCCCACTATGAGTCAGTCATCTTACATCAGAGAAAACATTCGCCATTTGTTTTTTGGGGATTGGCTAACTTCACTTAGCATTATCTTCTCCAATTCCATCCATTTACCTGCAAATGCCATGATTTTATTCTCTTTTATTGCTGAGTAATGTTCCATTGTGTATATATGCCACATTTTTTTAAATCCATTCATCTATTGAAGGGCATCTAGGTTGGTTCCACAATTTAGCTATTGTGAATTTTGATGCTATAAACATTGATGTGGCTGTGTCCCTGTAGTATGCTGTTTTTAAGGCCTTTGGGTATAGACTGAGGAGAAGGGGTAGCTGGGTCAAATGGTGGTTCCATTCCCAGTTTCCCAAGGAATCTTTATGCTGCTTTCCATATTGGCTACACCAATTTGCAGTCAAAACATGGGCTCCTTTAATTTTCTTGTTGCTTTACTCCATTCATGGACAGACTATTCTGGCTTGTACCTCTGGCCTCTGCCATGGTTGTAGTGCTGGGAATTTCTTCCTTATTTTATTATATTTAATCTCCTGAGAACCCAATCTGTTTTGAGGGTCCATATTAAATTCCAGTAAAGTACCCCCTAATTTTTGCTTGTTCATCCACTTTGCTGAGAAGCTGCCTGTCTGCTTTTCTTAGTTTTACACCATGGAGCACCCAGGGAAGTGATTTCTGTATTCTACCATATTCCTAGATTTGTTCTTAAACATACTTTTTCAAGCCATTGTGAATGGCATTGTTTTCCTGATTTCTTCTTTAGCAGGTTTATTATTAAATTATAGAAAACTATTGATTTTGTATGTTGATTTTGTTCATGCTGAATTTGTTCATCAGCTCTAGAAGTCTTCTGGTGGAACTTTTAGGTTCTTCTAAGTATAGGATCATATCATCTGTACACAGGGATACTTTTACTTTTTCCTTTCCTGTTTTTATCTCTTTTATTTCCTTCTCTTTCTAATTGCTCTAAAATTTCAAGTACGATGTTGAATAGGAGTTTTTGGAGTAGATATTCTTGTTTTATTCCTAATTTTAGAGGGAATGTGTTAACTTTTTCCCCATTCAGTGTAATGTTGGCTTTGAATTTGTTATATATAGCCCAATTATGAAACACTAGTTTCTTTATGGTTTTTATCATGAAGAGGTATTGAATTTTGTCAAAAGCTTTTTCTGCATCTATTTGGATGATCCTATGATTTTTTTCCCCCTAAATTGTGTTTATGAGGTATGTTGTGTATGTTGAACCATCCTTGCATCCCTGGAATGAAACCAACTTAATCATGATGTATGATCTTTTTATGTGTTGTTGAATATACTTGCTGATATTTTATTAAAGATTTTTAAATCTATTTTCATCAAGAATATTTGCCTGTAGTTTTCTTTCTTTGAAGTGTCCTTGTCTGTATTTTCTTGTAATTTTCTTTGAAGGTCCTTACCTGGTTTTGGTATCAGGGTGATCCTACTTTTGGTATCAGGTTGATCCTGGTTTTGGTAACAGGGTGATACTGATTGTGTAGAGTGAGTTTGGAAGTGTTTCTTCCGTTTTTGTTCTATGGAATTATATGAGAAACATTGATAGTAGTTCTTTAAATATCAGGTAGAATTCAGCTATGAATACATTTAGCCCTGGGCTTTTTGTTTTGTGGGTTTTTATTACTACTTCAATCTCCTTGGTCTGTTTAGATTTTCTATTTCCTCTTAGTTCAATTTTGGTAGATCATATGTCTCTAGAAATTTATCCATTTCCTCTAGATTTTTCAGTTTATTGAACCATAAGTTTGAAAACTAACCTCTAATATTTCTCTGGATTTCAGTTAATTTGGGTCTTCTTTCTCTTTGGTTAATTTAGCCAAGGGTTTATCAATATTATTTATTTTTTCAAAGAGAAAATTTTTCAGTTCATTGATTCTTTATATTATTCTTGTAATCTCCATTTCATTAATTTTAGCTATGATCTTTTTTCTTTCTATTGAGTTTTTAAATCTTTTTTAAAAAGTAATCTTTTATTCTTTTTAGACTGTATATTTCAACATATTATACACACATGGAGTATTACTTATTCTAATAAGGATTCCATTTTTGCAGTTGTACATGATGTAGAGTTTCACTGGTTGTATGCTCAACTATTGAGTTTTTCAAAAATATTTTTTAGCTTTAGGTGGATATAATATCTTTATTTTATTTTTATGTGGTGCTGAGGATCGAACCTAGTGCCTCATGAGTGCAAGGTGAGCACTCTATCACTGAGCCACAATCCCAGCCCCATCTATTGAGTTTTTTATTTGACATATTTTGCTTTTCATTTCCAAGATTTCTGTTTGATTCTTTTTCAGCATCTCTGTTTCATATCTTCTGTTTTCTTTCTTGATTCATTCCTTACTTGTTCTATTTATTCTTTGATCATTTTCATAGTCAACTTTTTGAATTCTTAATCCAGCATTTCACCCACTTCTATGTCTTTGAATTCAGTTATTGGGAGGTTAAAAACTTTCCAGGGCATCTTATTGGCTTGTTTCCTCATGTTTTTGAGCATCTATATTTTTTTGTGTGTCTGTTGTGATGGATTCCTCACCCAGGCAGCCTGTGGACAATCCAGATTATGCCACACCTCTTATTCGAAGAGCCTTAGGCAATGTTTTGGGGTGTGTGCATGTGGGAAGCACCTAGATTGTATCATTAGATCCACCAGGCACTTTTAGGCATGGAGGAATTGGCCAGGATTACTTGTACTGAACTGTGCTGCTTTTTACCCAAACTGGACCCATCATACTTCTATTTCCCATGGGACTTTCTCATTATCACAAAGTTTCTACTGCCAAATTCAGAAGCAAGAATCCTCCTGCCTTTCTCTGTGCTATGGATCCACAGACCAGTAGACTTGTCTCCTGTTGTCACCCAGAAAGAACTTCCTGTGGATCCATGCCACAGTCTCTTGACTCAAGGCTTGGGCATCAACCGAGAGAAGCAAGAGTGAGAAGTAAAGCATAGGTGACTTTTGGCTGTTGGACACACAAAAAGAAAAAAAACCAAGAAAAAAGAAAAGAAAAGAAAAAAATATAAATGAAAAAAGAAACAAAAATAAAATAAAATGTAACATTAGAAAACTACAGGGATTTCTGATTTCTTGTGCAGAATGTTTAAACAATGAGGCACTTTTTAAGCTGGTCTGCCTTCCCACTTTTACTAAATCTATTGGGAAGTCCTGGGACTCTTCTGCACTGGCTCATCTCACAGTATCTGAGACTCTTTTGTGCTCAGATTTTGGTTTTGCTGGACAGTAGAGCTTGTTTTTCTTAAACTTTCTGGGGAGGGGAGCTCCCCCCTTTTCACCCCCCAACAAAGCCATAATATGCCCAGTGCTGGCAGTCTTTTTTTTTTATTATTTTCACTATTATGAAAACTGATATTTCTAGATTTCACCTGATTGCTGACTTTCTGAGTTGCATTCCATTTCTTTCCTATATGTTCCATTCTCCTCATTCAGTCTCAGCACTTTGGTTTTGATTCGGTTTCAGGAAATAGCTACTATATGGTGGATGCCATTAATTTACTATATTCCTTCCCTGTTTGATTTGTTCTTCAAGAAGCACTTGTTAGTTTTTGTCTTGATTTGGTCTTCAAGAAAGACATTATTTCCTCTTGGTTTTTTTCTTTCCCCAATCTAAGGTGGTTTGCTCAAACCTATTCCCTGATCAGTACTTTGCTAAATATTCAAGGAAGATCTTCCTGAAGGTCCTTTATATGTCAGTTTTTCTTCTTTGCTGCTCTGTCTGTGAGCCCCAGTTATCCTTGATCAACCTAGAATTAGTTCTCTCTCAATGAAGTGAACCTGCCGGATTCCATCTGGCTTCCCCATCCCAGTGCTTGGCCTGGAAACTCTATAGGTAAGCAAGGAAATCATAAGGCTCATAATACATTTTCTGTCTCTTTCAGGGATCACCATCATCCTTACATGATAAGTAATGTCTAAAATATAGTTATATGAATTTTGTCTATGCCTTTTAATTGTTTATGTGGGAGGATGGATTTGGCCTGTTTTCTCATTATAGCTGGGGTAGAAGGTCTCATGTAATTTACATCTTTATGAAAAGAAACAAATGATACATAAACATAGAGACATTTATCATTTGGTATAGAATATGTAAGTAAATTTTGTACCATTAGGTTTTCTTATTCTCTTTCCTTACCTCCATCTTCTCTCCTTTCTTTCTGACTTACATAATCAAATAATGATTCTTAAAATATGTTACTATTTCCAGCATTTCATTGTTTTTTGAATCTTATTTATGGTACTTTTTCCATGCAAAATTTTATATTTTTATGTAGTCAAATATATGGATTTAAATTATGCTTACCAAGGTTCTATATATACCAATATTATTAATGTATTTACTTACATATTTATTTTTTATTAGCAGTATAATTTCATTTATTACATTAAAATAATTTACTCATACTTATATTAGGAAAAGAAGTATTTAATCAGTAAAATCTTAAATGTGTTTGAATTCTCAATCCTTGTTTTTACTTTTGGGGAAAGAAAATGCTCCTTTTAAATTTTTTACTATCATTCTTTTTTCCCAGCTTTTTAAAATCTGTCATATATAATTTAATTTGCATGAACTGAAATAAAACTTTTCAACTCTTTATGTAAAAAATAAGGGTAACTCAAAAGCAAAGCACTAGTTACTAAATAAGTTGGTTTATTTTACACTTTAATAATCATTTTAATTAAAATGTTAGAGTCCTTAACTTTTATTATGTTAGACTTGGGAGACCTGGTGTTGATTGTTATTGCCAACATGAAAGTGGTGCAGCTGTCTTGCAGCTACAATTCTTGATCAATGAGGTAAGGATTTTTTTAACTATTTAAATGTATACACACATAATTGGACACACACATATAGATTTTTTACTATTTAAAACACACCCACACCCACAGTATTACAAATTGAGTTTCCCTTATCTGAAATGCTTTGGACTAGAAGTATTTTAATTTCAGATATTTTTAAAAATTTTGTATATTTTGCATATATACATAATGAGACATCTTAGGGATGGGACCTAAATATAAGCCTGACACTTTAAAATATTTTGTGTACTCCTTATATACATAATCTGAAGGTAATTTTACACAATATTTTCAATATGTTTATTTTGACTACAGTCTGTCACATGAGATCAAATGTGGAATTTTCTACTTGTAGCATCATGTTGACACTCAAAAAAATTCGGATTTTATTTACATATGAGGTTTTGGATTTTTTGGATTGGGATGCTCAATCTATAAGACATAGCATTTTAAATATTATGTATCTAAGTAATATATATGTATGCAGTATTATTTATAGTTACATTTTTCATAAAAGGGCATACTCGTATAGTTGCCAATTTATTAAAATTTAAAGGGTTCTACTATTATGTATAACTAAGAAGAATAAGTAAAATATAAAAAAGGACAAATATTTATGTACCAAAAGATCCTTTTATTGTGATTTTGTAGTGTACATAATTTGTATTAATTACTTAACTGGTGTTTTAAAAAAATCTAAAGTTCTTCAATCATTTCACTGGCCATTAAACTGACATTTTATGGATTTCAATTTTGTAATCCAGCTGTAAACTCATATTTTGCCTCTATTTTCAATTAAATAAATTTAAGCTTGTTTATTTACCTGTGGGCCCTTATTTTTGTGTATGCATATATGCATGATCTGAATATATATATTATCTTTTATTTCCATATGAATTTGTTGATTTGACTTCATTTTTATTTATTTATGTATGCATATCTGTTATGGTAATGTACCTATCCCTATTTTTCTAGAGCTACAATGATGAGACACTTTCTAGAAAAAAAATTGTATTTATCAACTCAGAAAAATTACATATCTTCCATATGTTGAAGGTTACTTATGGTCTGCTTGACTCAGATCTTTTACAGCAAATCCTAAAGTTTAAATAGCTACTTTATGTTAAGTGAGCTGGCCAGTGCAAAAATACTTTAAAAGTTTGTGCCATACCAAATTCAAGCACTTCAGAGATTAAACTCAGTGCCTTGTGAAAAGTTGGTTGTTTTCTCATAGCATGATGATGCCCTTTTATTCAGTTTCTGCATATATTTGCATGTGTCATACTAACAATTTATAATGATACACATAGGTAAAATGTCTTATAGAATTTTGTATAAAAATACTTGAGGCAAGAAAAAAATTGTGGTATTGAAACATGTCCATTTTTTATTTCTCTTGGCCTAAAATCTTTCTCGGAGACTATGAGATACTCCTTATCAACAAAGTTAGCATATTAAACTTTGTAGACACACTTGCCATGGGGTACCAAAAAAAGAGGGGGAGGTAAGGAGGAAAAGCGGAAACATTTAAAAATATTTTATTATGATAACTAATCATTATTATTCAGAATGTCAACCATTTTGGGTTCTCAGTGCTACTTTGTAGTTCCTAGTTATGGAATCTTGGTGCTTTGCGTTCTGCACAGAAATATACTAGTAGGCATAGTTTGTTTCCATGTGATTTGTTCTAGGTTTGATACTCTGAAGATTGACTTGAAGGATCTAAGTTTGCCTCTATACTACATAACTAGGAGAAAATAGAGACAAGTTTTTATATTCCCTGCATTGTTTACAGTGTTTTTCATAAACTATTCACCCTGATTTACCTCACACTCAATTATGTTCTCATACTTCCCAGGTTTTGATCTCATGGCTATTTGCAGTTTTAAATAATCACAGATTTTTATAAATAAATAATGCTTTTGCTAATAAAGATTCATGCTTTTGTAAATGAGCCTTATATACTTGCTGATATGCATACTTTCATGTGTCTGGTCTTCTGTTAGTACTGTTATGCTCAGTGGTTCAATGATATTACATCCCAGTTTTATCATTACTAATAATACTCAGATTCTTCATAGATTCAGTCAGATATTACACTCAGATATTATTGAATACATGATGCTGTGTTTTAATTCATTACCCTTGATGTGTTATATCTTTGGTTTGCACATAACAATTTAATATAAGACACATTTTATTAATTTTGTATAACATGTTTATTTCTTACCCTGTCCTAAGTGAACTTCCATCTCTATGAGAAATGAGATAAATGTCTGTTTTTTTTTTTAAAAATCAGTTATTGGTTATCAAGCACTTTCAAGCAAACCCAATAACTTTCTAGTTTGTGCATAGGAAGTGCATAAAGAGTTTACAAATAAAGCATGTAAACAAAGAAATTCTCAAGGTATGTATAGGATATATCATATTGCATGGTATAAAATTATGAGTTCATGCTAAAGTGTGTATATCAACATATTTCCCTTGGTACATGTGTTTTTATATATTTATGTATACATATGAAACTTATATAAAATTTTAAAATGTACCAATATGCTCGATAATTGCTTTTTAAAAATAAAGCTATTCCTCTCAAAGACTAAAATCACAGGTACATAATATAGAGGGAAACATCATAGGGTACAGGCATGCTTTAGGCTTAAGAACTGTTTCAAAAGGACATTTAGATTCCTATGATCTTTTTTCTAACTCCAAAAGAAATAATCAATGCTAGGAATTTCAATATGGTTTTTCCTAGCATATAAATGAAACAATTTTTTATACTGATGATTGATATTGGAAACTCTTGAAAGATTACTTGTAATAAAATACTTGGGAAAATATGTGAAGCATTTTAGGTATCTTAGAACTACCATAGTTCTGCCAGATAAATTTTAGAGAATGTAGATCTAGAGTAGTTTTAGGTTCAACCATAGGGCACACCTAGACATTTTCAGTTGTGAAACTATCATTTTAGTATAAGTTCTGATATATTTTAAGATGATGTTACTTAACTCAGTGAAATAGTTAAATTATATATGTATAACTTTATATATATAATTTATATATATTCATATATATATATATATATATATATATATATATATATACACACACACACACACACACACATATACACACACACACACCACAAATATGGCAGCCAGTATCCATCCATATCCTTTCTGCCTTATAAAGTAGAAAATATTCTATTGTAGTTCAAACAGGATTAATCTGTATTTGCTGGTGCTAGATAAAAAGAATCTTGGAATTATTTTTTATAAATATACTGAATTCTGTTGGACAAATTTTTTTATTATATATACTCTTGTTTATACTAGGTAAAGCTTCTTATAATGTAAGAAGCAGATTAAATTATACCAAATATACTTTTTAGTAAAAATATAAACTTTTTAAACCATAAAGAAAATTCTTACAGAAGAGAATTTTTATATAAACTATATATTTGATTTACAAAACTATGTTGGATATCTGCTTCTTTATATATATAATGTATATGTAAATGGTAGAAACAAAAAGTCTAAACTTTTTTCTAAAGAAAATACAAAAAAGCCTTCATTAGTTTCAGTGATGCTATATTGATTATTTCTATTAGTAAATATTACTTGATCTAGTCATCTTGACCATCTATATGCAATAAATCACTTCTGTCCTCAGCAGTTGTAACCTTCCTGATTGAAGTATATGCAGTTGTCTTTCCATATATTTTTAGGTTTTAAAGACACAAATATCTCCTCAAGCAGTGAAAATTAAGTAAATTTTCTTACTGTTTCTACTTCCTTAAATTAAGTAAATCCCACACTTACTTTGTCTTCTTTTTGTTACAGGGTGCTTTGGTCAGTGCAAGTTCAGATGATACACTTCATTTGTGGAACCTTAGACAAAAAAGACCAGCTATTCTTCATTCTCTTAAATTTAACCGAGAACGGTAAGAATATATCAATTAAAGAACTCAGTGTACAAAAATTATTTATTGAGCAAGTTTCACATTAACTTAACTGGCTTTTTCTTTATTAATATCAATAGGTAGAAACAATGTGTATGCTTGCTCTTTTTATATTTTCTTTTATTAGAATATATATAATTGATATAGATTCAATCACCTAGTAATGGAAACTACCTAAGTATTTTGTTCTCTTAGTTGTAAACCAGCAATGACATGTTCTTTTCTTTGCACCATGGTACTGAAAACACAGACTAACATTTAAAGGGCAAATGAATAATAAATGTATTTCTATACCTTTTGATCATGGTAATTAGATCCTATACTCTAACCCTAACTTGTTGTTTATAGATACAATGAGAAAAAATCATGGAAATTATATATGCATTCTTCATTGTACTTCTAATTTATTTCTTTTATGTGTGTAATATACTGTCTAAGTCATTAACCCTCATTTTTCTGGGTACTATTGAAGTTTTTTTAATATCCAGTATTTTTTATGGGAAGGGGAATATATATTTTAGATATTTGCTAAAACCACATAGTATTTCTTTCTTAAGATGAGACCAAAAATTTGTTATTTTTTTTTATTTAAAAAAAGTTAAATGGTAGAAATTTCAGGATATTGAAAAACTTAAGACAAGTTCAGAATTAGTATGTGGCTTTTTCTTTAATAGTGAAAAAATATTAACTATTTACATTCCCATATTTTATCTCTATGTGCTGATAAGAGTTTTCCCCCTCTTTGATTCAATGCTTTAAGTAGATATGACCCTAAACATTTTTGTGGATTGACAGAGTGGGTTTTCTCCCCCTCACAATTCAAATGTTGAAGGGAATATTCTGGTTCATTTTATGTTACCCACCCGCTTTTTGTACCAGTGATTGAACCCAGGGATACTTAACCACTGAGTGACATCCCAACCCTTTGAGAGAGGGTCTTGCTAAGTTGATTAGCCTTGTTAAGTTTCTGAGGTTAGCCCTGAAATTGCAATCCTCCTGCCTGAGCTTCCTGAGTTGCTGGGATTATAGGCATGTATAGGCCTTGAGAATAAAATATATAATCTTGAAAATAATATTGACCATAAAGAAAAGATATTAAAAGCCCATGACCAGGATTTTCAAGAAATTTGGGATAACATCATGAGACCAAATTTAAGAATCATTGGGATAGATGAAGACTCTGAAATACAAAATATAGTGATACACTTAATACATAATCTTTTCAATGAAATAATATTAGTAAACTTTCCAAATTTTTGGAATGAGATGGAAATTCAAATATAAGAACTCCAAATATGACAGAACCAAAATAGAACTACTCCAAGTCACATTAAAATGAAAATGTCTAATATACAGAATAAGGATGGAATTTTAAAACCTTCAAGAGAAAAGTGGACAGTCACATTTAGAGGTTGATCAACTCAAATTTCAACTGCTTTCTTAACCCAGACTCTAAAAGCCTTGGAATAATACATATGAATCACTGAAGGAAAATGGATGTCAACCAAGAGTAATATACCCAGCAAAATTATCCTTCAGAATTGAAAACCTTCCATGATAAAAAAGAAACTAAAAGAATTCACAACCACAAAATATACACCACATCTCAATGAAATATTGTGTGAAGAAGAAATGAAAATAAAAATGAAAACCAGCATAGGAATGAATTATAATAAAGAATAGTCAATTACTTGAGAAGCAAGTCTGAAGTAGAAAATAGAAATAAGTTAAAATGGCAAGAAATAAAAATTATTTCTCTATAACATTAAATGTAAACCATCTAAACTCTTCAAAAGGCTTGGATCAGCAGATTGGATTAAAAAATCAAAAGCCAACAATGTGTTGTTTGCAAGACTCAAAGACAATGACATCCACAGACTGAAGGTAAAAGGATGGGAAAAGACATACCAACCAAATGATACCTGTGAACAAGCAGCAGTAGCTATTTTCTCATATCAGACGAAGTGGACTTCAAGCAAAAATTAATCAGAAGAGACAAAGAATGATACTTCATACTGGTTAAGGGTATCATTTAACAACAAGGTATAATGACTGTAAATATTTATGGCCCAAACAATGGTGCATCTACTACATAAAACAAATCCTTCTCAATATTAAATAGACCACAATACAATAATATTGGGTGACTTTAGCACACCTCTCTCACTACTTGATAGATGATGCAGAAATAAACTAAATATTCTTCAGAACTAAAAAAAAATATTATTAATAAAATGTATCTAACAGACATCTATAGAATTTCATCCTTGAATAACTGAATTTCACTTTATTTTCAGCAACACATGTAATATATTTTAGATAACAAAGTAAATCTTAGCAAATATGAAAAAAAAGAGAAAGAGAATTCCTTACTCTTAAATACTATCACACCATAATGGGATAAAATTAGAAAACAATAACAAGATAAAACCCAGAAACCATTCTAACACCTAGAGATCAAATAATATACTTTTGAATGATGAATGGGTAGCAGAGAAATCAGGAAATAATTTTAAAAATTAAAATAATTCTTAAAATTAAAGAGAATAGTAATACAACATATCAAAATCGCTGGGACTGTATGAAGGCAGTTCTAGGAGGAAAGTTTATAGTGCTTAGTTCATACATTAAAAAAAGATACCAAATAAATAATCTAACATTATACCTCAGAGGCCTAGAAAGTAGAAGACAGGAAATAATTGAATAATTGATATTAGAACCAAAGTCATTGAAATTGAGAATAAAAAACAATACAAAAGGTCAGTGAAATAGCATTGGTTTTTGGAAAGGATAAATAAGATTAATAACCCTTAACCAAACTAATCCTTAACCAAAAGAAAGAGAAGACTCAAATTAATACAATTATAAATGAAAAGGGAACTATCACCATAGACACTACTGAAATCCAGATGATCATCAGTAACTATTTTGAAAATTGATACTTTAATATGCTAGAAAATCTTGAAGTGATTGACAAATTCCTAGACATATAATCTACCCAAATTGAACCATGAGGATGTTGAAAACTATCAGATCAACATCAGGTAATGAAATTGAAGCAAGTACCAGTAGCCTTCCAACAAAGAAAAGCTCAGGACTGGGCCAATTCTGAGCTGAGTTCTACCAGACCTTTAAAGAAGAACCATTCCTGCTGTAATTATTCAGTGAAATGGAAAACAATGCATTCATCCTATGAAGCCAGTATTACCCTGATACCAAAATCAGAGAAATACAAATTAAGGAAAGAAAACTTCAGAACAATATCCCTGATGAATATAGATGAAAAAATTCTGAATAAAATATTGGACAAGCACATTCAAAAACATACTGGAAGGTAGTAAATTTTGATCCAAGTGAGTTTCATCCCAGGAATGCAAGGTTGATTCATCATAAGGAAATCATTTGCAGTTTATTACATGAGAGTTAAGACAAGAATCACATGATTAATAAATGCAGAAAAAGCATTTGACAAATCCAGCACTCATCATGTTTAAAACACTAGAAAAACTTAGGATAAAATGAACTTTCCTCAACATTGCAAAGGCTATATCTGAAAAACCCAAGGCCAACATCATCCTGAAGAGAGGAAAAACTGAAAACATTTCTTCTAAAATCAGGGACAAGGATGTTCCCTCTCACCCTTCCTATTCACTGTAGTCCTTCAACTCTTAACTACAGCAATCAGGCAAGAGAAGGAAATCAAAGGGAGATAAATAGGAAGAGAAAAACTCAAATTATTTCTATTTGCTGACAACATGACTCTGTATTCAGAAGGCCCAAAATACTCCACCCAAAGATTTCTAGAGTCAATAAAACAAAATTTAGCAAAGTAGCAGGAAACATGATCAACATGCAAAAATCGATGACTTTCTTATACTTCTATAATGGAACTGCTCCTTATTGTGAGGTTATAAAAAAATTCAACTGTCATATTAATGTTATTAATTTAAATTTTAGTTGAGTTTTCTGTCTTATTTTTGTATTTTTTATGGGCATAAAGAAGTATGAAATATTTAGATCTTATTTTCTTACATAAATTATAGAATTTCTAAACGTAAGTCAAATTGAAGATCAGAAAAAAGTTTTCAAAGGTCTGTACATTATTTTAGCTTTATACACACACACACACACACACACACACACATACAAACACACACATATCAGATCATTAGAGACCAAAGCACAATATATATATATTGTGCAAGGTTATATATATATATATTGTGCTTTGGTCTCTAATGGTCCGATTCAAATGGAGCTACAGTAGGTTTCCTCGATTTTCCTTGCTGTAATAAATTTTCCCTTTGAACTCTCTATAAAAATCAACACACTTTACTCTTATTTTTCTTATTTGTCTACTTATTCTATTTCTCATTAGGTAGTATGATTTTTTGAGGGAAAAGAAATATGTGTGTCATAATATAGAACAATGCTTTATATTAAGAGTTATTCAGTGAAAGTTGAATAGATGAATGTATGGAAGATTAAGAATGTCCTTTTATTCTAAAATGAGAAAATACAGACATAGAAACATGAATAATTTTCAAGGTTCACATGTAGCAACTACAAAAAATTCTTCACTCAGCAAGTGGTTAGTAGTAGAAATAAGTTACATATTAAGGTATAACTATTAAATATAATTAATTAAATTATATAAAGGTATCAATTATTAGGATTATCAAATATACAGCATAAGTATAACCATGTCCTCTCCCTTACCTATGTCAGTCATCCTAAGTACATCACACTACTCTTTTCTAATTAGTTCTGGTAGCCTAGAAATCTTTGTTAAATAGTCAAGTTAATCACTACATTTACATTGGACGTTGTCACTAAGGCTCTAGTTTCTCCTTAGACCAGAAAACAATGTAGTTTGTTCATTCAAGGATTATTTCTATTCTTGTTACGATCTTCTTCATGTATTTCATTGTTATTGTACTACAAAGTCTGTTTACACTGGAATTCTACCTCTTGATTCAATTCTCATTTCTGACACTAGAGTTCTTAGACTTTTCTTGTTAATCCCTGAAATATACATGTAATATTGAATCTTCCTTTGTTTTTATTTGAAACTCTGTATTTAGGTCTTCATTTGTGGATTTTCTATACTCTTCCTGTGATTCAAAAGAGGATCTTAAATCCTCTTTGAAATGAATTTCCTCCTCTTCCTACTGAAGATTGAATTGAAAATTGACTCTTCATTGCCTAGAAACATGACCATCATATTATTTCCTATGCATTGTTATTAGATATCCCTTTGTGGACAGTAGTTCTAGATGTTAAGTTTTAATCAAAATTGCCCAGTGTCTTATAGTTTACACATTAATGATATTGTCAGTTAACTCTAATTGCTTATGTGATAGCAGGACTTTTAGCATTTTAGATGTAGGATGTTATCAGTAGGATACTTGAATAGGTGGAGTTTAGTTACAAGAGGGAAGTTGTTTAAAAATTCAGGGAACAAAACAGAGAATATAAATTGGAGATTCCAAATGGTTACAAGATGGAATCGTGTTATAAGTTGATCATTCACATTCTTTTTAAAAAAAATTGATCTGTCTAGTGTCAGAATTTTGTTCAGCTCTTATGCCAATTTACTGGCTCCTCTTCTAAGTAAATTTTAGGACCTTTTAATCAACAAGATGTTTTAGTAAGAAATAACTGTGAACTTATTCTCATTCTCAATTTTTAAGACATAGTACTACAGAGTACAATTAGGCCAAACCTAGAGAGTCTGATTTTATGTTGTGAATTGAAGACTCTGGTAAACTCCTGCGTTTACTATGTAAGAGTCATGGTTTCTCTGGCTATGGAGCAGATCCCAAAGCTGGTCAGAAAGCCCTTTGGGGAAACAAGAGAACAATAAGAGTTATGGAAGAATTCAGTGGATCTCTGACCTTTCAAGTTTTCTTATTACTAGAAAGTGCTACATATTTGGAAACTGTAAATAATTTATAGTTTTATGTTGATATAGCTACCACTTCTCTGTGAACTCTGAAATTTATGTTTTATATGTACATAATTTCTATTTGAAGTTAATCTTATCTAAATAATGAACAATATGGCCTGGTAGAAAGAGGTAATTTTGGTCATAGGCAAGTAAAATTTTAAAAAAAACTGCCTCAGTTTCTTCTTCATAAAACAGAAATATATATCTGTTTTGTAGTGCTATTTTCTCATAGGAGTTGAGAATAGAATGGTGATTACCAGAGGCTAGGACAAAGAAGGCAGGGAGGAATATGAAGAGGCTGACTAATGGATACTTAGTTTCAGTTACATGGAAGCAAGAAACTCTGGGGTGCTAATGTACAGAATGATGATTACAGATAACAATAAATGTAGTTTACATTTCACAAAGCTAGCAGAAAGGATTTTTTAATGTTATTCTCCATAAGAAATGATTAATGTTTGAGGGAATAGGTGTTTCCCCTAATTTAAACATTATTCAGTGTAAACATGTATTGACTATTACACGATACCTTATTAATATATACTTTTATGTTAAAAGTTTTAAAAAGAAATAATGTAAATTCATATATATAGACACTTGTGATTATCGTTTTTAATGATATCCAATGTTATTTATTCCATATCTTCTTACTAATAACTAAATACTAATTTAGCATATAGTAAATCTTATGGTATACATAGCTATCAATACCTAATAATTATAAGGAAAAGATATTGCTGAGCAGATATAAAATTTAGATATTTTAATTATAATTTTCTTTCTTTCAGAATTACTTACTGTCATCTACCTTTCCAGAGTAAGTGGCTCTATGTTGGAACAGAAAGAGGAAATACACATATTGTAAATATTGAATCTTTCATTCTTTCTGGATATGTTATCATGTGGAACAAGGCAATTGAACTGTAAGTTTGAATTTGAATATAATTTTATTTGGCTTAAATACTTTATATAGTTATGTAATTATATTGATGAGAGTTATTTGACACATCTATTGCTATTTTATAATTAATTTTAATGAAAATTTCAGCCAAAATAAAACCCTAAATGATTTAAAAAATAGATTTGGTAGTATTAATATGTTAATTTGAAGCTTTCCATATAACACACACACACACACACACACACACACACGCACGCATATCCAGTTTGATGATAAAATAGGGTCATTCCACAGGTTAAACATGGAAAGCATCTGGTGTTATGATCAACTCTGGTGTAACCACTTTTGGTAGGAGTGAATTGTTTTATGTAAAAATTTTCATGTTCAATGCACATGCTTTTTATAATGCTTTTTAATACTTTTTAATACTGGTAGCAGCATTTTATCAAAATCTCTCATTTTTGTGATACACACAGCTTTTTTTTTTGGTATGTGGTCGATAGTAATAACTGCTCAGGCTTTAAGCACTAATATTTAAGTTTCTGCACATATAAAACATGAAATGTGCCAAATGTGAAACTTTGTGGAATTTTAAGCCATCTATTTTAGTAAATTGAAAAGCAATTATCCTAGGTTATTCAGAAAGCAATTTTTATTTAATAAATGTTTATGTTCTCTATGTATTATTAGGCCCTTAATAAGATATGTTTGACTTGAGGCTAGCTCATTTTCTCTCATATGTATAACAAGTTCCAAATTATTCTCCAAAATTCTGATTAAAACATTGTGGTGTTATGAAGCTTGACTTTGGCCTTTACAATAAATATTTTCTAATTCTAATGTTTAATATGCATGTACATTGCTTGATAGGGAAGTTGTTACTAGTTATACTCTTGTTACAACATTTCTTTTATTCTGATCTAAAGGGTCATTTATCCACGATAGTTGTCCCTCCCACATTACATTAAGTACTGCTCTAGAATACAATCTTTGCATATTGTTCTTTTATTTTTCTTTATGTGTGTGTGTATATATACATATTTTAATTTTGATGCATTCCACAGTGGCTACTGATTGACATTAATGTGATAGTTACACACTACTATTAATTTCCAACTTTCATTTATGTTTTCAATGTAATCAGTTATGAGCTGTTTTATTCTTACTTGTTCTAATGTTCCACTATTGAATATTTTTAAAAACATTCTTCCTGAGACAGTTCAGTCTGCTCATATGCAGTACCTGCCTTGTTCCTCTGGGCTTTTAAATTCATGATATGGGTTTTATGATAATAGATGACAGCCTAGGACAGAATACCAAGGAATTTTAATATTTAATGATGAAAAGTCTAAAGTATATCTATCAAGAAGTTGTTGTAGTGAATGGGAGTAAGATAAGTAAGGATATATCTAGAAGAATTACTGGGCATTAATTAGGTGTTGTTACATGAATTTAAGTTTATTGGTAATTCTATCCAAAATAAATTTTGTGGAATTTTCAGAATCTAGAGTCCACAAATGCTTTTATACTTTTTAGGTTGATTTCTCATGACCAAATAAGTTCTGATAGTAGTGTTTTGTGAGTTTTGACAGTTTAATAGTTAGAGAAAAAGTCATACATAGTATGCCAAAATGTAAATAGTTTAGGTAATACTGTGAAAACGTTTTTTTTCCCTTAAGTTTCGATGTCTTTTAACTTAATACAAATAACAGAAGTTTAATGCTAGATTATTTTCTAAAGTAGCATGTTATACAATCTCAGGGTCTGAAAGGAAGCATCTTACTGTTTCCCAAAGTATATTTCAGTGATTCCCTTAATAGAACCAATGGAACAGGATTTAATATACCAATAATTTTGGAAAATATTGCCAATTTTCAATGCCCATTTGCATAGTACACACTCTAAGAGGTTCCATAGGAAAAAAAATTGCTTTAATTCAGTTTCCCGAACTTTTAAATATGGAATACTCTTTATGTGAAACATCTTGTAACTCTAGTAGTTATTATAGAGTACTTTGGTAAATATGGTGCAATCAAGCCTATGGGTCAGATGGGGGATTTTGATTTATTGGCTATTATTAGATTTTAAAGGATAACTTAAGGACATTGACCTTTATCAGAATCATTTATATCTGTTATAGAACATTTCACTTTATGTATAATTGGTATGTTACATAGAAATGTGGAAAGAACTACCAGAATCTCTCTAAACCTTTTATGAAGCCCTATTTAGTTTTTCTTCCAGCATATATTCTAGAATGCAAGTCATAACTCTGATTTCTAATTATCACAACAATCATAATATGTAGTATTTGTTGAATATTTACTGTTTTGCCAGTTAGACAAGTACTTTTCCACTGAGCCACACTCTTATCCCATATGAATATAATTTTAATCCTCACAATTATCTAGGGTGCTATTTCTCTCCATGTATAGATAAGAAAATTTAGAATGAATCTACTAAAAAAATTTATCAATGTCTAATGAATCTGTATTTATTCCTATGGATCACTCTGAGGAGTCAGTATTAGGGGAGTTAGAATTAATTAATTTGGCCCTTTTCTCTGATTCCAAATATTATCTAAGACTTAAATATTCTTTATTGTTTTGTGAAGAATCTTTCATGGATGCTTAAAATTATGCCAATTTAATCATAATATGATTAACCTCGCACAATTACATTATTAAAAAAGGCTATGGAAAATTGAGCAATAAACAATCTCTGATTGTATCAAATCATATCATCTTTATAACATAATTATATTCAACAATGACATTAGTTAAACTAAATATTATTGAAGAAACATAGTAGATATTAGAGTATAAGAGAATTAAAGTCATATTGACAAGTTTCTTTTGATAGTATGATGTTGAGTCATAATTATGTTATTGATTGCACAGATAACCAGATAAATGAGACATAACTGATAAATTAGTTTCCCCAGTTTGTAAATTTTTTGTAAAATGATTATCACTAGAGTGAGTTTCTTTTTAAATCAAAATATACTTTTCTTTACGGACAAAATCAAAAATTTGATGTCTAAGGAAATCAGGTATGTACTTTGTAGTTGGTTGAAACAGATTTATTCACTCAGCTTTGTGGCTGTATATATAATTTAAAACTTTCAGAAACATATATCAGATAAAAGATAATAAAAGTCCCATTTTTATGTGGATCAGTGTTCTTAAATCTGATTTTTAAAAAAATCACAACTACTTCAAAAGCATTAATAGGATAAAGAATAGAACTTTGTGGGAAAAAACCCCAAAACTCAGTTAATCTCATTTTAACCCCAGAATATTGGCAGTTTATTCCATCATAATCTACTTTCTTTTTTCAGTGTGTAATGGTCAGGTATTTTAGTATTTATTTTTTGATTGCTGTTTTGAATTGATTTAACAGGTCCACCAAGACTCATCCAGGTCCTGTTGTACATTTAAGTGATAGCCCAAGAGATGAAGGCAAAGTGAGTACAATACTATTATTCTTATTTTTATTTTGCTCATTCTTGAAAACAGGTTTCTTATTTTTATTTCATGTCTAATATCTAGCATTCATAACATTCAGTGTAATCTAAAACTTAAAATTTGTTGACTGTATGAATGAGCTTATGAATGAATGAGTGAATGGATTACTTGTGCTAATTATGGTTCCTAATTAAGTCTTGAGTTTCACCTAAAGCTAAGTTTGGTAAATACTCGTGGAATTTTGAGGAAGGTAACATGTAAAACAGCTTTCATTTTCAAATATTCTATGCTTAAACTTATGATTATCAATGTCATTTGTCTCTGTTATTAAAGTTTGGCAGTGATAAATGACCAATGTTAAATAATGTAAATTAGCCAATTTTGATTTCATAAACATGTACTATTATAGAAAATGTTATCAGAGTACAGAAATAATCCTTGTTCATCTTGATTATTTCATAACTTGCCTTTGATCGGAAGGAAACAAAGTTGATAACATGAAAGAATCTAAAGCATCATTACCACTATAAGTAATATGTTCAAGTGCATAATTTTTATTAAATCCTATAGAAAAATGTTAATAAATTATTTAGTGTAGGTTTGATTTTTGTTTATTTTTAAGAATAGAAACTGAATTAGATTTATTACGATAATGAGTTATCCTACAAAAATTAAATCTGAAAAGCAAGTCCATCCAGTATGTCAACATTGGAATTTTTAAATTGATCCATAAATGGAATAGATTCCAGTTAGGTGTGAACAGAGTTTATGTACTATGTAGAATTCACAAGATACTTTTAAAATTCATTAGAGAAAGTTTTTAAGAATAGTCAAGACATTCTTGAAAAAAAAGTACAGTGTGATATTGGTACAATGATATACTAGAAGACCAATGGATCTGAATAGATTCCTGAAATGGTTCAGGTATTTTGGGAAGTTTTGTACATTTTAGAGAAGGTATTTGAATATATAATTAACTTATTAAATAATCAATCTTGACCAATTGACTAGCCATTTTGAAGAAAAATAGTAAACCTCTACCTTATGCCGCTCACAGAAATAAATTTCAGAGTAGAAAATACATAAACATTAAAATTATAGGGCATAAAGTATTTTAAGGAAATTATAGCATGTAGATCATTACTATGGAGTAGGGACACCCTCAGGCAGGACATAAAACCTAAAAATTTTCAGGATGAAAATTTTCAAGATGATCATAATAAGAGATTGACAGCAAATTAGGAGGTAATATTTCCCATATAATAGGCAAATAATTAACATGCAGAATATATAAAGAACTTGTATTAAATTTTCATCATTTGTAGTAAGGAATCAATAGTAATGTCTAATAAGGCAAGAAATAGCAATATAAATATACTTAGAAATATGAACGTCAATATGCTAGAAAAGAGTTAAAAAGATTAAAGATATTTTAATTTATTACCTGTAGAAAGCAGTGTTTGGAAGTAAGGAGGAAATAGCTTCACTAACAATTAGGGAAATACAATGTATCATTTTCCCCCATCAAGTTTGACAAAATATTAAAAGTTAAAAGCATTAGTAATACAAAGTAATGGAAAAGGCACTAAATAATATGTATATATACCATTATGGGAAACATAGCATTATCAACTTTTTAAAACATATATGTTTTTTATTCATTATGACATAGAAAATCTATTTGAGGTCTCTAAACTGTTTATGTGCCTTAAGGGACAAAATATTTAAAGCAGTCTAAAGGACTATTAATAGAAAATTGAATAAATGAATTCTGATACATATATAATGGAAACATCCTTAAGACACCTTTTTAAGAGAAAAGTTGCTGAGCAGTTAGGTATAAAACCACTAAAACAATGCACTTATATTTCTATATTCACATGCCTAAGAATAAAAGCCTGAAAGGATATATACAAATCTAGGGAATAGATTGGAAATTAGAATTAGGGAAAATGGTAAAAGGTATTTCTATTTTCCTTGTATTATTCAATTTTCATGAAAGAATATAATGTATGATAATTGTGTAATTACAAATTAAAAGGAATGTAAAATAAATGAACATTGACATCAAAAAGCAATTTATTTGAATCATGGCACTTCTACTTACTAACATATAACCTTGAATAACTCATTTTATTTCTTATAGACCAGTTTTTCCATCTTTTATCATGTAAAAATTTCTGATTTTTTAAAAAAATTGTCTTTTAGTTGTAGATGGATGCAATGCCTTCATTTAATTTATTTATTTTTATGTGGTGTTAAGGATTGAACCTAGTGCCTCGTACAAGCAAGGCAAGTGCTCCACCACTGAGCTACAACCCAGCCCATGTTTCTGATTTTAATGTATTCAATTTTAGCTGTCTTTCATTTGATTAATACCTTTTTTTCAGTATCTAGTAAATCTTTCCAATCCTGAGAAAAATACAACCCTACTTTTTTTTTTTTTATCAGTTTTAAGCCTTTACATTTCATAAATAGTTTTAAAATTTATATATAATTTATTTTATGTTGGTTTGATATAGGGATATACTTTTGTCATTTACTGGATCTATTTTCCACTGACTTGTAAGACTCTTCATTCACACATCAAATTTCCATCTTGAGGGTGGATCATCTGGGTTTTCTCTTTTATTGCATGATTTATCTATTGTATCAGTGATACACTTTATTTGTTGTAATCACTTACAAAATGTCTTGATAATTGGTAAGCTGCTCCCTTTTCTTCTTCCAAGTTATCTTCGTTATTCTCACCCTTTATATTGTATATGGATTTTAGGATCAGTTTATCAAGCTCCATATAATATCCAGTAGAGATTTTATTTGAAATTTGAACATGGAGAGAAAATTTATGTTTAGCATGTTTGTTCTATCCATGAACATATATTTACTTTTGTTTTGTATATTTATTTTTGTTTTTCTTCTGTTTTTCTATAACTTTATAACTTTTGTTCATAAGTCTTAGGTATCTTTTGCTAGTTTAATTCTATGTACCTTATAGAGTGATTGCTCTAATTTTTCTTAAAACCAGTTTAATACTAATTGATTCTTACTAGTGTATAAAATACTATTTTTTATTCAAGTATATTTTGAATGTTTTGTTTTAATAGTTGTCTTTAGATTTTCTGCCATAGTCTATGCATAAAAGCATAACAAATGTGATCAAGTTGTTTCTTCTTTTCTTTCCTTTTTCTTTCTTTTCATCCCTGCCCCAGCTAGGACTGTAGCAGTGTTGAATATAAATGGCTTTGGTGGGAACTTTCTTTTGTTTTTAACTTCACAGGAAATGCTTCCAATATTTCAGCATTAAGATATTTGTTGCTGTTCTTTGATTGATTTTACGACATTCATGTTTTCACCTATTTCCAATATTCTTTTAATTTATGAATGGTATTGAATTTGTACATGTATTGATTTGACTATTCCTTAATTGTTTAATTTGGTAAAATATGTTATTATATTGTCTAATTAAAATTTTTTTTTTTTTTGCATTTCTGGATAAATTCAACTTGGGAGGGCAAAGGTTCCCTCAGAGTCTTGATGGTAAAGTTACAAAAAGAACAAAGTTCCACAGAAGTGTTTCACAGAAGTGAAATAATATCATAGAATCAGCAGATGGACCATCTTTCTCCCCAGATATCATTTATAAAGAAACTGTGTATTAGTCTATCACACAGAAAAGGGAGCTCTTGAACTGAAATACCAGTATTGAATATAGTAATGAGTATGTCTCTTCAAATTCTCTACTTTTCTCATCCCCCAAACCCTTGGCTGCTTGCTTTACCTCAGGATTTTGCAGGGTTAATTAACTTCATACAGTACTGCTTCCTGAAATGGACTAGCTATACCCAGAGTCTCCAGCTCCTCTCATTGGTTCTGGAAGATGTGCCACAACATAAGTCCTGGGATCTGGCTTCCTTAATAGTTGCTAAAAGGGATGACATGACTCTGAAGTGAGGGGAATGTGAACTTCCTGTGGAGAATCATTGACTGGTATTAGACAAGAGGCAAAAATAAATTCCTCCTCTTTTCCTCCCTTTCACTTGGCTATTCTGAATCATATTTTTTAATATAAACTTTCAGAGACATCCTGTAAGTCCATACTGATGAAATACCTGCTAAGTGACTACCTCTATCTTTTCTGCTTCTTCTCATGAAATAGAGTGATAATGGATTATCTTACTGTTGCTTCTTTGCTTTAGTTTGCTTTTCTTTTAATATTGCAATACTAGGACTGTGCTTTTCCATGAAATATTAACACTTAAGTCTGTCTTAGGCTTTTTTCTATAGAACCATGGCTAAGATACTAATTACCATATGTCAGGGATTAGAAACTATAGTCCATGAGTCAAAAATCTTGCCTGCTGTTTTTGTTGTTGTTGTTGTTTTATTTGAACACAATTGTGTTCCTTCATTAATGTATTGTCTTTGCGGTTTTTCCATAAGAGAAAAGTTGAACATGTATGACAGAGACTACGTGGCTTGCAAGGCCAAAATATTTACGATATGACTCTTTACATTAAAAGTTTATTGAGTCCTGTTTTAAATTGTAGACTCTCAGGATGTAATTTTGGAGTTGAATTGTATTCTTTCTAAAATAAAATAATCTGTTGATTGTGCCAAGCAGAGTGGTATTGGATCCTTCCACATAGTCACATCACAATTGTTTGAACCTTTTCTTATGATATTAGCTGTGATGAGAGGCTGCTCCAAAGATAAGATGATGGGAGATAAGCACTTGTGGCACTTAATTTATATGGGGGCAATGATAATTGTAATAATGATATAAAATAGCTTTCTGTGATGGTACTTGTAGTAATTTTCTATTACTGATATAAACTATCAAAAATTTAGTATTTTTAAAACAACAAAATTTATTATATTACAGTTCTCTGGGCCAGAAGTCTAACACAGAAGTCTTATTGAACTAAAATCAGGGTAATGGCAAGGTTGCATTCTTTTAGGTAACTCTAGAAAAGAATATGATTTCTTTCCTTTTCAGAGGCTGTGTATATTCCTTGGCTTGTAGCTTCCTTTCTCCATCTTCAAAGTCAACAGTGGAACATCTCCTGACTCTTCAGCTATCATTGTATATCTTTATGACTACATCTGGAGAAAGTTATTCACTCTTTTTCTTTTTATTATCTCACAAAATAATTTATTGGGGTCATTTGCTGAATCTTAAGATACACATTTGAGGGTAAAAATGCCTTCTTTTTAAAAAACTGTATCTGAAGGTTTTGAGGATTAGGTTTTGTTGATATTTTGAGTAGTTTTTTATTCTGCCTACGTCTTATCAGAAGTTAATTACTGATTTACCTCATCTTTTAAAGAACTCCTTCCTCTTATAGTTCTAGGGAAAACAATGTTAAAAATAGATCCAGGATCTGTTTATAAGGAGACTAAATGCATAGCTTTGAGAAGTCTCATTTTTTTAAGTTAGAGCCTTGATAAGGAAAGAGTATCACCCTAACATTTGGTATATTGGTTTTATAGGGCTGTCATAGCAAATTACCACAAAGTGGGTGAATTAAAACAATAGAAATTTACTTTTGGAGTCCAGAAGTCTGAAATCAAGGTGTTTGTTGGCCACACTGTTTCTGAAGGTTCTAAGGGCAAATCTTTCCTTGCCTCTTCCAATTTATTTATATATATATATATATATATATATATATATATATATATATATATATATATATATTTTTTTTTTTTTGGCATGTGGTAATATAACTCTAACCTTTGCCTTTATCCTCACATGACTGTCTTCTCTGTGTCCTTTCTTCTTCTTCTTCTGACCAACAGAGATGCCAGTTTTACCATTTCTGGGGGAGAAGAGTTTCTCTTTTCTGTGAGACTGTGTAATCACTTGAGTTAGTTGCTTTGCATGATGATGATTATTTATATTTGTAAGACCACCTTCAGTGTCATTACCCTCAGGCCAATAACCAGAATCACCTCTCAGGACAGCCTAACACAGAGACATAAGTCCTCCTCTATGAACAAATAGACCACACATGAAAGAAGTATAATTCCACCAAAAGAATTTAGGATCTGTCTAATACTATCAGTCACCAAGGGAATTTGTTTGGGAGTGGTTTTTGAGGGTTTGAACTTGTGGAGGCATAGAGGAGAGTTCATTTACAATGGGGCACTCACCCATGATTTAGAATTTAATACTTTGGCAATGATATTTTATCTGGTCTTAGTAATTTTCTGGGTTGGCTTTTTGAAGCCTGGACTCAACAAAGCCATATAGTAAATAGAGATATCAGAAACTTTTAGCATAGTATTAAAGAAAGGACCAGAAGACTTGGGGAGATGGTAATTTTAAAATGAATATATTCTGTTTTCCCTGGTTATTCACTTCATGACTGTGTTCCCTCTGAGGCCTAAGGACACTGCCCCTATGTAACTTAATGAGGAATATTCTGTAAATGTATATATCTTTGAGAGACTTGGTAGTAACTATCCTTTTTAGGCCTTTGTTGACAGTAGGAGACAATGGCAGAGAGCCAGTGTCCATAAATCTACGAGGATTAAATATTATGGATAGATAGAGGCCAGGTGGCAATATTTAACCATCTGGCAGTGTGGATATAAATTACCATAACAGGTGGCAAAGTTGGAGTGGAAAACGTGAACTCTGTGATAATAACAAATACATGATGATGTTTCTAGGAGCAGAATTAGGTGACCAGCTTACTTGAAGTTTGTTTGATTTGCATAATTAGAAAAAAAATCAAGAGAAGTTTAGCTTTTGATATTCACCACCAAAATGTAAAATTATTGTGTCTCATCATGTTTTCAGATACAAGTGAGTTCAGAGATCCAGAATCAATTGATTAAAAAAAAGAGTAGTCAGTTCTCTCTAAAGAAGGATCCTGAAATTCCCTCATAAGCACATATAGTAATTATAGGAATATCTATAGTCATTTGCAGGAGCAGCTATTTATTGTTTCAGGATAATAGGTATAGAGTCAGAGCAGACAGTCCTACTGGGAGATCCAAAAAGCATTGTTGTCCTCCAGTTAGGGACTAATTGTGTGTGGAACTAAGTAATCAGGTGATAAATGGAGTTTGGGCTCAAGACAAAGCTCACAGTAGATCCACTGGGTGTATAAATACACCCAACCATTTTTTCCAAATGTATAATTTGGACAGATGTGTTTAGTAACTAAGTTAATCCTTGTATTGGTTTCCTGACATTGTTATTAGGGCTATAATAGGAAGGGAAAATTGAAATTCCTGCCTGCCTCTGCCAAGATTATTTTAAGAAACAAGGTTGCACCTCTGAGGGAGATAAAAAAAAATTAGACTTGAACGATAAAATGATAATGGTCATTCAGGAATGATAAATCCTTCCTGAATTTTTTGGGTTTTGCCAAAAAACAACATGGATCTAGGTTGGTAATAGTAAACCACTGTGAAATTAGTCAAGTGATAGCTTCAATGACATTTGCCTTGTTTTTGATACTTTTATGGGTGAAGATCAGCACCTCCTGTGGTACTTAATATACACTGATTTAGTAAAATCTTTTTTTTATCTATCGATAATCATCATCAGAAAATATTAACATCAGCTTGATTTTATAAGAAGGGATAGTCATATAAGTTTACAATCTTTCCACAGATTACGCTATTTTTCTTAATCTCCATTAAGATACAATCCCGAGGAATCTTGGTTATCTGGATATTTTTTTGAAAGCACTCAAATTCCCTTTGATGATTATATAATACAAAATGGGTGAGCAAAAGTTGCAAGTGCCTATATACCTCGTAAGAGTTATCTGTCACAGGGTGAAAAATAAATCATAGAGTCAGGAGACTGTCCTGCTTGTGATTTTTTTAGATTTATGGTCTGAGGCTTACAAGGACATCTCATTTAAGTAAAAGCATAAGTTATTATACTTCCTCTTACTTACTTGTCCTCTTATTGTACTTCCTTACACAGCTCAAAGCATATGTTTAAAAGGCTAGGTAAAATGGATAATTCCTTAGGGAAATTATCAACACTAAAACCAAAGGAAACAGAAAATTTAAGAAAATGAGAAAGGTATTAAATTATTACTCCTACCCCAAAATGTCACATTTGTGGGCCTTTTGGGATTTGGATAATAGAATATAATGCTCTTGAAATTAACGCTGTGAATGCATTTTTAGGTCATCCAAATGCATGCCAATTTTAAGTAGGGCCTAGAGAAAAAGGGGCCTCTTTACTAACTTACAGCTGTTTTGCAAGCTATCTTGCCTCCACCCTACTTGGAATCCATAATTTCATAGATCTGATAGAGCTTAATGTATCTGGTAGATAAGACTATTCTATTGGAAGGCCCACTAGGTGGGTCATAGTAGCTACTCTCTATTGTAGAAACTGAACCATGGGACATTAAATGACTATGTAATCTGAGCTGTCCTTTATGAATTAGATGTTGCCATATTCACTAAGTTTTAACATTGGGTGGGAAAAATAGTATATTAAGGAGTCATTTGTTGAGCTGTCCAAAAGACATGAGTAAATTAGATGTAAAAGAAGCCGATCTGTTGTAGCAATGTATTTCTCTGAACCTACATAGATGATCTCATGGGATGAGATGGGAGGGAAACATTTAAAACCTACTAACAGAAAAATAAAGACTTTACGCCTTCTTCCCATACAGGTCCAATGATTAATTGGCACTAGCTAAACACAGACGACTACTCAATTAGATCTCCACTTAGGGGTGACCCTGAATTATCTTGGTAAAGAAAATTGTCACAGTGGATAGAGCCACAGAAATACACTTAACTGTATATTTTGTATAGAGAGAGACACAATAATTAAAAATTTAAAAAAATTCCCTGTACCTTGGAAATTTTAAAACTCTTCATTAACCAAATATAAACAAATATAAAATACAAATCAAAATTTAAGAGTAATAACCTTTAACAGTAGTAAATGCTTACATATCAGGATCCATGGTAAATAATTAAACTAGTTGCTATAAATAACCTATAGCTTTTAATATTTATATTACTGAAAACTGTAAATTAAAATGCAAAAATTTATTATTACACAAAAAACTGGAAAAAGGAATAAGAAAATAAAGCAAAAGCAAATAAAAGAGACAAAGGTAAAAGTAAAAGCAGATCCTAAATTAGTTCTCCCAATTTTAATCAACATACTACTTTATTAAGTGGGGCATAAAATATGTAACCAATAAAAATAGTGAAAAATGAAGATACACTAAATAACGCAAACATGGAGGATTTATACTATAACAATGGAAAATTTTAAACACTTAAATTACTTTACACAGCTCAAAGAATATATGTTTAAAAGGCTAGGTAAAATGAATAATTCCTTAGGAAAATTATCAACATTAAAACCAAAGGAAATAGAAAATTTAAGAAAATGAGAAAGGTATTAAATTATTATTCCTACCCCAAAACACCAGACCTAGATGACTTTGCAAGGGAAATTTGCTAAAATTTCAAATACTGGATAATCTCAGGGCTATATAAACTGTTCAAAAACAGTCATTGCTAAACTATAGCCAGTGGGATAAGTCTGACCTGCCTCTTGTTGTTCTAATTAAAGTTTTATTGGAGATTATAGTTGGAAAGCTTAAAATATTTACTGTCTGTTCAATTACAGAAAATATTTACTAAACCTTATTTCCAGTATAGATTCAAAAACAAAAATTTGCAAGTTATTTCTATGAGGCATTTATAAAATTGACAACTCAATTATAAAGATGCACAAAAAGACAATTATGGAAAATAATAGCGTCATCAAGATGGCAGAATAGAGAGCTGTAGCTGTAGCTCAGTGGTAAAGCACTTGCCTAGCACATGTGAAGCCCTAGATTCAATCCTCAGCACCTCATAAAGATAAATAAATAAAATAAAGGTATTGTGTCCATCTACAACTTAAATATATATATAAATGATGGCAGAGTAGAAAGGCTGGGCATTCTTGCTCTTCGCAAACATTGATTCAACCATAGTTTATGTATAGATTCTCTTTGTTAAAAATAAGCTAATTAAAAGGTTTCTGCACCCTCAGAGAACATAAAATCTTTCATCAAAGCCAGTAAGGAAATTCAGTATAACCTTTCACCAGAGATCCTGCTATATGTAGTACTCCATGACAAAGAAGAGATTCATAGTCCTCAGCTTTACCCACGGGATGGAAGGGCTTTGATCGTATATCAACACCCCAGCTTTTCCAAATGGATGTCCAGAGGACTGGGTTTAGTCTTGAAGTACTGAGGGGTCTGACATAATCTATAAGTCCAGGAGAGAATGCAGACAGCAATTCAGGTTGATAAAAACCATTGATTCTCTCTCTGCTTATCACAGAGACAGCAGGTTAAAAAAAAAAAAAATCCCAGATCCCTTTCTTGCCTCTTATGATGGAAAGAGTTGATCTCTGTGTTCAATTTCCCAGTTCTCTGGGAATACCTAAAAACTAGTATCTGTCTTACTGACTTAAATCTCTGAGTCTGACACAATCTGGCTACATGGGGAGAACCAAGGTGGTGGTTTAGACTGATAGATGTCATAGCTACACCGACTGGCTCAGCATAGAACAGACAGAAACCACCACTGCCTGCTTCTTTATAGGAAGGGATAGACTTATAGAGGCCCTCAGAGTTTTCAGCCAGGCTGTTGGTGAGGGAATTCTCCTATGGGAGGCAATTAGGGGAGCTTGGGAGATGAGCTTGTTTTGTTTAGTGCCAGACACCAACACAGAGATTAAAGAAAAGTAAGGAATGTGACAAATTTCCCCAAAAATAACAATATAATTCTCCTGAGACCAGCTCCAATGAAACAGATTTATTTTATTTACCTGACAGCTAATGACTCTCATAAAGATACTCATTGAATCAATAAAATTTTATGCATGAACAAAATGAAAGTTTCAATGAAGATAAAATTTTTAAGAGTGCTAAACAAATCATGAACCTGAAGAAAATAACTAAACTGAAAAAATTCCTGAGAGATGACAATAGCAGACTAGATGAAGTAGAAGAAAGGATCACACAAGTCAAAGATGGGTCACAGGAAATAATTTAGAGGAACAAAAAAGGAAAAAATAATGAAAAACAGTAAGCTTAAGAGATTTGGGATAACATCAAATGGACCAATATGGATATCACAGAAAGTTCAGAAGGAGATGAAATGAAGAATCAAAGTTTATTCCTTTGATTTGCATTTATTTTCAACAGGTTGGGGGAACTTGAAATTAATAAAAGAAATAATTAGTAGAAATCTCCTAAATTTGGGAAGAAACTAGATATCCAAATCCAAAGGCCAAAGGACACCAAATGAAATAAACCTGAAGAAATCTGTTCGGAGAGACATTATAACCAAATTGTCAAAAATTAAAGAGAATTTTGAAAGCAACAAGGAAAAAGCCGTGTTCTTCTGTATAAGAGGGAATCCTCATAAGATTATCTAGTTTTTCCAGCAGAAAAATTGCTAGCCAGATGGGAGTGGGAAGATATATTCAATGTGTGAAAAGAGAGAAAACAAACAAACAAAAAAACAACCCAACCAAGAATATCATACTTTGCAAAACTGAAAAAATGAAAGAAAAATATTTTCCCAAACAAAAGCTGAAAGGTTTATAAGAAATGCTAAGGTATTTTTCCAGTTGAAACAAAGGGTGCTGAATGGCAACAAGATAGCAGAAAAAAACAATGAAACCCATTGATAGAGTAAATATAGAGACAAATAAAAATTACTGTAACTGTAGTGATGGTAGTTAAATCACTTAAGAATAATATAATTTAAAAAATTATCAAAATAGGTATAATTTTAAAACTTACCAAAAGATTGACAATATGAATAGATGGAAATTGCGAAAAAATACTATAAAATGTGTTTTGGGGTAGGGGAAATTAAAGTGTATTATTTTTGTATACCATTGAACCTAAGTTATTATCAGGATAAAAGAATGTTATATTTTATGTAACCTCTAAGCTAGCTATCTGCACAAAGAATGCCTGTAGAAGTTACACGCAAGTAAAAGGAATAAAAGCATATCCATAAAAAATCAAGGAACTTCAAAACAAACAGAAAACAACAAGATGATAACAATAAGTCCTTCCCCATCAATAATTAATTTAAATGGAAATGGATTGAACTCCCCATTGAAAAGTGGCTGCATGAATTTAGAAAAATTAAGACCCCACTGTCTGAAAGAAACTCACCTCAAATTTAAAGGCACAAAAGCAAAAGTGACAGGATGAAAAATGATATATCATGCAAATAGTAATCCTTGCAAATGTTAACCAAAAGATTAGAGGGATGGTTGACTTCAGACAACATAGACTTTTAAGTAAAAAGTTATCACAAAAAACAAAGAAGGATATTATATATGATAACTGAGCCTATCTTCCAGGAAAATAATAATCATAAATATGCGTGCATCAAACACCAAAGTGCCTAATATACAAAGCAAACATTGACAGAAATGAAGGGAAGAAAGAAATGGCAATATAGTCACAGGAACCTTCAATAAACCCACTTTTAATAATGGGCAGGTTATCCAGATAGAAGATCAGAAGGAAAGAAAGGAGTTGAATAATACTATAGATCAAAGGGACTTAATAGATATATACAGAACTTTCATACAACAGCAGCAGCATACATATTCTTCTGAAGTACAAAGATGGAGAACATGTTAGGCCACAGGTCTTAACAGATTTTGAAGTATCCTTTGAGACCACAATGAAATAAAACTAGAAATCAGTGAGAAGGAAACTTTAAAATTGATAAATATATGGAAACATGCTCTCAAACAATTAGTGGCTCAATGGGAAATCAAAAGGAAATTAGAAAATTCCTGTGACAAGACAAAACATACTACACCAAAAATTATGGGATGTAGCAAAAATAGCACTAAGAAGGAAGTTCTAGCAATAAATGCCTGCATTAAAAAATAAGGACGATCTCGAAACAACCTAACTTTACTTCAAGGAGCTAGAATAAGATAATCAAACTAAGTACACATGTAGAGAAAGAGGTAAGTAAAGATTAGAATGGAAATAAATGAAATAAACAATAGAAAAACCAACAAAACTGAGTTGATTTTCTGAAGAGATCAATAAAATAGCAAAACCTTTAGCTAGTCTAAGAAAAAAAAAAAGGAACACTCATAAAATCAGAAATGAAAGAAAGGATTTATAACTGATGCCACAGAAATAAAAAGAATCATGAGAGACTACTATGAACAACTACATACCAACAAATTATAATCCAGAAGAAATCGACAAATTCCTAGAAAATTCCTACCAGAACAGGACATTAATAAATAAATGGTTTGAACTTATCTGTAACTAATATGGAAATTGAATCAGTAACCCAAAACTTCCTAACAAAGAAAAGCCCAGAGCAGATAGCTTCACTATGAATTGTACTAAGCATTTAAAGAAGATTTAACACGAGTATTTCTCAAACTCTTCCCAAAGCTGGAAAAAAGGGAACACTAACTTTCTTATTTAGGAGGCCAGCATTACTCTGACACAAAAGCTGGAAAAAATACAAGAAAATAAAATTGCCAGTGAGTACCTGGGATGAATATAGATGCAAAAATCCTCAGCAACATACTAGCAAATCGAAGCCAACAGCATATTAAAAGGATTATGCACCATGATTAAGTGGGATTGACAGTGTCAAGAATTCACAGTAGAGAGTTGTTCAACAAACAGATTGGGAAAACTGAAGAATATGTAAAAGATTATAATTGGGCCTTTACCTTATAACATACTCAAGAATCATTTCAAAAGAATTGAGGACTTAAACATGACCTGAAGCTGTAAAACACCTAAGAGTAAAGTTTCATGACACTGATATTGATAATGACTTTATAAATATGACACCAGAAATACAGAAAATAAAATAAGAAATGAACAGTAAGACTACATCAAATTTAAAACCTTCTGTACTGCAAAGAAAACGGACAGAGTGAAAAGGCAACAGATAGAATTGGAAAAGTTTTCAAAACCATATATCTGATAGAGGGTTATTCTCCAAAGTATATTTTGTAAAACCTCCTACAACTCAATAATTTTAAAAAAGCTGATATCCTGATTTAAAAGTGGAGCTACAACTTGAATAGATATTTAACTAAAACAAGCACACAAATGATCCATAGGTATATGAAAAAAGTCTGAATACCAACAATCTTTAGAGAAACACACATCAAAGGCACAAATGAGAGATTACTTCACATCTGTCACAATGGTTAGTAGTAAGAAAAAAATAAAAGATGTCTATTGGATATGGAAAAACTAAATTCTTTGTATTCACTTGTGAATTGTTCCATTACTATGGAGCACATTTTTGAGGTTCCTTACACACACACACACACACACACACACACACACAAAGAACTATATATGATTCAGCAATTGTACTTCTAGAGATATACTCTAAAAAAATTGAAATCAGGATCTCAAAGAGATATGTATTTCTATATTCATTGTAACACTATTCATAGTAGCCAAGATGTAGAAACAGCCAGAATGGCCATTGACAAATAAGTAAAGAAAAGAAAATATGGTATGTGCATGCAATGGAATATTCTTCACCCTTCAAAAAGAAGGGAAATTCTGCAATATGTGACAAAATGGATGAATCTTGAGGATATTATGCTACGTGAAATAAGCCAGTCACAGAAGGACAAATACTGCACAGTTCAATTTGTATAAGGTATCTAACACAGTCAAATTCAGAGAATATAAAACTGTAATGATTGACAGGGCCTGGGGGAGGCAGTAATGGAAATTTAATCAATGAACTTAAAAGTTTAATCAAACAAGATGAATAAGCTCTAGAAATCTGCTGTACAACATTATACGTATATTCAAGGAAAAGGTATTGTATACTTATAAATTTGATAAGAGATCTTGTGTACTTACTACAATAAAATAAAATATCAATGGAAAATTCTTAAATAAAATATTAGAACACAGAATCCAATAGTACATTAAAAATAGCTCATTATGATAAATGGTGTTTTGTTCCAGGAATGCAAGGATATACTATTAGAAAATGTGTTAATAGTAGATCTAAGGAAAAATATTATCATTCTATGTGATGCTGAAAAAATCTTTGAATAAAATTTAACACCCGTGATATTTCCATTCTTGATAATGGTGGATTACCTTGTTTCCAATTATCATCCCACTGGAAGAACTAGGAAATACAGACAACATATTTTTGAAAGTCTTCTTGAATGCTCCAGAGAATGACCAAACATTTGGCATCACCTTTCCCTTTTTAAATAACAGTGGCTGAGAGTGGCTGAGAGACTAAGTGGGCAAACCTATAGGATAGTCATTAACTGGGAAGATAAGCAGAGTGTCCTGCAAGATGGTCCTGGAAGATGATGGGATAAAAGGAAAGCCAGCTAGAAATCCTTGTAAACATTATCTCAGACTGTTTGGGGGATTAAATTGATCTTTTTAGCCTAATTGCCTAATAAAAACAAATAACATGGTGGACACAAGAATCAGAATAGACCAAAAACTAATAGAACAAACAAAGTAGAAACAGAACAATAGGGGATTTGAATTACAGTTTTAACACAATTTTAACTGTGATTGAAATGTAAACTCTAAATCATGGAGAATTTTGCCAGAGAAGTGGAAAATAAAAAACAAAATACCTAAACAAATGAAAAGATAACTGAACAAGTATATGAATAATACATTATTTAGGAGAGGGGAGAGAAAATTTAGCAGTAATAATATTTCAAGAACTAATGGATGATACTTTTCCACAACTGATGAGATATTGGAAATCAAGATGAATTACAGACTCAAAGGAGGCATAATATAAAGTCCACCTAGGCATATCAAAGAGAAAAATCTGCAAAGCATTCAGAGCATGGGGAGTGGGGGGGGGCGGGGAAGCAATGGGTCTCACAGCAGATATCTAAATGTAAAAATGGGAAATGAGGACAATAGAGTGATATTGTCAAGGGGCTAGGGAAAACAACAACTGCCTATACAGAATTCTCTACAAAATTATTTTTAAAAACATCAAATTCATTGTCTTCAACAAATGAAATTTGTGACAATTCATGAGTAGCAAATATGCACTAAGGAGAAAACTAAAAGACTTCAGAAAGAAAATGAAATTTATCCATTATATAAGAACAGAGATGAAGGAAGGAGTAAAAAACAAAAAGAATTGGTTAAACTGAGGCAATATTTCATATAAATAATGATAATGACTTCAGGGAATATAATATATTGAGGATTAAAATACAAGGGAAAATAGGTAAAAAGTGAGGCTGAAGTTTATTGAATTTAACTTCTAAGGCCATAGTGATGGTTAATTCATTATGTGTTGAATTGAATAGTTAAGTAATACCCAGATAACTGATAAAACATTATTTCTTTCTTTTCCTTTTTTGGTACCAGGGATTGAACTGAGGGACACTTGACCACTGAGCCACATCCCTAGCTCTATTTTGTATTTTATTTAGAGACAGGGTCTCACTGAATTGCTTAGCACCTTGCCTTTGCTGAGGCTGGCTTTGAGCCAGCAATCCTCCTGTCTCACCCTCCAGATCCGCTGGGATTACAGGCATGTGCCACCACACCCAGCAAAGCATTATTTCTGAGTGCATCTAGATGGTTTCAAGAAAAGATGAGCATTTGAATGAGCTTGGCCCTCTTCAATATGTGAATTTACTCTCTTCTGGAGCTGATATATTCTGCTCTGGAACATCAGAGCTCAAAGTTCACAAGCCTTCAGACTCTGTCTTCTACCAATGCTTCTCCTTCCTCTGATTCTCAGGCCTTCAAACTCAGACTGAATTCAATCCCATAAGTTTTTTCACAGATGACGTTTTGTGGGGTTTTGCCTTTATAACTACATGAGCCAATTTCCATCAAACACATACACACCCCACCATATTCATTGTTTCTCTGTGAAGAACCCTGAATAATATATTCCTTATAATTTCCAGAGAGTAACAAAAGTATTAATTTACATCACACTTTGATAAGTTATGGAAAAATTTTCTATCCTTGTAGGAGCACTAAAAGAATTAATAAGTAAATGTATTATGTATAATTAAATAGAGTAGGAAACTGGTATAAGAACAAATTGCTAGCCATCCCTTCTCTCCCACTTCTCCATAGAAGGAAAATAAAATGGGATAATAATTCAGCAGAAAAAATAATGATCCTAAATTTGCATATATCTAATGACATAGCATTATAGTGTACAGGCAGTGTACTTCACATAGTACCATGTTACCTGAAAATTATGCAAATTTGAACCATCTTTTCACTTTGCAAGATTCCTTGGTGTATGTGTGTTTTTGTATGTATGATTTGATAAGGCTACCTTTAAAAATAATACAAGGCAAAATGAAAAGAATTAAAATGAAAAATATTTAAGTTCACAATTGTGGCTGGAGATTTTATTACACTTCTCCCAATTACTGAGAAAATAAGCAAATAAAGACAATTAGTAAGAATAACACAAATTTGAACCACATGATTAATAAACTTATACCCAACCCTTAAAGACTACATATTATTGTCAAGCACACACAGGGAGTAGCAAAAGTATTACCAAAGATTTACATTTGCTGAATTATAAAATATATGTCAAAAATTTCAGAGTTAAAATAATATACAATATATTCTCTAAACTCAAGAGAATTAAGATTATCAATAAGAAAAACATAAATAGGAAATCCCACTAATGACTAGTGATTAAGCACCATACTTCTCAATAGCTTATAGTTCAAGGAAGAAATCAGAACAGAAATTGCAATATATTTCAAATTAAATTAGAATAAAAACATGGCATGTCAAACTTAGAGGGTAATTAGAGCTGTGCCTAGATGAATGTTTATAGCTTTTATTTCATTTATTAAAAGGGGAGAAAAGCTGAAAAATCTATGATCTTAGTATCCAACCCAGGAAGTTAAAAATATAGTGAATTAAACCCAATGAAAGTAGAAGAAAGATAACAGAGATGTGACAATTTAATTTATGGCATCGACACCTTTGGGTCTTAGGGTACTCAGCTATTTGATCAAACACTATTCTCAGTGTTTCTATGAGGATGGTGTTGGACAAAGTTAACATTAAACCTATAGACTGAGAAAAGCAAATTGTCCTTCATAATGTGGATGGGTTTCATCAATCGGATGAAGGCCTGAATAAAACAAAAAGGCTGAGCCTCTCCTG
This sequence comes from Marmota flaviventris, assembly GCF_047511675.1. Taxonomy (NCBI): domain Eukaryota; kingdom Metazoa; phylum Chordata; class Mammalia; order Rodentia; family Sciuridae; genus Marmota; species Marmota flaviventris. The sequence continues at coordinate 58,015,002 of NC_092505.1, read as the reverse complement.
AGGAAGAGAGATTCTTCCTGCCTGTCTGCTTTGGAATTGAGACATCAGCTTTTACCTGGCCTTTGGGACTCTAACGGAAACATCGACTCTTCCTGGTACTTGAGCCTGCTGGTCTCTAGACCATAACTACACCATCAATTTTCCTGGTTCTCAGGCCTTCAGATTCAGATTGGAACAACATCATTTCTCCTGGGTCTCCAGCTTGCCAACTTACCCTGCATATCTTGGGACTTGTCAGCCTCCGTAATCATGTGAGCCGATTCCTCATGATAAATCTTTCTATACAGAAATATATCCTATTGACTTGTTTATCTAAAGAACCCTAATTCAAAAAATAAGAGTAGATATTAAAGTAATGTAAAACAAAGTTAATACTTTAGCAAAAATGAGAGTTGATTTTTTTAATTTGACGTATCTGTGGCAAGTCTGATCAAGAATGAATGAGAAGGCACACAAGATCACAAATAATTTTTGTTCATTCTAGGAATGTAGTTGGCTTAGCATTTTAAGAATGTAGTTGGTTTAGATTTTAAAAATCAATATAATTCACATTTTAACAGAAATTAGGACAGAATATATGACATTAAAAATAGATACATAAGAAACATTTAATAAAATTCAACTTCCCTTCAGCATAAAAATCTCTTGGTATTCTAGAAAAAGAAAGAAACTTCTTGACTCTGAACTTTGTTAATTTACTCAAAGCTAAGAAAATGTCCTCCTTAATGGTGAATAAATAAAATTTTTCTGTAATCAGAAATGAGATAAAGTGCCTATTATGTATCTTTCTATTAAACATTGTACAGCTATTGACAATATAAATTATTAGAGAAAATGAGAAAGAATTGAAACCTTCATATGCAGCTTGTGGAAATTAAAACTGGTTTAACCACTTTGGAGAACTGCTTGGTAACATCAGTTAAAGTTAAACATGTTCATACTCTATGGACCAGCATGTACTTGATAGAATGCACCTGTTCACCAAAATAAGTTTGTTCATTTCATCATTATTACATTTATTGTAAAATGAATACATTAATTGTGGTAGTGTGATAGCTAAAACAATGGAATACTGTTTGAGTAATGCAATTGAATAAACTACAACAAATAAAATAGAAATAGAAGCAAGACAAAAAAAACATGTAATACATAATTCTTACATAAAATTGAAAAACAGATAACAGTAACCTATAATGTTAAAAATCAGGACATTGTTTAATTTTAGAAAAGAGGGAAGATATTGACCTGGTAAGAGTATGAAATAGGGTTCTGAGAGGCTTGTATTTTTAAAAAAATTTCTTGTCTTTCTGTTTTATTTCTTAACATGGGTAGTTTCATGGGTATATGAATACACAATAAAATATTTTAAAATTAAGCCTCTATTTCTGATCAAAGAAATTTATAAAATGTGAATTAATTTATATCCTTTATTTTCAGAATCCAAGATCTTATTTAATGAGGAAACACTAGATGCACTAAGAAGAAATGATGCTCACCCTCTCCATTATTTTTAACACTATAGGCTATTTTAGCAAAGCAGTTAGACTAATACAAACACTTACAGAAATAAAAATTGAAAAGGAAGAGTAAAATGTCTGTATTTTAGATTATTATGAAAACATGCCTGAAATGACTAAGAAAATCAACTTTAATTATTGTTATTTGTATTCTTGATGGTTACCATTCTAATGAGAGCGAGATGAAATCTCATTGTAGTTTTGATTTTTATTTTCCTGATTGCTAAGGAGGTTCAATATTTTTTTCACTTATTATATACATTTATGATTATGTCAAAATGAACCCCCATTGTATTATATATAATACATGAATAAAAACAAGAAAAAACAAAATGAACATTAAAATAAATACAAATAATAAAATAATTGAGAAGGATGTATACCCAAATTCAACTATATAAATTATAGTTTTTAGAAAAGATAATGAAAAGAATAGCTCATATAAAATGACAACAAAAACATCAAAATAACTAAGTATCAAGTTAACCAGAAAATAAAAATGTAGAAACTTCTTGCAAACTTCTTGTAAGATATAAAAGTATATTTGAATAAATAAAAGGCATCCTTTAGTCTTTGATTAAATGTCTCACTTTTTTAAAATTTCTGAAGTTTACTCTTTTTCTTGACTTTTAAATTTTTATTTATATTACTTTTTATTTATATATGACAGCAGAATGCATTACAATTATTATTACACATTTACAGCACAATTTTTCATATCTCGTTGTATAAAAAATACATATTGACACCAATTCGTGTCTTCATACTTGTACTTTGGATGATAATGATCATCACATTCCACCATCATTAATAACCCTGTGTCCTCCCTTCCCCTCCAACCCCTCTGCCCTATCTAGAATTTGACATTTTTAAAGTCAAATAAATATTATATCATAAAACAGTTTAAAGTTTTCTTCTTTTCATGTTTATTTATAAAACTACAAATTTCTCTCAGTAAGATTCATCTGTCTCACAAGTTTCAATATGATAAATTTTTTGTTTAGTTTTTATTTTATACATTTTATTAATGATTTCTTTTCTCATAAATTAGAGATGTTTTTTTATTTCCAAAATACTTTTCTCAGTGATTTCTCATTTTACTTCATTGTGATTAGAATATAATAATATCTAAAATTTTGATTCTTTGGTACTTAATAATTAATATTTATCAAATACCCGTTTTCTTCAGAGTTCTAGGTTCTAATGATATAACAGTGAACAAATCACCTACTTCTTTGTCTACAGTATTTACATTCTGTTGTGAAATACTTTAAAATATGATACATAAATGATTTGTTACTTTGTGTTTCAATGTGGTCAGATATGATTGCAGAGAAGTCTCCTTTTATCTTGATCCCTTATGGTTATTGAGTGACCTTGTCTGATATTTCCTTAATGTCTGGGGCTCTTTTCTCTTCATTAATTCTCTAAGTGATTCTAATACAATATTTCCTGTATCATAATCTTATAGTTATTGTCAGATCAGGCGAGGTGGGCAGAGACCAAAGGAGGCAGATTTAAAAAGGCTGCCGAATAAGAGGCTTTATTGAGATATCACTCCCAGGTGGAACTCGATCAGACCCATAGAGTGGACAGGAGAAGGGTCTGAGGAGAAACTGTGTCGAAGCTCTACCAGACTGGACTTTTATGGGGCTTACAGCAGGAATGGAAGGGCTTGGGACAGGAAAAGGTGTTTTTAGGGTCCCTTGTCCCTGTGGAGTTAGTCAAGGGAGTTGGCTGAACTCCAGGATTGGCCAGGGGGTCCTGCTGATTGACAGGCGTTTCTGCTGGCACCTGATTAATGTTCCTTTCCCACGGGCTGCTTTGTTCTAAGTCACCACCACCGACCTAACAGTTATCTCAGTAATTCTTGATATTTTGATGCTCAATGTTTTATATATTTGCTTTCTGGGAGCTATTAGTGCTGTCTTATTACAAAGCAACTTTTGTCTTTCAAATATTTACTTTCAAAACTTAATAATGTTTTAGAATAGGACTATTACAACTTTTTAAAAATTGTTTTTCTAGTTGTAGATGGACACAATATCTTTATTTTATTTATTTTTATATGGTGATGAGGATTGAACCCAGTGCCTCATACATGCAAGACAAGCGCTATAACACTGAGCTACAGCCCCAGACCAAGACTATTACATCGTAAGGCTCTAGTTTGGAAGGATTAGATTAGTCACTTTTTTCACTTAAGTGATATTTTCCAAACTTTTTAAACTATCAAATTTTCTTTACCATAATCTTATACACGCAATAGAAACTAGTCTTGTTATTCATCATTTTCTCTGGTATGTAAAAAGAATTGTTCTGAAGTTCAAATATTAAAGTATAGTATATGTGACTTCATGTGAATTTAAGAAATATCTATATAAATGCATATCTAATTTTGATGTTTTTCTCATTTAACAAATCATTAAATATACCATTTTATCTTTATTTTCTAGACCATTTTTCTTTTCATCCAATTTTTATACTTACTTTTATATTGTGTCACATATATTTATATACTTTCTCATTTCATCTTAGAATGAAGCAGAGTTAATTGATAAATGTTTATATTGAAGTAAAGCTTATTTGCCATGCTATATATTTTTTAGTTTTTAAAATTGGAACATAAATTATACATATTTATGAGGTATCTTGTGATGTTTCAATACATGTGCATATTGTGTAATGTATCTGTCTTCTCAAACATTTATTTGTGGTGAGAATTCTTTTAAAAGTAGGAAACTTATTTTCAAGTTCTAGAAAATTAGTATTATATAATTATAAATAAGTTTTGTTATGTGATATGATTTTTTATTGTATTAACATTATTCTTTATTTGAGCCAAGTTGAAATTAATGTCACAATTAAGAAAATGATTGTTTTAATGTTTTTCAGCTGCTAATAGGTTATGAAAATGGTACTGTAGTATTCTGGGACTTGAAATCTAAAAGAGCAGAACTGAGAGTTTATTATGATGAGGTAAGTGATTTCTACTGAAATATTTGAAGTCTTGTGACTTTGTGTCATTTCTATTTTTAAACTTTGTACTGTACCAGTATTTTTTTGCTGGGAAATTACCTGGTTTTCACACTTTATTTTGTTATTTGTATAAGTTTCAACTCTGGGTTATCCTTCTGAGTAGCATTCTGCCCTGACTGCCAATTTTTAGGCCCTGTTTTAGAGTATCCTATGTACTTGGGTTCATGTTACCTATGGTGTATTCCCAATTTTGTCTTATTCCTTTTCTTTTCTCTAAACTCCCATGTGTATGTCTTACTTCCTTGTCCTTAAATTCTCTAAATTCTTTAAGTTTTCCTTAGAAAACTCTTTTCTATGTTAAAAATTCAAATCAATTTGAAATGCAATATCTTTCTGTACTTGCCTTCTTAAAATAGAGATTTTATAAATGGTAACGTTAATAAGTGACAATAAGATCTTGAAATAAATTTTATTAAACATAATTGAGGATTTGGGAAGCAGTAAGCCCCTATTTATCAAGGAAGAGTATCCCAGTTGACACTTTTGGTTTAGAGATTGATTCCAGGTCATTAATTATTTCCTCCTTCAGAAGATACTAATAAAGACAAATTGTATTAAAAGGTGAAAAGGTAATTGCTTCTTATAGCTATGGAAGTAAATATGATCATCTATACTATTAAACTTGAAAAATGGGGGAAGGCAATAGGAGAAGATGGTAGAATAGAAGCAGGCTGCAAGTTCCAGCTCTTCCGCAGTTCAGAACCACAATAGCTGGAGAGAGATGCAGCAAATTGGGTGACTGAGGGAAAAGACTGAGATCTAGTAATAGACTGACAGACACTTGGAGAGATTCAGATTCTGGTTACTGGAATAGACAGTGAAAAAGAGTTCATCGGTTTTGAAGCTGCCAAAGAGGCAAAGTTGGGAAAATTGCTTCAGAAGCAGTGATAGAAGAGAAAATCAGAATTTAGCTGATACAGAAACTACATACCAACATGTGAAAAGGGCTCTACTTCTCTTTAACTAGTGAGTAGAGAGCTGTGGCCAAAAGCCAGAAGGTCAAACCTAAGTTTAGAGTTTTGGGAAAGACAAATTCTTGCATCTTCATCTCCTCCCGAGATAGTGGCAAATATTATTATGGAAGAATGCCTTTGAGGCAAGCTAAATGATATACACAGTGAGATCACTGCAACAAAAGACCACCACATCTACCACCAATCAGAGTAAGACTGGGTGCAGTCTGTTACCTGGGTGCAAGGCACTTTTCCCCACACCAAAATCTTCCTGAGTGTATACATACACACTCATTGCTTATGTCTGTACTGGGGAGGGTTCTATCTGCTGAGCCAAGAATGTTATAGCACCATCACCTTGGCTCAAGTAGGAGCTTCTGGAGCCATGGTAGTGTTCCCAGCACCACTTAAACTGTGCTGGAAAAGGGCAAGTAGAAGACTGTTAATAGCTTAGGCACATGGCTCTGCTTCATGTGAACAGAAAAAGCAGTTCCTCAGTGCAGAGACAAATCTGGGAACTTGGCCTGCAGACATTCCAGGGATGTCCTCTCTGTGCCCCCAGGGAACACACTGATGCCTGGACTGACATGGTACTAAAAATGTTGTATATGTGTTCATCAGAGCTGGGCAGGGTTAAGATGGTGAAGATAGGATTTGGATCCTGGATTTCATGCAGTTTTTTGAAGGAGGATGCCAATCTGGATGTGGGAAAATGTAAACATACATTGCTGCACCACAACTCAGTGCTGATTTAAGCTACTGAGGCTTAAACATTTCTCACACCTCCCATACCTGGTGTATTCCAAATCATGTAGTCTCTAAAAGAAGTTTCTCTGTCTTTAAAACCTTAACAAGGAGGGCTTTTATTATTTTTAAAGTTAGTTGGTTTTGCTGGTATTGTCTACTATTTTGGTTTCATTATATTCCCCTCATTATTTTTATTATATATTTCTATATAATCTTCTTTCTTGTCTTTTAGAATTAACTGGATTCATTTTCTCTACCTTTTTTCTTCTTTATCATTTTTATTCCTCTCATTTTGTCTAACTTCATTTTCTCAGTTTTTCTTTTCTTCCCTCTCTTTTTCTTTCCCTTTTCTTTTTATTATCTATATGGTTTTATAGTAGTCTTAAATTCCACATTGCCTATTTTTTTCTGTATATTATTACTATCCTTTTCTTCTCTTTGACAAGTGTAGATGTAGAGAATATTTTCCTTCAAGTTGTCATTGATACTGGTAACTAGTCTCTGTCTTCCTAAAGTGATACTGGAGGTTAAACATGGCATTTTGAACATATTGTGTGGGTACTTTTAAGGACACTGAGATATAAAATCAGTCTGGGCACATTTTAAAGAAAAAGCAGCTCACTAAAAAGACCTCTCATAACAGTGTAAGAGACATCCACCCAACAAATGCAGGAATTCCAACATAGACACATTTGAAACAAGAAAATAAGGTAGTAAGACACATCTGAAAATTCATAACTCCTTAACAACTAAATTCATAGATATCAAACTAGAGAAAATAATTGACAAAGAATACAAAAAGTTGTGATCAAAATGACCAATGAATTAAAAGAAATACTAACGAATGATCCAAGGAATATAATACTGTGTGTGAACATGCATTTTAATAAAGAGATAAAGATTCTGAAAATAATCAAACAGAAATATTGAAAATGAAAAACTCAATAAGCCTAATTAATTCAGTGGAAAGTCTCACCAATAGACTAGAGCAAGCAGAAGAAAAAATATTTTTCTCAAATGACTCAAAAATTAAATGGATAAACTATAATACTTAGGTAGTAACGAAGAAAAAATTATGAATAGAACATACACAAGCTCTGAGACAATAATAAGAAACTAAATTTAAGTTTCATAGGCCTTGGAGGAAGAAGTGGACATGTAGGGTAATTATGTAGAAAGCTTCTTTAGTGAAGTAATGGCAGAAAGCCTCCCTAAGCTTAGAAATGATATGGACATATAGGTACTGGAGACATTTAGAACTCCAAATAGACATGACCAGAAAAGAACTTCTTCATAACATATTGTAGTTAAATTACCAAAAAACTTAAAACAAAGAAAGGATTTTAAAAACTATTAGAGAGAAATGCTAAGTCGTTTATAAATGCAAACCCATCAGAATAATATTAGATTTCTTAGAAGAAATGCTTAAGATCAGGAGAGCATGCAACATGTCAAGCTCTGATAAAAATAACTGCCGATATGGATTGCTATGCACAGCAAAAGTATCCTTCAGAATTGAAGAAGGAATGAAAATGCCCCAAGATAAACAAACTAAAGGAGTTCATGATCATTAAGTCAGGGTTTCAGAAGATACAGGAATCCATATACTGAAAAGGATAAAAATAACCAAGAGAAGCATGAGAGAGAATAAATCTCATTAGACGAATACATAGGCAAATGAGAATTAGAATTAAGACACACATTATAAATTTTAACAAATGACAGTAAGTAGTACACACTTTCCTATAATAACACTGCCAATTAAAAGACAGAGATTAGCATATAGTTTTTAAAAAAGAAGACTCAACTACATGCTCCCTGAAAGAAATAGTGCCAATCAGCATAGACATTCACAGACTGAAAGTAAAAGAATGAAAAGACAATATTCCATGCATATGGAATAATAAAACAAGCAGGAATAGATACCCTCATATCCAACAACCATAGTTCAAGCCAAATTTAGTCAGAAATGACAAAGAACACTGGATATGGTGATGTACATTTATTTGGTACTAGATACTTGGGAGACTAAAATAGGAAGATTATAAGTTTGTGATCAGCATGAGAAACTTAATGAGAATCTCTCAAAATAAAATACTGTGAGTTCAGCACAGTGATAGAACACTTGCGTAGAATGTGCAAGGTCCTGAGTTCAATCCTCAGTATCACACACCTAAAAAAAATTAGACAAAGAATTTCATTATATATTGATAAGGGAACTAACCAACAAGAAGATGTAATGATTATAAAAATATATGCCCTGAACATTGGTACACCGAACTTCATAAAGCAAGTACTTCTTGACAAAAAGAGACTGATAGGCAATAACAGTGGGTGACTTTAATAAACCACTCTCACTGATAGATCATTCAGACAAAAAAATCAAAAAAATACTACAAAGTTAAATATATTTTAGGTCAAGTGCATTTAAGACATCTACAGAATATTTTATTCAATAACAACTGAATATACTTTCTTTTCAGCTGCTCATGCAACTTCCTGCAAAGTAGATCATATGTTAAACCACAAAATCAAGTCTTTCTAAATAAAAAAAAGTTAAAATGATTTTTATATTTTATTAAGTAAAAATTCTTATAATCAAATGAGAATAGAAACCCAGCATCTCAGAATCCCTGGGATATATTAAAATAGTTTTAAAATGGCAGCTTATAAGGGCCTACATAAAAAATAAGATCTTAAACAAATAACCCAATTATACTTCTCAAGGTCTTAGAAGAACATGTACAAACAAATCCCAAGAGCAGTAGAAGAGAGCACATGTTAAAGATCAGAGCTGAAATGAATGAAATAGAAAATAACGGAACAAAATAAAGTATCAGTGGCTCCAAGAGTTGTTTGTTGGAAAGATAAACAAGGGTGACCAGCCATTAGCCAAACTAACCAAAAGAGAGAAGACCCAAATTAATAAAATAAGAGATGTAAAGGGGAATATTACAAGAGACACCACAGAAATCCAGATGATCATTAATTACTATTTTGAAAATTTATATTCCAACAAATTAGAAAATCTAGAAGAGTTGGATAAATTTCTAGGGTAAATTTCATATTACCTACCAAAACAGAAACAATATGAAATAGAAAAGTTAAATAACAATGAGCAATAATGAGCAATGAGGTTAAGTCAGTAGTAAAAACCTACCCAACAAAGAAAAGCCCAGACCAGATGGATTTAAGTAGAATTTTGCCAGAACTTTAAAGAACAACTAACACCAATGCACCTCAAAAATTATTCTGTGAAAATAGTACATGAAATTTCTCCTCAAATGCCATGGGTTTCAAAGACCTTCAAACTTATTCTCCAAAGCAGTATTACCCTGATACCCAAATCAGATAAGGACACAACAAGAAAAGAAAATTGCAGAACAAAATCCTTTATAAACGTAGGTGCAAAAACCACTCTGGAAAGCAGAATGGAGATTTCTTAGAAAACTTGGAATGGAACCACCATTTGACCCAGTTATCCCATTCCTCAGTTTATATCCAAAGGACTTAAAATCAGCATACTACAGTGACTCACAGACGTCAATATTTATAGCAGCTCTATTCACAACAGCTAAACTATGGAACCAACCTAGATGCTCTTCAACAGATGAATGGGCAAAGAAAATGTGGTATATATACTCAATAGAATATTACTTAGCCTGAAAGAAGAATGAAATTATGGCATTTGCCAGTAAATGGATGGAGTTGGAGAGTATCATGCTAAGTGAAATAAGCCAATCCCAGAAAACCAAAGGACAAATGTTTTCTCTGATATTCGGATGCTGACCCATAATGGGAAACAAGGGACTAGGGAAGAATGGAGGAACTTTGGATTGGGCAGAAGGGACTGAGGGGAGGGGAAGGATGGTGAAATGAGATGGACATTATTACCCTATGCACATGTATGATTGCATGAATGGTGTGACTCTGCATTGTGTACAACCAGAGAAATGAGAAATTGTGCTCTATTTATGTACAATGAGTTGAAATGCATTCGGCTGTCATGTATAACTAATTAGAACACATGAAAAATTTAAAATCATTTATAAAATATTTGCAAACAATTCAACAAAAAATCTAAAAGATCATATACCATGATAACCATAGTTTCATTCTAAGGATGCAAGGATGGTTCAATATATGCAAATCAATGAACATAATATACCACATAAACAGAACCAAGAACAAGTATCACATGACCATCTCAATAGATAATAGAATAAGCCTTCTTTAAAATTCCACAACCCTTCATAATAAAAATCTTGAATAAATTAGGTATATATACTATATATATATATACATAGTTTTTACCTCAACATAGTAAAAACTATGTATGACAAACTCAAAGCCATGACATCATACTGAATGAGGGAAAACTGAAAGCATTTCATCTAATATAAGGAATTAGACAAGACTATTTATTCTCACCACCTCCATTTAATATGATATTTGAAATTTTAGTCAGAACAAGTAGACAAGAGAAGGAAATAAAAGGGATACAAATAGGAAAATATGAAGAATTACCCCTATTTGCAGAACAGATGATTCTATGTTTAGAAGACCTTAACAGATCTCCCAGGAGACTTTTAGAGATAATAAATTTGTCAAAGTAGCAATACAGAATCAATATACAAAAATCAGTACCTTTTCTGTATACCAAAATGAATGTACCAAGAAAGAAATCAGGAAAAGGATTCCATTCACAATAGATTCAAAAAGAAAAAGTAAAATACCTAATCATAAATTTAACCAAGCAGGTAAAAGACCTCCACAAGGAAAACTATGAAATAGTGAAAAAGAAATGTAGGGAGATATAAAAGATGAAAATTCCTCCCATGTTCATTGACAATCCAAATTATTGTTAAAAGACCATGTTACCAAAAGCGACCTACAGATTCAATACAATCCCCACAAAAATGTTAATAATATTCTTTATACATAATTACATATAGAAATTCATATAGAAGAACAAACTATATCTGGAGCCATCACGATACCCAATTTTTAAAATTTTGGTTAGTTATATATGACAGTAGAATGCACTTTGACATATCAAATATAAATGGAGTATAACTTATCATTATTCTGGTTATATATGATGTAGAATCATACAGGTTGTGTAGTCATATATGCACATAATGTAATAATGTCATATTCATTCTACTATCCTTCCTACCCTCCTAGCCCCTTCCCTTCTTTCCTCCTCTCTGCCTAACCCAAAGTAACTCTGTTATTCCTAGCTACTCCTGCTCCATTGTGAATTAGCATCAATATATCAAAGAAAACATTTGGGCTTTAGATTTGGGGGATTGGCTTATTTCGCTTAGCATGTTAGTCTCCAGCTTCATCATGTACTGGCAAATGACAAAATTTCATTCTTATTTAAGGCTGAATAATATTCTACTGTGAATATATACCACATTTTCTTTATCCATTCATCTGTTGAAAGGCTTCTTGGTTGGTTCCATAGTTTAACTATTGTGAATTGAGCTGCTGTAAATATTCATGTGGCTGAGACACTGTAGTATACTGATTTTAAGTCATTTGGGTATAAGTGGAAGAGTGGGAGCTGGGTCAAATGGTGGTTCCATTCCAAGTTTTCTGAAGAATCTCCATACTGCTTTCCAGAGTGGTTGCACCAATTTTCATTCCAATCAGCAATGTATGAGCGTACCTTTTCCCCCACATCCTTGCCACCATTTGTTGTTTCTCATATTCTTGGTAATTGTCATTTTGACTGAAATGAGATGAAATCTTAGAGTAGTTTTGATTTGCATTTCTCCAATTGCTAAAGATGATGAACATTTTTCATATGTTTGTTGATTAATTGTATTTCTTCTGTAAAATATCTGATCAGTTCCTTAGCCCTCTTATCAATTAGATTATTTGGGGTTTTTTGGTGTTAAGTTTTTTGAGTTCTTTATGTATTCTGGAGATTAATGCTGTATCTGAGGTACATGTGGTAAAGATTCTCTCCCATTCTGGAGGCTCTTTCTTCATGTTATTGATTGTTTTCCTTTGCTGAGAAGAAGCTTTTTAGTTTGATTCTATTCCATTTATTTTTCTTCTTGTACATTAGGAGTCTTGTTAAGGAAGTCAGATCCTAAGCTGACAATAGTAAAGATTTGGCCTACTTTTTCTTCTATTAGATGCAGGGTATCTATTCTAGTGCTTGAGTCCTTGATCCATTTCAAGTTGAGATTTGTGCAGGATGAGATATAGGGGTTTAATTTCATTTTGTTACATATGGATTTCCAGTTTCCCAGCAGCGTTTGCTGAATGAATAGGCTATCTTTTCTCCAGTGAATGTTTTTGGCTCCCTTGTCTAGTGTGAGATAACCGTATTCTTAGAAAATGGAAAGAAAGCATGTCTTTCTGGATAGGCAGAATGAATATTGTGAAAATGACCATACTATCAAAAGCATTATTCAGCTTTAATGCAATTCCTATTAAAACACCAATGACATTCTTCATAGAACTAGAAAAAGCAATAATGAAATTCATTTGGAAAAATAAGAGACCCAGAATAGCCAGTGAAATCTTATCAAGAAGAGTGAAGCAGGAGGCATTACAATACCAGACCTTAAACTATACTACAGAGCCATAGTAACAAAACTCATATGGTATTGGTATCAAAACTACATATAGACCAATGATACAGAATAGAAGACACAGAAACAAATGCACATAAATACAGTTATTTCAAACTAGACAAAGAGGATACCCAATTTCAAATCATTCTAAAGAGCCATACTAAAACCCAGCATGGTCCTGGTATAAAAACAGACATGTGGGACCATGGAATAGAATACAAGACACAGAAACAAACTCACACAGCTACCGTCACCTGATTCTTCATAAAGGTGTCAAAACCTTGTTGGAGAAAAGACACCCTCTTTGACAAATGGTACTTGAAAAACTGGCTAACTGTATTTAGAATGAGACTTGACCCCTATATCTTACTCTGTACAAAAGTCAACTCAGAATAGATGAAAGACCTAGGAATTATACAGAAGCTTTGAAACTACTAGAAGAAAACTTAGCGGAAACACTTCATATAAGCACAAACAATGACTACCTAAATAGTAGTCCTCCAGTTGAGTAAATAATAATAATCAGTAAACGGAAAGGCATTAAATTAATAAAAAACTGCTGCACAGCCAAGGAAACAATGGTAAGAGTCAACCTACAGAATGGGAAATATCTTTTCCAGAAAATCCTCTTTTGACAGAGGATTAAGATTCAGAATAATATAAAGAACTAAAAATATTCAAATCCCACCCCAAAAAAGAAAAAAAAAAACATTTAATGAATGGGCAAATTAAATGAATAGATACTTAAAAGAAGTACAAATGGGCAGGAATTTTTAAAAAATTGTTCAACATTTTTAGCCATCAGGGAAATGCAAATCAAGACTACACTGAGACACCACAGCACTCTAATCAGAATGACAATCACCAAGAACACAAATAACAATAAATACTGTTGAGGTTAATGAGAAAAAGAAACACTTATACACTGTTGGTGGAGATGTAAATTACTACCAGGTATTATGGAAATCAGCTTGGAGGCTCCTCAAAAAAACTAAAAACAGAACTACCAGTGATCCAACTATACTACTTCTTGGTATTTACCCCAAAAAATTAAAATCAGCATACTTTAGTGCTATACCCATGTTTATCACAGCACAATTAACAATACCAAAGTTACAGAACAAGCCTAGGTGTCTATCAACAGATGAATGGATAAAAAAAATGTTTTATAAATATATAATGTAATTTTATTTAGTTGTGAAGAAAAATAAAATTATATCAATGCAGGAAAATGGAACTGGAGAGCATCTTGTTAAGTGAAATAAGCTAGACTCATATTTTTTATGTGAAATCTTGAAGAAAGAAAGAAGAAAGGACATCATGAATGAAAAAGAGAGACTATTGCTGTAGAGGCAGGAGATTAGTGGTAGGGAAGGGAGTGTAAGGGGAAGTATTGGGGAATGAATTTGATAACTATGTTATAAGCATGTGTAAATATGCCATGATGAAACCCACTATTCTTCATAATTAATATGCAATGATTTTTTAAAAGTAATTTTGCAAAAGAATTTTTAAATTAGTGTTAGTATTGCCTAAGTTAGTAGAGTACAATAATATTAATTTACCTAGAAATTAAGTATTTATTTAGATATATAAATCAATAAATCTATCATTTGTTTCACACATACTTTTATGTCCTGTAATTTTAATAATACAGTCATAAACTTTATTTTATTGCATAACTTCTGAAGTTTTCTTCAGCTTTTACCTCTGATATTTACAAGCTATTCTTTTTAAAAAAATTTTTAAATTATAAATAAAAATAGAATGTATTTTGGTGAATTATACAACATAGAATATAACTTATTCTATTTAAGATCCCAGATTGTGGTTATACATGATGCAGATCTTCCGTGGTCATATATTTAGACACAAGGCCAGAAAAGTTATGTCCTATTAATTCTACTGTCTTTCCTGTCCCCCTCTTCCCCATCCCATGTGTTCATTTCTTTTGTCTAATCAAATGGATTTCTATTCTTCCCCTATCCAACCTCCCTTGTTTTGGGGTAGTATCCACAAGTCAGAGAGAATAATTGGCCTTTGTTTTTTTGGGAATGGCTTGTTTCACTTAGCATGATATTCTCCAGTTCCATACATTTACCAGCAAATGCCATTATTTCATTCTTCTTTATGGCTGAGCAATATCTCATTGTATACATGTACATTTTCTTTATCCATTCATCTTTTGAAGGACACCTAGATTGTTTGCATGGATTGACTATTGTGAGTGAGCTGCTATAAACATGGATGTCGCTGCATGACTGTAGTATGCTATTTTTAAGTCTTTTGTGTATAGACCAAGGAGTTGGATAACTGGGTCAAATGGTAGTTCCATTTCAGTTTTTCTAAGGAAACTTCATACTGCTTTCCAGAGTGGTTGCACCAATTTTCTGTCCCACCAACAATATATGAGAATACCTTTCTTCTCATATTCTCACCAACATTTATTGTTACTTGTATTTATAATTGCCATTTTAACTGAAGTGAGATGGAATCTCGGTGCAGTATTAATTTGTATTTCTGTAATTGCGGAGATGTTGAACATTTTTTCTTATTTTTTTGACCATTTGTATTTCTTCTTTTGTGAAGAGATATATCTGTTCAGCTCCTTTGCCCTTTTATTGATTGGGTTATTTATTTTTCCGGTGTTAAGTTTTTGAGTTCTTTGAAAGTCCTGGAAATTAATACCTTATGTGAGGGTACCGGTGGTAAAGATATTTTACCATTCTGTAGGATCTCTGTTCACATTCTTGATTGTTTCCTTTGCTGTAAAGAAGCTTTTGAGTTTGATACCATCCCATTTATTGATTTTTTATTTTACTTCTTGAGCTTTAGGAGTCTTGTTGAAGAATTTGTTTCCTAAGCCAATAGGTTGGAGAGTTGGGCCTACTTTTCTTCTAATACGGGTCTCTGGTCTAATACCCAGGTTCTTGATCCACTTAGAGTTGAGTTTTCTGCAGGGTGAGATATATGGATTCAATTTTATTCTATTAAATATGGACTTCCAGTTTACCCAGCACCCTTTGTTGAAGAGGTTATCTTTTCTCCAATGTACATTTATAGTGCCTTTGTCTAGGCTGAGATAGCTGTATTTATGTGTCTTCTATTCTGTTCCATTGGTCTTCATGTCTGTTTTTGTGCCAATACCATGCTGTTTTATTTATTTTATTTATTTATTTATTTTATTGGTTGTTCAAAACATTACAAAGCTCACGATATATCATCTTTCATACATTTGACTCAATTGGGTTATGAACTCCCATTTTTACCCCAAATACAAATTGCAGAATCACATCAGTTACACACTCACGTTTTTACATAATGGCATATTAGTGACTGTTGTATTCTACTACCTTTCCTATCCCCTACTATCCCCCCTCCCCTCCCCTCCCCTCCCATCTTTCCTCTCTACCTCATCTGCTGTTGTTCAATTCTCTCCCTTGTTTTCCACCCCCTTTCCACTCATAACCTCTTATATGTAATTTTGTGTAACATTGAGGGTTTCCTACCATTTCCATATGCTTTCCCTTCTCTCTCCCTTTCTCTCCCCCCACTCGTCTCTGTTTAGTGTTAATCTTTTCCTCATGCTCTTCCTCCCTGTTCTGTTCTTAGTTGCTCTCTTTATATCAAAGAAGACATTTGGCATTTGTTTTTTAAGGATTGGCTAGCTTCGCTTAGCATAATCTGTTCTAATGCCATCCATTTCCCTGCAAATTCTATGATTTTGTCATTTTTTAGTGCTGTGTAATACTCCATTGTATATAGATGCCACATTTTTTTATCCATTCATCTATTGAAGGGCATCTAGGTTGGTTCCACAGTCTAGCTATTGTGAATTGTGCCGCTATGATCATTGATGTGGCAGTATCCCTATAATGCGCTCTTTTAAGATCCTCAGGGAATAGTCCGAGAAGGGTGATAGCTGGGTCAAATGGTGGATCCATTCCCAGCTTTCCCAGGAATCTCCATACTGCTTTCCAAATTGGCCTCACCAATTTGCAGTCCTACCAGCAGTGTACAAGTGTACCCTTTTCCCCACATCCTCGCCAACACTTATTGTTGTTTGACTTCATAATGGCTGCCAATCTTACTGGAGTGAGATGGTATCTTAGGGTGGTTTTGATTTGCATTTCTCTGACTGCTAGAGATGGTGAGCATTTTTTCATGTACTTGTTGATTGATTGTATGTCCTCCTCTGTGAAGTGTCTGTTCAGGTCCTTGGCCCATTTGTTGATTGAGTTATTTGTTATCTTATTGTTTAATTTTTTGAGTTCTTTGTATATTCTGGATATTAGGGCTCGATCTGAAGTGTGAGGGGTAAAAATTTGTTCCCAGGATGTAGGCTCTCTATTTACCTCTCTTATTGTTTCTCTTGCTGATAAAAAACTTTTTAGTTTAAGTAAGTCCCATTTGTTTATTCTTGTTATTACCTCTTGGGCTATGGGCGTCCTATTAAGGAATTTGGAGCCTGACCCCACAGTATGTAGATCGGAGCCAACTTTTTCTTCTATCAGACACAGTGTCTCTGATTTGATATCTGGCTCCTTGATCCATTTTGAGTTAACTTTTGTGCATGGCGAGAGAAAGGGATTCAGTTTCATTTTGTTGCATATGGATTTCCAATTTTCCCAGCACCATTTGTTGAAGATGCTATCCTTCCTCCATTGCATGCTTTTAGCCCCTTTATCAAATATAAGAAAATTGTACTTTTGTGGATTGGTTTCTGTGTCCTCTATTCTGTACCATTGGTCTACCTGCCTGTTTTGGTACCAGTACCACGCTGTTTTTGTTACTATTGCTTTGTAGTACAGTTTGAACTCTGGTATCGCTATACCTCCAGATTCACACTTCCTGCTTAGAATTGCTTTTGCTATTCTGGGTCTTTTGTTTTTCCATATGAATTTCATGATTGCTTTATCTATTTCTAGAAGAAATGCCATTGGGATTTTGATTGGCATCGCATTAAACCTGTAGAGAACTTTGGGTAATATCGCCATTTTGATGATGTTAGTTCTGCCTATCCATGAACAGGGTACATTTTTCCATCTTCCAAGATCTTCTTCTATCTCTCTCTTTAGGGTTCTGTAGTTTTCATTGTATAAATCTTTCACCTCTTTTGTTAGGTTGATTCCCAAGTATCTTATTTTCTTTGAGGATATTGTGAATGGAGTGGTTTTCCTCATTTCCATTTCAGAAGTTTTGTTGCTGATATACAGGAATGCCTTTGATTTATGCGTGTTGATTTTATATCCTGCCACATTGCTGAATTCATTTATTAACTCTAGCAGTTTCTTTGTAGACCCTTTTGGGTCTGTTAAATATATTATCATGTCAACCACAAATAGCGATACTTTAAGTTCTTCTTTTCCTATTTTTATGCCTTTAATTTCTTTTGTCTGTCTAATTGCACTGGCTAGTATTTCAAGAACTAAATTGAATAGAAGTGGTGATAGAGGGCATCCCTGTCTTGTTCCAGATTTTAGAGGGAATGCCTTCAGTTTTTCTCCATTTAGGATGATGCTAGCCTGAGTTTTAGCATATATAGCTTTTACCATGTTGAGGTAAGTTCCTGTTATCCCTAGTTTTTCTAGTGTTTTGAACATAAAGGATGCTGTACTTTGTTGAATGCTTTTTCTGCATCTATCGAGATGATCATTTGGTTCTTGTCTTTAAGTCTATTGATGTGGTGGATTACATTTATTCATTTCCGTATATTGAACCAGCCTTGCATCCCAGGGATGAATCCTACTTGATCATGGTGCACAATTTTTTTGATATGCTTTTGTATTCGATTCGCCAGGATTTTATTGAGAATTTTTGCATCCAAGTTCATTAGAGATATTGGTCTGTAGTTTTCTTTCTTTGAAGTGTCTTTGTCCGGTTTTGGGATCAGGGTGATGTTGGCCTCATAGAATGAATTTGGAAGAACTCCTTCTTTTTCTATTTCTTGAAATAGCTTGAAAAGTATTGGTATTAATTCTTCTTTGAAGGTTTTATAGAACTCCGCTGTATACCCATCCGGTCCAGGGCTTTTCTTGGTTGGTAGTCTTTTGATGGCTTCTTCTATTTCTTCCTTTGTTATTGGTCTGTTTAGATTGTGTGTGTCTTCCTGACTCAATCTGGGCAGATCGTATGACTTAAGAAATTTATCGATATCTTCATTATCTTCTATTTTATTGGAATATAGGGTTTCAAAATACTTTCTAATTATCTTCTGTATTTCTGTAGTGTCTGTTGTGATATTGCCTTTTTCATCCCGTATGTTAGTAATTTGAGTTCTCTCTCTTCTTCTCTTCGTTAGCATGGCTAAGGGCCTGTCGATCTTATTTATTTTTTCAAAGAACCAACTTTTAGTTTTTTCAGTGGTTTTTTTTTTGTTTCAATTTCTTTGATTTCCGCTCTAATTTTAATTATTTCTTGTCTTCTACTACATTTGCTGTTGTTTTGCTCTTCCTTTTCTAGGTTTTTGAGGTGTAGTGTGAGTTCATTTATTTGTTGGTTTTTTCTTTTTTTGAGGAAAGAACTCCAAGAAATGAATTTCCCTCTTAAAACTGCTTTCATTGTGTCCCATAGATTCCGGTATGTTGTGTCTGTATTGTCATTTGTCTCTAAGAATTTTTTTTATCTCCTCCTTTATGTCTTCTGTAACCCATTGATCATTCAGTAACATATCGTTCATTTTCCATGTGATGTAGGATTTTTCCTTCCTTCTTTTATCATTGATTTCCAGTTTCATTCCATTATGATCAGATATGGTGCATGGTATTATCTCCACGCCTTTATATTTACTAAGAGTTGCCCTATGGCATAATATATGGTCTATCTTTGAGTAGGATCCATGTGCTGCTGAGAAGAACGTGTATCCACTTGATGATGGTTGATATATTCTATATATGTCGGTTAAGTCTAGGTTATTGATTGTGCTATTGAGTTCTATAGTTTATTCAGCTTTTGTCTAGAGGATCTGTCTAATGGCAAGAGCGGTGTGTTGAAGTCACCCATAATTATTGTGTTGTAGTCTATTTGACTCTTGAACTTGAGGAGAGTTTGTTTTATGAACGTTGCAGCACCATTGTTTGGTGCATACAAATTGATAATTGTTATGTCTTGTTGATGGATGGTTCCTTTTAACAGGATATATTGTCCTTCTTTATCCCTTTTGATTAACTTAGGTTTGAAGTTGATTTTATTCGATATGAGTATGGCCACTCCTGCTTGCTTCCGAGGGCCAAGTGAGTGGTATGATTTTTCCCAACCTTTTACCTTCAGCCTGTGTAAGTCTTTTGCTATCATATGAGTCTCCTGAAGGCAGCATATAGTTGTATTTGTTTTTTTGATCCAGGTTACTAGCCTATGTCTCTTGATTGGTGAGTTTAGGCCATTAACATTTAAGGTTACAATTGAAATATGGTTTGTACTTCCAGTCATGTTTGTTTATTTATTTATTTTAGTTTGGCTAGTTTTTACTTTTTGGTTATTTTTCTCCCCCTTTACTGAGATACCTCCCGCTGTTAGTTTTGGGCACTATTTTTCAATTCCTCTTCTTGTAGTATTTTGCTCAAAATGCTTTGCAGTGCTGGTTTTCTGGCTGCGAATTCTTTTAGCTTTTGTTTATCGTGGAAGATTTTAATTTCATTGTCAAATCTGAAGCTTAATTTTGCTGGATACAGTATTCTTGGTTGGAATCCATTATTTTTCAGCGTTTGAAATACATTGTTCCAGGATCTTCTCGCTTTCAAAGTCTGTGATGAAAAATCAGTCGTTAACCTAATTGGTTTACCCCTGAATGTAATCTGCCTCCTTTCTCTCGTAGCTTTTAATATTCTCTCCTTGTTCTGTATGTTGGCTATCTTCATAATTATATGTCTTGGAGTTGGTCTATTACGGTTTTGAATGTTTGGAGTCCTGTAGGCTTCCAGGATTTGGCAATCCATTCCATCTTTTATCTCTGGGAAGTTTTCTAGAATTATTTCATTTAATAGGTTGTCCATTCCTTTGGTTTGATTCTCTATGCCTTCTTCTATCCTGATGACTCTCAAATTTGGTTTTTTTATGACATCCCATATCTCTTGAATAGATTGCTCGTGGGATTTAAGCATCTTTTCTGTGTTGACTATATTCTTTTCAAGTTGATAAACTTTGTCTTCATTATCTGATGTTCTGACTTCTACCTGATCTAGTCTATTTGTAATATTCTCGTTTGAGTTTTTAATTTGGTTTATAGTTTCCTGCATCTAGGATTACTGTTTGATTTTTTTTTTAAAGATCTCTATCTCCTGGTAAAGCTCGTTCTTTGCCATTTGAATTTGTTTGTTTAATTCATTTTCAAAATATACTTTCATTTCTTGGACTTGCTGTCTCATGTCTTCTCTAATATTCCTTTCCATCTGAGTTAGGTATGCCTTGAGTTCTTTCCCTATCCATGTTTCTGATGCTTCTAGGTCCTCCTGTGGATTTAAGTTGTCCTGCATTGTTTGTACTCCTTTTTTCCCTTGTTTTTTCATGATGTTCACGTTACTTTCCAGCTCTATTTGATTGCTGTGTTTCTGCTCTCTTCTATAGATTTGTTTTGGTTTTGTATATCTCTGTTGTCTCTCCTTTGTGTTGGTAGACTATGCCTGCTAAAGTGGATTCCGCTGGGAAGGAATTCCGACGGCCGAGCTCCAGTGACGTCACCTCTCTTCTATGGAGGGCCCCAGGCTCCTTGCCGGGGTGTCCGAATGGGGGGGTGGGACTGGACTATCTCTGGTTGATTTCAGCTCCCAGTCGCCGGTGGGCAGGTGGTCTGCAGCCGCCCAGTTGCACTGGCAGCCGGCGGGCGATCTGTCGCCGGCGGGCGGGCGGACTCCAGCCGCCCAGTCGCGCAGGCAGCGGGTGGGTGATTGGTCGCCGGCGGGCATGCGGTCTTCAGCCGCCCAGTCGCACGGGCAGCGGGTGGGCTGTTGCCGGTGGACGGGCGATCTCTAGCTGCCCAGTCGCGCAGGCAGCCGGCGGGCGATCAGTCGCCAGCGGGTGTGCAGTCTCCAGCCACCCAGTCACGGGGGCCTGGCCTCTAGTCCCCTGGTTTCTCCTGTTAGTCCTGGTTTCTCCTGCTAGACCAGATTTCCCCTGAGTGATGCCTCTCGGCAGTTCAAACTGTACTCTGGGCCTACAGTTTGTTGAGTGTGGAGGGTGGCTATTGGGAACCCAGGCACTCTATTGTTTTGATTTTTTTCCGCTTGCCCCTCCCCCAGCGCTGGCAAGACAGTTTTCGTTTTCGCCGCTGATGGGAGGGGGAGTTGAAGGTCAGGTGTCTCTAGCTTTCCCTGCGTCTTTATGCAGGCTCTCTCTGATAATCCCTCCCCCGGAAAGCCTAGGTGAGATTTTATGCAAATTCCCCGCTGTATGGGAGATGAGCTGAGTAACACGCAACTGTTTTATTGTTGCAATCTGTCGGAGAGTGGCGGTGGTTACTTCAGCTCTCCAAGATGGTGGCCGCTGGTTTCCTTGGTGGAGTTTCCATTGTGGGGGATAGAACTGTACAGCTTCCTTCCCCGTCTGAAATCCCGAACTCAGCCTGGGGTTCAGTGAGGGCTCAGCTGGCAGGATTCCACAGAATCCGCAGCAACGTTTCTCTCTGCTTGCTGGCCGCTTCTCGGCGGCGCCCCGCCGTCTGTAGCTGCGGGGCGGGCACACACCTGTTTTATTGTTGCAATCTGTCGGAGTGTGTACCATGCTGTTTTAGTTACTATAGCTCAGTAGTATAATTTAAGGTCTGGTATTGTGATGCCTCCTGCATCTGTTTTTGCGCTAAGGATTGCTTTGACTATTCTGGGTTTCTTATTTTTCCAAATGAATTTTATGATTGTTTTTCCATTTCTGTGTAGAATGTTATTGGAATTTTACTAGGAATTACATGAAATCTGCATAGTGCTTTGGTAATATGGCCATTTTGATAATATTAATGTGGCTTATCTAGTAACATGGGAGATTTTCCATTTTCTGAGGCCTTTCTTCAACTTGTTTCTTAGTTTTCTTTCATTTTCATTATAGATGTCTTTCTCTTCTTTTGTCAGAATGACTCTCAAATATTTTATTTATTTTTTTGAGGCTATTGTGAATGGGATAGTTTTCCTGATTTCTCTTTCAGCTGATATATCTTTGGTGTATAGAAATGTAATTCATTTATTGGTGTAGATTTTAAATCCTGCTACTTTGGTGAATTCATTATGAGTTCTGGGAGCTTTCTGGTAGAGTTTTTTGGAACTTTTAAATACAGAATCATGTGATGGTCAAGTAGGGATAGTTTGAGCTCTTCTTTTCCTATTAGTATCCATTTAATTTCTTTCTTTTGACTGATTGCTCTGGCTAGGGTTTCAAGGACTATGTTGAATAGGAGTGGTGAAAGAGGGCATCCATGTCTTGTTCTGGTTTTTGAGTAGGAATGCTTTGAGGTTTTCTCCATTTGGAATGATGTTAGCCTTGGGTTTAAGATATATAGCTCTTACAATATTGAGGTATGTTCCTACCATAGTTTTTCTAGTGTTTTGAGCATACATGGATGCTGGATTTTGTTGAATGCTTTTTTTTGCATCTATTGAGATAATCATGTGATTCTTGTCTTTAAGTCTATTAAAACTTGCATCCCTGGAATGAACCCCACTTGGTTAGGGTATACTGTCTTTTAAATTTGTTTTTGTATGCAATTTTTGCTACTGTTTTATTGAGAAATTTTGCATCAGAATTAATTGGGGATATCGGTCCATAGTTTTCTTTTCTTGATGTGTCTTTGTCTGGTTTTGGTATCAGAGTGATAATCAGGATTGGATGAGTTTGGAAGGGTTCTCTCTGTTTCCACTCCATTGAATAATTTGAGGAGGATTGGTGTAAGTTCTTCTTTGAAAGTCTTACAGAACTTGGCTGAGAATTAATCTGGTCCTGGGCTTTCCTTGGTTGGTAGGTTTCTGATAGCATCTTCAATTTCATTGCTTGAAATTGATCTGTTTGGGGCTGGGGTTGTAGCTCAGTGGTAGAGTGCTCACCTAGCACGTGCGAGGTGCTAGGTTCTATCCTCAGCACCACATTAAAAATAAATAAATAAATACATAAAATCAAAGTATTGTGTCTAACTACAACTAAAAAATATATTTTAAAAAGTATCTGTTAAATTTTTCTATGTCCCCTTGATTCAATTTGGGTAGTTCATATGTTCCTAGAAATTTGTCAATGTCTTCAAGACTTTCTATTGTATTGGAGCATAGATTTTTTTTTTTTTTTTTTACGTCTATTTTATTTTATTTTTTTTTTAATTTTTTTTTTTTATTGGTTGTTCAAAACATTACACAGCTCATGACATATCATCTTCCATACATTTGATTCATGTGGGTTATGAACTCCCATTTTTTACCCCAAATACAAGTTGCAGAATCACATCGGTTACACATCCACATTTTTTGAATGTCACTTCTGATTATCATTTTTATTTCAGTGATGTTTATGGTGATATTTCATTTTTCATCACTAATTTTAATAATTTGGGCTCTCTCTTTTTCTTTGTTAGCTTTTTAAAAGTTTTATCAATCTTGTTTATTTTTTAAAAGAATCAACTTTTTTATTTCAACAATTTTTTGACTTTTTAAAAATTTTCAATTTCATTAATTTCAGCTCTGATTTTTATTATTTCCTGTCTTATACTACTTTGGGTTCTGGTTTATTCTTCTATTTATAGGGCTTTGAGATATAAAGTTAGGTTATTTATTTGGTTATTTTGGGTTCTTTTAGTGAATGAGCACAATTCAATGAACTTTCCTCTTAGAACTGCCTTCATAGTGTCCCAGAGATTTTGATACGTTGTTTTGCCATTCTCATTTACCTCTAAGTATTTTTTATTTTATCCCTGATTTCTTCAGCTATCCATTGGTCATTCAAGAATTTATTATTTAGTCTACAGGTGTAAGTGTAGCTTCTATTTTTTAATTTTATCATTAATTTCTAATTTCATTCCAGTATGATCTGATAGAATGCAAGGTATTATCTCTATTTTTTTTTTGTATTTGCTAAGAGTTGCTTTGTGGACTAAGTTAAGTCTATTTTAGAGAAAGTTCCATGTGCTGCTGAAAGGAAAGTGTTTTCATTCATTGATGGATGAAATATTCTATATGTCTGTTTAGTCTAAATTATTAATTATACTTTTTAGTTTTATGGCTTCTTTTTTTAGTTTTTGATGTGAATATCTAGTGATTGGTGAGAGAGGTGTGTTGAAGTCACCCAGTATTATTGTTTTGTGATCTATTTGATTCTTGGATTTTTGAAGGGTTTTTTTTATGTATGTAGGTGCTTCATTGTTTGGAGAATAATTATTCATGATTGTTACATCTTGTTAATGTGTAGTTCCCTAAAGCAGTATGAAATGGCCTTCTTTGTCCCTTCTGATTAATTTTGACCTGAAGTCCACTTGTTCATATATGAGGATAAAAACTCATGCTTGTTTGCAAGATCCATGTGAGTGTGATGTTTTTTCCCATCCTTTCACCTTCTGTCTATAGATGTGTTTGGCTATGAGGTGAGTCTCTTGGAAGAGCATATTGTTGAGTTTTGTTTTTTAATCTAGTCTACCAGTCTATGTCTTTTGATTGATGTGTTCAGGCCATTTACATTTAATATTATTATTGAGAAATTATTCTTATTCCCTGTCATTTTGAATTCTTACTGGTTTTTAATTTGAAATGGCTTCTTTTTTGATTGACTATACTTCTAGTATAGTTACTCTTTTCTGGATTTCATTTTTATTTTTGATTTCTTCTTCATGAAATATTTTGTTGAGAATGTTTTGTAGTGCAAGCTTTCTGATTGTAAATTCTTTTAACTTTTGTTTATCATGGAAGGTTTTTATTTCAATGTCAAATCTGAAGCTTAGTTTGCAGGGTATGTTATTCTTGGTTGATATCCATTTTCTTTCAGAGCTTGGCATATATTATTTCATGACCTCCTTGCTTTAAGGGTCTGGGTTGAAAAATCAACAGAGAACTAAATTGGTTTTCCCTTGAATGTCACTTGAGTTTTCTATCTGACAACCTTTAGAATTCTATCCTTACTCTTTATATTAGGCATTTTCAAAATAATGTGCCTTAGTGTGGGTCTGTTGTGATTTTGTATGTTTGGGGTCCCGTAAACTTCCAGTATTTGATTTTCCATTTCATTCTTAAGGTTTGGGAAATTTTCAGACATTATTTCATTGAAAAGATTATGCATTCCTTTGGTTTGTATCTCTGTGACTTTGTGTATTCCAATAAATATTGAAGTTTGGAAATTCTGTTCATGATTTTTTAACATTTTTCCTGCATGCTCAACTTTATTTCAGGATTATATATTTTGTCTTCACTGCCTAAGACTCTGTCTTCCAGGTGGTCTACTGTGCCAGTGATAGTTTCCAATGAGTTTTTTATTTGATTTATTGATTCCTTCATTTTGTGCATTTCTGTTTGTTTTCTTCAGAATCTCTTTATTGAAGTGATCTTTGTTACCTGTAATTGCTCCCTTACATCATCCTTTATCTTGCATATCAGTTTAACTATGTACATTCTAAATTCCTTCTCTGACATTTCTTCCACTGTGGTGTCAATGGATTCTGTTTTTGATGTATTTTGGTTTGTTGAAGGCAATTTATACCCTTGCTTTTTTTGTGTTGTTTGTATGTCTACCCATCTAACAGTTGATTTTGAAGCATTAGGGTTTCTACCTTGTGGAATTATAGTGTCCCTGAGGGTTTCCTGTATCTTGCAGTTTAGGGGGAGACAGACAGTAACAACAACCAGTGAAAATAATTTACAGCATTAAACCAAATAGCTCAATGTTACAATACTGAGAAACGTTGTTGTTACAATACTGAGAAATTATATGATCAGTTATTACCCATGTTGAAATCCGTTTACACAAGGGTTTACAATTTCATGTGGTGACTAAGGGTATAATAGAAGTGTTGTAGTATGTAATGATTATGAGGGAGTAAGAACAAAAATAGAGGTAAAAAAAAGAAAGAAAGAGTGGAAGAGAGAACATTAGAGGTTACCTGTTAGCGGAGGAAAGAAGAGAAAGAATTGAAGGAAATGGATAAGTGAGAGAGAAAAAAATAATGAAAATTAAAATAAAATAAATGAAGTATATCTAATGCTATCAACTTTTGTAGTCATTTGATTTTATCTTCATATTGCCTCATTTATTTCCTCTGTTTTCTCATTTTCACATCCAATATCCTAGTCTATGTTGTTATTTTTTGCCTGGAAAAACTAATCATCTTTTGATATCTTACCTTTTCAGTATATCCTTCTCTAATAAGATTAACATTTTAAAGAATAGTAAAATCATGCAATTCTCTACCTCAGAACCTTTAAGTGATTCCCTTTTCAATGAATTCTGTATTACATGAGAGTTTGGGCTGGAGTGCTTTTCCATTTAATTTACTATATCCTTCTACACTCATCATATTTCAGACATGTCACTTTCTATCTCCTAACATACCATATTTCTTATCACCAAGCCTTTACTACTACTACCATTCCTTATCATGAACTCTCTTCTTGGCATCTGAATATCAAAATTCCATTAATTTCTTATGTACTAGAAAGCTATTTGGACTGTCTGGCTGGCTTTTTGAATAATCATTAGTGAATTTTGATATTTTAGAAATCTAAGATTGTTATCAGAAATAAATAGCTATCAATTTTTGTTCCATTAAGTCTATATTTTAAAAATAATCTCTCATGGAGAACTTGACATGAGGAAAATTTTCAATTCCTGGGAAAAACTATATATTTTCTTTTTATAGATTATTACCTTAACTTTGGGGTTTTGTTTTTTTTCTTTTTCTTTTCCATGTTAAAGAAATAGTCACAGCCACTGAGTTGACCAAATATAAGTAGTGTTTTATCTTTCAAATTCTGTTACTATATTTAAAACTATTTTCTTGAATAGTTGTATTATATATTTGACTGTTAATAAACCCTTTAAGTGTATTTTTTTAAATAAAAGAGTAGGGTATAATCAAATAAATAAAGATTGAATCAGTTCACATGCCAGTTTTTCTTTTATGCATTATTTGTCATACTAATCTCTAACAAGCTGATTATATAAGCCTATTCTTTTCTACATAATTATACTTCATTTAAAGCACTTATTTATTTTGGCTTTGTCATGGCTATAATTTTTACATCTGTCCTCTCCAGTGGATAGAAATTCAGTGGAATATGATGAAGGTTTAGGGTAAGGAATGCTTTCTCTGCCTCCCCCAACTTTGGTGACCAAAGCAACCTTCAAGAAATGTAAATTGATTGAGGTTCATCAAAGTTAATATGGAGGTGACACAAAAGAATAACATTTCACTCATACCGCCTATAGAAGGGAGAAGAAAAAAGCAGAGGGGAAGACAGTGAAGAATGTTTTCCTTCTTCTGGAGACTGGCAGAAAAAGAAGTATTCGCTGCATAATAATGAAGGCCAGTGTAGGAGAAAACACAAGTCCAGAATTTCAAGGTGTCCTTACCATTCCATCAAATATTAATTATTTATTTTTATTTATTTTGTTATATATGGACTCAATGCCTTTATTTGTTTTTATGTGATGCTAGGATCAAACCCAGTGCTTCACTCTTGCGAGGCAAGTGATCTATCTCTGAGCTACAACTCCAGCCCCCTCAATTATCTTTTGATTCACAACTCATACCTTATTTCCTATATATTTAATGATTATTCTAGCCATCAGTTATCTGTAATTGTAATAATACTTAACTGTTTATAACTTTAATATATAGGTAACTTTATAAATATATAGTTATATGTATTTATCTATATATGTGTATTAAAAGTCCAAATGAGTTATGATTACTATTCATCTATATTCATCTTCCCTCTTGAAATTTCTGTAAGGATAAAAATGTTGTATACATTTGTTCTGCTTTTTTGTCTACTAGAGTTTCTGTCATTGTATTTAAGCACATTATCCAAGTCCTGATAATTTATTAATTTTAAAAAAATACCAAAGATTTGGAATTGTGTGTGACATTAATTATTTATTCATTCAATAGATATTTCTTGAAAACATACTTTATGTAAGATACTATTAGTGCTGGATGAAAACATTTTAGGAAAATGGAATAATTACTTTTAATCAAAAGAGCAGAGTAAACCTGAAAATTAAAAAAAAACAAAACACTTGCTTTAAGTGAATTTAAATAGTATGTACTAACGGCAATGCAATGCAATGATTGAAAATATGGGTTTTGTAATTAGAGAATCCTGCCTTTGAATTGTGTGGTTCACTATGAAGAATTGAGAAATTTGATATGTATTCTGAAGGATTAAATGAGATAATGTATAAAAATGCTTACCATGGGGTCTGGAACCTTAGAAGTTCTTTAATGATTTTTTAAACTGACTACTTTGAGTGGAATTAAGCCTCTATTTTCCAAGAAATTGTTTTCTGATAATCTTGCTTTTACTTTTGTTTGTTTGTTTGTTTTCTGGATATATACAAAGTATATTCACACCATTTGTTTCTTCATATGAGTACTTTGGGTAATGATGTCCATATCATTCCACCATCATTTCTAACCCCATGCCCCCTCCTTTTCCCTCCCACCCCTTTACCCTATCTAGAGTTCATCTGTTCCTCCCATGTTCCCCCTCCCTACCTCACTATGAATCAGCCTCCTTATTATTCAGCAATAAAAGAGAATAAAATCATGGCATTTGCACAGGTAAGTGGATGGAATTAGAGAATATAATGCTAAGTGAAGTAAGCCAATCTCCCCAAAACAATTGCCAAATGTTTTCTCTGATATTATTTTTATTTTTATGCAAACGGTTTTTCAAATAAGCATCCCATTATATGGGAATAGGATACATAAGATCCATAGGACATAGGATTTCCAACAAAACATTCTGGTATTTAATGATATTAAAAAATTTATTTAAATTTTCTTTATCTTAGGAGATGCATTTTAGTAACCTTTTTGTAAGTTAGTAGAGTGTTGAAGCCAAAGATAGGCTGATCTAGGTCAGGAGAAAAAAGTGTTTCTTACATGTTTATTAGTACAGTAATTTTATGTCCAAATTTTTCTTTTGAAATATAAAATGATATATCTATTCATCCTCTTCCTACTTGTTTTTAATTGTTATTAGGCAATTCATTCAATTGATTGGCATCATGAGGGCAAACAGTTCATGTGCAGCCATTCAGACGGTAGCTTGACCTTATGGAACCTGAAAAGTCCAAGTCGTCCTTTCCAGACCACAATTCCACATGGTAAGATGTTTGCTTTCAAAATAAATACTGGAGATATAGTGTCTTGACTTGAAATTGGAGGAGTGGTATTATGTGTTTGGTTAAAAAAAAAAGTTAATATGATGTGGTTTCTGATTCTAAATATCTCCATACTTTCTACAGATTCCCACATAATATTCCCCAAGTTTCTGTGTTTCACTCTTACCCATGTTTTTACTTTGTGAGTCATACTTACACAGAGACTGGCCCAACAAAAATTTTGATAATGGATGATTGATATATCTCAGAAGAGATGATGCAGGAAATAAGGCCAGTTTCAAGAGGTGAAGAGCAAGTAAAAGAATGGTATTATATAGATCTGACTTTCTGACTTAATCCATATACAACTTCATTGTGCATTGATTTATAGATTCTTCCACTTAATTCTGTTCCTTCCATTTGATTCCACTTAATTAGGAAGACTGTGGTTTTAATTATATTATCTTTCATAAATGGATATTTAGATCCTATATAAATATTTATATTGAGCTGTACCTGAGAATAAAAAAATTCAGATGTCTAAATATCAATAATTAGGGTGACCAAATTATTTCAGATATTATTGGTGATGATCTGAATTCCATGTCTACCTCATACCATTGATTATTTGTAATCATAGAAAGGTCAAAACATAACAGTTAATCAAACACACACTATTGTGAAGTTTCTGAGTATTTATTATTATATGACATTTAGAAAGTAGTGGTATGTTTTCTATAATAGGTGATCCATAGGTCATATTATTTCATGTTCCCTCAATCTACCATTTTTTGTGCCACAGTTATAGGCTCTATATGCAAAGCCTTAAATTATTGCCACATTAACCTAACTGCTTTACTTAGAGATTACATTACATTTATACACTTACTTAAAAATGCTTTTTTTAGAGATTGACATGGAAACCTTGGATAGGTATTTGCTATACATGCAACTTAGAATTGACTGTTTGCTTCTGTGATATTTCCATATTCCCTTACCCCTCCCCCAAATTCACATACCTTTTATATGTAAAAAAGTATTATGATGTATTCAATTTATACTTAATTCGATATATCATCAAAATTTAACTTCTATTAATTCTTTTTGGGTGATTGAATATTTGATACTTTTATATTTACCATGTGTCAGGGTGGAGGCTCAGACCCAGGAAACAGATTCAGGATCCCACAGGTTGAAGGAGGTGCAAGATGCAATTGGACTAGTAGGCATGCTTTATTTGGAGGCCTCTAGCCAGCTGCCAGATCCACCTCAGCCCCCAGCCAATTCCGTTTTGTCCCCTGAGTCCTTTCCATAGACAACAGATTAAATCAGTGCACACATACTCACAAGCAAATGTTTATGATCTTGACTACATATACTGATTCAGATGTTTATAACCTTGACTACACCCTACAAACATAGCCCATCAGAAGCCTCAGAAAGGGAGCCTAACTATAGCCATTTGAGGCCTTCCCTACAGCCTATAAATGTTTATTAGTTTGTGTTGTCTATAATTCTGCTTTTCTGTTGAAATAGTTCTTGTCCGTGGTGAAAACAGTAAGTTTACATAAGGATTTACAATTTCACATGATGGCTAGGGGTATAATAGAAGTGATGTAGAGTGTGATGATTATGAGGGAAGAGATGCAAAAATAGAGGTAAAAAGTTAAAGGGGGAAGAGAGAGCATTAGAGGTTGGCAGAGGAAAAGAAAGAGAGTTGAGGGAAATTGATAAGTGTGAGAAAAAAGAAATAAAAATTATTGTTCTATGAATAATATCAGTCTTAAAATGGTAGAAATGAGAAACAAAATAGGATATAGGAGTATGTCTATATTTCCTGTTGAAGATAGAGTAAGAGGAAAGGAAGAAGAGATGGGGCAGTAGAAAAAGGTTTGTAGATTCTAGAACTGGGTGAGGTTTATGCAGAGGCGATGTAGGGTGTATTTTTAAGAGACAAGAACATAAAACAAAACAAAACAAAAACCCAAATAACAATAATTAAAGAAAAAGAATAGAAGTGTAAAACTTAAAGGAAGAGTGAAAGAAAGAGCAGTAGAGTTTGGCTGTTGGCAAGAAAAAAGAGAAAAGTAAAAACAAAGGAAAATAGTTGTGAAATAGTCAATAGGGAAGTCAATTGGCACCTTTATGAAAACACAAATAACTGGGCCGAAGAAGAACTCAAATGGATCAGCAAACTTTCCTTTATTCAACAGCAGCACCAATCAGGCACTAGAAGGTACGAAAATGGCCATCAGTTACAGAAGGGGTTTGAGTTTTATGGGACACAATGATGGTTGATTAAGTATCACTGGAGACTGAGGCAGATGTGTTTTGCAGTCAGGAAAAAAGTTGTAAAAGGCCTGGAACTCATTGTCACTGGGAAAAGCTCAGAACTCAGTTTTCACTGCTTACCTTCTTTCTCTGGATTTCATTGTTTCCCAGAGCTTCATTATTTGTTTTTCAACTTCCAGGACTCATCAGCAGTGGAAAGGGTAAAAGTCCAGGGCCAGGTTTCAGTGTCCGCCTCCTCCCTTCAGCACCCATTGTGGTTGGGAAGGGATGCATGTTTGCATTTGGTAGATGTTGGGGATGAACCTGGGAAAGGATAAAAATTTGCTTTTTTTCCCCTAGGGGCCCATTGTTACTGGCAAAGGATTTATTGGAAGAGTATTAATGGTTGCCTTCCTCCTCCATCTTCCTCCAGATCAGAGAGTTTTGGGGGTTGTCATTTTCCATATCCTTCATAAGGGAATGCTACAAGCTAAAAACAAAACAAAACAACAGAAACAAGAATATATGTACAAATGCATAAATGTCCATCATTTGTCAATGAGTACACATTTAAAAAACAAACCAAAACTTAACAAAAGCAAAAACAAAACAGCAAAATAGTCAATGAAAGTTTTTTCATTGTTTTTATGTCCATTTTCTGTGTCAAACTGCCTTTCAGTTCTTCACAGCAGGATGGTGTGAGAAGCTGTGGAAGATGTTGCCAGCTTGATTACCTGAGTAATGTCTTTAGATCTGTGCTGTTGTCAGTGAAGCTCCCCAGGGAATGGATTTGGTCTAGTTTTTCCCTAGGTGTTTTTTATGATGCAGTTTTCAACTTGCTTCTGGGTCTGTATCCCACAGCATTCCTAGAGCACCACCTGTGGGAAGAGGGAGTTGGTCCTTCACCAGTTCTGTTTTTGGGGGATGCTGAGGTTTTAGGGGGACTTCTCAACAGGGGTTTTCAAGCGTTAAACTCAGACACTCCCTTCCATTCAGTTTCTCCCTGTCACTGGTTCTGTTCGCTGTGGGCTGCAGGGTCAGTGGAAGGGGTGAGTGGGACTCCAGCTTGCTCTGACCTCTCTGATCAGAATTACTCCCTGACAAGGCTGATTAAGCACTGAGCTTTTCTATTTTCTCCACCCTGCCCTGTTTGTCTTCCCCCTGCTGCTGTTCCTGCTCATGGATTCAATGCATTGTTTGTGGGAAGCTTTCTCTAGCTTTTTTGAGTCTGTTTTAGCCCCAAGCAAATCAGTTGAGGAGCACTGAGTTTTGTCTGTTTCTGCACCCCAGCCTATTCCTCTTCTCCCTGCTAGTGTTCTTGCTTGTTCAGTGGAATGAGCAAAGGGATAGAGGCTTCCTTTGGCCTGGTTTGTAATGTGCCCAAGCAAAATGGCTTCATTGCCAGAAAATATCTGTGCCAGAGATTCTTCTAATTCTCTGGGCTCACTTTAGATCTCCCGGTTGGTCTGCTGGATTCATTTACAGGTTCTGGCCTTGAATTCGCAGATCTAAGCACCTGGTTTGAGTTTGCACCACTTTTACATGGAGGTATTTGCTGCTCACTGTGGGCAGCTGGCTGGCCATGCCTTTTTGCATACTAGTATGTTTGGCTGATAGCCTCTGGGTTCACCCAGGGCTGTCTGCACCTCAGATCCTGGGGTTCCCCAAGCCAAAATATTACAGCACTTGTAGATCTTTTCAAATCTTGTATTCTACCCACCGCCCTGCCCCAGCTCAGCTCCTGATCTGCTCCTTAGCCTTGTCTGGTGTACTCCAATTTTTCCAGCATTCAAGACGTTCTGTCCAATATTGATTATCTATGGATCTATGGATACTCAATATTGAGTGTGCATAAAAAGTGTTTTTTATCCCCATTTAACACATTGTTGATTATATCCCAAGTCACAGAGCTGTGAGAACCTCCACTTCCCACTAAACTGCCATCCTGTTATGATATTAATTCTACAAAATTTACTGAGATTTGTTTTATCATTAGTGCATAGACAGTTACCATAGCATTACAAATGTGCTTGAGAAGAATATACATTTCTTAACTGTTATATAAAGGTCAAATTTGAAATTGTATTTTGCATGGTTTAAATCTTTACTAATTTTTAGTTTTGTATTTAAATTTTGAAAGAAGTGATATGATGTATTTCCCATATAATTCTGTTCATTTATGTTTATCTGTTTATTTTTTAGACTTACAGATAAAGGTGGTTGATAACATTTATCAGATTCTCTGTGATTTTACTGATGGTTGTCTAGTGCTACCAATTTCTGAGACTCTGGTATTAAAATTTCCTCATAATATTACAGAATTGCCTATTTCTAACTTTAATTCTACCTTTTTAAATTCATATATCTTAAGGTCTTGTTTTTAGTTTTTTTTTTTTTTTTTTTAGGTCTCCTGTAGAGAGCATATAATTGGGTCTTCTGCTTTTATCTAGTCTTAGTGCGAGAATGTTTAGATTTATTATCTTCTGTTGGTTCTTTCCTGTTGATTTTGTCTGTTTTCTCCTTTTCTGCCTTCTTTTGGATTACTTGAATATTTTTATCAGAATTTCACTATAATTTACATATAAGCATTTTATCCTCCTTTTTTTTTATTGCTGGCTCCCAGAATTACAAGTATAATTCCTTAAATACTGGAACATTTAACAAAAATATAGTACTCTTATAACTATATAGATCTATTTATCTTTCTCCCACTGCCCTTCATGCTCTAGTTATGATACATTATACCTAAATATATTGTTATAACTAGTGCATTAAATAGTCATGTGCATTTTCAATTAAAGGAAAAATAGCCTTTTAATTTTGATTATCATTTTAATTTGCTCTGGAAAATTATTTAGCATTTCATGTATATCTGGTAGAAACAAATCCATTTAGCTTCCTTAATCTGAAAATTGTCTGTTCTTTTCCTTCATTCTTGAACTGTTTTGCGAGATTTACATTTTTGAGCTGACTCTGTGTGTTTATGTGTGTATGGGTTTTGCATTGTTTTCAAAGTGACGAGCACTATAAAGGCTTTCCACCATTTTATAGCTCCCATACTTTCTGAATGAAGAATCTTAAGTGGTTTTAATTTTGCATTCTCTGTATACGATGTGTCATTTTTCCTCTGGTTGTTTTCACACAATTTTTTATATATTATTTTATTTTATTATTATTTTATTTTATTTTATATTATTTTATTTTATTATTTATATATCTTCCATTTTCAATCGTTTACCTGTACTGTGCCTAGGGCTTGCTTTCTACAAATATACTCTGTTAAGGGTTCTACTGAGCTCCATAAGCCTATAATTTTATATCTTACACAAAGATGAGGAACTTTTCAGCCATTTATCTTTTTAAATATGTTTTTCTGCTTCATACTTCTTTCTGGAATATTAGTCTCTGTAGAAGTTTTGGCGTTACTACACATTTCTGGCCTCTATCTATCTATCTATCTATCTATTTTTGTCATTCTTTTTTCCTCTGAATTTTGGATTGCATAATTACTCCTATTGATTAATTATTAACTCAATTTTCCTCTGACATCTGTACTCTGCTATTAAGCCTGTTAATTTTTTATTTCTGATAATATTCCCATTTAATACGTTTTTACATTTTATATTTCTCTGCTAATATTTCCTTTTTTATTAGTTTTGAACATTTTACTTTCCTTGAAGCATTGAAATTAGTTTGAATATTATCTTTATCTGATAATCTGCTTTACCATGAAGTTGAACACTATTCATAAGAATGGCTAACATTTTCCTATCTTCCCATAGTTAATAATTTGGATTTTATCTTACATAATATAAATGTTGTATATACTCTAGAATACATTTTTGTTGCCCCCCTTGTTTTCTCTTGTATGTATTAAACTAGGAAACCATATGTAGATGTAATTCATAATTTTTCTAGAAGTCAAAAAGTTCTCTCCTGAAAAGTTATAATTGGTCTGAAGCTCATGTTAGACAAGGGTGGGCTAAAAGGAAAACAACTAAAGCTAATGAGACTGAGTTAGCATATGTCTGACTTGAGTTTAGCACTGTAATGACAGTACTCTTGGAGACATAGCTGCAGACATTGATGTTCTTTCACAATAAATTGTAATAATTTCAAATGTGTTTTCTTCAATTATAGTGCCCTCAATTAAACACACACACCCCACATTTCTAAAAACATGGTATTAAATATAATCTTATAAAAATGCCTAAGTTACAAAATTATTGCTCAGAAATGGGAAAGGGGTGTCTACAAGGACTACTTTTATTAAATATTTTCCTGGAAATACTAGTCAATGTGTAATTAGACTTGAAAATGAAATATGATATTTAAACATTTAGAAAGAGGATTCAAAAGTATAGCTGCTTTTTAGTGTAATTGTATGACTAAAAAAATAAGAACTAATTAGGAAAATTATTACATATAACTTTAGAATTCTGTATTGAAACAAAATCTAATGGGTATTTAAATAATAGCACTATAAATAACAATTTATTTTTATTAGAGCATTATATTATACATAGTAGTTGGGTTCATCCCAACAAAATCATACATGCGTGGAATTCAGTTTCAGTTACAATATCCCCTATTTCCTTCTTGTCTCCCTCCTACTTCTCCTTCTTCAATGCTATTAGGTTTCCTTACACTTCTTTATTTATTTGGTACTGGGGATTGAACCCAGGGGCACTCAACCACATCCCCAGCCCTATTTTGTATTTTATTTACAGACAAGGTGTCACTGAGTTGCTGAGTACTTCACTGTTGCTGAGGCTGGCTTTGAACTCATAATCCTCCTGCCTCAGCCTCCCATGCCTCTGGAATTCCAGGCATGCGCCACCATGCCTGGCTTTATTAATTTTTGGTTGGTTCTTTTTACTTATACATAAATGTAAAATTCTCTGCGGTATATTTATATATGCACAGAGCATGATGTTTTAGGAATTCATTCTGCATTTCCTCACCTTTTCTGTTCCTCCCCTTAGCCCCTAGATCATCTTCTACACTATTGATCTTCATCATATCTTCATGATATCCCAGTCTTTCCTCCTCCTTTCATTTATTTTACTGTAAATTCCACATATGATAGAAAACATTCTACTTTTAAATTTCTGGGTCTGGCTTATTTCACTTAGCATGGTATTCTCCATTTTCATCCATTTACTAACAAATGCCATAATTTTATTCTTCATTATGGCTGAATAGAGCTCCATTGTGTATATATACCTGTTTCTTAATGCATTTGTTTGTTGATAGGCATCTGTGTTGATTCCATAATTCAACTATTGTGAATTGTGCAATTAAACATTGAAGGAACTGCATCATTATAGTTTGCTGATTTTAGATCTTTTGGACATATACCAAGAAGTAGGATAACTGAACCTTGTGGTGGTTCTATTTCTGTTTTTTTAAAAATATTTTTTAGTTGTAGGTGGACACATTTCATTTTTTTAAAATTAATTTATTTTTATGTGGTGCTGAGAATGGAACCCAGTTCCTCACCCATACTAGGCGAGAGCTGTACCACTGAGCCACAACCCCAGCCCCTATTTATGTTTTTTTGAGAGAGTTCCATAGTGCTTTCCAGAGTAGCTGTAGTAATCTGCAGTCCCACCAACAATGGACAGTGTTACCTTCCCCTGTACATCCTCACCAGAATTTATCATTGTTTGTATTCTTGATAATTGTCATTCTGACTGGAGTGAGATGAGATCTAGTGCAGTTTTGATTTTCATTTCTCTGATAGCTAGAGATGTTGAATATTTTTTCATATATTTATTGGCTATTTATGTTTCTTGTTTTGAGAAGATTTTGTTGTTCTTTTGACATTTATGGATTGAGTTATTTGGTTTTGTTGTTGTTGTTTTGGTGTTAATCTGTTTGAGTTCTTTCTATATTGAGGATATTTATCCTCTGTCGGAGCAGTAGCTGGCAAAGAGTTTCTCCCATTATGTATGTTTTCTCTTCACACTCTTAATCATTTTCCTTGCTGTACAGAATTATAAAACAGTTTTAAGTAATAGCACCCATAAAAATATATGGGGGTAAACCTTAAAGTAAGTATGAAGTATTATTTCTACTAAGGAACATAAACTGCAAATCTTGAGTAAATGAAAAGCATACTCTATATGTGAATATATATGTTGAATATTATAAAGATGTTAGTTACCCACAAATTCACTTTTTTCCCAGGGAAAATTATAGTGATTTTTTAAAAATGAAATGAGCTAATATGTAGCAAGAATAAATTTGAAAATAGGCAAATTATTCAAATAAGGAGTAATAGTCAATTATAGGTAGTTTGGAGAGTTACAATTCTTACCAAAATGAGTAGAATACTGAATGTTCTTAAACTTTTTAAAGAAAGCATTTTCATTCATGATAGCTATTTTTAAAAACCATATAATACCTACAAAAAACTTAACCAAGGAAATGAATGACCTCTACAATTAAAATGACCAAAAAAGGAATAAATAGAAGAAACACACAAAATGTAATGACTTCCCATGTTCATAGATTGCAAGAATTAATGTTGTTAAAAATGTCCATACAGGGCTGTGGCTATGGCTGAGCAGTAGTGCACTTGCCTTGCATGTGTGAGGCACTGGGTTAGATTCTCAGCACCACATATAAATAAATAAATAAAGGTCTATCAACAACTTAAAAAAAAAATGTCCATACAACTCAAAGTGATTTACAGATTAAATAACATTCCTATCCAAATACTAATAATATGCTTCTCAGAAATAGAAAAAACAATTCTAAAATTTATATGAAAGCACAAAAACTCCAAATAACTAAAGTAATGTTGAACAAAAGGAACAGTCAGCTAGAGGCCTTGCAACATCTGATCTCAGGACATATTATGGAGCTGAAGTAACCAAAGCGGCATAGTACTGGCCTAAAAACTAAAACATTGATCTGTGGAATGGAATATAGAAATCTTGGAAATAAATCCAAATATCTGCAGTCAACTGATTCCAGGCAAAGGTGCAAAACAAAAACATAATGGAGAAAGGACAGCCTCGTCGATGAATGGTGCTGGAGAAATGGGATATCCATATGCAGAAGAATGAAATTTGACCTCTCTCTCTCATCATATTCAAAACTCAACTCACATGGCATCAAAGATCTAACTATAAGAACTGAAACTACAAAATTACATTAATATAGGCAATGATTTTTAAAATAATACCCCAAAAGTGAAGGCAACAAAAGCAAAAATAGACAGATTACATCAAATTAAGAAGCTGTTGTGTAGCAAACCAAATAATCAACGGAGTGAAGAGATAAACTACAGAATGGGAGAAAATACTTACAAACTATTAATATAACAGGAGATTAATACCTAGAATACATACAGAACTCAAAAAATGCAACAACAGGTAACAAATTAATTTTTTTTTAAAAAATGGGCAAATTATCTGAATTGATATTTTGCAAAAGAAGGAATAAAAATAGCTTGGTTATAAGTACACACACAAGAAGTTCAACATTACTAGCTATCAGAGAAATGCAAATTATAATCACAATGAGATAATATCTCACCTCAGTCAGAATGACTATTACCAAAAAAAAAAAAAAAAAAAAAAAGCAAAAAATAACACGTTAGAGAGAATGTGGCAAAAGAGGAACTCTTATCTACTACTAGTAGAAATATAAATTAGTATAGCCATTGTGGTGAGCAGTGTATAGATTCCTCAGAAACCCAAAAATAGGTCCACCATGTGATGCAGTTATCCAGCTTCTGAGTGTATATTCAAAGGAAATGAAATCAGTCTATCAAAGAGATACCTGTACTCCCATGTTTCTTGTTGACAATAATGAAGACATGGAATCAATCCAAGTGTCAATCCATGAGTGAATGAATAAAGAAAATACGGTGTATGTACACAATGGAATATTATTGTTTTAGTCATCTTTCTCACTGTTGTGACCAAAAGACCTGTCAAGAATAATTAAAGAAAGAAAAGTTTATTTGGAGGCTCACAAAGTTTCAGAGGTCTTAGTCCATAGACAGTTGGCTCCATTGTTCTAGGCAGAAAATATGGCAAAACATCGTGGCAGAAAAGAGTAGTGGAGAAAAGTGACTCAGGATATCATACCAGACAGCAGAGAGATATTCCCTTCACCACAAACTATACCCCCAAGTCACGCCCCCAGTGACTGGCTTACTCCAGCCACACCCAGCTTTCTTATAGTTACCATCCAGTTAATCCCTATCAGAAGATTAATGCATTATGTTAAACCTTTCATAACTCAATCATTTCACCTCTCAACTTTCTTGCATTGTCCCACATGTGAGCTTCTGGGGAACACCTAATATTTAAACCATAACAGTTATTCAGCCATAAAAAGAAAAAAGTCATTGAGTTTCTTCACTTTATAAATAATATTTTCCATCAAATTTAGGAAGTTTTTAGCCATTATTTTTAAAATGATTTTCTGTTTCTTTCCTCACTTTTTGGTACTACCATTATGCATATGTTGGTGTGGTTAATGATATTCTAAGACAGTCCTTCATTCTTTATCTACGATGTTACAATAATCATCTTCTTGTATTTCCAGCATCAGTCACTGAAAAATCTCAATTTTCTCTGTTAAATGAAGTCATATTTATGTTCTGAAACAGTACTTTACACACATCACTCCCAATTTGAAAGCTTCTTATAACTCTTCATTTTCTATATTGAGGTTCAGTTGTATAGATTGCCACTAATTGGCTCTTTCGTATTTCTTTGGCATTGTTTACACTAGTCCCTTAAGACTAATCGTTTAATCTAACAAAACTTACTATTCATAAAGCTGGAGTTTTAATTTCAACTTCTATTATACTTTCTTATCACCCATTTGCTTCTGGTACCTAATATTATAATTTTAATACTTATTTTGTTTAATCTATGTATTCTAAGCAGTTGAGAGTTTAGTTATCTCTACCATTATTTAATACTCAGCATAAGGTATACCAACAGGTAGAATTGTGGTTAATGTTATTTTATGCAATATGACACTTAAGCATGTTTTAATTACTAGCAATGAATATAATCAAAGCAGGAAACCTTACCCAAAATACATTGTTGGAGTTGGAAATTGAAGTAATATACTAATTAAATACTTACGTAATTAATCTTTCCTATTGAAATTAGTTTATGATACTGATGCATTTTGATTGAAAAACAATATTTGGTGTACATTTATAAACAACTGCAGATATCCTGTTTTGTTCAATTAATGACTTGGTAATTTAGAGAAGTAGTGGATGAAAACAAATATACAAGCTGGGGAATGGGTCCTTCTCCATTCCTATTTCATTATCAAAACCAGTAATCTGCCAACCATTTGTTCTTAAGACCACTGTTCAGATTAAGTCTCTGGCCAAAATCTATCACCTTATAAAATTTCATGATCTACGTACAATGTCTGCAATTACATTTTATGTATAATACAGATACTTACCTTTTTTTAACACAGTGAATAGTTACGATCAATTTTATATTATTGGTTGCTTGTTATACTTGACATGGGATACAAGGATAAAAAAAAAAAAGAAAATTTCAGAAAACTTGCCATGGGGAAAAGAATGGCTTATTGCATGCTGATTCTTTGCCTCTTAAATTAGTTGAATAAATTATCTTGGCTTTCCATTTGGATTTGTCTGTGCCATTCTTAAACTATACTGAAAATTTAAATATACATGCATGTATAAGAGTTTCTGTATAAAAGTTGTGTCTTTCTGTATAAGAGTTATGTCTGTAAATAATGTAATACAAGAATAAATCAGGGCAATTATTGAAAATAAAAAGCAAATTTAGCATTCCAAAAAATATGTCAAATTTCTCAAAATGAGGCATAAATTAAACCAAGAGAATAATTAGATAAGTATGTTGTATGCATATGCTGCTTTTATTTTGATTCATAGATTAAATGACATAATTATTTCCATATAAGAAACTATTATTTTTGTTTTGTATAAATAAAATACATCATTTATATATTTCTAAATTATGAAATATGTGTTCTACATTTATTATCTAGTAGACTTTTCTTTACATGAATTTGATGGAAATGGGATGATTTTGAATATCTATCATATACTTTACAGTGAAAATCTTTCAGTATATGAAGGGAGTTTGCTTACATTAGAAATAGAATATTAGCTTATATTAGAAATAGAATACAACAGACACTAGTATTGCTGTATGTATAAATGTGGCTGTATAACCAATATGATCCTGCAATCTGTACACATGGAAAAATAAGAATTCATACCCCATTTGAATCAAATGTATGATATGTCAAGATCATTATATTGTCTTGAGCAACCAATAAAATAAAAAGAAATAGAGTATTGGGCCCAGAGTACATTTTCATAGTAAGACATTTCATTTTTTGGATAAGTACATGTGTTTGTGTCTTCAGTTCTAAACTTACTTTTGTAATATTCAAGCATGGTAAATTAAAATAACTTGATAAGAAACTAGTTTTATATCTGCAGAATTTTATAAAGTACAATAGTTGGATAACTTTATAAATAACTGTTGATTTTGTAGAAGTCAATTGTTACAATCTAGAAGTTATTTACAAGTTTAATAGAAATATTAGGCTATATAGACTTCTTTATTGAATTATGATGAAGATGCAGTTATATATCATTCACTTTTCTTTATATACCATTAAGTAAAATTTTAAAATTCTTATGGTTGAATAAAGTTTAAATTACTTTTAATAAGATTCTTTTTTGTTTCCTTAGGAAAAAGTCAAAGAGAAGGAAGAAAATCTGAATCTTGTAAACCAATTCTTAAAGTAGAATACAAGACCTGCAGAAACAGGTATACATTTTTGCTTTGAGGAATATGGAAATATATATATAAGGAAAAGAGAAAAAAAATGCAGATAACCTTTTATGTCAATGTATTATTTAAAGTTATACATAATTACATATATAGTAATGGGCTAAATCCTTTACATTAATAAAAAATGATGTGGTTTAGAAGGCATATCTATGATTATCATTATTATTAATCATAATAAGTATTAGTTATTTAAAAATTATGAGTATTTATGATAATTATATACATTAATTTTAATAATTGAGGACTTTTTTCATGAAAATTGCATTAACAATATTTATAATCAGAAGCTATACACATACTGATATTGTTTACAAAAGTAAACATAACCAGACCTCTGAACTTTAGGATTTTGAATTTGGAAAGATTATATAGACTGGGAAGGATAGTTACGAGTATTACCATAATTAACAAGTATCAAATTTTAAGATGTAGAAGATAAAAGAATAATATTTAACAAAATTTGATTTTATATTTATAGCAGCTATATCCTATACTTCAGCAGTTTTTCGTTTAGTTGAAATAGTCAATAGTGACAGTATTCTTACCAAATACTACCATAATTAACTTTTCTTAAACACTATCTTAACTGTATATTAGATAATCATACTTTATATTGGATATATATGTGATCACATTAGAATTCTTATAGCATC
The DNA here is from genome assembly GCF_047511675.1 of Marmota flaviventris. Taxonomy (NCBI): domain Eukaryota; kingdom Metazoa; phylum Chordata; class Mammalia; order Rodentia; family Sciuridae; genus Marmota; species Marmota flaviventris. The sequence goes on along the minus strand of NC_092505.1, from coordinate 57,971,099 downwards.
ATAAATCTATTTCATGTTTTTATACCTATTTTCAATTATTAATAGTATAAAATCATGATATTTTACAGCAATTACTTTATTTTTAAATTTTTTTATTAGTTTTAGTTATATATGAAAATGACAGTAGAATATTCCATAACATAATTATAAAACCATAGAATTTAATTTGTTCTAATTCAGTTCCCAGTACTACCCCTTCCCTTCCCTTCCTCACACCCCTGTTCCCTTCCCTCTAGACTCTACTGATCTTTCTCTCATTTACTAATTTTTTTTTCTTAAATTAGTGTCTTGTAGACATGAGATTCGCTGTGGTATATTCATATATGTACATAGGAAGGTTAGGTCAGATTCATTCCACTGACGTTTTCTATTCCATCCCTCCTCCCTTTCTTTCATTCCCCTTTATATAATCCTCAGATTTTACTTCTCTACTTCTCTTCTTTTTGGATTACCTTTTGCCTTTAACTTTCAGGGATTGCTATTCCACTTGCTATTTCACTTAGCATGATGGTCTCCAGTTCCATCAATTTACCAGCAAATACCATAAAGTCATAAAAAGTTAAAAATCTGAGTAATACTCCATTGTGTATATATACCCCAATCTATTGAAGGGCACTAGCCATTATGAATTGTGCTGCTATAAACATTGATGTGGCTGCATCACTGTAGTATGCTGACTTTAATTCCTTTGAATATATACCAGAGAGTGAGATAGCTGGATCGTATGGTGGTTCCATTCCTAATTTGTTGAAAAATCTCCATACCGCTTTCCCAGAGTGGTTGTATTAATGTGCAGTCCCACCAACAATGTATGAGTGTACCCTTTCCCCACATTCTTGCCAACATGTATTGTTACTAGTATTCTTTTTGAGGTTGTTCTTTTTAGATATACATGACAGTAAAGTATATTTTGACATATTATACATATATGGAGTATAAATTCCCATTCGGTGGTCATACATGATATGGAATTACACTGGTTGTGTATTCATGTATGAACATAGGAAAGTCATGTCTGATTCATTCTACTGTCTTTGCTATTCCTATTCTCCCTCTTTTCACTTCATTCACCTTTGTCTAACCCACTCCAATACCCTTCTTATTGTGTGTTAGCATCCACATATCAGAGTGAACATTCAACCTTAATTTTGGGGGATTGGCTTATTTCACTTAGCATGATAGTTTCCAGTTCATCCATTTACTGGCAAATGCTGTAAGTTCAGTCTTCTTTATGGCTGAGTAATATTCCAGTGTGTGTACATACCACATTTTCTCTATCCAGTCATCTGTTGAAGGGCATCTAACTTAGTTATTGTGAATTGAGTGCTATAAACATTGTTGGGCTACATCACTGTAGTAAGCTGATTTTAAGTCCTTTGTATATATATTGAGGAGTGGGATAATGGGTCAAATGGTGATTGCATTCCAAGTTTTCTGAGGAATCTCCATACTGCTTTCCATAGTGGTTGCACCAATTTGCAGTCCCATCAGCAATGCATGAGTATACCTTTTTTCCCCCACATCCTCACCAACACTTATTGTTACTTTTATTCTTGATAATTGCCATTCTGACCGGAGTGAGATTGAATCTCAGTGTGGTTTTAATTTGCATTTCTCTAATTGCTAGAGACGTTAAACATTTTTTTTCATATATTTGTGAACATTTGTATTTGTTCTTTTGAAAAGTGACTGTTTAGTTTCTTTATTGATTGGGTTATTTGTTTTTCTTGGTGTTAGATTTCTGAGCTCTTTGTATATCCTGGATATTAATGCCCTATCTGAGGAGTAAGTAGCAAAGATATACCCCCATTTTGTAGGCTGTCTCTCCATGCTCTTGATTGTTTCCATTGCTGTAAAGAAGCTTTTTAATTTGATGCCATCCCATTTATTGACTTTTAATTTTGCTTCTTAAGCTTTAGGAGTCTTATTAAGGAAGTCAGTTCCTAAGCCAACATGTTGGTATATTGGGCTTACATTTTCTTCTAGCAGGTGCCAGGTTTCTGGTCTAATTTCTAGGTTTTTGATCCACTTTGAGGTGAATTTTGTGCAGGGTAAGAGATAGGGGGTTCAATTGCATTCTAATACATACGGATTTCCAGTTTTCCCAGTACCATTTGATACAGAGGTTATTATTTCTTTAACATATGTTTTTGGCACATTTGTGTTGTATGAGATAACTGTACTTACATGGGGTTTTCTCTGTGTCTTCTTTTCTATTCCATTGGTCTTCATGACTGCTTTGGTGCCAGTACCATGTTGTTTTTGGTACCATCTCACTGTAGTATAACTTGAAGTCCCATATTGTGATGCCTCTTGCTTTGCTTTTCTCTACAAGGATTGCTTTGACTCTTCTGGGCCTCTTATTTTTCAAAATGAATTTCATGACTTCTCTTCCTATTTCTATGAAGACCATTATTGGAATTTTGATGGAAATTACATTGAATCTGTACAGTGCTTTTGGTAATATAGCCATTTTGACAATATTAATTCTGTCTATCTAAGAACGTTGGAGGTCTTTTCATCTTCTAAGTTCTTATTCAATTTCTTTCTTTAGTGTTCTGTAATTTTCATTGTAGAGGTCCTTCACCTCTTTCGTTAGATTGTTTCCAAATATTTTAGTTTTTGACAATATTGTGAATGGTATAGTTTCCCTTATTTCTTTTTTGCCAGATTCATCATTGGAGCATAGGAACATGATTGATTTATAGGTGTTGACTTTGTATTCTGCTATTTTACTGAATTCATTTAAAAGTCTAGATGTCCTCTAATGGAATTTTTTGAGTCTCCTAAATATAGGATCATGCCATCGGCAAACAGAGGTAGTTTGAGTTTTTCCTATTCATATTCCTTTAATTTCCTTCTCTTGACTAATTGCTCTGGCTAGAGTTTCAAGGACTCTGTTGAAGAGCAGTGTTAAAAATTGGCATCCTTGTGTTATTCCTGTTTTTAGAAGAAATGTTTTCATTTTTTCTCCTCTCAGAATAATCTTGGGTTTGTCATATGTAGCCTTTACAATGTTAAGATAATTTCCTTCTATCACTAGTTTTTTTTGTTGTTTTAAACATGAATGGGTGCTGTACTTTTGTCAAGTGCTTTTTCTGAATCTATTGAGATAATCATGTGAAGAAGTTACTTTGAATATGCATCCATATTTTTTAGACTTATCTAATGTTAGTCTGTATAAAAAATAACTGCAGTTTAATACCATTCCTTACTGAGGTATTAAAATATTCCAAATTTAATCATTGCAGATGACATAAAATACATTGAAACTGTTCTTCTCTTCTATTTTTTCTTTTTATTATTAACATTTATTGTACAGATTCGTGAGTTTCACTTTGACTTTTTCATAAATGCATATATGGTGTTTTAGTTGTGTCCACCTTTCCTTTCCCTTACTCCTCTCCCCCATCCTTTTGTCTTCTTTCTCTAATAGTCCCTCTTCTACTTCCAAGTCATTCATATATATGTGAATATAAACATATATATATATATACAGATATAAATACACATATATACACATGTACACATACATATATCTGTGTATTATGTGTATGTATATACAATATTTTTATGAGAGAAAACCTGTGATACTCATCATTCTGTGTCTGGATTATTTTGCTTAATATGATGTCCTCCTTCCATCTATTTTCCTGGAAATGTCATGATTTCATTATTATTTATAGCTGAGTAATATTTCATTGCGTATCTATATATAGTAGTCTGTAATGCCTTCGTCTGTTGATAGGTACCTAGGCTAATTCCATAATTTTGGTATTGTGAACTGTACCACAATCAAAATGGGTGTACAGGTATCCCTTTAGTGTTCTGTAATAAAGGGATACTCACTTTATTTCCTTTGAGTAAAAACCAAGAAATAGTATAGATGGATCAAGTGATGTTTCTTTTTTCTTTATTTTTTTAAGGAAATTCTCTATATATTTTTCCACAGTGTGTGTGCTAATTTACATTCCCACCAACAGTACATATAAAATGTTCCTTTATCCCTACATCCTTGCCAGCATTTATTTTTTATATATAATAATCTGGCTGATTTCATGAAATCTAGGTGTTGTGTTGATTTTCATATCCTTGATGCTTAAACATATTGAGCATTTTAAATATATTTATTGGCCATTTGAACTTCTTTTGAGAAATGTCTATTTAAATCATTTGCCCATTTTTTATTGGATTACTTCTCCTTTGTTGTTGAATTTTTTTGAGCTCTTTATGTACTCTGGATATTAAACCTCTGTCAGATGAATAACTGACAAAAGATTTTCTCCCTTTATGTGAGTTTTCTCTTTACTCTGTTAACTGTTTACTTTGCTGTGCAGAAACTTTTTAATTTGATGCAATTCCATTTGTCAGTTCTTGCTTTTATTTCCTGAGCTCCTGGAGTCCTAATCAGGAAATTGTCACATGCACTCTATTGAAATGTTTCCCCGTTTCTTCTAGTATTTTCAATTCTTAAATGAAGACCTTTGATGCATTTTGAGTAAATTTTTGTACAAGGTGAGAGAGATGAGTCAGACATCAAACACTCTGCATTTGGATGTCCTGTTTTTCCAGTACCATGATTTAAGAGGTTGTCCATTTTCCAATGTATGTTTTTGACACCCCTGTCCAGAAACAATTGTCTGTAGATGTTTTAATTTATTTCTGTGTCCCCTATTTTATTCCATTGGTCTGGGCATCTATTTTATAATAATACCATGCTGTTTTTGTTCCTTTGGCTCTTTAATATAGTTTGAAATCTGCTATTGTGATGCCTGAAGCATTCCTGGGTTTGCTCACAAGCTTTGGCTACTTAGGGTCTTTTGTGCGTCTGTGTGAATTTTAGAATTTTTTTTCTAGTTCTGTGAAGCATGTCACTGGTGTTTTGATTCAGATTGCATTGAATTTGTCTTACTTTTGGTAATATGACCATTTTAATAATTTTAATTCTTGAAATCATGAATATGGAAGTCTGTCCATCTTCTAGGGTCTTTAATTTCTTTCTTTAGTGTTTCATAGTTTTAATTGTAAATGTATTCTACTTCCTTCATTAGGTCTATTTATATCTAGGTATTTTTAGTTTTAAGGTTATTTTGAATGGGATTGCTCTCCTGATTTCTTTCTCGGTTTATTATTCATGTATAAAAAAGATACTGATTTCTATTTGTTGATTTTTGTATCTTGATACTGTACTGAATTTGTTTATCAGTTCTTCTTTTGATGAAATCTTTAGGATTTTCTAAGTATAGAATCATATCATCAGCTGTCAGGGATAATTTTACTTCCCCCTTTCATGTTTCTTTGGCTTTATTTATCCTAATTTCTTTGGCTAAAATTACTACTACTATATTGAATAAGATTGGTGAGAGTGGACACCCTTTTCTTGTTCCTGAATTTAGAGGAAATGCTTTAAGTTTTTACACATTCAGCATGATATTTTCTATGGGTTTATTGTGCATAGTCTTCATTATGTTGAGATATGCTCCTTCTGAACTTAATGTGTTCAAGGCTTTTGTTATGAAGGAATGTAGAGTTTTGGCCTTTTTTGCATCTATTTTGATAACACAACTTTTATCCATGATTATCTTCATATGCTGTATTAAATTTGTTGATTTATGTATTGTGGGCCATCCTTGCAACCCTGGAATGAATCATAGTGTATTTAATTGTTTAATTCATACTGTTTAATTCAATGTATAAGTATTTTATTAAGGATTTTTACATTTTTGTTCATTAATGATATTAGTCTCTTTTTTTTTTTTTTTTGTCGTGTCATTGTCATGTTTTGGTAGCACAGTAAGATTGGCTTGAATCTGGAAGGGTTCCTTCCTTTTATATTTCATGAATAGTTTGAGGAACCTTGATGTTGGTTCTTTCATAAAAGTCTGATACAATTCAGCATTGTGTCCATCAAATCATGGGCTTTACTTTCTATTGCTACTTCAATCTGTTTACTTGTTATCAATCAATATAGGTTTTTTATATCTTCCTTATTCTTGGTAGGTCATGTATGTCTAGGAATTTGTTCATTTCTTCTACATTGTCTAGTTTATTATCATATAAATTTTCAAAATATTACCTAGTGATCCAAATTAATTTCATTGGTATCAATTGTATTTTCTTCTGTTTCATCACTAATTTTACTTGTTTGGGTCTTCTCTTTCTTTTGGTTAATTTAGGTAAGGGTGTGTAAATTTTGCTTATCTTTTCAAAGAATCAATTCTGTGTTTTATTGATCATTTCTATTGTTCTTTTAGTCACTGGTCTTTATTATTTCTTTCATTTTCCTGGTTTGGGGTTTAATATGTTTTTGTTTTTCTATGACCTTGGCTGTACCAATAGCTTATTTCCTTGAGCTCGCTCTCACCTGTGCGTGCCTGCCTCCCTCCCTCCCTCCCTCTCTCTCTCTAATGTAGATATTAATATATGTAAACTTTCCTTAGTGCTGCTTATACTGTATCCCACAGGATCTTGTATGTTGTATTTCTATTTTCATTTGATTTTAGGAATTTGTAAATTTCCCAGATTTCTTCAATGACCCACTGAATTCCAAAGGAAAGTGCCTTCTGTTCTCCTACATGATCATTCCCAAGGAAATAATCTCAATATAGCCCTTCTTAAGATGGTTATCAGTTAGAGCACTGTGTACAGGCAGAGGAATGGAGAGAACTTCTCTAGAGTCATTTCACCATGCAAATCTTAGGAATATTAATTGGTTAGCCTATATTTCTGCTGGGTGCAGATTCTTGTACCAGTGAGACACTCCCTCTTTCTCCTCTACTGCCACCCAAAAGGTGCACAACTCCCTCTATCATGTTTCCATGGTTGGTACTGGCCCTTTTGTTTCACTCTTTATTCCATAATCCAACATCTATCAGTTTCTTCAAATCTGTCTTTCTTATATTGAATTGCATTATTATCGCATGATCCCCATCTCTATGAGAAGCTACATTTTATTTGTTTTAATTCTTTTTTCATGGAGACATAGGTGAGTAGTAGGTGCCACTAACCTGCCATCTTGGGATTCTTCTCTTCTCAATACAGTAATTATTATTTAAACTTGTGTTTTCATGTTCACTGTTATTTACACCACTTGTTATATAGTGCTATACTTCAAGGGTATTGAAGTGTATGAGACTATTATTTATTCCCAACACCTTGTAGTTTTGTTTTTTTCTTTTTCATGTATTTGTTTTTAAATTATTTTCCCCTTCAGGATTGTACCATGAGAAATTTGTATAATTTCAAACTTATTATCTACTAGTGTTTGGTCTTTGATTTTCTATAGACTAAGAGTCTTAAAAGCTAAACTTATAGGGCTAGGATTATAGCTCAGTGGTAGAGCCCTTGCCTTGCACACATGTAAAGCACTGGGTTCGATCCTCAGCACCACATAAAAATAAATAAAATAAATAAAGATATTGTGTTCATCTTTTTAAATTTTTTAAATTTTAATGTGTTATATATGATAACCGAATGCATTACAATTCATATTACACATATAGAGCACAATTTTTCATATCTCTAGTTGTACAAAGTAGAGACACATCCTTCGTGTCTTCATACATGTACTTTGGTAACGATGACCATTGCATTTCACTCTCTTTCCTACTCTTATGCCTCCTTCCTTCCTTCCCCTTTTCCCCTTTGCCCTATGTAGAGTTCATTTAATCCTCTCATCCCCCTCCCCCACAGCATATTATGAATCAGCATCCTTAAATGAGAGCAAGTATTTAGAATTTTGTTTTGGGGGATTGTCTAATTTCACTTATTAGCATTATATTCTCCAGCTCCATCCATTTACCTGCACATGCATGATTTTATTCTCTTTTAAACTGAATAATATTCCATTGTGTATATATACCACATTTTCTTTATCTATTCATCTACTGAAGGACATCTAGGTTGGTTCCACAGTTTAGCTATTGTGAATTGTGCTGTTATAAACATTGATGTGGCTGTGTCCCTGTAGTATGCTGTTTTTAAGTCCTTTGGGTATAGTCTGAGGAGAGGAATATCTGAGTCAAATGGTAGTTCCATTCCCAGATTTCCAAGGAATCTCCATACTGCTTTCCATATTGGCTGACCAATTTGCAGTCCCACCAGCAATGTATCAGTGTACCTTTTCCCCCACATCCTCTTCAACACATATTGTTGTTTGTCTTCATAATAGCTGCCATTCTGACTGGAGTGAGATGAAATCTTAGAGTAGTTTTGATTTGCATTTCTCTAATTGCTAGAAATATTGAACATTTTTTTCATGTATTTCTTGATTGATTGTATATCATTTTCTGAGAAGTGTCTCTTCATGTCCTTGGCCCATTTATTGTTTGGGTTATTTGTTTTTTTGGTGTTAAGATTTTTGAGTTCTTTATATATTCTAGAGATTAGTGCTCTGACATGAGTGTGGTAAGAATTTGTTCCCAATTAGTAGGCTCTCTATTCACCTCACTGATTGTTTCTTTTGCTGAAAAGAAACTTTTTAGTTTGAATCCATCCCATTTATTGATTCTTGATATTAATTATTCTTAATTTCATATTTTTAAAAACAAAAGCCAGACTTGTAAAATGAGGTTTATGTGAATATCTGACAGTTTTCCATGATAAAGTATATGATCCAGGGACTTAATGACATCTATTTTGTTGCTCAGAGGCCCTTTTAAAAATATTTCTATATGAAGCATTTAATAAGATTCATTTTAATTCAGCTAAAATAATAGTTATTAAGTTATTATTATATTCTACACACTGTGTGCTTTGTTTTGTACTAAAATGAAATTACTGGCTGCTTTTGAATTTGTTATGTGTTAGTAGCAGAAGCAAAGCCATAAACTAGTAGTTTTTATAAAACATGTAAGGTAATTTATAGAAACTTGCTCTGGGAACACAGAAAAAGGGCATCTAACATCAAAGCCTTGAGGATAGTGGGGAGGAGAACTGTGAGACAGAGAGAGATCAGGGAAATTCTTCTTGGGAAAGAAGCTGTCAGAAATAGGACTTAAAGGATAACAATTTGGTTCCAGACAAAAGGATAAAAGGATGAAAATGAAGAGAAGGTACTTTAGGATTTAGGAATTTAAATAAAAGCAGTGTAAAATACTGATTAAGATCTGGCTTTTGGAGTAAGACATCTGTGTGGCCTTGGAATTTTTGATTAACTCTTGAACCTTTATCCTCACCAGCAGTTCTTATTTCACTATAATGCTTGTGAGGATTACATGAAATCATGCATAAGGCATAAAATGTCCTAAGTTTGTTAAAGTTACATGGTGGGTTCTTTATAAGTAGAAATTACTATTATTAATTGTCATTATTGGAGTCATTGTATTCCACATTGTTTGAATTATTGCATTACTCTTTTTTTTATTGAATTATTGCATTACTCTTAAAGATTTGTTCTAGTTATTGGTAATCTAACCATATGTAAAACTAATTCTTTAGATTTGTAATATAGAATAATCATGTTTTTGATCATAATTACTATTATCCCATGTACTTGGCTATATTAGTACATTGTATCTATTTTTCATGATTATTACTTTATTACAAAATTACCTCTCTGGAGTACAGTGATGCATGCCTGTAATCACAGTTGCTCAGATGTCTGAGGCAGGAGAATCAAGGTTGAAGGCCAACCTCAGCAACTTAGCCAGGTCTTAAGCTATTTATTGAGACCTCCTGTCTCAAAATAAATAAAAAAGGATGAGGATGTGGCTCAGTGGTTAAGCATCCCTGGGTTCAGTCATCTTTGATATCAAGAAAAATAAAAGAAAATTACCTCTGACCTGAAGCTTAAAGCTCAAGGAGGCTAAAAAGCAGAGGCGCACCGAGGTTAAGAGTACTGAGAGATGTTGCCACAGATAAATAGGCCACAATCTATAACATCAAAATAAAGACAAATTGATTATATTAGGTGTTTCATACTTAAAGCTCAGACTCTTTGTGATTTTAGCAACACAGAGGCAATCTAAAAACCCTCTAGGTTACTGAAGGCTGTACAAATGTTAGACTATGCATTAATTTAGTTAAGAAATAAAGATCGTCCAAATATCCACAGCCTAAAAGAAATCATAAAGATTCTTAGTCTAAATTTGACTATAGTTCATTGACAACTATGAGAAATGTGAAATAAATATAAATTATTGAAATGATTCTTCCTTCTTTAACTGTACAGATTGGGAAAGACACATTGTATGCCTGTACTTGCTAATTTTCTATAAATAAATTATATATAGTTAATGTTTATAATGTATTATAGGATACAAGGAAATATCTCAGTCAAAAGAGAGCAACCATGCTTTTTAATATCACCATTAGTAAGATGGTCATTTACTATGTCAAATCACTGGTGCAAGACCATCACTCAAACCAATGCAGAGGAAAGAATAAGTCAGAACATTTTTCTTTACTATTCATGTACTTGTGTTAAAATATTAAGACAACATTCTAAAGAAAAATTACTACAGGCATTTGTTATAGAGGTTTTGATATAAACTTTAAAAAAGTCTTTGTTGTTATTATATAGCCAGCATAAGATTAGCAAATGTTTTGTACTGTGCACCATACAAAATGGAAAAAAAAAAAAGAAAATCTCATAATTTCTAGTTTAACAGATAGGACGGAAGTGAATTACTTAGGGAAGCATATTCTCAAAGAATTTGATACAGTTAAAGTATCCAGTTCTTTTTATAAACTTATTTGGGGAAGAATATTTTTTATTTCATTTTTACATTTTGAAAATATCTCAGGTCAATATATTTTTTCCCAATACATATACTGAAGATATATAGGTATTGATTTAAGAGGAAAGTGAAAAATTGTGAGGCTATTTCATAATTTTCAGGCAGCTATAATAGTTAATAATCATCTCAATCCTATTCTATTATCTAATTGTATCTAGAAAACTAATAAACTAAAAGATTAGTCTTAAGTTACTTGAGCAAGATAGATGTAGCTGGCTATCCATAAGTAAAATTGAGAAGGGATCGTAATTATCTTTGGTAAACTATTTTTCCTGTACATGTTATCTGTCTCCATCTTTTTTTTATAAACTTTTCCCCACAAAGACTCCATATCCAGAATTTTCTTGTCATCCTCTATCCTGTATTTTTTAATGTCACATTTCATTATGTATTAGTTTTCTTTATTTTATCTTTTAGGGATCTGGAGCTCCAGATTCCAACTAATTTACTGGATAGTCTAATAAAAACTTTAATATTCTGAGGGTCATTATAAAGAATTTGGGAACCAAAAGATGTTCCTTTGAGAGTCAGTGAGCACTTCCACTTATCTCCAACCTCACTGGTTTTCCTCAACACCACTCCCAACACCTTTAGGCTTATCCATTAGTTATTCTAGTGGTTAGAATGTATATCCAGAAAAGGGAAAATGTGAGCCTGTTCTTTAAAGGCTCGGTCCTTTGACTTTGTGTCATCTTAAAGGACTTCTCAGTCTCATTAACTTTTTTTCCTATGTAGTGAACCATTCATAATATTCTCTGGTGGGCTGTCCTATGACAAAGCTTGCAGAAGACCAAGTTTAACCATCATGCATGGAAAAGCAATTACAGTACTTGAAATGGATCATCCTATTGTTGAATTTCTAACTTTATGTGAAACACCCTATCCAAATGGTAAGTAACTAAAATGAAACTATAATTATTGAAAAAATCATTTTGAAATGAGAAGTTCCTAACAAAATTAAGGTTCAATATTTTCAGTTTTGGCAGCAGATATCCACTGTGGTACACTGTGAGCTACAGGTGCTGGAGCAGGTTCTGCAATTGTACCTACTTGACAAACTGGAAGTAAGACAGATGTAGTGCAGCAGTGCTGGCGTTTCAGGTTCTAATATCAGGTAAGTGCTTTAAACTTTGATAAGGATGGTGGAAGCTGAGCTGGGAGGGTCCGATAGGGGTCCAGGGTAAAATCACTTGGGGAAACTGAGGTCTCCTAATAGTCTCTCCTAGACCAGCTCCACCCATCCCATCCCAAAGTCAATCAAAGTTAAAGCACTTACCCGATATCAGTGATCTGTAACTATGGTGGTGCTGCATCTGTTTCACATCTGGCTTTGCTTCAGATGCAACTGCAGCACATCTGATTACTATAGGATTGCTGATGTGTGGTTAGTGATTTATTTCAATTTTGAGAATGATTAGTCAGAGGATATTCAGAAGGAGAGATGTATATATATTTTTATCAAGCTGAGTATAAATAAAAGCTTATTGTAAATGAAGAAACTATTTTAAATCCATGCAAACTGTATAATTAAATCTAATAGTGATAAAATACTTTAATGATATCTAAAAATGAGAAATATGAAAATGTAAAAATGAAATATGAGCTTATTATTGAAAGAACATATATGTGTATACATTATTACATTTTTAAGAGGGAACATAAGTATGGGGAAAGAGCACTGAACTTGAGGACAGAATATTGGGTTTATGGTTTAGTTATGCTACTTACTGGCTGTGTCATATTGAGCAAGACATTTTACATTTCATTTATCATTTATAGAAAGAGAATAATAACATTGTCCCCATTTGGAAGGTCAAGTGAATATACTTTTTAAACTATGAAGATATGCATGTTGTGTTTCATTATTAAATGCATTAATTTCTTTTAAATTATTGAGTTTCATAATTAAAAGGTAGAATAAATAACAATCAATGTACAGCTTATGTCCAGAATTACTAGAAATAAATTACCTGTGTTAATCATGATTGATACAAATATTTATTGAATGCATCTATGCACTCACTACTACAAAGACTTGTTAGACAAACAGATAAAATATGAAACTGGGTCTCTGCCTAAAATCTGATCAGATGAGTGACCTAATTATGACTTGCTGAGTTGAAGTAAATGTAAGACCTTAATTAAATGCTGAATTGTATGATTCAGAATATAATGTATGAATTAATAGGCTGATAAATACTTGATGACTGAAATATTCATGAAAGCATCACAGAAAACTAGGATTTAGGTAGACCTTATAAAGGATATTGATAATCATTTCAGAAATTGTAAGGTTTGCTTGTGTGAGATCAATTTAGAAAAAAATTCTGTTTTAGAGATTTTTGGAAATAGGGAACTATGAAGAATTTTGAGGAAATGCTAAAATGAAAGAAAGCATTAATTTTAGTAAGATTTACTCAAAAACAGTATGTTGGTTTGAAGAGAGACACTGAAATCTTAAATCCAGATTCCAACTGAGAGACTTTTGTAATAATGTATGTTTAAAACATTACCTATAGAATTCAGTGAGGAAAATCCCCTGAATTTTTTGAACAACTGGATTAGGGACTGACTTGAAAAATGAGCCAGCAATAACCACATGTTTTAAGATTAGTGGTTTCATGCACAATAGTAGTTTTTGAAAAGAGAAAGACTGAGTCAGTGGAGTAGTTGAGAGGACAGAAAAAGTCTTAACAATATTTATTCATAAATCATTAGAATATAAATGTTCTGTGGATTTCTGAGAATGAATAACAAAGAAATATAGGAAGAAAAAGCAAAAAGAGTAAAGGACCAAAAGCTGAAGTTGGGAAAATACTTTCTGTTAATAGCTTGAGGAAGAAGATATGCCAGTAATAAAAATTGAGAATGTGTTGTTGCAAAGAACAAACATAACATTTCTGGACACCAATAGAGAAGTTAGGGTAAGTTCTAATGATATGTATTAAAGTATAAATGTACTGCAACCATGCCTATTACTTCTAAAACACATATATAAATCTCTGTTTTACAATTGGTAATGAATATTGAACTTTTCATTTGCTAGGGGTTAGAAGTAGTTTAATTTTACCAGTGAATTATAAATGTATCTTATTAACTATTTAAATGTGTTTTTAAATATTAAAATGGTTAATGATACACAGTAATACATAATGAAAAATTTCTCATTGCCCTTCAAGAGACAAGTGATGTTACTAATTTACTTATGTATTCTCCCTAAAACAATCTATGCATTTATGTACTCATGTAATTACATATTATCTCTCTCTTTTTTTTCACAAATGACAGCATGCTGTATGCACTATCCTATATCATACTTTTTCACTTAAAATTTTAATTATTTCATATGAATAAATTCAGGATTTCAATCTTTTTGTGGTTGCATAATGACAAATATTGTGCATAGGTTAAACCAAGTTATTAACACTTTTACTATGTTGAAGGCTAGGGTTAAAGTCAGGAATAAACCAATCCAATAGATGAAGAATACAGTTGGCAGCTGGCACTTACTGTTGCCAGGCTTTCCAATAAACATCTTCATGTACATCTAACCTTTAGTTATTATTGTGTCATTTCAATGGGTAAATGAATTGGAAGTCAAAGAAATTAACTAATTTGCCCAAGTTCAAACTCTTAGTAAATAGTAGATACAAAATTGAACCTAACTTTGATTCCTAAAGAATTTTTTTTTGTTCATTAGTCATCACAGCATATAAGGTACTTCTATAAAGTTGAGACCTCTGCTGCCAGTTTTTGTTATTTGTAAAGAACAACAGTAAACTAAAACAAATATAATTACCTAAAATTATGATTTATTTATAACTTTATACATATCAGTGTCTCAGTTATTTTAATAGCCCTTACTTTATAACCAGTAAGGAAAGAAGGCAAAGTGATAATAACTAGTCACATGGAACCCTGCTGTTCTTCAAACTGAAAAACAAAACATTGAAACAAGATTGAAAACCTTAAAACAACTCTATAGACAAGTAAAAAGAGAGAAAGTTTCAGTTTGAGAACAATTCGAATAGCAAACAGTATATACACATTCTGTCACATAGATATATATCCAAGTACTATGCACCAGCAAGTGCCAGCTCTTTTTCAGGATTTTGTTTTGTGTTTTACAGTTTTTCTCTCATACACATGTGGGTTTAAACATAAACCTGAATAGGCTCAATAGCTGCTTGGGTCTGGAGGGACTATGAAAATTATGTATTCCAGTATTTAAATTTCACATCCAAGACTTGAATTCTTTGAACAAAACTCCTGCCAAGTGATTGTTGGATTTAGGATTTAATAATTTTCAACATAGCCAGTATAAACTGCTAATATGATGAAAATGAGGTGGGATTCAGAATCAGAAGGCCTGTATTAAAGTTTTAGCTTGATCATGTACTGCTTGCATAACCTTGTTGTCAAGCTCTTAACTTCTTTGTATCTGTTTTATAGCATAAAATGGAAAAATAATAATACGTATTCTAACTATTGAAAATCAAATATCATGAACATAAAATTTGTTTATAAATACCTCTTCCTTAAATTGAGAATAATTCTTTTGCTATAGCTTTCCTTTAGTCCTTTATTATAAAAAAGCAGTGACTTCCTTGACTCTAACTAAATTAGTATCCCTATTCCTCTAAATGTAAATAATTTTTATGTCCTAATTTATCCCTATCCCTAACCGTAGTCATAGCACACATAATTTCCAGAAATTTTCTTATTTCTTTACTTACTCATGGTTGGAAAACATCCAACTACATGAGAAAGAGTACTGTAAACTAAATGAGAAAGGGTACCTTGACAGTCTTATTTCCCATATATCCATTGTTCATAAAACAGTTCCGGAATATATTGGAAGAAGGAAAAAAACTGAATAGGCTCAGTAGCTGCTTGATGAATTTAATTCCATAGTATTAAGTTTCATTTTTTCTTGTTCTCCAAAGTAATGTTAATATTAAAATTGAGAAAAAAAAACATAGTTTTATAAAGTTCTCTGCTATTTTGGCTCTTAAGGGAAAAGGAAATGAAGGAGGGAGGGAAGGTTAGATTTTAGAAACTTAAACATATTAGACTATTCTCATACTCTCTGCTTTTTCTAGATATATATTCCTGGGCACAGAGTAGGCAATCTCTGTTTGCACCATTAAAACAGTTCATACATCAAACTTCCAGAAGAGAGAACATACAATACACAGCAAAAGATAATGAAAAGTTTCTTAATGCCCTTCCTGAGACAATGATGTTACCAATTTATTTATTTATTCTCCCCAAAATAATCTATGTATATGTGCACTCACTTATCTCTTCTTTTGTTCAAATGACAGCAAAAGAATGTACTGTCCTATATTATACATTAACACAGTCCTCCTAACTCTGAATTCCTTCATTTTCATTATATTGGCAGCATTTGTGTTAAGTCACATTAAATTGAAAGTAAACTTTAGTACAAGTACTGTTACTTTCATAGGGAGGTGAATATGGAACATATCGAAACAGAATTAGTACTTCCTCAGTACATCTAATGTAGGCATGATATCAGATCTAAAATACTAAGGTTACAAAGAGTATAATTACTTGTAAATGAAAGTGATAACCTCATCTCCTCACATAACTCATTACTATCACCACTCCATAATTATCTGATGTATTTAATTCCATAGTATTAAGTTTCATTTTTTCTTGTTCTCCAAAGTAATGTTAACATTAAAATTGAGAAAAACAACATAGTTTTATAAAGTGCTCTGCCATTTTGGTTCTTATTTTGGTCTTCTCAGATCATTTAAATAATAATAATTATTTGTATAAGAACTAAAGAAAATGAAATTTTGGTGATTTTTATGAATGCAATCTGAAAACTTAAATTTTTAAATTTTTACTTGTAGAATTTCAAGAACCCTATGCTGTCGTCGTACTTCTGGAGAAAGATCTCATTGTAGTTGATCTGACACAAAGCAAGTAAGTTATTTACATATAGATTAACACGAACTATTTTAAAATTCTCTTCATTACAGTTAAATTGAAGAAAGTACATTTTAGATAATTGACTTTTTAGTATTCTTTAGATGGTTAGTTTTCTTTATGTGAAAAATTGTTTTTCCAAAATTTCAGAAATATGATTTAGTTAAATGATCAAAACTAAACCAAAAGAGAACTGAGAATATTTTCAGACATCTTTAAGACAACACCTGATATTTGGATAGAAGCATTTGAAGACTCAGTACATAAAGTGGATCACATTTCTGCCATCTCATTAATAAGCAAAAACAATTGTTACAAAAACTTGCAATTGTTATAAAAAATGTTAACAGACAGATGGCAGCTAGTCTATTGACTGGAAGAAAATTGATTAAATGAAAATGACATGTGATAAGCGGGATCTTGGGGATAGAGAAGATTGGGGTCTTCTTTTACTTTCTATTCTTTTCCATTATGTTGTGGACATTTGAAAGAAATAGAGGATATTTCTGGAACAGTGGTGCTCTCAGCTCCCTTATGTTGGCAGTGGACTTGAAATTGATGAACATTGTCTTCAGGCTATACATTTTTATTATAAATGGTGATAGGCATGAAATTAATTTCCCTCCGTGTGTATTCTAGACCCGCTGATTTTAATCCCTTATGTCTAAAGAAGAATTTTGTATATTCTTTCCTCTTTACCTCGAACAATCTTTTTTTATGAATATCTTAGGAATCTCAACTTAGAAATCACTTCCTAATTAAAAAGAAATCTTGGTCAAATATCCTAATACTTCATAGCCCTCATATTCCTTACTTCATATTGACATAGATACAATTTTCCCTTTGTTGTTTAAACATTGTCTCCCTAATAAACAATAGGCTCCATGAGAGGTTGTATGCTCACATGGAATTAGGTTCTCAATAAATTTTTGTTAAATAAATTCGTTTGAATTAAACTTTCAACATAGCTTGTAAATATAAGAGCCAATGTTCTTCTTTATACTAATTTGCCACATATGTCAATAATTTGAAGGAGATGTAGGATTTTGACTCTAAGATCATCATAACTGTGAATTCTGGAAAGCCCTACATATTAACATTAAACTTGATTAATTTTGTGTACATGTAAGGATTTATATTTCTTCATCTAACAAGTTCTTTTGTAAGTTTTATTAAAATGTGTTCTTCTGATCTCCTTGGTGCTCAGCTCTGCTTTGCATGTAATATTTGTTGATTCGTCATACCTGTCTAGTATCCTCCAAGACTCACTACACTTACCTTTAATACTTCACTTTTCAGTGTGTTTATTAATTTTTTTTTCATTGTGGCAAAATATGTGTAACATGAAAGTTGCTATACATGTGTTATGATTCTCATTTCTTTATATGAATTCACATTTTGCTTACAAGTTTTATCTAACATTTTACTTTTTAGCACTATTTCTTTTTTTTTCTCTCATTTTAAAAATGTTTGCTGGGCATGGTGGCACATATCTGTAATCCCAGGTACTTGGGAGGCTGAGGCCTCAGCAACATCGAGGAGCTAAGCAACTCAATGAGACCTTATCTTTAAATAAAATACAAATTAGGATGGAGATGTAGCTCAGTGGTTGAGTTCCCCTGAGTTCAACCCCCGATACCCCCACAAAAAAATGTTTTATTAGTGTATTATGTAATAATGAGGTTTAATTTTATGTAATCACATGCATGTATAGAATATAATTTGTTCTATTTCAGTCCCTAGAATTTTTTCCTTTTTCTCCTTTCCTCCCTTCTCCTTTGTTACTCTACTGGTCTAACTTCTATTTATAGCTTTTTAAATTAATGCTTTATAGATATGCATAAAGGTGAAATTCACTGTGACAAATTCACATATGTACATAGCATAATTTGTTCAATTTCATTCCACTCCTCCTCCCTTTTCCTCCCCCTCAATCCCTTTCTTTTCCACTGATGTCCCTTCCATTTTCATGGGATTCACACATATGATTTTTTTTTCCTTATTTTTGGTCTCACTTCCACATATGTGAGAAAATGTTCAACTCTTGATTTTCTGATTCTGGATTTTATCACTTAGCATCCATTAAACAGAAAATACCATATTTTTATTCTTCTTTATGATTGAGTAAAACGCCATTTGTGTGTGTGTGTGTGTGTGTGTGTGTGTGTACGTACGTACACATCACATTTTCTTTATCCATTCATCTATTGACAGGTACTTGGGCTGGTTCCATAACTTGGATTTTGTGAATGGAGTTGCTATAAACATTGATGAACCTATATTTAGTTCTTTCAGATAAATACTGAGGAGTAGATAGCTTGGTTAAATTCCTAGGTATTTGATCCAATTTGAGTTTGGACTTTTGCTTTTTTAACACATGTGACTTATGTGATATTCCCATTTCATTCACTGTTACATGAAATTTAACATGTCCAAACTGACAGTATATATTCCTTTTAAGTAGATATGTTGAGTATTGAAACAAGTTGTAACTTGGGAGTCCTTTTCAAATCTCTCTCTTACCATTTAATTTCCAACACGAAGGAAAAAAAATAGGGTTTACAAATTCTTCTTCTTGGTTTCTTATTTTCATTTCCACAGCACTGTTTTTACTTTTTTATATAAAAAGCTATAGTAAATTTTTGTTTCTCTCTTCAGTGCCTTGTCAGGAGCCTATCATTGTTACCTCTTGCTATTACCAAATTGTAAGATGTAAGTCTGGAAGACAGATTATTTGTTTTATGTCTAATTCTTTTAATTTATATTTTTTTTTAGAGAGAGAGAGAGAGAGAAGAGAGAGAGAGAGAGAGTTTTTTAATATTTATTTTTTAGTTATTGGCGAACACAACATCTTTGTTTGTATGTGGTGCTGAGGATCGAACCCAGGCCGCATGCATGCTAGGCGAGCGCGCGACTGCTTGAGCCACATCCCCAGCCCTTTGTCTAATTCTTCAATCTCAGAAATGTTAATTATAATTTGAAACAGAAATTTTAATCTATCTAGTTTAGCCTACTTGTTCTTTACTATGTCTAGCTCCTTTCTACTTGATTTTGTATATACTGTTATCTTTATCTAGAATATCATACCTTTGCAGCATTTCAGAGTGGTAGAAAGAAAATTCCTGTCAACACACTCCCGATCACATATACAAACGCATATCCACACACTCACTATATTCTCTCATGATTGGATTAAATTCCTAATTAAGTTACTAATAATATGAGAAAATTATTTTTAACATTCATCCCCCAATAATAATATTAAATCAGAAGTAGTGTGATCACAGACTTTGAACAGAGGCAGCATAGACTACTACTCATTTCATGTTGTACAGTGCCTGTTACATGAGATGTTTTGAATAAATTATAGCTACAAGATTTTTTTATTTTATTCTGTATTCATTCCTTTTTAAAATTACAGTAGGCTTGAGGAAATTTATTACATCCATAAATCTTCATTCCAGCTCTGTTACTTGAGAAATGATCTTTAAAACATTCACAGATACGCAAACACCGACCAGTATGCACATCTTTTAATTACTCCTTCAAAACATTAAAAATTTGCCTATTTATAACCTCCCTTTAGAAAATATCAAATTTTACTGATACTTTAATATTTGCATATTTTATATAACTATTTATGTGAAATACCCATTTAATATGATTTTTAAGGAGTTGAGTGAACTTTTTGCATATATTCTGTTTAATTCATTTTATTTGTATTATCAAAGATATGCCACTGTGGAATGTTGGCTTCTGAGAAGAAAATCAATTTGAGTACTTTTCTATTTGTATTAATATTGCATTTTATAGATGACTGTTTTAAAAAGGCATTTGGTTTGTGTAATTCTTGTATTTTAGTACAAGAAAACAAGTGAAATTTGTAATTAATATTTAGAGACATTTTAGAGCTTACTTTATAAAAAATATTTTTTATAAAATTCTTTTTATCTTTGCAAAATGACACTAATACATTTTCTTTATCTATTAGTTTTCCTATCTTTGAAAATCCATATCCCATGGACATTCATGAATCACCAGTTACATGCACAGCATATTTTGCCGATTGCCCTCCAGACTTGATTTTAGTACTGTATTCTATAGGAGTCAAGCATAAAAAACAAGGATACAGTAATAAGGTAAAAATTATAAGCAAGTTTTCTTATATTCATATCATTTTGACATACTTTTTCTTTTATTTTCTGACTTTCCATACAAAAGGACTTGAGCTAAATTCTTTTGAAATCAGAATCTGGCATCATAAGTGATATAACTTCTGAAATCCAAATTTTCTGAATTTTACATAGTTTTAAGTCTACACAAATATAAATTTCTTATATATTAAGTATATAATTATATACAAAGATTTTTAACATATTTGTATGCTATATACTTAAACTAACATTAAAATAAAAATATGTAACCTTTAATTATTTTAGATGAAGGATTATATTTTAAGACATTTGTGTCATTTCTCCCTTGTTTATCATTTATTAAATAAATAAATCGGGATGAAAAACTCTAAGAGGCGCTACTTATATAGCATTATGTTAAAATGGCATCATAAAAGATGGGTAGCACACAGACTATATGATTCATGTAGCAACATTGTATTTGTACAATTAAAAATACTTCTTTGATTTGTTTATATGAATGGTAACATTAACTAAAATCTAGTTTTAAAGGAAATAGAATTGTGTGTTTAGAGAGGTGTTTGTTCATTGAAAGAATTAAAAGGTAACTTCACATTTCATCCTTTAATATTTTATAGCAATTTAATGTTAAGCAAGCCTTTAAAAATATTTTCATTTTAAGTTTCAAAGTCATTTAAACTAAAAAATAAAATGTATGTATTCTTCTTGGACAATCTATTTAGGAGTGGCCAATCAGTGGAGGAGCTTGGAACCTTGGAGCACAAACATATCCAGAAATTATTGTCACTGGGTAAGTAAGATGTTATGTGAGCTGTCAGTTTATAACAAAAATATGTTTGCTGAATCTTGACCCTTTTGGGTAATTGTGCTCTTTTAGACTAATAGTTTTTTAAGTAAAAATATAAGAAATAGCTTCAATTGAAAGATTTTAATCTTAATGAAAGAGAGAAATTCCTGCTATGTCCAGGAATCATTGCTTTATATTCCCTATTGAATGGTTTTTTAAGTGTGCTTCAACTTTATGCTGTTAGTGGGATTGTAAATCAGTATAGCCAGTATGAGTATAAAGGTTCCTCAAAAGACTAGTAATGGAACCCCCATATGACCTAGCTATACCACTTTTAGTCTTTATCCTAAAGAATTAAAATCATCATGCTATAGTGATACATGAATACCTATGTTTGTAACAGCAGAATTCACAATAGCCAAATGATAGAACTAGTCTAGGTTTCCTTCAGTGGATGAATGGAAAAAGAATGAAATTATATCATTTTCAGGAAAATGGAACTTGAGGCCACTATGTTAAATGAAATAAGCCAAATGCAGAAAGTTATTGGTTGTATGCTTTCTCTCATATGTGGAAGGTAAAGAGAATAAAGGAAAAAAAAAGATGGGTATGATCTCAGAAAAATCAAAGTTAGTAGAGAAGAGGAAATGACCCAGAGGGAAGGAGGAGCGAGGAACAAGAGGAGTGCTGGAGAGTGATAAAGACCAAATTATATTGTTATATTATGTGCCTGTATAGATATATAACAAGAAATCTCACTATATGTATAATCATAATGCACCAATAAGAAATATGGAAAAAATAAGTGTGCTTCAAAACCAGTAGCACCACAAATTTTCTTGTTTTACATGATAAACTCTTCATATTCTAATATTAGGAATGAAAAGAGAGACACAGCTAAAGTTAATCATGAAATCTAGACAATAATAATGAGTTCTGTCAATGGACAGATATAGTAAAGGTACTTTTCCCCACTAATTACAATCCAAATCCCTGGATGTTATGTGTAAGCCAAACATAAAACAACTAGGAAATTAGACTGGCTAAGGTATCCAAATCCTAAATACAAGTATGCTACTAAATTCCTTATGTCTTCTTTCTGTCTCATATATCCTGTAAGTGGAACTAAAGAAGCTGGTAATGTGGAACTGTGAATGTGCACAGACATGAAAATAAATAAATGAAAGCCAGTACTCTAACCAAGGGATATGGAAAGTGGAACATTATTAAGACATAAAACTTTTAAAAAATAATTTCTCTAGACATACAATACAGACACATACACACATAAACACAAATCCACCACATCCTACTTTAAGGAAAGGCCAAGTGGGAAACCTAGGCTTTATCAGGTTATAATGGAGTGTTCCAACTTCCCCAGATTATCAGAGAAAGCAGAGTAGGAATATGTAACTTTCAGCTCCACAGGGCAAAACTTGTCCTTTGTGGTATCAGTGGTGACCACAAGGGAGCCAAAATTCCCGCCATTGTCCGGCAGTAATGAGGAGCCACTACTCCCTACCCCTTGTGTTAGTGGAAGTCAATGAGAGAAGAATGAAGATAGGGCTGAAAAATGATCTAAGAAAATAATGGCTGAAAATTTATCAAATTTAGCAAAAGATGTGAACTTACAGATTTAAAAAGCTGAGTAAACTCCAAGAAATCCATATCAAGATACCATACTCAAACTTCTAAACCTAATCACAGAGACAAGAGTCTTGAAAACCACAAGAGAGAAATGACACCTTACATGTGTGAAAGCATATTTCTCATTAGAAACCTTTGGAGCCAAAAGGAAACTTCAGTATTCTTCAAGTACTAGAAGAAGAAAAAAAAAACCCAAAAAACAAGAATCCAGAATCCTAAACCAGGTGTAGCAGTATATGCTTGTAGTCCCAGTACTCAGGAGACTGAGGTGGGAGGATTGCTTGGATTCACGATTTCAAGACCAGCCTGAGCAATACAGCAAAAACAAAAATAGAAAGAAACCAGCATCCTATACTCAGTGAAAATATCTGTCAGGAATTCAGAAATCAAGACATTCTCAGATGAAGGAAACTAAGAGAATGTATCCAACATGAAACCTACCTTTAAAAAATTGGCTAAAGGACATTGTTTGCACAGAAAGGAAATGGAGGAAAGTTGGAGTATCAAGACAAAAGAAAAAGCCCAGTAAATAAAATTTTGGATAAATACAATAAGCTTTCCTTCTCTTGGGCTTTTAAAAGTATATATAATATATGATGGTCAAAGCATAGATTGTATTAACATTGTCTAATGTGGATCCAAATGTGTACAGGAAATATTTAGGCTGATTATAAGTAGGAAAGGGTGAAAAGATGTAAAGGGAAATAGAGCTTTTGTATTTCCCTTGACCTAGTAATAAAGACATCTTTGTGTTATGAATATAAAATGTAATGTAAAAGTTGACCACTAAAATTTTAGACAAAGAGATATACTCAAAATATTATTGGCACATCAAGATGTATACAATAAAATAATTAAGGTAATCAATAGGAGAGCAGAAAATGAAAACAAAAATAACTAGGGAAAAACAGAAAAGAAAAATAAAAGCAACAGACTTAAGCCTGAACATATCAATATTTACATTAAATATAAAACAGTCTAAATACATCCATTCAAATATACAGATAGGCAGAATGGATTAAAAATCATGACCCGTGTGTGTGTGTGTGTGTGTGTTTATATTCACTTCAAATGTAATGGTATAGGCAGATTGAGAGTAAAAGGATGGAAAAAGACTATAAAAAAGAATCAATGGAGAATAATGTCAGTCAAGTGGTAGAATAGAAACTCTGGACTTCATTCTCCATAGATACTAACTTTTTAACTAGTGTACAGTTCATACGTTTTTTATGAGAACTCTAGAGTTTGGAAGTTGGAGTACTCCAGATAAACTCAAAGCCAAGAATAGCACATTGAATTGGGCAAGGAAAGAAGTTTCATCTAGAACTTAGCCTCTCTTCCAAGCTGGCACAGCCAACAATCAGAATAAAAGTGCAACTTACTGTTTTTCTTTCGAAAGTGAAAGAGAAGAATGAAGCATACATCTAGTGTTGCATTTTCGGCAGCTGCTTAAAGAACTGGTTTCTGTTTTACTGGACAGAGCATTGATGGCTATGCTTTGGATACCTGGGGGCCACTGAGAACAAAGAGAGTTCATCAGTTTGTTTTAGTATTAAAGAATTTTCAGTACTGCAAACAGATACTAGAGGTAGTAGATGTATAAGCTTTTGAAAAAATAAAACTAAAAAACTTTTCTAATTGGAAGTTTACAGAAAAGATACATCTCCATGAAAGATTTGAGAGCCCTGCAGAATATCTTTCAGTTTGGGCAGCTCAAGTGACCAGCTAAAGTGGGCAGGGAATCTTAATAGGTAGGGTGTGAATAAAGTGAGGGACTAAGCCTGTGAAGACTGCACTTGTGGGCAGTAGCGGATTGGATTTCCTGCCCCATGAGTGGAATTCTTGGGAGGCTCCTGAAATCCAGACTTTCATCAGAGGTTGACAAGTACCAGGCCCTAGGGGTGTGTTGATCTAATTTTTCCAGCGTGGACACCATCCCACAAAACCCTTGAGGCCTGAATAGACCTAAGTGCTACCTGCCAGAACTCCCCTCATAAAACTTTGCAGAAGCTTTACCTTGGGAGTGCACAGATTTGGTGGTATGAACAAAACTCCAACTTCCTAATCTATCCCGCTTCATACTGGTGAGAAGGGAAGCTGAGACTTATTTCAAACAGTTTTAGTCATAGGCTACTTCAACTGGCAGCTCAGAGAACAGCATAAAAACAGGAGGGGTTAACAAACTCCAGCCCAGTCTCCCTCATGCTCCCTTGCTCACTATCTCTGTGTGTGTATCTTCTTGCTGTGCTGATTGGTTCAGAGACACATGCATATTTGTTTCTTTTTTTTTTTTTTAATTTTAACATTTTTTAAAATAGTTATTTCTTCTTTTCTTTTGAGGATTGGGGATCTTTTTGGTTTATATATTTTGGTTTGGTTTTGTGTTGTTTTCATTTGTTTCTCTTTCTCTCTTTTCATCTCCTGCTAAGGGTCAAATTCAATTGTTCTCTCTTCCTCTCCTCCTTTACTTCACTTCTCCTATTGTTTTTTGCACCCTCCTTATAAATATCACCTGCTACATCTCTTTGCCATTTCTGTTCACTTTTTTTAAAATTATAAACTCTTTTCCACCTTCCTAGCACATTTTGTTTTCTCCTAATTAACTGTATTTTACCGTCTTTTAGAACTAATTTATTTATATAACTCCTGCCCTCACTATTAATGCTGATGCAGTTATTACTGCTGTAATTGACACCTTCTGTTTAAAACCTGATCTAGTTCATGATTGTTATTTATACAGTTGATAATTGCTGACCCCCCCCCTCTCTGTCTCTCTCACACACACACAGACACACACACACACACACACACACACACACATAAAAGGATCTAAACAATCATAGCTGGACTTCAGGTCCCACACCTTGTATCTTTCTATTCATATATCATTCCTGTTTCTGTGGTAATTAATGTTGTAGATGTCATAGTAGGAATTGGGTATTTACTTTAATGCTGTGTATTGTTTGCATCTTTTGTCACTATTGTTTATTTCACAAAGTGCTAGGAACTTACAGGGACACTACAGCCTCTCAGAATGGAAATTATCCTACTGAACTAAGCTCAACCAAAACACAGCATACATTGCCATCCACACAAATTAACAACACTCAATCTTCAGCTACACTTTAATACAAAGAATTCAAAAATCAACCCAAACTAATTAGACTATGTAATTCCTAACCCATTCATGTTGCTGTGACTATTCATACAGTAGATTACATAGTAAACACTTGCAGTCAAGTGCTTATCCAGTTTGTGGTTTTTTAATGTTGGTACTGTTGTTGAATACCAACCCCACCATTCCTATATAGGTGGCAATTAGTGTTATAGACATAAAAATAAACACAGACATTTTTCTTAAATCTGTGCACCTGTTGCTAACATTAGTGCCACTCCTGGTTCCCCTCCCCAAGAGGGGCTGGAAAGACATTGGGACACTTCAAGATCAAAGAGGAGAAATTCTGCAGGTGAGAAATACATCTCAATCAAGCAATAATATATCTCATCCTACACAAAATCTAACCCTACATTGAGCTCTGACTTTGTCCCAGTTCAGAGAGTTGAGACAAAAGCTCCAAACCAACAAGGACCTAAAGAAAAACAATCACAGCTGGACTTCAGGTCCCACACCTTGATATCTATCTATTCATATATCAAAAAGAGAAAAGTCTCATGACAAAAGAGATAATTACACACAAAAGGACACGCATAATAAAGAGGAAGGGAACTCCATCTCAACTGATGCCCAAGTTCAAGACCTCTGAAAACAGGAAGAAATAGGCAAACAAATCTCGCTTCCCCAAATTCACAGTAAACAAAGGATCCCACTGATATTGATATGGACAAAATCTCAGATAAAGATTACAAAAAGCTGATTATTAAAATGTTCAAAGAACTAAAATAATATCTAAGGAAAGAATTAAGAGAACAAACATGGGAGATAAATGACCATGACAATAAAGAAACAGAAACAGTTAAAAGAAACCAATCAGAACTCCTAGAAATGAAAGACACAATCAATCAAATGTAAAATTCACTCAAAAACATCACTAATAGACTACATTTCATAAAAAAAACCCTCAGCTTTTTTTAAATGAAATAAATGTAAAATTCACTCAAAAATATCACTAATAGACTACATTTCATAAAAAAACAACCTCAGCTTTTTTTAAATGAAATAAAGTATTTTAATATCATTAACCTCCAACATTAGTATTCCCTTCAAGCATTCAGAATATATATGCAAGAAAATACATGTGTATATTGCTATGTAGAAATATTCATTTTTTATACAATAAAAAGCTAGAACTGACAACTTCAGCTTTTAAAGACACAACTTCAGGCCTTGAAGACAGGTTATATTGATCTTGAGTACACAGAATACAATAAAGGGAAAAAATATAGGACATGATCAGAATATGCAAGAACTCTGGGGCAACGTTAAAAGACCAAACTTGAGAAACATTGGTATAGAAGAGAACATGGAGATACAAGCTAAAAGCATTAAGAACATTTCAATGTGATGGCTACAGAAAACTTTCCCTATCAGAAATGAGATAGACATCCATATACAGGAGGCTTATAGGACCCCAAATAGACCTATTGAAATGAGAAGCCCTCCAAGACTTAGCATAATCAAAATTCCCAAAGAAAGGAAGATCAACAGAAGACTCTCACTAAATGAGAGTCAAAACAGCATTAAATAGAGCAAAAATAAAAATTGCAGGAAACCACAAACACATATCCATACTAATGCTGAATGTTAATGGTCTCAATGCCCCAATTAAAAGACATAGATTAGCAAAATGGATCAAAAACAAAAAAAGGCCAAAGTGTATGCTGTGCAACAGACTCATCTTGTTGGCAAAGATACCCACAGGCTGAAGGTAAAAGGATGGAAAAAATATTCCACACATACAAACCCTGAAAATAGGAGTAGCTATTCACATATCTGACAATGCAGATTTCAAGTACAAATTAATCAGAAGAGACAAAGAAGACCACTCTATCCAACAAGAAGATACAAAGATAGTAATAATTTGTATCCCAAATGTCAGCAGTCCAATTATGAAAAAAAACATGATATTACATCCCAAATAGACCCCCAACACAATAATACTAGATGATTTCAACACACCCTATTACCAATAGATGGGTCATCAAAACATAAAATCAATAAAGATATCTTTAATCTAAATAATACTATAAATCAAATGAACCTAATAGTCATATAGAGAATATTTAACCCTAGAACAGCTGAATTTATTTTCCTGTCAGCTGCACATGAAACTTTTTCCAAAATAGATCATATTCTAGGCCACAGAGCAAATCTTATCAAATACAAATAAGGGATGTAATCCTATGCATCCTATTAGAGCATAATGAAATAAACTAGAAATCAACAGGAAGAAAAATAATAGAAAGCACATGGAGATTGAACAGTACTTTCTTCAATGAATAATGGATCAAAGAAATGAGAGTAGAAATTAAGAAATTTTTATAAATGACTAAGAACAGAGATATGACACATCAAAATCTGTGGGACAGCATGAAAGCAATTTTAACAGTAAATTTATAGCACTAAGTGCCTACATTAAAAAATTAGAGGGATCTCAAATAAATAAATTTATGTTCCATCTCAAGGACTTAGAAAAAGAACAAATTAATTATGAAATCAATGAAATTGAGAATAAGAAAAGAATACATAGAATCAATGTAAATGAAGTGTTGGTTCTTTGAAAAGATAAATAAGGTTGATAAACCCTTAGTCAAACTAACCAAAAGAGAGAGAAGACTTAAATCAGCAAGATTAGAGGTGAAAAAGGAGATATCAAGGTAGAACCTTCTGAAATCCAGAGTATTATCAGAACCAACTTTGAAAATTTATACTCCTATAAGCTGGAAAATCTAGAAAACACATATGCATATATATATGTGTGTGTGTGTGTGTGTGTGTGTGTGTGTATATATATATATATATATATGTGTATATATATATATGTGTATATATATATATGTATATATATATATATATGTGTATATATATATATATATGTATATATATATGTGTATATATATATATGTGTATATATATATATATGTATATATATATATGTGTATATATATATATGTATATATATATATATATGTGTATATATATATACATATACATACACACACACATATATATATATGGGGGGTCTATATATGTGTGTATATATGCATATATATGTGTGTGTCTCTATCTATCTATTTGTCTGTCTCCCTACCCAAACTGAATCAAGAAGACATAGAAAATCTAAACAGACCAATATAAAGTAATGAAACTGAAATGGCAATAAAAAAGTTCACCGACCAAAGAAAAGCCCGGGAGCAAATTATTCTCATCTTAGAGCTACCATACCTGTAAAAAATAAATCATAGCAGTCTTTTTCAAAAATTTCCATGAAATTGAAATGTATAGAACACTCCCAAGTATATTCTATGAAGTATTTATAACCAATACCAAAACCAAACAAAGACTCATCAAGGAAAGAAAATTATAAGCCAATATCCCTGATGAACATAGATGTAAAAATCCTTAATAAAATGTTAGCAAACAACATTCAAAAACACATCAAAAAGATAATACACGATGATCAAGTGGGTTTCATTCCAGAGATACAATATCAGTTCAACATATGCAACTCAATAAATGTAATTCACCCTTTCAAAAGAATTAAGGACAAGCATCACATGGTCATCTCAGTAGGTGCAGGAAAGGCCACTTGAATCAAAGTGTGGAATATGATATGTCAAGAAATTTGTAATGTTTTGAACAACCCACAATAAAAAATTAAAAAAAAAAAAAAACAGCTTAAAGTAATAAAAAAAAAAAAAAAATCAAGTATCCATTTATGTTAAAAATGCTAGAGAAGCTAAGCATCAAAGGAGCTTACCACAACATTGTAATGGCCATTTTGGACAAATATATATCCAACGTCATACTGACTGGAGAAAAACTAAAAGCATTTCTCCAAAATCAAGAACAATACAAATCTGTCCTCTCTCACCACTTCTGTTTAACATTGTCTTCTAACATTAGCCAGAGCAATCAGCAAAACAGCAAACCAAAGGGATACAAGTAGGAAGAGAATTCAAACCATCTGTGTTTGCTGATGACATGATCCATGCCTAGAGGACCCCCCAAAAAATCCATCAGAAGACTTCTAGAGCTTATAAATGAGTTTATCAAAGTAGCAGAACACAAGATCAATACTTATAAATTAATAGCTTTCCTGTATTCCAACCATAATTGAGCCAAGGAAGAAATCAGGAAAGCTATTTCATTCACAGTAACCTCCAGAAAATTAAATACTTGGGAATTAATCTATCCAAGGAGGTAAAAGAGCTCTACAATGAAAATTATAGAGAACTGGAAAGAAATTGAAGAAGACCTTAGAAGATGGAAAGTCATCTCTTGTTTTTGGATAGGCAAAATTAATATTGTCAAAATGACCATAAGACTAAAAGCAACAGATTCAATGCAATCTCAGTCAATATACTGATGACATTCTTCACAAAATTAGAAGACACAATTTTTAAATTCATTTGGAGGAATAGCAGTCCCAGAATAGGCAAAGCAATACCAAGCAAGAAAAGCAAAACAAGGCATCAAATACCTAATCTGAAATGATACTATAGAGTTATATTAACAAAAGACAACATGATATTGGCATCAAAATGGACAAAAAGTCCAATTAAACAGAATAGAAGACATAGAGACAAATTTACATACTTAAAGTCATCTGATACTTGACAAAGGTGCCGAAAATATATTTTGGAGAAAAGATAGCGTTTCTAACAAATGGTGCTGGGAAATCTAGAAAGTTATATGTATAAAAATGAAACTAGACTCCATTCACTCTGCACAAAAGTCAAATCAAGGTGATCAAAGACTTGGGAATTATACCAGAAATCTTGCAACTGATAGAAGAAAATACAGGGTCAACACTTCATCATATAGGTCCTGGCACCAACTTCCTTAACAAGATACCCAAAGTGCAAGAAACAAAAACAAGCATCAATTAAGTGGGATGTCATCAGACTTAAAAGCTTCTGCTCAGCAAAGGAAATAATTAAGAACATGATGAGCCTACAGAATGGGAGAAATCTTGGCTAACTACTCCTCTGATTGGGAATATATCTAGAATATATAAATAACTCACAAACCTGAACACCAAAAACAAAACAAAACAAAAAAACCAATAATAACCCAATCAATAAATGACAAAAACTAAATATAAACTACTCAAAAGAACAAACACAAATGGCCAACAAATATATGAGAAAATGTTCAACATCTCTAGCAATCAGGAAATGCAAATAAAAAATACACTAAGAATTTATCTCAACCTAGTTAGAATGGCAACAGTCAATAAAACAAATAATAATAAATGCTGCCAAGGCTGTTGGGGCTACTGCAGACTAGTACAACCATTCTGAAAAACAGTATGGAGATTCCTCTAAAAACTAGGGATGGAACCACCATATGACCCAGCTATTTCCCCAAAAAGTTCTAAAATTGACATACTATAGTGATACAGCCACCTAAATGTTTATAGCAGCACAATTCATAGCAGCTAAATTATGAAATCAACCCAGTTATCTGTCAAGAAATGAGTGGATTAAATTGTAACACACACACACACACACACAAAATGGAATTCTATTCAGCCATAAAGAAGAATGAAATTATGACATTTGCCTGTCAATCGATGGAAATGGAGAATAGTGCATTAAGTGAAGTAGGCCAAACTGAGAAACAAAGTTTAAAGGTTTTCTCTCATATGCAGAAGCTAGAGTAAAATAAAGGAAAGGGAAAGGGAAGAATAAGATATCATAAAGATAAAGATAAGATCAGTAATGTAGAAAATCAAAAGGCTTAGTGGAGGGATGGGAAAAGGAGACAATGAAGAATGAATTCTTTTAAAAAATCATGCATATATAAATATACCAAAGGGAATTTCATTTTTATGTATAAATAAAAAGAATTAATCTAATATAAATAGATGGGTGAAAGGAAATCTACTAGCATAGAAGAAGGAGAACAGGGGAGGGGAGGAAGGATGGGAGGGAAGTGGGGGGATCATGAATTGAAGTTGAATTTTATTTATGAGTTTGTCAGGATGAACACAACTACTATATATAACTATAAAAGTACTTTGTAAAAAGGAGAAGAAAGAAAGAATGGGTCAGATAGCTATTTGAAGAAACAATTGCTGAAACTACTTAAATTGGAGTATGAAAATGCAATGGAAATGGAAAATGAACATTGAAATTTAAGAAACTCCAAGAACCCCACCTAAATGATACAAAAATACACATACGGAGACATTGTAATCATAATATCAAAAGTGAAAAGACATCTTGAAAGCAGCAAGAAGAAAACTTTTCCTAAGTACCAGGGACCCCCTATACCATAAGATTATCAGCAGAATATTTTTCTGCAGAAAAATTGTAGGGATGATATTTTCAGAATAATGAAGGTAAAAAGGTGACAATTAACAATACTATACCTGATATTACAGTCCTTCAATAATGAAGGAGAAATAAATACCTTCCCAGATAAAGGCTAAAGGGAGTTCATTACCATGAGAGCAGCCTTAAATAATTTTAAAAACGTTTTTTAAAGAGTTTTCTTTAAGCTGAAATAAAAAATGCTATTAAAAAATGCCAAAATATGCAGAAGTTCTCTGGTATAAGTAAATTTCTAGACAAAATATATAATACTGTAATATGTAATGTGGTATATAAATTACTTTTAATATAGATATAGAATTCAAAATAAAAAATGAAGATAACTATATAAAACTGTATTAATGGGTACCAGATATAAAAAGATGTAATTTCTAACATCAATAGCAAAGTTGGTAGAGTTTTTGTATTTAATTGTTATTACAATTTTAAAGTAACTTGGTATAATTAAAAGATGGTTTATATAATCTCAGTAGTAACTATAAGGAAATATGATAGAAGATGTTCAAAAGGAAATGGAAAAGGAATCAAAGTATGCCACTACAAAAACACATGATCATTTGAAATAATGAATTTGATAAATTTCAGCACCCTTTTTTGATAAAAACATCCAAAATGAAATTAGTTCATATGAAAGGGCCATAGCAAACATCATACTCAATGTGAAAATCAAAATATCAGAAACAAGATAGATATGCCCATTCTTAACACTTCTATTCAACATAGTTCTAGAAGTCTTAGCCAGAACAAAGACATAAAAGGCATCTGAATAGGAAAGTATTATGTTGGCAGATTAAAATTTATGTGTAGACATCCCTAAATATTTCACACACAGACTCTGTTGGAACTAATAAACAAATTCAAAAAAGTTAAAGGATGCAGAATCAACAAAACCAACTATATTTCTGTACACTAATATTAGACAATCTAAAGAGGAAGTTAAAACAATGTCATTTAAGATAGCAAAAAGAATAAAATATTTAAGAACAATTAATGTGGGAGATAAAACTTGTACATTAGAAAGTACAGAACACTCCTGAAAAAATTAGAGGACAAAAATAAATGGGATGACACCCTTGTTTATGAATTTGGAGACTCCTTTTTAAAATGCCCATACTACCCATAGTGCTCTAAAGATTCAATATTAAAACCCCATTGGAGGGATGGATTCAAATTAAAATGCTTCTTCGCAGAAAAGGAAACAATGATGTAAGGACAGAGTCTACAGATTGGGAGAAAATCTTTACCACATGCACCTCTGATAAAGCATTAATCTCTAGGATATATAAAGAACTCAAAAATCTTAACACCAAAAAAAAATAACCTAATCAATAAATGGGCTAAGAAACTGAACAGACACTTCACAGAAGAAGAGATATAATCAACAAATTTTTTTGAAAACCCATTGGAATTCTTAGGAAAAATATTCAAAAATTCACATTGCATCTCAAAAGAATCCCAAGTGACCAGTACAGTCTTCAGAAATTAAAGTTGGAGTTTTCACACTTTCTGATTTTAAAACATTATAAAACTACTGTGCTTAAAGCAGTATAATACTGGTATAAAGAGACATACAAAACAATGGAACAGAATAGACAGCCCAGAAATAAACTTCCACATATAGTCATATGATCTTTATCTTAAGTGCCAGGGATACATGATGGATAAAGGGTAGTCTCCAAAAAATGATCTTTGATCTAGATATTCACATACAAGCAAATGAAGCTGGAACATCATGTATAGAAATTAGCTCAAAATGGTTTAAAAACCTAGACTCAAGATCTAAAACTGAAGAAGCATAT
Organism: Marmota flaviventris; assembly: GCF_047511675.1. Taxonomy (NCBI): domain Eukaryota; kingdom Metazoa; phylum Chordata; class Mammalia; order Rodentia; family Sciuridae; genus Marmota; species Marmota flaviventris. The sequence goes on along the minus strand of NC_092505.1, from coordinate 57,936,493 downwards.
AATGAAACATATGGGAATACTTTAATTGGATTTGGAAATGATTTCTTAGATATGATGGCCAAAATACAAAATCACAAATGGACAAATTATACTACCTCAAACTTCTGTGAAGCAAAGAAAACAGAGTGAAAAGGCAACTTTGTAATAGGAGAAGGAATTTGCAAACCATACATCTGAAGGGCTAATATTCATTATGTATAAAGTATTACATTATATATAAAGAGCTACAACTTAGGAGCAAAAACCAAACACTTCAATATGAAAATGGGCAAATGACTTGAACAGACATTTTCTATGTCTGACAAAAATGTACAAATAACTAACAAACAAATGCTCAGTATATTTAGGGAAATGCAAGTGAAACTCACAATGAGATAGTCCTCATCCACACAGGATGGACACTATCAAAAATAACAGAAAACAAGTATTGGCAAGGATGTGAAAAAAATTTCAATCATTTTACACTTTCAGTGGGAATGTAATATGATATAGCTACTATGGAAAGTATAATGGTTTCACACTTTGTGATTTTAAAATGGTGCTTCTAAAAAAATTTAAAAATAGAATTATTTATTCTATTAAGTTGATCTATGGAATACAATAATCCCAATTTTGTATATATCTATCAAAAATAATCAAAAAGAGAATCTTGAAGAAACAGTTGCACATTCACATTTTTTATGTTGTAATTTTGTATTCTTTCCCATTTTTATTGGTTCATTTTAATTTATACATAATGGTGGGATTTTCTGTTATATGACATTATAATTTGGTCAGTATCATTTCTAAGTATTTCCCCTTTCCCTCCTTTCTTGCCTCTTCCTGGTCCCTTTTCTCTATACTGTATTGATCTTCCTTTGATTTTCATGAGATCTACCCTCCCACTCTCCCCTTCTTTTTTTTTTTTCTCTCTCTAGCTTCCACATATGAGAGGAAACACATGACCTTTGACTTTCTGAGTTTGGCTTATTTCACTTAACATTCTCAAGTTACATCCATTTCCCTGAAAAAAAAAAATGGCAGAATAAAATGCCATTGCATGTATATATACCACATTTTCTTTATTCATCATCCATTTATGGATAACTAGGTTGGTTCCATGGTTTTGCTATTGTGAATTGTGCTACTATAAACATGGGTGTGCGTGTATTGTTATAGTACATTCTTACTGTGCAGAAGCTTTTTAGTTTGATACCTTCCTGTTAACTGTTGGCATTATTTCCTGAGCTTTATGGGTCCCATTGAGATAGTCATTGTCTGTGCCTATATGTTGCAGTTTTGACATTATGTTTTCTTTTAGGAGTTGCATAGTTTTTTTGTCTAATTCCTAGGTCTTTCATCAATTCTGAGTTCACTTTTTTGCAGGTGACAGATAAGGGTCTGGTCTCATTTTTATATACATGGAAAACCAGTTTTCCCAACTCCATTTTTTAAAAAAGGCTTTCCTTTCTACACAGTACATTTTGGGCTCCTTTGTCAAGAATCAGATGAATGTCTGTGTGCATTTGTCTGTGTCTTTTGTTTTCTGCCACTACCATGCAGCTTTTGTTTCTATGGCTCTGTAGTATAATTCGAAATCAAGTATTGTGATGCCTCCAGCATTACTTTTTTGGCTTAGAATTGTTTTAGCTATTCTGGGTCTTTTATTCTTTTTTTTTAATTTCCTTTTTTTAAAATTATTTTTTAAATATATGACAACAGAATGCATTACAATTCTTATTACACATATAGAGCACAATTTTTCATATATCTGATTGTATACACAGTATATTCACACCAATTTGTGAATTCATACCTGTACTTTAGATAATAATGATCATCACATTCCACCATCATTAATAACCCCATGCCCCCTCCCTTTCCCTCCAACCCCTGTGCCCTATCTAGAGTTCATCTATTCCTCCCATGCTACCTACCGCTCCCTATCCCACTATGAATCAGCCTCCTTATATCAAAGAAAGCATTCAACATTTGTTTTTTTGGGATTGGCTCACTTCACTTAGCATCATCTTCTTTAACTCCATCCATTTACCAGCAAATGCCATGATTTTATTCTCTTTTATTGCTGAGTAATATTCCATTGTGTATATACATCACATTTTTTTATCCATTCATCTATTGAAGGGCATCTAGGTTGGCTCCACAGTCTAGCTGTTGTGAATTGTGCTGCTATAAACACTGATGTGGCTGTGTCCCTGTAGTATGCTATTTTTAAGTCTTTGGGGGTATAAACCGAGGAGAGGGATAGCGAGGTCAAATGGTGGTTCCATTCCCAATTTTCCAAGAAATCTCCCTACTGCTTTCCATATTGGCTGCACCAATTTGCAGTCCCTCCAGCAGTGTATGAGTTTACCTTTTCCCCATATCCTTGCCAACAGTTATTGTTGTTTATTTGCATAATAGCTGCCATTCTGACTGGAATGAGAAGAAGTCTTAAGAGTGGTTTTGCTTTGCATTTCTCTAATTGCTAGTGACAATGAACATTTCTTCATGTATTTGTTGATTGATTGTACATCATCTTCTGAGAAGTGTCTCTTCATGTCCTTGGCCCATTTATTGATTGGTTTATTTATTTTTTTGGTGTTTAGCTTTTTGATTTCTTTATATACCCTAGAGATTAGTGCTATATCTGATATGTGAGGGGTAAAGATTTGCTCCTAAGATGTAGGCTCTCTATTCATCTAACTGATTGTTTTCTTTTGCTGAGAAGAAACTTTTTAGTTTGAATCCATCCCATTTGTTGATTCTTGGTTTTAATTCTTGCATAGGATTCTTATTAAGGAAGTTGGGACCTAATTCCACATGATGGAGAATAAGGCCTACTTTTTCTACTATTAGATGCAGGATTCTAGTATTTCTAAGTCCTTAATGCATTTTGAGTTGAGTTATGTGCATGGTGAGAGATAAGGGTATAATTTCATTTTGTTGCATATGGATTTCTAGTTTTCCCAGCACCATTTGTTGAAGAGGCTATCTTTTCTCCAATGCATGTTCTTGGCACCTTTGTCTAATATAAGATAATTGTAGTTTTGTGGGTTAGTCTCTGTGTCCTCTATTCAGTACCATTGGTCTATCAGTCTGTTTTGGTGCCAATACCATGCTATTTTTGTTACTATTGTTCTGTTGTATAGTTTAAGGTCTGGTATAGTGATGCCACCTGCTTCACTCTTCCTACTAAGGATTGCTTTAGCTATTCTGGGTCTCTCATTTTTCCAGATGAATTGCTTTTTCTATTTCTATGAGGAATGTCATATTTTGATCGGAATTGCATTAAATCTGTATAGTGCTTTTGGATGTATGGTCATTTTGATAATATTAATTCTGCCTATCCAAGAGCAAGGTAGATTTTTCCATCTTCTAAGGTCTTCCTTGATTTCTTTCTTTAGGGTTCTGTAATTTTCATTATATAGATCTTTTACCTCTTTCGTTAAGTTGATTCCCAAGTATTTTTTTTTTGAGGCTATTAAGAATGGGATAGTTTTCCTCATTGCCCTTTCTGAGGATTTGTCACTGATATAAGAAATGCCTTTGATTTATGGGTGTTGATTTTATATCCTGCTACTTTGCTGAATTTATTTGCTAGTTCTAGAAGTTTTCTGGTGGAACTTTTAGGGTCCTCTAGGTATAGAATCATATCATCAGAAAATAGTGCCAATTTGAGTTCTTCTGCCTACTTGGCTGGGTCTTTTATTCTTTCAAATAAATTTTGGACTGTTGTTTTTCTAGTTCCATGAAGAATTGCATTGATATTTTGATGGGGATTACATTGAATCTGTATATTGCTTTTGATAGTATGGCCATTTTAACCATATTAATTCTGCCTATTCGTGAATGTGGGGAATTTTTCCATCTTCTTAAGGTCTTCTTCAATTTCTTTCTTGCATTTTCTATGTTTTCTACTGCACAGGCCTTTCACTTCCTTGGTTAGACTTATTCCTGTGTATTTTTTAGGTTATTGTAAATGGAATTATTTTCCTAATTTCTTTATCAGCAGACTCATTATTTTTTTAATATTTATTTTTTAGTTGTAGTTGGACACAATATCTTTATTTTATTTTTATGTGGTGCCAAGGATTGAACCCAGAGCCTCCCACATGCTAGATTCCTCCTGTCTCTACTTTCTTCAGTGTTTTTATCATATGGTGCTTAATTTTGTCAAAAGACTTTCTCTACATGCTAGGCGAGTGCTCTACTGCTGAGCCACAATCCCAGCCCCAGACTCATTGTTGACATAAGGAAAACTATTGATTTTTGTATGTTGATGTGTAACCTGCTTCTTTGCCAAATTTGTTTATTAGCTCTAGCAGTCTTTTGGTGGAGCTTTTTGGATCTTCTAAGCATAGTCATATCAGGTGTAAAAAGTGATAATTTGACTTCTTCATTTCTTATGTTTATCTGTTTTATTTTCTTCCCTTACCTAATTGCTCTGGCTAGAATTTCTAGTATTATATTGAGTAGGATTGGTCAGAGTGGGTGTCCTTGTCTTGTTCCAAATTTTAAAGGAAATGCTTTCAGTTTTTCACCATTTACTATGAATGCTTTGAGTTTTTCATATATGTCCTTCATGGTATTGAAGCAGATTCCTCTTATCTCTACAATCTTCTTAATATATTTTAATATGATATGCTAATATTTTATTAAAGATTTCTTTACTTGAGTTCATCAGGAATATTGGCCTATAATTTTTTTCCTTGATATCACCTTTTCTGGAGTTGATATGAGCATGACAGTGGTTTCATACAATGAATTTGTAAATGTTCCAACCCATTCCATTTTTTGGAATAATTTGAGGAGCATTAGTGTTAGGTTTTCTTTAAAGGATTGATGGAATTCAGCTGAGCATTCACCTGGTCCTGGGCTTTTTTTGTTGGAAGGATTTTTATTACTTCTTCTAGCTCATTGCTAATTATTGGTCTGTTTAGGTGTTCTATGACCTCTTTATTCAATATTGACAGGTCATACGTGTCTACAAATATATCCATTTCTTCTAAGCTTCACAATTTATTAGAATATAACTTTCAACATAGTCCCTAATGATCCCCTGCATTTCTATGTTGTCTTTGATGATTTCTCCCTTTTTATCTCTAATTTTATTAATTTGTGCCTTTTTTCTCTTTTGATTTATTTGGTTAAGGTCTTAGCATCTTGTTTATATTTTCAAAGAACCAACTCTTTGTTTCATTGATCTTTTGTAGTTTTTTTTAATTCTTAAATTCTCAGTATTTTTTATTCTCAAATTCATTGATTTTGGGCTCTGATTTTAACTATTTCCTTCCTTTTACTTGTTTTGAAATTGGTTTGTTCTTCTTTTTCAATGGTCTTGAGGTGCATGATTAGGTTGTTTATTTGGGATCTTTGTGATTCTCCTGTGTAGGCACTCAAAGCTGTAAACTTTCCTCTTAAAACTGTCTTCATAGTGTCCCAGAGTTTCTGAAAAGTTGTATCACTATTCTTGTTTGATAAGAATTTTTCAATTTCTCCCTGATTATTTTCTATCACCCATTCATCATTCAAAAGTGTATTTTTTAACCTCTATGTATTTATATAGTTTTTTTAGGGTCTATGTGTGCACATGCACACACTTGATTTCTAATTTCATTGATTGTGATCAGATATGATACAAACAAATCAATTATTTTATATTTGGGAAGAGTTTTTTGTGGCTTAAAATATGATATATTTTAAAGAAGCTTTCTTGAGCAATGAGAAGAAAATATATTCAACTGTTATTAGGTGAAATATTTCATAGATATCTGTTACATCCATTTGATCTATAATATTTTTATGGATCCAAATAGATTTTACCAAGTTTATTTCTGGATAACCTATGTATTGGTAAGAGAAGTGAGTTGAAATCACCCCATATTATTGTACTAGGGTCTGAGTCTTTAATTTGAAGAGTGTCTGTTTTATGTGATTAGGTGCACCAATATTTGGGGCATTAATTATTAATTATTAATACTGTTATATCTTCTTGTTAATTTTCCCCATGACTTATATGAAGTAACCTTCTTTGTCTCCTCCATTCTGTGTAGTGCTTGATAAAAATAAATCTAAAATTTCATACTCAGCAAAAATATCCTAATAGGAAGGCAAATTTTTTTCACACAAAATTTTCCTGCATATAAAGAAAGTCTGAAATGTGTGAAAGTAATTTTTTTGCTAGCAGAACTGCACTAATTAAAAAAACACACTAAGCATGGTGCTTCAGAAAGAGGCTAATGGAACATAAGAAATATAGAAGTAAATTGAGAAGAATGGGAAAAAGTAAATGTAGGAATAAAACTACATAAATATTAACTTTTAAAAATAACAGCAATACTATGTTTTAATACATAGTATTAAAATATCTTCTAATAGTTTTTATAATGTGATATAAAAGGAAAACATATAATGATAGCAAAAAAGGTGAGAAACGAGGAAATTGAGATAAAATCTTTAACATTCTTGCTTTATCTGGCATATTACCTAGTTTTGTGTCACTGTAACAAAATGCTTAAGATAATCACCTTAAAAAGAGGAAAGATTTATTTTGACTCACAATTTCAGAGGTTTCAGTCTATAGCTACTTTGGCCCTATTTCCTTTGGGACTATAAGGCAGCAAATTAGGTTAGAAACGTGAGGTAGAACACAATTGCTCACTTCATAACCATTTGGGAAGCTTTTGGGACCAGGATCTCAATATCCCCTTCAAGAGTATGCCCCCACCTTCCCGTGACCGGAAGACTTCCCACAAGTCTCCACCATTAAGGTTCCACCAACTCCCATTAGCACACAGGCTAGGGACAAATCTTTTTAACACATGGGCCTTTGAGGGCCACCAATCCAAATCATAGCATTTGGGAAGATATGAAAGTAATAGTTTAATTTTAATATATAATTTTGTAATATCTACGGTAACCACTAAAAATAGCATAAGAATATATTACTTAAAGAAAATAGAACAGCATTTTAAAAAGTGATTACTACTTAAATAGTAAAAAAGTGAGAAAAAAGGAGATATAATAGGTTAGATGATTAGAATATTAGAATATTATTGTGGGATTAGTAGATTTAAATCCAAACATATCAATGATAAATATGATTTGATTGACCTCCAAGCCATTTGCAGGAAACAAATATGTGTATTCAGAAAATGTGAAAGTTAATGGAGTAAAAAATATACCATTTAAACAATTGCAAGTGTTGATATAACTTTGCTTATCTCAGATAAGATAATATGTATTAGTTTTCCATTTCTACATAACAAATAACCATGAACTTTAGCAACTTAATACCCATTTATTAGTTCACAGTTCTATAGGCACATATGGCACTGTGTGACTGAGCTCTTTGTCAAGTAACCATGAGACTGATATCAAGAGGTCAGCCAGGCTAAGCTGGCAACCAGAGGCTCTAAAGGAAAATCTACTTCCAAACTCATTCTCTTTATAGGCACAATTTAGTTTCTTAGGTTTATAGGACTAAGTTCTCCATTTCCTTGTGGGCTGTTAATAATGCTATTCTTGGCTTATAGAAACTACCTGAATTCTTTTCCACATTTCCCCTTCCATCTGGAAGCCAGCAACTATATATCTAGGGCTTCTACTGCTTTGAATATCAGACTTCCTCTGTCTTTGACCTTGAGGTCTATATTCCACAGAATTCAGGTGATATGTAAGACCCATACAGTTAGTCTCCCTTTCATAAAGCAAACATAACCTAGGGACTGATATAGTCCCTAACATATTCATATCCCCAGAGATAATATAGAATATGTATTCTAAGAGGCAGGAATTTGGGGAAACGTCTTAGATTTCAGCCTACCAAAGTAAACTTTTAAAAAGCAGTATGAATCTGAGCATGGGACGCAGGCCTGTAATCCCACCAGCTCAGGAAGCTGAGACAGGAGGATTGTGAGTTCAAAGCCAGCCTCAGCAACAGTGAAGAGGCACTATCTCTAAATAAAATACAAAATAGGGCTGGAGATGTGGTTCAGGGGTTGAGTGCCCCTGAGTTCAATACCCAGGACTCCTACCCCACCAAAAAAGAATCAGTGTGAAAAATAAAAAGGTGAATAAAAGTTTGATTCACTTGCAAAATAGGTGAATCCACTAGAATTCTAAGGACAGAGCCTCAAAAAATACACAATGTAAGAATCAACAGAAAAGAGAAAAATACAAAACTGCAACAAATTAGGGAAATTATTGCAAACCTTTCTCTGTTAGTGTTTTTTAAATCTGAGAAAAAATCCACAGTAATAAAGTTTTTAATGTCATAATTAATAAACCTAACCTAATATGTTTAGGATATTGCACTGTACATATGCTTATTGTCTTCAAGCACACATGGGTCATACTCCAAAATTGATTATGCTGGGCCATAATACAAGTGTCAATGTCAAGGAATTGGAATGGAACTTAGAAACAAATGGCAAAAATATACAAAGAAAATGCATGATTTTTGGAAATCAAGTAATTTACCCCCAACTTAGGGATTGATGAAGAAATCACAATGGAAAACATTGAAATATCTCCAACTGAAAGACAGTTATATACAATATATCATTACATTTGGATGCATTTAAGACAATGTTTAGAGATAATCTTATAACCACAATGGTATATGTAATTGTATGTGTTAATAAAAGGACTAAAATTGAATTATTATCTATCTCAAGTTAAAAATGGCAAGTAATAAAACATGTAAAAATAAAAATAACAGCATTAAGAACAGAAGTCAATGAAATAGAAATCAAATGTAAAATAGCAAGGATCAACAATGTTAAAATTGGTTTATGAAAATAAATAATAAAGTTAATAAAGACTTTGCTAGGTTGAGAAAAAAGAATAGAAGAAATAAACTATTAGTTTCAGGAATAAAAAAGAGTATATCACTAAAGTCACAACATCAATTGAAACAAAAGAGTGTATTTATGACCAACATACTAGTCAAATTTAAGAGATAAAATTCTTAAAGGAGATAAAACTGGTTCTAGAAGAAATAGGAAATTGAAATAATAGATTTATTAAAGTAATTGAATTAAAATGTAAAAATTTCCATAAGAACACCTCTGGACCCAAGTATTTTTGCTGGAGAATGCATTTGCATATTTAGGGGAAAAAATTATCAATCATTCATGAAATCTTCCAGAGAATCTAAAAAAGGGAACATTTCCCAACTCTTTTCTACAAGGTTATCAGATGATTGATGCCAAAACCTGGTAAAAGACATCACATAAAAGGAAATTTGTTAGCAATGTCTTTCATGAGTATAAATATAAATCCTACATGTTAGGCAATAGAATTTACTGATATATAAAAAGGGTAATATTTCAGAATCAAGTTGGCTTTATTTCAGGAATGACACACTTATTTATGGAGTAAGAAAATTTGAGAAATTCATCATATAATGAGAATTAGATAAAAAAAAATAGCATCTATTCATGGTAAAACCACTCAGCAAACTCGGAATAGAAGGAAAGTCTGTAGTCTGAAAAAGAGGAAATGAACAAATTCCTAATCACACACATGTTACCAGATTGAATCATGAAGAAATAGAATGCCTGAACAGACTTAAATGACTATTAAGGTGGAAACAGTAATTAAAATTCTTTCATCTTAAAAAAATAAGGACCTGATAGCATTACTGCTATATTCTACAAAGCATTTAAAGAACTATGTCCAATTCTTCTGAAACTATTTTTAAAAATTGCATAAAATTTTGCCAACCTCTTTTTATTAGATCAGAATTACTCTGAGGCCAAAACCATCTAGGGACACACAATGAAAGCTGTAGACCAATATCCTTGATGAACATAGATTAAAAAAATTTTTTTTCAACGAAATACTAAAATCCAATAGCATGTTGAGAAGATTATTTACTGTGATCTAATGGAATTCAATCCAGGAATGCAAGGATGGTTCAGCATACACAAATCAATAAATATACCACATCAACATAGTAAAGGACAAAACCCATGTGATGATCTCAATAGATGCAAAAAAGTATATAATTCAACATCCCTTCATGATAAAAATGCTGAACACATTATGTATTCGTTATGAAAGGAATATACATCCACATAATGGACCCCATTTATTAATAAGTCAACAGTTAAAATACTGAATGGGGAAAAACAGAAAGATTTCTCTGTAAGATCTGGAATGACACAGGGATTCCCACTTTTATCTCTGCTATTCAACATGGTAATTATGACAGTTGTAGCCAGAAAAGTCAAGAGAAAGAACAAAGGGCATCCAAATTGGAAAAGTCACATTGTTGCTTTAAAAATGACATGGTCTTATGTCAAGAAAACTTCTAGAACTCCACCGAGAAATGATCAGAATAAATGAATTCAGCAAAGTTTCAGGATACACAATCAACATACAAAAATAAGTAGTGTTGATATATGCCTATGGCAAAATATCTGAAATTGATATCAAGAAAGCAGTACCATATACAGTAGACAAAAAAAACAAAATACCTAAGAATAAACTTAACCAGAGGTAAAAGAGCTATATAATGAAAAGTACAAAATATTGATTAAAGGAATTGAAGAAGACACCAAAAATGGAAAGTCACCCTATATTCATGGATTGGAAGAATCAATATTATTAAATTATTCATGCTACACAAAGCAATCTATAGAGTCAATGTATGCAATCCCTACCAAAACACCAATAATATTTTTTATACAACTAGGAAAAAAAATTCTAAAATATATATGGGGCTGGGGTTGTGGCTCAGTGGTAGAGCGCTCACCTTGCACGTGTGAGACCCTGGGTTCAATCCTCAGCACCACATAAAAATAAATAAATGAAATAAAGATATTGTGTCCAACTACAACCAAAAATAAATATTAAAAAAATTAAATAAAAATATATATGGAACAACAGTAGGGACTTGGGGATATAGCTCAGTTGGTAGAGTGCTTGCTTCATATCTGGAACACCAATAGCAACAGAAAAACCTCTACATTACCAAAACAATATAAGCAAAACACAAAGCAGGAGAAATTATTTTACCTACCTTCAAAATATACTACAAAGCTACGATAATCAAAACTGCACACTGGGTGGCATAAACAACAAACACACAAACCAATGGAACAGAATAGAAAGCCCAGAAATAAACTGGCATATCTGTAGTCAATTGATTTTCAACAAAGAGGCTAAAGACATGCACTGGATAAAGAATAGTCTTTTCAATAAATCATATTGAGAAGAGTAGATAACTACATGCAGAAGAATGAAATGAGATCCCCTCAAAAAATCAAGTCAAAATGAGTCATAGATCAAATTGTAAGATTTGAAAATAATAGAAAAAAATATAGAAAACTCTTCAGGACATTGGAATGTACAGAATTTTTTCTCAAACAAGATACAAAAAAACATAGGAAACAAAAATAAATGAGATTATATCAAAGTAACAAACTTCTATATAACAAAAGAAAAAAATCAAAAAAATGAAAGGACAACCTAGAGAAGAGGACACAATTTTGCAAACTATAAATCCTACAAGTGGTTGATATTTAAAATATATAAGGAATTTTGGGGGCTGGGGATATGGCTCAAGAAGTAGCACGCTCATCTGGCATGCGTGAGGCACTGGGTTCCATCCTCAGCACCACATAAAAATAAAATAAAGATATTGTGTCCACCTAAAAGCTAAAAAAATAAATATTTTTAAAAAAATATGTAAGGAATTTCAAAAACTCAATAGCAAAAAAGCAAATAGCCTGATTTAAAAATGGAAATAGACATAAACAGACATTTCTCAAAGAAGACATTCAAATGGTCAAGATATATATGAAAAAATATTCAATATATTAGCCATCAGGGAAATACAAATCAAAATCGCAATGATATCTCACTCCAGTATGAATGGCTATTATTTAAAAGACAAAGGATAACAATTATGGCAAGGATGTAGAGAAAAGAGAACCCTTGCACACTATTGTGGGAATATAAATGAATACATCCATTATGGAAAACACTATGGAAGTGCCTCAAAAATTTAAAAATAGACTATCAAATAATCCAAAAATCCCCTTACATGGTACATATCCAAGGAAACGAAATCAGTATGTTGAAACAACATCTGCACACCTGTGTGCCTTGTTGCAGTATTCACAGTCACTAAGAAATGGAAAAACAACCTAAATGTTCATTACCTGATGAATGGATAAAGAAAATGTAGTACATATATCCTAAAAAACTATGAATTCTTGTTATTTGTGACAATATGGTTAGAACTAGAGATCATATGTTAAATGAGATAAACTGTGCACATAAAAACAGTATTACATGTTCTCATTCAATGAGGAATCTTTTTAAAAAGCTGATCTCCTGGAAGTTGGGAGTAAATGGTGGTTACCAGAGGTGAGAAGAGAATATTGGAGGAAAAGGTACTTGATAAATGGGTACCAATTTACTGTGTGGAAGAAAAAGTTTTGGTATGCTATTGCACAGTAGGATGACTACAGCGAATGGAAGAAAGTCTTTTCAATATTTTTCCCATGAAGAAATGATATTTGAAGACATAGATATATTTACCTGATTTAAACATTATAAAATGTATAATTGTATCAGAACATCACAAAGTAACCCATAAAATTTATCAGTTAAAAAATAAATTTAATTAATAGGTTTTAAAAACACAATGATAAATTAGAAAAGAACAAGTTTTTGAAAGCTCATACATTGCTAGTGAGAATGTAAAATGGTACATCTGCTACAGAAAACAATTTGACATCTCCTCAAAAAGTGAAATTGAATTCCCATTTTGACCCAGCAATTCCACTTTTAGGTAAATATTCATAATATAGATGCTTCTTAACTTACCATGGAAAGGTATCCTAATAAACCCATCATAAATTGAAAATATTATAAATCAAAAATGCATTTATTAAACCTAACCTACTAAACAGTACAGAAGAGAGTGTTGGTTGTTTATTCTCTTGATTGAGTGGGGAACTGCAGCTAGCTGCCATTGCTCAGCAATGGGAAAGAGTATTTTATCACTAGCACATGAAAAGATCAAAATTAAAAATTTAATGTATGATTTCTATGAAGTGCATGTCACCTTTGAGCCATTGTAAAGTCAAAAAAATTTAAATCGGGGACCATGTGTAATTGAAAGTAGTTGTTTAAGCCAAAAGTTGTATGTGAATGTTCACAGCAGCTCTAACTAGTGGTCAGAAGGTGGAAGCAATAAAAATGCCCATCAACTGATGAATGGAGAAACAAAATGCATATCATATACATATATTCATATGCAATGAATATAATTCAGAGATAAAAAGGAATGAACTTTGAATTCATGCTGAAATATGCATGAACTTTGAAAACATTTTTACTAAGTAAAAGAAACCATATACAAAAAGTCACATAATGTATATGAAATAACAAAAATAGACAAATCCTTAGAGATAGTAAATACTTCATTTAGTTTGCATATTCATATTCTAGTATTGGGACTTGAACCCAGGGTCTCATATGAGAGTTAGCTACTCTGTCACTTAACCCTATCACAGCTCTTTTTATTTTATTTTGAGATGGTAATGCTAAATTGTCCAGGTGGTTCTTAAACTCCTAATCCTCCTGCCACAGCTTCCTTCCCACTAACCGGGATTACAGGCATGCACCATGATACCTGGCACTTTGCTAATATTTTGTTGACAGTTTTTATGCCTATGGTTTTTTTTCACATTACCTTTATTTTATTTGTCTATTTTTATATGGTACCGGGGATTGAACTCAATGCCTCATGCATGCTAGGCAAGCGTTCTGCCACTGAGCCACAACTCTGGCCCCTTTTATGCTTATGTTTATGAGGGATATTGGTGTTTAATTTTCTTTTCTTGTAAATATTTTCCCCTGGTTTTAGTTTGAGGATAATGCTGATTTCATTGAATGAACTAGAAAGTATTCTATACTTTAAAATGGTATATCTCCTGTTTTGTAAATGAGTTTTTTAAAAATTGTGATGGTCATCTTTATCCAAAGTACATGTATGAAGACATGAATTGGTGTGAGTATACTTGGTATAAACCAGAATATGAAAAATTGTGTTCTATATGTGTAATATGAATTATAATATATTCCACTGTCATATAAATTTTTAAAAATTAATAAAAAAATCGCAGTACAATAAAAATTTTTTTTATTTTCTTTCAGTTATACCTGACAGTAGAATGTATTTTGACATGTTATACATACATGGAATGTAACTTCTCATTTTTGTGGTTGTACATGATGTGGAGTTACACTGGTCATGTATTCATATATGAATATAGGAAAGTTATGTCCTATTCATTCTACTGTATTTCCCATTCCCCCTCCCTTTCCCCAACTTCACCTTTTCCAACTGGGTGAACCTCCTCCGTCCCTGGACCCCACCATCTATTTTGAGTCAGCATCCTTATATCAGAGATGATATTAGGCCTTTGGTGTTTGGGGATTGGCTTAAAGCTGGGAATCTATGAGGTTAATGAATTTTTACAGAATTGACATTACATTATTTATTAATGAGTCATGACTCAATTTTAAATAGGCTTAGGGATTTGTTTTTATATTTCGCTAATTTGAAAATTATCTGTTATCTTTTTCATTGAACAGAAGCAATTTTACTTAAGAATATCATTCATTTTCCATAGGCCATTTTAAACTACTATCACATATAAAGTCTTACAGTAAAATCTAAGGAATTGTTCTTTGTTCAACCTTTAGATTTTTGTGTATTAGTTAAAAAATAAACTATTGTTTTGAGTTTAGAAATGATTGATTGATTTTCATTAGAATTGTATTTTAAAATAAAAAAATTAATAACAGTAACTCAAATTTTTATACATTTGGAGCCATGATGATTTTTTTTATGTGGTGTACTTTAATTAATACTATTTTTTTATCTAGTCATGCAGATGGATCAATAAAATTTTGGGATGCTTCTGCAAGTAAGTTTTAAGTTTATACCTATATAATCGAAAACACTTGGTTAATATTTACTTGTAGCATTCACCACTTTTTAGTTTGGACAGCTAACATTTAAGAAATATTTTTAGCCTAAATGTATGGCTGTTACAAAGATCTATTTCCTATATTGTTAGATCATTTAAAATTATATATATAGTGCTCTTTTCTATAATAGAGAACAAATAGGACTAAGTCACTCTGTCAGCAATCTATTTTATTTACAAAGGGCATAGTGCACCAGAAAATAATATCAAACTTTTGTCACATTAACTGTATTGAAGGAATTTCCTTTGCCTCCTTGGTTGTATGGTCTTGGACAAGTGCTTTTATCCCTCTAGTCTTGACTTTTCATTTCCACTCATTTACTAAGTCCTGTGGAAATCAAAATAAATTATTTGATAATAGTAAAAAATTTTTTATAAATTCTTGAAATTGTGTAATTTAGAAATAAATAAAGTATTATGCTCAATGTTGAAGGACATGCAAATATCCTTAATTCTTCAATATGCCCATTTTCTTTAGAAAAGACAAAAGCACATACATAAATCAAGGCAAAACAAATAAGAATTGTAAATGTAGTACAACCCAAATTCTATTTTTTCATCAGAAATAGCAGAGATTAACTCTGTCCTAGTAGATCCAGGAACTACATTTTAATGGAGTAACAATTAATATGAATTTTTGAAAGACAATTAAGATTTTAATAGGAATAGAATGAGATGAATAAATTGATAATGATTCTAAGTTCCTGAGCATGTGCAATTCAGGAAAATGTAGTTAACTCTTGGAAATAAGGAATATGAGAGGTTTTGAGACCTGAATTTTGCAGTAACACCTGAAAATCCAAATTTCCAGTTGATAGAACAAACAGAAATGGAAACTAATGAAAAAGCAGCATGAAAGTTATATTTGAAGCTATAGAAATGAAGAGCCTTTGAGGCAGAGTATAATAAACAGAAAAAAGCAAAGGACAAAGTTGATTCTTGATTCTCTTATCCACATGGTTGAGTCCTGCAGCAATCAAGCAAACCATCAGCATTAGAAAAAGATTAAAAGATCTAAAGCCTTGGATTCTGAGCCTCTTTCTGACTTCTCACAATAAAGAGCAAGTGATTTACGTGAATCTCAAAAGGGCAACAGATTTTCTTTTGAAGAATCTTTTCATGCAAATCTGAGTTTGTTCCTGGAACAAAATTAATGCATAGTCATTCCTTAGCTTCTAAAATGAAAGAGGACCCTTTAACTCTGCAGCTATTAGAAGGCGTAGCAGCCCTTAGCATGCATAATAATGTTAAGAAGTTAGTTTTAATAAAACACTATTTTTATTACATCCATTGCCAATTTAGAAACTATTTTAGTTTGATATTGTTTAAAGAGATCATTTACAGAATAATGTAAAAAGAAAAATAATCTATGACATGCTGTATAACTTTCATCCAGATTTCCCAAATTTCAGTTTGTCCTACATATGTTTCCCCACCCCAGTCTATCTTACTTTCTTTCCCTTTTCGTCTCCTTCTCTCCCTCTCCTTTTCTTCTTCTTTTTCATTCTCCTTTTACCATTCTGTCACACTGATACACACATATATAAACAAAAGATGCACATATAATATGTATCTAGCTTTTTAAAACCATTTGAGAGTAGACACTATGTTCCTCTAATGCTACATACCTAAATACACATTAAGGGTATTATTTTCTATAACCTAAATAGAGTTATCAAAACCAGACTACTTCTGATACAAAGCTATTATCTCATAATCTTCAGATCTTATTAAATTTTTTCCCATTTTCCAAATAATATCCTTTATAAAAAAAAGAAATTCTAGGATAGTATTTAGTTATTTAGTATTTAGTTAGGATAGTATTTAGTTCTCAATATATATTGAATCTATTTCATGGCATTGATATTTTTTAATTCAGGACAGTTACAAAAGAAGAATCACCTTCAATTTTGTTTTGACTAATGCTTCTGATGATTAAATTTAGATTGTGCACTTTGGGCAAGAATTCTTGATTTTTTTTTTTTTTGAGATTTTTGTCAGAAAACAATTGTAACTTCAGATGGATTGTTATCATGTTCTCAAATGGAAAAATATTTCCCCAAAAATATTATTGAAAACAATTCCCAAATCCAAAGCTTATGAGATAATATTTTAACCTTTTTTTGATGCAGAGTCATTCAGAAGAACTCTTTCTTAAAATAATTACAGATTCTTTGATTTCCAGATATTGCTGGCTGGTAAATTACAGTGTTTCTCATCCAGCAGAAGTAACTTTTTTTTTTTTTTTTTGAGTGCAAGTGCAGAAAACACTTTGGGGTAGCATCAATCATTTATCTAGCAATCAAAAGGGAATATTATGAAAAAGATTGAGGAATCTCCTGTAGGAGAGAATTATATTCAGTATTTCCATGTAAAATTTCTTTACCACACTTTCAGTCAATAAGGATAAAAAATACCTATGTCGTAGGACTTTTCTTGGCAAATACATATTGCTTGATAGATGGTGATGCTCAAAGAATGTTCCCCCTTCCCCCATGGTCTCCTTCCCAGTACTATAGTGATATGAGATCATTACATGGAATGTAATGTAATTTTCCTTACTTGGGTTTTTTATGGTCTAATAAATATTGAATAAGCTTTAACAATATCCTAATTAGAAAGTAACTGTGTTTCAATGTCTTGCAGTAACTCTGCAGATGTTGTACAAGCTAAAAACTTCAAAAGTCTTTGAAAAACAGAAGGCAGGAGAAGGCAAACAAACATGTGAAATTGTAGAGGAAGATCCATATGCCATTCAGATGATTTACTGGTGTCCAGAGAGCAGAATATTTTGTGTATCAGGAGTCTCTGCCTATGTCATAATTTATAAATTCAGCAGACATGAAATTACAACAGAAATAGTGGTAAGTTATTATTTAAAGTTTAACTTTTGCACTTGCACTTGTTAAAAGAAAGCAATTATCAGATTTGGGCTACTTCTTGGTATGGTTTTAAGCCATCAAGAGTGTATAGTATGTGGGGCTAGGGTCATGGCTCAGCCATAGAGTGCTCGCCTAGCATGTACGAGGCCCTAGGTTTATTCCTCAGCACCACATAAAAGTAAATAAATAAAATGAAGATATTGTGTCCAACTACAACTAAAAAATAAATAAAAAAGTGTGTATAGCATGTGACCACTAATATAATTCATAATGTAATTCAGAATTCAGAATTTTATTACTTAATATAACATGGCTTAGTTTAAAATTACAGAACAGTTCTCTATCAAAACTTAATTACTTTCTTTCTGTGTCAAAATGAGCTTAGTATTTTAAGCTAATCTTGCTATTAAAAATCATATGGTTCTCATTTTCCTCAATGATTTCTCTAATTGCTGTTATAAATATATAAAATGTAGTATGCTGATTTTAAATTCTTTGGGTATACCCAAGGAGTGAGATAACTGGGTCAAATGGTGGTTCCATTCCAAGTTTTCTGTGGAATCTCCATACTGCTTTCCAAAGTATTACACTAGTTTGCAGTCTCATAAGCAATATATAAGTGTACCCTTTTCCCCACATCCTCACCAACATTTATTGTTACTTGTATTCTTGTTACTTGTATAATTGCCATTCTGACTAGAGTGAGATGGAATCCCAGTATGGTTTTAATTTGTATTTCTCAAATTGCTATAGATGTTGAACATATCTACATATATTTGTTCTTTTCAGAAGTGTCTGTTTAGTTCCTTTGCCCATTTATTGATTGGGTTATTTGGTTTTTTGAGCTCTTTCTATAACCTGGATATTAATGCTCTATCTGAGGAGCAAGCGGCACAGATTTTCTGCCATTCTGTAGGCTCTCTACAGGCTCTTGATTGCTTCCATGTGTGAAGAAGCTTTTTAGTTTGATACCATTCTGTTTATTGAGTTTTGGTCTTTCTTCTTGAACTTTCAGAGTCTTGTTGGGGTATTTTTAAACCAATGAAATATTGTAGTTATTTGAGATTATGAGGCTCTGATGAGATAAATTAAATCTAATTTAAGATACCTCTAGATAATAGACCTAGTCTACTGCTTTACCATTTTACCAGAAAATGAAGATTTATTTACTCTAGGTATAAGTATTCTAACTCAATAACTAAAATTAATATCACTTTTTAATATTATATTAAAATCCTGAGCTTTAAATCATACATACCTATATTTTACTTCTAGCTTTACCATTGAATACCTATGTGTCGCTGCCACTTACAAGGCTGTAGGCAGTACTAGAGTCTGAGTACAATTCACTTTTATTTCCTACATAATTTTCTGTGTAAATAAAATGGAAAATAAAAATGAACTGGAAGTACTAATAGCAATTTCATAGGGCTTTTATGATGATTATATAAAAATATTAGTAGCATTTAAGTACTCAATAATCGATAATTATTATTTTCATCACTATTGGGTTTTTTGTAGTTTAAGATATTAACAGTCACCTTAGTATGATTGCTATATTATCATTATCATACCCCATATTATCATTTTTGTGTTTTCAATCTCAAGAATATACATTTTAACATTATATATTTGTTATAAAATCAATTGTTATTTTTTTGAGGTGCCAGGGATCATACCAGGGTCTCATACTTACTAGGCAAACACTCTATCACTAAGCTTCATCTCTAACCCTTAATATCAGTTTTAATTAAAGCATTTAATGCAATCATAAGTACTATTTTAAAATAATTTAGTTTTTAAAAAAGTTTTTTGATTACCTATAAAAATCATCATTATGTAATTGTGATCAAGCTAATGAAATTAAACAAGTAAAAGCTATAGTAATGAAACAAATATAAAAAATGTGGAATAGGGGTGGGAGGGAAAGGGAGAGAGAAGGGGAATAGCAAGGATAGTGGAAATTCATGTATGAAGATGTGAATTTGGTGTCAACATACCTTATATACAAACAGAGATTTGATAAATTGTGGTATAAAGGTGTATTAAGAGTTGTAATGCAAAAAAAATTATGAATGTAATGCACTCCACTATTGTCATGTTGGTATGAAATAAATAAATAAATGTTTAAATTTTTTTTTTAAATGTGGAATTTCTTTTGGAAAACTTTTACTGAATTAGTCAGAGACAAAATGAAAGGAAAGTTTTTTAAACTAAAAGTTTTGTACAAATAATATGAACCCATACACACAAATGTACATACAGTTTAATTTCTTTCATTGGACTAATCATTGGACTTTCTCATATATTGTGTCATATATTGAAATGCAGTTTATAGTTTATCTTAAGAAATATTTATTATAGAAAAACTTTATCTCCACTGGCAGGGTATTTTTCTTATAATTCTAGAGAATAAAAATTACTTTTCCGAGACTGTCATTGAATTTTCTGTATAATTCACTACTTAATTCAGTTTGAGATACCTGTCAACTTTACTGTAAGTTGAAATTGAACATATTAATCTGAAAAATAGTAAATAATTACTAACAGCTATCAAATATATTAATGTGATTATTATTATGATGTAGGTTAAACTAAAACTTGATTTTTATTAAGTCATTAGAGGTACGACTTCAGTATGATGTGGAAGATATTATTACTCCTGAACCAGAAACAAGTCCTCCATTTCCAGATCTCTCAACCCAGCTTCCTCCTTCAAGGAGTCTTTCAGGGAGCACTAACACCGTGGCTAGCGAAGGAGTCACAAAGGACAGTATCCCATGCCTCAAGTAAGAGTTTTAAATTGTAAGGGTTTAAAATTTTTAATTTTAACAGTACTTTACATATAAATCATATAATTCTTGAAAACTGTGGCAAATAAATTCACTGTTCTCTCTCAAGTTTTTGCCAAGTGATTTTCAATCCACCAAAGGGTACCCTGGTCTCTTCTTTTACATCCATGAAAAGGGCACAGTATTTTCATTCTTCATTTACTTATTTATACATTTCTGTATATACCAGAAAGATTCTAAAGAAAACATGGCTTTGGTGGAATAGGAAGTTTGGCATGGCAAAAATTGGACACTTGCTTGGTACTTTTCAGTTGCAAAAATAAGTTTATGAATTTTTTTTTAACCTTCCTAGAATAAAAAGAAAACCAAGCTTACTATTACTCTTAGAAAATGTATTATAAAATGTCTCTCATGATTGCTACCATATTATATAATATTTCTTTTCTATAACTGTTGCTATTATTCAATATATTTTAACAAAATTTAGCGTCATTATCAAATAAAACCTAGTTAATAAATCCTACAATAATATTTATCTTAATTGTTGCACTTTTTAGTATAAGGTATAAAGTATTACAGGTATAAAGGAATCATAAAGGACAGTATCCCATGACTTAAGTATTACTGTTTCTCTACTGTCAAAACAAATGTTTCTAGTGTTAATTGAATGAAGAATTAAGCCAAAATAAGGAATTTCTCTAAGCCCCATATGAAAATATGCACGTCCTTTCATTGAAAAACTTTAGATAGCTAGTTTCCTCATTTCTTATGAAAACAGAAAATTTAGAGATAAGATTTTAGGAACAAACTCTATAGTGGTAATTCTTAATTTTTCTCCCAAGTTTTTCTTATGAAGTTAAAAAAAACTAATGAGTGGGGGGACAAAAAACTTTCATAATGTTATGAATTTATGTATTTAATTTTCCCTTTATATCACTTTGCTTATTTGATTTCTTTTAAAATTAAAACTGGAAAGAGAACACAAAAGTACAAGAAAGCACTGTAGATCTATTTGTTAAATTAGAAGATTTTCATGAAAGCATGAGTCTTAATTTCCAAAACCTTTTTTCTTTAAAGTTAAATAATTTTTTCAAATGTTGATGAGAGACTAAAACCAATGAAATCAACAAATATAGTGGAGATGATATGAGCAATAACAATTGTTGAAGTGTAATAGGATTGATTTGTAAAATAGTAAAGAAAATCTTAAGGATAATAAAGAGAATCGAAGTGGGAAAATTAGCATAATCCTATGTTGTGCTTAGGGTCTAAGAACCATGAAGCATAACTGATGCAAGTAGTATTATTAAGTGAATTTCATTCTGAGTGGGTTTATAAATTGTATATAATCCACACTTTGTTACAGTGTACATTGGCGTTCATCCCTAAGTCCCTTTCCTTTGCTGAATTTAGTCTGCCATATATATTAGCTAATTAAAAAGTATTTCAATCATCAACTCTTAATTTTTAGCAATATTACAATTCTTATCAATATATTCATGTTTATGCAATAATTTGATTTTTAAAAAAATTTTGCCTATGTTACTCTATATGTGACTCTAGTCACATATGTCTTGTTAAGAGGGTGAGATTTAAAGAAAAACTTGAAGTGAGGGAATTAGCCAAAGAATATATGGACAAAGAATGTTACAGGCAGAAAAAAACAGCTAGAGTAAAGGCCTTAAAGTGCTTGGCGTGTTCAAGGAAAAGTAAAGAGGTCAGTGTAGTTAGGGGTATGGGAAAGGGCAGGTAGTAGGAGATGAAGTCGGATTGGCCAATCATAGGCCATTTTAGGAACTTGACTTTTATTCTAAATGGAGAATAAGAGTCTTTGTAGTTTTTGACTGATGTGATCAGGTTTAAATATTAAATAGATAATTTTTATAACTGTATTAAAGTGGATTGGGAGATGGAGGGAATGGTAAAAGCTATGAGATTAGTTTGATGACTGTTGCTCTAAACTAATTAGAAATAAAGTTAGAAGGGTGTGGTGGCAAATGCCTGTAATCCCAGTTGCTTAGGAGGCTGAGGCAGGAGGATTGCAAGTTCAAAGCCAGCCTCAGCAAAATCCAGATGCTAAGCAATTTAGTGATTGCTATCTCTAAATAAAATACAAAATAGGGATGGGCATATGGCTCAGTGGTTGAGTGCCCCTGAGTTCAATCCCCAGTACCAAAAGGAAAGAGAGAGAGAGAGAGAGAGAAAGTTAAAGGCTGCCCTATTTAACAAATAAAATGCTGGCTAGATAATAAGTATTTTTTGGTATCACTATATCCCTGTTTTAGTCAGTTTTTCACTGCCGTGACCAAAAGATCTTACAAGAACAATTAGAGAAGGAAGAGTTTATTTTAGGGCTCATGTTTTTTGAGATTTCAGTCCATAGATGGCCAACTTTATTCTTTGAAGCCTGAGGTGAGGCAGAATATCATGGCAGAAGTGTATGGTAGAGGAAAGCAACTGGAGACATGGTATCAGGAAGCAGAGAGAGAAACTCCCTTCACCAAGGACAAATTTACATTACAAAGATATACCACCAGAGCTGGAGTTGTGGCTCAGTGGCAGAGCACTTACTGGCGTGTGAGGCCCTGGGTTCATCGTCAGCACTGAATATAAATAAATAAAGTAAAAGATCCATTGACAACTAAAAGATATACCCCCAATGACCTGTCTCCTCCAGCCTTACCCTACTTTCCTACAATTACCACCCAGTTTAATCCCTATCAGGGGATTGAATTATTGATTAGGTTAAAGCTCTCATCACCCAATCATTTCACCTCTAAACTGTTTTGCATTGTCTCACACATGAGCTTTTGGGGAACATCTCATATCTAAACCATAACAATCCTCAATGTTGCAATGGACATACTTGTAAAAAGCTATTTATTGTTTATTTGAAATTTAAATTTAAATAAACATCCTGTATATTTGTTTAGGAGCTGTAATAGTATGGAAGCAATTGAAGAATAAAAAGTTATCAGATTCTGCCGGGTGTGGTGGTGCATGCCTGTAAACCCAGTGGCTCCGGGGGCTGAGACCAGAGAATCTTGAGTTCAAAGCCAGCCTCAGCAATATCAAGGCACTAAGCAACTCAGTGAGACCTTGTCCCAAAATAAAGTACAAAATAAGGCTAGGGATATGGTTCAGTGGTCGAGTGCCCCTGAGTTCAATTACCAGTACCCCGCCCCCCCCCCAAAAATGTTATCAGGTTCTAGATACATTTTGAAGGTAGCATCAGTAGCATTTGATAATTGATTGGGTGTTAAGTATAAAAGAGGAATATTAGTGAATAATTTTAATAAAATTACTATCAATTGAATTAGGGAGTGTAGGTTTAGAGGAAAAGAGCAGGAATTCAGGTACTGGATGATTAAAACATTTGTTGGGTGGTAGTTTAATGGTCATTCTTTTTATTATTATACTTTACAATTTACATGTGTAACAATTATTACATAGAAAATAATTATATGATAAAATAATTAAAAGGAAGTGATAAAGAACAGTTAAAGTGTGTGCCTGACTGAGCATAAGGTTAACCATTAAGTTCCAAGTGTTGAAATTTGCAAATATTTCAAGACAATTGATATAGCTGCATTAAAATAGGTTGAAAATCATAATCTAGAGTTGAAGTTCTTTATATATGTTCTTTTAAAATATATTTGAAGTATATTTTTTTCCAATGCTCCAGTCTTTCATCTATTATTTTTCTCAAGGGACTAGACCTCTAAAAACATAATTATTTCAGTATTTACTATTCCAGTATTGATTTGTTTTTTTTTATAGTCGTTCCACATCTGGGACAATGGAACAAAATGTGTTAAAGAAGTGACTAGCAATCATAAGAGACTTGGTAGAGTTTTAGAAAGTTAGAAAATAATGACCATATTCATGATGTGCCCAGTGGCTATATTAAATATTTCTGTAGGATGATTCAGTTAAATTCTCAAGATAAACATGGGTATGCTTACTTAAACTGTATGTGATAGAATTATTTTTTTCTCTTTCATATAGCGTTAAGACACGACCAGTTCGAATGCCTCCAGGATATCAAGCAGAACTTGTTATTCAGTTGGTGTGGGTAGATGGTGAGCCTCCTCAACAGATTACTAGTCTTGCTGTAAACTCAGCATATGGAATGTAAGTAATTAAACTTTCTTTCTGATTAGTATTATTTAATTTTTACATTTTACATGTTTCTTTTAAAATATTTAAGTGAGGTCTTTAAAATTAGAATCCCTACCCTCATTTTCATTAGATTGAATGTAGGATGAGAAAATAATAATTCAAACTTAAAATATTTATTCTTTTTTGATGTCAAACTTGAGGTAGTGTGCCCACTTCTGATATTATTAGAAGGTTGTTAGGGTGATACTACAATTGTACTTTTTTGTTTGGTTGATTTTATATTTTCTGTATCTTCTCTCCTTGGATTTCCTTTTCTTTTGACTTGGCTTTTAGAGATCACTAATTCTCTCTCCAACTAATATGATGGTAGATCCACCATGAAGTTTAATTTCAATTATTTTATTTTTCTGTTTTAGACTATCCATTTGGGTCTTTTAAAGATTTCAGTTCTTTTCCTAAATTGCCTCTCTTGTTTACTTCTTTGAACATGTTGAATGTAGTTACTTTAAATATGTGTTTGATAGCTCCATCTTTGATAATTATAAGTATTATCTTGGTTTATGGTACATTATATTGTATTCATATGTGCCAGATTTTTTAAAATATGTATTTTTTAATTGAGACATGCACATTATAATTTGGGTTTAGAAACTCAAATGATGTTATCACCCTCCAGAAAGTCTTTACATTTCTTCTGGAGATCTACATTAGGAGAAAGGCTGAGAACTGCATAATCCAACCAGATATCAGATCTTTGGATTTTATTCTGTTATAAGTCTACTTTAATTCCTTATTCCTAGGTCATAGCCCTCCGCAAAGATTGCATCAAACTATACTCCCACCAGCACTGTTTGAGAATGCTTGTTTTCCCACAACCTTTCTAACAATACTGTTAATCAAACTTTTGATACCTGTCAATTTGTTCAGTAAAAATTGATGTGCCATTATACTAGTAGAATTTTCTTGTGTCTTCAGTGAAATTGAACAGCTTTTATGTACTGTGACATTTCTATTCTTTGTCCATTTTCCTGCAGAATTGTTGACCTTTCTTGTAAAGATTTGTAAAAGCTATTAATATATTAGGGGTATTACCTACCTTTGTCATGTAATTTGAAAAGACTTTTTTTCTGCTTTTGTTTGCTGTAAGACTTTGTTTAGGATGATGTTTTCACATGGGTAACTTTTTGTGATACTATTTCTTATTTTTATGTCTCTGGATTAGGCCTTCCTTTATGATAATAAAAATTATGTTCTCACTAATATATTGTTTCTATTAGATATTAAATATTTAATCTATCTATAATTCATTTAAATATAAAGTATGAAATAAGGATTAAGCTATATTTTTTCTGATGACAAGAATTATATTAATACCATTTTTCAAATACCTCTTTTTTCTGCTAATTTGGCATCAACATTTTAAAAATACATTTCTTTGTATATTTGGTTCTCTGTATTTTCAAAGCTAAGTCTAGTGGATCTCCAAACAAACTTGAAGTCTTCAGTAAGAGAAAGTACTTAAAAAAAAATCTATCCTGTGTTACTGGAGTTTACTATTAGAAGGTACATTTATGACAGATGTACGTGCACATATATATTAGGTATTTGCTTCTTCATTGGAAAAGTCTTTGATAGGAAAGCTGACTACAACAGCCAATTGGGGGAGGGGAAAGAGGTGGAAAGGACTTTGGGACAGCTTATTGTTAGGAAAGGTAAACTGAAGCACAGTAAAGATTTTAGAGAGTTTATTTGAGCAAACAAATCATGAAATGGGCTTTGCTCCAAACCAGAAGTGGTTTAGGAGCTCCTCTAAAAGAACACAAAGAGGAGACTTTTATAAAATGGATATAAAATTAAAACAAAGAAAATATTTCATAGGTTACAGTTACACAATGCCTTATTAGTTTATCCTATGGGAAAAGCTTTAAATAATTATAAATTTGATGATTGTTTCTGATTGATTGAGATAAAGTTTTGCTTTCCTTTAATATAGGCATTTATAAGAAATAGTTGAAATTTCATTTATGTCTGCAAATAAAGCAATAAGATGGTCACTTATAAAGCCTGCATTTTTGTCTACTCATTTTCAGTCCTGATATCCATTTTAATTTATTTTAACACATATTTAATATAAGAATATATGGTTATTCTTTGGCCCATTTTTTGCATTTTCCTTAACATATTTCCACCAGAGATTTCCTCAGAGTAGCCTTTGCTGTCTGTATTTCTATCAACATTCTGTTCATGGCCTCTTAGGAAAGCACTAGGAATATTGAAGCTTTCCCTACTGTCTTTTACCTCCCTCTGAGTCCCATTTAAAGCTCATAAATTATCAAGAAGAAAAAGAATTAAATGGAAAAATTGCAGAAGAAATTTGAACAAACATGTCACAAAAGAAGATATGCAAATGGCAAAAATAAAATAACACATATAAAATACACATACTGGAATGTAACACATAATGATATTTCAGCTAATGAAAGACCACAACAGTGGTCCCACAAGAGAATAACACCAAATGACATTGTAGCCATCTTAGTTTGTGTAAGTATACTCTGTGATATTCACACAAGGACAAAAATGGCCTAATAACACATTTCTCAAAATATATCCATTTTGTTAAGCAGTATATGATTGTACATGTGTCTTGCACAACCACATTAGTAATATTGGTAGTGGTGGCAAAAATATTGGGTAACAAGAACTTATATAATCTGCTACATAGAGAGTAAATTGGTGTATTTATTTTATAAAATTATCAGCCTTATTTACTTTGTTTTAACATACATACATATGAATACTCTACAACCTAAAAATTTCTGTTATGATTTGGATGTGAGGTATCCCCCAAAAGCCCATGTGTGAGACAACATTCTATTCATGGCCTCTTAGGCAAGAAGGTTTAGGGCAGAAATGATTTGCTAATGAGAGCCTTAACCCAATCAGTGAATCAGTTACCTGATGGGATTCATTGAGTGGTAATTGAATTCAGGTAGAGTGTGGCTGGAGAAGGTGGGGCATTGAGGGCATGGCTTTGGGGTATATGTTTATGTTGGTCAAGTGGAGATCTCTCTTCTTTCTGATCATTACGTGAGCTGCTCCCCTCCATCACACTCTTCTGCCATTGGTGTCCAGCCTCACTTTGAGCCCTGAGAAATGGAATTAGCTATCTATATACTGAGACCTCTGAAACCATGAGCCCCTAATTAAAACTTTTCCCCTAAAATTGTTTTATTCAGATCTTTTAGTCCCAGAAGTGAAAAATCTGACTAATACAGTTTCAAACCTAGGCATATAACTAACAAAATGGGAAACAAATATTCACTGAAGGATAAGAGCTCTATTTACACTAGCAGTATGATAAAAATCCTCCCCCCAAAAATTCAATGTTCATTAGCCTATATAGACTGTATTACATAAATTCAATTGAATTTTATGGAAATGAAAATTAATGAATTATATTTATGCAACAATTATTTTTAAATGTCAGACATATTTATTATAACATGTGAATCCATCAAAATACTTTTGAACTTTGGTTTTAATACTTTATAGTCCCACCAACAGTTCTTCATCTTAAGAATTCAATTGTCAGGATGGGGGGAAGAAATGTGTGAGACAGGGCTGGTTGTTTTCTATTTGTCTTTAAAATGCTTATATTAGTGGATTATAGTTACATGTAATAATATGATATAATCAGATGTGTATGGAATTTAATTTGCTCCATTTCAGTCTCTGGTACTTCTTCTTCCCCCCACACCCCTCATTCCCCTTCTCTATCTTCCTTCTAATCTTTATTTGTAATTGGTTTATTATAGATACTCATAAAGGTGAAATTCACTGTGGCATATTTATACATGCACATAGCATAATTTTGTTGAATTCATTCTGCATATCCTCTACTTTCCCAACCCTTCTCCCTCCCCCACAATCTCTTTCTTATACTCCACTGATATTGTTTCTCTGTATTTATGATATCTGACCCCCCCCTCCGTTCTTTTCCCTTAATTTGCTCTAGTTTCCACATAAGAGAAAACATTCAATTGATTTCTGAGTCTTATTTCTCTTTGCATGATATTCTCCATTTTCATCCTTTTGCCTCCAAATGCCATATTTTTTAATTCTTTATGGCGAGCAAAACCCCATTGTGTATATATATCACCTTCTCTTAATCTATTTATCTATTAAAGAGCAGTTGGACTAGTCTCATAATTTGGCTATTGTGAATTGTGCTGCTATAAACCTTAGTGTGGCTATATCACTATAGAATGATGATTTTAGTTATTTTGTATAAATGCCAAGGAGTGTGATCACTGGATCATATAGCTATCCTATTCTTAGTTTTATGAGGAATTTCCATAGTGCCTTCCAGAGTGGTTGTAATTAATTATATGCAGTCCCACCAACAATGTGTGAGTGGTACCTATTCCTCCACATCTTTGCCAGCATCTATTATTATTTGTACTCTTTTTTTATTAATTCTTTTTAATTATACATAACAGTAGAATCCATTTTGACATAATTATGAAAGCATGGAGTATAATTTGTTCTAATTTAGCAATTGCCATTCTGAATGGAATGAGATGAAATCTTGTAATAGTTTGGATTTAAATTTCCCTGATTGCTAGAGCTGTTGAACTTTTTTTCCATGTATTTTTGACCATTTATGTTTCTTTTGATAAATATCTGTTTAGGTCTTTTGCCCTGTATTCAATGGGTTATTTTGGGGTGGTTGGGGGTGTTAGCCTATTTGAGTTTTATTTTTTATATATTTTAGATATTTCCATGTCAGAGGAGCAGCTGGCAAAGATTCTCTCCCATTCAGTATGGTCATACTTCATACACCTAATCATTTCCTTTGCTGTGCAGAAGCTTTTTAATTTGATGGCATCCCATTTATTGATTCTTGATTTTGTTTCTTGACTTTTAAGAGGTCTTATTAAGGAAGTCAGTGCCAGAACAGATATGAGGGAATATTGACCATATGTTTTCTTCTAGAAGTTGCAAGATTTCTGCTCTCATTGTTAACCCTTTGATCCACTGTGATTTGACTTTTGTGCATGGTTAGCTATAGGGATATAATTTCATTCTGTATGGACATCCAATTTTTCCAACACCATTCTTTAAAAAGACCTGTCTCCAACATATATTTTTGGCACCTTTGTCAAATATCAGATGACCATAAGTATGTGTCTTTGTACCTGTGACTTCTATTCCCTTGGTCTTTATGCCTATTTTGATGCCAATACGATCCTGTTTTGTCACTTTGGCTCTATTGTATAATTTGAGATCAGGTATAATGATTAGTTCAGCATTGTTCTTTTTGCTTAGGATTGCTTTGGTTATTATGGATCTCTTGTGCTTTTTAGTGAATTTTAGGACGATTATTGAAGAATGCCTTTGGTATTTTTATGGGTATTGCATGGAATCTGTATATTGCTTTTGGCAATATGACTGTTTAAAATGATTAATTCTCTTATCCAAGCACATGGGAGGGCTTTCCATCTTCTAATGTCTTCTTCAGGTTCTTACTTTGGTGTTCTGCAAATTTAATTACCTCCTTGATTAGATTTATTTCCAAGTATTTTTAGGGTGTATTTTCTAAAAAATTTCTTTCTCAGCAGAATCACTGTTGGAGTATAGGAAAGCTATTGACTTATAAATGTTGATCAGGTATCCTGGTACTTTGCTATATTTATCTATCGGCTCTAGAAATGTCCTGGTAGAGTCTTTCAGATACAGGATCAAGGATTGCAAACAGTTAATTTGATTTTTTTTCTATTCATATCCCTATAACTTCCTTCTCTTGCCTGATTGCTCTGGCTAGAGTTTCAAAAAAGAGTGTTAAATAGAAGTGGTGACAATGGAAATTCTTGCATTTTTCTTGATTTAAGAGGAAATGTTTTCACTTATTCTCTGTTCAGTATGATGTTGGCTTTGGGTTTGTCATTGACAAAAGCCTCAGGTCAGTGAGGATGGGAGGCTTTGGGCATCTTCTAGCTCTGTCATCTTTATAGGGCTGGAACTCCCAGAACTGCTAAGGCAGCTTCTTCTTGTCCTTATTAGTTAGAAATGGATACCTTAAAAATATATTTGTCATATTGATAGTTCACCATTTTCGTGGAGGGCCCCAGTTGAGAAATTTTCAGAACCATAGAAGTTTTTTAAAAGGAAAAACATCTTTGAATATTTTTCTAAACAATACATTGAGAGTGATAAATCCCCCTATGATAAAACCACTTTCCACATGGAAGCAGGGGCTTATTGTGTGCAGCCAGGAAATGGAAGATTTTGAATTCAACCTTGTCCTAGGGACTAGATAATTGCTGCCTGGAATTTTACAATGTGCAGAAGCTTCTGCAGGCAGGGGAGGCATAATGAGGTTTGGGGGAGTATGCCCAAGCAGGAAGCTCAGGACACCTGGCCAACTCCAGGCTCATAGGGTGACAGCTCTAGCAGATATTCAGAAATGCTGGAGGAGGGAAAGAAGGCTGTATAGCAGAGGAATTCCTTTGGTGCATTTTGAGTGGCTTTGTCTTGGAATGGAAAGACAGGGTTTCCCAGGCTCTTTTTCTCTATACCTGCTAGTGGGCAGGTCTAGGACTTGACAGACAGGTATTCTCCCTGTTGTTCTTAGAAACAGAAGCTGACCTCCCTCCCACCCACAGTGTGCAAGGTGACTTTCCCTCTCCAGGTGAGAAGGAAGGACCCTTTTACTACATTATTTAGGCAGATGAAGGCTAATCCCCTTCATGCTGAGGCCCTTTCATCAAGAAGCCTTCAAACCATGGCCTCCATTCCTACAGCCACCATCCCTTTTCTACTCTTGGTCCCAAATGCCTGTTCTCCCTGAGTTCTCCTGTGGTCCACAGCTTCCTGTGGCTTCTTCTTGCCTGTTGGTCACAAGCACAGCCCAGAGGTAGCGGGGTGGGGAGGATGAATATTTGGTCAGTGCAATTTCAAAATGCACGGAAGTTTATGGACAGGAATCTAGCAACCCAGAACTGACAACCATCTTCACAACTCTGAAGGGAGGCAGGCCTTAGTGTACACAGTGAGTGTGAGACCTTGGCCCTGAGTACTGCTATGCATAGGACATGAAGGAAGCCTAGTATCCACCCCACCCTCATGACCTCGTGATGTGAGTGCCCAAGCATCTGTATGTCTCCCCTCATGACCTTTCAGCATTGTTTTTATTTATGTTATTAACTGAAACATAATTTACATTACAGCACAGTGTGTAGGGCACAAGGCACAGTGTTGTGTCAGCATAGAGGATGCTGTATAGGGGTGGTGAGTGTGAAGCCCATCAATGCCCCTGCCAGATTCCTAAGGTTCCTGCTGCCCCCGTGGAAGCCACTGGCTTCTGATCATGTAGAGGAAGTGTTGCCTTCAGAAGATGCCTATGTGGATACAATTCCCATCACCATACTTGTGGAGCCCATGGGTGTTCTTTCCTGCCCATCCTGTTTGCTGGAATATCTTTTGGTCTGTTTTGGGCCTATTTGCATAGCCTGAGGGAGGAATGTCCAAGTGGGGAAGAGCTGGTCAGCCTGAAGATTATCATGTTGCCAGTGTCTGAGGCAGATGTGCTTCCTTTGCCAGGAGCAGAATCTGAGATCCTCAGGCCAAGTGTTTCCTGGTTGTCTCAAGATGATCAAAGAGGAGAAAAATAAAACGGGGAAAACAAGAAAGAAAACTCTAGAAGTTAAGAAGAAAAGAAAAACATTTTTAGATAAAAATGTAAAAGTATTATCCCTGTTATGGCACCCCAATTGAGGTGAGGAGAGTCAATGATTGCAACCCTGCTAATCAAATCTCTTTTTGGATTTTTGCAAGCTTTAGACCCTACAGAGAGTGCAGTGTTGTTGTCATTCACTCCCCACTTCTTTCTGTTGTCCTGCTCCCTAGGTGATTAACAGGACTGAACTGTGGTAAAGCTATCTGGAATTCCTCTTATCTACTTTGGACACTAGAATGTACTAGTATGGAATGCAAAAATCAGTAGGCAGAGATTCTCTCTACAGTGCAGGACAAATATTGTTATTGTGGCACATTAACAAGCTAAGTCAGAATGCTTAGCTCACCAAGTAAAAATTCCGTCTGGAACTTTTTGACCTATAATAAGGACAGGGAAAATGGCAGCACATCCCTGGATACCTCTATAGGTAGTGAGAGGCTATGGATCTGATGGGAGGCAGGTGTTCCATACATACAGTCAACCTTATCAGTGTCCTCAAACTTGATTCTCACAAAAATTCCCGTGGGACTTGTCACTCCCTGAGACTGTTAGCAGATTTCCTGAACTACCAGTTTAGCATCTTTTGCTCCCCTCCATGTTGTTGTTTTCCTGTGGCATAGAATTTTCAATGGGTTTGTGTCAATGTCTCTCCTTTGGACCATACTGTCTCATAGGCAGCCACCACTGCAGTCAGTGCAGTGAAATTGTCAGAGTCCAGAGTCCCAGAGATAAGAAAATTCTTGGGTCTCTAATCCTCAGAGCAGTCAACTCAGACAATAGGACCCTTCTCAAGTTGGTTCCTGATTATAGTTTCATAAGAACATTCTGGGAAGTTTAGAGAACTTCTCCAGAGCCAGGTTGCTGTGCAGTTCCCAGGTCTCTTACTTATTTGCACCTTGTCTGCAAGATGCCAAATTCTGTACTAGTGGAGTTCTCTAGGAACCTCCTTCTTTCATAGAGTTCTTCCCCCTCCCCCAGCCTTGATGCCATGTGTTCGGTGGTTGGGCACTTTTTTCCCCACTCTTCCATTATCCAAAATCTATGGGCTTCTCCAAGTCTCTTTCTCTCAACTGTTCTCTTCCAGTCCTCTCCTAAGGCCACCCAACTCAATAAGCAGCTACACTCCTGTTGTTTTGGTTCTATCTTATGGAAAAGCAGAATAAAAATGCTCAGTGCCTCCAATCTGCCATCTTCTAATATCTATCTGCTACTTATTTTGATATGTTGATTTTGTACCCTGAAAATTGACTAAATTTGTTCATTCTAACATTTTCTCATAACCTTTAGGATTTTATGTAAATGAGATCATGCTGTCTTAGCAGACATTTTAACTTCTTTCTTTCCAATTTATCTGCCTTTTGTTTATTTTTCTTACATAAGTTCTGTAAGACTTTCAAATACTATGTTGAATACAAGTGGTAAGAGTGGGCATCCTTGTCTTCAGGAAAAGTTTTCACCTTTTCACTTTTGAATATAATTTAGCTATGGACTTATCTGTGACAGATGGCTCTTATGATGATGTTGAGATATATTCCTTATAAACCAAATTTGTTGTGAATTTTTATCATAAAAGGATAATGAATTATGTCAACTGCCCTTTGAGCACTTGTTGAGATGATTTTATGATTATTGTCCAATCTGCTATTAATGTGGTGTATCACATTTTTTGACTTGTGTATGTTCAACAATCCTGGACCCAAGAGGTAATTCTGATTTTTATCATGGTATATAATCATTAAATATACTCATGAATTTAGTTTTTCTGTTGAAGAATTTTTTTGAGGAATTTTGAAGCCATTTTCATCAGTAATATTGACCTTTAATTTTATTTTCTTCTGATGTTCTTGTCTAGCTTTGGTATAAGAGTAGTGCTGGCCTTGTACTATGTATGTATCTGAATGTGTTTCTTCAGTTTTTTTGAAGGATGTTAGAATGATTGGGATTTGGATTAGTTTTTGTTTGTTTTGTTTTTTCTGTGTGGTAGAATTTAACACTAATATCTGTATCCCTGGACTCTCATTTTTGGAAGGATTTTCTTATTGTTTCAGTCTCTTTCTTTGTTTTTAGTGTATTTAGATTTTATTTCTTTAGTGGTTTTGACTTGGTGAGATTTTATTTATATGATTTATTCATTTCTCCTGGTTTCTCCGAAGTGTTGGTTAATAAATGCTCACTATAATCCCTAATAATGAACCTTTGTTTTTCTGCGTAATCAATTTCAAACTCTTTCTTTCAGTTTTACTTAGTTATAAGCAGTCTTCTTGAGCATGATGATAGCTTTAACCTCAGTTTCATGCCAAAGCTCCTTACTTTTACCTATCACCTTCTACATACATTTTATGTTGTGGATGTTACAAGGTACATCTTGTTATATTGTGTTATATTCCATTGACAAAATATTTTAGCTATAGATATTTTTATACTTTTATCTATTAAACTTTCTCCTAGAATTAAAATTTACACACTACCATTTCTATAGCAGAATATTGTGAATTTGAGCCTATATTTACCTTTACCAGTGAATTTTCTGCTTCCACACCTTTTCATGTTATATTAGTATCCTTCCATTTTCAGTTTTAAGAATCCCCTTTTGCATTTCTGATTAGGCAAATACAGTGGTTAAACTCCATTGCTTTTGTTTGTTGGGAAAAGTCTTTATCTCTCTCATTTCTAAAGTTCAACTTTTCTTTGTTCTTTGTCTTTGACTTTCAGCAATTCAACTATAATGTGCCTTGGTGGAGTCATCTTTGGATTGAATCTGATGGAGTACTCTGAACTTCATGAATCTTGATGTGCATATTTTTCCCAAGATTTGGGAAATTTTCAGTCATTATTTCTTTAAATAAGCAGTCTGCCCCTACTTTCTTTACTGTTACTCAAACTAACTGCCCTAATGCCACTATAGTTTCCCTTGATGATGTCCCATATGTCTTCCCTTAGGTTTTCTTCCTTCTTTTTCATTCTTATTGCATTTTTTTCTCCTTTGAAAGGACAAATTCAAAAGGTGGGTATTCAAGTTTACAGATACTTTCTCTACTTGATCAAATCTTGTATTGAAACTTGCCGTTGCATTTGTCACTTCATTTGTTACATTCCTTAGCTCCAGAATTTGTTTGGTTCTCTTTTTATGATTTCTATCTCTTTTGTAGCCTCTCATTTTTTTCATGTATTAGTTTCCTTCATTTTTAAGTTATCTGTGTTCTGTGTCTTGCTGAATCTCGATAAAATAATAATTTTGAACTATTTTTCAGAGAATTCATAGATCTCCATTTCTTTGAGTTAGTCCTTGATAGTTATTGTGTTCCTTTCCAGGTGATATAGTTACTTACCTTTTCATGTTTCTAGTGGTCTTGTATTGATGTCTGAATTTGGGGGAGCAAGTTACTTTATCTAGCCTTCTTGAAACAGTGAGGAAAAACTTTCACCTTTGTTTAGCACAAGGGTGTTGGTTGGGTGAGGTGCAGATCTTTTGTTCCAGGAAGGGTGCAGTGGCATGATCTCCATGCAGCTCTGACCACTGAATCAACATTGGTGAAGACTGCAGGAATCTTTGGTAGCCAAAGCTTTGGATGTCTGCAGTATTTGTAGCACCTAGGGTTATTGGTGTCCTCAGTAGTGAAAGCTATTGGGTTCTTGCTGTTCTCCTTTTTTCGCATCCAAAAAAGTTCTGTATAGAGGATTTCTCTTGGCAGGTTCAATATGCTGGTGCAGACATGGGATCTTGGGTGCAGAGGTACTCTCAGTAGTGTTCATATCTCTAGAAATTTAATATGAGCATTTTTATATCTGCCATGTTTCATTCTATCACATTCATGCTTTATTTTCTTGATTATCTGTATACATTTTTAAAGCACTTTTAATATCCTACTCTGCTATTTTGTTTCATTTATGTTTATCTTTCTGTTATTTTCCCCTCTCATTGTCGATCATATTTTTTCTGATTCTTTATATACCTAATTCCTTTTACACACTAGACATTCATATTTTGGGTGGTATTTTGTTATATTTTTTTTCAATACTGTTGGATTATATTTCTAGAAGATAGTTAAGTTATTGGAATCATTGCTTTAAAGATTTATAAGGGTGGCTTTAGAAAATTCTTTAGTCTGTGGCTACTTTGCCTCTTTACTGAAATGACACCCCAATATCTGCTATTCTTGTATTGGGAGATATCAGTGGTTTAGTGGGTAGTAACATGAAATATGCTCTACTTTGTGTGAGCTTTGTGAATTGTTTCACCTCATCTTTCTGATGTTTCTTCTTCTAGGCCTTTGATACTATTTTCATATCACAGATTAGTATACCATTAGTAAAGACTAGTGGTATACTAATTAGTATACCACTAGTATATATATAGTATATAGTATATATATATTATATACTAATTAGTATACCATTAGTATACCACAAGACCATCCTGAAAATATCTGTATAATTTCTCTCTGTAGCTCTAATATTTTTCTTGATATTCTAGCTACTTTTGAAGCTTCAGTCTCTGATCACTGTCTCCTCAATTCAGTGAGGTAATTAACTCAATTTCTGAGTTTGTTTTTTATGCTCCAGCTTGGGAAATCACTCTAGTCACTAAGGAAAGACATTTGTGAAGTTTACATTATTATTCTTCTCTCATCCATTCCTATGTTGCCTTTTGACCAATATGTGAAAACTGTTGCTTAGTATATTTTGTTCAATTTTCTAGCTTTTAAAAATAGATTAAATCCAATATTTTTATTTGATCATTGGTTCCTTTTAATTATACATAACAATATACTTATTTTGACATAATTATAAAAGCATGAACTATAATTTGTTCTAATTCCATCCCCAGTACTTCCCCTTCCTCTCCCTTCCTCCCAGCCCCTGTTCCCTTCCCTCTACTCTACTGATATTTCTTTTATTTACTATAGTTTTTAAAAAATATTGTCTTATGGATATACACGATGGTGAGATTCACTATGGCATATTCATATATGTACATAGAAAGTCTAGGTCAGATTCATTCCACTGTCTTTCTCTCTGCCCTCTTTCTTTCTCTTCATTACCCTTTGTCTTCTCCAATGATCTTTCTTCTATCTTTCTTTTTTTAACCCACCCTCCCTCTTATTTTGGATTAGCTTCCACATATCAGAGAAAATATTCAACCTTTGACTTTTGGGTCTGGCTTACTTCACTTACTATGATTATCTCCAATTCCATCCATTTACCGGCAGATATCAAAAGTCAATCTTCTTTATGGCTGAATAATACTCCATTGTGTATATTTACATCTTCTTTATCCATTTTCTGTTGAAGAACTACTGGATTGATTCCATAGCTTAGCTACTGTGAATTATGTGCTATAAACATTAATGTGGCTATGTCACCATAGTATGATGATTTTAAATCTTTTGGATATATATTAAGGAATATGATAGCTGGGTCTTATGATGGTTCCATTCCTAGTTTGTTGAGGAATCTCCATACTGCTTTCCAGAATGGTTGCACTAATTTTTGATGTAGGAGTGTAACATTTCTCCTACATCCTCATCAACATTTATTTTTACTTGTATTCTTGATAATTGCCATTCTGAGTGAAGCAAGAATCTCAGTGTAGGAGATGTTGAGCATTTTTTCAAATATTTGTTGAACATTCATTTGTATTTCTTTTCCTATGAAGTTCCTATTCAGTTCCTTTGCCCATTTATTGATTGAGTTATTTATTTTGTGAGGGTTAAATATTTTTAGTTCATTGTATATCCTGGAGACTAATGCTCTGAGGAGCAAGTGGGAAACATTTTCTCCCATTCCCTAGGCTCTCTTTTCATACTCTTTATTGTTTTCTTTTCTATGAAGAAACTTTTTAATTTGATGCTATCCCATTTATTGATTTTTTTATTTTGCTTCTGCGCTTTAGGAGTGTTGTTAAGGAAGTCATTTCCTGAGCCAACTTGTTGGAGTGTTGGGCCTATATTTTCTTCTAGCAGGTTCAGGGTTTCTGGACTAATTCCTAGTTCTTTGATCTACCTTGACTTGAGTTTTGTTCAGGGTAAGAGATATGGATTAAATTTCATTCTAATACATGTGGATTTCCAGTTTTCCCAGTACCATTTGTTGAAAAGGCTATATATGTTCATGACACCTTTGTCTAATATGCACTGACTGTATTCAAGTGGGTTTGTCTCTGTATCTTCTATTTCATTTGTCTTGGTGCCAGTACCATGCTGTTTTTGTTACTATAGCTCTGAAGTACAACTTGAGGTCCAGTATTATTGATGTCTCCTGCCTCACTTTATTGCTAAGGATTTCTTTGGCTATTCTGGACCTCTTACTGTTCCAAATGAATTTCATGACTGC
Source organism: Marmota flaviventris (assembly GCF_047511675.1). Lineage (NCBI taxonomy): Eukaryota > Metazoa > Chordata > Mammalia > Rodentia > Sciuridae > Marmota > Marmota flaviventris. The sequence continues at coordinate 57,897,624 of NC_092505.1, read as the reverse complement.
TTTTTCTTTTTCTGTCAAGCATATCATTGAAATTTCGATGGGAATTGGATTGAATCTGCTTTTGGTAGTATAGCCATGTTGACAATATTAATTCTGCCTATCCAAGAACATGGGAGATCTTTCCATCTTCTAAGCTGTTCTTCAATTCTTTCTTTAGTGTTCTATAGTTTTCATCATAGAGGTCCTTAACCCCTTTTCTAAGATTGATTCCAAGGTTGTTTTTCTGTTTTTGTTTGTTTGTTTGGTTGGGTTTTTTTGTTTGTTTGTTTGTTTGTTTTTTGGCGGGGGCGGGGGGCAGCTTGAGGCTTTTGTGAACGGGAGATTCCTTTTTCATGAGAGTCATCATTGGAGTATAAGAGCGCAATTGATAAACGGGGGTTGATTTTGAATACTGCTTCTTTGCTGAATTCATTTATGAGCTCCAGAAGTCTTCTTGTTGAGTTTTTTGGATCTTCTAAATGTAGGATCATGTCATTGACAAACAGAGACAATTTGAGCTTTTCTTTTCCTATTCATATCCCTTTTAACTTTCTTCTCTTGCCTAATTCCTCTGGCTACAGTTTCAAGGATTGTGTTGAATAGCAGTGGGGAAAGTGAGTATTCTTGTCTTATTCCTGTTTTTAGAGGAAATACTTTCAGTTTTTCTCCATTCAGAACAATGTTGGACTTGAGATTTTCATATATAGCCTTTATAGAGTTGAGGTCATTTCCTTCTATCCCTAGTTTTTCTAGTGTTTTAAACATAAATGCTTTCTCTTGTCTTTTAGTCTATTTATGTGGTGAATTACAATTACTGATTTTTGTGTATTGAACCTAACTTGCATCCCTGGGAAGATACCTACTTAATCCTGGTGCACTATCTTTATAATGTGCTTTTGTGTGAGGTTTGCCAATATTTTATTAAGAATTTTTGCATTTATGTTCATCAAGGATATTGGTCTGAAGTTTTATTTCCTTGATGTATCTTTCTCTGGTTTTCGCCTTGGGGTGATACTGGATTCATAGAATGAGTTTGCAGAGTTCCTTCCTTTTTTATTTCATGGAATAATTTGAAAAGGTTTGGTATTAGTTCTTCTTTAATGGTCTGGTACAACTCATCTGAGAATCCATCCAATCCTGGGCTCCCCCCACCCCCCGGAAGGTTTTAATTTTGATTACCTGAAACTTATCTGTTTAAGTTTTCCATATCCTCCTAGTTCAATTTGGCTGGTTATATGTCTCTTCGAATTTATCCATATCTTCAAGTTTCTAGTTTATTGGTGTATAAATTTTCAAAATAGTTTCTGAAAATTCTCTGGATTTCAGAAGTATCTGTGGTGGTATGTCCTTTTTCATCTTGGATTTTGAAAATTTGAGTTTTTTCCCTGTTTTTTGTTTTGTTTTGTTGTTGTGGGGGGGTAATTTGGCTAAGGGTTTATCGATTTTGTTTATCCTTTTAAAAAATGAATTTTTTGTTTCATTGATCTTTTGATGTTTTTATCTCAATTTCATTGATTTTGGCTCTGATTTAATTAGTTACTGTCTTTTAGTGATTTGGGTGTTGGTTTCTTCATGTTTTTTCTAGGGCCTTCAGACATAATGTTATATTATTTATTTGGTATCTTTCTATTCATTTAATGTATGAGGTCAATGCTATGAACTTTCCTCTTAGATCTGCCTTCATATTGCCCCAGAGATTTTCATATTATATCACTTTTCTCCTTTACCTCTAAGTAAGTATTTTTTTTATTTTATCTCCTGATTTCCTCTGCTATCCATTCATGATTCAAAAGTGAATTATGTAATCTCTAGATGTTAGAGTAGCTTCTATTTTTCTTATTGTTGATTTCTAATTTTATTCCATTAGGATCTCATAGAATGCTAGGTATTATCTCTATTTTTTGTGTTTGCTAAGATTTGCTTTGTGACCTAAAGTATGGTTTATTTTAAAAAATGTTGCATGCTCTACTGAGAAGAAAGTTAATTCTGTTGTTGATGGATGAAATATTCTATAACTATCTGTTAGGTTCAAGTTGTTATTTTATTTTTTAGTTCTGTAGAATATTGAATTTTTGTTTGGATAATCTATCCTGTTATGAGAAAGGCATGTTAAAGTCACCCAGTATTATTGCATTGCAATGTACTTCATTCTTAATATCAAGATATATTTATAAAGATGGTCCATTTTTTGGAGCATAAATATTCATGATCATTGTACCTTGTTGATGTATGTTTCGCTTAAGCAGTATGAAATGACATTTGCCTTTTCTAATGAATTTTGCTTGAAGTCTATGTGATAAGAGAATAGTGATCCCTGCTTCTTTATGAGATCCATGTGAATTGTATGTTTTTTCTCATATTTTAACCTTCAATATGTGGATGTCTTTGCCTGTGAGGTAAGTGTCTTGCAGATAGCATATTTTTTTATATTGTGTTTTATTCCAGATTATTTTTATTTCCTGCCATTTTGATTTATTTATGTTGTTGAAATTGGATTTCCTTATCCTTTAATTGACTACTCTTCTAGTATAATTCCTCCATATTCTGCTTTTCCTTTTTATTTTTCATATCTTCTTCATGAAATATTTTATTGAGCTTTCAAGCTACGAATTCTTTTAGCTTTTGTTTGTCATGGAAGGTTTTTATTTTATCTTCAATCCTGAAGCTTTATCTTGCTTGGTATAGTATTCTTAATTGTCATCCATTTTTGTTCAGATCGTTGTATATATTATTCAAAACCCTCCAAGCTTTAAGGGTCTGGGTTGAGAAATCAGTTGAAATTCAGATTAGTTTACTTCTAAATGAGACCAGATGTTTTTCAGTTTTTAAAGTTCTATCCTTATTTTCTATATTAGACACTTCATAATAATGTGTCTTGGAGTGGATCTGTTGTGATTTTGTATATTTGGAGTCCTACATGCCTCCTGTATTTAAATTTCCATTGTATTTTCAAGATTTGGAAAATTTTCTGATATTATGTCATTTAAGATTGTGTATTTTATAAATTTGTATTTCAGACCCTTCATCTGTCCCAATAAATCTTAAATTTGGCCTTTTAATGTTCTCCCAGATTTCTTGAATATTCTCTTCAGGTCTCTTGATATTTTTTCCTCTATGGTCAACTTTATTTCCAAGAGTATTTACTTTGTCTCCATACCCTGAAAAATCTGTATTCAAAGTGGTCTAATCTATTGATGATGCTTTTCATTTAATTTTTAATTTTGTTTTTTGATTCTTTCATTTCAAAGATTTGTTTTTTCAGAATCTCTCTTTATTGAAGTGATCTTTCACTTTCTATATTTTACTCCTTACATCTTTCTGCTTTTACTCCTTACATCTCTTTTAGCTCATAGAAGAGTTGAACTGTGAATTTTCTTAAGTTCCTTCACTGACATTTCCTCCACTGTGTTATTGATAACGCCGGTTATCAGTGACGAGTCCTGCTTCCCCACATGTTGAAGTTTAAACATTAGAGAAGCACGCCGAGGCAAGCATATGAAGCAGGGTTTATTTAAAAAGGGGTAACATAGACTTCTCCTGCAAGGGAGAAGGGGGCCATAGCTGGTATCCTGGTATCCCAAGAAACTAGGGGTTTTGCCCTTTTTATATGTCTTAGGCTTCCTTTGTTCTCCTGCCTTTCCCCCCTTATCTTTCTCCTTCCTGTGTACATGACTAGGCCCAGGAATGCTCAGTGAGAGGGCCAAAAGGTGGGCTGTAGGGAGGTGAAATTCCTGGGACAGGTTACCTTGGCAACAGGTTGGAGCAAGGGCAGGTTCTTTTTTTTTTTTTTTTTTTCTTTATTGGTTTTTTTTATTGGTTGTTAAGATCCCTCAGGGGACAGTCTCCAACTTCCCACACTCACTCAAAATTGGCCTCCTTGACCTGACCTGACTTGATTTACCTATCTACACTGATTGCCTGTCTGAGTCTGGCTTTATTATCAATGCAGTCTGTTATTGAAGCTTTATGGGTTGTTTGGGATGGTTTGTTGTTTTGCTTTTTCATATTGTTTGCATGTCTACCCATTTGTCAGTATAGTTCTGACTTTTTCTTTTAAGTGAAGGACTACAGTGTGAGCTTCTTTTTTTAAAAATCCTTGTGTTGGGTGAATATCCAGATAATACTTTAATTTAAAGTGAACTTTTCTGATCCCAATATCAGCACCACTTTAAGAGATACCACTGAGTCCTATTTACTATAATCACTTCTGAGCCAATCCTCATTCTATTCAACCTTATAAGAACAAATACTTATTGCAGATGTTCGTTATAGTTCCTCAAATTCAGGTATAAACCTATAATAAAGTTCTGGAATAGGTTAAAAAATATTTGTTAAATTTAGTAAATTTACTATAACTTTAAGTGATAGCTAAAAGGAGGGAGGAAGCAAGGTTGAGCAAATAGGATAGAGAAAAACAGAAAAAAGAGAAAAAAAATCTATAAGTGTTGTGAGTTGACTGTTTCTCTCCTGTGCAATAGTTCAGGAGACAGACTCTGAAGTGCCCCCATGTATTTGCTAAGGGTCACCCTGTAGCTGTGATACTGCCGGTTATCAGTGCCGAGTTCTACTCCCTCACATGTTGAAGTATAACATTAGAAAAACACGGCAAGGCAAGCATATAAAGCAGGGTTTATTTAAAAAGGGCTAACGTATGGTGAGGATATGGGGAAAAAGTTACACTCACACACTGCTGGTGGGACTTCAAATTGGTGCAGCCAATATGGAAATCAGTAGGGAGATTTCTTGGAAAATTAGGAATAAAACCATAATTTGACCCAACTATTCCTCTCCTTGGTTTATACCCAAAGGACTTAAAAACAGCATACTACATGGTCACAGCCATATCAATGTTTATAGCAGCACAGTGCACAATAGCTAAACTGTGGAACCAACCTAGATGCCCTTCAATAGATAAATGAATAAAAAAATGTGGCATACACACACACACACACACACACACAATGGAATATTACTCAGTAGTAAAAGAGAATAAAATCATGGCATTTGTAGGTAAATGGATGGAGTTACAGAAGATAATGCTAAGTGAAGTTAGCCAATCCCAAAAAAAACAAATGCTGAATGTTTTCTTTGACATAAGGAAGCTGATTCATAGTAGGATAGGGAGTGGAAGCATGGGAGGAATAGATGAAGTCTAGATAGGGGAGAAGGGTTGGAGGGGAAGGGAGATAGCATGGGGTTATTAATGATGTTGACATTATTATCCAAAGTACAGGTATGAAGACACGAATTGGTGTGAATATACTGTGTATACAACCAGAGATATGAAAAATTGTGCACTATATGTGTAATAAGAATTGTAATGCATTCTACTGTCATATATAAATTAAATAAATAAATAAATAGGGTAAACATAGACTTCTCAGTGGCGGGGCTGGGGAGAAGGGGGCCATAGCTGGTATTCCGGTGTCGTGAGGGGGCAAAATTGTGATGTATTCACTGGAGGGGAGAAATGAAGAATGTCCACGTGCTTCTGCCCCTTTCAATGCTTTATTCAGTCAAATTACTCAATACAATTTCACTCTATAGATTCTTAATCAAGAAAATGACAATTCTTAATGCTAGGCACGGCAGTAGACATTATCAATTCACAGCAAACAATTCTAGATTAATTCTAAGCATTGAAAAACACACTTAATCATGACAGGCTAGTGACAGACATTCCCTCTGCATGCTAAGTTTAAAAGTCTCAAGCCTTAGGCTTTTTGTCCAGCAGATGTACACTCACTCAGACCACGTGATCAGGTCTGGAACCAAAGCAGGCTTTTCCTGGCGTGGAGTGGACAACCGGTTGAGGAGAGGGTCGTAGGGAGAAGTTGCAGCTCTCACCAAGGTCCAGAGGAGGTGGTAGAGTTTGAGAGCAGTGAGAATCATGCAGAGGCCCAGGAAATGATGACAAGTGATGGGATGTCAGTGCAGGTCCTCATCAGGCTCTCCAGTTCCATTGCATCCTTGTTTCAGCTGGCTAAATCCTATTCTTCAGCTCTATTATTTATACTAAATTTGGGGGCTTTTTGACCCCATTTGCAATCCTTATCGCTACCACTGGATTTCTCCATGACATCATTTACCCTGGGTTCAGAAACATTTGGCCTGGTGGTCTCCACTCTGATCTTCAGCCTGCTGGGGGCTTCACTCTGTTTATCAGGGTGAGGGGAAGTAACTTGTTTGAGGCCATACTGGAGAGCTCTGTGGGTGTGCCTGGTGAGACTGCAGGTTTTAAACTAGAGTTTTTAAAATGGAGTTGCTTAGGTTCAGGCCTAAGGCCATCCTCAGACCTGGTATCCCTAGAAGTGAAGGTGTTCTGCCTTTTTATATGTCCCAGGCTTCCTTTGTTCTCCCACTTTCCTCCCCTTATCTTTCTCCTTCCTGCCTAGGTGACTAGGCCCAGGAAATGTTCAGTAGGATGGCCAAAGGTGGGCTGGAGGGAATGATATAGGCAGGAAGAGAGCTCAGGGCGAATGAATTAGTAATTCCTCACTGGCTCTGGAGTTTTTCATTAACAATTCTTTAAGATGGGCAGTATAGGCCAGGCTTCTCCGGACATTAACATTTCAATCTCCTAGGAACAGTTTCCCATCATACTCCCCTCAAATCAGACTATACTTTCTCCATTAGACCTGATTTACCTAGCTACACTAACTACCTGTCTTTAAATCTGGCTTTAGCTGCCTACCCTGCCCCCCATATTTTGTGTAGTAGTGAAGATCCTGCCTTTGAGCACAGGAACTCTGGTTGTAGATTTTTTACAGGTGACCTGTGGTACAGAAGTATTCCAGCTCTGACTGCTCTCTGAGGTACTGTAGTGAAGGATATCTGGTGGTTCACTTAGACTCTAGTTTCCACTGCCCCAGGCTGTGAATGTTAAGTGTTGATTCCTTTTGCCTAACAAGTCTGATGCAAGGTCCAGCAAGTATCCATAAAATGCCCAGTCACTTGCCAATTGAGGTCACAGTTCAGGCTATGTACCTGTTAAGGCTGGTATCAACAAACCCTTTCTGCTGCTTAGCCTTTGGCAATTTCCCAATGGGTCTCTGTGTCACTGGATGTTTAGGCAGCCTTCCTCCTGTATAGCCCTGCAATCCTGGGGCCTGTCCCTAGGCATCCAACAGTGCCTCTCCTCAGTGTTTGTGGTCAGGACCTGGTGAATCTGCTTTCCTTTCTTCAGGTCCAAATCTGCTTGATTGTTGTCTCCAAGTTGAGCTAAGGAGCAGAGGCTATGCAGAGCTTTTCACCTTTGCCTCAGTTACAGATGCTGAACAGGGTTTGGCTCATGTCCCTTGCGGGAAGACCTGCCAGCACCTTTGGTTCCCTTTGTACACAGTAAGTGGGAGGGAAAGGGAGTTTCAGCAATTTACAACTAATAGTGGTCCTTCTAAAATTCTTCCTGGCATGATTATTAAGAGGTCCCACTACAGGGACTTCCCTCTGAAGCATGCTAGGCATGGGAGGATGCCATGAGGATTTAAGAGGGTAACTGATTGACTGAGGGCTCCACAAGATGGCTGCAGACCTCTGGCTCAGCTTTCTTTTCATAATTTGGTTTTAAGGTGTTTGTGCTATTTTAAGGAAACTTCTGTTATCATCCCGCTTTAAATTTTGTCTTTATTTCCAACAGTTTTTAAGTGGATGGCTTAAGAGAATGTTTGCTCCCCCCTTTCTCCTCTGTTGCCCCTCTCCCCTTCTCATTCACAGGTTCAGGTTCAGGGTTAGGGCATTCTGAGTTTGTTTTCTGCTCCAGTAACCTATCTTCTAGTCTCTCTAGCCGGGTCTCAGACTTTGTAACATCGATTTCTTAAAGCATTTATTTTGTCACCCACCTCTCAATTACACTTTTCCTTTACTGCCTTCTTTCTGTAATATGAGGAGATAGGGACTCACTGCCTAGTTTGCTTACCCTGTCTTCCTGAACTCTTATATCTAATATCTTTATTGACACTGTGACAAACACTGACTTCCCAAAACCTAAGACATAAATTTACAATTTTTCAATTTTTAATTCCACACAAACACAAAAAAAACTAGGTCATACACTCTAGTTGCCTATTTTATTGCTTCAGAATTGCATTTGAGAACTCCAGCATGGTGATAAACAGAAGAAATTAACTATGTTTTAAAATTAAAAGTTTCAAAAATATTAACTTCCAATAATTTGTATGTATATGAAGTGTTTTACTTATAATGTTGAGGTTAATTTTTTTACATTGAAAATTTTCAAAGTACTTTATAAATAATCTTCTATTTGATATTCATAAAAGCCATGTAAACTAGATAAATATAGTAATATACAACTATCATTACAAAGTTGTTGAACCTGCAACACAAAGAAAAGACAATTTTAAACTAAATTAAAGCAAGCTTATATTGTACACACAAGAGAGATGGTCGGGGAATGCCTCACTCAAAAGCTGAGACAGAGGACAGCATCTGGTCTAAGAGCAGGAAGGTTTGTATAGCATAAAAAGTTACAAAAGCGGTGGCTTGGGAACTTACAGCTAACAGGGTTCTGGCAAGCGCAATACAAGGACAGATAGCAGGTTAATGGTCTACATGGCTTCACATTTCAAGGTAGAGAGTAAATTTAGTAAATCTAAATTTATGAGGAGCTGCTGAGGTTTCGGGGAGGATTGTTAACTTGTCAGGGAGAGCCAGGCGTGGGTGAGTTCAGAGCACAGGCAGGAATTCCAAACAGACTTAAACATCAAAGTATGGTCAGGCCAAATAGAAATCTTAATATTTCACAGTAAAACAGAAATGAGCTTTTCATGACTTTGTGAAATTAAGGCCTAGAAAAATGGACTAATTTTCCTAAAGTCATGTAACCTGTAAATAATACACATGGAAATTAATCCAGATCTTCTAATTTTTAGAGCAATAACTTTTTCAAATTCCAAGGCCTGTCTTATTGAAAGATGTAGAATTCTGTTTGAATTAGGAAAACATTTAGTGCACACAAACGTGTTTGGGGTTTTTTTGGTTTTGTTTTTTTGTTTGTTTGTTTGTTTACCAAGGAAGAGAGCAGTGTGATAGGCCAAAAAGAACTGGATTGAGAGCACATATAGTTTGTATGTACTACAATCAATCTAAAAATACAACCTGGAACTTATATAAAACAATATTTCTATAACCAGTGATATTCAGTTTAGGAAGAAAAAAAAAAAAAAACCAGACTTGAAATTGTTTAGCCAGAGGACATGTTATAAATGGAGAAAAATGAGTGTTACCATATTTTACCACATAATCATTGTAGATTTTATTCCAAATATTTTTTTGCAAAAAAGTAAAGTGCTATTATTATGTTTAACTTTAAAAAAATTAATTATGCAAGAATTACTTAAAATTATTTTATTAATAAACTTCCTATGGTCCAAAATTAGGAAGCATATTCATTAAGTGTAAGTTAAAATTGAGTAGTCCAAATCAATATACATTATTTTTTGTGACAGTACAGAAAACATTTTTTCCAGTCTGAAAATGAAATTAATACATTAGTTATTATTTATTGGCATTATAGCCAAAATATTACACTTGAAAACATTTATTTTGGTGTTATAAAATATGGACTTAATCTTTTTTGGTTCAATTTTTAACTGTTTTTTTATGTAAACATGACAGTAAAATGTATTTTGCCATATTTTGCATACATAGAGTATAACTTATTCTAATTAGGATCCCATTCTTGTACTTGAAAAAATGTGGAGTTATACTGCCTTTTATTCATATATGAACATAGGAAAATCATGTCTGATTCATTCTACTGTCTTTTCTATTCCCTACCCCCAACCTTCATTTCCCTTGGTCTAATCCACTGAACTTCTACTCTTCCCCCTGTCCATTTTTGTGGGTTAGAATCCACATATGAGATAGAACATTCAGCCTTTGGTTTTTGGGGATTGGCTTATTTCGCTTAGCACAATAGTCTCCACTTCTAATCATTTACCAGCAAATGCCATAATTTGATTCTTCTTTATGGCTGAATAATACTCCATTGTGTATATATACCACATTTTCTTTATCCATTCATCTGTTGAAAGGCACCTAGGTTTGTTCCATAGCTTAGCTACTGTGAATTGCGCTGCTATAAACATTGACGTGGCAGCATCATTGTAGTAGTATGCTGATTTTAAGTCCTTTGGGTGTATACCAAGAAGAGGGATAACTGGATCAAATGGTGGCTCCATCCTAAGTTTTCTGAGGAATCTCTGTATTACTTCCTAGAAGGGTTGAACCAACTTCCAGTCTCACCAGCAATGTATGAGTGTACCTTTTTCCCATCTTCTCACCAGTATTTATTATTGTATGCTTGATAATTGCCATTCTGACTGAAAATAAAATGAAATAGAATCTCAGTATGGTTTTAATTTGTATTTCTCAAATTGCTAGAGATGTTGAACATTTCTTCATGTATTTGTTGACCATTCATATTTGTTCTTTGAGAAGTATCTGTTTAATTCCTTTGCCCATTTATTAATGGGCTAATTTCTGTATATGTTCTTTATGTATCCTGAAGATTAATGCCCTATCTATGGTATAGGTGGCAAAGATTTTCTCCCATTCTGTAGGCTCTCTCTTCGTGTTCTTGATGGTTTCCTTTGTTGTAAAGAAGCTTTTTAGTTTAATACCATGTTATTTATTGATTCTTGATTTTACATCTTGTTAAAGAAGTCAGATCCTAAGTCCACATAACAGACAGTTAGGTTTACATTTTCTTCTAGAAGGCACAGGGTCTCTGGTCTAATGCCCAGGTTCCTTAATCCACTTTGAGTTGAGTTTAGGGCAAGGTAAGAGATAGGGCTCAATTTCATTTCATTCTGCTTCATATGGATTTCTAGTTTTCCAAGCACTACTTGTTGAAGAGACTATCTGTTCTCCAATGTATGTTTTTGGCACTTTTGTCTAGTATGAGAAAACTGTATTTATGTGGATTCTTTTCTGTGTCTTCCATTCTGTTCTATTGGTCTTCATGTCTATTTTGGTGCCAATACCATGGTGTTTTTGTTGCTATAGCTCTGTAGTATAATTTAAGTTCTGGTATTGTAATGCCTCCTGCTTTACTTTTCTCTGTTTTGGCCATTCTGGGCCTCTTATTTTGCAAAATGAATTTCATGACTCCTTTTTCTATTTCTGTCAAGAACATCATTGGAATTTTATTAGGAATTGCATTAAATCTGTATAGCACTTTTGGTAGTACAGCCATTTTGATAATATTAATTCTGCCTCTTCAAGAACATGGGCAGTCTTTCCATCTTCTAAGGTCTTTCTCAATTTCTTTCTTCAGTGTTCTTTAATTTTCATTGTAGAGGTATTTCACCTCTTTTGTTAGAAAATTTTTGTTTTGTTTTGTTTTGAGGCTATTATGAATGAGATAGTTTCCCTGATCTCTTTCAGTTGATTTGTCATTGGCGTACAAGAACAAAATTAATTTATGTGTATTAATTTTTATATCCTGCTACCTTGCTGAATTCATTTATGAGTTCTAGAAGCTTTCAGGTGGATTTTTTGGGGGTCTTCTAAATATAGAATACTGATGTCAGCAAATAGGGATAGTTTAAGGTCTTCTTTTCCTATTTATATTCCTTTAATTTCTTTCTTTAGTCTAATTGCTCAGGCTAGGGTTTCAAGGACTATGTTGAATAGGATTGGTGAAAGAGGGCATCTCTGTCTTGTTATAGTTTTAGAGGGAATGCTTTCAATTTTTCTCCATTTACAATGATGTTGGCATTGGATTTAACATATAGATTTTACAAGGTTGAGGTATATTCCTACCATCCCTAGTTTTTTCCAGGGTTTTGAGCATGAATGCATGAATGGATGCTGAATTTTGTCAAATGCTTTTTCTGCATCTATTGAGATAATCATGTGATTCTTGTCTTTAAGTCTATTACTGTGATGTTGAACCAACCTTGCATCCCTGGAATGAATCCTACTTGATTATGGTACTCTATTTTTTAATGTTTTTGTATGTTATTTGCCAGTATTTTATTGAGAACTTTTGTATCTGTGTTCATCAGGGAAATCTGTCTGAAGTTTTCTTTCCTCAATATGTCTTTGTCTGGTTTGGGTATCAGAGTGATACTAGCTTCATAGAATGAGTTTGGAAGGGTTTCCTCCTTTTCTATTTTATGGGATAATTTGAGAAGTTTGGGTGTTTGTTCTTCTTTGAGGGTCTGGTAGATCTCCACTGAGAATCCATCTGGTCTGGGCTTTTCTTTGTTGGTAGGCTTCTTTTTTTTATTGGTTGCTCAAAACATTATAATGATCTTGAGATATATATATATATATATCATACATTTGATTCAAATGGGGTATGAATTCTTATTTTTCCCACATGTACAGATTGCAGGATCACATTGGTTATACAGCCACGTTTATACATACTGCCATACTAGTGTCTGTTGTATTCTGGTAGGCTTCTTTTTAAATATTTTTTTTAGTTATAGGTGGACACAATGTCTTTGTTTTTTTTATTTTATGTGATGCTGAGGATTGAACCCAGTGCCTCATGCATGCTAGGCAAGCACTTTACCTCTGAACCACAACCTCAGCCCTGTTGGTAGGCTTTTGATAGCATCTTCAATTCCTTTGCTTGAAATTGATCTAAATATTCTGTGTCCTCCTGATTCAATTTGACCTAAAATATGGTATAGTTTAGAGAAGGATCTGTGCTGCTGAGAAGAAAGTGTGTTCATTGATGGATGAAATAGTATACATATATCTACAATATACATAAATTATTAATGGTATTTTTCTGTTTCATAGCTTTTTTATTTAGTTTTTGTTTGGAAGATCTATTCCATAAAACAGGCATATTACAGTCACCAAATTTTTTTGTTGTGGCCATTTGATTTTCAAAATTGAGAAGGGTTTGTTTGTATGTAGTTGCTACACTGTTTGGGGTATAAATACTTAAGGATTGTTATGTGTTGTTGATATATATTTTCTTTAAACAATATGAAATGTCCTTCTGGTTCTTTTTCATTAACTTTGGCTTGAAATCTACTTTATATGATATGAAGATACAAGCTCTGGCTTGTTTATAAGATCCATGTGAATGATATGTTTTTTTCCCATTCTTTATTACCTTCAGTCTGTGGTAATCTTTGCCTATGAGGTGAGTCTCTTGGAGACAGCATATTGTTGAGACTTGTTTTTTAATCCAATCTGCCGGTCCATATCTTTTGATGGATATGTTTAGGCCATTTACATTCAATGTTATTATTGAGATATGGTTTTTATTCTATATCATTTGATTTATTTCTAGTTTTTAATTTGAATTAGTTTATCCTTTCATTGACTATTCTTGTAGTGTAGTTTCTCCTTTTGCTGGTTTTCATTTTTATTTTTCATTTCTTCAAGAAATATTTTATTGAGTATGTTTTGTAGTACAGGCTTTCTATTTGTGAATTCTTTTAAGTTTTATTTATTATGGAAGGTTTTTATTTCATTGTCTATTCTGAAGCTTAATTTCACTGGGTATGGTGTTCTTGACTGGCGTCCATGTTCTTTCAGAGCTTGGAATATATAATTCCAAGACCTCCCAGCTTTAGGGGTCTGAGTTTAAAAATACTGAGATCTGTATTGGTTTCCCTTTAAATGTGCCCTGCTGCTTTTCTCTGGCAGCCTTTGAAATTCTATAATCTGTATGTTAGGCATTTTTATAATAAGTTCTTGTGTGGGTCTGTTGTAGGTTTGTATATTTAGGGGTCCTGTATGCCTCCTGTACCTGATTTTCTGTTTTTTCTTAAGGCTTGGGAAATTTTTATTGAAAATAACTGTGCATTCCTTTGGTTTAACTCTGAGCTTTCATCTACCCAATAAGTCTTAAGTTTAGTCTTTTCATTTTATCCATCTTGGAATTTTATTCATGGTCTGTTAACATTTTTTATCATCTTAACAACTTTATTTTCAAGATTATATACTTTGTCTTCATTGTTTCAAAGACCATGTGGTCTTTTCTGTTGGTGATGCTTTCCAATGAATTTTTAATTTGTTTTTCTGATTCCTTCATTTAGAGGATTTCGGACTGATTCTTCTTCAGGATCTCTATCTCCTTATTAAAGCGATTTTTTTTTCATTCTGTATTTTCATTCCGATTTAATTTCTTACTTCATCATTTACCTCATAGATCTGTTTAATTTTGAACTTTCTGAATTCCATCCCTGACATTTTCTAAACTGTAGTATCAGTTTTTTGTTGTTTAGGATTGTTTGTTCCTTTACTTTTTCTTGTTGTTTGTGGGTTTACCCATATATCTGGATGGATATAGTGCTGTAAAGTTTCTATCTTATGAGTTTATAATGCTTTCTCTGTTACTAGTACCTCACAGATTGGGAGGGAGCCCAATGATAGCTTTAATCTATGCAAACAATATATAGCAATAGACCAGGTCTTTAGTTCTTATTTTCATATTTAATGTTAATTGGTATAATATGTAGAAATAGTAGGATCAGAAATTTCCATCAGTAAAAACAGTAAATAATCATGAATTATGTTTGGTATAAAATTAAACAATAGGTATTATCTATGATTTCTGCCTTATTAATTATTGCTGTGACATTGATGGTAGGGGAAGATATTATATATATCAATTAGTATTATGAGCTGTTAAGGATAGAGTTGAGTATGAGGAAAGAAGAAATAGGAGGGTAGAAAAGTTTCAAAATGTGCATAGGGCAGATGCTTTGATAACAGAGGATTTGTACCCATAGCCTTCATGGGGAGGAAATAAGTAACTCTCAGAGTGTGGGCCAACTGGAAATAAAAATATGGAAAAGTGGGCTAGGGCTGTGGCTCAGTGGTAGAGTGCTCACCTGGCACATGTGAGGCACTGGTTTTGATCCTCAGCACCACATAAAAAATAAAGGTATTGTGTTCACCTACAACAACCAAAAAAAAAAAACATTAAAAATATTTTTTTTAAATCTGGGAAATTATTATTGAGAAATAAACACAAAGGACAAGAAATATATTGAAAGCAGTGACTTGACAGGTGGGAAAGACCTGATGGATCTGATTCTAACAAAGGGAAAAGCCCATGAATTCTTTATTTATAGCAAAACACACCAAAGGAATTTATTGTAACATGGGGTTCTTCAAGGTAAACAAGAAAGGAGAAGCTGTGGGGAATTGGCTGGGTTGGCTTATCACTTGCACAGTAATTCCTCCTCCAGGCAGCTGGCACCTCAAAGCTGTTTAGGCACACTGGTATCTCTTTTACCCAAGACTAGCAGGCATCTAAATTCAAAACTATCAAACTCATAAATTCCACACCAGGCATAGAATCTGCCCCATTAACAGTGACCACCTGCAAGTGGGCATGTCTTTCAGCACAGTTGTACCGAAAGAAATTCAGAAGGGCAGTCTACCTATCCAAGGATATGGAGTTCAAAGCAATAATTTATTTGCCGCTCCTCACAAGGATTTGTTGTCAATGTGAAAGGGGAAGAAAAATCTAGCACATAAAGGAGGAGAGAGGGGGCTGGGGTTGTGGCTCAGTGGTAGAGCCCTCACCTCGCACATGCAAGGCCTTGGATTCCATCATCAGCACTACATATAAATAAATAAATAAAGTTATTGTGTACAACTACAAAGAAAATGTGGCATATATGCACAATGGAATAAAAAAAAAGAATGACTTTAAAGGAGGAGAGAGCGAATGGAATTGAGTGTCAGCAATAGAAAAAAGAGAGGGAGACAAGGGACATAGAGTAGTGGTAAAGATCATACAAAACAAAATCATAATATGCTAATCAAAACCCCTATCCCTAGATTCAATCCTTAGCATCACGGGGCTGGGCGGGGACAGGGGGACCTAACCCTCAAAATAGAGAGCATAGGAAAATAATACCTTCAAAAAATAAATAAATAAAAGTTTTAAAAAGGCTAGAAATAAGGAGAGAGAAACATGTATAGAAATCCTTGAATCAATCAGTATACATTCAAATAAAACAAAAAAACAATATAGAAAACCAAAACAAAAAGTAAAACAAAACAAGCAACAACAAAAAGGAAAAATATCGGTGAAATGTTAAGAAATTAAGGAGTCACTTCCACTACGGTGGACAAAATAGTCGATGAACATATGTGTTCACTGTCTGTGCCCAACTGATTTTCTTTTAGTTTCGTCTTGAGGTATGAACTAAGAGTGGGAGTATGGGCCATGAGTTGTGAGTCCTTTCTGTTTTATTGTGTTGCTCACCAAATTTAAAGTTGGAGTTTAAGACTTCCCAATTTCCCTTCTTAGAAGATTAGTGTTGGCAGGCCGGCTCTCTGCTGTGTGACAGAACCACTGGCTGGGGCAAGTCATCCTGGCAGTGGATTGGCTCACAGGGCATAATAACACAAATGCACATCCACATGCCACTGGTAAATATATTGCTGCTCTGTTTACTTTTAATCAGCATGACAAACAGAATTATACCATGCAATAATTATGAAGTAAAAAGTTATAAACCAATTTTTGAACTGAAAAAACTGTGTTAAATAATTATGCTGTGGCAATTATGCAGTGAAGTATAGTAAAATATACCTTCAAGTGATTAAAATACCTCCTTAGGAGAACTGTTTTAATTAAATCAGGAAATTCTGGTAATGAGCTAATTAAATGGTGTTTGTCTTTTAATAAGTGGGATAACATGCAAAAATTGAGAAAAAAATTGTGAATGAGTGTATTTCCTTATGTCTATTATAGTAGAAAAGTGTTAAATATATGAAGTTAATTTTAGTTTTTCTCTAAGAAAATAATTTGGAGCATAACAATAACAATTTTATTTGAGAAAGGTATCTATTTATAAAGACTTTGTAGCTATAAAAGTGTGGATTTTCTTGACCTCTGTGCTCCTTGCATACTAAAACGATTGTGTTTCATTCTACTATACAAATAGATCAAGTTAAACAGCAGATTGGGTAGTAATTACTTACCTGACAAGATGTTCTTACAGGTCATCCTTATGTTTTTATAGTTAATGTTCATGGTTATTATACTAAGTCATTCTATCCAACGTAAAGGCAAACCTTTCCTGATTAACATACCATACCGCTTAACCTCCTCTACCCTAGACAATATTTTTCAGTAAACTTATACTTAATTTAAAGGACAAAAATATTCATGACTATTATATATTCTAGTTGCATTTTTTATTTTTATTTTTTGTCTCTTAGAGTTGCCTTTGGAAACTGCAATGGGTTGGCTGTGGTGGATTTTATACAGAAGACAGTTCTGTTAAGCATGGGGACCATTGACCTTTATAGATCAAGTGACCTATATCAGAGACAACCACGTTCTCCTCGAAAGAACAAGCAGATCATTGCAGGTAGGAAAGAAAACAAGCTGGGTTATGAACTTGATTTGTTCACCATTTTTTTCAGATTGCTTATCTTTTGTGATGTTATTCAAATGCTTTATAAAATGAACCAACATGATTTATACTACCATGTAATACAATGTGTTGGGCAGAAATACAGTGAGAATCTTTGAAAGGGCAAGGGAGGTATATAAAGTTTGCTTTTTAGGTTAGGAAGCATTTCAAGTTTCTTAGGTTAAGTTCCTAAGAAATAAGAGAAAATAAGAAGCTGCTAAATTTTGAAATGCTGTGAAAATCAAGTTCTTTAGTTGAAAAAGCTGGCCAAGCATGGTGGCACATGCCTGTAATCCCAGCAGCTCAGGCAACTTAGACGGGAGGATCACAAGTTCAAAGACAGCCTCAGCAATTTAGTGAGGCACTAAGCAACTCAGTGAGTCCCTCTTTATAAATTAAAAATATATCAGTACTCAGGCTGGGGTTGTGGCTTGGTGGTGGAGTACTCACTTGGCATGCTTAGGGCACTGGGTTCCATCCTCAGCACCACATAAATGTAAAATAAAGATATTGTGTCCACTTAAAACTAGAAAATAAATATTTTTAAAAATATATCAGTACCCGCCCCCCCCCCAAAGAAGCTGCTGTCAACTTTCTTGTAATATATTTTGCCCGTTTTAACATGATAATTTACAATAGTGGTAGAGTGCTGGATAGTGTGTTTGCCTAGCATGAACGAGGCCCTGGTATGATCCCCAACATAACAAACACACATATAAAAGGTAACTTAAGGTCATTCACTTCTTTTAATATTTTAAAATAACCCTATATTATAGCTGTGACCTTTTCCTGATGGATGATGACTGTGTTGGAAATATTTTAACAAGCACAGTAAATATTATTCATTAACATTTTTAAATGCTATGAAAAATAGCATCTTTCTTGACAAGACAAATTGGCCTATTCAACTATAAAAAAAAGAATTCTGTGGTTAATTAGATTATATTGCCATAGTTTGATATCCTAAATTATCAAAATTTATTGGAATTTCGGTATATATCCAAATAGTTGGCTTTATAGACATTGCTGAAATTTTGTGTATTTTTTTGTCCATTGATGTAGTCTATAGTTGGTAGAAATTAGGGAAATGGTTTGCAGATAAAAATGCTTCTATAGAATTATGTGTTTAGACAATTATTTTAAATTTTCTACTATTCTTTATTTAAAATAACCAATAGGATATCAAAGCTTTAATTTTTTTAAAAAATCCATGAAAAGAATATTAGGGGCTGCGGTTGTGGCTCAGCAGTAGAGCGCTCGCCTAGCACGTGCAGGGCCCTGGGATAGATCCTCAGCACCACATAAAAATAAATAAATAAAGGCATTGTGTCCAACTACAACTAAAAAAATAAACATTTTTAAAAAAGAATATTTTACAATAAAAATTTAAAATCTTACACTTTATTTTCCAAATAACAGGTATGTCAAAACCTTTGAGTGTGATAAAAGAATTTTCCTTTTAGACTAAAAAGTTTGATTTTTTTTAAAAATTTCTCCTTTATTAGCCTTTTGATAAACTTCACTGCTTTCTAAATTATTAGCTTAGATCATTTTCAGGGATACAAAATTATCTTTTAAACCTGAGGCATTTTTGTTAGGAATTCAACTGTTATCAATATTTTAGGACTGCTAGAAAGAAAAACAAAATAAAAGAAATTGTGCATATATACCATAAGAGTCTCTCAATCGTGGGAAAGAGAAGGTTGATTTATGAAAGTTAAGAGCTTTTAGAGCAGGAAGGTTTGAACAGCTAGTAGCTGCTGTTTGCAGTGCTGAAAGTACCATTTCAAGTCATAAAAACTGTGGATCCTTTGATAGCATCTAAGATACTTGCTTTCTGGAAGTGCTGGGTGTATATGGTGGGTTGAAAAAGTGAATATTATGACAAAGGAAAATTATAATTTAAACTTCTTGAACATCAATAATTATGATGACTTTAGAATATGGAAAACTGTGATGAAGCTGTAAACTTGGTTTTTATTTTAGTTTACAAAATTAATATACTGAGCTGGGCATGGTGGCACATGTCTATAATCCCAGAAACTCTGGAGGATGGCAAGTTTGAGGCTAGCCTTTGCAACTTAGCAAGACCCTGTCTCAAAAAAACAAAAAGGGATGGCGATATAGCTCATAGGTAGATTATCCCTGGGTTTGATCCCTAGTACTGAAAAACAAAATGAATACTCTGAGTACTCATATTATAAAAATAAAGATTAAAAACTAAAATCCCTAAGCTTTCTTTTTAATTGCAGAAGCATTAAAGGCAATCATTTTGATATTAATGAAGCAATTTATATATATATTATTACAAGCCAAGTATGTATACTATGTAAAAACATTTAAGAAAAATATGCCATCAATTTTTTGTAAGACATTTGATAAAATAAAATTGCTACAGCATCCTCATCATTCATCTATCACCTCTTACTTTCTAATTGATTTTTTAAATATCTCCTTTCTGATTTGATTACCTAATTTTGCTGCAATTTCTTCATCTTGGCTGTTCTAGATTCTGGTATGATATCACTTCCTTTCACTTTAGACTATTCTTCTTTCTTTCCCCTGCCTGCTGCTGATGCTGGTGTTCTGGCATGTTCCAAAGACAACTTTTGCATGCGTGGCCTGTCTAACTTTTATCCTGATTTAACGAAACGGATCCGTACTTCTTATCAGAGTAAGTTCTAAAAAGGTTAGACAAATAGCATTTTTGAGTCACAGTGCTTGAATAAAATCCGTACGTTGGTGCTCAATAATGTGTTTTTTAAAAACACATTCAGCATGCATGTAAATTTTTGTTTTGTTATTGAAGTGCAACCTGATAATTTTAATAAAAATTATTATGTAAGTATTTCAAATCATTATTGTCATGTACCCATTTATTCATATCCTTTGTTTAAGTGCTTATTTCAAACCATACAGTCTATGTCCTATTAGTCCAAAAGTCATTATTTTCTGTTTTGAGGATGGAGAGTAATGGTGTCCTGATATAATAAATCTAATATGCCATATCAATAATAATTTAATGTTTTCTTATTTTGGAAGCCTTGTGCTTTGGCCATTTTACTACATTATTTTAACAGTGCCACAATATTTGCTTGTAGTTTTTAGAGATAACTAGGCATTCCTAACTTCTAATGCTTTTTATTAAGATAGAATACCAAAATTTACATTCCTGTAGTGATTTTAGATATCATCCTGTGAAATAGAGAAATTAAAGTCCCACAAATAAAAGAGTGTATGTTAACATTTCCTATATTAGCAAATTAAGATTTGAAGATGGCTAGAGTAAGCACTAAAAACTAGTGCAGAAAGCATAGGGACCGAGGGTATCTGTCACTGGAAATGCAAATGATACTATTGATGTTACAGGTAAATATTTATTGACATGAAAAAAATGTTTACCTTATGTTAATCAATATGTTATATAACCTGAATTTTTTCAGACCTCAACATGTTTATAAAACTAATACATTCACATTAGTTGTAAAACCTAAAACTTTACTGATTTGTGCCTTAGATTAAGGAAGTTATACCTTTGAAATCCTTTGAATTTTTCTAAAAGTGCCCAGATGGTGATTTATATTCCCTAGTTTTATACTCTAGCAGCACACCATTTTTTGATTACTTCCCACTGTCTCTGTACCTGGGACCTGTGTAAAAAACAAGGAGCAAGTATTGACCTGCTCCTAAAACAGAAACTTATTAAATACTATGATATTTCCTCACATATGAAAATTTTTTGAAATTTTAGTTTCCATAATAAAGTTTTATGGGAGCCTACTCATACTCATTCATTTACATGTTTTCAGTGGCTGCTTTCACACTACAATGGCAGAGGAGTAATTTCAACAAAAACCATATGGCCTACATGCCTAAAATATTTACTATTTACACAGAAACTTTTCTGATCTCTGTTCTATACCATTCTTTGACATCAGTCCCTTAAAACCACACAGAGGGTTTCTATCTAAAACCTTTCCTGTATATATTCCCCACAACTTCTGAATCCCAGGTTGGCCTTCTGAAGATAGAATCCCCCTATTTTGTATGTATATACACAGATATAGAAAATTTTCTAGAATGTTAGCTCGGATCCTATAAATTTCTTCTTTTAGTTTACTCTATTTTCTCATATAAATATGTGGTGCTTTTATGGTAAGAAGAAATTGGGGTTGATAATAAGGAGCAAAAGTAGGCTCTTAGTTCTCGAGAATTCCATAGTATCAGCAGTGATATAAAGATTAAAAAAGTTTTTTGAGAAATATTTAATAAGTTTATATTCCTTTCAGAATAAAGCAATCAACATTCTTAAACCTTCATTAAAGGTCCTTTAAAATATAATTCTTACCTACATCTTTAAATGGATTTTCTACCACTCTTCTGTAGCAATGCCCCACTGAAAATAGGCAGAATTAATATTGTCAAAATGGCCATATTACCAAAAGTGTTATACAGGTTTAATGCAATTCCTATTAAAATCCCAGTGCCATTCTTCATAGATATAGAAAAAGCAGTCAAGAAATTCATTTGGAAAAATAAGAGACCCAGAATAACCAAATCAGTCCTCAGCAAGAAAAGTAAAGCAGGGGGCATCACAATACCAGGCCTTAAATTATATTATAGAGCCACAGTAACAAAAACAGCATGGTATTGGTACCAAAACAGATACGTAGACGAATGGTACAGAATAGAAGACACAGAAAAACCCACATAAAAATAGTTATCTCATATTAATCAAAGATTCCAAAAACATACATTGGAGAAAAGAGAGCCCCTTCAGCTATTGATGCTGGGAAAACTGGAAATCCATATGTAGCAAAATGAAATTAAACCCCTCTCTCTCACCCTGCACAAAACTCAAAGTGGATCAAGGACTAAACCAGAGACCTTGTGCCTAATAGAAGAAAACGCAGGCCCAAATCTCTACTATGTTGGCTTAGGAAATTATTTCCTTAACAAGGCCTTTAAAGCACAAGAAGGAAAATCAAGAATCAATAAATGGTAAGGAATCAAACTAAAAAGCTTCACAGAAAAGGAAACAATAGCATGAAGAGAGAGCCTCCAGAATGGGAGAGAATCTTTATCACATTCACCTCAAATACAGCATTAATCTCCAGGGTGTATAAAGAACTCAGAAAACTTAAAGCCAGAAAAACAAAATAATCCAATCAATAAATAGGTTAAGGGACTGTACAGTCACTTCACATAAAAAGAAAGATAATCAATCAACAAATATATGTAAAACTGAAACACCTCTAACAATTAGAGAAATGCAAATAAAAACTAGATTTCATCTTACTTCAGTCAGAATGGCAATTATCAAGAATGCAAGCAACAATAAGTGTTGATGAGGATGTAGGGGAAAAGGTATACTCACACATTGCTGGTGGGATTGCAAATTGGTGCAATCACTATGGAAAGCAGTATGGAGATTCCTCAGAAAGCTTGGAATAGAATCACCGTTTGACTGAGTTATCCCACTCAGAACTTAAAATGAGCATACTACGGTGAGGCAGCCACATCAGTGTTTATAGCAGCACAATTCACAATAGCTAAACTATGGAACCAACCTGGGTGCCCGTCAACACATGAATGGATAAAGAATTGTGGTATATATACACAATGGAATATTACTCAGCCTTAAAGAAGAATGAGATTATGGCATTTGCCAGTAAATAGATAGAACAGGAGAATATCATGCTAAGCGAATAAGCCAATCCCAAAGAACCAAAGGCTGAATGTTTTCTCTGATATGTGTATACTAATTCACAACAAGGCAGAGAAGCTCAGAAAGTATAGAGATACTTTGGATTAGACAGAGGGGAGTGAAAGGAGGGGAGGGGGTATGGGTGTAGGAAGGATAGTAACATGAATTGGATGTTATTTCCCTATGTGAACATACAATTATGTGACCAGTATAACTCTATATCATGTACAACCAGAAGAATGAGAAGTTATACTCCATTTATGTATGATGTATCAGAATACATTCTACTGTCATGTGTAACTAGTTAGTACAAAAAATAAATTTTAAAAAATACTTCACTCAAGTCAAGTGTATCTTACTACTCTTATGATTTATTCATATCATCTCTCTGGAAATACCCTGCTCAAATTTCACTTTTGATAATGAGCCTTTCCTGCTACCATCAAAGCCCTGTTGTGCCAGTTCCTTTGCTTAAATTCCTACAGTGATTGCAGTGTACAGGTTTGTACACAGTAGTATCTGCACCATTTAAATTCATTTGTATGGCTTTACGTTTCCAAATGCATGACAAGAATCTGAATGTATCAGTTAAATTTTTAATTTAAATGATAAAGAATTTTATTTTTTTTGTATTATTTATGTACAAATCATGAGCTCAGTGAGTAAATGATGATGATAGTAGGATACAGCATGGCAGCAGGCTCTTTTCTCTCACAGGAATAGCTAGGCAACTTTTTAAATTTTATAAATAAAAGAACAATTTCTTTCACTACTAGATTCACAAGAATTTTGCAAAAGCAATCATTATTTCTTGTAACTGGAGACCTAACATGTCAAAGTAGAAGTAAAATCGAGTCCAAGAAACAAAGAGATCCTCTATATTTTACCAGTAGTCTCCATGGACACTCAGATAAGCCCTATGACTTGAAATCAGATAGTGCAGTATTCTTTTGATGATTAACAGTATATATTGTGACAAAGGTCTGATTTTTAATGACTCAATGGTAATGTCCTGGAATTTGCTTTTAAAAATAAATTTTACGGAGCTGGGGTTGTGGCTCAGTGGTAGTGTGCTTCCCTAGCATGTGTGACACACTGGGTTCGATTCTCAGCATCACATACAAATAAATAAAATAAAGGTCCATCAACAACTAAAAATATTTTTTAAATTAAAAAAATTTATAAAAATATAGTTTGAAATTTAAATGTTGGCTAATATAATATGATTACATTTGTATATTCTCACACTATTATAGTAGGGACAGTGAAGCCTTTTCAGGAATTGTTTCCTGAGTTTCAGAAAAGTGTAGTTGCATTATCCCTATTTGGAGAGACAGAACCCACTTCAAATGAGAGTTCATTCTATTCTGAGATCGTGTTAGGCAATTTGATCCAGTGTTATATTATTTAATAGTCATCATAACCCTTTGAGGCCGATGGATATCATTGGTATATTTCTCTATCAATGAGAAAACTGAAGTTGAAAGAGATGAAACTAGTTCCTTAAAGTCATTCAGAATAAATGAGAAACAAACTACACCTAATACTAATGTGAATCCATATGATTTCCACTGTATGATCATATGTCTATGAGGGCCTCTTAACGTTTTAGGCACATTGAAAACCAAATCCATTATTCTATAATCAGTAACCACTTTTTCCCCCCATTTTAACTACTGTGAATGAAACAACATATTCAAAAATGAAACAATTTGAAATTGTTTTGACATATTTAAAATGAGATTGAACACAATGACCTTTAAAGTTTCCTTATTTTTCTTTAAAAACTATATTTTTATTCCACTTCACTCTATTATGTTGATTTTGCTCTTGTGATGTCACATTTCTATTTTGAACCTGTTACTTCATTTCTGGAGAAACATCTTTTGATGATCACCCGTTAATTAGGTCAGGCTCCAAGAGGCTAGGCTGCCTTCCATTAAATTATCATCTGCAAATCTTTCAGATCCTAAAATAATAGTTATATAGCTGAGAAGAAGTTTCTAGATTTTATAGATTATACATATTGTGAAATGCCTTGGAAAGAGTGACAGATATATGGACAGAAGATTTAGATCAAATTCTACTTTTTCTATTTATTATATTTGGAATCTTAAAGGAAGATATTTAATCACAACGTTTTTCTTCCCAAATATAAATAAAGTAAAAATCATAATCCCTCTCTCTCCTGGAGAGTTGAACTTTTCTGGATTAATATTTATAAAAGAACTTCTATAGATAATAGGTATTCTTTATTGTTACAATGTATGATGAAACAAACCTAGAGTGGGGTTAAATAACCTTTCCAGTGTCATAACCAAGTATGGAAGCTTAAAGCTAAAACTCAGTTCGTTGCCTCAGTGGATGGTGCCCTATTTATTTAACAGAAATTTCGATAAATAAGAATTGACTCAGTTGAGTCAAAGGAAGTTTGAAAACTAGGATTAATGTAGAACATTGTCAGAAAAATTTGTGCATCAGTTTTCAGTTATGCAACAGAGGATCTTTTGGAGAGCCTCAGGCTTATTCATTGATATTTTCCCTCTTTCACTTCATGGTTTTCAATTTGTGGAAATATAGCAGGTCTTAAAAATACAAACCAAAAAAAATAAAGGGAAAAAATAATGAGAAAGATAAAAATAACAGAACTAGCAAAGAGAGAAAAATAAATAAATAATACAAAATAAATAGAGAAGGTCAAGAATGGAAGAAAAGAAAAATAATAAGGAGTGTCTTAAGGGGAAAAATTTCAAAGAGTATTTATTGAACAGTTACTGTGTCAAACATTTTTCTGGGCATTAAGTGCACAATGATGAGTAAACAATTACATATTTTCCTTCCATTTATTACAGACAATATACAGATAAATAAATACATAGATATACTATTATAATTGTAAAATGGTAGTAATGCTATGATAGAGAAGAATGAATGTTGTCAAGGGAAACCCCTTCTAAGGAGGAAACACTGAAGTAAAGCTTTGTAAGATAAGAAAAAACTAGTCAAAGCTTTGTTTCCACTTCCAACCAAGAGAGTACTGATTGAAAGAAACTAGTACTTCACTCATGCTTACAATGACTTTACAGACATTTTCAAAAAAAGTTTGTTTGAAAAAAGATTAAGATAACATAATTATTTTTAAACATTAAAGATTGGGGTTGATAATCAGAAAAACAAAGAAATCAGAATAAAAGGGGATATAATATTGATTCCATTCATAGAAAATTCAAGGAAATGAAGACTAATACATTGTGATAGAAAGCAGATCATTGGTTGCCTAGGGATGTGAAGGGACACTTACAGGGAGGGCAGGAAGAAGGGGTTACAAAATAGCACACAAAATTCTTAGATATGATGGATGTGTTTTTTATCTTGATTATACAGATCGTTTTCTAGGTATATAAATATGATCAGTTATCAAATTATATATTTTATAGATATATCAATTAAATCTCAATGAAGCTTTTTTTAAAAGCACTAGCTATATGAAGAACAAGGATCATTACATTCCAGGCATACAGAACACCTTATAAGTAGGTTCTAAGGTGGTAAAGGATTTAACTATCATCTAGAAATAGAAAAAAGGCCAGAGAGAATAGGAGTATGGTGTGTGAAAGGGAAAAAAAGATGATGTAGAGATGAGCAGTGACCAGATAATGCAAACTCCTGCAGCAGTTATAAGAAATTCATCTAGAAATAGAAAAAAGGCCAGAGAGAATAGGAGTATGGTGTGTGAAAGGGAAAAAAAGATGATGTAGAGATGAGCAGTGACCAGATAATGCAAACTCCTGCAGCAGTTATAAGAAATTCTCTCTTGCTTTAAGCAAGAGAGTTATATGCTTCATTTGTGTTCTAAAAATAGTATGCACACTGCTGAGTGAAGAAAATATGGGTCCATAAAAGATCATACAAGTTAGAAACTCAGTATTGCACTACAGTCAAGAAATGAGCATATTCTTGACTGGGGTAAGAGAATTGTTATTAAAGAGAAAGGGTAATTCAAGGATAACAGCATTTACAGAGCTACTATTACGAATCAGTGTAAGAAATAAGAAAGTGGAATTAATGATTATTCCCAGATTTTGACTTTAGCTACTGATCATGTCATGATATTGTTTACAAAGACAATGAAGCTTGAGATGGGGGGAGCTTTACTAGGAAGCACAAAGTCAATATTAGACATGTTAAATTTTGGTATCTCTGTAACATGTTCATGTGGAGATGTCAAGTGTATAGTTTAACAACTATGAATATCAGATAAGAGTTCTAAGCTATAATTTGAGTCTCATCATATACATGGTATTTAATGGGAATAAATAAAATAACCTAGATGAGAAGGAAAGGGGTTGGAGATTGTGGATAGAAACATCAGAAATTTCAACATTTAAATTCAAGAAGAAGAGAACTTCTCAAGGAGAAGAGATAATTTGAGGAGAGACTGCCACAGAAACCAAAAGCCAGAGGTGTATTTCTAGAAGTGGTTAGCTACATGAAAAGTTACACTTAAGTAGCATAAGCTCAGAAATGTGACTGATGGGTGAACCTGTGGTGGTTACTAGTAACCCTTCAAAAAGACAGTTTTAGTTTTAGAAAAGTAGTGAGATGGAAGCCAGAATAATATTAGATTGAAGAGGGGCAGGTGAGGAAATAGCACAAGTAAATATCTCTTTCAAAGCACTTGGTTATAAAGGGATACAGAAAAATGGGCCAGTACCTACATTGAAATAAGGTATTAAAAGGAGGAGGTGGAGCCGGGCATGGTGGCTCATGCCTGTAATCCCAGTGACTCAGGAGGCTGAGACGGAGAACTGCAGGTTCAAAGCCAACCTCAGCAACAACAAGGTGCTAAGCAACTCTGTGAGACCCTGTCTCTAAGTAAAATACAAAATAAGGCGGTGGTTGAATGCCCCTGAGTTAAAAAAAAAAAAAAAAAAAAAAAAAAGGAAGAGGCATGTTGATGTTTTTTATTTTAAATTTTAGCAGGAAGAGAATATTTTTAATTTACATGAATATGGAATGATCAAAAAAGAGAAAGGGAGAGAGACTGAATTGTGCTAAGGAAGAGAGGGGATTATAAAAGGAGCAAAATCTTAAGTTGAGAGGGGTTGGGAATCATCAGCACATGTAATAGGAGACATTAAATAGGACATTTTTAGGAGATTTAAATAGGAGATTTTTCTCAATTACTAAAGAAAGATAAAATTAAAAAGACAGTTACAGAAAAGAAAATGGATAAATTGAAAAGTGTATGATTTGTTTGAAATATGAAACAAGTGATTATTACATCTGATTTTCAGTTCTATATTTACATCTGATTTTCAGTTCTATATTTTAGTAGGATATATATATATATTCCATCTACTATATATAGTAGATGGACACTATACCTTTATTTTTATGTGGTGCTGAGGATTGAACCCTGTGCCTCACATGTGCTAGGAAAGCACTCCACCAACTGAGCTACAGCCCCAGCCCCACCTCCTTTTTTTTAGATTTTGGTTTTACAATGTAAATTTTCTTATACCAAAGCTTTATATTGAAAAGCAACTACACTGAATTATAATTAGTAGAAAAAATATAAGGTTCAATCTTCAAATTTACAAAAGGAAACTAAGAAATACAAATAAGGGAAATAATTGCTCAGTAGTATGTGTTAGCTTTCTATAGTTTAGTTAGCAGTAATATCATTGAGAGTAAACCAAATAAAATAGGCCAATAAAACCTAAAGCAGTAATGTTTCACAAAAGATGACACTATCTCCTAGAGGACATTTGGCAATGCATACAAACACTTGATTGTCACAACTGAGGAGGAGGGATATTTTACTGGAATCTACATATACCATGTATTGCTGCAACAAAATATTATCTGGCTACATTTTCAATCAAATTTAAAACATTCAGAGAAAATTGTTTTATCTGGAGAATAGTAATTTGGTAAGAAAATCCTTAAAAGGGTAGACTGTTCATGTGGATGCATGTATTGACATATTGGAAATAAGTCTCCTTAAAAATACTGATTTTATTTAGAATTAACAATTCAATATTTAAAATACGAAATTATCAATTAAGGCATATGTATACTTAATTTTTTAAATAAAAGTTGATATAATTCACTGTAGCTAAGGGAATTATGTCTTCCATTGTTATTTACCATACAATTTCTGTATCTGTTCTAACCAGAATTCATTATATATTTTCCAGTGAATCACTATACAAAACCTTTCAAGTTTAATAGCTAATATGCTTTTCTTTACTCAGATGTCAATTATAACTTTGTTCACATAATCTCAGGAAAACTTAATCACTTAATGCTTAGTATATTATTAAGAAGACACAATTAGGGCTGGGGTTGTAGCTCAGTGGTAGAGTGTTCACCTCGCATGAAAGCACTGGGTTCGATCCTCAGCACCACATAAAAATGAAATAAGAGTATTATGTCCATCTACAACTAGAAAAATATTTTTTAAAAATTATTATTAAAAAAGACACAATTATTTAGCATGTCTACTGAACAGTTTAATAAACTACTAGTGTCAGTAATGGATTAACTATTTCCATTCCTCTGATTCCTCATGTCTTCAAACCTACTTTCCCAGTTGTTTTAGTCAGTTTTTTCATCATTCTGACTAAAAGACTTGACAAGAAAAATGTAAAGGAGGAAAAGTTTATTTGAGCTCACATTTTCAGAGGTTCAGTCCACTGTTGACCAATTCTGGGACCAAGGTGAGGCAGAACATCATGGTGGAAGGGTATGGCAGAGAAAAGCACCTCAGGATATGGTTACCAGGAAGCAAAGCAGTGACTCCACTCACCAGGGACAAACATAAACCCAAAGTCTTGTCCCCAGTGGCCTACTTCTCCAGCTGCACCCATCTTTCTACAGTTAATCCATATCAGTTGATTAGCCCATTGATTGGGTTAGACCTAATAATCCAATCATTTCACCTCTGAAAATTTCTGCATTGTCTCACACATGATCCTTTGGGGATACCTCAATCCACCCATGGCCCTCAAAAGCTCCTGTCCATCTCATGGTACAAAATACATATAGTTCATTTTAAGAGGCCCGATGTGTCTTAATAGTTCCATTATTACCCAAAATTCTAAGACCAAAGTTTTCTGAAATTCAAGGTAAACTCACAGGTGTTTTCACTGTAAATATCAAAAACACATCACATATATCTACATATGATGGCACAGAGTAAACATTTCCACCCCACAAGGAAGAAATAGGGGCTTAGAATGGAAGGATGGGGCCAAAAAAGGCTGATATTCAACTGGGAAAACAAATCCAGTAGCTCCACATCTAGTAAATGGGGCACATGTCATGGCATCATGATGTCCTCTCACAAGGGCTTATATACCTCTGCCATATGACCTTAATAGTTGCAGCCCCATGTGGCCTCTCTTTTGGTTTGTTTCTTCTCAATTCCTGCAGCTTTCCTACACAGACATCTCACATCACTGGTTCTCTTAATTTCAGGGGTCTCCATTGCAGATTTGGCTTTCTTCTCACATCTTTATGCTTCATGCCCTCAAGGGCAGACTACAGGGACTTTGACACTGCTACACTTCCTGGTCTCCCAGGCCTTCCTTTGAAATCTGGGAAGAAGCCTCCATGACCTCTTAACTCCAATATCCTGCATTTCTATATATGAAGTAAAACTTCATGGTTGATACCAAGGTGTGCTGCCATCTTGAGAAGTAACCAAGCTTCCAGGGATTATGGCTGCAGCAGCCTCTGAGTACCTTGGTGGTTGAGCATAGGAAACAAGTTCCTAGGTCCTCTTATGCAAGCAGTTTGCCCCTATGGTCTATTTTCAAAGGAATTTGTACTTTTATAACTGTAAGCCTGAGATGGATGTGGTCTTGCCAATTATGAGATGCCCTCAAGCCACCTGTCCTATTCTTTGTGGGTAAAGTACTTAGCATTTCTTTAGTGGCTATAATCTTTTTAACAGCTTCCTTAGGCACAGTTTTACTTGCACTTTTCTGACCAAATTGCAAGTTTTCAAAAATATTTCTACTCCTTATTATCATAGTAAGCTTGGCTAAAATCTGCTCATAATATCCATGCCACAACCTGAATACTGTGCTCCCTTGAAATTTCTTCCACCAGATTAATTAGCCCATGACCTTTAAATTCAGCTTCAAAGAAAGTCTCAGGATATGGGGGAAATGTAGATAATGTATTTGCTAGCATGTAACACAAATGCCTCTAATACAATTTCCAGTAGAGTCATCCTCCTCTGAAACCTCATGGGCCCTGTCTTTACTGTCCACAGTTCTATCACCATTTTGGTCTTCTGAGCTCCCACCAGATCACCTATTAAACTCCACTTACAATGTTTTAAAGCCTTTCCACCTTGCAAATCTAAACTTCTCAAAATCCCTTCTCCACCCCACTAGAAAGCACTAAAGGATTCTGAATCATATGGACTGGTTAGTTACAGCCATGGTCCCACTCTCAGTACCAGTTTCTGTTTTAATCATCTTTTTCATCTCTTTGAATAAAGACCTGACAAGGAAAATGTAGAGGAGGAAAAGTTTAATATGGTTCATGGTTTCAGAGGCTCAGTCCCTAGTCAGCCAACTGCCTAGCTCTGGGCCCAAGGTGAAACAGAACATTATGGTAGAAAGGTATGGGGGAGAAAAACAGGTCAGGACAGTGCAACAAGGAAGTATAGTGATGGCTCTACTCATCAGGGGGAAAATACAAACCCCAAAGTCATACCTCCAGTGGACCTACCTCCTCCAGTCACACCCTGCCTGCCTACAATCATCACCTAGTTGATCCATAATCTAATCATTTCATCTCTGAGACTTCTTGCACCTGTCACATATGAGCTTTTGGGGGACACCTCTATACCATGACAACAGTATTTCCAAGATTGCAAATATACCTGAACAAGGAGCTTTCTATTTCCCGATAGGATGTTGAAGGAAGTGCTAGCAACAGTAATAAAATTCTGTGATATTAATGATAAAAATAAAATTATACTTTCTTATAGAGCTATTGAAGAGTGTTAGATTCAAATATGCTTTATTAACCAAATGCTATAGAGGGAAGAATTATTCATAAGTGAGAAGGAAGCTGCAGATGTCTCCATACCTGGGGAAAGGAGTGGCCCTTCCATAGATGGATAAACTGCAAAGAATTTAAAAACAAAAAAAAATTGTAAGATTATTTTCTGGACTGGCCTATGGATTATACTTTGAAAGAGCTCTAAATACAAAAACCAGTTGTTCAAGTTCACAGTTTACTGTTACCAAAGCCTTACTTACACTCCTGAAATTCTTGTGACAAAGTGGCAATGCAGGTGGGACTGTGAAATCAGAGAAATTCATGCAATATTAATGGACTTGCCTTTCTGATATTATTATATAATTTAACCAAAATATTAATTAAAACTCTCTAAAGCAATATCCCAGCCCTGTCTCTGCACAAATACTGAGATCAGCAGTTAGCACCTTGGCAAAACGTGAGTGGAATTTCAAGTGTTAACTTTAAAAGCAAAGAAAAATCTTTTTCCTGTAATTTTTTCTTGAGCCCTCATATTTCTCTGATTATCCTTTCTTATTTTAATTGTACAGATTAATGCATTACAGTGTGGTAAGTCAACATGTAAACAGTTTGTAAAAACAAAGAGAAATATTGTTGGACTAATTTGAAATTAAAAATCTTAATCAATTAAAGTTGCGACTCAATTCCACCTTAGTTCAATGCCTTGTAAAAATTGAATTACACTTCACTTAAGCTACTTACCAAAGAAATGAACAAAAAAATGATAAACATATATTGAGGGAAACTTCAGCTTCTAGCACTGTTTTATATATAGCATGCTATCAGAAAATAAAAAACACACAAAGAAGCAGAAATTCATGACACATAATTGGAGAAAGAAGCCAATTTAAAGAGACTCATAGATAACACAAATTAAAATAAGCAGTCAAGAACTTTTAAAGAACTATTATAAGAAAAAAATAGGAAAAGTAAATTAAAGTGGGTAAATATGTTTGGGAATTTCAGGAGGAAAACAAACTCTGAAAAGAATCAAACAAATTACAGAACTGAAAAATATATGTGAAATCAAAAGATCACTGCTCTGATGATATGTTGAATCAGATCAATAGCAATGACCCAAACAGAAGAACCGTATTTTTAAAATTTAACAAAAAGGAAGCAGGCATTAGTAACTGTGTCTGCATGTTTTTGAGATTCGATGAAAAACATCAACTGAAAGACATGGAGGCTCAGAAAATCCCAACATAGGAAAATAAAATAAAAACGCAAGAACTCATAGTCAAATCATTGAAACCAACATAAAAGAAAATGTTAAAATCAACAGAGAAATATACCTACCACCTACAGGGTAACAATGATGTGATTAATAAATGACTTCTCACCAGAAATAATTAAAGCCAAAGACAACACAAAAACTGAAAAAATTTTCAGTACAGAATTCTATATATAGCAAAAATGTCATTCAAATATGAAGATAAATGAATTTGTCTTTAGTAGGCCTGCAGTATAAGAAATGGTAAAGAAGTTTTTAGAAGCTAAAGGAAAATAATCACAGATTGAGACTTGGAAATACAGTAAGAATGAAGCACACTGGAAAGAATACATATTTTGGTAAATATGAAACATTTTATCTTTTCTTAAATTCTTTAAAAGTACATTTATTTTATAAAATGGTATATTATAGGGTTTATAATGAGTAAAAGTAAAATGTATGACAAAAACACAAATCATGAGTAGCATGTAAACAGTATATATAATGTCTTAAATTTCTTTTATGCTAAGAGAAGTGGTGTAAAAATAATTAAAGGTAGACTGTGATTAACTATGTATTCTTATTATAACCCATAGAAAAGCCACTAGAAAAATAAAATAGAAGACTGTAGCTAAAAAGTCAATGAGAAGACAAAATAGAATACTAAAATTATTTTCTCAAAAGATGGAAATGAGGCATGGGGATTGGGGGAGAACATAAAGAACAAATTGAAAACAAATAAAAATATATGGATACAAAACTAACCCAAAGATTATATTAAGTGTTAGTAGAATAAAATTTACAAAGAAAAATGCAGAGATTATGAGACAAGATTAAATAGGAATCCAACTACAAGCTATTTATACTTTAAATATAGAAACCCAAATAGATTGAAAGTAAAAGAATTTCATTAAAAAACTAACCATAAGAAAGTATATTTGGGGGGCTGGGGATGTGGCTCAAGCGGTAGTGCGCTCACCTGGCATGTGCGGGGCACTGGGTTCGATCCTCAGCACCACATAAAAATAAAGATGTTCTGTCCACCAAAAACTAAAAAATAAATATTTAAAAATTCTCTCTCTCCCCCTCCCTCCCTCCCTCGCCCTCCCTCCCTCCCTCTCTCTCTCTAAAAAAAAAAAGAAAGAAAGTATATTTGGCTATGTTAAGATGAAGTGGATTTTGAGGCAGTGAGATAGAGAAGTAGTTAAAAATTTTTAAAGACTATCAGAAAAATATTGAAACTCTTTTACTTGTAGACAGTCAACAAAAATATTAAAAATACATAAAGAAAAATTGTTAAAACTACCATTGAAATCAAGAAATCTACAATCATTTTGGGGAATTCATCATTTCCCCTTAGTAACTGATAGTATAAATAAATGAAAATTCTTCAGGATATAAACAACGTAAGGAATTCTCTTGACCAAGTTAACCTAAACACGCATAAATAGATACCTGTGCTATTAAATTTAAAATATTTTTAATTATATTTTAATTATATCTTTAATATTACTAATATTTAATTAATAGTAGTATCTTTAATTAATATTATTAATATGTTTGATTGATATTATTAATTATATCTTTTCAAGTAGATATATAGCTTTTTATAATGATAGACTGAACCATAAAATAAGATATAGTGAATTACAGATAATTGAAATGAAGCAAAATTTGCTATCTGACCACAAAAGAAATTGAATTAGATATTGATCCCTATTGGAAATTCTGAACACATTTTTATAATTTTTGTTCATATTAGTGCATTACAGTTGTACATAACAATGGAATACATTGTTACATATTTGTAACAATGTACATGTACAGAATATAACAATATAATTTAACCAGTATCATTTTCCCAGTATTTCCCCTTTCCCTCCCCTATTCCCTTCATCTAGTCCCTTTGGTCTATCTGCATTGATTTCTCTTTGATTTTCATGAGATAACCCTGAACTTTCTTTGTCTCTTTCATCTCTAACTTTCACATATGAGAGA
The DNA here is from genome assembly GCF_047511675.1 of Marmota flaviventris. Classification (NCBI taxonomy): domain Eukaryota; kingdom Metazoa; phylum Chordata; class Mammalia; order Rodentia; family Sciuridae; genus Marmota; species Marmota flaviventris. The sequence goes on along the minus strand of NC_092505.1, from coordinate 57,862,286 downwards.
AATCATATGATCCTTGACTTTTTGATTTTGACTTATTTTGCTTAACTTAATGTCCTCATGTTCCATTCCTTTTCCTGAAAATGACATGGTTTCATTCTTATGGCTGAATAAAATGCCATTGTGTATGCATACCACACTTTATTTAGCCATTCATCCATTCATCCACCTAGGTGGATTCCATGGTTTTTCTGTTGTGAATTGTGCTGCTATGAACATGGGTATGCATATATGGCTATAGAATGATGACTTTAATTATTTAGGATCAATGCCGAGGAGTGGTATTAACAGTGGTATAGCTGGGTAATATGGTAATTCTATTCCTAGTTTTTTGAGGAAATTCCATACTGATTTTGATAATGGTTGACTAATTTACAATTCCACCAACAGTGTAAAAGTGTTCCTTTTTTCTCCACATCCTCTCCAGCATTCATCATTGTTTGTATCATTAATGGCTGCCATTCTAAAGTGAATCAGATGAAATCTCAGTATAGTTTTGATTTATATTTCCCTATTTGATAATAATATTTGTTTTAGTCAGCCTTTTCACTGCTGTGAACAAAATTCTAAATAAGAACAAACAGAAGAGGAAAAGTTTATTTGAGGGCTCACAGTTTTAGAGGCTTAGTTCATAGATGGCTAACTCCACCCCTCAGGGCTGGAGGTGAGGCAGAACATTGTGGCAGAGAAAAGCCAAGGGGACATGACACCAAGAATCAGAGAGAAAGCTCCACTCATCAGGAATAAAATATATACCGCAAGGCATGCCCCCAGTGATCTACATTCTCCACCCACCCCTCCCCGCCTACAGGTACAACCCAGTTAATCTTTATCATAGGACTAATGCACTCATTAGGTTTAGGTGATTATAATAAAATCATTTATTTCCCCTCTAAATTTTCTTGTATTGTCTTACACATGAGTTTTGGGAGCACATCTCCCATATAAACCATACCACTGTTGAACATTTGTTCATGTAATTGTTGGCCATTTATATTTCTTCTTTTGAGATGTATTTAGTTCATTTGCCCATCTTTTATGTGTGTGCATGTACGTTTGTGTGCATGTGTGTGTTTTGAGTTCTTTATATATTCTGGATATTAATTCTCTGTCAGAATGATATCTAGCAAAGATTTTCTCCCATTCTCTAGGTTCTCTTTTCACATTCTTAATGGTTTCCCATGCTGTGTAGAAGCTTTTTAATTTTATGCCATCTCACTTAATTAACTGTTGGCGTTATTTCTTGAGCTTTAGGTGTCCTATTGAGAAAGTCATTGCCTGTGTCTGTATACTAGAATGTTACCCCTACATTTTCTTCTAGGAGTTGCATAGTTTCTTGTCTAATTCTTAGGTCTTTGATTCACTTTGAGTTGACTCTGTGCAGGGTGAGAGATAAGGGTCTAGTCTCATTCTTCTGCATAGGGATTACCTGTTTCCTCCATTTGTTGAGAAGATTGTCTTTTCTACGCTATACGTTTTTGGCATCTTTCTCAAGGATCAGATAATTGTATCTTTGTGGGTTTGTCTTTCTGTCTTCTATTCTGAGATAATTTTTTTAAATAACTTATGGCTTAAAAAAGAAATGACCAAAGACATTTTAATGTATTTTTGACCTGAATGAAAGTATGAACACAACATACATACATATATATATATGTGTGTGTGTGTGTGTGTGTGTGTGTGTGTGTGTGTGTGTATAAAGATGCTGCTAAAGCAGTCTTTAAATGTAAAACCATGGATGGTCATTTTGGAAACCCATAATCTAAACTTCCTTCTTAAGATTCTAAGAAAAAAAAGAGCAAAGAAACACAACATAAATGAAAGGAAATTATAAAGGTCAGAAATCAATGAAGTAGAAGACAAATAATACTATATATCAACAAAAAAATATGGTACTTCAAAAGCACTAATAAAGTCTAAAGACCCTGAGACTGACTCCAGAAGAAAAAAAAATAATGTATGATCAAATGAAATGAAAAAGGGAACATCACTATGGATTATACAAACACTAAAATTTACAAAGTAATGTTATGAACAACTGTGTGCCTAGAAACTGACATTTAGATGAATTTTAAGAGATTCTTTGAAAGATAAAACCTACCAAAGATGACATAAAACACCTTGGAAAATATAAATAACAGTCTTTTAAATTTTTTAAATTCAAAATTAAATACTTCCCTCAAGAAAACTTTAAGCCCCAAATGGTTCCATAGATTAACTCTATGAGACATTTAATGTGAAGTCTTTTAGGGACCAGAATAAAGCCATCAAAATGTTGATGACTAAAATTGATACAGCAAAGTGTAAGAAAACTACAGACCAGACCCATTCATGAACATAGATATAAAAATTATACATAAAATAACTAGTAAATGCAATATGGCACATAAATATAAGAAATATAAACATTATAAACAAGATGGATTTATCCCAGGAATGCTAATTTAACATTTAAAGATCAATCAATGTAAAATGATTGATAAATATAATTTAAAGGAAAAATATGATCATCTCAATACATGTAAAAAAATTGGACAAAATTGAACACGTATTTATGACAAAAAATCTTCCACAAACTAGGAACAAGAAGGACATTCCTCAATTGAATAAATCGTATTCATGAAAAAACAATAAATAGCATCATACTTTGTTGTAACATATTAAATATTTTCCCCCCTAAAATCATAAATAAAGGAAGGATATCAACTGTCATCATTATTCAGCTTTTTACTTCATAACCTAGTAAGGGCAAAAGCAAGGTAAAAAAAATAATATACCTAAACATAAGTGCTATTATGGTATATATAGAAAAACTAAAGGAATCTATTATAAAGCTGCAAAATAAAAAGTGAATTCAGTAAGATTGAAGAAAACATGTCAGTATGTAAAAATCAGTCTTATTTCTATAAAATGATAGTAAACAATTAGGAAGTAAACTGTAATCCCAGCTATTCATGATATTGAGATGGGAGGATCACATTTGCAAGGGCAGTCTGGAAACTTAGTGGGACCCTGACTTAAAATGAAATTTTAAAAACCACTTGAGATATCTCAGTGATCTCATGCTTGCCTACAATTTGTGAGAGCCTGGATTCAATCCCAGCATGACAAAACAAAACCAAGATAATACATAGAGGATAGTCTTCTAAATGATATGGTCCCATTCCCCCAGAGAATAAGAAGAAAAAGAAAGCATAACGATGAAAACTATATTAAAAACAATCATGTAGTTTCTGGAAATATTTTAGTTTATACAGCAAATGAAGAAACATATTCAAAAAAGTCTACTGAAACTTGGTAAAAACAAGAATTTGGGACATGATAATAGAAGACTTTAAAAATCCCATGTATAAGACTGCCATACTGAAATCTACAAAATATTGCAGAAGAAAATATTTTCAAAATCATTCATATGGGAGAGAATACCATATTTATGGGTTGAAAGACTCAATTTTGAAAAAAAATACATATGTGTGTGTGTGTATGTGTGTTTTTAAGATAAAACAGATAGATGATAGATAGATATAAAACATGAGGGTTAAGTTACATTATCACAAGAGACCTTTTCATCTCCAAATTCTATTTGTTTTTGCAACTACAGCAAATGTATCAGTATAAATTGAATAAAGAGGATATAGGAAGGAATATGAACAAAGACAATTTTAATTATTCGCAGTAGTTCTCAAATGTTCAAATGTTTCTGATTAAGGGGACTTCTATTCAATCAGAAACTCTGTGTACTTATTTACAAAGAAAAAAGAATATTAGACTTTTCAAAAAGAATAAGAAAACTATGATGAAGGATATTTTAAATGCCATAGGAATATGTATTTATAGAATTTAAAAACATGTATTAAACTTTTGTACTCATCCTTGTATTTTTCAGAAAAGTCATAAAATAGAAAGTAAGAAATACTGGAAATATGAATGTAGTACTTGTTATAAAAATGACATTGAGGTAATTGAACAAATCAGTATGTAATATATATAGCACTACATTTTTATAAATAAATACAAAATTTTAAATCTGTAACATCTCTTTAAATATTTTTTAAAGGCCAATAACCTGTTCTCCTGAAATAAAGGATCTTATTATGACTTTTAAAACCCTGTTTCTCATTTTTATTCTCTGATGAAATTGGATCATTTATTAAAGTATAAAAATAATAAAATTTGCATCTTTCCACCATCCATGTTTAATTTTCCTTTGTTGATCAGCTACAGCTCCTGTTTTTCCTGTATCACTTATTTAAATAAATTTTCACAATACTTTTGTAATGTGGTTTTTCACAGGAAAGGGGACCTTTTTAGACTTAACTATACTAAGGAATAAGGATTACCTATACAGTACTATCAAAATTAACATATATATATATATATATATATCTTTTCCTTGTATTTTCAGGTTTAACTGAATTGAATGATAGTCCAGTTCCACCGGAACTTGAGCGTTGCAAGTCTCCCACTTCAGGTAAACAAGAGTGGTATTTTTCAAGTTTGTGTTAATTCACTGCAGTAATCTGTTGCTTTATTTTGAAAATTGTTGTAGTTTAAAATTTTTAATTCATGGTTTTAGTAGTTATAATTCAGTTTCTAAATGTAACCATCAGCAAATTTGATTCTTAATATCAAATTAAAATAAATGTCTTCAAAAATATGCTTGGCCCCAAATAGAATTAAGATCAGACTTATGAATGTAATAATTTTAAAGACATTTTAATGGAAAGTTAGTATGCAGATATATTAATAATACTTAATAAGTGTCAAATAAAATGGATAATGTACAGTAACATTGTAGTTTTTGTCTAGAGTTGATTTAATAAGAAATATACATAATAGGTGCAGAAGCAAATGATACCATTCCTCAGAACTATCATTTTTAACATGTATATCTAATTACAAAAATAATACAATATGGTATTGAATAAAACATCAAGTAAAGTGAACACCCATTAAAAATATATTTTAAAATATGAGGATAAAGATTCTTGGGGATATATACATACACGTGTGTGTGTGTGTGTGTGTGTGTGTGTGTGTTCTGATTACTTGATCTGTACCTGTCAAGGATAAAGAATAGGTAATTTGGTCTATTTTGTTCTCAACACATCCCCCTTGCCCTTCCCTTCTCCCTCCATGTCCATTCCCTTCCTCTACTTTATTGGTCTCTCTTCTATTTTCATGACATTCCTTTTTTCTCTCAACTTTTGTATATGAGAGAAAACATTCAAAACTTGACTTTTTGGCTTATTTCATTTAGCATGATGTTCTCCAGTTCCATCCATTTACCAGCAAGTGACAAAATTTCACTCTTCTTTATGACTGTTTAAAACTCCACTGTGTGTGTGTGTGTGTGTATGGATGGCACACTTTCTATACCCATTCTTCTGTTGACAGGCATCTGGGCTGGTTTTCTAATTCCTATTGTGAGTTGCACTGATATAAACTTTGATGTGCCTCTATCACTATATATGCTGATTTTAGTTCATTTGAATAAATACCAAGAAGTACCAAATCTGAGTCATGTGTGGTTCCATTTCTTGTCTAAATTGTAGCCCCACAAACAATGCATGAGTATACCTCAAACGTTTCCCAAATCCTTGCCAGCAATTATTGTTATTTGTATTCTTGATTATTGCTATTCTAACTGGAATGAGATGAAATCTCAGTACAGTTTTGATTTGTATTTTGCTGATTGCTAGGGATGCTGAACATTTTTCATATATTCACATATGGCCATTTATGTTTTTTCTTTCAAGCAGTTTTCTGTTTAGTTCTTTTGTCCATTTATAATTAGGATTTGGGGGTTTTCTGTTGTTTGTTTTGTTTAGTTTTCATGTTAAGTTTTGAGTTCTATATATATTCTGCTTATTAATCCCCTGTCAGAGAAGCAGCTGACAAACATCTTCCTCCTTCTGTGGACTCTCTTCATTCTTTTTTCCTTTGCTGTGCAGAATGTTTTTGATTGATGCCATACCACTTACTGATTCCTAGTTTTATTTCTTGAACTTTAGGGATCTTGTGATGGAAGTCAGTGACTGGGCCAATATGTTGGAGTGTTGAGAATATGTCTTCTAGCAGTTGCAAAGTTTCTGGTCTAATTCCTTGATCCACTTTGATTTGACTTTTGTGCAGGGTGAAAGATAGGAATCTAGTTTCATTCTTCTCCATGTGGATATCCAGTTTTCCTAGCACTATTAAAAAGGGTATCCTTTCTCCAATGTATGATTTTGGAACCGTTGTCAAGGATCATATGACTATCCATGTGGATTTGTCTCTGTGTCTGTTATTCTTTTCAGTTGGTCTTCATGTCTGTTTTTATGCCAATACTGCTGTTTTTGTTACTGTATCTCTACAGTGTGATGTGTCCTGCATTGCTGTAATTATTCAGGATGGCTTTGGCTATTCTGGGTCAATTGTTCTTCCAAATGAATTTTAGAACTGTTTGTTCTAGTTCTGTGAAGAATAAAATTGGTATTTTGATGGGGATGCATTAAATCTGTGGATCATATTTGGTAATATGGCCATTTTGACAATATTAATTCTGCCTACCCACGATCTCCAGGGAGATATTTCCATCTTCTAAGGTTTTTCTTAACTTCTTTCTTCAGTGTTCTATAATTTTTGTTGTAGAGGTTTTTTACTTCAATGGTTAGATTTATTCACAGGTATTCATGAGGCTACTCTGAGTATAATTATTTTCCTGATTTCTTTTTCAGAGATTCATTATTGGAGTACAGGAAAGTTATTGGCTTTTGTGTTTTGAGCATTGTATCCTGACACTTTATTCATAGATTTATTGATCAATTCTTGGAGTTTCTGTTAGAGGTTTTTTTCCCCGTGTGTGTGTGTGTGTGTGTGTGTTTTCTAAGAATAGAATCATGTCATAAGCTAATAATAATTTGCATTCTTCTCCTATTTGTTTCACTTTAATTTTCTTCTATTATCTGATTGGTCTGGTTAGAGTTTTAAGAGCTATTTTGAATAGGACTGGTGAGCGTGAACATTCTTGACTTCTTCCAAATTTTACAGGAAATTATTTTAGCTTTTCTCTGTTCAATATGATGTTAGCTTGGGTTTATTGCATATAGCCTTTATGATGTTGAGGTAAGTTCCTACTATCCCTAGTTTTTTCAATGTTATTACCATGAATGGAAATGGGATTTTGTTGAATGCTTTTATGGCATCAGTTGAAATAATCATATGATTTGTATCCTTAATTTTGTTTATGTGGTGAATTACATTGATTGATTTGCTCTTGTTTAACCAGTCTTACATCCTGGAATAAAACCAACTTGATCATGTTGTTCAATCTTCTTAATGTGTGTTTAAACACAGATTGCTAATATTTTATTAAGGATATTTGCATCTATGTTCATCAGGGATTTTGGTCTGTAGTTTTATTTTCTTGGTGAATCTTTACTTGGCTTTGATATCATGGTGATACTGGTTTCATAGAATTAATTTGGGAGTCTTCCCTCACTTCTTATTTCATTGACTAATTTGAGGAGTGTTAATATTAGCTCTTCTTTAAAAGTCTAGTAGAAGTTAGCTGGTCCTGGGCTCTTCTTTGTTGGGAGGCTTTTATTACTAATTTAATCTCAGTGATTGATGTTGGTTTGTTCAGTATTTCTATATTCTTAGCTCAATTTAGTTAAGTTGTATGTGTCTAGAAACTTGTCAATATTTTCTAGATTTTCTGATTTATTAGAATGTAAGTTTTTTTAAAAGTTCCTGATGATCCTCTGGATTTCACAAATTTCCATGGAAATTTCTCCTTTTTCATCCTCAGTTTTGTTGATTTGAGTCTTCTTTTGGGATTTCCATTTTATTCTCAAGTATTGGAAATTTTTCTGATTCTTTCTCTGAAAATTTTTTTCATTCCTTTAATTTGTTTTTTCATGTGTTTTTATAAGCCAATAATTCAATGATTCTTTTCTTCTAAGCCAATGTTCCAATAATGGAACATCCATCAATTCAGTATGAAAAGTAATATCTGTAAGATCAAAACTGACATTGAATTATCTATGATATCCTGTGCTGAGCTATTTGATGTTGAGGATTTCTTATTGAGTCTTCCTGATTTGGATTTCATCAGGATTTGGAACCTGTAGAAGATACACACCATTCCTTGACTTTAACTCTTAAGTTTATTCCTGGGTGTGGAAGTTAGTGATTACAACAGCACACCTCTGATACAATTCTAGGAGATCCTCTCTGATGTTTAGTGCATTTAGGCACCTACTAGCTTTCTGATAAGTCAGGGGAGAATCCCTACTAGTCTGTAACATAGCAGAGCCAGTTTACTCCTTATTGGGTGGGGGGATGCAGTCTTATGTGCCCTCCTAAGGAAAAGTTCCATGTACACAGAACTGTCAAATCTGGTGTATCATTTACCACCACCATTTATATTTCAGAGTGTGTGGTGTGAGACAGTCTAAGGTAGAGGCATAATGGTCTGGTTCCAATGCTGCTGAATGGCCCATAGGAGGTGCAGAGCTGCTGCCCCCTCTAGAATATGCAAGTTGCAGATTGGTGTGCTTGTATCTAGGCACAGCGAATGGTGGCTGGTTTCCTCCATAAGGCTTTTTGTGATATGTGCTGTATTTCATACTCATGAAGTTTTCCACTGGCTGCTTAATTATCTTCAAGAAATTCCTTCTATGGATCCACATGTCTGAATGACAGGTGTGTCACTTGGCAGTTATGGGACTCAGCTGTGGACCCTCCAAGAGGTTTGGGGGCAGGAGCCACTTCCCTGATTACTGTGGTTCCTATACCAGCCACTGGTACTTGATAGTCAGCCTAGAGGCCCAAGTTTATGTATTTTATGGGCACTGAATCTGTTGGATATTTCTCTTGAGTGCAGGGGCACAAAGCTCAGGACTGTTATTGGCTACCATGGATTGCTAAGCATCATTTTTATTGCTTTGCAATATTCTATTGTAAGAATATACCTCAATTTATGGAATTTTTTGTTGTTGAAGACTTAGTTGATTTTCAGTTTGAGGCTATTATAAATAAGGTTGATATGACCCATTTTATATGTTTTTAATGCAAACATAAACTCATTTCTGTTACATTTGTGTGTACACACATATGTATATGTACATATATGTAATTAGAGATATACATATATCTGAGTAGAATTTGAGGGATATAAGGTATACAGATGTTTGGCTTTAAAAAAATACTATAATGAGTTTTCTTAAGTAGTTGCACCAATTTTACTTCCATTTACAGTGTTTGAAAACTCCATATATTTACCAATGTTTAATATTAGAGTGCTTCTTAAATTATTGTCATTTTGAAGTATATATAGAACATCTCATTGTGGAATTAAATTGGATTGCATTTCTTTGATGTCTAATAATTTTGATGGGATTTTGTATATGTATTGGCTATTAATGCCCTTGCTTTAAAATATTTAATTATTTTGCTCATTGTTATTGAGTTGTAAACTTTGCTGATTGATTTATTTAAAGGATGTGTGTGTGCGTGCGTGCTGCACACATGTAATATCTGTAAGATCAAAACTGACATTGAATTACCTAGCATGCATGCACACACTATGTAGAAGTCTTTTCTTGGAGATAGATAGATAGTGAGATATATGTGTGTGTGTGTGTGTGTGTGTGTGTGTGTGTGTATATATATATATATCACTATCTTCTCCCACTCCATGGCTTGCCTTTCCTTCCCTTAAAACTGGTATTGTAATACTAATGTACATTTAATGCTAATTTACAAGTATTTTATTCAATTGTTTTTTAAAGAGAATCTTTTCTATCCCAAGACCATGAAGCTTTTTCTTCCACAGTGTCTTCTTCTAAGAGCCATATTGTTTTACCTTTTGCATTTAAGTTAAAGTTTAATTTGTAGTTTACTTCTGTGTATAACATGAGGAAGGAGTTGAGGTTCATTTTTACCATTTAGATATCCAATGATCACCATTTATGAGGAAATTACCATTTCCCTCTCTGCACTAAAGTGAAACTTTTGCCACACATTTGTGGACTTTACCATGTGGGAGGTATGTGTGTGTGTGTGTGTGTGTGTGTGTATGTATGTGTGTGTCTGTCTCTGTATTTATGTTTAGACTTCATGTTCTTTTCCATCAGTGTGTTCATCCTTTATTCAAACCACTGTGTTAAATATTGTAGCTTTACAAACATTGCTGAAAATATAGTTTCTCCAGTTTTGTTTTTGCAGTGTTTTTCAATATCATTATCACTAGTCTAGATTTTTTTATTACTTTTATAATGAATTTATCAATTCACATATAAACATGCTTAGATTTTGATTGCAATATTATTGGATATATGAATCAACTGAGAAAATGTTGAATTTTGCATTCTGTTATCCCACATTTTTGTTCATTCTTTATATTGTCTCAGCACTATTTTTAGTTTCTTTGTAGAAGTATTGTACATCTTAGAATTATTCTTTGTATTTTATTTTAATTCCATTATTACAAATGCATTTTTATTTATTTTTCTAATTGTGGCTAAAATATAAAATCCAATTAATTTTTGTATATTTAGCTTTCATCTAGCAAACTTGGTAAATTCATTTTTTAATTCTAATAATTTGTAAATTCTTTTAGATTGTGTATCCAGTGATGTCCCCAGTGAAAATAGCAGCTCTTTTTTTTTCTTTTTAAAGGAGGATATTGGCTAGGAACTTCATGCAATGTTGAATAGATGTAGTGTTAGCAACATATTTTTCTTGTTCCTGGTTTTAGGGATAAGGCTTTTTATATTTCATAACCAATTATTAAAACTAGTGTAATTTTTAGTAGACATCCTGCTTTTACCCCTCTGCCTATGATGTTTTTTTCTAAGATTAAAGGAGATCTGGAAAAATCACCACCACCACACTTCCTTTTCAAGGTAGACTCATAGGAACTCTGATGCAGTCAAGAATTCTGCTTCAAAGCAGGAAAGTTTTAACTACTTTTCATTATGTTACCTGGAGGCAGAATTGATGTACAATGATAAGATTCACTTATCACTTCAATACTGACAATGGCAATTGTTATGTTTGTATCTTTTTAAATGTATAAATAGTACTAAAGGGCCAATACTCTTATTGCCTTTTCTTACTTACTTTTAGTTTGTTTTCCTCTAGTTCAGTGTTAAAACACAGATAGCTGAGTGCCAGAGATTCTCATTCAGTAGATCTGGGTGAGGCCTGAGATTTGCACTTTCAGCAAGATCCCAGATGATGTTTTTAAAAACAAAACATATCAAATCCTCACTTTTATTGAAAAATGCTCATATACTGAAAGTTTCATGTGCTTCGATCACATAACTCTGCCAAGAATGTATTAGATAAAAGTAGGATCTTCCTGTGGAAAGGTCTGTGAGGAAACATAAAGGAAAAGCAATTGATGGAGTGGTAGTATTGAGGAATAACTTTTTCAGAACCTATTCTTGTTCATGCTATTGTACTATTATTTGTCTAGCATAATTTAATTTTTAATTTTATTATGGTATCTCTTTTTAAATTCTTTCCATTTTTTCATTGGTGCATTATAATTATATGCTTCTAGTCTCTGGATTACTTGAGAACCATTGCCTATGAATTTTTTAAATTAATTTTTTCAGTAGTTAAACCTCCCTTATTCAAATCTTTTTGGGGATCTTAGCCCTCCACCCATTTGAATCTACTGAAAACTGGTGACAGAGCTAGGGTAGAGCACTTCCCTAGCATGTCTGAGGCACTGGGTTCAATTCTGCACACATATAAATAAATAAAATAAAGGTCCATTGACAACTAAAAAAATTTTTTTATTAGCTACACATGACATTACAATGATCTTGGCAATTCATACATTTGAATCAATTGGGATATAATTTCTCATTTTTCTAATTGTACAGATTGCAGAATCACACTGCTTATAGAGTCACCTATATACATACAGCAATCATAATGTCTATTCTATTCTGCTGCCCTTCCTATCCCCCCTTCCCCTACCCTCCTAAAAATTTTTTTTAAAAAATAAAATTTATGACAACCTGATTCAAGTGTTTCTGAATAAGAGAAGTTGGGAATTAGGGAAGCCAGAACCAGTAATCATTTTAATCTCTGATTTCCATCTGGATATGAAACTCTTTTAATAACCCCAATATACTATAGGTAATATAGATTGAAGGTTTAGACCATTAATTATTCCCTTGAGGATAATGAAAGAGAACAGAAAAGAGTTGGGGGCTGAAAGAATCCAGTGAGCCAAGTAGAATGCTGAAATGCTCAGCTTTCCGGTTAACATTCTAATTTCATATTATTTATTCATTTACTCAAGTATTCAACAAATAATTTTCAGTTTCTACAGTTAGACATTATGCTACCCACTAGGATAAATTAATGAAAAAAATAAACATACTTTATCACAAATGAATAGTCTATTTGCCAATATAAGCTTTGCATTAATAATTATTGAACTTGTTAATACTTTTTTAAGCTATGCAATCCTTATGAGGTCATGTTGTGCAATTTGTATTCTATACAAACTTGCCTTCCAACATGGTGAACAGGTACCAACATTGAGCCCTATTTCTCCTTGCTGGGCACATAAATTCAATTGCTTAAAGAAAATAGCCCCTATTTTGGAGAGAGTTGAAAATTAACCTGACCTTGTGTTATCCCAGAAGGTGGGCCTTTTTTCCTAATACTTTTCCCAGAAGAACATCATTTTCTAAGCTAGCATCAGGCCCTGACATGCTACTACCTTTAACATCCATCGTCATAATTCTCAGTCTAATCTACAATAGGCTTATTTAGCTACCAAGTTCAAATGAAGGCTTGGGTAACAGAAATATTTAAATACATTAAAATATCAAAAGGTTAGCATCACAGAATACTAACAACAGAGTACTCAGCTTATGTTGTTGGGTATAGGTGAGAGCTGGATTTTTTTAAATTCTTTATTAATTTTTTATATGTTTTAATTAGTTATACATGACAGTAGAATGCATTTATGCACTTTGATATATCATACATAGGTGAGATATAATTTCTCATTTTTCTTAGTGTACATGTTGCAGAATCATATTGGTCATGTAGTCACATACATAAAGCAATAATTCTGTTTCTTTTCTATTATCTTTCTATCCCCACATCCTCTCCCCTCCCCTTCCATCACTTTCTTCTACCTAATCTAAGGTAATGCTATTCTTCTCTAGTGCCCCTTGCCTTATTAGAGAAAACATTTGGCCTTTGGGTTTGTGGGATTGGCCTATTTTGCTTAGCATGATATTCTCCAACTTCCATCCATTTACTGGCAAATGGCATAATTATACTCTTCTTTAAAGCTGAGTAATATTCCATTGAGTATACACACACACACACACACACACACACACACACACACACACCACACCACATTTTCTTTATCCATTCATCTATTGAGGGACACCTACGTTGGTTCAATAGTTTAGCTATTGTGAATTGAGCTGCTATAAACATAGATGTGGCTGAATTACTGTAGTATGCGGATTATAAGCCCTTTGAGTATGAGTATAAACCAAGGAGTGGGATAGCTAGGTCAAATGGTAGTTCCATTTCCAGTTTTCTGAGGATCTCCATACTGCTTTCCATAGCGGTTGCACCAGTTTTCAGTTCCACCAGCAACGTATGAGTGTACCTTTTTCCCCACATTCTCACCAACATTTGTTGTTGCCTGTGTTCTTGATGATTGCCATTCTGACAGGTGTGAGATGAAGTATTTATGTGGTTTTGATTTGTGTTTCTCTAATTGCTAGAGATGTTGAACACTTTTTCATATATTTGTTGATCGATTGTATTTATTCTTCTATGAAGTGTCTGTTCAGTTTCTCAGCCCATTTATTGATTGGGTTATTTGGCTTTTTTGGTGTTAAGTTTTTTGAGTTCTTTATATATCCTAGAGATTAATGCTTTCCCAGAGGGGCATGTAGTAAAGATTTTCTCCCAATCTGTAGGCTCTCTTCTCACATTATTAATTGTTTTCTTTGCAGAGAAGAAGCTTTTTAATTTGAATCCATCCCATTTATTGATTCTTGATTTTACTTCTTGTGCTTTAGGAGGCTTGTAAAGGAAGTCAGATCCTAAGCCAACATGGCGAAGATTTGGGCCTATTTTTTCTAGTATTAGGTGCATGGTCTGTGTTCTGGTGCCTAAGTCTTTGATCTACTTTGAGTTGATTATTGTGAAGGATGAGAGACAGAGATTTAATTTCGTTTTGCTACATATGAATTTCCAGTTTTGCCAGGACCATTTGTTGAAGAGGCTATCTTTTATCCAGTGAATATTTTTGGCACCTTTGTATGACATAACTGTATTTATGTGGGTTTCTCTATGTATCCTCTATTCTGTACCATTGGTCTATAAGTCTATGTTGGTGCCAATACCATGCTGTTTTTGTTACTATAGCTCTGTAGTATAGTTTAAGTTCTGGTATTGTGATGTATCCTGTTTCAGTTTTCTTGCTAAGGATTGCTTTAGCTATTCTGGGTCTCTTATTTTTCCAAATAAATTTTATGATTGCTTTTTCTATTTCTATGAAGAATGTCATTGGGACTTTAATAGGAATTGCATTAAATCTGTATAATGCTTTTGGTAGTATGGCTATTTTGACAATATTAATTCTGCCTATCCAGGAGCAGGGAGATCTTTCCATCTTCTGAGATTGTCTTCAATTTCTTTCTTTAGTGTTCCGTAGTTTTCATTGTGGAGGTCTTTTACCTCTTTTGTTAGATTGATTCCAGTTTTGTGTGTGTGTGTGTGTGTGTTTTTGAGGCTACTGTGAATGTGGTAGTTTTCCTAATTTCTCTTTCAGTGGATTCATTGCTGATGTATAGGAATGTGTTTGATTTATGGGTGTTGGTTTTATATCCTGCTACTTTGCTGAATTCATTTATTAGTTGTAGAAGTTTTCTGGTGGAATTTTTTTTGGATCTTCTAGATATAGAATCATGTCATCAGCATATAGTGATAGTTTGAGTTCTTCTTTACCTATTTATATCCCTTTAATTCTTTCTTTTGTCTAATTGCTCTGGCTAGAGTTTCAAATATGATGTTGAATAGAAGTGGTGGAAGAGGGCATCCTTGTCTTGTTCCAGTTTTTAGAGGAAATGCTTTCAATTTTTCTCCATGTAGAATGATGTTGGCCTTGGGTTTAGCATATATAGCTTTTACAATGTTGAAGTTTGTTCCTGCTATCCCTAGTTTTTCTAGTGTTTTGAACATGAAGGTGTGCTGTATTTTGTCAAATGAAGAGCTGGATCTTAAGGCCACATTTGACTGTTCCTTCTGTGCAATTCTTTGTGTCTAACATCCACTACTTTCTCCAAAGAATTTTGTTCTTCCTTACAAACAGTCCTCTGTTGTGTTCAGTACCTGTTTATTTTAGATAAAGGAACAAACAGAGACCTTTCCACGTAGTTACCTTTAAATTATTGATTCACATGAAATTTCACTAAGAAATTACATGCCAATAGTTTTGTGTTCCCTTCTTTAGGACTTGCTACCAGAACTCCTGAGGCAGCAGCAGGCTTTTATAGGAATGAAATACCAGCTGTGAGACAGAGGAATCAAGTACATCACTTGCCAGGTGAAGGTGAAAAATTTTTTTTATGAACAAACAAAATATTTGTATCTTCACAATTTTATAAATTTTTTTATAAATTTTTAAATTTTAAATTTTTTCTCAAGATTTTCTCATTTATTTTGCTGAAAACAAAATGTCATGGTAAATGAAGACAGAGTACCTGAAGCAGTTGTTTAAAACAGAGATGATGATTACACAATGTACAAAGTAGAAAGTACTACAACTTTTGTGAAAGGTTTTGAAATATTCCATAGGATTTTGATGGTTTTTTTCCCACTCAAAATCTGAATGATCTCGTCAAGCCTATAAAAAAATAAGGAGGGGTAAACAGAAAATTCAGAGAAAATTAAGAGCTCAAAAATACTGAGATTTTAAAAAATTATCCATAATTCTTTATAATACAATGAAATATTTTCTATAATCAGCAACACCTGTGGTAATCATGGAAACTTCACCAAAGACTTGTCCCTTTAGAAAGTTCTAGAATCTCAATTTTATGCACAATCATTGGCATTTGATGCTGTTTATTGGGACCAAACAGACACAAACACAGATGGTACAGCCTTCTTAAATTAGGCCTTCATGGAAAAATGGTGTTTCCAGATTTGCAACTTTAAGGAATTATTAATGTTGTAGAACTCAAAGTCAGGAGCCAATGAAGATAAAGATAAATGTTATTAACAATTTAATTTTCCCAGTAGTAATTTTCTTTTGTTTTTGTAATATAACACCCTGGTATACCTTTCAAAAGAAAGCTAAAGCTTAGAGATTTTAAGTGAATAGAGGTAGAATTCAAAGACAGTTATATTTGGTTATAAAACCTATTTTTTCCTGGTACTCATTCATTAAATGAGAATAAACATTATGAGAATTAAAAAAAAAAAACTATTCACTATGAATAACATCTGTGCCATGAGAAAGAAGTGCTGAGTCATGAAGAAACAATGTTTTAAACAAAGAAATTCATAAGAATTTTAAAAATACTTTACATGAAACATTAGCAGAAAATAGCTTACCACTTAAGTTCTAGGAAAAACTAATTTTGAAAATCATTTTTAGTTTTTTATAGTTCATATAATCAACATTTTATCACATTTTAGACTTATTAAACACTGCTTAAAAACTATAATCTATATTTATACAGTACTTTAGAACAAACAAGGTATTTTTTTTTTATGTTTATCATCTTATTTAATCCTTACAACAACCCCAAAAGGTTGATATTGTTCTCATTTTAGGGGGTGGAAAAATTGATTAAGGGAAAATTTCTGTAATTTGCCCAAGGTTATTACCCTTTAATAATGACTTAGTCTGAATCCAAATATTATTCTTTAAGTTCCTCTAATTGTTTGGTCTCAAATTAATAAGCCTTGTATGTTTTTAAAAACATGGGTTGAAAAACTCATTTATCTCTGTAAGTTTATAATTGAGGATAGATATCAAATTAAACATAAAGTTTCATAATCACTGATATAATCATTGATTCATTAACACTGTCTAAATATAATTATATATTTTAAGGTAATGATAGAGTCATGAAATTAACATGTTTATGCTGGAGCAAATTCAGATGACAATATCTCTTTGCCCAGCTTTATCTTAGCCACTTTGGGAAAAATGTTTTAAAAGAGGAGGGATGCCAAAAAAATTAGAATCATGTAGTCCTTTCAGGGCTTCACCATGGCGTGTTGATCCCAAAATGCTTTATTTTTTAACTTTGCCTGTATACATAACAGATGTTTTTGCTCTATTTGTTTCTGACCTAGTTAAGATAGAGACAAATGAAATTCATTACTATATTCCAGCCAGTTGATTAATTAATCCATAAATAAATTCATACATAAAATGAATTTTAATCATATGTTTTAATTAAAACCTTTTAATCAAACAACTTTTAATTTTAAATTAGATTTATTTATTTTAAAGAAGATACCTAGACCATATAGGTGGTATCTTCTGTGTCATGAAGACTGTGTTACTTAGGCATGGCTTTAGCAGAAAAAAAATAACCTTAACCTGTCACCTTCTTTCTTTCTATTATTATAACTTTAGCAAATTGCTTAACCTTAAATGATTGCTAGGACCCAGAACATAGATGCTCAATAACACATGGTAGTGGTTATTATAAAAGCAGTGGTGAACACACATGGCCTAAGGAAACTCAAGGTGAATACCCATGACCTAAAACCCATGGCTAAACAGACTTTGTTTATTCCCCTTGACCATTCTAGACTTCCAAATATTAGTTGTAACTTAGCCATAGCAAGGTAGAAATCCTTCTACTGAAGATAAAAAAATAAATTCAGTTAAGAAACAACCAATCAGCAACTTTGAATTAGAGATTTCTAATCTCTATGTTTTTTTCCATTAAACTAGTAGCCATGTTCACATTTTGAGAAAGGGTTTAACCCATTCCTAAAATTTTGATTCAGGTGTAGAACCAAGGATCTGATTAAGACCTGTTTGAAGCCAGTATGACATTCTTCTGATAAACCAAGTTGCACTCTCCATTGTCTGTGAATTAATAAGTGAGGGATTTGATACAATCAAGACACATGAAGACATCTAGGCAAAATTATGTTGTAATGTCTGAAGTTCTGTTCATATTTAGGGTATGCATAAAACCTCATCCTGGCATAGGCTGTGTAAGCCATCAAACTGTTTACCCTGCCTCCTTACTATAATTGAACCTAAATTTGTGAGGCATGAACATAAGAATAGATATGAATAGTTTTGCAAAGATTCATAATCTGGTGGCATTGTAGATCCTGGTCTCATCTGATCTTTAGGCCTGAGTTTATAGATAATGTTAATTTGTATTTTGCTATAAGCCAGTCCTTTCCCTCATTTGCATCATCTTTTGTCTCCCATATCATCTTTTAAAATTTCTAGGTAAGTCATAAATTGCTAGATGTGATTAGGTAAGTGATTAATCCTATCTGTGGGGATGCTTTCCTTCGAATTTTTTTAAAGTCAGATATATTGAGATTCAATTTACATGGAATAAAGTTCACCTTTTTTAATGAATAATTTGATTAATTTGATTTCCCTTATCTATAATTTTATTTTTATTTTCAAAAAGTATGTCACCTTATGTTAAAATAATAATAATTTCCTGACAATGTGTCCAGAATCTAACAGGACTAGGATCATAAGAAATGAAACTGTTGTTAAGTCTAATTTGTGCTTAAAAACAACATTCACTGACCTCAGCTAGATGTTTGATACGATTTGCTGTATTATTTTCTGTGAGCCAAGACAGGCAGTTATTCAAGGTGTGAAAGATTTTAAAAAATCATCCTACATGAGATTGTTCAGTGACTTAAGGAGGCTTTTTCATTATGAATCAAATATATGTCACTCTGGAAAATACAGTGGAATCTTAGGAAGTTCTATTGTCTAGAGCAAAAAAGTTACAGAACTATATACTTCAATTATTTTTATAACTACCATCTTCTATTCCTGGTAGATCAGAGATTATGAGGGAAATTTTTAAATTAATCAAGAAAGGAGCCAGAAAAACACATTAACTTGAGAAAATGTAATCATAAACACTCTTTAAAACCCAGAAAAGTGATATAGCTATCCTATCCATTTCTGTATCAATATCCATATTTACATCCAATTGAACAACTAAAGACAATATGCCTTCTTGTTTGTGGAGAATGCTTCTTGTAGAAGGGTCCCAGGTAGAAGTACTATAGTTGATTAATATTCATGAAATGTTAAAATGTTGTTGCTCATAATGTGATCTTCCAACCTCTTGATATCCGTGTAGCATGTAACACTTCTTAAAAGACAAATTTCCTCTTCAGGTGCTTGACAGTCTGGTATGTGAGAGCAGGAATCAGTTACTCTTCGCTGCTCTAAAAGTTAGAACTGTGACAGATTGATAAATGGTATAGAAAAGAAGTTTGAGCAAAAATAGAAGGAAATTTTATAGCAATTTTAGTGACTCAAAATCATAATTAAAATGTTTTTATATCTTTGAAGATTTGTATAATGGAATTAGTCAAACAGATAGAATGTCAAGACTATTGTAGGAGAAATACTTGCTTATAGGATATTGGACTACATGACCTCTAAGATTCCTTTGAGCCAGGATTCTTCAGCTCTCTTTCCTGTGCAGATTGCTAAGCCAATGAGTAGTGTAAGATGTTTCTATTTCCATTTTTTCTCCTTTGGCTAACATTATGAGATGAGACTGGTGTGTATGCTTTTTCTTAGATAGCAGTAACAAAATAACATTTGGAAAGCTGCATTTTCATGGGCACATTGCAACAATTTCCTTCTATTCAAACTCAATCTACTTTCCTTACCATTTGCCAATTTGTCTTAGTTCTAACATCTAGAGCAATGAAGAAAAACTAACTGATTATCACTCTCATATGCCAGATTGTAAAGTGCTCAAAGAGACTTAGTGCCACTTTCAGGCACAAATATTAATAAGTATTCTGAATACATTTCCAATATTACTTGTTCCTTACTTTCTAAATCTTGAATATATTTCCTTCCTCTGCTCAACCTTCCTTAGAATAATATTGACTACTACTTTTCAGCTTTCACTGCTCAACATTCATTCAGAAAACACTTATTGTATACCTACTCTACCAATAATTGATTAGATATGGCAAATATAGTAACTATCTTAGAAAACTCAAAATTTTGGAATTTTAATGGATAATAAAGTAAAAAGTCCAGTATAATAAAATGTATTAACATGTAATACAGGAGATGCACATCAGTTTTCACTCTCTTCATCATCATTTGTGATATAATCTTATTCATTTGTTGCAATATCTCTTTACCTATTAGATATGTCTAAAATTATATATGAAATTACATCTCACACCACATGTGAGATAAAATATATAGATATTCACTATTTACTGTAAGAACAATTGCTTTTCTCATGTTTCTGTTGCATATTAAAATTTTACTGCTGAATGACAATCCAACTAATATTGGAACAATATTTGCTTCCATGCATGTTCACTTAGTGTAATGTTCATCAAAATATTAATAGTTATACAATAAACATACTATCCCCACATTCCTCTTTAATTTTATATAATTAACAACTGCCTTTTTCCTTTTTCTGTTGTTTCAGTTAAAGGATCAAGAAAGTTAAGTCTGCCAACAGATCTTAAAGCTGATCTTGGTACGGTAGGCAAAAGCCAACAATTTTAAGTTTTGTTACATTCATTTGGCTGAACATTTTACCAACCAATCCATAAATAATGCAAGTCAACTAGATGGAAGTATTTAATAGCTTTCCAAAAAGGCTTTCTTAAAAATCACCATACAGTTCTGTTGGCAGCATTCAACATTTTGTTTGTTAATAATCATTTTACAAAATTGTTTTATAAATCATTACACAATAAAATATGTAATGTTTTCTTTTCTTTTTATCATGAAAATATTTTTAAAACATTCAATTGTCACCCATGTAGACCTCTTAAGATTGTAATAATGTAAATGTACATAGTTTTCTGGGGTTATTTTTTCTATTATGTATATTATATTATTTAGAATGTTATTTAACAAAAAAAAGGTTGGTATATATGAGAATGGAAATTTGACTATTTTTTATGAAAAGTACAGAAAATCTGTTTCATTTTTATTTTTTGTGCTGGTTACAGGCTTAAGCATTGTCTCACTCTGAAATAAACTATTAATTTTATTAAATAGGTCTTCATAAATTTTTCTTCCAGAAATTTTGTCTGCTTGTTCGAATATGAGTTTTTGTTTGTTGAAATTTCATTTAATTACCTTATTTTCATTTCCTTTACTCTGACTAAAAGACATAGCATTAAACCCTACTAATTTGGTTAAAATAACAAAAATACAGTAATTCATCTTTGTGTTATTCCTCAGAGGTTAAAAAACTTTCACATTATTTTATTTTCACAACAACTCTTTAAGATTGTTATCATTATTCCAAATCTTCTTTTTTCCCCAGAGAAGAAACTGAGGCTATGATTTTAGTAAATCATAAAGTTAATATTTGAACCATGAGACATTGGTTTTTAATGCATTAATTTTTAAATGCAAATCAGTAATATATTATTCTCCTTAGTTCAGTATTAATATTAATTAACATTAATATTGGTCACAGAACATTGTCTCCAAACTTCATGTAGAATATTCCATCTTATTGTATCTAAATGAAATAACTATTACAACTCATATAGTTGATGTCATCTAAAATCAAATTATAAATACAGTTGACTCTCCATATATCAGTTACATATCCATGGATCAGCCAACAACAGTTCAAAAAAATGTTTTAATCCTGTCTGTACTGAATGTACAGATTTTCTTATCATTATTCCCTAAAGAATACAGTATACCAATAGAGTAAAAGAGATGTTTTAAAGTGTTTAGAAGAATGTACAGAGATTACATGCAAATTCACACCATTATATGGAAGGAACTTAAGCATCCAAGCATTTTGTGATCTATGGGGATCTAAGAACCAACCTGTCAAGGATACCAAGATGTAACTATAATCTTATAAGAATTTGATTAAGTGAAATAACCATAGCATTTTTAAATGCAAATCAGTAACATATTATTCTCCTTAGTTCAGTATTAATATTAATGGATTCATTGTGATATTAGTATTTTACATATATAATTAATGTCAAAAGAACCAATTTTATAATTCCATTTGTTGACCTTTTTTTATGTGTCAGACACTATGTCACAGGATTTTTACATATTATCTAAGATAAAGTCTATGATATTATTCCCACTTTAAAATTTGATAAATTAATGGCACAAAAAACTCAAACTTGCCTAAGCTCACATAACTACTAGCAAAACTTGAATTTAAATCAAGTCTATATGATTACAGAGCTTGCAGTATTACATTTCTCTACCATTTTATGTAGCATGTACTGTAAAGATGTTAAAAGAAAGCCACTTAGAGAATGATAAACTTTTCTTTTTTTTATTAGATGCTCATGACAATGCAGTGATCTTGACATATCATACATTTGATTCAAATGGGGTATGAATTCTCATTTTTCCACATGTACAGATTCAGGATCACATTGGTTATATGGCCATGTATATACATATAGCAATACTAGTGTCTATTTTATTCTGCTACCCTTCCTATCCCCCCCACCCCTCCCCTCCCCTCCCCTCCCATCACCTCTCTCTACCCAATCTACTCTGACACATTTCTCTCTTTTTTTTCTTCCTTCCCCCTCACATCATCATACATGTATTTTGTATAACGATGAGGGTCTCCTTCCATCTTCCGTGCAATTCCCCTTCTCCCTCCCATTCCCTCCCACCTTTCTTCCCTATTTAGTGGTAATCTTCTTCTCATGCTCTTCCTCCCTGCTCTATCTTGAGTCACCCCCCCTTATATCAGAGAAGACATTTGGCATTTGTTTTTTAGAAATTGGCTAACTTCACTTAGCAAAATCTGCTCTAATGTCATCCATTTCCCTGAAAATGCCATGCTCTTATTATTTTTTAGTGCTGCATAATATTCCATTGTGTATGAATGCCACATTTTTTATCCATTCATCTATTGAAGGGCATCTAGGTTGGTTCCACAGTCTAGCTATTGTGAATTGTGCTGCTATAAACATTGATGTGGCTGTGTCCCTGTAGTATGCTCTTTTTAGGTCTTTTGGGTATAGTCCAAGAAGAGGAATAGCTGGGTCAAATGGGGGTTTCATTCCCAGCTTTCCAAGGAATCTCCATTCTGCTTTCAAAATTGGCTGCACCAATTTGCAGTCCTACCAGCAATGTACAAGTGTACATTTTTCCCAATATCCTCGCCAGCACTTGTTATTGTTTGACTTCATAATGGCTGCCATTCTTACTGCAGTGAGATGATATCTTAGAGTAGTTTTAATTTGCATTTCTCTGATTGCTAGAGATGGTGAGCATTTTTTAGTGTATTTGTTGATTGATTGTATATCCTCCTCTGAGAAGTGTCTGTTCAAGTCCTTGACCCATTTGTTGATTGGGTTATTTGTTTTTTGTTGTTGTTGTTTAACTTTTTGAGTTCTTTGTATACTCTAGAGATCAGAGCTCTATCTGAAGTGTGAGGAGTAAAAATTTGTTCCCAGGATGTTGACTCCCTATTTACCTCACATATTATTTCTCTTGCTGAGAAAAAACTTTTTAGATTGAATTCGTACCATTTGTTGATTCTTGATTTTAACTCTTGTGCTATAGGTGTCCTATTAAGGAATTTGGAGCCCGACCCCACGAGATGGAGATTAGGGCCAACTTTTTCTTCTATTAGACGCAGAGTCTGTGGTTTGATTCCTAGCTCCTTGATCCATTTTGAGTTAACTTTTGTGCATGCTGAGAGAAAGGGATTCAGTTTCATTTTGTTGCATATGGATTTCCAGTTCTCCCAGCACCATTTGTTGAACATGCTATCCTTTCTCCATTGCATCCTTTTAGCACCTTTGTCTAATATAAGTTAGTTGTAATTTTGTGGATTGGTCTCTGTATCCTCTATTCTGTACCATTGGTCTACCTGCCTGTTTTGGTACCAGTACCATGCTGATTTTGTTACTATTGCTCTGTAGTATAGTTTAAAATCTGGTATCACTATACCACCTGTTTCACTCTTGCTGCTTAGAATTGCTTTAGCTATTCTGGGTCTCTTATTTTTCCAGATGAATTTCATGATTGCTTTTTATATTTCTGCGAGGAATGCTGTTGGGATTTTGATTGGCATTGCATTAAACCTACAGAGAACTTTTGGTAATATCGCCATTTTAATGATATTAATTCTGCCTATCCATGAACAAGGTATATCTTTTCATCTTCTAAGGTCCTCTTCTATTTCTCTCTTTAGGGTTCTGTAGTTTTCATTGTATAGATCTTTCACCTCTATGTTAGGTTGATTCCCAAGGTTTTTTTTTTTGGTTTTTTTTTTTTTTGAGGATATTGTGAATGGAGTAGTTGTCCTCATTTCCGTTTCAGAGGATTTGTCACTGATATACAGAAATGCCTTTGATTTATGCGTGTTAATTTTATATCCTGCCACTTTGCTGAACTCATTTACTAGTTCTAGAAGTTTCTTGGTAGAACCTTTGGAGTCTGCAAGGTATAGGATCATTAGTGCCAATTTAAGTTCTTCTTTTCCTATCTTTATTTCTTTAATTTTTTTCATCTAATTGCTCTGGCCAGTGTTTCAAGAACTATGTGGAATAGAAGTGGTGAGAGAGGGCATCACTGCCTTGTTCCAGATTTTAGAGGGAATGCCTTCAATTTTTCTCTGTTTAGAATGATGCTAGCCTGAGGCTTAGCATAGATAGCTTTTACAATGTTGAGGTAAGTTCCTGTTATCCCTACTTTTTCTAGAGTTTTGAACATAAAGGGATGCTGTATTTTGTCTAATGCTTTTTCTGCATCTATCGAGATGATCATATGGTTCTTATATTTAAGTCTATTGATGTGGTGAATTACATTTATTGATTTCCGTATATCGAACCAGCCTTGCATCCCAGGGATGAATTCTACCTGATCATGGTACACGATCTTTTTGATTGTTTTTGTATCCGATTTGCCAGAATTTTATTGAGGATTTTTGCATCTATATTCATTAGAGATATTGGTCTGTAGTTTTCTTTATTTGAAGTGTCTTTGTCTGGTTTAGCAATCAGGGTGATGTTGGCCTCGTAGAATGAATTTAGAAGTACTTCCTCTTTTTCTATTTCCTGAAATAGTTTGAAAAGTATTGGCATTAGTTCTTTTTAAAGGTTTTGTAAAACTCTGCTGTATATCCATCCAGTCCTGGGTTTTTCTTGGTTGGTAGTCTTTTGATGGCTTCTTCTATTTTCTCCATTGATATTGGTCTGTTTAAGTTGTGTATATCCTCCTGACTCAATCTGGGCAGATCATATGACTTAAGAAATTTATCGATGCCTTCATTATCTTCTATTTTATTGGAGTATAAGGTTTCAAAATAATTTCTAATTATCTTCTGTATTTCTGTAGTGTCCATTGTGATGTTGCCTTTTTCATCCCGTAAGCTATTAATTTGAGTTTTCTCTATTCTCTTCGTTAGCAAGGCTAAGGGTCTGTAGATCTTATTTATTTTTTCAAAGAACCAACTTTTAGTTTTGTCAATTTTTTCAATTGTTTCTTTTATTTCAATTTCATTGATTTCAGCTCTGATTTTAATTAGTTCTTGCCTTCTACTGAATTTGCTGTTGTTTTGCTCTTCTTTTTCTAGGGCTTTGAGATGAAGTGTGAGATCATTTATTTCTTGGTTTTTTCTTTTTTTGAGGAATGAACTCCAAGCAGTGAATTTTCCTCTTAATACTGCTTTCATAGTGTCCTATAGATTCTGATATGTTGTGTCTGTGTTTTCATTTATCTCTAAGAATTTTTTAATTTCCTCCTTGATGTCTTCTGTAATCCATTGTTCATTCAGTAACATATTGTTCATTCTCCAAGTGATGTAGGAGTTTTTCTTCCTTCTTTTATCATTGATTTCCAATTTCATTCCATTATGATTGTATAAGATGCATGGTATTATCTCTACTCCTTATAATTGCTAAGAGTTGCCCTATGGCATAATATATGGTCTATTTTTGAGAAGAATCCATGTGCTGCTGAGAAAAAAGTATATCCTCTTGATGAGGTTGATATATTCTATATATGTCAGTTAAGTCTAGGTTATTAATTGTGTTATTGAGTTTTATAGTTTCTTTATTTTTACCATGATTTATTTTTATTTTTTTTAGTCATACATAACAGCATATAGTTTCTTTATTCAACTTTTGCTTGGAAGATCTGTCCAGTGGTGAGAGAGGTGTGTTAAAGTCACCCATAATTATTGTGTTGTAGCAGCACCATTGTTTGGGGCACATATATTGATGATTGTTATGTCTTGTTGGTGAATGGTTCCCTTTAACAGTATATAGTGTCCTTCTTTATCCCTTTTGATTAACTTAGGCTAGAAGTCAATTTTATTTGATATGAGTATGGCCATACCACCCTGCTTGAGTGATATGATCCATGTGAGTGATATGATTTTTCCCAACCTTTCACCTTCAGCCTGTGTATGTCTGTTCCTATCAGATGAGTCTCCTGAAGGCAACATATTGTTGGATATGTTTTTTTTATTTTTTTAATCCAGGTTACTAGCCTATATCACTTAATTGGTTGTTTAAGCCATTAACATTTAGAGTTACTATTGATATATGGTTTGTACTTTCAGTCATGTTTGTTTATTTTTGTTTTTTAATTTGGTTTGTTTTTCCTCTTTGACTAGTTTTTTCCTTTACTGAGCTAGTTCCCACTGTTGATTTGGTTGTAGTTTTTCTTTTCCCCTTCGTGTAGTGTTTTGCCCAAAATGCTTTGCAGTGGTGGTTTTCTGGCTGCAAATTCTTTTAACTTTTGTTTATCATGGAAGGTTTTTATTTTGTTGTCAAACCTGAAGCTTAATTTTGCTGGATACAGTATTCTTGGTTGGCACCCATTATCTTTCAGCATTTGAAATATGTTGTTTCAGGATCTTCTCGCTTTCAGCGTCTGTGATGAAAAATCAGCCGTTAACCTAATTGGTTTACCCCTAAATGTAATATGCCTCCTTTCTCTTGTAGCTTTTAATACTCTCTGCTTGTTCTGAATGTTGGATATCTTCATAATAATGTGTCTTGGTGTGGGTCTCTTGTGGTTTTGAACATTCGGCGTCCTGTAGGCTTCTAGGTTTTGGACATCCATTTCATTTTTCATGTCTGGAAAGTTTTCTAAAATTATTTTATTTAACAGATTGCTCATTTCTTTGGTTTGGACCTCTATACCTTCCTCTATACCAATGACTTTTAAATTTGTTTTGGTTTTTTTTTTTTTTTTAATTTTTTATTGTGGGTTGTTCAAAACATTACAAATTTCTTGACATATCATATTCCACACTTTGATTCAAGTGGGTTATGAACTCCCACCTTCACCCCATACCCAGATTGCAGAATCACATCAGTTACACATCCATTGATTTACAAATTGCCATACTAGTGTCTGTTGTGCTCCGCTGCCTTTCCGGTCCTCCACCCTCCCCCCTCCCCACCCCTCCCCTCCCCTCCCCTCCCCTCCTCTCTCTCTACCTCCTCCACTGTATAACCCTGAGGGTCTCCTTCCATTACCATGCAATTTCCCTTCTCTCTCCCTTTCCCTCCCACCTCTCATCCCTGTTAAATGTTAATCTTCTTCTCCTGCTCTTCATCCCTACTCTGTTCTTAGTTACTCTCCTTATATCAAAGAAGACATTTGGCATTTGTTTTTTAGGGATTGGCTAGCTTCACTTAGCATAATCTGCTCTAATGCCATCCATTTCCCTGTAAATTCTATGATTTTGTCATTTTTTAATGCAGAGTAATACTCCATTGTGTATAAATGCCACATTTTTTTTATCCATTCGTCTATTGAAGGGCATCTAGGTTGGTTCCACAGTCTTGCTATTGTGAACTGTGCTGCTATGAACATCAATGTAGCAGTGTCCCTGTAGCATGCCCTTTTTAGGTCTTTAGGGAATAGACCAAGAAGGGGAATAGCTGGGTCAAATGGTGGCTCCATTCCCAACTTTCCAAGAAATCTCCATACTGCTTTCCAAATTGGCTGCACCGATCTGCAGTCCCACCAGCAATGTACAAGTGTACCCTTTTCCCCACATCCTCGCCAGCACTTGTTGTTGTTTGACTTCTTAATGGCTGCCAATCTTACTGGAGTGAGATGGTATCTTAGGGTGGTTTTGATTTGCATTTCTCTGACAGCTAGAGATGTTGAGCATTTTTTCATGTACTTGTTGATTGACTGTATGTCCTCCTCTGAGAAGTGTCTGTTCAGGTCCTTGGCCCATTTGTTGATTGGGTTGTTTGTTCTCTTATTGTCTAATTTTTTGAGTTCTTTGTATACTCTGGATATTAGGGCTCTATCTGAAGTGTGAGGAGTAAAGATTTGTTCCCAGGGTGTAGGCTCCCTATTTACCTCTCTTATTGTTTCTTTTGCTGAGAAAAAACTTTTTAGTTTGATTAAGTCCCACTTGTTGATTCTAGTTATTAACTTTTGTGCTATGGGTGTCCTATTGAGGAATTTGGAGCCCGACCCCACCGACTGTAGATCGTAGCCAACTTTTTCTTCTATCAGACGGCGTGTCTCTGATTTGATATCAAGCTCCTTGATCCATTTTGAATTCACTTTTGTGCATGGCGAGAGAAAGGGATTCAGTTTCATTTTGTTGCATATGGATTTCCAGTTTTCCCAGCACCATTTGTTGAAGATGCTATCCTTCCTCCATTGCATGTTTTTAGCCCCTTTATCAAATATAAGAAAGTTGTAGTTTTGTGGATTGGTTTCTGTGTCCTCTATTCTGTACCATTGGTCCACCCGTCTGTTTTGGTACCAGTTTTTTTAAATTTTTTTTATTATTAGTTGTTCAAAACTTTACAAAGCTCTTGACATATCATATTTCATTACATTTGATTCACGCGGATTATGAACTCCCATTTTTACCCCATATACAAATTGCAGATTCACATTGGTTACACATCCACTGTTTTACATACTGCCATACTAATGTATGTTGTATTTTACTGCCTTTCCTATCCTCTACTATCCCCCCTCCCCTCCCCTCCCTTCCCATCTTCTCTCTCTACCTCATCTACTGTAATTCATTTCTCTCTCTTGTTTTTTTTTCCCTTTCCCCTCACTTCCTCTTATATGTAATTTTGTATAACAATGAGGGTCTCCTTCCTTTACCATGCAATTTCCCTTCTCTCTCCCTTTCCCTCCCCCCTCTTGTCCCTGTTTAATGGTGATCTTCTTCTCATGCTCATCCTCCCTGCTCTGTTCTTAATTGTTCTCCTTACATCAAAGATGACATTTGGCATTTGTTTTTTAGGGATTGGCTAGCTTCACTTAGCATAATCTGCTCTAGTGCCATTCATTTCCCTGCAAATGCCATGATTTTGTCATTTTTTAGTGCTGAGTAGCACTGCATTGTGTATAAATGCCACATTTTTTATCCATTCATCTATTGAAGGGCATCTAGGTTGATTCCACAGTCTAGCTATTGTGAATTATGCTGCTATGAACATCGTTGTAGCAGTATCCCTATAGTACGCTCTTTTAAGGTCTTTAGGGAATAGTCCAAGAAGGGGAATAGCTGGGTCAAATGGTAGTTCCATTCCCAGCTTTCCAAGGGATCTTCATACTGCTTTCCAAATTGGCCGCACCAATTTGCAGTCCCACCAGCAATGTACAAGTGTACCCTTTTCCCCACATCCTCGCCAGCACTTGTTGTTGTTTGACTTCATAATGGCTGCCAATCTTACTGGAGTGAGATGGTATCTTAGGGTGGTTTTGATTTGCATTTCTCTGACTGCTAGAGATGGTGAGCATTTTTTCATGTACTTGTTGATTGATTGTATGTCCTCCTCTGAGAAGTGTCTGTTCAGGTCCTTGGCCCATTTGTTGATTGGGTTATTTGTTATCTTATTGTTTAATTTTTTGAGTTCTTTGTATACTCTGGATATTAGGGCTCTATCTGAAGTGTGAGGAGTAAAAATTTGTTCCCAGGAATTTGACCCAGAATAGCAAAAGCAACTCTAAGCAGGCGGTATAGCAATACCAGATTTAAAACTATACTACAGAGCAATAGTAACGAAAACAGCATGGCACTGGTACCAAAATAGGCAGGTGGACCAATGGTACAGAATAGAGGACACAGAGACTAATCCACAAAGTTACAACTATCTTATATCCGATAAAGGGGCTAAAAGCATGCAATGGAGGAAGGATAGCATCTTCAACAAATGGTGCTGGGAAAACTGGAAATCCATATGCAACGAAATGAAAATGAATCCCCTTCTCTTGTCATGCACAAAAGTTAACTCAAAATGGATCAAGGAGCTTGATACCAAATCAGAGACTCTTGTGTCTGATAGAAGAAAATGTTGGCTCCGATCTACATATCGTGGGGTCGGGCTCCAAATTCCTTAATAGGACACCCATAGCACAAGAGTTAATAACAAGAATCAACAAATGGGACTTACTTAAACTAAAAAGTTTTTTTTTTTCTCAGCAAGAGAAACAATAAGAGAGGTAAATAGGGAGCCTACATCCTGGGAACAAATTTTTAAATTTGTTTTTTTATGATATCCCATATCTCTTGGATGTTTTGCTCATTCATTATAGTTGTTCATATACCAGCCTTTCTGAATTGACTAGACTCTTTTCGAGATGATATATTTTGTCTTCATTGTCTGATGTTCTGACTTCTACTTGGTCTACTCTACTGGTGATACTCTCATTTGAGTTTTTAATTTGGTTTATAGTTTCCTTCATTTCCAGGATTTCTGTTTGGTTTTTTTAATAACCTCTATCTCACTGTAGAGTTGTTCTTTTGCTTCTTGGATTTGTTTATGTAATTCATTGTCTAAGTGATCTTTCATTCTTTGCATTTGCTGTCTAATATCCTCTTTAAGACTCCATACCAAGTGAATCATGTATGTCTTGAAATCTTTATCTGACCATCTCTTTGCTGTGTCTAGCATCTCCTGTAAATTTAAGCTGTCCTGCATTGTTTTTGTTCCTTTTCTTCCTTGTTTTTTCATGATGCTCACATTTCTTTCCAGTTCTGTGTGACTGCTGTGTTACTATTTTCTCCTATACATTTGTTTTGGTTTTGTATAGCTCCAAGATCTCTCCTTTGTGATGGGAGACAATGTCTAGAGATGTTGGGTTTAATTGTAATTTAAAGTTGATTCATTAGTTTCATAAAAGGCATACAGATTCTGATGGCATATAGAGAACTGAGGTTTGGTCTTAGGACTTTATGTTTAGGTCGAAAGATGTGATGGTATGGGGGTTAGTATATCTTAGCTACTTTGGATGATACTAATGAAGGGGGATATTAACAGGAGAGTAGACAGGAGAATTTAGGAATAGACCGGAGAATTTGGGGGTAGCTAAGTACTTAGGAGCACTATAGAGAGCCTCAAAACATTCACCTATTTGCATTTAGTAAATTACACGTAATAGAAGTAGTAATGCTTGGGAGGAAAGATAGGGGAAAGGAAAGGAAGAAATCAAGAAATAGAAAGAGAGAGGAAAAAAAATGCCTTCTTAGAGTTCTATTTTCTTCTCTTCCAGTAGGTGGACCTGTGCTTTCTGGGCTGTCTCTGCCCTCAGAATGTAGGAAGCAATCCGTGTGAGGCGGCTCTCCGTCCCCAGCCGGGTGTCTCTCTAATCCCGGTCGCTTAGGGTTGCTCCTGGACTCTAGCCCCCTTTCTTCTCCTGCCCGCCAGGCCCCACTTCTGGGGCACTTCTCCACAGTTCTAGCTACACTCTGGGCATGCAGTTTCATGGATGCCCTGCCCTCTTGAACGATTAGGTGCTCTCTTTGTTATTCACCCAGTCCTCATGGCTGTGGAGTGTGGGAGTTGGAAACCGGCAGCCTATTCTGTCTGATTCCCTCTGATAGCCATGTACCCCGAGAGCTGGAGAGAAAGATTTCGGGTTTCACTGCTAGTGGGAGCATTAGTTGGAGGTCAGGTGCCTTTTCAGTTTCCCTTACTCTGATATTCACGCCCACGGACAGCTGGGGAGAGATTCTTTGAGTTATCCCAGCTGTATAGAGGGGGAGGGGCTGGGGGTCACACACCTGTTCTGTAGCCAAATTCGCTGCAGTGCGATCCCATCTTTCAAACGCTGATGGCGTCCGTTCTCCAATATGGTGGCCACCAGTTTCTGCACCCGGTGTCCGGTGAGGAGGGTGGATCTGGGCCGTTTCTCTCCTACATCCCAACTTCAGATCTCTATCTGATGCCCTGTTGAGGCACGGTTGGCAGATCTTCACAGGATCCAAAGTTCCATTTATTTATGCTGGCTGGCAGGTTTCCACAGCACTCAATCGCTGCCAACTGCAGCAGGTTGCTGTTCAGCTAGCCAGTACCCCCACGCATGGGGTGGCTCGGGTTTACTCGTGTCTGAGCCACGTCCCTGCACCTCAGATGCTCAAACTCTTGCCTTAGGTTTCATTGTAGACCAACTTCACTGATTATTCCTAACAAGACAGCATCCGGTCGTTCTGAATTCACTCACTACTGGCACAGCGGCACAGGTCACAGTGGTACTCCCTTCCTACCCGCCGCCATCTTCCTTCAATCTCCGATAAACTTTTCTTTAGAAAAAATATACATTCATTATAGTTGTTCATATAATTTCCACAAATCACAATTTCTTATCTAGAATACTAAAAAAGAAAAAAAGAAACAATATTGCTAGCCCACTCTTATACTTATCAGACACAGCAGAGGGCTTATAATTCTAGTTGTGTTAGTCAAGCAGACATGCTGTTTTTTATAAACATTTCCAGTATAACTGTCTATTTCTCAAAGTCTCCAAATCTCTCCCTTATACTATAATGAAGGGAATTTTTTTTCACTTGAAAGCACTCACAATAAGTTTTATTGCATTTCTAAGAATGTTGTCAGTGTTTTATTTTCACTGTAATTTTTTATTTTTTATAAATATTTTTCAAGTTGTAGATGGACACAATACCTTTATTTTACTTATTTATTTTTATGTGGTGCTGAGGATGGAACCCAGTGTCTCACACATGCGAGGCAAGCGCTCTACCACTGAGCCACAACCCCAGCCCTAATTTTTTATTTTTATCTGATATACAAAAGCATAAAAGTTGTACAGGTTAATCATATGCCATATAATGTTCAATAACATATATGCATTATATTAATGTTTAAGTCAAGCTAAACATATTTATCTCCTCAAACATTCATCATTTCTTTGTGGTAAAATTCTCAAATCCTTTCTTCCAGCTTTTCTAAATATACAGTATTTACTTGTTGTCTCAAGCACCTTAGAGCTTCTTGTTCTTACCTTCCCAATCCTTCCCCTGACTCCCAGTGTTTCAATTTTCAAACTCTTTTTTCACAGATTTATAGGAAAAAAATGTCAGAAGGCTTATGAAAAAAATATAAGTCTGTGTATGTGAACTTTTCCTGTGTAAAACCTTGGCATACAATATACCATAGGTTACTTGTAACATTCTTTAGTAAGATGATTTTCTAATAGTCTGTAACTCACTAGAGAAGAAGGAAGACATTTAGGAAGGCATTTCAATGGGCCAGATAAGGACCTGAATTAGGATAACAACAATGAAAATGAAAAGGAGGAGAGAAGGATTTATTATAGAAGACTTTACAGCTAATAGGATTGGGAGCACTTGGAGGAAAGGACTGATGAGACATAAGAAGGAAGTAAGAAGAATCAAGGATGGCTACAGAGTGTTGAGAATAACTCATGGAGAATAAGGGAAAAAATGAGTTTAAGTTGCTAGATGGACATCCATTTTAAATAATCAGTGAGCAATTAGAAATGTCAAGCCTAAAATAATATATGATTCATGTATATGAAGATATTAGCACTAAGCTTATGAGCTGCTCCCTGAAGACAAAATGACATTTGAACAGCTTTGGAAGTTATATTAACTGCTTTATTGCAATACTTCTGAACTGGAATAACTGTATAAAACTAGCAATACAATAATAGTAATAATAGTAAAAACAACATATGTCAGATAACATACATATTTAGTATTTTATGAAGAAATTTTCAGATTCATAGGAAATTATAATCAGCATTTTTACATGTAATGAAAAACTATCTTATGTGCTCAGTTTTAATAAAAATATAAATGTTTCTCATTTCTAATAGACAGAATTTTTAATTTTAAAAGAATTTAAATTAAAAGAATTCATTAATTAAAAGAATTAAAAGAATTCATTCCCTGAATACATATAACTTAGCATATAACATTATTATTATGGTCAGTTATATACAAAATAGGAGACTATAAATGAAATTAATCAACAGTGCACAGGGATGTAATTTCTCTATATAGCCTTGCCAATACTTGTTATTCTGGTTTTTAGAGGATAGTAGCCCTCCTAATGGGTGCAGTGTGGTTTCTTATAGTTTTGGTTTGCATTTCCCTTATAATTAATGATGTTGAACATCCTTTCAAATTCTTCTGGTCATTTGCATGTCTTCTTTAAGAAATATTTTCTCAAATTCTTTGCCCATTTTTAAGTTAGGTTGTCTTTTTGCTGTTGAGTTTTATGAGTTCTCTATATATTCTAGATATGCATCCTTTATCAGTTAAGTGATTAATGAATAATTTCTCCCATTATATCACTAATAGCATCACTATAGCATATTCACTAATAGCATATTCTGATGCATGAATTTTCTAAATGTTCATGAAATCCATTTGTCTCTCTCTTTTTTTTAACTTCTTGCCTATGCCTTTTGGTATCATATGCAAGAAATCATCACCAAATCCAGTATCATGAAGAATTCTTCCCTTTTTACTGTCTTCTAAGAATTTAAGTCCCTAATACATTTTGAGTTAATTTAAAAATTGAGGGTACAACTTCTTTCTTTTGAATGAGGATATCTAGTTTTAACAAGCACTGTGTGATGGAAAAAATGTCTTTATTCAATGATCTTAACAATCTTGTCAAAATTCATTTGACCATAAATGTAAAGGTTTATTTCTGAGAGTTCTGTTATATTTCATTGGACTATATTTCAAACTTCATGCCAGCATCATTGTCGCTCCCTGCGACAAGGGTATGTGGGAGACAGGCAGGATCAGCCTGTCTGTCGTCTCTGAGACACCAGCTGTCAGAACCGCCCTCCAACAGAGGTAGTGAAGTGCACTAGACCAGCTAGTGTCTCCGGGGCTGAGCAAGAGAGTAAGTATCGCGACCTGGCCCGCCACCCAATCTGGCCCAGAATCACACCGAGTTGGGAGATGAGTCAACCGTGAAGGTGCAATAATCTCAACTTTATTGTGTCAGGGACAAGGTTATATAGTGATAGGAGGGAGTAAGAAGAGATAGTAGCAAGAACCAATAAGGGGCAGTTACATCACTATCACTAAGGGGCCTAGGCAGATTTCAGATTAAACCATTAGGCGAGACTAAGGTCAAAAGCCCACAAACGCCAATCCAGCCAGGTCACATATACGGAAATGCTAACCCATGAGCCGCCTCAGCCAACACCCAATAATGGCCGTGGTCCCAAGGGAGGTAAAAGGTCCCAACACATCATAGTGTTTTGTTTATTGTAGATCTGTAGTAAGTTTTGAAGTCATAAAGTGTGAAACTTCTAGATTTCTTTTCAAGATTTATTTGGCTACTATTCTTAGTCTCATAAATTCCATGTGAATTTTAGGATAAATTTTTCTCTTTCTCAGAAAAAAATCACTTAGATGTTTTCCATAGAGACTTCATTGAATCTTTTCATCACATTGGGTTATTCTTAACATTATTATTAAGTCCTCTAACCCAGTGACACAGAATGTGTTCTCATTTATTTATATCTTCTCTGATTTCTTTTGATGATGTTTTGTAGAATTCATTCTACAAGTGTTGTACCTTCTTGGGTTAATCAGTTTGTTGGAGTACCTGTTTTCTTTGTACTCTCATAAGAATTTTTAAATTTCTGTAGAATATGTAGTAATGTCTCCATTTTAATTTCATATTTTGCTAATTTTAGGTTTTTTTCTTAGTCTAACCAAATGTTCATCCATTTTATCAGTCTTTCCAAAGACTCAAATTTCATTTTGATTGATTTTTCTTTTATTTTTATATTCTCTATTTTATTCATCTATGCTTTAATGTTTATTGTTTCCTTCCTTCTGGTAGCTTTGGGCTTAGCTTTTTCTTTTTCTAGTTAAGTTAAAATGTAGGGTTGTTCATTTGAGATCTTTCTTTTGTAATAGAAAGACCACAGCCTTGCTGTTCCTGTATTTTGATATGTTTCTGTTTTCATCTATCTCTAAATAATTTCATTTCTGATTTCTTCTTTTGATCCATTAGTTGTTTAAGAATGCTTTAATTTCTACCAATTTTTTTAATTTTCCAGTTTTACTTCTGTTATTGATTTCTGATTATTCATCCCATTGATCAGAGAAGATACTTTTTATGATATCTATCTTTAAATATAGTGAGACTTAATTTAGGACTTATTGTATGATTTATCATTGAAAATGCCCCTGTGTACTTGAGAAGAATATGTATACTATTGTTGGTAGATAAAGTGTTACGTAAATCTGTTAGATCTAGTTGATTTATTGTATTGTTCAAGCCTTCTATTTTCTTTCTTACTCTAATTTTTTGATCCATTATTGTGAGCAGGGTATTGAAGTCTCCAACTTATTTTAGAACTATTTTCCTCTTCAATTTCACCAGTTTTTGTTTCACAAATTTTGATGGTCTCTCATTAAGTAAATAAATATTTTCACTGAATTTCCTTCTATTTTGTTATATCTTCGTGTTCAGTTGAGCCTTTCTATAATATGTGATGTCCATTTTCTCATAATCTTTTTTAACTTCAGTTTTATTTGTCTGATATTAATATAGGCACCCTTGTGTGTGCACGCTCGCTCTCTCTCTCTGTCTCTCTCTCTCTCTCTCTCTCTCTCTCTCTCTCTCTCTCTCTCTCGTCTCTCTCTGTCTCTCTCATCAGGAATTGAACCCAGGGGCTGCTCAATCACTGAGCCAAAGCCACAGCCCTTTCTTTATAATTTTTTTTTAATTCTGGAACAGAGTCTCACTGGCTTTAAACTTGTAGTTCTATTGCCTCTGCCTCCAAGCCTATGGGATTACAGGTGTGAGCCACCACCTGGTCCTTGCTCTCCTTTGGATACTCTGCTTAGAATATCTCTTACCATCTTTTCACTTTCAATCTATTTGTGTCTTCATATCTAGAGTAAATCTCTTATAGGCAAAATATAATTGAATGATGCATTTTTAGTTTTCCAGCCAATCTCTGTCATTTGACTTGAGAGTTTAATCCATTTACATTTAAAGTAATTATTGGTGAGGAGGGATTTCTGCTATTTTGCTACTGTAGCTGTACTGTATTATTTGCCCTGTAGCTTTTTTTGTACCCAATTCTTTTCATTAATATCTTTTCTGCTTAGATGTTGGTGTTTTTGTTGTTGGTTGTTTGTTTTGTTATGTTATAGTGAAATGTTTAAATTCCTTTCCCATTTTCCTTATATACATTATATAGCCATTTTCTTTAGGGTTACTATGCAGATTTACTTTTAATATCCTAAAATTATAACATTCTACTTTGAATTGATACCTGTTTAGCTTAAACAAAATGTGTGAAAAATCTTCTGCATTACAGCTTTTTTCTCAGCTCTTTCAGTTCTTGATGTTCCAAAATTACATATTTATATCATGTGTACCCCAAAACCTGAACTAATAATTTTTTTAAATGCATTTGTTTTTAAATTAAATACCAAACAAAAATAGACCTGGAAATTATTGTTGCAATAACACTGTCTTTTATATCTGCGTATGAACTTCCTTTAGTTAGATCATTATTTCCTTATGTGGCATTGAATTTCTATGCATTGTCCTTTTATTTTACCCTACATGACTCCCTAGCGCATTTCTTATAAAGCAGGTCTAATGGTAATGATATTCCTTAGGTTTTATGTACCTGGTGATATTGTAATTTCTCCCTCACTTTGGAAAGACAGTTTTGCTAAATATAGGATTCTTGGTTTGTGTTTCTATTTTCTTTTAGTACTTGAATATATTGGATTCTGCCATCCATCCTCCAAATATTCTGAGGAGAAATATGCTGATAATCCTATTAAGGATCCCAGTATGTGACAAGTCACTTCTCTCTTAATGCTTTCATATCTTTTTGTCTCTGACTTTTGAAATTTTATTATGTGGAGAAATATGAGTCTCCTTGAGTTTACCTTCCTTGGAGTTAATTGAACTTCTTGAATGTTTATATTTGTCAAATGTCTTTCATCAAATTTTGGAAGTTTTCACCCATTATTTATTTTTTTATATATATGACAGCAGAATGCATTACAATTCTTATTACACATATAGGGCACAATTTTTCATTTCCCCTTGTTGTATACATAGTATATTCACACCAATTCATGTCTTCATACCTATACTTTGGATAATAATTATCATTATTTCTTTAAATATTCTCTCTTCCCCCTTTTGTCTCTCCTTATGGGGCTTACCTAATGGCAATGTTGTCCCACTTGATTATGACCCCATAGTTCACTTAGGCTCTATTGAGATTTTCTGAGTCTTTTTTTCTTGTCATTTTCAATTTTTTTATTAATATAGAAAAACATAAAAACTATACATAGCAATGGGATTCCATTTACTGTTTCAGTACATGTATAATTGCATAATGTTTAAATAAGGTTAAACATATTAATATTCTCAAATACATATCATTTCTTTATGGCAAATCTTTCAAAATCCTTTATTGTACCTTTTTCAAGTGTGCAATATGTTATTGCTATCTGTAGCCACCTTACAATACAACAAAACATTTCTCCTAACTATACTTACCTAGTCATAAATAATAACTACAACCTATTTGATCAAATTTTTCCCATTACCCATCCTCCTTATCATCTCTCCCCATCTTCTACCAACCAGTATTATACTCTTGATTTCTATGGGAGCATTTCTTAGATTTACATATGCCTGAGATCATATGGTACTTTTCTTTCTGTGCCTGGCTTACTTTATATGACATAATCTTCCATTCATGTTGAATCAATGACAGAATTGCAGTCTTTTTATTGCTGAATAGTATTCCATTTGTGTGTATATACCACATTTTTTATTCTTTCATTAATTTATGAATACTCAAGTTGTTGGGTAGTGCTCTAGAGAACCTGCTGCAATGAACATGTGTATGTATCTTCCACATTCTGATTTCATTTCTTTTAGATATATACCCATTAGAAGAATTGCCAGATCTTATTCTAGTTCTGCTTTCACATTTTTGAGGAACCTTCCCATTCTGTTTTCTATAATGGCTATGAGAATTTACATTCCCAACAATAGTGGCAAGAGTTTCGTTTTCTCCACATTTTCATCTACATTTGTTGTTTTTAGTATTTTTGATAATAGCCATTTTGACTTGGGTGGGCTAGTATCTCATTGTGGTATTTATTTGCATTTCCCTGGTTATTAGCAATGTTGATGAATTTTTCATAGATCTTGTGACCGTTTGCATGTCTAAATATCTATTTAGATCTATAAACCATTTTTAATCAGGTTGTTCATTTTAGTTTTGTTTTGCTTTTGTTCCTTGTACATTATGGATATTTTGGGGGGGAAATTAAATAGTTTTTTACTTGTTGATAGACATTTATTTATTTATTTATATGTAGTACTGAGAATCGAACCCAGTGCCTCACACATGCCAGGCAAGTGCACTACCACTGAGCCCCAGCCTCAGCCCCTGAAAATATATTTTTATAAGATTATTTCTCTCTTCCTTTCTCTTAAGAGAGAAAACATTTGACCCTTGACTATTTGAGTCTGACTTATTTTACTTATCAACAAATGACATAATTTCATTATTATTTATGTCTGAGTAAAACTCCATTGTGTGTGTGTGTGTGTGTGTGTGTGTGTGTAGTCACATTTTATTTATCTGTTTGTCTATTGATAGACACCTAGGCTGGTTTCATATCTTGGATATTGAGAATTATGCTGCTATAAATATTAGATGGAAAGCAATAGAGTAGAGGAAGAGGATTAATAGGAAAGATGGAGAGGAGGATATGGGGAAGTACTGGGGAATGAAATTTACCAAATTATGCTGTGTCTATGTGTGAATAAACCACTATATATATAATATGTGCATATTATATATAATACATATATAATTAAAACAAAAAATATAATAATAAAAGAAGAGAGGTCTCTCTCTAGGCTCTCTCTTCTCTGTTCAGGATTACTCTACCATAGCCTCTGTTGGCCTGGGACCTCTAGGGGCTAGGATATCTCTAAAGAAGATGCTGGACACCTCAGAAGCCAAGAAATGCTATAGTTTGAATCTGTGGCTTTGCATATGCTCATCAAGTGCTCTACCAATGAGCAACAGCCCCCAGAGTTCTTATTGTATTTGACAAAGGATCTTGCTAAATTGTCAGACTGGTCTACAACTTCTGATACTCCTGTCTCTCTGATCCTTCTGTCTGATCCTCCTGGGGAGGTGGAATTCTGAGAGTCAATTCTGAGGAAACTGATGGATTTATTATCATTGACACAGAATATGATGTTAGAGAATATATGCGAGTCATACTCGTTGTAAAGCTATAATTCCAAAGGTCTTCACACATCCAACACAAAATAAAATGAATAGATCTGTGAAACTGTCAACATTCTGGCACATGGCCATTTTCTCCCAAGGAGAGGGAATGCCTTGACCCTGCTTGGCAGAATTTGTTTAAGAATATTCAGATATATCTTCTCACTGGCACTCTTTCCTTTCTAAGAAGCACTGGAGGTTGAAATTAACACTTGGACTACACTGAGGCTATGTATTGAAGCTAAGGTATACTGATAACATAGGATTACTCACAAAAATGACTCCCTCATAAAAGAAGAAAAGGAATCAATCTCAGCAGATATGCAAGTATAAGACCTCTGAACATATGAAGGAACAGGCAAAAAATAGTATCATCCCAAAATTTACAACCTCCAACAGAGGAATCCACGTATATTGACAGGGATGAAATTCGAGAGGAAGACTATAAAAAAACTGATCATTAAAATGATTAATGAGCTAAAAAGATCTAAATAATGAAATAAGGGAGCAAATATAGAAAGTAAAAGGCCATTTCAATAGAGAGAGATTCTAAAAAGAAACAAATCAGAAATCCTAAAAATGAAAAACACAATAAATCAAATAAAAACCCAATTGAAAGCATCACTAACAGAATAGAACATCATACCTCAAAGATAGGGTATATTAACAAACAAGATTAAAAAATAACCTTTCAAAGACACATCATAATCAAAATGCCCAACATAGGAAATAAAGATAGAATATTAAAACCCACAAGAAAAAATGTCAGACAGCATTTAGACATAAACCAATAATACTTACTTCTGACTTTGCAAATCAGACTTCAAACTCCAGATGGGCTAGAAAGGAGACAATCCAAGCTCTGAAAGAAAACACATGCCAACTATGATTGCTATACACAGCAAAACCATCATTCAAAAATCAAAGGAGAAACAGAACCTCTTCTCAATAAAACTAAACTGAGAGAATTAGTGACCACTAGGCCATCACTATGTAAAATACTTAATACTACACACAGAAGAACTCAAAAACAAACCTCACAAGTCCTGAATGGGTGAAGATCACGAGAAGGGCAGTTAAATAAATGAAAATTCAGAACAAATTAAATATGTAAAATAAATCAAAATGTCAAGAAATAATAAACCTCTCTCCATAATAACTCTGAATATAAATGGTCTCAAATCTCTAATTAAAAGACATTGATTGTCAGAGTGGGTTAACAAATAAGACCCAATTACATGCTGTTTGAAAGAGGCTCATCTCATAGGCAAAGACATCCACAGACTGAAAAGAAAAGCATGGGAAAAAAAAATGTTCCATGTGAATGGTATCTGCAAACAAGCAAGAGTAGATAGTCAAATACCTAACAAAGTAGATTTCAAACAAAAAGTAAACAAGAAAGTCACTATTTACTGGAAAGGAAATAGTCCAAGAAGATATAACGATAGTAAATATTATACTCCTAATATTGGTGCACCTAATTACATAGAAAAAAAAGACTCAGAACCCAGTACAATAATACTAGATGATTTCAAAATATCCTACTCACCAACAGCTAAGTCATCAAATCAGTACTTCTGACCTTAATACAATGAATAGACTGTTTCATCCACATACATCTGCATCTACTTTTTCTTCAGCAGTATTCATGGAACTTTCTCAAAAATAGATAATTTTTAGATCACAAAGGAGGTCTTACTATTTCAGTCACCTTTTTCATTGCTGTGACCAAAAGACTTGATGAGAACACAGAGGAAGAAAAGTTTATTTGGATTTTCACAGTTTCTGATATCTTAGTCTGTACATGGCCAACTCTATTCTTTGGGACCTAAGGAAAATAGATCATCATGGCAGAAGAGTGTTGCGCAGGAAATTGGCTCATGTCACGGCACCAGGATGCAGAGTATGGGGTGGGGGGACTCTCCTCACCATGGGAAAAATATATACCCCAAAGGCATGCCCACAAAGACCCATCTCCTCTAGCCACACCCTTCCTGCCTATAGTTGCCATCCAGTTAATCCTTATCAGTGAATTAATGCACTGATTAGATTAAGGGTCTCATAACCTAATCATTTAACCTCTAAGCCCTATTGCACATGAGCTTTTGGGGCACACTTCACATCAAAACCATAACACTTAGCTATTACCAAAAAAAATCAATATAATCTCTTACATCTTTTCAGATTATAATGGAATAAAATTAAAAATCAACAAGAAAAATTAGAGCGATCACATAAACACAGAGATTGATCAATACTCTTTTTTAAAAATATTTATTTTTTAGTTGTAGTTGGACACAATACCTTTGTTTTATTTATTTTTATGTGGTGCTGAGGATCGAACCCAGGGCATCGCACACACACTAGGCAAGCATTCTACCACTGAGCCATCACCAGCCCTGATCAATATTCTTGAATAAAGAATGGGTCATAAAGAAAATAAGAGGAGAAATCTTAATTTCTAGAATCAAAAATAGTGATACAATGTATCAAAATCTCTGGATACTATGAAATGCCCACATTAAGAAAAAGAAGAAGAAGAAAAAGGAAAATCACAAAGAAACATTCTATGTTACATCTCAAGACCCCAGAAAATCATGAACAAAGTAATTCCAAAACCAGTAGAAGAAGGAAAAAATTAGGATCAGAGCCACAATTATAGAAATCAAGATTATAAAATTAACACAAAGAGTTAGTGTAATAAATATCTGATTCTTTGGAGAAGGTAAACAAGATTAATAGACTCCTAGCCAAACTAACCAAAAAAAAGAAAAAGAAAAAGAACACCAAAATCAACAAAATTGAAGATGAAAAGGGAAGTTTACCTTGGAAATTTCTGAAATCCACAGCATCATCAAGAGCTATTTTTAAAACTTACACTCCAAAAACCTGGAAATTCTAGAAGATGTAGTTTCTAGACACATACAACTTAACAAAAATGAACCAAATGAATATAGAAAACCTAAACAGATCCATATTAATCAATGAAATTAAAGGAGTCATAAAAGCCTCCCACCAAATTAAAGCCCAGGACCAGATGGATTCTTAGCTGAATTCTACTGGATTTTTAAGGAAGAATTAATACCAGTATTCCTCAAATTATTCCACGAAATAGGAAGGGAGGGAATACACCCAAATTAATTCTGTGAAGACACATGAAGCACTGGGTATAGTAGCACATTCCTTTACAGGCATGTGGCTCAGGAGGCTGAAGCAGGAGGATTGCAAGTTCAAAGCCAACCTCAGCAACTTAGTGAGGCTCTAAGCCACTTAGTGAGACCCTGTCCCAAATTTTAAAAGAAGGACTGGGGATGTAGCTCAGTGGCTAAGTACCGTTGGATTCAATTCCTATTCCCCCAAACAAACAAGACACGTTAAGCAAAGAAAATCAATATCTATAATGAATATAGACACAAAATACTTAATAAAATATTAGCAATCTGCATTCAAAAACATACTAAGATTTTACACCACAATCAAGTTTGTTTCATCCCAGGGATCCCAGGTTGGTTCACATAGGTAAAGCAATAAATGAAATTCGTCACATAAATATAATTAAGGACAAAAATCACATGATCATCTCAAATACATTAAAAGCATCTTATAAAATTCAGCACATATTCACATGAGAAGCGCTGGAGGAACTAGGGGTAGATGGAACTTACTTCAACATTATATAGGCTAAATATGAAAAATTAAAGTCAAAATCATATTGAACAGAGAAAAGCTGAAAGCATTTTCTCATCACTCCTACTTAACATAGTTCTTAAAACTCTAGCCAGAGCAATCAGGAAAGAAAAGGAAATTAAAGAAATACAAATGGGAAAAGT
The DNA here is from genome assembly GCF_047511675.1 of Marmota flaviventris. Lineage (NCBI taxonomy): Eukaryota > Metazoa > Chordata > Mammalia > Rodentia > Sciuridae > Marmota > Marmota flaviventris. Next base: position 57,817,682 of record NC_092505.1, on the reverse strand, counting down.
CAATTTATGTCTGTTTTCTGTTGACATAATTCTATATTTAGAAAACCCCAAAAAATTCTACCAGTCATAACCATATTCAGGAAAGTTGCAGGATATGAGATCAACATAAAAAAATCAACTGCTTTCTTATACTCTAATAATGAATCCGCTGAAAAAGAACAGGAAAACAATTTCATTCACAATAGCCTTGAGAAAATGAAATATCTTGGAATTGCCTAACCAATGAAATGAAAAACCTCTACAATAAAAGTTATAGAACACCATAGAAAATAATTGAAGAAAACCTTAGAAGATGGAAAGATCTCCCATGGAGATATTGGATAGGCAGAATTAATATTATCAAAATTTTAGGCCATATTACCAAAAGTGGTCTACTGATCTAATGCAATCCCAATCAAAATACCAATGTCCTTCTTCACAGAACTAGAAAAAACAGTCCTATCATGCATTTGGAAAAATAAAAGATCCAGAATAGCCAAAGTAATAATAATAAAAGCAATGCTGGACACATCACTATCTCAAATTATACTCTAGAGATACAGTAACAAAAACACCATGGTATTTGGCATAACAATGGACATGAAGACCTACTGAATAGAAGACACAGAGATAAATTTATAGATACTGTCATCTGATCTTTGACAAAGGTGCCAAATACATAAATTGAAGAAAGAATACCCTTTTTAACAAATGGTACTAGGAAAACCGGGATATCCACATGGAGAAGAGTGAAACTAGATGCCTATCTCTCACCTTGCACAAAAGTCAACTCCAAGTGAATCAAAGACCTAGGAAATTGACCAGAAAAACTTCAAGTGTTAAAAGAAAACATAAGGTCAATACTACAACATATTGGTGCAGGCACCAGCTACCTTAATAAAAATCTTAACGCTGAAGAAATAAAACCAAGAATCAATAGGAGAATGGCATCAGATTTAAAAAGCTTTACAGAGCAAAGGTAACAGCATGAAGTGAGAGCCTACAGAAGGGGAGGTCTATTAATATTTGGTTTATATATTGGGATGATCCAGTATTGGGAACATATACATTCAGTATTATACTTTCTTCTTGCTGAATTAATCCCTTTATTCTTATATAATGACCTATTTTGTCTCTTTTTACTGCTTTGTATTTAAAAATTATTGTTATATTATTATGGCTACTTCTTTCCTTGAATTACATCTGCATGGGATATCTAACTCCATCCCTTTACTTTCAGTGTATGTATGTCCTTAAAGATAAGATGAGTTTATTGTAAGCAGTATGCAGTTGTGTCTTATTTGTTTTATTGTTGTTTATCTATTTAGTTCTTTTGTCTTTTAATTGTAGGATTTAATCTATTTACATTCATGGTAACTATTTATAGGTAAGGTTTTACTATAGCCATTACATAACTTGTTTCTTATTTTGTTGTAGTTCCTTGCTTTCTCCATATCTTATCTTCCTTCATAATTAATTTACTCTAGTAGAATAGAATAAGAAATAACAACACACCTATAATCCCAGCAGCTTGGGAGGCTGAGGCCAGTCCAAAGCCAGTCTCGGCAACAGCAAGGTGCTAAGCAACTCAGTGAGACTCAGTCTCTAAATAAAATATTTTTAAAAGGGTCTGGGGATGTGACTCAGTGTTTGACTGCCCCTGAGTTCAATCCACCATGCCAAATAAAGAAAAAAGAAATAACAACATACCCCTTTGACATTTTAAAGTCCTTGAACCCTAATAACCCAAATATTTCCCCGTTAATACTATCCTAATGTTTACATAAGTTTTCTTCACTCCTCTTCATTATTTTTTACTTTTCTCTTCAAACTGTATATTTTCAAATAACTTAGCTTTGAGTTTACTAAATCTTCTGTTTGATCTATCCTCTTATTGATGCCTTCCAAAGTGTTTTTATTTTTACTGAGTATATTTTTCAGCTCAAGAATTTGTTTGATTTTTTAAACTGCTTTCATCTCTTTATTAAATTTCTGTTAGAATATTGAAATGTTTCCAAATTTTCTTTAAGTTTGTTGATTTTTCCTTAAAACAATTTTCAATTCTCTTGATTTTTCCATGCTTATCACTATTTGTTATGGTTTGTATCTGGAATTTTTCCTAAAAAAGCTCATATGTTGAAGACTTGGTATCCATACAGTAATGTTCAAAGGTGAGACTTTTAGGAATTGATTTGCATGCAAAGGCTTTAACCTCATCTACTGCATCATCATGGATTAATCATCAATGGATTTATACTTTGGACTATTCAGAGGTAGTGGAAACTATAGGAGGTAGGACCTAGTTGAAGGGAGTAGGTCTTTGGGGATATTCCCTTTGGGACTATACCTTGTCCCTGGCCCCTTCTCTCTTCCTTTCTCTTTGTTCTTTGGCTGCCATGAGGTAAACAGCCTTCTCTGCCACATATTCTTATTGCCATGATGTTTTGCCATGCCTCAGTCAAAAAACAATGGACCAAAAACTCTGAAATTTTGAGACAAATTAAATCTTTCCTCCTTTAAGTTGTTTTTGTCAAGTAGTTTGTCACAGTGATGAAAAGTTGACTATCATACTATCTAGTTTGTCTCTGGCACCTCATTTGAAAATCATTTTGATGCTTATTGGCATGAGCAATAAAGAATCAGGTGTTTATTCCAGTCTTCCCAACCTGGATTGTTTGTATCTTTCCTTCCAGGAATTCCAAGCAGTCTCCTTATTTTCTCTGAGACTATAATCATTTCTATGATTCAGAACAGGCTAGTATCCAGGTCCAGATTTGCCTGGAGCCTGCTGGTGGTGTGTCGTCACTATTTCAGTACTAAAGGGCAATCTAAGCCCAGATTTGTCCCAAATACACTATTGATTTGTTGTTTAGAGACAACCAGTAGTATACTTAGAAAGAGTAGTTTATCCCCATAAGTTTCTTGCTGAGTCCAGGATAGGCCCAGTTGTTGACAGTTACATCTGTGGAAATATACTGCAGAATTCTGCCTGGCTATGGGTAGTCACCATGGATGGACCAACCCCAGTCTCCTCTAGCACATTTCTTACCACCAATGTCACCAAGCTGTGTTTTATACCCTGAGCCCACAACTTACCAAAACCAGCACAACACTGCAGTAAGATCAAGACCCACATTTCTATGTGCTGCTTATTGCCGAGGTGTATTGTGGCCCTAAACTACTGCAGCCAATAAAAATTGCTGCTAATAGACTAGGGCTGCGTGTCTTCCCCTGTCACTGAAATAGTTCCAGAGACTCCATCTTCATTCCAGCCTAGAGATATGGGCTGTTAGGATATACCTAGCATTAAGTTTCACCAGCCCAGCAGTAAATCCCAGGGCAAAGTCTTGTGCTTAGTAATCTGTCTTATTCCCAAAAAATGGATTTTATACTATGATATGCTGCCCATGGTTGAGATAGTGTTGGTGAAGGCTCTCCCCTGGCCACCAGAGCTGATGCTAAGCATGGTCACACCTGAGTCTCATAGGTACAGGAGCCTGCACAATCTCAGGAGAAGGAAAGTTGTGCCTCAAGCCCACTCCAAGGCTAGAAATGATGCAGATTAAAACTTAAGTCTATGCAACCAATGCACAGATCTTCTCCCGATTCCTGGGTTGATATAGAGGCTCAATCTATAAGCTCTGGCCTGTACATGGGCCTTTAGTTTCTACCAGGTGTTGGGTATTACAATAATGGGCCTGGCACTATAGTCCAAGATAAATCCCCTGTTATCTTTTGTGCCTTGCACCCCAGTGGGTAAAGTCTTGCTCCCTACTCTGCCATGAGGTTAGAGGAGGAGTGGTGAAAGCAGTCATCACTTGGCCTAATGCAATTTTAGTTGCTCAGTCTGCAAGTTGGTTGGAGGCTTTATCCATCACTGCATTTCTCCAATGCTGCGTGGTAGCATGGTACATTTCATGTGTAAGGCCTGATCTTAATTCTCTCTCTAACCCACTAGTGGAGGGCATGTCTCTCCATGCTGGGCTGCTTGGAGTTGGGAGAGGGGTGATATGGGTTCTGAGAATTTTATAGGATTTCTTTTTCTCGTATCAATTATTATTTGTTTTTACTTTTTTTCCCATTGTCCTAGAGTTTTCAATATACTTTTACAACTAATCCAAGTTCTCTTTTAAATAACATAATACTGTTTTATAGATAGTGCAAGTACCTTATAATAATATCAAAGTATTCTTAATTCTTCCTTCCTGTCCCATTATCATTGATCATTCATTTCACTTATGCACATGCTATTCTCCTATGCTGTACATTTTTTTTTGCAACTTAGTGTGTATCTGCAATTACCTAAAATGAAAAGCAAAAGAGAAAAAAAAATTCTAAGAAATGTTATTGTGCCCTTAAGGAAAGTTTAAATATATTTAAGCAACAGAGAAAAAGGCAAAAAGGCACTTTATAACATAAAATTTCCAATATCTAGCATTCAATGAAGCAGAAGATTATAATCTATGATGAGAAAGTATTAATCAATAGAAACTGACTCAGCAATGGCACTTAGGATAGAATTTATAGACAAAGACATTAAATTATTATTTAAAATACACTCCATGTGCTCAAGAAGGTAGAAGAAAGCACAAGCATATTAAGAAGTAAATGGAAATATCAAAAAGACCTAACTTAAACTTCTAAAAATCAAAAACATAACGTCTAAGATGAAAATACACTGGATGGGCTTAATAGTGGAATTGATACTGCAAAATAAAACATTACTATATGCTAAGATACACTATCTAAAATGAAACAAAAGAATGAAAAGATCAAAAATTGTTCACAGAGAATTAGTGACAGGCTGGCCAACTCCATGTTGCCTAACTCAGATGAAATAAAACTCTCAGGAGGGGAAAATGTGTGGTGCAGAAATAATGTTTGAATAAGTCAAAAATGTTCCTAATTTGGTGAACAGTATAAATCCACAGATCCAAGAAACTTAATGAATTTCAAGCACAAGAAATATAAAGAAAATTGTACAAGTTACATCATAATTGGAATTCTTAAAAACATCTGGATGGGGAAAGACATTAATATATTGAGGTACAAATATAGGAACAAATTGGACTTCTCCACTTTAACACAAACTAGAAGACAGTGGAAGAACATTTTTAAACTATTGAAGGAAAAATTGTCCAACTAGAATTTTGTACCCAACAGAAATATCTTTTTAAAATGAAGGTGAAACCAATGCTTTTTCAGAGAAACAAAAGCTGAAAGAATCCAGCACCAAATATAAAGTGCTTTAAGAAATGCTGTAGCAAGTCTTTCAGAGAGAAGGAAAACAGTTCTGAGGGTAATCTGAATCTACACAGAGGAATGAAGAGCATTATAAATGGTAAATATGTGGGTAAGCAAGAATATTTACTTCATTTTTAAATCTCTCTGAAAGATAATTGATGTCTGAAAAGTCCCAAGTATCCATCAAAAGGTGGATGACTTGTTAAATTGTGGCATATCCAGACAGTGGAATACTACTCAGCAATAAAAAGAAATGACTAGGGGGTTGAGATTGTGGCTCAGCAGTAGAGCACTTGCCTAGCAGGTGCGAGGCCCTGGGTTTGATCCTCAACTCCACATAAAAATAAATAAATAAAAGTATTGTGTCCAACTACAACTAAAAAATCAATATTATTTTTTAAAAAATGATTGACACATACAACATGAAAGAATCCAGACAAAAAGCACATATAAATTGTATTCTTACTCTATGACCTCTAGTGTGGTTGAACATTATTTTGGCCTGCAAAGCTTCTGAATATACCTCATAGGTTCTCCCTGAGATTTTTTTTAATATCTTTAATTTTTATTTATTTATTTTTATGTGGTGTTGAGGATCGAATCCAGGGCCTCACTCATGCAAGGCAAGTGCTATACTACTGAACCACAACCCTAGCCCCTCCCTGAGATTTTGAACTGTGAATATACTTTGAGAAATTCTTTTCTTGCTTAAACAAAATCAGACAACCAACCAACATTAAATTGATTGATAAGCCTTGTCCCCTAACTAGGGTTACATGAACAATGATGAAGGAAGGAGAAAAAGAATTGACTATAAAAGTAGGGCAAGAATAAAGTTAATGTGGATTTTCAATTATTTGAATCAATTGTTTTATATTGGCTATATGGTTAAGTGCAGAGTTTTGTATTTTATTTATCTTCATGGTTTTTAAAATCCAGTGCTCATTTTTTATTTAGTTCAACATTTATTTCATCATAGAGTCAACCTCTATGGCATAGAATTTTTAATTTTCTGGGAAATGTATATTAAAAATTTTGTTTAACAAAACTCATATTAAATCAGATCTTTATTTGCAGTCTTCTACAAAGCCTTAGTAAGTGATAATTTTTAAAATAACTTCAGTTGAATACAATATGACATTTTTAGTAAGTCATTTCTTTATTTAATGATTTTTTTAAATGTGTAATTTTTAAAATTTGAGAATTTTTGTCTAAAATAGAGAATAGCCATGTCCCTTAACTTTAATTATTGCTTTAAGGCTGAAATTTTTAGAATGTTAAATTTTCTCTACATGTTATATTACTGGAGTACATGACAGCTGGACTAAATCACCAATATAATCAGGGGGCAGCTGTAAGAAATAGGAGCCATTCATTCTGGCTGGCTATGTCATGCAGAAAGAGATTAGTACAAGAAAGTATGTACTTATCAGATCCTTAAGAAACTAGAGATGTGGACTCTAAGCTTGGCCTACAGGTGTGACTTTTAGAATAAGGTCAATATGCATATGTACTAAGGGACCAGACACCTTTACTACAGGTGAAAAACCAGAACATCACTGCCAATCAACTGTTGAATTTAAGAACATATTGCTAGAAGTAAGATCAGGAATCTACCACAATAGTTGTCTTTTGACATACTAAGTGGCCTCTTGACTGGGCTCTGAAAAGTTGCTTTCAAAACCAAATAAAGCCATCATTGCAATGTCCAAAGAAGCAGAAAAATGGCTTACATCCCATCTTAAAAATTATTTTCCAGACCCTTTGAACCCTGAGACGTCTGACCAACTACCCTGAGGCCACCATTCCCAAAACTTCTGAAGCATAAACCTCTTGAACTGCCTCCATTGACAGTTCCCACCCATCTCAGCCTTTGCATGATTGTGGGCCAGGCATGTGAGAATACAAAGGAATCAAAGTCCCCATCCAGTGAAGCATTCTCAACTAATGCCCCCATGCCATCATGCAGATAAGACATCCACACTTACCTAGTTAGTAAAAGTCCTGGCCTACAGAATCTGTGAGCACAATAAAATTATTATTGTTACACATCAACTTTGGAGTGGTTTTTTGTGGTTGTTCTGTAGTGTGTGTGTGTGTGTGTGTGTGTGTGTGTGTGTGTGCGCGCGCGCGCGCACAACAGAAAATAACCAAAACATAATAGCATTCATATTTTATGTGTTTTTATAAGCATTTCAAAATATTTTAAAAGACGATAATACTCAGTATATCTCTGTATAGGATATATACAACAATTTACCTAAAGCCTTTTGTTCGATTGTAAAGGATAACTGGTTTCCAATTAGTCTTTAATCTAACACTGTAGTGAATATCTTTATCAATAGATATTTATATTTTTATTGTGTATTTAGCATTATTTCTTTATCATAAGTTTCCAGAATGACTGTATCTAAGCTATAACTAAATTTCTTTCTAAAAGTTTGGGGTTTTTTGTTTTGTTTTGTTTTATTTTTGGTACCGGGATTGAACTCAGGGGCACTCAACCACCGAGCCCCATCCCCAGCCCTATTTTGTATTTTATTTAGAGACAGGGTCTCGCTGAGTTGCTTAATACCTCACTTTTGCTGAGGCTGGCTTTGAACTCACAATCCTCCTGCTTCATCCTCCAAAGCTTCTGGGATTGTAGTCATGCTCCACTGTGCTTGGCTTTCTAAATGTTTTATACCAATTCACATTTATCTTGAATATTTGGCAAGATGATAGAGATATTAAAAATGAAAATTCATTCCTATATATTTAAACATTTAAACTACTAAAATGTTAATCAGCCCTATTGAAAACAAAACTTTGGTGTGCCTGTGTGTGGTAATGTAAGCCAATCAAAAATGAGAAGCTGGGGGAAATTGGGCCACCACAGCAGATAGGGCAAAAAAAAAGAAAAAGTATATTGAGTAATATTAATTGATACTGCTCTGTTATGAGCTGAAATTAGACATATTTACATGAAACAACCACCAAAAGATGGTAACAGCTAGGCAGGTATGGCTTCGGTTTAGCAAGTCCAAAGAGTTCTGGCTAAGTGGATAAATTTCCCTGTTCTCAAGGCTCTGCCATACTTTTGTATGGAGAGGGCTGAAATTCATTCCACTTTCCTTTGAACAAACTGTGACCCCTAGAGCAGGGTCTCATGTCTGTGAAAAAGGAAGTTTTTTTTCAAAGGATATACCCAGGGTTGTGGCTAGTTCAGAGGGGGCATGTTGTTGCCATTGCCCCTCTACAGTAGTTGCCATTTTCTAATTCATACGAAGTTGTTCATGCCAGCTGTTGACCTCAGTATTCTTCCTATTTATAAGTCTAGATTTGATAAAGAAGAGGAATCTCAGAGTTCTTGACTAAAGCTTCACCATGGCTAACTCATCATGAAATATTTCTGCCTTTCCAGAGATATTATGTCAAAATGGGGAGTGATTGGTTCTAAAAGGCTTGGATCTCAGTGTTTATTACATCTGCTTCCCAAACCCTACTAAATATGTCTTCAAAATTGTTATCCATTGCCAAATACTTAGCTAACCCTGTGCTCCAGTTTTTAAGCATACAGATATTAACTGAGAAAATCTGGGTTAGAATTCTGCCTACACAATTGCCATGTAGGTAATAGGAGAAAATTTGCTGAACCCTTTTTTCTGAGCTTGATTTCCTTATCTGTATTATTAGAATGATAATAATAAAAGCACCTCTATTGAAGCATTTTGTGAAGATTAAATGAGATAGTATTATAATGTTCCCACTAATTAAATATTTGATATTAACTCTCATTTAAAAAAACACATGCTAACATATTAAAATTCCTTTATCGCCCTTGACTAGCTATAAGTACATACCAAATACTAGTTCCATGTGTCCACTGTAGTATTAAGCATTCTTCTGCATGTAACTATCATCCTTTGGATGACCAAAGAAGCACATTTCAAAATGTGTTCTGTGTATTGCAAGATTATAAGGTAATGTTTGAAACACAATTTGTTATCTTTAAGAAACATAAGAAAATATATTTTTAGTTGATTGAACCCAGGGCATGCTAGTACCCCTAGCATGACTATAACCCCACCCTCAAGGGTTTTTTTTCTTCTTTTTGTTTTGTTCTTTTTTCAGTTATGTCAAATCAAAGCTTAACTCACAAGGCCTAAATAAACAGTAATCATTTGGACATGAGCAGTTTTATACTCTGGGACAAGAGTAATAATAATAATATTTTTTCAGTGTGCACTGTATGCCAGCATGTATTTGGGCATGTGACATGTACAATTACACATATGTATACACATGTACACACACAAAAATCACAAAACTCCATGGGGCAGATAATAATATTTCAGATTTACAGATGAAGAAACTAAAGCATGGAGAATTTTAGTAATTTGTATAGCTAATAAGATGCAGAACTAGAATTTATGCCCAGACAGCCTGGCTCCCAATATTCTTAATTGCTATTCTCAGCTACAAAATGTTCCTGTTCTAAAAAATTTTAAACTCTAGGTACTGAAAGTGCTTCCAAGACTTACATAAATTAGAGTATATTTAATTTATGTAACAAAAGTCCAAGATTATAATTTATTTCATATTGCCATTAAATAATAAAGGACATAGTGGAGATGTAGAATAAATTTTAAACTATGTTAGTCAAATTATAAAAATACTCCTTAAAATTAAATATATTTTAAATATTTTGCTAACTAAAAACAGCAAGGACTGAGCCATATTTATATGGTTCAGAACAAAAGGGATTCTTACTCCTTTTCATTTGTTAATCTACATCTTTCAGTTCCTTTATGTGAAGATTTAATTATGATATTTACACTGCCTTCTTCCTCTTGGTACAGACCATGTAAATGGACATTGCACAAGTCCAACCTCTCAGAGTTGCAGTTCTGGAAAACGTCTTTCTAGTGCTGATGTTTCAAAAATAAATCGCTGGGGTCCTGCAAGACCACCATTTCGAAAGGCTCAGTCAGCTGCTTGCATGGAGATTTCTTTACCAGTTACAACAGAAGGTAGGCTAAACATAGCAATTTTGTTGGTTACAGATAAAATTTGGTTTACAATGGAAACAAGTGCTGTGAACAAGGAATGGAAATCACATTGAAAAGATACAAATATCTACTAGACAATGAGTCACTGAGAGCCTGGTGGGGCTGCAGCTAACTCCAAATCCATTTCTTACCTCACTTCTTTAGTCATCTCTAAAATGAGAATGACTCCACTATAGAGAGACTCCACCCACTCTATAAAACAGAAAACCTATGCCTTAATCTATTCTCTATCCTTCCAATAAAAATTAGCATCTCTATCTGTAGATAGTTATTTAGTGTCTTACAAGCTTAATTTCCTCAACTGTCAAATGAAGGTGATCAAGAAAAAATATTTTATTCTCAAGCTTAGAACTTCATCTTCATATATTTTAAAAAGGAAGGTCTGTTTGCTTTTTTATGGAATGAGTATGGGGCCATGGAATAAAGTACCAGAACCAAAGACTGGAGCTGTTAAGAAAGGAAAAGAAAGGGGAATCTTTTAACTTTGCTGCTGCTCTCCTGTTAATAAGAAATTTTAGGAAGAGAGAAAGGGAAAAAAATCATTTTAGGATGATTTGCTATTCTAAGAATAATTCCTTATTTAATATCTCTTAGGATTTTTTTAACATTTTTTATTTTTTTGAAAGTGGTTGGAAACAATACCTTTATTTATTTATTTTTATGTGGTGCTGAGGATCAAACCCAGGGCCTCGCATGTGCTAGATGAGTGTTCTACCACTGAGCCACAATCCCAGCCCCTCTTAAGATTTTTGATAATCTATATTCTTCAAAATATTTAAAGTAAAATTTATTGTTCAATTTTTGTTTCTTTAACATTATGTTGTATTGAATCTGGCCCTGTGAACGTGCAGATAATGGTGTCCTCTCTCACAGGAGTCTGTGAACTTTCAAATGGTAACAAACCACCAGTTAAAAGTTTGGGAAAAATATATTAGCTGGAAGGTTGAACTAGAAGCAACACGTAAGGGTTATAAAAGAAATAATGCTCTTTTAATCACTTTACTAGTGCTGCCAAATTTGAGTTTTAGATATTTGTGCCTCTAATTTGTGCTGGATTCTGGGGAAATTACTGAACTCTAAGTCTCTGTCTTCAAATCTATAAAATAAATAGATTATCTACCTCTAATCTCTAAGTTTTATGAAAAACTTATAAATTTGCTGAGACATAGAAAGGGAAAATTAAGAATACTATATTTTGTTTCATGGAAAAATATTCTGAGGAGTCATATTTAGTCTCTTTTACAAAAATAATTAGGAGGCACATTTGGACCTATCAAGAGGGAAAAGAGTGAAGACAGTAAAAAGAAAAATAAGAGGAGCTTATACCCTGGAGCAGTAAAAGAACAGTACAACACTATTAACATTTAATTAAAATGGGTGAGTTTATGCTTGTTGGAGTATGCACATGAGCAAGTGTTGATAAGCAAGAGGATCTGAGGCCATTCTCTTTCCTTTAAGTGGACTAAAGCCCTCTCAGAAAGATTACCACCACTGACAGGATGGCATAGTCTATAGCTCCTTTGGTCCTAGGCAAAATTAGAACTAGATTTGATTCAAACAAATTCAGAAAAATACTATTTGCATTTAGGCCTTGGTAAAATTTTAATTTTTCCACTCATAATTTCCCCAGATCATCCAATGTATTTGTCACAGAATATTTCAGGTTGTTCCTCTCATGTCAGTAGCCATAATATTGTCAGTACATTGGAACTGCAATAAATCATTAGGAATACTTTGAACAATTGAGAGATAGGAAGGAAGTGCAATTAAAACTGTATCAGAAATTCTTATAAGCTTGACTATTTAAGTCTGCTTTCCAGCTTCAGTCTCTCCACCTTCAACATAAGCTGGTGCAAAGCTGGATAAACTACCTTCCAAGTCAATTAATGAAGAATTAAATTCTTTATATTCACACTTTTTGGTTTTCATGTATTAAATTTGACTTTACTTGTTTTGTAAATACACTGATACTTCATTTTAGTCTTTTTAAATTTCCATAGAAAACCGAGAGAATTCATATAATCGTTCCAGAAGCTCTAGTATCTCCAGTATTGACAAAGATTCTAAAGAAGCAATTACAGCTTTATACTTCATGGAATCCTTCGCACGGAAAAATGACTCTACTGTCTCTCCTTGTCTGTTTGTTGGAACCAGTCTGGGAATGGTATTAATCATCTCCCTAAACCTACCATCAGCAGATGAACAGAGGTTTATAGAGCCGGTTGTGGTATTGTCAAGTGGTAAGAGTTTTTATTCATTCATTCCCTTGTGGCTACTTTTTCAAATTTAGATATAAAGTATCAATAATTTGCATTGATTTAGGACAAAGGTTATGTATTTAAATCTTTTGTGTAATAGGAACTATTGAGAACTTCATAAAATCATATTGTGTTCCAACATTGTCATATTGTAACTTACCTATTTTTCAGGGTAAAAGAGTTATCACCATTGCTGCAGTAGTAAATTGTGGAACTGCCAACCTAATCAACACTTTGGGCAATAAGTTTCTGAAAAGCACTGAGGAAAACCTTAGCACAAAGCTCAAAAATATTCTAGCAAATGTTGTTTTCTAAGTCACAAGGATAGAAATAAACAATCCCCAGAACTAATATAACAGATCTCTCAATTTTGTAGGGAATTTCTTTGTCATTTGTAGCAAACAAACTCAGACCAAAAGTGATTTTAAAAATTAAAGATTTAAATTTTAGCATTTAATTTGTAAAATATTTATCATTTTTCCCTTATCAACTTAATGAGAAGCTGTCTTTAAGTTTCAATGCCAGTTTTTATTCTTTCAAAATTTTAGTTAATAATAATGTGTCAATATCAGTCCATCAAGTATGATAGATACATTACACAAAAGCAAAATGTAAAATAGGGAAATGAAAAAAGAGATATATGGGATCTCTACGTACTATCTCTCAATTTTTTGTAAAACTAAAACTGCTCTTAAAAATAAAGTCTATTAATTATAAAGGAGAAAGCTATGAGGCTGGGTTCAAATTTATTCTATAATCAACCATTGAAAGAGAGAAAGTCATAATTCATAGTAGTAAACATAAAACATGAAACTGGAGTTTCATAAGAAAAAAAAAAAGAGGTGATGAAAGCCATTTCAATTTTAAAGTAAAATTTTATCCTTCACCGTTCCCTTACTGACCTGTAATAGTTGTTCCAGGCTTCACCCTCTCTGAAATATCTATTTTTCATCCAGTACTCACTGGCCAAGCTTTTGGGTACTGTCCATGGTTGTTTTCTGCTTCTGACTAAAGGATCTGACCAGAACAACTGTAAAGGAGGAAAAGTTTATTTGAGGCCTCACAGTTTCAGAGGTCTTAGTCCACAGAAGGCTGGCTCCATTCCTTGGGGCTCGAGGTGAGGCAGAACATCATGGTGGAAAAGTATGGCAGAGAGAAGCAGCTCACATGGTGATCAGAAAGCAGAGAAATCTCCACTTGCCAGATACAAATATATACTCCAAACCTATGCCCCTAGTTCCCACCTCCTCCTGCTGCATCCTACCACTTCAGTTACCACTCATTTAATCCCTACCAGGGGATTAAGTCACTGATTGGGTTAAGACTCACAATCCAATCATTTCTCCTCTGAACCTTCTTGCATTGTCTTACACGTGATCTTTTCGGGTACACCTCACATCCAAACCATAACAATGGTATTATTCATAGGTATAATGTTGCACCTCAGATCTCTGGAACTTGTCTTTTATACCTGAAATTTTATGCTAATTTATTAGCAAGTCCCCATTTTCCCTTCTCCAAGCCCCTGGCAACCACCATTCTATTCTTTGTTTCTATGGATTTGACAATTTTAAATGTCTCATTTATGGAATCATGCAGTATTTGTCCTTCTGTGACTAGCTTATTTCACTTAATATAAATCCTCAAGATTCATCCATATTGTTGAATAATATAGGATTTCCTTCTTTTTTAAGGCTGAATAATATTACATTGTATGTATCTATTCCTTTTTTATCCTTTCATCTCTTGGACATTTAGGTTGTTTTCACAACTTCACTATTGTGAATAGTACTACAGTGAACATAGGAATACCTATCTCCTCAAGATCCTGATCCTGGGATACATACCCAGAAGCAGTATTGCTAGATTACATGTTAATTCTGTTTGTAAATTTTACATTTTTAATTTTACATGTTAATTCTATTTTTTAATTTTTGAAGAACTTTCACACTCTTTTTCATAGCAGTCTCACCATTTTGCATTCCTACTATCAGTGTAGAGGGTTCCAGTTTCTCCACACTTCACCAACATTGTTGTCTTTTGATTTTGATTTTAAATAATAACTGTCATAACAGATGTGATATTTTATCTCATCATGGTTATGATTTGTGTTTATTTCCTTGATGATCAATGATGTTGAGCATCTTTGCATATACCTGTTGTCCAATTGTTCATCTTTTTTTTAATAAAGTCCATTTTTTATTTATTTATTGTTATGTGGTGCTGGGGATCTACCCAGTACCTCACACATGGTAGGCAAGTGCTCTGCCACTGAGCTATAGCCCAGACCCTAACTTTTCTTTTGAAAAATGTTTACCCAAATCCTTAGCCCAATTTTTTAACAAAACAAGGTGCTAGTTGAGAAGACAAAACTGATAAACCTTTAGCTATACCAACTAATAAAAAAGGACATCTAATAAAATCATAAATGAAGAGGAAAACATTATATAACTGATTCCATAGAAACAAAAAGAATCTTGAGAGAGGACTAACAAACCGGATGACCTAAAAGAAACAGATACTTTTCTAGAAACATTTAACCTATGATGACTGAATCATGAAGAAATAAAGTCTGAATTAGACCCATAACTAGTAAGGAATTGGAATCAGTAATCAAACACCTCCCAAGAAAGGAAAACCCTCTCTCTCTCTCTCTCTCTCTCTCTCTCTCTCTCTCTCTCTCTCTCTCTCTCTCTCTCTCTCTCTCATCACTTGGAGGGTTTGTTAATAAAACAGATTAGTAGTGGACCCCACCCTAGAGTTTCTAATTCAATAGGGTCTAGGGTGGAGCCTGAGAATTTGCATTTTTAACAAGCTCCCAGGTGATGCTGATCCTACAAATGAAAACTTACTTGACTCTGTTGTCTACTAATCTATTACACTTTCCTTATTACCGGTAACACAGAGCTCTGAACAGGATAAATAACATATCTATATCTCCATGATCTCCCTATTCTCTCCTGTTACTATTAGTAAACTCTACGCTTCTAACTAGACAGAATTTTCCAGTTGTGCACTAGATTATACTCCTTTTCTCCTATTCAACAATGTCAACCCAGAAATTTTTCCTCTATTTCCTTTTTAATAAATGTGTCTTTTTCTACTGAATTAGCATACAAATATACCATTATTCCTCCCGCTAAAAAAGAAAAACCTCTGTTGAATCTATTCTCCTATTTCACTTCTTTTTTAATGCAAATTTCATTTTTGAAATGTTTGTAGTATATTCACTGTTTCTAATTTCATTCTCCTAATCTATTTGGAGCTCATTTTGATCATACTTTCTCCCATACTCAACAAAACTACCTTCATATAGGTGACCACTGACTTAATAAGTAAATCCAATGGTAAATTATCAGGCCACATCTTACTTGACATATCTGCAATCTATTATATAAATTACCAATTCTCTCTACCTTATAACACTCATTTATTAGATTAAAGACCTTTATATTTATCTGTTTTTCTTACTGTGGTACTAACTGTTCCTTCTCAGTCTTCTTTATTGGTTCTTTCAATTCATTGCACTGGATTTAAAACAACATAATACCCCAAGACTGACTCCTTTAACTTTTTCTCTTTTCTCTTTACATTGAAGGCCTAGAAGAAATTATCCAACCTCATGATTTTAAATGCGTTTATAATCTGATGTATCATATGTTTTTATTTGTATTTATATTTATAGCTTGGACCTGTTCCCAAATTCCTGACATAGGAATCTAGATATTTGACATCCTCTTGTTTATCTAATAAACACCTCAAACTTAACATGTCCAAAACTGAGCTTCTGATATTTCTCTTTTTTTTCCACAGTATTTCCTATATATCCATTGTCAGTCTGTTCTTCAAGTTGCTCAGATCAAAAACATCTGAATCATCCTTGATCTCTGTTTCTTTCCTATCTTAAATACAATTTATTAGCAAACCCTACTGGCATAACTTTCACAATGTTCTCAGATCCTGACATTTCTCACTATATCTACTGTTACATCTAGTTCAAGAGGGCTATATTTATTTTCCACGTGGATCATTATGTTAATCTCTTCACTGCTCTCCTTTTTTCTAACTTTGATACCCTTTAGAATATGCCCATCAGAAAGAATGATCCTGTTAAATGAAATTTAAGTTATATCACTCCAAGTAAAAGTCTAAATCTTTAGCATGTCCTACAAGAACCTGCATAATCTGGCACCACTCTGTCTCTCTGATTGTATCTCCTATGAGGCTTCCCTTTGTCATTCTAGAGAATCAAGATCTATAGATTCTGAGATTTTACTCTGTGTGCAAGTTAATAAAGGTAGGTTGCCAGTTTCACAGATGCTGATGCAAGGTATGCAGCTCCTATGGCAGAGACAAAGGATAATTTATTACTCACAGAAATCAGAAAAGCAGTAATTTGAGCCGGGATTTTTTTGAGCCCTAATTACCATGGGATGATGCAAAGAAACCTTCACATTAGTATCAGTCTGCTATAGGAAACAAATTAGAAACCAAAGCAGCAGTTTTGACAAGGGCAGCTCAATGAAAAAAAAATGTCATTTTAATGCCATCAGTGTATAAGCATTGGGAATAAGTAAAATGTCTTCTAAAATATGGGTTTCTTGACTTTTTAACCTAATTTGTGCCATACCTACATCAAGGATGCAAAGATATTCATGTAGTTATATTGATGTAATGATAAGGTTATATTAAGAAATGCATTACTAGAAGTTTCATCATGTGAACATCATAGAGTGTACTTATACAAACCTAATGTCATAAGTCAATCAGATGTGGCCTCTTGATGCAACCAAGAGACTTAGTAAACACAAATTATATGAGGTTGCTGTCACCATAACACAGCATATTGTTTTACAGTAAACATTTTTTACGGAGTAAATTGAAGCAATGACAAAGAAGTAGAGTAGAGTACTATAGTAAATACTTAAAGCCGTAACATTGTCATTTATTATCATTATCAAGTATTACATACTGTGCATAATTGTATTGCTACTCTCCTATGCAATTGGCAGCACAGTAGATCTACACGAGCATCACCATAACCACATGAATAATATATTATGATGGCTGGAGCATACTAGGTGGTAGGAATTTTATAGCTCCATTATACATATGGTCTTCATTGACTGAATTATACGCCATTATATGACCCATGACACTACTTAGAAAAATTTCTCTGTAGCAGGTAGTTATGAAAAGGTAGTTTTGAAAATGTGGTTTTACAGAGTAGTATACATTTTGGCATCTTTTTATACAAGGATTTTTGAGAGAGCTGTTATTTTATACCTTGACCCTATACTAAGCACTTAACCCCACAACCCTATCCTCTCAGTTCTAGGATTTGTACAGGTTATTTAGTTTTCAAGTGGATTTAAAAATACAGCTGAGATGTTAGATCATGTAATGTTACTTTGAATTTTATAATTTTTAAGTTGTTTAAATTATAAGAACAAGCACTTCCTAAATAGAATGTGTTTTCATCTACCACCTTTCCTTTTTTAAGTATCTGTCACACTATATATCACTACACACACACACACACACACACATACACACATATACATATACATACATATATACTTGAAATATTTCAGCCTGGGTTAACACCCTTACTCTACATAATATGAAAGGACAAAATAAAAAAGGGCTAGTAGAATACTGTTTAAAGGATAGTCCAGCCTAAGTTACCTCCTTAGTTCTATAGAATACAGTCTTCTGAGACCAGTAAAAATCACTAATAAGTAGTGATCTGGTGTGGATAATCAACCTTGAAGAATCCAGGTAAATGAACACTTTTTCTGAATTCAGATGCATAGGCTTGCCTGAGAGCTGAAGGTAGTTATTTTTAAAGGTTTTTGTTATTCATACAATTAAAATTTCTAGCATGAACTCCAGATATTGAAATTTCTTTTTTTTTTCAGATATTGAAATTTCATGACATTAATTGAGTGTTCAATGTCAGGAAAAGAAAAAAGAAACATATATTAGTAAATGAACCTATAAAATAAGAAAAGAGAATCAGATGATATAATTATTTTTCTGTTGAAATTATTTCAATAAATGAAAGTTATGCATTTTTCAATTTGTCTTTTATAAAATGATTTTAAAGTGGATGATATAAAATAATGAAAAATCCTGAATTAGCAATCAAGAAATCAGAATTCTAGTCAGAGCTCAGTCACTAATTTGCTATGTGACCTGGCCCAACTGTCATCATCTTCTTGGATCTGTTTTCCCATTTAAATGAGAGAATTTGACAAGTTAATGTCTTAGGTTCTTTTTAGGCCTAATATTCTATGATTCTAAGTTAATGCAATGGATGAACTAAAAAATTTACTGATCTATGTGTATTCGTGCAATACTATGATACTATAAACACAAATTATCATAATATAAATGTTCATTGCCCACAGATGAATAAAAGCTCTTTTAGAAAGAATTTATTTGCCAGTGATGTGAAATTGTTTTTATAGGTACATTCCTCTCATTGAAAGGAGCTGTACTAACATTTTCCTGTATGGACCGAACTGGCGGATTAATGCAACCGCCATATGAAGTTTGGAGGGATCCAAATACCATAGATGAAAATGAAAAAACTTGGAGAAGGAAATTGGTCATGAACTACTCCTCTTCATCCCAAGAAATAGGAGATCATCAGTATACAATAATTTGCTCAGAAAAACAAGCCAAAGTCTTCTCACTGCCTTCTCAGACTTGCCTTTATGTTCATAACATCACCGAGACATCTTTTATACTGCAAGCAAATGTGGTGGTCATGTGCAACAGTGCCTGCTTGGCATGCTTTTGTGCTAATGGGCATATCATGATAATGAGGTAGTTGCCTTCTTTATAAATTATCTGATAATTATAACAAAACCAGCAAGTATAATCCTAAAAAGTATATGATTAATGTGCAAGATGTTATCAAGAAGCAACCTGAGATCATGGTTTAATTATGTTTGTAAATATTTTGTTGTTTAACAATCTGATGAGAGTTTGGGGGCTTGTGGTGTGTTCTGTTGGGATTTTTTCCTTAAAAAATGCTTAATGCTGTGAATTAAATATATATTTTTAACTGGCATCAAGAAATCTAAGGAAAGAATGATGTTCCAGTCACTCATATAGTCATTCAACAAACATTTACTGAGTATATTTAGCTTCCAAATGCTATGCTAGCACTGGAAATAAAAGATGAATAAGCTACAGGGAAACGAAGCTGTTACTTTTACTATATAGTTCATGAAAGAATATTTTTTAATTTATTGGTTCTTTAGTCATACATGCCAGTAGAATCCATTTTGATATACTAATAAGAATATTAAACAGAGTTTCACCTGATCCTTATTGCTATTCTAGGACACATGAAAGTAAAGTATTATTTGCATACTTCATTTTACATGCTAATAAATTGAATTTGAGGTTGAAAGTCTAGGAAAAAATGAGGCAGCACTGAGAAATATAATAAAAATCATCATACACTTTTATCATCAACAGTATATTTCATCCTACTGTTAGTGAAATCAAATAAAATTTGTAAGACATTGAGATATTATAACTTTATGAATTCAGCAGGTAATAAGAACAGTTAAGAAGTCACTGTTATTCTTTTTCATTCTCCCGTAGTTCAAAAGTCATTAAAATGGTTAAGCATTGTACTGGACCTATAAACAATATAGAAATTAGCAAAATATATTCCTAACCCTTAAGAAGCTTACCATCTAATTGGGAGATAAGACACATACACAAGAAATTATAATGCATAATTTGGGCACAGAGGCTGAAACTGATCAGAAGGCTAAGGCAGTAAGATCACAAATTCAAGGATAGCCTGGGCAACTTAGCCATACCCTGTCTCAAAATAAAAAATTACTTTTTTAAAAAAGGGTAAGGTATTGGGCTGAGGATGTAGCTCAGTAATAGAGGGCCCCCATGGGTTTAATCCCTGTACCACAAAAATTATAAAAAAATATATACATTCAACAGAGGAAATATGAAATTGAATTTTCTGTTGATAAAATTGGTCCCTGGAGTTCAAAGCCATAGTATAGTTAAGCATGAATTATAAAGGAAGAGTCATTGGGAGGAAAGTAACCTAGAGAGGCAGATGGGGGGAAATTGTTGAGGACTAATTGATATAAGAAATATGGTTTTAAAGCACATGATTAACCTCTATTCATTAGGAAATATCTGTGGAGGAGGAGCTTGTGATTGACTTTTGAATTGAAATGATAACTATATAAAAGGCAAGGAGGGGAAACTGTGAGGGATCATGGAGGGAAACTTGCTGTGTGTAAAGCTGTTTAGTTATGAAAGGTAATGGAAGCTGTTAAATTTGGGGGTTAGAAAAGAACTTAAGGTTATTTTTTTAATTTGGATATTAGTGATGCTGTTAGCAAATATGAAAGCCAGGCGCATTTGGAAAAGTTATGATAATGAGAAGTTTGAGAATGAATTGAAAATAAATATTTGAAATTTGAGGTATAGATGTCATCCAGCAGAAATTTATCAAGAAATATATAGAGTCTGGACTTTTAGAAACATATTGGAAGTCTTCTGTGTGAATACATTAGTAGTTATGACAGTGACTGAGATAATCAAAAAAGGTAGTACAAAAAGTAATGAAGAACAGACTGAGCTGAGCTTAGGAACTTGGGGCTATCTCTACATTTTATACTATGAAAGAAAGAAGAGCATCCAGCAAAGGAGATTGAGAATAAGTCATCAGAAAGAAAGGGAAAGGACCAGAATGGTTATAACTTCATGAAATAAAAAGAAGGGAATAGTATCAAAAGAAAGGAGGTGGGGGTCAAAAGATAGCCAAATATAGCAAAGAGATCAAGGAATTTAGGTACAAGAAAAACATTAAATCTTGCCACTACTTAGATATTAATGGCCTTTAAGAAAGCAAGTCTTAGGTACACGGTGGAGGTAATTTGAGGCAGGTATATAGATGAGAGATTGGTAAAGAATAACCTATGGACCAAATCTACCCCATCCCATATCTGATTTGTACAACCTACAAGCCACAGATAGTGTTTACATTTTTAAATGGTCAAACACTTCATGATATATGAAAATTAAGCGAAATTCAGATACTTATAAATGCAGTTTTTTGGGAATACAGCCACACCCATCTGTTTGTATATTGGTCACGGCTATTTTTGCACTGCAGACTCTAAAACATTTACTATCTGGTCCTTTACCCCTATTATAGATTATTCTTTCAGAAAATTTTGTTTTTTAAAATATTTTTTGTTGTAAATGGTCACAATAGCTTTATCTTATTTATTTAATTTTTTTTTATGGTGCTGGGGATCAAACCCAGTGTCTCACACATGCTAGGAAAGCACTCTACCGCCAAGTTATAGCCCCAGCCCCAAATTTTGTGTTTTAAAAAAGAGAGATGAAAGACGGGAAGGTAGTTCAAGGTTAAAACTAGACTTTGACAGTGCTATATTTTTATTATTTTTAAATTTGGGAGACATGAACAAATTTTTGAGGTATGGGGAAGTACTTAGAGATAAAGACTTGGGAAAAATGATCATTTTGTGGTCAGTTCATTTTCTTGTATATTTCTGATCATTTCTCTCTTTGTCTGATTTTTCCTTTTTTCAAACTAGTTTTAAATATTTCCAATGAAGGTTATTTCAATCTTATTTGAAAATGACATTTAACTCAGTTTTGAAAAAAAAACTGTACATTTGTGTGTGTTTTAATGTTTATTTTCATGCGCACACACACACACTTTCTCTCTCTCCCCCCTTCTCTAAGCTACCATTTAGTCACTCAAAAATTGTCTCACTTTAAATCTTAATTATGTCAGTCAGAATTTTAGCTTAATGATGATTATTTTAACCTATTTCTGTAAAATTTTATTATTTCTAAGATGTTATCCTATATATCTCCAAATTCTATTTAAATTAATATGTTCTATCATCTATATGAGGTGAGAGATTTCTTAATAAATTAAAAACAAGCTTTTAAACATCAGGAGTCATTGGGAAAACAATATTTCAGTCTCCCTCTGTAAAAGCTGCTTTACATGATAGTGGCTACTTTGGTATTATGTCATAATGAAAACTTGTCATAATGTTTTCCTGAGGATACGTAAAAATATTTGAAAAGGAAATAATTTTGACATTATTTTAATAATATATAATGTATAGCTAAGAAATGATGATATGTACTCTGCTGGGTGGATTGAAGAACTGAATCCTACAAATTGATCTGTTCCTGGTCTTCTTTACTTTCCCATGCTGAGTATATACCCAGGATCTTTCCAGACCCTGTCAGAATGTAACTGTCCTGAGCCCCGTCTCCTCAAGTCCTAGTTTCTGATAGGTGGAGGCAGCTAATGATTGGTTGTTAAGGTCCAAACGTAACCAGAAAGAATATGAGGGCTGAGGTTGTGGCTCAGTGGCAGAGCACTTGCCCCTCACACGTGAGATACTGGGTTCCATCCTCAGCACCACATAAAAATAAAACAAAATAACGATTTTTTTAAAAAAAGAATATGAAAGACTTATCTATATGAATTCTCAAACATAGCCACTTTTAAGAACCCCCTTTGGTTAACGGACTCTGATTTTTTATTAAAGTGCCTCTGAATAGAAGAAACTTTTTTCAGTTTTAAAACTAATTGTTTTCTAATCCTTAGCAATTAACTTGCTCTTTCACTTTTCCTACCTAAAGTGATTGTACCTTTTCAAATTTTCTTTTCTTGACTCATTTATGTTGCACACCCTAGACAATGTAGCCTATCAGAAAGGTCAGCAGAATCTCTCCCAACCCACCTATTAATTTGATTGAATTACAGATATCTGTTTAACTGATTTTGTTTCAGACTCATATCTTAAGGGGTTTAGCTACCTGAAGGGTTATAACAGATTAATTACAATATCTTTTTTATAGATTTCAGATAATTTATTTTTACTAAGTCTTTGAAGTTCAGAGTGTAATTTACACTTTAAAACACATCTCAATTCAGACTAGCCATGGATCAACTGCACAATATTCACATGTATTTAGTTAGTGGCTAAAATATTGGGCAGTGCAGCCCTGGAATCTCAGGAAAACGCTTATTCCAATAACACAGATTTCAAGTGCCATTTTATAAAATAAAGTTTGAGGGTCAAAAGTCTAGTTACAAACTACCTTGATAAGGGAGATCAGTATCTTTTGAGGTGCTGGTTTTATGATCTGGAATCATTTAAAATTATTGAGCACACTTAGAATTAGTAGAATGATTTCAAAACTTGAGATTTAATTACAAGCCCCACTCCCACTTTTGACATTAGAGGTATGATTAAAAATCAGTAAAAGTGGTTTTATTTTCTTCAGTGGCTCATAAAACTGGCTCTAACAACAGTATCCAAAAGGACATTCTGAGAACTATTTTAGCAAATTTATAGCTACAGCATTAGGATTAGGATGCAGCCGTGGAATAAACTACATCAAATCTGTGGTATTCATTTGGATGTACAAATTCTGATCTATTATTGGTACCTTATTCTCATTCCCTTACAGCCTTGGCTGGGTTTATTTATTGATTGTGCCTTCAGTGCAGATGCCCTAAGTTATAGGTAATTTCAGAGGGAATAAAGGAAGAGGAAGCAAAGCCACTCCATTCCCAGGCACAGTGAATTGAACCCACTCTGTGTTAAAACTTCTTCAAAGTCAGGAGTTCTGCCTAAAAGAAAGACAATAGACCAAGTATGCAGTCAGATACATTCTAGCATTTCTGACATAACCAAAGGCTATAATCATATGAAGAGAACCCATGGAATGCTGCAAAAACATCCCAGAGATTGCTGGTCTCTTCAAGGGCATTGTTAAGCATCTGTGGATTAAGATAGAACTTTGCCCATGATTTATTTTGGGGGGCATGGGCACCAGGGATTATACCCAGGGGTGCTTCACCACTGCGCCATATCCTCAGCCCTTTTTTATATTTTATTTAGAGACAGGGTCTTGCTGAATTTCTACATGCCTCACTAAATTACTGAGGCTGGCTTTGAACTCATCATCCTCCTGCCTCAGCTGCCCGAGTTCCTGGAATTACAGGCATGCACCACCATGCCCAGCCCATTTTTTGTTTTTTATGAATTTGTGTGAAAGCCTATTAATACTGAGCCTTCAAGAGAATAAATGAAATAACCATAAAATAATGTTTTTTAAATTACTGTTTTATGTTAGGAAATGCTTTTTTTCAACTTGAATATGGAATGTAGATTTACTTTTTTCCTTTTAGCCTACCTAGTCTTCGCCCAATGTTGGATGTTAATTATTTGCCACTGACAGACATGAGGATAGCACGGACATTTTGTTTTACCAATGAAGGACAGGCTTTGTATCTTGTCTCTCCTACTGAAATTCAGCGGTTAACATACAGCCAGGAAATGTGTGATAATCTACAGGTAGGTCAGGTGCATTTATTTTTTTTTTAATGGAGAGGTTGTAAAATGAAAGGGATGTCTAAAAGCTAAAATATTATTGGGTTGCACAATAAATATGCCTTTCTTAGAACAAATCTTTAATATATATTCTTCTTTATGACCCTGCCAACTTCTGGTACAGTTCTAGGTATGCACAGAAATAATAAGAAAGAGAAAGAATATGAAGATCTTTCATTTTAACAGTTAAATATTTTTATTTTATTGTTTGCATTTGCCTGTTGAGTGTCTCTGGAAAAATCATTTCCTTCTAGATGGGAAATATGTATGAACACATGAAAGTTTGTATCCAGCTCAGGGAGTTCATAGGCTTTTTAAAAAAAAAAAAAACTTAATCTTGATCAAGGGCCACCAAAATAACCATGCTGATTAGAATTGGATATTTGTCTTTATACATGGTGGTAAGCACAGCCTAGAAACAGGAGAGAGATAAAAGCTTATCTAATCTTGCATAAGAATTGTCACAGAATTTTAAGAGAATCTTCCAAGATTTAACTGGCTCAATACCTTTACTTTACAAATTAGAAAATCAAAATCATTCATTATAATGTAGAGATTACGAGTAAAAATGCTGAATTATTTGTGCTATACTTGGATCCCCTTTTGTGTGACTTTGGGCATTTTATTTAACCTACCTGTATGTGCTACCTTGGAGCATTATTACTAGAATTAGGAAAGAATTTATATAAAGCAATGAGCAGGCAGGTCATTGATGATGACCAATGAGCACAGTTCCTGGAATATATAAATCTTGTATTATGATCATTATATTGTTATTCAACAAATATTTAAGGAGTTTTTATTGTGTGTCTTAGACTTTGCAGGGTTCTAGAAATACAACAATAAGCACACAAATCCCTGTCTGCTAGGTAGAGAGATAAGTGAGCACATATTCTATGGAAAATGCTATGTATATATCTATACCAGTACTAGGGAGACAAAAGAAGTGCATTTGGGTTGATGAGAAGAAAGGAGGGCTGGGGTTGTGGCTCAATGGTAGAGCACTTGCCTAATATGTATGCGGCACTGGGTTTGATTCTCGGCACCACATACAAATAAATAAAATAAAGGTCCAACAACAACTAAAAAATATTTAAAAACAAAAAGAAAGGAGGGAGTAGTTAGAGAAAGATTGTGGGCACAACTGACCTCTGAAGGGTAAGTAGGAGTTGTTCAGGTAAATTGATGGCTAGGGATAAAAAAGGTAGATATCCTAAACAGTAGTGGTATAGGTATGAAATCCTCAGGATCCAGGAAACTGCCAAGAAAGTTCAGCATTGGGAAGTGAAGATTTGAGGGGTGGTGCTGGAGAATTAGTCAAGAAAAGCTCTGGGAGCACCTTTTAAGATCTATAAGGAACTGAGCATTTATCCTAAGAGGTACAGGAAGTCATTAAAAAAACTTGAGCAGATTTGGTTGATAGTATGGCAATTGGTTTTGAGGAAGCAAAACTGAAGCTGGGGACAATAATTAGGAGTCTCTTTACAGTAAAGTTCAAGAATTGCATTGACCCAAAATAAAGGAATCAGCAGTTATGATGAAGAAAAGTTAGCAGATTCAAGAGCTATAAAGTGTAATCCATTGGCTTTGAGGGTTATTAGTCATAAGAATGAGGAAAAGCAAGGAATGTTTTCTGCCTTGGGAAACTGAATAGAGGGTGCTACTCTCTCCAAAGAGTAGGACTTCTAGGAAGAAAAACACAGGGCTGGTGAGGAGAGATGATGAAGTCAAACTGAAAGTTCATTGACAAACCTGTGCCTCCTGGTCTTGGTTTCTTCCTCTGTACTGATGGTTCTTAAATGTTGTGCTGCTTTAAAAAGACTTGAAAAGCAAGATAACCAGAGCACATCTAGGTCAATTCTGATTTAGTAATTGCAGAAGATTTGCATTTCTAATGAGATATTTTCCCAGTCATTCTAAAACTCATCAAATACTGAGAATGACCTTGCCATACCTATTTTTAATTATTTCAATGATTTTTAACTATGGCATAATTTTGTATAATATAAAAATAGATCTAGCCTTCACTGAAGCCTTCTTATTTCTAAGGGAAGTCCATTCATGGTTCAGGGAAAGGAACCAGGATAGGAAAGAGGCTGTGGTAATTTTAAAAGCCACAAATATCTAAATTGGTAGTCACTGATCATACATGGAAATTATTCTGAGAGTGAATATATTGATTTTCCATGCTAGATATCAATAGGAGACAAAATAGAAAAAGGAAAATTTTAGAAAATCAGTTACTGTAGAAATGAAGGAAAGAAAATGGAGAAAGAAATGTTAAGGTAAAAACTGTGAGCAAAGCAAAAATCAGCAGGAAAAGCAGACTGTCTTTCATGATATACTCTTTTACCACAGTGTTACCTTTTTATCTGTTAATTCATTCTTAGTTTTATAATGCTTTTTTTCCTTTGAATTTGGTACAGGACATGCTAGGAGATTTGTTTACTCCTATAGAGACACCAGAAGCTCAGAATAGAGGCTTTCTTAAGGGACTGTTCGGTGGAAGTGGACAAACATTTGACAGAGAAGAGCTCTGTGAGTAAATTCCTAATTACAGAAATGCATCTCAGAATGGAAGACATGATATTGTGTGTATAGTTTAATATGGGATCTCAAATTCTAGGTTATGTGCTTTTTCTTCTATTATTTTGTGTGTGTGCATTATAATTTCACACAGCAGTGGGATTCGTGTAACAGTCACACATGCATATGACATAGTTTGTTCAGTTTCATTTCCCTGTACATTCCCTATTACTTCCCTCCTGTCTCTGATCCCCATCGTCTACCCTTACTGGTCTTCCTTCTTTTTTTTTTAATTTGTGAATTATAATTATACATAAAAGTGGGATTCACTGTTTTATATTTCTATATGAACATAGCAGTAATTTGGTTGATTTCAATGGGTCCATCCCCCCCGCCCTCCCCTATTCCCTCCCTCTCCATCCCCTTACTGTACTCTATTGGTCTCATTTCTATTTTCATAACATCCCTTTTTTATTCCCTTTTTCTCTCTAGTTTGTACATATAAGAAAAAACATTCAAAACTTGACTGAGTCTAGCTTATTTCACTTGGCATGATGTTCTCCAGTTCCATCTATTTACAAGCAAATGACATAATTTCGTTCTTCTTTATATGGCTGAGTAAAACTCCACTGTATATATATACCATGTTTTCTATGTCCATTCATCTATTGATGGACAGCTGGGCTGGTTCCACAACTTGGATATTGTGAATTGCACTGCTAGAAATGTTGATATGCATATATCACTATAGTATGCTCATTTTAGTTCTTTTGTATAAAAAAACAAGGAATGGAATACTGGGTCATATGGTGGTTCCATTCCTAGTCTTTTGAGGAATCTCCATTCTGATTTTCATTGTGGTTGTACTAATGTATAGTCTCACCAATAATATATACCTTTTTTTTCAATATCCTTGCCATCTTACTTCTATCTTAAAAGTTTGAATATTTGTTTCCTTCTGTACCATGAAAATTATTTATGTTTTCTAAGCATGAATAAAATTAGCCATTAGAAAATAGTTTAGTAAAAATGATATGTATAGTTCAAATAAATAATAAGCCAGCTAATAAATGTCTCACTTTTGTAGGTAGAGCGTATCTGCATGACAAGGTGAAGACATTCAGTTATTAAAGTTGGAAAAACAAAGTTTAATCTGCCTGTCTATAATCACTACTGGGAAACAGATTTTTTAAATTCATAATGCAAGGTCTATCAATGTCACAGAATAAACTATTTTAAAATTCTATCAAGCAAACTGATGAACAATAATCAAAAATCAATAGGAAGATACTAGAGAACATTTTCATAGACAAGATGAGAATATATTTTCCAGAATATGCCATTTGGTTCCACATATTAAAGTTCTCTTGAACTTTTAACTATGCAAAAAAGATCTAGGTGCTATCATACAGTGGAATATTGGTTGGCCACAAAAAAAGAATGAAATATTAATACATGATACAACATGTATAACATGTTCTAACTTTAGAAAAAATCATGCTAAATCCAAGAAAACCAAAAAGGTCACATATTGTATGATTGATTCATTGACTGTTGAAGAGCTGGGAATCAAACCTGGGGCCTTGTACATGTTAAGCAAGTGCACTACCACTGAGCTACTATGATACCATTTATATGAAATGTACAGAATAGGCAAATTCATAGAGACTGAAAATAGATCAGTGGTTGCCTGGGCAGGGAGAGAATAAACAGTGACTACTAGTGGGTTCAAGGTTTCTTTGTGGCATAATAAAAAATTCTAAAATCAGACAGTGGTAATAGTCAAAAAACTTTGTGAATACACTAAAAACCACTGAATTGTATGCTTTTTGTTGAAAGGGAAAATTCTATTATATGTGAATTATATCTCAAAAAGCCTCTTGTTTTTAAAATTTTAGATTCTATTCCAATATTATATCATTAGAAATGTTCACTAAATTTCTGCCAAGACAGCTGATTTTAATAAAAACGTTTTTGTCTCTTTAGAATAGAATGAAACGAAGCTCTGTATTTGACTGGGAAATTTTTACTCATTTATGAAGTCACAAAATTTCAACATATGTAAATTGATATCCATCACTTATAGCCTATTCTCTAGAGGGATAAAGAGGGGAAGAGAGAGAACCTGAGGCCTACAAGCTGATACATCAGGATGAACAGAAAAGGTTGGAATAAGGACTTGGGCAGAAATGTAAGCAAATTATCAGGCTTAGACAGGAATAGACATTAGTATGGGCTAAACGTGAAGTCTTATGTTTTCAGAATTCCAATTCAGCCATGCCAAGAAATGCAGTTGTGCCATACTGTATGAAACACCACATGTACACATAAACACACACACACACACACACACACACACGTGTACACATAGAGACATATAGTAATGATATTTCCCTGTCTCTCTCTTTCTTATCACTCCTCCAATGAAAATTACGACAGCAGAACTTAAGCATTTTGTTTTGGCGACAACCTTGACTATTTGAATTACTGACAGAATGTTTTAATTGCTATGTCTTGAATTTCCAGTTGGGGAAGCTACAGCAGGAAAAGCTTCTCGCAGCCTTGCACAGCACATTCCTGGACCAGGTGGTATAGAAGGGATGAAAGGCGCTGCTGGAGGTGTCATGGGAGAGCTGACCCGCGCCCGGATTGCACTTGATGAGAGAGGACAGAGACTAGGAGAGCTGGAAGAGAAGACTGCAGGCATGATGACCAGCGCAGAAGCATTTTCCAAACATGCACACGAGGTAATCTGATTAAATACATAAATGTTTAAAGTTACCACCAGTGAGGAGACCTGTAAGTCCTGTTCAAGAAAGCTTAAACGAGATGCCACATGAGTAGTCCTATAACCAAGTATTATGATTTCCCCCACTTTGGGGAAATACTTTTTTAAATACTGTAAAATATATTAATAAATACTTATTTACCTCAAGGGATAATCAAAGAAAATTATCCATTGGTTCTAATACACTGATCTGTATTGTACATCAACTGCTTAAAAAGTGTGTAGGTAGATGATGCAAGACCCACAGGAAGGTGGGAGGGGCAGCAGTAGAGGCTGGAATCCACACCTTCCATTTTGTCTCAGGTCGTTAAAAATCATTTCCTGTCAGGTGAATTTTTATATCTTGATTTAATGTATGTTTGTTTTTTTTTTTTAAAAAAAAAAAAAAAGAACACTTTCTGGGGCTGGGGATGTGGCTCAAGAGGTAACGCGCTCACCTGGCATGCACGGGGCGCTGGGTTTGATCCTCAGCACCACATAAAAATAAAATAAAGATGTTGTGTCCACCAAAAACTGAAAAATAAATATTATTTTTAAAAAAACTCTTTCTGACATGTGCTTCATCCCACAAAATAAAACAAGTTTTATTGTAAGTTTTGAGATTTGCTTAGTCATGATTAGCTCAATCTGGACTTGCTTGGAATAGAACTTTCATTGATTTTTTAAGCAACTTTTGATGACTGTTTTTCTCTTTGCAGTTAATGCTGAAATATAAGGATAAGAAATGGTACCAATTCTGAACTCCTTAAGAAGAGCTGTGCCTGCTTTGAGAAACCATTATTCAGGGAAACCAAATTTATTCCCAGCATCACTATTCAACTGCTAGAAGCCAGTTTCTTCTATAAAATGTTCCATCACAATCCATCTGAAGTTATCATAAAGGAGATTTATCAAAGACGCTGTACAACCCAAAGGCTGGAACCCTGGTTAAAAATCCCAAGATAATGGCTGAATTTGTCTTTTCCCATGTGGAATGGAGCTATCATCTTAGCATGTAATTTGCTAAGGATTTACATTTAGGAACTGCGGGAAGTCCTTTTGATTTGAAAATTCCTGTACAAACAAAAGCATTAATGCACTTAATGAAAAAAAATCTTTGCATGATAAATTAACATCTTAAGAGGAAAAGAAAAAAAAGCATGTTGTGACAGAAGAAAAAAAGAATTATGGTAAACTATTTTTATAAATTGGGCCACACCCAACAATTTAAAAGTCTGCATTAGAAGACATCAATGCATTTCAAGTATATTTGCCATACCCAACTGAAAAGGAAAACAAAAACCCACAGTTCTCATCTGTAATTTTCATTTTACTAGGACATTATTGAATTCTATGACAGGTATCTGATTAACATTTTTCTCCCTCTTAGTATTTTACATCATTCACAATTATTAGTCATAATCAAGTATTATCAGTCTAGTAAATTATTCCCAACACAATTATTTCCATTTCTGTCACCTTCAGAATGGGTTGCTATTTTTAGTCATAAACCATATAGGGTTGGGTTTCCTTAAAGCATTTTTTTTTCAGCCTGACTTGTACTCTGCAGGGGAGTAGATGACAGGTTTAGGGAATAGACTATGGGACAATGCAGTTAGCTTTGAGAACTGATTTCACAAAGAGTAAAATCTCACACACACCAATTTCAGTTTCTAAAGTGATATATTTTTAAAGCTCCATTTGTATCCTTGTCTGTCAGTTACACAGTATATTACTGTTCAAACCCAGCAGGGTCTACAATCCAAGGTGCTTTTGCAGCCTGACTTTCACAGACCAAACTGGTCATTCTCGTTAGTGTGATTCAGTAAAACCTCAGTTAATGTTTTGAGAAAGGGATTCTGATTTATTACATTTCTGGTTAATAAGGGCTTTCATTAGAAAATACTTTTTGGTTCAATATGATTAATGGAAATCTTTTTAAAATATAGTGATATTTTTGCAGTCTTAGCCTCAGTCATCATTATGAACAACAACATACATAATGATACAAAATCAACAATTTTGTCACTAATTAGGTCAACTAAGATAAGTCACCTGATTAAGCTAATAAATACCAGACACCTATTGGTTATTAAAAACTCTCAATGGAGCAAAGAATATACTTAACATGATAAAAGTTCTCAATCATGATTCAACAGAGAAGTACTAGAGATAAAACAAAATAAAGACACTAGCCATCACTAACATGATTCTGGAAGTCAAAAGTCATGGGAGTACACACACACACACACACACACACACACTCTTACACTTTAGGACCCATCTTATAATATTCTGTTCCTTCAAAAAGAATCTTTTTTTAAATATTATAGATTTGCTTGTTGGGTTTTACATATCAGTGTCTTACTGGATTTACATTTCTGTTTCTTAAGAATTTACCATTTTCCTAGAGTTCAGTATATTTGTTTAGTTTTTTGGCTTAGAAATGGTGCTTCCTTTAAAAATATTCTCCATGGTTTTGAAAAGAGCAAAGATTATTGAAAGAGTCAGAAAATGTATACTAGGATAGCATTTCTCAGAATCCTTGAATTCTCCTGATTTCTTAAAAAAAGCCTCTCCATTAATCTCTCAAACTCCTATAATAGCCGTAGGGTAACAAAACCTAGCTTGGAAATATAGATATAACACATAAAATGATAAAGTGAAAATATAAAGAAACTTGAGGTGAGGATCTGGAAAATATTGGCAGCAAATTGCAACACACTGTATGTACCGTCAGTTTCAAAGAACCAGTTTTCTGGGTTTTTTTTCTAGACAAGCACTTTATCATTTATACATTTTAAAAATAAAAGAGTGACATATTTATTTTAGGAATGAATAAAACACTAAGTCCACAGCAGCATTAAATTAAAGAATATCACTGAAATTCCCAGTAAGATCCAACTTGTTCTGTGCTGGGGCTATAGCTTAGAGGCAGATCACTTTTTGACTGTAAATAAGGGCCTCAGTTCAATCTCCAGCAAACTCCAGCGCGCGCGCACACACACACACACACACACACACCATTTAACCTGTTGTATATCAGGGTTTCTCAACAGCAGCACTATTAGCACAAAATTCTTTCTTTTGGGGGAACTGTCCTGTGTATTATAGGATGTTTGCAACACTATTACCAGTAGGAACTCCTAGTAATGGCAATCAAAAATGTCTCCTGCCATTGCCAAAATTGCTCCAAGTTGAGAGCCACTATTATACATCATTCAAAGAAACAGATTGTGAAACATGTGATACATGTCTCATATAAAAATGAATGTCATAAGTACATATTGTCTTAGCAAGGTAAATTATTATACCCAAAATTACATGTGTGGTTCATAAGCAATAAAATACAGTTTTGAGGAACACTTTATGAATCATTGAAAAAATATAGCATATTTTAAAGCACACTAAGAAAATATCAAAAAGGACACTGTAGCATTTCACAATAGAAGTGCTTAAAACACTAGCTTCATTAAATAGATCAAAAGTTTATATAATTAGCACATCCTTTGGAAGTAAACAGGTACTTCTATTTACTGAAGTGCTTAAAAAGACCAGATTATTCTAAGCAGTTTACATGTCCTTACAAAATTGTTTTTATAAGCCCTTTCTTAATGCAAGGTAACTTTATCCCAGAAGCTCCTGACTAGTAGAATCCAAATTAATGAGGTTTTACTGTATCAAAATTATTTTGTAATTCAAAGAGACAGCAATAACAAGAATCTAGTGTGGATGTGATTTTTCTCTTTGAACATCTGTGTTCTGTTGCACTGACCTTGGCATATACACACACACGCACATGCACACACGCACTCACGCACTCACCACCACCATCTCATCGTTATCATCATCTTAGGAAAATGAGTACAGTTGATCCATGTAATTTTTTGCATCTTCTCTGCTCTCCTGTGTCTTGGAACTTAAGAAAAATATTCCTAGTAACTTATACAAAGATACAGAAGATGACCCTGAGCCTTGGTTACCATCAAAATTGAAAACTGCATTGTATCTGCTAAGGTAGCGTCAGAAGATAAGACTTAACAAACTACAGTCTTGACAAGTTGACTTTACCTTCCTACGACTTCCTCAAGACATAAACCCTTTTTAGTGTTCCAGCAGAAAATGAGCCTTTCCATTCTATTTGTCAATGAGAAGATGGAAGTATTTGTTTCCCAGTTCTAAGAATAATGTGAGCAATAATTTTCCATTTTTCTTGCACTTTGGAGGGAGAATGAATGATTTATCATTTATTTTAATCCCCTTTAAAAACAGTACTGCTGACTTTGTTTCCTTCATTGAGCTCCAGACTTAGTGCTCCAGTCACCATCAGGGTCACTGTGGCTTTGGTAGGACAGTGACAGAGCTAAGTGAGATGTTTTCAAGTAATTCAGTCATAAAGACAATCTTTTTCAATCTATCGGAATTGATTCTCAATAAGTCAAATCCAGGCCTAGGCCTGTACCCACAAAATTTTTAAGGAATCAAAGGAAAAAAATTCCTTTTTATACAGTACATATATGCAGTTTTAAAGGTACCCATTATCTACATGACTCTGGGAGAGAAAAGAGTAAGAATAGATCTGAAATTAGTTGAAGAAGATTAAGGTAGGTTATTTAACATATTTGACCATAAAATGTTTGGACAGAGGAAAAGATGAAACTGGTTGGAAGAGTAAATGAAAAATCATCTCTTTGGTTTAGGATTATTGGACAACCCAGAGTATATCTAAATGACCACAAGCTGCCCCATAGGAAAAAAGAATACTATGCCCTGAACACATTGATTCGGAGAGGACAATGCCCAAAGGAGTCAGCAGGTCATATCAGGTCTTGCTCTCTGCATTAGGAGAAATGTAATAGCCTTCACAGCTTCTTCACCTGTCTTCTTCACCCAACTCCATTTTTAGATGTGTACTATTTCATGTGCACAGTGCTCTAAGTGTCACAAATAGTGGTCATGGGCTTAGATTGAGCACCATCTCTAACATGTACCATTCCAGAGGGCATTGTTGTCAACAGAATGAGTTAAGTGTGCATATTTGCAAACCACATAGCCCTGAGTGAAAGAAATTCAGAGTAGGTAAGGTCTAACTTGGAAAAGGAGGAGGAAGTGCTATTGTGGTGCATGAGTGTGTGGGGAGGGACATGGATCCTGAGGAAAGCGGGAGAGGCTTTGATGGGGAACAGAAGCACAGACAAATACCTTTATTTATATATTTATCTAGAGGAGGATCCTCAAACTTGGCTGTACATAATAATTACTTGATATTTTAAAATTCCCAATTATATCAAAATTGCTTGGAGTAGGAACCAGACATCAGTATTTTTGAAAGCACCCAGTGTGGCTCCAGTGTCTAGCCACAGTTGCTAACTACTACGTTATGACCAGCGTTATGACCATCGAAGGAAGACATGTTTGTCTTCCTTTTCCAGTGTCCCAGCCTTCCAGTGTCTGGGAAAGCAGATGTAAGAGATACAATATTAACTGGATTGATAACTTTTTCTATGCCTCTCACAGAATAAAAGTATGTGTGAATTTCTGACTAGGCAGTGACCCATTACCTCTTAATAATTCTATTATATTCTCATATGTAACTTGCCCATAAATTATTTCACTTCAAACATATCAAGTTTTTGATTGTCTTCTACATGTGACAAAACAAAATACCAGAAATATCACGGTAAATTAAACAGCATGTGAAGCTAAATGGAAAACTGATTCTCAATGTTTGGACAATAGAAGTTCTCAAAGTAATCATTATTAAATCGGGTCCAAATTTATTATTCATTCTTCTTTTGGAGGAGACATGGGTACCAGGTACCTGTTCTGCTATAGGTATATTTTATTGGACTTGATTTAAACAAAAAGGAAAAACAACTCTTCCTTCTTGATTGTTGTCTCAATCAAAAGCTCCCAGGGCCACTTAGATTTATTTTCTTGGTTATTATGTATTTAAATGGAAAAGAATGCCTGTAATTTACTATCTGACCTCCAGTGGCCTCAAAAGCACTTATACATTCAAAAAGGGGAGCCCAGCCTATCAAGGGCAATAACACATAGTGAGAAAAAATTCCGAGTCATCTCCTCTAACACTGCTTCTCCTCTGGTTTGGGCCCACCCTTCTCACCTGCAAAGCCAGAAAATAAACTTGGTGGTGGTTTTGGGCAATTGTACACAGGATCAAAATTATAACCTATAATTTTTAGTACTTAATTATGTGATGTTTTATTCTAGGAAATAAGAAACAGATGACACCATTGATGTATCTTTCATCTTCAGAATTTTTGCATCTTTTCAGAAAATGACAAATTACTATTTTTCT
Organism: Marmota flaviventris; assembly: GCF_047511675.1. NCBI lineage: Eukaryota > Metazoa > Chordata > Mammalia > Rodentia > Sciuridae > Marmota > Marmota flaviventris. The sequence continues at coordinate 57,781,083 of NC_092505.1, read as the reverse complement.
GTTGCACTCAGCAATTGTGACTATACTTAAAATTCTTGTAGTCTGTAGAGATATCAATAAAATTGTATATGTTTGTACATAGATGCTCTCTTATGTCATGATGTCATGCACCACTAGAGATTTTTGCCAAGATTAAATATGGGCAAAGGTAAGACATTTGCAAACACTGAACTATGGTTTTGCAAAGTATAAATGTTTTTAAAAGGCAGGGAGTGAGTACAAGAGCATATTTATATGAACTGAAAAAGATAAAGAAAAAAAAACTAAATCCAGGTCTCCAAACCTAATAGATTTTAATAGAATTTATTAATCCAAAAGTCTAAAAATAGCCATTCAAATTTTGTATCAAATTAGATGTGTAACTCTTTGTTGGGAAACTTAAAAAAACTTTTGAGGATTTTGAATAAATTCCATCTCTGGAGATACAAGTGAAAATAAATTTAGTAATAGTACAGCATAAGAAACAAAGGTAAAGTAAGAAATACTTACATACTCAACATGCAGACCTTTAACTTCCTGGCTTCTTTTCTGCTCCAACAGAAAAAAAAAAAAAAAAAAAAAAAACAAGCTATGGGTGTCTACTGCCACCTAGTGGTCACGATGAGCATTCTTCAAATTCAGACCCAGCAATCCAGTGTGCTCTCCTGCTCCTCTGGCTTTCCTCAGCTACTTAGTTCCTCTTTGGGATTTTCTTTATATTTACACTGTAGCCTTAACACACTAACCTTTTTCTTCAAAATCCTTTCTACTTGTCTCAGGAAATTTTCCCCACTACCACAATTTTCCTCTTCATATTGCTTCCATATAAAAATTGAAAAAGTAACCAACCAACCCCCCCAAAAAATGTGAGGTTTCTGTTTGTTTTGTGCTGGGGGTTGAATCCAGGAACACTTTAACTCTGAGTTAAGTCTCCAGCCCATTTTATTTGTTTATTTTGAGGCGGGGTCTCACTAAGTTGTTAGGGCCTCATTAAATTGCTGAAATAGCCCTCAAATTTATGAGATCTCCCTGCAGCCGCCTCCTGATTCTACAGGGACTATAGGGTGTACTACCCCACCCATCTTTTTAAAAAAGTGTTTTTAATTAAAAGAAGAAATATAAAGACAGATCCTTTAAACTACAAACACTAGTCTTCCTTTCAGAGTTTTCTAAAAAAAAAAGGACCAATTTAGTTCCTCATCTTTCAATTACAATCACGCAGGCTTCACAATCCTACATTCAATCTTTGAAATACTGATTTACTTCCTTCATCCTTCCCTTGTCCTTCCTCCTTTAAGTGCCAGACTCCACCCCTCTCCTTCCATTCATTCAATTCAGAAGTCTACAACACAGGGTGGGGCTGGCACGTTGACAACAGCCTGCTACAACAACTGATGCCACGGCAAGGTGAGAGGAACAGAGAGGACAGTCTTTTAGGTGGGCAGTAATGGTGAGGATGAGGCCCGCACAGAGGCAGGGCAGAAGACGGCACAGGGAGACTACGAGATGGGTTTATACGAAGGACTGAGCAATTAAGTAAAGATTATAGGTATGGGGGCCAGGTTTCTTGCTGATGGAGAATAGAGAAGGAAATAAAATTAAAATGGAAAGCTAGACCTCTTATAAGTTCTATTGCACAGCAAAGTGATTAAAGTTGATTCTAATGTGTTGTGTATTTTAAAAGACCTGGAGGAGATTTTTAAATGTTCTCACCACCAAGAAGTGATAGTTTAGTGATAGCCATGCTAATTAGCCTGATTTCATCATTCCATAATGCGTATGTATTAAAACATCAAACTGTATCCCATAAATATACATACATATATATAGTTTATTAAAAATAATAAAACTTTTTGGAAACAAAGCTGGAATAACCCTGTAGTACGGAATTGGAATTGGAGAGATCTGTGTGAATTATGTGTATATGTGTGTGTGCGTATATCTTTATATAGGTAGATACAGATGTAGATATACTTACATAGTTTACAAATATACATGTGGAGCAGTATGTGTGTGTGTGTCTTTGTACATATATATTTCCTAATTCTAAACAATGAGTAGACTAGGAGCAATGCATAGCCTGGGAAGCAATGAGCACAACTATTGCCTAGATTTTGATTTCCATATACTCTTACCTGCTAAACAAACTGGAGCTCCTTGAAGAAATGGCTGATCTCAATGTTTGGACATACTTCTGTGCCAGAAAAATTAAGTATTTGACAAAAAAATGGGAACATCAAAAAGAGAAGCCTACTTGAAAGGGCCTACACAGACCAAGTCAAGGGTAATTTGAGCATCAAAAGCAATGATAGTAATTAAATAAAATAGGTACTCATGAATCCACACTGATATAGTAATAAGTAGGAAGAAGGGAAATCTCATTCTTAGAATATCAACGAATAAATGTCAATGTAATTTTTAAATTACCATTTGATAACGAATGTAGTAATAATTTGGACAACAAATACCAGTAAATGCTAAAACTAGTGGAGGAAAGTGGGTGGAAGAATAGGATAATTTGAAGTCCCAAAGCATCCTCTAAAATAATATTTGTTAATGATAAAGAAAAATGTAATTTTACACTAAAGAAACCTGGCAGACACCATGTTAACCAAGCCATGAAAGTCCTACTACCTTTAATTAAGACAGATCAACATCATGTTCTGCCTGTGAGAAGAACACAGCATCACCGCTGCAATATCCTGCTGAAATCATAAAGTTGGTCTAATTCTGAGGAAATAAGAGATGAAACTTGAGTAACATTCTATAAAATGACTGCCTTGTATTAAAAATGTTCAATGTCATAAAAATCAAGGAAAGATGAATACTCTGGATTTAAGAAGATGAGAAACATAATTGCATGCAACGTGTGATCTCGGATTGGGCCAATTTGCTATACATGACAGAATTGGAACAATTAACAAATCTTGAGTTTGATTCCCACTTGATTGGGATTCTTTGTACTATTCTTGAAACATTTAAGTTTGAAATTATTTCAAAATAAAACTATATCAATAAAAATATTTTCCATTCTGTTGTGTTACTCACACTTCAGTGACACTGTCTTCTGTCTTTCATAGCAAACGTTCAGCTGCTTAAGGCTTAAAAATGGTTTTGTGAGCTGGTTTGGGAATCCAGCTATTATTTAAATATTTTTTTAAATGTATCTTAAATACACAAATAATCCATGAGTGAACATTTGTAACAGCCACATAATAAATTGAAACAAGTAAAGTGTTTCTCTTAGTCTCCTCCTCCCCTTCTCTAAGGTAATGAGTTATTTGCTGTTTCCTTCCAAATGTTGTGTTGCAACATTCTTGTTCATGTACCTGCTGTGTCTTAGGCTATCTGCTCGTGTCAGTATTCAAGATTCATTTTTCTTATTTATATTATTCCATGGTGTCAAATCATAATCTGTTACCATTCCTGAACTAGTAGACATTGGATATTTTCTGGTCTTTCAATATTACAAATAAGACTGCATGAACATTTGTACACGCATTTTACAGATGTGCGAGGGTTTAAAGATGCAAAGTGGACAAGGGCGTGCTTGTTTCAACCCTTAAAACAGATGTTGCCAATTAAACTCACTGTTGTCCAGTAGGGAATAAGAATGACTGTTTTATCTTAACTATTCTTAAACATTAGTGTTTATTTTTTCTCACAATATGAAAGATGAAATAGCATCTTGTTATTTTAGTTGGTATTTTCTGAATACTAGTGACATTAAACTTACCTTTTAATGTTTAATTAAACATTTTTAATTTTCTTTCTGTAACTTTGTTCATAGTTTAACTTTTTTTCTGAACAGCTGGGTCATGGCCCACTATGGAAAGATGGGGCCACCCCACCGCCTACAAAATTTGGTTTTGGATATTGAGACTTATGGCACCACACAGACCCCAAGAAAATTTGAAACTTTCTAGCCAGCAGGGCAGCTTGGGAGGACAAGGAAAGGAGACTGGCTGGAGGGTTTTATTGTGGTGCACCAGGGTTTGTGGCCAGGGGCTTGTGTGGTTTGAAATTCCCACTGGTGCCAAAGAAGGGAGAGTCCAGGCTTGCTTCTCAGTTTACCCAAGTACGGGGCAGAAGGGGAAGATGGCGGGGTGAGACTGAACCGTGATCAGCAAACATGAAAGATGGATTGATGGGGCTGGGGTTGTGGCTCAATGGTAGAGCACTTGCCTAGCATGTGTGAGGCATTGGGTTCAATTCTCAGCACTGCATATAAATAAATGAATAAAAGAAAGTCCATCAACATCTAAAAAAATATTAAAGATGGAGTGATAGGTCATGTAACTATAACTGTTTTTTATTGAAACTCTAGAAATTATGTTGCTTATTCTTTTAATTTTTTGTTTCAGACTTCATATTTTAATACATTAATGGTACATATTAATAAGATTCACTGTGATTTTTTCCACAAATGCATACAACATGTATAGATCCTTATCTCCCCACCCCGTCCCAGGCACATTTCTCAGTCCCTAGTAATCGCTAATCCCTTTTTAGTTTGATTTGATTTTGTAGTTTCCACTCCTGAGATAGAAAATGTGATACTTGTCTTTTTGTATCTAACTTACTTCACTTAACATGATGAACTCCATCTGTTTTGCTACAAATGACAAAATTTCATTTTTCTTTATGGCCAAACACTTCATTGTATATATACGCCATATTTTCAGTATCTATTCACCTGTTGATGGGCATCTAGGCTGATTCCCTATGTTAGCTGTTGTCAATGGTGCCACAACATGGGTATGCAGGTACCTCTATACCGACTTCATTTCCTTAGAGTATATACTCAGGAGTGGAATACCTGGATAATATGCTAGATATACTTTAAAGAACCTCTGTAGTTTTTCCATCCCCGCTGATGGTGCATAAAAGTTCTCTATTTCCTTGCCAGAATTTGTTATTTGGGGATTTTTTTTTATCTTCTATTTTTTTGGTCATCACCATGCTAACTGAAGTGAGAAGGTATTTCATTATAATTTCAATTTGGATAGCTAATGATATTGAGCATTTTTTCATATGATAGGTCATTTGTATGTCTTCTTTTGAGAATTGTCTATACAGATCATTTGCCCATTTTAAAATTGAATTATTTTTTATTAAGTTTTTTGACTTCCTTATATATTCTCAATATTAACCCTGTCAGATGAATAACTAGAAGGATTTTCTCCCATTCTGTACATTGTCTCTTCATTCTATTGATTATTCCCTTTGCTGTGCAGACTTTTAGTTTGATGTGATCCCATGTATCCAATTTTTTACTTTTTGTTTCCTGTGCTTTTGAAGTCTTGTCTGGAAAATCATTTCCTGTACCAATGTTTTAAGTGTTTCTCAAATAGTTTCAGGGTTTCAAGTCCTGCATTAGGGTCTTTGATCCATTTTGAGTTGATCTTCTTGTACAGGGTGAGAAATGGCCAAGTTTCACTGCACACAGATATTTGATTTTCCTGGCACCACCTCATGTAAGAAGCTGTTGTTTCTCAGTATGTCATTGGTGCCTTGTCAAAAATCAGTTGGTTGTAGATGTGTGGGCTTATTCCTGAGTTCCCTGTTCTGTTCCACTAGTCTGTTCTTTATCATGGAAGGTTTTTATTTCATCATCAAATCTAAATCTTCATTTTGCTGGATACAAGATTCTTGATTGGCATCCATTTTCTCTCAGAGCTTGATATATGTTGTTCCAGGATCTTCTAGCTTTCAAGGTCTGTGTTGAAAAATCTGCTGTTATCCTAATTGGTTTTCCCCTATATGTAATCTGATTCCTTTCTCTTGTGGCTTTTAAAATTCTCTCCATTTTCTGTATGTTGGGCATTTTTATTATAATGTGCCTTGGTGTGGATCTGCTGTGATTTTGTACATTCAGAGTCCTGTAGGCTTCTTGAATTTGGATTTCCAATTCATTCTTCATGTTTGTAAAATTTTCTGACATTATTTCATTAAATAGATTGTTTATTCCTTTGGTTTGGACCTCTATACCTTCCTCTATCCCAATAACTCTTAAATTTGGTCTTTTTATGCTATCCCATATTTCTTAACTGTTCTACTCATGGTTTTTTACCATTATCACTGTGTGGTCAATGTTCTTTTCAAGATTATATATTTTGTCTTCTTTGTCTATGTCCTATCTTCCAAGTGGTCTACTCTGTTGGTGATGTTTTCATTTGAGCTTTTTTTTTTTTTTTAAAGAGAGAGTAGAGAGTAGAGAGAGAGAATTTTTTTTTAATATTTATTCTTTAGTTTTTGGCGAATACAACATCTTTGTTTATATGTGGCGCTGAGGGCCACAAGCATGCCAGGCGAGCGCACTACCGCTTGAGCCACATCCCCAGCCCTCATTTGAGCTTTTAATGTGGTTTATTATTTCTTTCATTTCAAGAATTTCTGTTTGTTTTGTTTTTTTGTGAACCTCTATCTCCCTGTTGAGGTGATCTTTTGCTTCCTGTATTTGTTTATGTAGATCCTTGTCGAAGTGATCTTTCACTGCCTGTATTTGCTCTCTTATATCTTCCTTGAGTTCACAGAACATTTTAACCATGTACATCCTGAAATCTTTCTCTGTAATTTTTTCTGCTGTGGCTGTCAATGATTCCAGTAATGTGGTGTCTTGATTTGTTTGGGGCACTTTCTTCCCTTGTCTTTTCATGTTGCTCGTGTGTCTTCCTTTCCTGCTCTGTGGGTCTAGGGTGTTATTGTTTTTACCCTATAGGTTTGTAGTACTCTTGTAGGGTTCCAAGACCTCTCCTTTGTGGGGAAGGACAATATTAACAGATCCCAATATCAACAATATACCACCTGAGAACAATTTGTTGTTATTAAGATGTTAACAGTTTAGCCTCAATATAGAGAAATGCTGGATTCAATTACTATCTATAATATAGTCAGTAGTTTTGTAGAAGGGTTTACAGTTCTGATGGTGGACCATGAGCTAGGGGTGGAGCATAGGATGATATGCTGAGGAGGTAGGAGGTGAGGATATAGAGTTAATATATCTTAGGAAGTGTGAAAGAGATATCTAATGAAGAGGGTTAGTAGCAAGAGAATAGATAGGAAGTAATTTAGGGTAGACAAGTATGTGGGAAGACAGTAGAGAATGTAAAACAAACACACATATGTATTTAGAAAAATACAGGTTGTAAAAATAGTGAAATTTGGAGGGAGAAAGAAAAAGAGAAGAAAAAATAAGGGCATATACAACACCTCTATCTTATATTATTCAGATGACTCAGTCCTCAGAATCCTATTTCATGCAAAGTTCTTGGTCTCACATATGTTGGGGATATGAGGTCTGGAGGATAGAGGGAGAGAAGAAAAAGAGAAGAAGAAAACAATACTGGAAGGTAGAAACCAGGGTTGTAGCTGGCTTTAGAGATCATATCTTTCCTGCTTCTCTTCTCATCCAATAGGTGGGGTCGTCTGTTGTAAGCTGGTGTCTCTGCCCTCAGGATGGTGGAGGTAGGTAGCCAGGGTGGGAAGGCTGGTCCTAGTGCAGGGTCCCTGGAAGCAGGGAGTGCCACCCGCCAGTCCCTGCAGGGAGACTGCACCTCACGAGTCTCTTTCTGTAATCGTTCATCCTATGACTTGAGCACCGGGTACTATCTCCCTCTCTTGCTTGGAGATTTCCCAGCTCCAGGTCTCTCTGTTAGGCTCCACACTTAAGCCCCGACTCCCTCTCCCTTAGCAGTTCCCAACTGAGGAAGCTCTCACACCGGGGCTCCTGTGGGCAGGGCCCTGGTGGCACTGCACACCTGTCCAACTGAGAGTTGTTTTGAGTTGGACTGTTACTGTGTTGGATAACCGCCTCAGGGGAGAGGGGAAGGTGGAAACCTGGTACCAGGCCAGCTGAAGATCCGATCTGGGAGCTGCCCCCACCAGATATGGTGAGAAAGGGGAGCCAAGATGGAGGTGGTCTGCTCCCCAGGCCGGGGTGTCTGGTGAGCTGGGGGGAGCCAGGCATGGTGTTGTGCTGGGGGTAGGTAGCAACTGAGTGACCTGCCTGGGAGCGGAGCCAAGTCTGGGAGTTCTGCAGAGGTGCTGATAGGTGACTCTGCTAAGGCCCTCCCTAGCCCTGTGTTGGCTGGCACTTTGGGCTTTGGGTGTCCGGAGCCAGGAGTCCGGAGTCCTGCTGGAAAGCTGAGGCTCGGGCCTTGCGGGGTCACAGTGCTGGTGATTTCTGCGGAAAGCAGCTGTATAGGGGTCCTCTCACACTCTCAGAGATGCAGGATTCTGACTAGGTGATATCTGGGTCCTTCCATTAGTCTGTTCTTATACCAGTTCCAGGCTGTTGGGGATACTTAGCTCTGCAGTAAATCAGGCATTGTGAGATCTCCAACTTTGATTGTTTTGCTCAGGATTGCTTTGGCTATTGGGAGTCTTTTATGCTTCCATATTAACTTTAGGGTGTTTCTAGTTCTGTGAAGAATGTAATTTATATTCTCATGGGTATGATTTATTTCTTTGCTATAGAACGCTTTGAGTAGCATGGACATTTTAACAATATTAATCCTTCCAATCCATGGAGGGAGGTCTTTTGACCTTTCAGTGTCTTCTTCAATTACTTTCTTCAGTGCTTTGTAGTTTTTGTTGTAAATTTTCATTATAAAAATGAGCAAATGACCTTAATAGACACTTCCTTAGTTTATTCTCAGGTAGTGGTGGTTGTGTGTATGTGTATCTATTGGGAATGCGCTTGCTTTCATGCCTTCTTTCTCAGAGAATTTGTTGCAGGGAAAAACGAGACAAGGCACCGAAGAGAGCAGGAAACAGTTTTATTTGGCTGCAGCCAGGTTCAGAAGGCACAGCTTTTGTTGTAATCAATTAATCCCCTGAACCCCGAATTCAGGGAGTTTCAGAGTTTTATACCCAGCATGTAAGGGGAGGGGCTCAGAAGTTCACAGTCTGTAGAAGTTCACATAAAAGCAGCTTTTTCTTTCACTGTTTTGGGCAAATTAACCCTTCAAGGACAACACCTAAGAAGGGGAGAGCTTCTTCTCCCCTTTATTTCCTCCCCCTGCCAGCTGTTACTATGCAGCCCACTTGTAACTTATCTTAAAAATGTAGACATCACTGTGAAGCCCAGCTCAAGGCCAGACGCCTTGTTTGCACATTTCCACAAACTACTATATTGGATACGTTTGTGAAAAACTAGTAAGGGGGTGTCCAGCACCTGGAGTGCTGGTATCTTCTTGGCCAAGCAAAACAGTGCAACACGAAAATAGGAAGTTTATCTACATTGAACTCTTTTGCAGAGACTCTTTTGCTGACAGTCCTAAAATCAACCATGGTGAAGAGGGCTTTTCTATGGAGAAAGGGGGTGCCACTTCAAATTCATTATTGGTGTATAGGAAATCTGACTTTTCATGTTGGTTTTGTATCCTGCCACCTTACTGTTTTTCTAATAGTCTAATCATTTTTTGGTGGAGTCTTTTAAGTTTTTCTATGTATAGAATCATATCATCTGCAAATGGATAATTTTACTTCCTCCTTATTTGTCTTTCTCTTCTGACTATTCTGACTGAAACTTCTGGTGCTATATTGTGTAGGAGACCAACCTTACACATGACCGAGTCACACTCCCCAGCTGGGTGCTGAGGCACTCAGTCACAGAAATGTGGCAGAGCTTTCCCCACCCTTCTTGGGTTTGAGGGTTGGTGTCTCATGCATGGGTGTGTCTTGCTACAGCCCCATGGGTGGAGCTACGCTCACCTCCTTTGTAATATAACCCCTTGCTCTGTTTAGGATAGAATCTTCCATGGAAGTGCCTTGTGTGTGTGTCCCCTTCTCTTACTGTGCCCTTAGTGGCCTACCCAGGTGTCAGTCAACCTGCTGACAGTGGACATCATGAAGATAGACTCAGCCCCCTGAAACCTGACCCCTTGCTTCATTTGAATAGCTTCTCCTCAATTAAAGGTTCAGCGTGTGCTCTCGCTCTCTCTCTTCCTGCGGACCCTTAAGGGCAGAGGAGCCGTCACAGCGACCCCAAAGAAAAAGGTATTTGTGTCTCTTGTGTGGTTATTTTGTGCAGCCCAGTTAGCCCAGTTCAACTGGAGTGACCCCTGAGCCTTTTAGTCACGAGAACAGAAACCCGGCAATATTGAATAAGAACAGTGAAAGTGGACACCCTTGGGGGAAATGTGTGTGGTTTTCCCCCATTCAGTGTGAGTCTTTGTGGATAGCCTTTATTATACTGAGTCATGATCCTTCCATACTTAAGTTTGTCCAACGCTATACTCTTAAAGGGATGTTGAATTCTATCAAATGTTTTTTCTGAATCTACTGAGATGATCATATGTTTTGTCCTTCATTCTCTTTATGTGATGTCTTACAGTTAATGATTTGTGTACATTGAACCACCCTTGCATCATGAAATGAAACCAACCTGACCATGGAATAGGATCTTGTTCATGTGCTGTTCAATTTGATTTGCTAATACTTTGTGAGAATTTTGCATCTATGTTCATCAAGAATACTAGTCTATACTTTTCCTGTTTGTTGTGTCCTTGTCAGGTTTGGGTGACAAGGCCAGCATTGTTATTTGGGGATTTTTCTTTATCTTCTATTTTTTTTTTTTTTTTTTTTTTTTGGTAATCACATGTTGACTGAGGTGAGAAGGTATTTCATTATAATGAAATGCTGGCCTCATAGAATGAGTTTGGAAGGGTTCCCTCTCTTTCAGTTCTATTAAAGTTTGAGAGGCATTTGTGCTAAATTGTGGTGAAATTCAGCAGTGCAGCCATCTGGTCCTGGGCTTTCCCTTGCTGGGAGACTTTTTATTAACTGACTCATTACTTGCTATTGGTCTATTCAGATGTTTTTATATCCTCTTGGTTCAATTTTGATTAGTCATGTGTGTTCAGAAATTTGTCCATTTCTAGATTTTCCAATTTTTAGCATATAGTTTTTCAAAATATCCCTAATAATTGTATTTCTGTTGTGAAAGCTCCTTTTCATATTTTTTATTTCATTTATTTCAGTCTTCTCTCTTCCCCTGCCCCTCTCCTTTGTTGTTATTTTGGTTAATCTAGCTACAGGTTTGTCAAGTCTGTCTTTTCAAATAACCAACCCTTTGTTTCATTGATCTTTTGTATGTTTTAGACTCTATTTATTTCTTCTCTTTACTATATCTTCCCTTTTTCCCTCTATAACAAACAGTTGCTGGCTGTTCTGAGCCTTGAGCACCTTAGGTGCTGAGGGACACGTGGTGTGTCTTTTGTCCTCGGATTACCTATCACGTCCTGATCCTAAGTTGACACTGTTCAGTGTCTTTTATGACTTAACTATTGACAATGTCACTTTTTCATACTGAGAATTTTTCTTTTTAATGTAGTTAAAGTTTCTGACTTTTGAACTTTGTTTAAAAGAAGGCTGTTTCTTCTGTAAAGTCTTAATGTATTCTGATAACTTATTTATTCAATGTTGTAAATTTTCATTATAAAAATGAGCAAATGACCTTAATAGACACTTCCTTAGTTTATTCTCAGGTAGTGGTGGTTGTTGTGTGTATGTGTATCTATTGTGAATGCGCTTGCTTTCATGCCTTCTTTTTCAGCGAATTTGAAATATGGATCGATAGTTTTAGAAATATATAACATTATACTTAAAGTCTTTCCAATACTAATTTGAAATGGCATTTTAATCATTTCTCATATGTGTAAATCTGTTTTCTAAATTTTTTGGGGGGAAGGTAGGTACCAGGGATTGAATTCAGAGCCACTTAACCACATCTCCAGCCCTATTTTGTATTTTATTTAGATACAGGATCTCACTGAGTTGCTTAGTGCCTCACTGTTGCTGAGGCTGGCTTTGAATTCATAATCCTCCCGTCTCAGCCTCCTGAGCCCCTGGGATTACAGGCATGTGCCACTGCACCTAGCTGTTTTCTAAATTCTTTAGTCTGTTCTAGTGACCAATTTGTCTATTTTTATGCCCTTATCAAATTTAAATCATTATAACTTTATAATATCTCCTAATATCTGATTCAAATCTTTATTCTTTTTCAAGTGTGATTGATATTTTTTTTCCAGGTGAGTTTTAGGATATCTTTTTAAAAAATCTTATTTTAGATTTTGGAACTACAGTGGTTTATAGATTAATATACAGTTTTTGCTGGCATCACTTCTGCTAAGACATCTTTATCCTTTAGTTCACAACCATTTTCCTCATCTATGCTGATAATTTCACAGTCTTTCAGGTTGTACATTTAGAGGTTCCTAAAAACAGCAATGTCGGCCTTCTCACAACTAGTTCCTCTAGCTGAGCATAATTCTATTAAGTTCAATTTGAAGTTCTCTCCCATTGTCTCTTTTCATTTCTCTGGAACACTTTCATCTTTATTAGCCAGTTTCCAGATCCAGTTTGTTTAAATGCCACATGGTTTCATGCCTGGGAGACAGGGGTCAGCATAACTGTGTATTCTGCTCTCTGTGCATAAAGTGAACAGATGTGATTTATGTGATTCAGATGTGAACAAATTCCAGTTATTGTAGATTAATTACTGAAGTGACATAAATCTCCCCATAACACAATTCAAGTTTCAGTTATCAGATGCTACCAGATCACTGATGCAGAAAGAAGGGATGCGATTGTTAATTCCTCATGATGAATGCGTTAGTTTCTAATTGCTATTAAAATGAATCACCACAAACTTACTGGCTCAAAACAACATAAATAATTGTCTTAAGTTCTGAAGTTCAGAAATATAATGACCCTAACTGGCTTAATGTCAAGGTGTTAGCAGGGATACCTCCCTTGTAGAAGTTCTGGGGAGAATCCACTTCCAGGTCTTTTCCAGCTTTTCAAGGCCTCTTTCATCCCTTGGCTCATGGCCTGTACAGCATCTCCAAATCTCTCTCTGACCATCTGCTTCCCTCTTGTAAGGGCTCTTGTGCTTATACTGGAATCACCCAGATAATCCAGTCTTCTCATCTCAAGGTCTTCAATTCAGCATAGTCCCTTTTCCCAGGTTTCAGAGACTAGGCTGTGGATATCTGGGGGCAGGATGAGCTTATTCTGCCTAATGTACATTATTTACATAGAGATTTGTGGGCTGAAGAGCCACCAGCAAAGTCTGAACCACATGGAATTACAGTTAATATATTCTAATAACTGAAACTTGAGTTGTGTTATAGGGAGATTTATGTCACTTCAGTAATCTGTAATAACTGGAATTTGTTCATATCTGAACCACGTAAAGCCAGGACTGCTATTTTAAGTTTAGTTAATAGATCAAAAAGGACAAGAAAATTCACATGTTACACATGCAGGGCCAGTGCTGAAATAAATGAGGTACAGCTTACCCTCATATCTGAAGAACACTGATAGCTTTCTTTTGCACTGGATCTTAAGCTCACCAGGATACTAACAAGGCTAATAGCTTTTCTCTTTGAGAAATGGGGTACAGGGGAATATGGAGAGGGGGAAAAAACCCTTAAGAACTAACAAAATCTTCCCTCAGACCTCTGCCATCTCTTGCCCACTCCTATCACTTAAAAAAAAGAACAGAGTCCCTTGTACTCTAATACCCAAACACTGGTTGTGTGTTACACTTTACCTATGAAGCAACATTTTTCTTTACACTGATTTATCAACATAAAAGAACTCTTCTAATAACTGATTAAGAATAGAATAAATGCTTGTTGTATGCTCACTGTTGAACAAGCTACAGAAAGAGTAAATAAGGGACACAGGTTTCTGATACTCTTACACCAAATAAAATTTTTAATAAAAGGAACCACTCTTAAGAAGTTTCTCATAAATTCATTTTATGTCAACAACAACAACAAAAAAAAAACAAAAACAGATCAGTTCTATACTTCTGACTGGGATTACAAAGTTCAGTCTTTGCGGCAGGCGTATTCTCCCCATGTCACAGGGGCAGTGCTATGCTCAGCTGCAATAAATCTAATCTTACAGAACAGGACGTGCCTGTGAAGAGGTACAGCTCATTTTATAATGCATATATAAGTATTGGAAATGTTTTCCTTCTACCAACTAGAGAAGAATAAACATTTCATAAAAATTCATTCTTAGGTTCCAACTATTCCAAGTCTTCCTACTTCATGGAATTCATAATTTATTAGCCATGCTAATTTAAAATACTATTTCCTTAGTCTTTTAAATTAATATTGGAGGAAAAACATCACACACAGTGCTGAACCCTGGTGGTGTACATGGAACCCCATCCTCGTCCGACTGGTCCCTGATGGGTCTGTACCAGGGGAGCCTGATTCCAGGACCCCTGAGGATGCCTCTAAGGCTGTGGCTGAGGTTTCCTATTCAACCAGGTAGATAAGGAGCTTAAGTGCTAAGTGCATATTTCAAGCATACGTTAGGAACCTGTTTAAAGCCACAATAAATTATAAAAGGCTAATCCACAGGTATTCTTTCAGAGTGAATATAATCACTGAACTTGGTATATTACCCCCCTCCCTACCCTCAACATCTTTTTTACTGTTGTGGAGAAAGACCCTCACTACAGAATTATCCTAAATCTATCAAGACCTGAGAATTTGTGTTCATGAAGTAGGTGAAAGGGCAGTCTCTGTTCTTCCCAGGTGACAATATCGGAACCAGGCTTCCCTGGGGCTTAGTCAACTGCAAGGTTATATATCAAAGTCTTTCAGCTCTCCCCAGCTAGCACCTATTTTCACTTTCACTTTCAATTTCACAGAAAGCTTTATGGCACTCTCCATTTCCTTCTTGACAATCTGAGCTACCTACAAAAGAAAACAATTTTTTGAAGTTAACAAACTCTGTCAGGTCAAAGGCTGTTTCCCAACCCATCCACTGACATGGTGATAAACCAAAGGTGCTTAAAACACAATCAGAAAAGAGCCAGGAATCTCAAAAGTCCCTTCACTGATGGGCAGGAGGCCTGACAGCTTTAGCTAGAACATTCAGAGCTTGGAAACCCTCAGGGCAAGACTCCAGCATCAGGGATTTCTTTACTTTTAAGATTAAGTATGAAACTGAGCACTCTTAGCTCCTTCTGTAGCTGTAAGGACTCAACAAGCATCTAGCCACCCTGCAGCCCGTGAAGGGCCCCCAAAACCTCATGCACAGGAAAAAGCAAGTGGCCTCACCCAAGAGGTTTAGCTCCCTATGGAGTGAACCACACTGCAAAAATACCTGAACAACATCCTCTTCTGCCACTTCATATAAAAGTTCATCATGAAGTTGAAGGATGAAGAAGCCTCCTCTGTTTTGGCAGAACATCCCTTGCAGTTTTCTCTTTGGTAACAATCCTACCTCAGGAAAAATGAGTAGCATGTCATTGTGCCCTGGGATAGCCTCCTTTTGATGGTCCCAATCTGTGGCTATCTTTAACCGCATATGACACCATAACTCATCTTCAATGACATATCTAGGTGGCCTATCACTGGAGACCATTATGTTAAGCAAAATAAGCCAAACTCAGAGGAAAAAGGAAAAGAAAGGAGGGGGTAGGGTGGGATCTCATGAAAAGCAAAGGGAGCTCTGTAGAGGAAAGGGACCAAGAGGTGGGAGGAGGGGAAGGAGGAGGAAAGTGTTAGGGAGTGATATTGGCTAAATTATATTGTTATATGGTACACACGTATAAATATGTCACAACAAATCCCATCATTATGTACAGCTATAATGCACCAATAAAAATGTGGAAAGAGAAAAGTAACATTCCCTGCTTTGATTTTTAATATGGTAAATACAGTACGTATAACCCACATAAACAAAAATTTTTTGGGATCCTTAATAATTTCAAAGAGTATGAAGACATTGAGAACTGCTGAGAAATAAAATATTAAAAACTTCCCTTTTTTCTGATAATATTGTTTTCACCATGTTATAGTAGGGCCTCCATCAAGGGACAATCCTGTTCTATTGATTTGGAGCTTACCCTCCCGATGGCCATGGGACTTGAAGGTTGAGTGGAGGGTCTCTAGCTGCTTCTGAATGTTAACTGTGGCTATTTTGACTATATCAGCCGCTGATCCTTGGACTGTAGTGTTGATGGCTTGACGCTCAGCCTATAAAATACAACAACAGGTGCTCTATCAGATGCACCAACATGGTTTTCTGCTTGACCTGAGTGTCCACAGATCAGTATTCATATTTGCTGTCAGAATGGAAATTTGGACTGAGACATGACCCAGAACGTCAACTATTAGGCTGCATCCTAAGAATAACAACCACAATGATCCATGGCTTTAGATTCTGTAGTGGCCACACATTTCCTTTAGACTAAGTGTAAAAAGTCAGGTTGTTTCAGTTTAGAAATCTTCAGTACTCAACTAGGACCCCAAATCTGCATAGTATTTAGAATCTATTCAGTAACTCAAAATCGTTTTATCTTAGAAAAATATGCCATCAGTGTTCTAGCTATTCTAAACTCCTCTCTAAAAGATTTATTCCTCAAAGTACTTTTTCTTTTGCTGCTGCTTCTTTTTTTTTTTTTTTTTTTTTTTTTTTAAACAGTTCTGAGGATTGAACTCAGTGGCAATCCACCATTAGGCTACATTCCAGACTTTTAATTTTGAGACAAGGATTTTGCTAAGTTGACAAGAGTGGCCCCAAACTTGCCATCCCCCTGCCTTAGCCTCTCGAGGTGCAACGCTGTACCCAGCTATTCCTCAAAATACTCTTAATCTTATAGATGTAAGTAGAGCATCATTCTTTGTGCTGTGTGACGGAAGCACATCCCCCATACTACTGGCCTGTTGGTCCTTAATTGTGTTTGGCTCCAGCTGATAAGAATCAGTGCTTTTTATTGGCTGCTGAGGCTACATGGCTACATTAGCTGCTAGAGAAAGTGCAGATCTTGGATCTCTTGGTGATACCTTAAAACTTTCCGGAAATGATTGCTGCCAGGAGTTTCTTGGCTGGGCAATTATGGCTGCTAAAAATAATTATACCAGAACAATAGGGGAAGAGACCTGAGTTAATATTTGGTATAACCTCTCCATGAATATCACTTCTGATGCCCCAAAATTTCTAAAAAACAAATGGCAGGTGTCTACTCAATGTAACTCAGAGTTCCTCTCAAGTTCCCTGCCACCTGGCCTACAAACAACTTTTAGGAGGTTAAATAAATGTTGAAGAGGTATACCTTAAAAAAAAAGAAAAATTAAAGAAAGTAACTTGTTGCTTGTCGAATGCTAATGAATCCACTGTAAACTTGGTTGTCACTGTTTAAAGAGTGACTGAATAATTTCAGTTATACTGACTCTTGCTCCTTGAAACTAGACACTTCCTGTCATGATTCCTTGCTGCCTTTCTATCAATTACAATGCCCCACCCATACCCATGCAATTTCAAGTGCTGTCCCCTATAAAAGGACAACCTATGCTAGTTTTGGCCAATGAAATGTGAGACTGACACACAACACTACCACACACAAAAAAAAGGGGGTATATCCCAGGTAAAGACTTCATTCCAGAATGAAGAAAATGTGGAGCAAAGCCATGATCACCATGGAGCCAAACTGTAACATGAATCCACAATAAACCTTGATTTAACCCCCTGAAATTTGGGGGATGATTTCCCTAAGCAAGCACAGAAACAAATAATATATAATGTATGACGTTGTTACTTCTCTAATTCTCTTCCAAATTAAGGAAACTTGGCAGTTTGGGCTGGGTCCCACAAAGTTCAGTGCTTTCATTACCAGTATTTTTTTTATCTACATTAAAAAAAAATGTGGTCTTCTGGAAATGGAAGACTTGGCCATTAAGACCAATCCTCCCACTGACAGTATCTCTTCTGAAAAAGGTAGTCAGAAAAAACCTCTCTGAATGAGTCAGGTGAAAGCAGGTTAAAAAAAAAAAAAAAAAAATCTAGAAACTAGAGAACTAGGAGAGAAAGAAAACAAAAGGAAGAGATCCTGGCATTGGAGACTCTCATTTCTCCCAGAGGAACAAAAATATTCTAGAAGCAGAAGCTGAGAAGCTAAAAAGCTGAGCAGAACTCTTAGTCTTTAGGATTTTAAGGAAACAAATATTTGAGTTCAGGGCCCCCCAAGTATAAAAGGACCTGGTAATCATCAGGTTGCAACCCAAAACCAATTCTCAAGGAAAAAAAGATAAATTGAAATAGTGTGACCCTGCCATTTTGCTTCAAATCATTTCTGTCTCTAGGGTAATCTTATATTGTTGGTCTCTGGTCCTCCTGCAAGAAGCAATGGTACACTTTCTCTGAATGAAAGCAAAATCATCAAACAAATTCCTCAATCTTCCAATATACAATGCTTAACACTCAGTAAAATTAACCAGGACAATAAGAAATTAAGACAATATAACTTTCTATGGAAAACTAAGAAAAACAAAAGGCAAAAAGAACAGAGTACAAGGATCTGAGTTGATCAACTATTATCAAACTTAGTTAACTCTATAATCCTGTTTGACATATTCAAGGACATAAGAAAAAAATTTGAACTTTTCATCAGAGAGTGATATGCCATAAAATGAGAACAAAACAAATTCTAGAACTAAAAACATTAAAAAACACTCAATAGGTGTTTTAATCAGCACATCAATGAATCAATCAGTAAAGTGAAAACTAAATTAGAAATATTCAGAATGCATTTATTTAAAAAATTAAAAAATTCAGAATAAAGTATGATGAAATGTAAATGTGGAAAATACAGAACAACGAATATGAAACATAAGGGATTGAAAAAAATAAGCTTATAATTTATAATAGGAGTTCTAGAAAAAAGAGGAAAGAATATGATGAAACAGTAGTTAAAGTAGTGTCTAACAGTTTTCCAAAGTCAGAACCTATCAAGCCACAAATTCAGGAAGCCTCAATTAGCCCTCCCCACAATACAAACACAATTAAAAACCACACAGTCTTAGGCACAGGGCAGAAAATATGGTCAAAATCAGACAGAAAGAAAAATATACTGAAAACCACTGAAGGGAAAAACAGGCAAATTATAATCAATGAAGCAACAATTTAAAAAAGGATCAGCAAACTGGTCTGCAGACCAAATCTAGACCACCTCCTATTTCTACAGATAAACTTTTCTTGGAACACAGCCTCACTCATTCATGTATTATCTGTGACATCTTTTGTACTACACCAGAGGGTTGAAGAGTTGTGACCCAGAATCTACAGCCTATTAGCATTTCCTTTATCTGATGCAGGCACCATCAAAAATGTCAAGGAAAGTTCTATTCATGGGTAATATGCTTACATTTTTCCCTCTGAATATGAAAGGAGGCAAACACACTTCTTTGGAACACTGCCCTACTTCTATTTTACATTGTCCTAGCCAGGAAGTCAAGCAAAAGCAATAAAAGGAATAAGGTTAGAAAAGTTCTATAGTTATCAATGCAGAAGTCATCAATAAAATCAATGATTACCCTTGTTGATTCAAAAGATCCAATTAATAGTCTAGTGTTCCTAAAAAGGGACACTAGTAGTACTTAGCCTTTGTTGAAAAAATACATGTCATTGAAATATGAAGTTAAAAATCAGAGAAACTTCAACATACATGAGCTTTATGATAAGGGTTGTTGTCTTTGATTCCTGGCAAGTATCTTCGCCTTCCCAAAATGGTCTGAACAAAGCCATCTCTTTTGCAATTCTTCACTGTCTCTTTCATGAAATGATTAATCCCTAAGAAAGAAAATATAGAAATAACTAACAACCAAAGTCCATCCTTAATTTCATTCATTGGTTTCAATAGACATAGTAAAATATACCAAAAATCCACCAGATTCTTAACACTACTATCACATTTTTGAGTTCCTAGTACATTTAATCCATGGCTTATTGTTTCAAACTAATGCTATCTAAGCCCCTAGCTCAAGTCCCAAACACAATGACACAGTAGCATATTCAGCAACTGTATTTTGCTATTCTGTATCTGTCCCTTTTATGGAAAGAAAAAAAAAGTATATTATATTAAAAAATCATAAGTAAGGTTAATGTTATTTGCCCCTAACAATGTCTGATGAAAACTTTTGATTAAGAAGAGATTTTAATAGAAAAGCCTGCAACTTGACTTTAATTTAAGTTAATCTAACATGGTCAGCTAGGTGGCAGAGAGGGGAATCAGCACTCAAGCTCCTCACCTGTGTACCTGGACTTGAAGGAGTCAATATAGCAAGCAGCATCTTCTTCTTTAATGCCCATCTGCTCTCCTAGAGATTTAGCTCCCATCCCATAAATGATTCCATAGCAAATCTGAAAAGGAGTCATCACACTTAAAAAGTAAATTAAAAGTCATAACTACATAAAATGCAAATACAGAGTTCATTAGGATTAGAATTTTTGTAAATTTTTTTTTTTTATTTCATGGTGGATCAAAGAAATGATGAGATATGCTTTAATGGTTTAAATTCACAGAGGCTAATATCCACTGAACATCTTTATTGCCTTTTGGCATCACCTTTTGAGGGGCTGGAATGAGTAAAGGAAGAGAGTAAGTGATTCCTGGAAATAAATACCTTCCTCAACTCACAGCCTCCTGAAATCCCACAAATGCAGAATTTGTCTGAATTAAAAACAAATAAAAACTCCTGAGGAAATTGGGGAGCAGTGCAGGAGAATGGTCTAGGTGAGGCCACTAAAGAAACTCTGATTGATATTAATTGATAATAATTACTGCCTGGGTTCACACCTACTTCCACCATTCACAAGACATAAATCTTGCACTAGCCATCTAACCTCTTTGTATTTTATTTCTTCATCCACAAAATGAAGACAGTGATACTCATGGATTGGTAAGCATTTCAGCAGTAAGTAACTGGAAGTGCAAATGTAAAATGAACACAGAAGGCCTTAGAGCTGGGGTATGCCTCTTAGCCAACAATCCTGCTCTCTGGAGAATGGGTCAGATGCCCCACAGGGCACTTGGTAAGAAGTGTCAGTGTTGATACAGGCTAGGAAGTGTGTAAGTGTGGCTTTGACCTTCTCAAACAGGAGTAGGAATTTGCATGGATCCACTTCAGAGATACAAGTCAGCATGAAGGTTCACAGTCCTCAAAAAGCTAAAACGCAATCAGTCATTAATTGTAATCCACAGCTCAACCATATTTTCTCAAAAAATATTTGAGAGCACTTTCTATACAATGTATTTTAGCCCCTTGCTGTGGGCAAGTAAAAATGAAAATATGGAACTTGATATCAGGACATTTACTGACTAGAAAGAGATTTAAAATATAAACATACAACCATAAAGTAACAACATACAACCATAAACACAATGAAATACATCACTTTTAAATGAGCTTGTACTAAATACCAGGTGCTCTGACTAGCCATATTATGGTCTTAAATACACATGCCATTCTGACACAGAGTGACCTCAGATCTTAGTCCATCTCATTCTTTCTATTATTTTTACAAAGGAAAGTGTAATGAATACCATGAGATGAGTATTGAATGCGGTTGGAAAGATGAAAAGACAGAAAAATGATTCTTAAACTGAAAATAATTAAAATCACTTAAAACTTTTTGAACCACTAAATCCTTCCCATTTATATTAACATGTCCACCAGGATCACCTGTTTTGCTTGTTGCCTCAGATCATCTCCAACAGACTGTGGGTCTATCATCTTCCATTCTGCTGCGATGCTCCTGAAAACATCAGCTCCAGTGTTTAACACATGAATGAGACGATAATCTTGAGATAAATGAGCCAAGATTCTCAGTTCAAGCTGAGAATAATCAGCAGCCAATATTAAGCCACCTGAAATAGAAATGATCTTTAAAAAGCTAGTACAAGACTCTTTTCGAGATGATATATTTTGTCTTCGTTGTCTGATGTTCTGACTTCTAATTGGTGTACTCTACTGGTGATACTCTCATTTGAGTTTTTAATTTGGTTTATAATTTCCTTCATTTCCAGGATTTCTGTTTGTTTTTTTGTATAACCTCTATACAAGTTCTCATTTAGAACTTTGAGTTCATGTGTTCAAAAGTTTTTTCAGTATAATGCAATTTGGTTCTGTATATTAGATCATTTTTTTCTGTTTAGCTTTCAAGTATATGTAATATGTGTAAAGCTACCCTGACATCTGTCCCCTAAGCACAAAGCAGTGCTTTCCTCAGTGCTGCCATAGCACCTGGCACAATATAAAATGGCTCTTTCATGCCTCACTCACATGGCACTGGGTCCTTATGAATAGAAGACTTATATTTTCTTTTCATTCTATGGAAATATTTGCAGTTTCTGGTACATAAGAAGAATAGTTGTTGAATTAATTATTAATTAACTAATGGAGAAACTGTCTAATGAGTGAATATATTAAGTGGGCTGAGAGAAATGTACTTTGCTTCAATAGTAGACATGTAATGAAAAACATCAAGTGGTCAATAAGTAAGGAAGAGTTATTAAAAGGATTAAGATAATTTACCTATGGAGTAGAAATGAGTGGCTCATACATACATAGCAAAAACAAAATCAAAAAATAAAAGCAGTGTTGGGCTGGGATTGTGGCTCAGCGGTAGAGCTCTCACTTAGCATGGGCGGGACCCGGGTTCGATTCTCAGCACCACATAAAAAAATAAGATAAATTTTTCTTAAATTTTGCTATCATAAAAGAATCACTGCCATATTAAAAAAAAAAAAAAGAGTTGCTACAGATCAAGAACAGACAAAATACAACAGAAATAACCAAAACTAAAGAATTTTAAACATACTAAAGAATGTTCATCTTCATTCATAATAAGAGAAATTGAAACTAAATCTAGCAAAAACAAATTTTCTTCCCTTAAATTGCAAAAAAATGGAAGTTTGGACAATACACTCTGGCTATAGAGAAAGAAACACTGAGATGTTCCCAGGAAGTAAAATGCTGACCTCCTCATATGATGACAATTTGACAATATCTATCAAAATTAAACAGGTCTGTGACTCACCAAACAAACCGACAGATTGCTGCACAGATTACCCACACATGGAATAAACCAGCTCGTATTCAAATTTCTTTACTGATATGCACAACCTAATCTAATGTAAAATTTTT
The DNA here is from genome assembly GCF_047511675.1 of Marmota flaviventris. Classification (NCBI taxonomy): domain Eukaryota; kingdom Metazoa; phylum Chordata; class Mammalia; order Rodentia; family Sciuridae; genus Marmota; species Marmota flaviventris. Next base: position 57,758,143 of record NC_092505.1, on the reverse strand, counting down.
ATTGAAAAACCCAGACAACAGTATAAATGGAATGCTAATTTTTGCAACAGGGGGAAAAAAGATTACATATTCATATTTTTGCAACAGGGGGAAAAAAGATTACATATTCATATTTGCTTATATTTGCTAAAGAAATATTGGCAAGGTATTCAGGATACTCTTAGGTGCAGTTATTTCTATGAAATAATTGTTCTGAGAGGTTAAACAACAGGCACTGCCCCACTATTAGCACAGAGAAGGGAGGGACATGAGGTGGGCCATACAACTGTCTCAGGTTTCTGAATGCAGACATTTCCCCTGATGTACTGAAGGACCTGGAGCTGAAGCAAAGCACAATTCCTTCTGAGCTAAGGAAACAGACTAGAGTTTGGGCCTGTGAGGCACTAGAATTTAGAATTGGTGAGTGGAGACTCAAAATGTTCAAGATTGAAAGTATATTGCTCGCCAGAACAAAAATGTATATCCTATTAGTGAAAACTAAAAAATCCAAAGAGTTAACAAGGTAGAAACCATAATGTCCAGACACAACACCAAAAAATCAGTACACTTATGGAGAGTAAAAGTAACTGAGCAGGAGAGAATTCAATCAATAGAAAAGTGACCAGGAAATCAGAGATGATGGAATTTTTAAAAGTTATCAAAATATATCTAGGAATTTAGAGAACATAATGATGAAATAGTGAACTGCAATAAAGTAATGAAAACTACAAAAAGAACCAACTGAAAATGCTAAAGGTGAAAATACATACAATATCTGAAATGTAAAATTGATCAGAAAGCTGTGACAATGATTAGACACCATAGAAGAAAAGATCAGTGAACATCAAACAGTCAATAGAAATTATCCCATTGAAGCACAAAGAAAAAAAAAATGGTGGACAGATGAAAATGAAAAGAAGAAAGGCTCATTTCAAATGCTGGAACTGGAGAAGTCTTCACAACGTGGCTACTAAAAATTTTCAAATTCTGATGTGCCTCACACTACATTCCTATCAATCGACAATGCTTTTAAATCCAGCCACACTCTGGTCCTTGAACTAAAAGAAGACACTCAGGACTGCATGTCTCCATAAGAGGTCACCAATCAGCTCAAATAAAGAGCTCTAAAAACTCCATTGGTTAGGTCTGAACTTTGTACGCCGGTAGATCATACTTAAAAAATGAAACTGAAAATTGCCGAGCAGGTTGTGTTATCACAGACCTCAAGTTCACCTATGGACCTCAAGTTTCTGACAGAATTGAAGATAAATTCAGAGGGTTCATCACACTCACCCGGGGTGGCCACCTTGCAAAACATCAAGAGTAAACATGCATGCTAAAAGCTGGGAGGACTCAGGAGTTCCACAGGACTTCCACATGTCTTAATGACAAATAGGTCAATGGCTAGAGACTGAGGTCAGGCAGCATAAGGACAGCCTGGGGGTGACCCCATGCCACAGGAAGCAGCAGTGGGCAAAAAGGGAGAAGAAACATGGGAGCAAACAAGTCAGAGAGACCAAAACAATAAAATCTGTGCTCTTAGAAGTCAGAGGAGGAGAGAGAGTCAGGAAGCAGAGAGTTGATGAACAGGAACAAATGCTACAGGGAAGTGCAAGAGGATGAGGACTGGCAAAATCCACTGGATTCAGCAAAGAGTTTTCGATGGCCTCAGAATCCATGATTTCAGCAGACAGCTGCCACTGAGCTACACCAAAGAAGTTGCACAGAGGGCAAATCATGAAGGCAATGATAAACGACAGCCATCAGCCTGGCAAAACCTGGGAAGATGAGCTCCACTGCAGAGAGGAACGACAAGGGGTCAATGTCCCTGAGTCCCAGGGACAGCTTCAGTGATTTGAAAAAATTCCCACAGCAATGAGAAGCTCAAAATCCATTACCTGGAAAAGGGATGAAGGCATGTCGCATGCTCACCGCAAACGGCATCCCTCTGTCTGCAGCTTTCTTGCCCATCTGTGCCTGGTGTCCAGGGTTTGGGACGCAATTCTTCTTATTTTGTCCTCTGTGGTTACAAACAACATCATCAACTGAACATGAAGCATCTCAAAAATATGAAAGGTCCAGTTTTTCAGTCCAGTCAATATTTCTGTTTAAGAAACTTAAAAACAACCCAACCTGAACTCACTTTTAAACTTAACAGGTTTTGGCAAATATTTGATTAACATTAAGTGTGATGTGTGACATTTCTACAAACAGTCCTTTCCACAAGCCAATTCTGAGACAACTGACTCTAAATTAACTCAACAAATCTCTGACCATATCTCATAAACTATCAGTGCTGTTTCTTCCTATCATGTGCGTACAGGAGGGCAGGGCAGGTACTGCTGGCATTGCTAACCTCTTCCCTTCAGGATCTGAATTAAAGTCAGATTAACTGCTGGTTGATTCAATTAATGGCCCGGGTTTTCAGCCTCCCACTATCAAATAGCTTTTCTACAGACAAACTCAGGATTTAAAATGGTAGCACCTAGAAAAAAATGGGTATGTCTAGAACTCAAAATTTAAACTCATTTCATTATTTTGTATAAGAGGCTATTTTTGCCATTCATACTCACAAAAGGGTATTAATACCAATACAGAGAAACAGAGCTTACCTGCCGGTGAGAAGCAGGCTTTTCCCTGGGGCCTGGGAAGGAGGGCTTTCCTCTACTAGTGTTGGCATTTTGATCTCAAAATCCCTTGGCACGTTCTGGATATTTGGTTCTGTAAAAGTTATTCGTCCTAAAATCAAGCAGGAGAAAGACATAAAATTAGAAAAAAAAATTAATCAGCCTTGCATTTCTGAATTATCCTTTAAAATGCATGCTCTATCAATGATAAACTAAATTTAGAACAAATGAAAATTTTCATCATTTTCATTGCATCTAACAATGATAACATAAGTACAAAACCATTCCAAAATAAATGCCTGTGTTCTACATTCACTTAGCTCCCTGGAAAAGTGATCCCATGCAAACTGATAAACTGAACTATTCCTGTGCTAAAATGAGTGCCCAGTGTCAGCACAACAGGTTAGCAAGCACAGGAACGAGTCCAGGCAACTCAAATAGACCTTAGCAGGAATGAACGTCGGAGTTGTCAAGCCAGGGTGCACAGGCCAGAGAGGAGTGTGGACAGCAGAAGAGCAGCTGGACCCTGGAGAACAATGTCACCACGGCAGGGCACTACGCGCAGGAGTAGCAGTGAGGGGCAACTGGACCTCACTTTCAGACACCTCCTGGATGGTTTTCTCATCAGCACTATCATTCAAGAAAACAATAGTACTGACCTGGCTGGAGACTAGAATCAGGTGTTTCTAGTAAATAACTGTTTTTAAGTGATTATAAAGCCTTTATTCCCCCCCCCCACACACACACAAATTTTAATAGTTTGTTTATTATTGATTGAACTTCTTTAAAACATATAAAAAGTATTTGGGCCATTAATTTTGTTCTTGCCATTAGCAACATTAAAATCCTCTATGATGAACTATTCCCTGTAATGGGCTCTTCTAGTAGCTGCTGTAAGTAATTTAATCTTCTTCTGATGAATTGGACATTTTGAGTGCCTTAGACATCATTTTTCTGAATAAAAACCTAATTTTGTATTCTTTTTATCTAGCTTTTAGCACAAAATAAGTGTTTAATTAATGGTAGCTTGAAATATAATTGTTATTATTAAATGTCCCCTTTTGTGTCACAAAGCTAGCAAATAGCAAAGGCAGGCATCCAAGGCTCTTTCTACCTCAGCACACTTTCTTCTTTTCTAGAATATAGTTCATATTTAGCACGCTGCCTTGGCCTATTAGTTGAATTAATAAGGTAACACTGGCAGACAAAAAAAGATTCTAAAAATAAATTATACAACATGCAAATAGCTTAGTGAAAGTGAATTCCAATCATGAAATAGTTTTGCCATGCTTAGGTAAGCTTACATTTCTAAAATATTATTATAAAATTATACATTATTAAAATATATTATTTCTAAAATCAATAATAGAAACAGAATTGACTACCTTCTGCTTTATGAGCAACAAATAAATGTGTAACATCTTTGAAAACCGTAGGGTGCTTTTGTTTTATCACCAAGTATTTTACACAAATTTATAAAGCATTAGCAAGTGTTCCAAAGTGATATTTAAATACCAAAAGAAATTGCTAGAAAGGACCAAGAGGATAGCTTAATAGACACAAAGGAAAAGAGAAAGTTGTTTAAAACAAAGAATAAGGCCAGGGAGGGAAGGCGAGAGCTCCTCTTGGTGTCTCCACTTTAAATAGTTTAGCAACTGTAAGAGACCATGTTGAGTGAAATAAGCCAGACACAAAGACAAGTACCATATCTTCTCTCTCGGGTGTGTTTTTTTTTTTTTTTTTTAAAGTCAATCTGAATATATAATAGTGATTATCAGAGACTGGGAAGGGGAAAGGGTAGATAAGTGATCATAGTGTACATGTAGTCAAATATCATACTTAACCCATTAATATGTATAATACATGCTAATCAAAAATAAAATTAACAAAAAGATTTACAAGTGCTGATGGTAGGATTAGAGATGGTTTTTATTTTGTTGTATATAAGGTTGTGCATGTTAAAACATACTGGACCAAATAAAAATGTGGCAATATGGAAAAAAAATAACAGAGGAACTAATACCAAGCACTTTTCCAGAAGCATGTGCTAGTCTAAGCACTCAGCAGAATTAACCTACTTAATCCTCAGAATGACCAGTGAGGCAGGACTGTTCTGACTTTCTTTTATATAGCAAAAAACTTAAGGCACTGAAGCAGGAAGCACCTGTCTAAAGATTCACAGCACCAGGATTCAAACTGTGATTTCTGATTCAGAGCCCATATTCCATATCACCAGTCGAAACTGCCGCCTCTATGAATAAGTCATTTTTGAAATATATATATGTATACATTGTACATTTCTGTAAAAATGATATATATCATAATTAAAAACATTCATGAGCTTGTGTGAAATAAAGGCAGTCACAAACCTAATTTCAAATTTATTTTCCTTGAAAATGTAGTAGGTTAATACTAAAATGACTTTAAGAAGCACATTTTAAAATATTATCAGACCCATTATTTAAATAGTTTTTTTTTTTTTTTTTTGCAAACCACATATTATGTCTTGAATTAAGAGTATCTGAAGGGCTCTTAAAACTCAGTAAAAGAAAACAAAATCCAACTGGAAAAAAAAATATATATATATATATAGGCAAAGGATTTGATCGGAAGTCTGAGGCTTTGGTTCTTACTTCTAAGCCTGCTCGGCTGGATCAGGCAACCCTGAGTCTAGAGCTGAACACGGACCTAAGATGGAAGCATTCGTGCCCCAGGAGCATGAGGTTTGCCAGTTTGGCTCTCGGGCACAGGAATAGTTTCTCGCTCTGGGCAAACCCAGAAATAATTTCCTCTGATTCTTTCAGGGGATTCTCTCCCTGGTTTCTGGCAGCTTCCTCACAGGCCTGTGCTGATCCTTGCTCAGCTAATGACCCAGAGGACCCCATGCAAATCTCCAGAGCTGGCTGCTGTATAGCTCTGTCTTCTTCAGTACTCTGTCCTGAGAAGTCTGAACACCTGGGCCTCCTCTAGATAGCCGTCTCCATCAGCTCAACTCCAGGAAACTGGTGGACTCTGTTTGCAGTCACCTCACCTGCACTGTAACCACAGTCAGAAAAATGGGGGCAATCTGTGAACAAGTTTATAACTGTCCTTTCTTCCACTGCACATCATGTTTGGCAAGTAAAGTTTTGTATTGCCTATAGAAAGAGTGTTTCTTTTCTTCATCAGATTATATGCATACTTATTTTAGGAGGACATGAGACACCCAAAGGACTCTACAGCTTTCCTTCCCACTTCAGAAAGTAAGACACTTATTACACAGGTGCCCCAGAGGCCTACTGAGCTTCAGCTCTTTCCTTCTGTTTTATTAGAGCGTTATAGTTATACATGGAAGTTGGGTTCATCCCGACAAAATCATACATGCAAGGAATTCAGTTTCAGTTCATACACTCCCCCTTTTCCCTCCTGTTCTCCCCACCTCCACCCCCATTCCCTTTTCTCCTTCCTCAACTATAAGGACTTCCTTTCGCTCATCTATTTATTTATTTTGGATTGGTTCTTTATATTTACACATAAAGGTGGATTTCCCTGGGGTATATTTATAGACACACATAACATTATTTTTTAAGAATTCGTTCTGCATTTCCTTCCCTTTCCCATTCCCTCCACTCTGCCACTTGATCACCTTCTTCTCTGATCTTCCCTATATCCTATCCTCCTTCTTTTCCTTAATTTTAAAATAATTTCCACATGTGAGAGTAAACATTCGACCTCTGAGTATCTGGGTCTGGCATATTTCACTCAGCATGATGTTCACCATTTCCATCCATTTGCCAGCAAATGCCATGGTTTCATTGTTCTGTATGGCTGAGCAGAACTCCATTATGTATACAGACCACCGTTTCTTAATCCATTCATCTATTGACAGGCATCTGGGTGGATTTCATAATTTGGCTATTGTGCATTGGGCTGCCACAAACATTGAGGTGCCCACATTGCTATAGTGTGCTGATTTTAGGGTCTTTTGGATAAGTACCAAGGCGTGGGATAGCTGGGTCATATGGTATTTCCATTCCTAGTTTTCTGAGGAATCTCCATGATGCTTGAAGGAAAGAATCTTAAGAGAATCAGGAAAGGGCTGGCACTAAGGTAAGATAAGATCATTCATGCAAGTACTGAATTCCCGTGTATACTCTTAGGGAAAACATCGTGTGTCAGACACCAGTTACTCTCTATATATTCTTGAAAGCAGGAAATATATCTTAATAAAACTCATCTAAGTATCCAGGTGGTGTCTAGCTATGCTTTGCAGGAAGTATAGGTTTTATAAATAATGTGGAACTTCATTGAATCCAATGATCAACACTTGAATTCCTAGACCGTCACAAGCAAATGTTATATATGAATTTGATTTCATTTTAAAATTGGAAATCATTTAACATTTCTCATCACCTGTAGCTGTGTGTGACTGTGATACAGGATAGATTCTTTCCATTCCAAGAAAAGGATTCAGACGCTTTTCCCGCTGCAGAGGAAAAACCACTTTGGTAATAGCATTAGTGATTCTTCTCCACTCTAATATCAAGCCTGGTAAAGGATGTAATGCCTTTAATTTATTTAAAACATCCTGCCAAAGAAATAAAGCAAGGTAAGATTGAAGTCTTATCCAAATTCCATAGCAAACAAGTTTCTGTTTTAGGTAAACAATACAGTATTAAAATTTAGTTTTGAGGGGCTAGGGATATAGCTCACTTTGTAGAGTGCTTGTCTCATATGCACAAGGCCCTGGGTTCAATCCCCAGCACCACAAAAAGAAAAAAAAATTAGTTTGACAAATCCTATATTCACAATCAAAATCACTGATAGGGTTGTTTTAGAAATCACAATAATGGATTGGACACAGTGGCACGTGCCTGTAATCCCTGAGTTTAGGAGGCTGAGGCAGGAAGATTACAAGTTCAAGACTAGCCTGGACAACTTTGCAAGACCCTGCCTCAAAATTTAAAAAATAGAACTGCTCAATGGCAAAGCAACCCTGGGTCCAATCCTCAGTACTACTAAAAAAAAAAAAAAAAAAAAGGAAAACATCACCATCTTGATAAAACTATGGTAAGTACAGTTTATAAAATGCAAACATAGTAATGCTGAGCACTATCAATTCAGATAGCTTAAAAAGGGTAAATTCACACAGCTTAACAAAGTAAACCCACTCCACACCCCACCAAGAAGTTATATCATCTCTTTTCTTTGCATATTTTTTTTCTCCATTCCTTACAAGACTGGAAGTATCCCAGTTGTCTTCCTTCTTGTCCTGATACTTACACGGTTTCCATATCAAGGAAATCAGGAGAGATTTATTTTTAAAACTTTGGCATTTCCATGCAACATGGGACTTTCGATGAACCAAATAGAAACTTGTGAGGTGAAAGGACTGTGAGACTAATCAAGTCATAGAGCACAGAGCTGCAGACACTTCCCAAATGCACACAAGTCACAGTTAGTGATGTAAGGGTCAAAATTGTTCGGAATGGCAACTTGGACATCTCTCCATGGCCTCTGTGGCTGCATTTTCTATCCTTATTTTTTCCATTGAAACTTCAATAAAAATAAAAGTAAGCCCTTTCTCTCTTCTCTCCCACTAATGCATAGAGATTCCATGTATTGTCATTAACAAATTTCCTTTGAAAATAGCAGATTTGATTCTCAAAACAAATTCATAGAAAACTTAAATTTTGTCCTGAAACTGGAAAAAAAATTAGTTTTCCTTCTTCTATACCATTCTCTATGTTCATATAACTATACAAGTTAAATTACACTGGAGCTCCCAGAGTAGTATAATAATAATTAAATTATGTCTGTAGATCTGAGTGCATAAACCTTCACTCTGTTTTAATGTTAGGAGAGACACAACTACAACTCACATTACAGTCCCAGTTTTTTATGCTGAAATTTCTCCACTGATTTTGTGGGCTACTGAATCATAAAGTATTCGTTTATTTACATATGGGTAAGTTAAAGTGCTGGTTTACATGGATGGGATCTTGATTTCATCAGCATTCTTTCAAGACACCAAAATGCTAAAAATAGTTCAGATTCTGCTCTGTGACTGCCCCAAAGAGCACCTTACTAGTGCTGAATCTTCTCCCCAGCCTTAACTTGCGTCCACCGTCATGCCCCCTTCTGGTAGAACCCAAAGTTTTCTTGCTGCCTTGGTTTTTCATTTCTCCATTTGGTGGCAACTTCAATTCCAAAAATAAAACCTGAAAGAAATTAATGCTTCTTTAGTCAAGAATCAAATTGCCAGTACTGTCATTTGGAAAATAGTTTTGAAAAGTTATTTGAGAAAACAATCTCTACAGTTTAATATGGGTTAGGAGAACATTTCTTTGGACAATTTGGAATTATCATTTTTAATAAATGATGGTAATGAAAATTACCATCAGGTAAGTTGTTCATACTCTAATTTTGGCACTTTCAAAAAATACTAATACAAGCTTTTTAAACAGGCACATGTATATGCTGTGCTGAACAAATTAGCGAGACCCTGTCTCACAGTAAAAAAAAATAGAGAGGGCTGAGGATGTAGCTCAATAGTAGAGCAAATACGCTACTGCCTTTAAGACTTGAGGTTACTCTGAGGACTCTGAGCTCTCCTAAGTATCTTGTGCTGTGATAATCAGTGTGACTGCTCAGTCATTAACCAAAATAGAAAATCAACATGGGATCTTACACTGCCATTGTGAGATCAAAAAAGCAGAGGACACTATGGGGAAGGCTCTGAAAGCCATCTAGGCCCACCACTACAACGCTGGATCCTGGAAGTCCCCAGGTACAAAAAAGTAGAAGACGGCCAATACAATGTAGAAACGATGAAGGGAAGAGTAAGCACCCATGAAGAAACGGGGCCTATACAGAGCAGGGATCCAGGCTTTGGGTCAGAGGAAAGTTCCAGGGTAAACCTAACCCTCACTAAGTCAAATTAGAGGGATTAAGATCCAGGCAATTCAGAGCATTACTTAGTATGTCTACTCTCACTTACATACCTTGAAAGGATTTAATGAACCTTGGAATATTTTTTCAGCAATAATTCAAAAAATTGAAAACCATCTGCATAAGTACAAGAATTTTTTTGTACAAGTTGGCACAAGAATGGAGGGAGAGATATGCCTGTGTTTCCCTAGGACAGAAGTGCTGATAGAAACCAAGAGCTGTTTCCTGTTCACAGTAGAGGCAATTACGGGGGACTTAGGAGTGAACGGTATTGAGGTTGATTATGAGTGTTGGTAACTAGTCACAGAATTGTGTTATACAGATATGGCTATAAGCATGCATAGGAATTGAGGTTGCAACATTGAACAAATACAGTTATAAGGTGCTAGTTCAATTTTAATTACATGGGCTATAGTTTTACTCAAGTATTTTCTGTGTATGTGAAATTCATATTTTAAACTTGGCAGCTTATATTTTACCAGGAAATCCTAGTGCAGATATCAAAGGGTATAAAAATGACTAGATAGGAGAAAAAATCAAATAACTGAATACCAAAAAAAAAAGGAGCATTACTCAAGTAACAATAAAGCAATAATCCCAGGAAGACTTATTGTGGTAATAACATTAGAAATCTAGAAGTTCTTTATTTTAAGTGTCTTTCTTTGGTGAAACCTTCAAAATTAACTGTGAAAGCTTCTATACAAATTACCTCTCCGGTAATTTCCATTTTAACATGAAGACCTGAGGAGCCAACAACAGCAAGGGCCTCCTGCTTTAGCCTGGAGTTTGGTCTAGGCCTATGATTCACTTGCCTTTGTTCCTGCCCAACCTTGCTTATGTCCAAATCCAGAAATTTCATGTTTTCAATAAGTTCCCTGTGTAATTTTATGCATAGTCAGCTAAGTATTCACTTGAGTATTTCTAAGCTAAAGAATTCAAAAGAAAACATAACAAACACACAAGGAAAAAAGGTATCACTGAATTCAATACAGATAGACTACATTATTAAGAGAAACAAAGTTCCTTGTTTCCTTTAAAACATGTACCTCTGTGGTTTAAGAATGGGCACTTCAATTTCTATGTGATGGTCACTCTTCCAAGTATTTTACATTTATCATTTATAACTCGCAACAACCTCCATTTTACTGATGAAGAAGAAACTGAGATGTAAAGAATTGATGTAAGGGCTGGGGCTGGGGCTCAGAGGTAGGGTACTCGCCTAGTGCGTGCGAGGCCCTGGGTTTGAACCTCAGCACCACATAAAAATAAATAAATAAAAACAAAGGTATTGTGTACAACTAAAAGAAATAAATATTAAAAAAAAAAAAAAAAAAAGAATTGCTGTAAATGGAGGAGACAGGACTCAAACCCCACAGTCTGGCTTCCAAGCCTTGATCTTCATCAACATGCTACAATACTGAATCATATCTACAAGATCCAGGAAGGTTCACACTACCAGTTGTGTTTGAAGCCCCTCAAAAACAACATGACCACCCTTAACAGTAAAGGAGTGTGATGAGAGAAAAGAACAGAACACCAACCTTTGAAAATAAAACAAGTAAATTTTGTCAAAATTCATATAAATTGACAAAGATCCTAACTAGATTCAAAACAGAAAAGTCACAAAATCCCTTTTTTATTTGTATTTCACAAAAATACCCAATTTTCTATTCTGAAGAAAGATGTGAGTGAGAGTTTTTAAAAAGACTAACTTTATAGAGCAACAGCTGCTCTGTCACAGGACTACCACGACTGATCATCTGTTCAACAAATATGTAGTGGGTGCCACCTGTGATCCAGGCAAATCTTGTCCTGGACCATGCCTGCTAGTATTCTCTACTACTTTCCTGTTTCATAAGTAAAATGTTAATTTGGTGCTGGAATATTCGATTCCCAGAGCATTCTGGTTAGCTGTTTTATTTTACTGATCTTTAGTGTTTAGGTAAACAAATTTAGTAAATACACACAAACACCTCATTTTAACTCTAAAACTTATGTTCTAACTTCCCTGTTCCCATGATACTACCTCAGCAATGTCGTCCGCACTGGTGAAGGAAAAGCTGTGGCCGACTAGTTGATAGGCCTGAGTCTCAATTGCATCCAGCTTGGCTTGCATGATATGTTTCTGACTTTCACATTCTGCAGTACTAAAGCCAATTCCATTGAGTTCCAGCAAAGCTAAGCAGTATTGAGAAGGCATTTCTACTTTACAGAAAATATCTGAAAGAAAAAAAAGATAAGAATTAAATGTTAATTCAGCCCAGGTGACTACAGCACTGCCTAAACTACATAGAATTGGTCTAGGACAATCCAGAGATGTTACCCAAGTTGTCTCACATTCCAGTCTCCTCAGCAAGTTCTCAAAACAACTATTATCTTTGTGTGTACAGCACAAGAACTGGAATAGTCTGAATTATAGGAGACTATATTTCTCCCAAGACAATAGCTCCGCTTCTACTCTTCACAGGAGTAAGGCAGTCAGCCTTCTTTGCTGAACTGACTACAAAGGGTTAATTCTTTACAATTATTTGCAATATTTCTGGTCCCAACAGAATAAATGCTTTCACAAAGGACTAAATATAGATGTTTTATATTTTCCAATGCTCTTGTCACATAGTAAAGAAATAAGTTTCTGAAATAAAAATCAGCATCTTTCTATATGCAGACATTTCTCAACAGAGTAGACATTTTAAACCAGTTTTCCCAGTATGTTTTTGTAATATTAATTCTAAAGATGCTCTACAAAAAGGGTGGAGTTTAGATACTGTATATTGTGAGTTTCTGCATCTATATACTGTTGTTAGATATTCATGATAACTATTAATACATTAAGGGCTCTGAGAAGACTTGAAGAAAACAAATTCCAACTTGAAGTTACTTAACCATAAAACCCTTTATTTCATATAATGCTTATTAATATCCTAAAATGTAAGTATTCATTGAATGCACTGTGGGAAATGCTGTCCTACATCATCAAGAAAAATCCATTCCGAAGACTTCCGCTTCTAAAACTCTGAGCAACCCCGGCCCACCCTGCCCAGCTCCACATGTAAACATTCTTTGACGTCTTGCTGTTCTCAATCAGCAGGGAAGGATCTCCAGAGATACCCACAGTCACCACCAAAACAAGCAAACAAATGAGAGCTCTGACCTCTAACAGTCGGGAGAAATTAGTGGGTAGTCAGAGCCTGGCTTTTTTGAGGCTTGGAGTTAGAAAAGAAATTTATATGATGTAGGATCAATGAAATAAAGAACTTGGGTCAGAATAGGAACAGTCAGGGAAGTGCCAAGTAATAGTGACAGGGAGCCAGGCTGGATCCACAGGCAGTAAGAAAGAACAGGGCTGTCATGGAGATGGAGTCCTACAGCAAAAGAGGTTAAAGGGCTACAGATCCTTGAGACAGTGTCAGGAAGAGGAGTCTGGGACTCCCATTCTGAAACAAAACCCCCAGGATAGGCTAATGCAGTCCTTGGATGTGGTATAATTAACTGAATCAAAAGCTTTCTACAGGAAGGCTTCCCCCAAAATTAGTCCTTAGGGTTCCACTGATGAAATCCTGTATGAACTCACAAAGAATATGGAATACACAAGCAGAGAAGTTAGGAATGGGACTGTTTTGGTTTAGATATGAGGTGTCCCATAAAAAAAGCTCATGTCCGACAACACTGGAATGTTCAAAGGTGAAATAATTAGATCGTGAGAGCTGGAACCTAATCAGTGGGATCCACTTGATGGATTAATAACAGAATGGATTACTGGGTGGTGACTGTAGGCAGGTGGGGCATGACTTGAGGAAATAGGACTGGGGGAGCGCCCGTCAGGACTCTATCTTGTCTTCCTGGCTGCTCTCTTCCTCTCTGCCTCCCAGCTGCCATGAGCTGCACAACTTTCCTCTGCCACCCTCTCCACCATACCAACGGAGTTGACCCCCATGGAATGAACCACTGAAACCATGAGCCAAAATAAACTTTTCCTTCTCTAAGTTGTTCCTGTCAGTATCCTGGTCACAATAACAACAACAACAAAAATGACTAAGACAGCAACTTATAAGAAACAACAGATTTAGATCTCTAAGATTGCAGATGTGTACTCCTCAGAATAGAGCACAGCTATGCATGAATCATTTACAAATATAAAGTGAACAAAAACATTGTAGAATAGTAGGAAAATAGAGTGCAAACACATCGATAATCACAACAAAGAGAAACACATGAAAAATGTATTTAACATTCTTTAGATACTTTTTTAAAATTGTAGTTGGACACAATACCTTTATTTATTTATTTTTAATGGTGCTGAGGATTGAACCCAGTGCCTCACACATGCTAGGCAAGCGCTCTACTACTGAGCCACAACCCCAGCCCTGTATTTAACATTTTTTAAAAAAATATATTTATTTTTTTACTTTTAGGTGGACACAATATCTTTATTTTATTTTTATGTGGTGCCGAGAATCGAACCCAGTGCCTCACCCATGCTAGGCGAGCGCGCTACCACTTGAGCCACATCCCCAGCCCCGTATTTAACATTTTTACATGTAAAAATATTGAATTTTTTCACAAGAAATAGAAATGAAAACGAGAGTTAGTAACAGCTTTATGCCAATAAATTTGAAAATCTAGAAAATACAGATAAATTCTTATGGCATAACAAAACACAATAAAAAATAATTCAATATTCCTCCAGTTAAAGAAATCAAAGTTGCAGCTTTGATATTGACATTTAGTTATCTGATATAACTAAATATCTTTACATAGAGAAATAGTTATAGGCAAATTTCACCAAACTTTCAAGGAACACATCATTCCAATAATACATAAACTCTTCCAGAATAAAAATAGGTTATATTCACAACTTATTTCATGAAGCTAGAATAAATTTGTTATAAAAACTAAAAGATGGCAAAAGAAAGAAAAGTTACCATCATTTTACAACCAAGTAAATGAAAAAGTTGAGATAATATGAATGTGATCACCATTACATATTGCTGTTGAGAGAGTGAACTTACATAATCATTCTGGAATACAGTTTAGTAGAATCTTGAATTGTTGATTATTTCTATTCCCATGACACAGCAAGCCCATACCCAAGAGAAATTCTTGCCCATATATACCAGGAAAATGTACATGTGTAAAAATATTCCTATAGAAATACTTATAGCAAAATGAAACTCAAAACAAAACAAACAAAACTGAAACAATCCAAATGTTCATCATTAGGAAAATGGAGAAATTTGGGCACATTCATACAGTGACACACTACACAGCAGTAAAAATTAATAAACCACAGAAACGTACTATAATATGCATGAATCGTATAAACATGATGTGTCAATGTAGGTTCATCAACAATGAGGGTACACTTATACATTGTTGGAGGAACTGCAAATTAGTACAACCACTCTGGGAAAGCAGGATGAAGATTCCTCAGAAAACTAGGAATGGAACCACCATGTGATCTAGCTATCTCACTCCTTGGTATATATCCAAAGGAATCAAAATCAGCATACTACAGAGAAACAGCCACATCAATGTTTACAGCAACACAGTCCACAATAGCTAAGGAACCAATCTAGGTGCCCTTCAACAGATGAATGGATAAAGGAAATGTGTAAATTTATAGAATGGAATATTACTTAGCCATAAAGAAGAATGAATTTATGAATTTGCAGGTAAGTGGATGGATCTGGAGACTATCACACTAACTGAAATAAGGCAATCCTGAAAAACCAAATGTCTCTCTGATATGTGGAAGCTAACCTACAATAAAGCAGGGGCTGGCGGGGTGAGAATAGAAGTTTAGTGGATTAGACAAACAGGGATTGAAGGGAAGGGAAGGGGGATAGGAAAAGGAAAGAAAGTGGAATGAATCTGACATAACTTTCCTATGTGTGTATATATATGAATAAAACACAGTGAATCTTCCCATCATGAACATCCACAAGAATGGGGTTCTAATTAGAATAAGCTATATTCCATGCTCCTATAAGTATATCAAAATAGACACGACACTCCCCAGTCTGTAACAAAAATCCAGGAAATTTTTACCGTGAAGGTTTTCCTTCTGCAACAGAGAATTGAGTTGATTCATGGAACTGAAAGTGAGAATGGACTCTACTGATGCTCTGTACCGCCCAGAATGCTCAGTGTTGACGTTCAGCCCCAGGCTTTGAATTCCTTGACCTGTCTCCAATCCTTCTAGGAGCGGGAGCTCATGAGGAACAAAACTGGTAACTATGCTATGAAGAGTTGGTTCCTTAGAATCTGGATCTAGTAGCCAGCATGCCACCTAAATGGGACAGAGGATCAGAATGTTTTCCTGATTTTTTTCAAAGACATTTCTGAACCCTTTAAATTAAAGGTGAAATAGAAAGTTCATTTATAATTCCCTTATTTTCACTTATTTAGTGGTCTTCCCGGGAAAGGAGAAGGAAAGCATAAACTGTAACAGGTCTCATTTTTGGTACCAATAACACCAGTGGCCTTCAAAGAAGAAAATGTTATATACCTTTCCCATCATTACAACACTCCTGAGTGTCTCATTATGAAGCAGGTTTGAAAACCAAGTTCCTCTCAGCCAACTGATACAATGTGCCTGAGAATAAAAATAGAGGCTTCGCCACCGAGGCTGAAGTGAACTAATTTACTATAATAAAAATAGGTTTGTATGATTTGGGGTTTACTTAGTTCTTTCAACATCAGAGTGAGGCATATATGTTTTACCATTAAAAGTTCATACCCAGGACTGGGGCTGGGGCTCAGCGGTAGAGTGCTCGCCTAGCACATGCGAAGCCCTGGGTTCGATACTCAGCACCACATAAAAATAAATAAGTAAAATAAAGGTATGTGTCCAACTAGAACTAAAAAATAAATATATTTTTTTAAAAGTTCATACCCAGAGTTTTAGAATGCCTTTATATTTTCCCTTCATCATGGGAGTCTGTCACCAGGCCCATCCAACTGGTTGGCTTCCCCATGAAATTAGGAGAATTGTAGTTTCTAATAGCAGACCCAGGAGACCCAGAACTCGATATAGAAAAATAAAATCTAAACTCTGTCAATACTTCTGAAATTTACTATATGACTCAGTTACTTATTTTGTAAGTTAAGAATAAAGGTTTTTTGAAGAATATTGAATAAAAGAATCTAATGTAAAAATTGGCTAAGGTTTCTTATACAAATGAAATTTTAAAAATTAATAGTTTATCTGCTTATATCAAGTGTTGTCATTAACCATGGAGTTTTATTCAGGCATCTGCTGGTATATGGATGGAACTGGATAAAATCATGCTAGGTGAAATAAACCAGACTCAGAAAACCAAGGGTCAAATGCTTTTTCTCATCTGTGAAAACTAGAGCTAAAGGGAAAGAAAGCAGTTGGGGAGGGGTCAGATATCATAAAGATACAAGGAAGATCAGTGGGGTGGAAGGGGGATGAGAGTGAGGGAGGAAGGAAGGGAAAGGGGAAGATAATTAAATAAATTTAACAGAATCATGTTATATTCATATATAAAGGTACCAAAAGAAATTTCACCTTTGTGTATATGTAGGATAGAATAATAGAGCAGAGGAGTAAGAATGGGGGGAAAGCAAGAGGGAAAGAAAAGTGGGGGGGGGGGTAATGGGGATTGAAATCAAATTCCTTGCATGTATGATTTTGTCAAAATGAACTCAAATACTATGGATGATTCTCTAATTTTAAAAAGTGATCAATAAAACCGATTATGAAATATTTCAAGTAGTTTATAAAAAAGGTGCTATATAAATCTAGGATATTTTTAATGAGAGGCTCACATAACCCATATTCTTGTTTTGGATTGTAGCACATCAAAATCAAGTGACAATCTTTAAATCTGCCAAAAAAAGAAAGAAAAAAGGGAAAAAAACACCCTAAAAAACTGAGGCTGGGGACATAGCTTAGTGGCAGAGCAAATACAGAGTATGTGCAAGGCCCTAGGTTCCCAGTATCACGTGGGAAACTCGTTTTATTATCATTGACTATTTTAGTGATAACTGTCAAATAGTATAATTTTTCAACTCCAATTAACACTGCATACCTCATGTATCAATAGATTCGGGAAAGGATATATCTTTAAAGATATTATAAATAAATGTGTTCTGAAAGAATACTTCACCGCTCAGTGTATATTACAATGGCATATGCGACCCCTGATAACTCAGGGTCATCATTTTGAAGAATGTGTCACACTCTGCTATTACAAAGGAACACACTCAGAGACTACTAATGTGGCTTGCCTCTATGGCCCCAATTATCCTCTCTTTTGGCATCTTTTATTCATGTACTTTTCCTGTTTTCTGCCTCTGCCCTCATGAATATTTGAAAAATCCTGATTTTACATACTCAATTCTAATAGTTTTAACAGTTTTCTCTTCATTTAACTTACCATGGAACAAAAACTTATAATTTAAGACCAAAATTAATTTTTTAAAAAAAGCTCTAAGCAAAATCATCAATTTTATGGTTTAGAATTTGTGACATCTATGTTTTTCTCTTCACAGAGACATTTCTATTATGATATTGTATTATGTGTGCATGAGATTAGTGAATAGAGAAATGACTTCTCTAAAATATTTACACTGAATTACTGAAGCTAAATAAATACCATGCCACTTAAGAATTAACTCTAAACACTAACAGTGTTTAAGTGCAAAAATATTAAATATAACATAGAACCTTAGGGTCTTCATAACTTTGTTCCAGAGAGATGCCACACGACTGAAGAAGAATCTTATAGATCTGGATGAAATCATAGATGATGACAGAACGTTCCTTATCAGACTCCTTCTGCAAGCATGACTGAAGATGCCACATCCTGTCTTTCACAGTCAAACCTGGATCCAGAGACGGTGGTACCAAACTGGCACTAATCTCTAGAGGGGAAAAAGAAAGTCTTTGTGCAAAAATTACATAAATTCATTTGAAGCCATAATCTCTAGTGGAAAGACTGAAAAGACTCAGAAGCCTAAGGATATGGTTCCAAGTAATCACAAATTTGGCATGACCTTATATGTAGATGAAGTGCTTTATAATGTAAAATTATGGTTTGGGTTAGAAGATTTATAATGCTCTGCTTAACTATATGGGACAAAATTCTAAATATCAGGACTTCTAAAATAGCTGGACATGGTGGTAGTGCTCTAGAGGTATTCTCTAATCCCAGCTATTCAAGAGGCTGAGGCAAGAGAATCACAAGTCCACGGTCAGCATGGGCAACTCAGGAAGACTTCTACCTTGAGATTAAAAAAATAAAAAGGGCTGGGAATGTAGCTCAGTGCTATAGAGCACCTCTGGGTTTAATCCCTAGTACAAAAACAAAAAAACTTCTAAAAAATCAAGTTAACATTTTTCAGGAGTTAAAAATAGGTATTTTGAAATGAGTTTAAAGGGAGGTATATAATATAATGTCATGTCAAAAAATAAAAGGAGAACTTCAAATAACAAGTTGTTTTCCTGTAAAACAACTGAAAATATTTCGTGCTTATTGAGGAAAAAATACTATCTGATGTTCCATTCCTTGTGACTAAAACATTCGGGGTCACTCCAGGGAAACTGGGCCACGCGAAATAACCACAAGAGACAGAGATACCTTTTTCTTTGGGGTGCTGTGATGGCTCCTCTGACCTTAAGGGTCCACATAAAGAGAGAGAGCGAGCGAGCACGAGCTGACCCCTTTTATTGAGGAGAAGCCATTCAAATGAGGCAAGGGGTCAGGTTTCAAGGGGCTGAGTCTAGCTTATGGTGTCTGCGGTCAGCAGGTTGACTGACATCTAGGAAGGCCACACCCAAGGGAGAGTTAGAGAAGGGGACACACAAAGGGGGTTTCCATGGAACATTCTATCCCAAACAGGGCAAGGAGTAATATCACAAAGGAACAGGTGAGCGTAGCTTGACCCATGGGGCTGCAGGAAGGCACGCCTACACATGAAGACACACTTGGTTGCATTTTTTACTACTCTCAAGATGGGGGCTACGTCTTCGGCTACTTAAAAGTGGCCAGATCACGGGGAGTGACCAATAGTGCCTCCACTGATCAGGAGAGGGAAACGCTGGTCACATGACGTGACGGCCTCCCACAATCTGACATCCTTATTAGTTTTGCTTCTGGCCAAAACCAACCAAACAGCTGATTATCCAAAACCCTTATCAGATCACAAAGAATTTTTCTAGATCCTGTTCCTTCCATTTCGAAGTCCCTCCTAAAAGCTGTGTGATTCAACACTATCAAGTATATCTGTGTAGCTGAATATTGCCTCTGGACAAGCTCCAGACCCTGACAATGCACAGAGAAACACTAAGAAACTGCTATGGTCCAGCCTTAACAGCCTCAGAAAAACAGATAGGGGACTACCAGGGCAATGCTTCTTGTGGTCTCTGGGTGTACGTCAGTGATAGAGCACTTGCCTACCAGGTACAAGTCCTGGGTTTAAGCCCCAGCACTGTAGGAGGTAAAAATCCTTCGAGTTAATGAATGCAATTCTGTACACACTAGTTATTCTCTAAATAAACTTTTTTTTAATCCTAAAAGGAAATCCTAGGTAATGTCAGGAAATTATTCTCAACAAAAGATCACTACACTAACAGATATTTCATTAATTATATGGTGAGTAAGTCAAATACTGATTACTTACCAGAATGCTTTTGTTCCTTCTGCAATGAGACATAATAGGCATCCCTTCCACCCCAGCATACTGCCAGTCCAACCACCAGGATGTCATCAGAGCCCTGAAGGGGAAATCCATCCTCTCTAATAGGTGTGTCCTGAAGTGAGCTAACTAAGAAAATCAAATGTGAAATAGTCAAAAAAATCTCTAACATTAAAGACATTAAATAAATTGTTAAAACAATAACAATAAATACTATATTATGGGAAAAATCTGCAGCTCCTAAAATGTGCATTATGTAGTTAGTCATTTTTAGGTGTTATGAAAGATCTTTCTAGGCTTCCCATCAATTAAGATACTTGTTGCCATATTAATATTAAAATTAGTATTAATATTAAAATATCCTAAACATTTCTTAAGATAGACTATAATCATGATTAAAGGCATTTCAACTGAATAAAAAAATAAACTACATTTCAAATTTCTATAACTCATACACTGTAAAAACTTTAGAGCAAATCCACCAATTCTTTTTTTTTATTAGTTGTTCAAAACATTACATAGCTCTTGACATATCATATTTCATACATTTGATTCAAGTGGGTTATGAACTCCCATTTTTACCCCGTATACAGACTGCAGAATCACATTGGTTACACATCCACGTTTTTACATATTGCCATACTAGTGTCTGTTGTATTCTGCTGCCCTTCCTATCCTCTACTATCCCCCCATCCCCTCCCCTCCCCTCCCATCTTCTCTCTCTACCCCATCTACTGTAGTTCATTTCTCTCCCTTGTTTTTTTTTTCCCTTTCCCCTCATTTCCTTTTATATGTAATTTTGTATAACGATGAGTCTCCTTCCATTTCCATGCAATTTCCCTTCTCTCTCCCTTTCCCTCCCACCTCTCATCCCTGTTTAATGGTAATCTTCTTCTCATGCTCTTCCTCCCTACTCTGTTCTTAGTTGCTCTCCTTATTTCAAAGAAAACATTTGGCATTTGTTTTTTAGGACAAATCCACCAATTCTAACAATTAAAAAACTGCATTAAGAGACTTACTCCTTAGTGAAGAATTAAGTACAATTTTTTAAATCTAGAGTCAACACCATTTTCTAAAAAAGTATATCCTCCATTTACAAAGAGCAAAAACCAACCCATTTTATTTACAACTATATCCCCAATAACTAGAAAATTAACTGAATAACTAGAAAACTGGCACAAGGAATTCAATACATATTTATCAAATTTAAGTAAGCATTTATAGTCTTCTAGCACAGAGCCTGATACAGAAAATGTGTTCAATTTTGTGCTTGATAGATAAAAAATGAAAAGTGGAATTCAATATGAAAAGTACATCAAACTTGTCATTAACACATATGTTCCACAAACTGAAGATCAGACAAATACTCAAAACTTTACGAACAAATTCATCCATACATACAAATTCAAGAACTCTAATCAAACCTGATTTCCCACAACAGGTTAACAAGCTAACTACAGCTATTCCCCACGATCCTGAACCCAAGGTTCATGCACTAAGACAAAAATACACATGGCATTATTTGATCAAAAGGTTTAACTCTCTGGAAATCTGGGAGAGTTCTGTGAGGCTTTGAAATCAAGACTTTGGTATGGAATTCATGACTATCAGTGGAGATACAAGTTCTACTTGAGACAGAGTCTAGAAAATGTATCTAATGCATATTGTGAAAAACATAATACCCATTGGTTACATCCCTTTGTGGTTATGTAAGTAAACAGATACTATGATTTAATAGGAAATAACTAATAAGTACTGATGATTAATTAAAAATCATGATGTTATAACATTTAAATGTTCTAAATATCTGATATTAAAAATATATATTGTCTTAATTTTTATGAATTTATATCCTAATGAATATAGTACATAATGGACACATCTCCTACGCTGGAGGGAAACTATTAGTAATTTACCTGGGCCAAATTAAAAAAAAAAAAAAAAAAAGCTGTTTACATGTAAGTCCTAATAGGAGATAAACTAAATTCTTTTGAATAGATGCTATCTAACAACTAATACTAAACAATCTAAAGTTCACCTCAGTCCACCAACTAATTTATAGGTAAGTATGAAAAAACAAAAATTTTTTTAAATTCTTACCTTTCTTAAACCTACCACCAATAGTAGCAATTTTAGAAGATGTCAAACTTCTAATCTTTTCACAAGCCAGTGAGATGGAAAATCGCTTTTTGCACTGCCACTCCTTAATGAATGTTTGAAAGAGAGTTTGGTCACTTGCTACATCTATGATGGCCAGACTTTCTGAACTGCACGAGGCTGGAGTTAACTGTAATCCATCCTGTGACAACTGCAGGGAAAAACTTGTGTCTCTAACAAGACTGTCCTCCTGGAAATTGTTTCTATTCTCTAATGTTAAATCTTGCTTTTTATTATCTAAAGTTGAGCCAAATGTGCAATCTTCACCAGGCTGTAAAGCATTACTTGTTTTCTGAACTTTTACAGATGCTCCAAGGATTTCTGGAAATACCAGCTTAGAAGCAGATGCTGGAATGGGTGTAGGAGGAATGAGACCATTATCATCAGCTATCAAGCCCTCTTTACAAGGCAAGAGGAATGAGGTTTCACCATGACTGGCACTGCTCTCTAATGCCTCAATCTTGCTTTTTACTTCATTATTAGGGAAAATTGAAATTGCCTGTACTTGATTTGTTTCCAAATTTAAAATCACTTCTTTCCTCTCATGTAACTCTGTACTTTTACCTTTTAAACTAGACAAGTTTATAGTTGTTAATTTTGGCTTCTCATTTTCCAGAGGACTGGAAACTTTATCTAAAATCCTTTGTAATTCTGGACTTAAGTCAATTGATGCCCCTGACCATCCGAATGAATTATTTTGCCTTCTCCCAGTTAACCTGGACTTTGAAGCCTTTTCATCATCTTCATCTCCTCCAATTACTTCTCCATGAAGATGCCCATTATTCACAATCACTGAATCACTTCTACCTAATGCTTTAAGAGATACCACAGAATTACATTTCTCTTGGACAGGAAATATATCTACATTATCCAAAGCTTCAACCATCTGAACAGAATCCACTTCTGAAAACATAATAGATTCATCATTGACACAGGTCAACTGCTGCAAAATGCCTTGATGCTCATTCACATTGGATATTTTCACTGGGTCCTCTTGAATACAAACAGAATCACTAAAATGATTTGATGTTATTTCAGGAGTAAGGGGTTCTTTCATTTGTACATCTAGTGGTTGTTCTTTTACTAGGAAGTCTTCACTAAAACTGTCAAACAGTAAACTATCACTCATATTCAAACTTATCTCAGGACCAGGCAGACATTCTCCCTCGGTATCAGTGGGAGAGCTCTTCCAAGGAACCACAGGTGTGACTGGTTTCACCATTTCTTGCGTTTGATAACCTTGAAGAAAACTATTTAATTGTGAGTCAGTTACAGAGAGTTCATTCCCTTTAAAACAAGGGCTATTTTCCTCCAACAGGATTGGAGAATGAAAAACCAGGCTTTCTGGAGTCAGACTATCGACCTCTTTTTCAGTGTTCTGTTTCACAGTTTCTGTGGTCTTCAGGTCCAACCTCTCTTGGTTAGTGACTCCTGGGGAATACTGTTCACCAAAAATATGAGACTCACTGTGGAAAGGGTTCAGATCCTGTTTTTCTACACTCTTCTGTATTGTCCCTGCTGCCAGGTTGGTGTCTTTTGCTCCTGGTTTGGCATTTTCAGTTGCCATCTGTTGAATTATTTTCTCTGACTGAGTATCCAAGTAGAAACTATCTTCAAAATCACAGACTAAACCTAAGTCAGAAACACAATTATTTTCAGTTTTGTTTGTTACATAAGCATTTGTTTTTTCTTTTATGCTAGAAGAATTTAGAAAATTCTCATGCTGGCCTCCTGATTTATCAAATGTTCTCATTGACTGAAATATTCCACTGGTTACCCCACTTCTGTGTATATCTCCTAATGCCTGAAAATGATTTGGCTTATTTTCCTCACTATTACACTTTATACTTTCACATGTGATCGCAGTAACAACTGGCTCTTTATGCATGTAACTACTGACTACCTCACAGGGCATTTTTCTCTGTATTATTTCTTTCTGTTTGATGTTAGTGTCTGTTGGCTTATCACATTGCTTTTCCAGGCCATGATTAACTGGATGACTATCATGATATACCACAGAAACATTCTGATTTTTTAAATCATTTTGTATCAGCACTTCATTTATTTTTTCTGTTTCAACAACTGCTGATCCTCTTCCATTTTTACTAACCACACTAGTAGCTTGACAAGTCATGGTTTTCCTTTGGGATCCTGTGACAGAACATTTCTCCAGAATCTCATTAGTTGTTCTTTTCTTTAAACAGCTTTGCTCTGTTTGTAACAGCAATGATGTTTTGTTGTAATTTCCCTTAGTGTAAAAAGGTACATTTTTGGCAAATGGCTGTGGACTTATAAATTCCATATTCTTCTCATCCACGGTAAATGGTTCTTCACAAACATAAGGACTAAACATAGTCTGTCCTTTCAAATCAATTCCACGCTGCCCAGAGTCTTTCTTAGGACTACCATCCATGGACTGTTTTTGATGCTTTCTATTATTCCAAGATTGAAAGCCTGTGTTCATTTCTTCTGAACTGAAATTCAAAGCTGCTTTTTTTGTTTTCTCTAATGAGAAAGTCTGAACAACTTTTCTAGTGCTTGATTTTCCTTTGTTTAGAGATGTTCTCAGCTTCTTTTTATGTATGCCCAAAGAAGCCCGCTTTCTTGCTCTGGAAATGGAATATCTCTGATGTTCCTGATTGCCATCCTGGGAGTTACAATGAAAGGAACTTGTATGCTCTCTAGTTTTATCTAAATCTTGCACTGTATCAGGTAAATGCTTAATATAAGAATCACTAAATCTTATATTACTTTTGTTCTTTGATGGTAATCTTTTATGAGAACTTATAGTTTGGGTTATCAACGTGTGTTCCTGTTCTGACTCACTTCTGGACAGTGAATTTGTACCAGAACTTAAAGGGGAGTGAGGATCCCATTGCACTCCCATTTCAACTAAGTCCTGATGCAGAATCATTTTGGCTTCTTCTACTATAAGGGCTGCTGCTTCCCTTTCAGTTAAACCTTTTCTGCCAGTCACCCAAATAGTTCGAATATTCCGACGTTCTTCAACTGCTTCCTCTTCCTCATCCACTGCTTTTCGAGCACTATGGAAAAAGATTTTTTTAAAAAGAAGGAAATTAATGTGTTGATTAATTCATTCATACAACTAATATTTATTAAGCATTCAATCTGAGCTGTTCTAGGAATTAAAGAAATAACCCTGAAAAAGAGCGATATCTACTCTCATGACTACCTGGGAAAATCAGGAAAAAAAAAATGTTTAAACTTATATTCTATGTCACCTGAGGACAGTATTAAAAAAAAAAAAAAATTACCAGAAAGGGGTGGGTGGTTCTGCAATTTTAAAACAGCATAATAAGGAAACATTTAACTAAACTTCTTTAAGCAAAAGCCAAATATTAAAAATTAAAAAGGGTCATAATGTTGTCATTGAAAACAAATCATCCTACACACTATAAACTCTAGACCAAATATTGAAGAGACTGGAGAGTGGCCAAAAGAAAGCAGAAACTGGATGGGGGTTGAATGTTAGAACAAATAAATGACAGTGGGTGAATTTCCACACTTTTCACCAGAAAGTAGGCTCTAGTCAGTACCATGTAGGCCCACTAAGAGTTTGGATTAAAACCAGGAGACCACTGACTGAATTCAGAATGGAGCTTAGGGTAAATATAGGAGTTAGAAATTAAAGGGGGAATGTCTAAAAATGAGAAAGTCAAAGAAGGAGACCCCAAATTCTTCATATAAACTCTGCCCAGTATATGGCTATAAATTATACCAGTGTGGGAAGACCCCAAGTAACCTGTTAAAAAGTCTGAACAGAGACTTGAGCTACTACCCACCAAGTTTAGAGTTTGAATTCACCCAAAATGACTAATACAATATCAGTGCTCTTCTGGGCAACATCATAGAATACAGACCCTAAAAAGTCAAACATATGTATAATTGAAATACCAGGAGGAGGAGGAAGACAGGATGGGGAGAAAATTATGCAAGAAATAATGGCTGACCAATTTCTGCTTCCAGCTAAGATGGGGTACTAGGGTCCAATTCAGCTGCTCAGGTAAAACAACTAAAAAACTAAGGATAAGTTATAAAAGACGTTATAGCTTCCATTCTGCTTTCCCTTGGATCACCGATTCTAGGGAGGCCATCCATCATCAGATGTTTTATGGAGTGCTCCATCTAGATCACACCTGAAGCATCAAACACCAACTTACCAGAGTAGACATGAGTCTTGCTAGAAGCACACCCAAGTTAAGCCTTCAGATGACTACAGTCCCAGCCATCAACTGAGCTGCAACCTCATGAAAGACCCCAGGCCAGATCCACCAGCAAAGGTGCACCCAAATTCATTACTTACAGAAACTTCAAGATAATATATACTTAAACTGCTATTCTTAAGCCACTGTTTTTAAGTATTTTGTTACATAAAATAGAAACTTACCTAGTAAAACTGTTAAACTTCAAATATATGGGAAAAGATCCCGATGTTTACACACAAAAAGATCAAATACCTTACCGGGGCAAAAGAATATGAGTACCATAAGACTTATCTGTGGGAAGCCATCCATGAAATACATGAGGACCTCCTCTCGGCATGGATGCCAGGGAGGGATAGGCCTGGCACTGGGAACTTTCCGTAGTTCTCCCACGGCAATAGATAGCCCAATGCATGTGACCTTTCCCTCTGCTCTGCCAGAAAGGTTCCTCATAGTAGTACCAGAGATGGGCATATCCCTTTAGGAACTGAACAGCCTACCTTTATCCTATTTTGGTGAAGAACAATCTATGGAAGGCCATTGATGTTTCCCAATATAAATAAAAAGATGCAGGCTCCATCTTTGTCCAGAATCTCAATCTGTCTGATCAGCTTGCCTGTCCTGCTCTGACATTTGCAACTACTTTTTTGTATGTTTTTTTTTCATAATTTTATTTCTCTTTGCTTTTATTCCTCAGCCAGCCCATTCCACCGAGGGGAACCCCATTCCTACCACCCGTGCAGGACTTGGGAGGGACTTGAACTCAAGTTATCCTGAAGGTAGTAAATTTTGTTACCCTTTTCATAGAACAGATCCCAAAACTCAGGGAGATAAGGATAATTCCTCCTAACCATAAAATCTGTAAGAATTTATAATTAAGAATCCAATTAGAACACATCAGCATGGGCCAAGGTGACCTAGAGTTGCCATGACATAGGGATTTCGAAGTCTGATGTCAGCCTGCTGTGAGTAAAAAGTCAAGAGGTGGACCTGGGCAGGACTCTCCAGAAACTTAGGAGGGATCCCCAATAAAACTGGAGTGCAGGAGAGGCACACTGTCCCTCTCTTCTCTGAGAAGACCCACTCACTCACTTGAGGGTCCCCTCTCCCTTTTCCTATCCCTTCAATAAACTCAATTCCTATTACTTTGGGCAGCTTGTCTGAAATCTTTTTGAATTGATCACAAGAATTGGGATTTGGAAGAGACAAGATGGGGATCAGTGGGAAGTGGCTTTTCTCATAGCTCTGTGGAAAATTAATACAGGTTGGAAAAGATCAAAAACTGCTGAGAAAGGGCTGGGGCTAGAGCTCAGTGGAAGAGTGCTAGCCTAGCATGTGTGAGGCACTGGGTTTTATTCTCAGTACCACATATAAATAAATAAAATAAAAATTCATGAACAAATAAAAAAAAAAGTCCTGGGAAAATCATGGCATGGGGAATCCCAGGATCAGAGGGGCTGCCTGCCCTGAGCCAACCCAGAAGCTATTTGACCCAATAAACTGGTGCACAAATGTCACATCTGCCAGCCAGTACAGGAAGCCCAAGCTGGAAACATGTTAATACCTCCATGATAACTGCAGCACTAATTCAGACCAGGAACTTATATCCATCCCTGAGTTCGGGATGGATTGAGACCAATACATGAATCCTGCTGACCCCAACCATGAGATCTAAAATGAGCCTAGCAAATCAGGAGAATCTCTAGCACAGAGAATTTCTGCCTCATCCCATTGAAACTGGCAGAGCGCAGGACCACAAGCAGAGAGAACTTGAACAGGGCAGAGTACTTAAGCTCAGTGCTCTAAAACAGTCCTTGAGAAGTCAAATTAGGGCAGTATTGCCAAACAACAGAACAGGTGAAGCAATGAAGCACTGGGTAGAGTCCTAGAAGTGTGTTCATTCATTAAGATCTGAAACTCCCCACACAACAAAACACCTGGGGCAATACCAGACCAAATCCTCACCCAGGGAGCTTCACTTGCAGAAACTCATCTCATAGAACCCGACGGCAATTACACACCCTGGAAATGAAGCCAAAAGTGTCTTCCACACACCCTCATGCTGAGAAGGGAAGCTGAGAAATGGAAAGGCAGTTGGCACAGACACTGGGCGAGTACCCTCATTGACTATTCTGTAATTTTGTTTCCGTTTTGCTGTTTTGTTTTGTTTTTAAATGCACACCAATTGACACATGAGACAATTATACATTTGTACACGTATTTATTTATGATTTTTCAGTTGTAGCATTTTCTTGAAGATAGGTATTTTTCATGCTGTTTGTTGAGGGTTAAAGTTTTTGATTAGTATATTTTGGATTGATTTTTCATTGTCTGTTTCAAAACATTGTTTTCCTTTGTTAATATTTCTCTCATTTTTCTTGCTAACAGCCAAATTTGATTGCTTGTTTGCATACTAGCGCTCTCTCCCTCTTTCTCTCTCTTTCTTTAATTCCTTTACTTCTCTTTTTTGTTCTCTCCCCTTACAAACACATCCTATATCACCTCTGCATTTGCCCTATTCATTTCATGAATCTAAAAACCCTGTTCTACCACCCCATCACTTTCCTCTTATCTTTAACTAGATACTTATACATATTCATATATCTTTATTTTTTCCTCACTTCTACCATTTTATTTGAAGGCAGTTATTTTTCATGGAACAATATTTTGAGGACTAAGATGTTTGATTAGCAGATATCAATTTTATTTTTGCAATTTATTATTTCATTTCTGAATTTTTTATTTATTTTATTTTATACATTGTTTTCTCTTACCTATCAGTTTCCCTCAACCCTTTTTCTCTCTTTTCCTCTGCTAACAGCTAATCTCCATTGCTCTCTCCTTCACTCTTCCTTTAATTTTTTACTTCCATTTTCTCTCATCCTCTCTCATAATCATCACACCCTATATCACTTTTGTTCTATCCCTGATCACCACTTGGATTTGTAGACCATTTGTAAACTTACTGTTTTTGCCATGAGCAATAACTGATCATTTCATTTCTGATTATTGTGACAATAAACATTACAGATTTCATAGCAAGAGCTATTTGGTGTAATGCTGTAATTTGTTTACATTGGTGGTTATTATCTGTCTCCCCATAAACCATGAGATACTGGAAACCTTCAGGGATATCTACTACCTCAAAGCAACTGTTAGATCAATAGACACCCAAACAACATGAAAAACCCAAGGAACAAATCACCCCAAACAAACCAAAATATGTCAAAAAACAGAATCTATTGACACCACTGTGATAGAAATGTCAGAAAAGGTGTTTAAAGTGTCCCTAATTAAATTGATCTGCAAGGTAAAAGATGATATAAAGCAGAAAATACAGGAAGCAAAAGATCACTTCTATAACAAGACAGAGATTCTGGGAAAGAAAAAAAAGCAAAAATCTTTGAAGTGAAGGAATGAATAAACAAAATTTAAAATTCATTGGAAATATCACAAGCAGACCACACCACTTAGAAGACACAGTTTCAAGAATGAAGGCAAAATATATAATCTTGAAAATAAAGCTGACCACGGAGAAAAGATGTTAGGAGAACATGAACAGAACTTCCAAGAAATATGGGATAACAGGAAAAGATCAAACTTAAGATTTAAAAAAGATCAAACAAAGGCTCAGAAAAACAATCAAAAGAAATGCATAATACCAGAAAGTTTCCTAAACCTTAAGAATGAAATGAAAAATCAAATACATGAAGCATGCAGGACCCCAAATATACAAAATTACAACAGACCCACACCAAGGCAAATTATTGTGAAAATGCCAAACATACAGACTAAGGATAGAATTCTAAGTGCTGCCAAAGAAAAACAAGTCACATTTAGAGGGAAACCAATTCTAATTTCAGCTGGTTTCTCAAGCTAGACCATCAAAGCTAAGATTTGGAATCATATATCCCAGGCTTCGAAAGAAAACGAATGTCAACCAAGAATACAATACCCTGTAAAATTAAGCTTCAGATTTGTCAATGAAATAAAAACCTTCCATGATAAACAAATATATAAAAAAATTTCACAACCAGAAAGCCTGCACTACAAAACATTCTCAACAAAATATTTCATGAAGAAGAAATGAAAAATAAAACTGAAAATGAGAAAAGGGAGGAAATACACTAGAAGAATAGTCAATCGCAGGATAAACTAATTCAAGTTAAAAACCAGAAATAATTCAATTTGGCATGAAAAATCAAATAAAAGCACAAGAAATTGTGAGGAAGAAGCAATATACCTGTACTTATAGAAAAAAAAATAGTAACATACCTGGAAAACCCCACAGAATCAATGATAAAAGTAACTCAAACAATAAAGAAATTCAGAAAATAACAGGACAAGACATGCATAAAAATCAGCAGCCTTCAAATCTCAACTAATAATCATGTATCCGATATAAGAGAAACACCAATTAAAATAACAATGAATATTAAATAGGAATAAATTTAACAAGAAATGTACAAAAATCTACAAGGGAAACTTTAAAAACAAACAAACAAAAAAACCTCCTGGAAAACAAAGACTAAATCAAATGCAAAGAAACAACCAATCTTTGGATATGTTGACTCAACATTATACAGATATCAGTTCTCCAATTAAATTTTGATTGATCTTAATTGGCCATAAAACCCCATTAAAATACCAATGACGTTCTTAACAGAATAAGAAAGAACAGTTCTTAAATTCATCTGGAAGAATAAGACACCCAGAGTAGCCAAAGAAATATTGTGCAAGAAGAGCAATGCAGCAGGAATCACAATTCCTGGTCTCAAATTATAACAAAGAGGTATAATAACAAAAACAGCATGGTACCGGCATTAAAATAGGCAGGAAGTGGGGGGAGGGGGTGCTGGAGTTGTGGCTCAGTGGTAGAGTGCTTGCCTGGATATGTGAGGCCCTGGGTTTGATCCTCAGCACTGCATATAAATAAATAAAATGAAAAATCCATATTAGGAAAAAAAAAAAAAAAAGGGCAGGAAGACCAATGGAACAGAATAGAAGACACAGGGCAAACCCACACACTTACAGTCATCTAATTCTTGGAAAAGGTGCCAAAATATTTGTTGGGAAAAAAAAAAGAAAGCATTTTTAACAAATGATGCTGAGAAAACTGGATAGCTACAGGTAGAAGAATGAAATAGATCTCTATATCTAAATCTACACAAAAGTCAAGTGTCAAATATTTTTTTTTTTAAGTGTCAAATATTTAACAATTAGACCAGAAACCTTGCAAGTGCTAGAAATAACCATAGGGTCAAAACTCTACTATGTTGGCAGGGAAAGAGAGCCCAGAAAACCCTGTGTTCCACTCCACAGACAAAGCTACTCAAAATGCACAAAAGGAATTCCTCTGCTACATTGCCTCTCCTCCTTTCTCCAGGATTTCTGAATATTTGCTGTGGCTGTCACCCTACAACCCTGGAGTTGACAAGTTGGTCCTGAGCTTCCTCCTTGGGCACACTCCTCCATGACCCTCATTATGCCTCTCCCAACTCCTAGAATCTTCTGCACATTGTTATCTCTCAGGCAGCAATCAAGCAATCTAGTCCCTAAGATCAGGTTGGGATCAAAAATCTTCTATTTCCTGGCTGCAAACAGAGGGCCCCTGCCTCAATCTGGAAAGTTGCTTTCCCACAGAAGGATTTACGGCCCTTGATTTTTTGTTTAGAAAAATACTCAAAGACTTTTTTTTTTCATATCTCTGGTTGTATACCAAGTATGTTCACACCAATTCGTATCTTCATACATGTACTTTGGATAATAATGATCATCACGTTCCACCGTCATTTATAACACCATGCCCCTTCCCTTTATAAAGGACTGGTCAATTATTTTGGAGAATGTATTCCAATTTAGTTTGTTTCTTTATGATTAAATTCATTCTCAACATTTTGGGTAATAAATATTCTAGGAGTATTGTATATTACTGCATTGAATTCTTTAAAAAATCACTGAGAGTAGATTTTTAAGTGTTCTCAAGACAGAAAACTTATGTTTTGTTTCAACTTAGGCATTCTACAATATATACCTATTCAAAACTTCATGTTGAACACGTTGAACATCATAAATTCCTCCTTGGGCACACTCAAAATTGACACATACAAATGTTGTCAATCTTAAAAATGAATTAATTTATAAAAAAATTAAAAAGCATACAACCAAAGATATGAAAAACTATGCTCTGTATGTGTAATAAGAATTATAATGCATTCCACTGTCATATATAAATAAAAAATAAATAATTTTTTTAAAAAAAGAACACGGAATAACGAGATAATATCATCCTCACCCCCCCAAAAAAAAAACAAAAATTAAAAAGCAATACAATGGCCTCATGGTATTACATGATGCACATAATACTAATTTGTCCTGCTAAATACTATCACTAATTTTGATCAATATAGGTTCTAGGCTTTCAGAAGTATAACCTTTGCAACAACCTCACTATAATATAGAAGTGATGTGCTTGCAAACAACATTGTTTTTCAGCTGAACTTTTTAAAAATGGATCATTTGTGGCATGTTGTTACCATGTAAAGATTTTTTCCATACCTGATTTTCTTTACCCCAGGAACTATCAGTACATATTTCCAAAGGTTCTATGAAAACCAAACTCCAGAGGTGACTAGCACTTTTAGAAGTTGGTTTTAAGTCACATTCTAGGTAGACTTTCCAAAGAAGTCTATCTAATTCTAAAACAGACACCCCATCCTTTTTGTGAACTCACAAAAAGCTGGAGTTCTTTAATCTCTAATGACTCCTTCAGTGTTTGTGTCCTAGCTGCTGAACTTCAGTAGACTGCTGAAAATGACAGCAATGAGAAATACCAGCTAATCAGCTGGTAGCCTGACACTCAGGAAAATGATGGAAAAACAAAATCACAAATCACAGAGCACAGTAACAATACACAACAGATTAAAAGTCTACACATTTTAATAGCTCTGCAATATATCACTAATGTACAATAAACAAAATTAATATTAGAATGACAAAGGACCTAGCTAATTTGACAAAGTTATTAAGAAAAGGTTAAAATATATTGTTTTGAAAAATAGAAAGCATTGTAATCCCAGCAGCTCAGGAGGCTGAAGTAGGAAGATCGTGAATTCAAGCCAGCCTCAGCAAAAGCAAGATACTAAGCAATTCAGTGAGACCCTATCTCTAAATAAAATACAAAATAGGGCTGGGGATGTGACTCAGTGGTCAAGTGCCCTGAGTTCAATCCTGGTACTCACCCCACATCCCCAAAAAAAGTAGAAAGCATTTTCCAAAAATTTTTCTTCAAAATTGTTAAAACTTTTTAAATTACTAAATTACCTAAAATAACCACAAATGTGTACAAAGAACCCTAATGCCCAATTAAAAAAAAAAAGAGAGAGAGAGAGAGAGACCAAAAATTTCTACTATGATACCCTATGTATCCCTTAAAAACCCCAGGCACTACAAAATCACACACTAAAACCATATGAGCTTAGGAGAAAAAACAAAATTGAAACACCACTAAAAATATAATGATCTTTGCAACCAGAGAGAACTGATAAAAATAATAATGTGAAAACGCTTATCACAGTTAAAGTTCTACAAGTGTTTGCAATGATCATTGACTCTGAGGGGCATTCTTACTTTGAGATAGACACAGGCCTTTCCGGAGGAAAACACTTTCAAAAAGAACCCATGTTCATCAAACCCATAAACCTGACTTTGATTACACTGTTACATGGCCCTCCTTATAACACTGGTTTGGATACAGACAGCTTGCAACTTCTTCCGCATTAGGGCTCTCATTAGTGAGGATGTAGTGAAATCAAAGATACCCCAGGAGAGAAAGAACCATAATATGGGCACAGGCTAGCATCCTGTCAAACAGCGATACAGAAACAAATACCTCCATCAAAGATTTTCTGCCTCTTTACCTCACCTCCCTTCTTCCCACCTGAAATCTTAAGATTATCAAAAAGAAAGGGTACATAGAGAAGGAGATATGTAAGATCCAAGAGGATAGCAAAAGACTACGCCCCCGTGTGTTACAAGTTCCACACCCTGGATCAAGCCAGAGATGAGTGGGAAGAAAGAAACATTGAACTGGAAAAGAGATTAATGCTTTGATTGAGAACACATTCTTAGGTACCTGAAAATAAAACTTTTAGTACCAGAAAGTAACTAAATAGTTATGAATGTGTTTGGTTTTTCATATTGGAGTGAGTTCCAACAGTGACAGTTAAAATAATTAAGTTACTCCTTGATTATATGCTGAGTCCAGCCCATACAATGTATTGGTTAAACCCCACATTCACACAAAAATGTGTCAAGGAATCCTCTCCTCACAAAATGTTTTGAAGGACTAGTTTTCCAAAGAATTTCTGCAAAGAATGCATTTTAAAGTGCTCCTGGGGCTGGGGATATAGCTCAGTTGGTAGAACGCTTGCCTCGCATGCACAAGGCCCTGGGTTCGATCTCCAGCACCACAAAAAAAATAAAATAAAATAAAAAATAAAGTGCTCCTGACCAAAGAAAGTATACAATGAGCCCTGGATATGTAATGAAAATGAAAATTCATCAAAAACAAAAGCATTGGTACTGTATTTTCATTCAATCTTTTCAGGAGAGAATTATGATCCTTTAGAAGTGGCTTTTCAATCAGACAATATTTATAAAATACACAAAATGAAAAGTCATCCTCAAGGAGAAAAAAGTAGCCACATATTCTTCCATTTATCAAGTATGTCATGAGATTAAGAGGAAAATATTTTAATACTTATCATTATATAATTTCATTATCTGACATGACATTTCATAACCTTATCATTTCATAACCCTATGTAAATAAAGGGGCTTTCTCACCTTTTGAAAGGCACAGCATTTTTCAGAGCCACCTCCACCTCAGCAACATCTGCTCTAGCAAGGTCTGCCACAGAAAGAAAGCCAGCAGCATAGAGGAACCTGGCCCTCTGTGCATTGAGCAAGGATACTCGAATCAGGTCACACAGCTCCCTCTGGATGCCGAACGTGAGACGTTTCTGAAACTGGGAAAGTAGTAGTTCCATGTTGTGCCAGCCCAGACGGTTGGAAAATACTGTTATCATCCCTAAGTGATAGAATAAGTGTTAAATTGACAATGACTGATAAAAACAGAATAATAAAAAGCTCCTTATACACAAATTCTCCATTTCTTCACATGTACTTCTTTTGTTTGTTTCCCGCAGAACTGTAAGATTTCACAAGGCCCAAGGGATAAGTTAATGAAGAACAGACATATATTAAGGACCTAGAAAAATGATCACTAAATGTGCTAAATACAATAATTGTCTCTCATTAATTCTTGATTCTAAATTTAACATTTGAAAACTGAGGCAGAACACATAAACACAAAACAAACAAAAAGCCTTCCCAGTAGTCCATTCCCCTCTGCCTTACTTTTCTTTTTCCTTTTTTGGCAGTACTAGGAATTGAGCCCAGGGTTACCACTGCACTACATCAGGCCTTTTTTTGAGCCAGTCTCTAAGTTGCTAAGGCTGGCCTCAAACTTGTGATCTCCTACCCTAGTCTTCCGAGTAGTGGAGATTAAAGGCATGCACCTATGCATCCAGCTTCTTCCTAAATTACTTAAGGAAGAGAGAACTCTAAAATACAAGTGAGGGACTCTTTCCACCTAGAGGAAGACAGCTGATTTAAATACTCAACTGCTACAAGAACTACAAAGAGTAAAATTCCAGGTTGCCATTTAAACAGCTAAACCCAATTGAAATAAAGAGGTCAGAGCAGCCAAGTGTCATGCCATTGAGTCACCTCCCTATGAGAACATTAATCCTAAAGGCAATCTTAGATCTTTGATGCCAGTGAGTTAGAGAGTCCCTCCCCCTCATCATCCACTGCCTCCATCTTCCCCTCAGCACTCCTTCATATCCACACACCTTCAATCACAATGAAACCTCCTGCTCATGTAAATATATACATCTTCTAGTAGCCCAGTGTTTCTTTCCTAAGAAAGAAGGTCCCTGATAAAATCAGGCCCAGAATTCCTTGTTTTCTAGCTCAGAGAACATGGGTTTCATATACTAAGGCACACAAATACTTCCTAAAAGAAGAGAAAATATTGGGAAGGGAAAGAGGAAAAGCTAGGGGATGATATTTAACAATTATATTGCTATATTGTGTGTAATATATGAATATTTAACAACAAATTCCACTGTTAAGTACAACCATAATGCACCAATAAAAAAAATATGGAAATAAACAAGAAGAGATAATAATTTAAACAGTCAGACAAGAGTCCAGAAAATGCTTTCTGTTTCACATTCTCATTTTCACCAATATGTGTTAATCAGTACTTTGAGAAAAGGGAGACCATGATAACTTCACTTCTATTTTTTCTTTCAACAGGAAAAAAAAAAAAAAAAAAAAAGGAAGGAAGGCATAAAGGAAGGAAGGAAACTAAAAATACAAACAAATAAACAGGCCAGGTGCAGGGGAGCACACCTGTAATCCCAGCAGCTCGTGAGGCTGAGGCAGGAGGACTGCAAGTTCAAACCCAGCCTCAGCAACAGTGAAGCACTAAGCAACTTAACGAGACCCTGTCTCTACATAAAATACAAAATAAGGCTGGGGTTATGGCTCAGTGGTTAAGTGCCCCCGAATTCAATCCCCAGTACCCAAAACAAACAGAACAAAAAGAAGAGGAACAGTCAACAGGTTCCTTAGGAACAGAGGGGGAATAAGGCCCACTCAGCTTCTTAGCAGTTCTCTATACAGGATGCTGAGGCCAGAGAAGCCATAGTTTCAGATTTTCTGATGATAACAGGAACTACACAAAATTATACCAATATTAGAGAGACTTATAATAAAATGGAATTTGAACAAAAGAAATCTTAACAACCAGAGTCTTCAATAAATCCAGTGTTCAATAAATGTAAAACCCTTTAACTGACCTGCATAAACAGCAGCTGACTGTTGCAAAGATTGAATTTGTCCACGATTGCATCCATATTTCTGATTTATTTCCTTTAAAGGAATTTCACTGATTAAGTCTAGTAGCACAAGACTGGTGAAAAACCTAAAAAATAAATCACCAACATTATGGTAAGAGATCACTTGTATCTACTACAAAAGTACAATGTGTGCTGCAAAGCAACTAAGAACCACAAAGACAATGGAGGGTTTAAATACTCCAGGAGGATTTCTAATAGGAAATAGGCTGGTGGACAAAGACAGATCGAAGTTTACAAAGTAAGTGTTGGCATGGATCAGTATGAGCAGTACAGAGCAAGGAACTAATAATGTCAGTATATAAAAAAGTCCTTCATATTTCAATACTGCTAATTTTGAATAAGACTTGGTTCAAAAAATACAATGGCACAGAAAATTAAAAGAAGACTTGATACATAGATATATGATCATCTAATCACATTTAAATAAAATGACAATCTGATTATAAAATCTGATTTTGATTTTAAAAGCAACAATGACAAGTAATTCAAGTATATAAATCCTTATAAAATTTACACTTGAATGTGTTGTAAATAATATAATAAAAGAAAAATAATTTTATTATATTTCGAAGAAGCTAAAAGACTAAAATTTCCCCACCTAAGTCTTTTTTTTTGTATTTTTTTTTATCATTATGATAATTCTTTTTTTTATTGGTTGTTCAAAACATTATAAAGCTCATGACATATCATCTTTCATACATTTGACTCAAGTGGGTTATGAACTCCCATTTTTACCCCAAATACAAATTGCAGAATCACATCGGTTACACATTCACATTTTTCCATAATGGCATATTAGTGACTGTTGTATTCTGCTACCTTTCCTATCCCCTACTATCCCCCCTCCCCTCCCCTCCCATATTCCCTCTCTACCTCATCTGCTGTATCTTTTCCTACTTGTAATGAATTACTTCTAAGGTACCCAAATCATAATTCCAAGTGACTCCACAGTAAATTGACAGTTCTGATTCATATCTTCTTAAAGGAAGGGAAATCAGACATTCTAAAAGAGCTTCGTATGTAATGGTTGCTAAGGTATAAGGTGCAAGAAGAAACTAAAATATTTATAAATTCAGTAAACATAAGAAACTGAAAATTTTACTATAGTTAGCAAAAATTTTTATTTTGTTGACAATTAAAGTTACCACAACAAATGGATGTTGGCTTTAAGCCAGACACTGGGTGAAGCACACTGAGTTCAAGCAACTATGTTTACCTTTTGTGGATGGCCATTTGCCGGTGCTGTCTTTCAGTTCTGGCTTCTACTTTGCCTTTCACACAGCGAGCCAAGAATCCTTCTTCAATTCCTACTAGCTCTGCCACCCTTTTCATAGAAGTTGGCAACTTTTCCCATAAACAAAAAAATCGATACCAATCAATAGTAATCCAATCTTCAAACATAGGTGTCACCTAAAGGGAAGAAATATCAGGCATTAGCCAAAACTAGTGCATTACAGAGGTCTGGGGATGTGCCACAGTGGCAGAGCACTCACCTACCATGTGCAAGATCTTGGGTCCAATAGTCAGCACTGGGGGAAAAAACACTACTGCATTATAAAAGGAACAAAATTATAAATCCATAAAGACAAATTTCATAATAAAGACAAAGGCCTCAGGACTTATAAAAATGTGTGATATATTTCATTTAAATGGAAACAACTTTACTCATGAACAACTCACTGCTGGGACAAAAGAAAGACACCACTATGCAAACAAACTGGATTTTATAGATCCTACAACTTTAATCTTACACACATTTAATCACAATACCATACACTAGGTACAGTCTTAAGTATTCTGTGTAATTGCCATGAAAGAATCAGTAAAACAGAAAGAAGAGATGAAAGAAGGAGAAATCAATATTCAGAGTTGATATTTTATCTAAAATGTCCAGGATTCAACAAAAAACTATAACACATGAGCAAAAGAGAAAAGTGTGTCTCAAACACAGAGGAGAAAGCAAGGCAAAAGAAATACCTATGAGAGAGTCCAGATGTTAGGATAAACAAAGACTTCAAAGCAGATGCAATAAGTATGGTCAAAGAACAAAAGAAAGCCATACTTACAGAAGTAAGACTGCATGATGGCACTGGCTCGTCAAGCAGAAAGCATGCATAAAGAGAACATTATTAAAATAAGGGTCAAGGGGCTGGAGTTGTAGCTCAGTGGTAGAGGGCTCCCCTAGCACGTGAAAGGCCCTGGGTTCAATCCTCAACACCACATAAAAATAAATAAATAAAATAAAGGTATTGTGTCCAACTACAACTAAAAAAATAAATATTTAAAAGAAGATAATAAAATAAGGGTCAAATGGAAATTCTGGAGTTGAAAAATACAATAACTAAAATGAATAGAGAGCTTGACCATATACCCAAGTGACATAAGCTTCAGCAAACATGAAGATAGATTGGTAGAGATTATGCAATCTGAAAGAGGGAAGAACAATGGAGAAAGCCTCAGAGAAATATGGTAAACTTTAAGTTTGCCAACACATGCATAATGAAAGTAGATGGAGATAGAAAGGAACAGAAAAAAACATCTGAAGAAATTATGGCTAAAAACATACTAAATTTCATGAAAACTATTAATGTGCATATCTAAGAAATTCAGTGAACTCCAATGCAGAGATCCACCCAAGATGTATCACAGTCAAAATGTTAAAAACTAAAAGATAAAATCTTGAAAGTGGCAAGGAAAACAAAGCCAGTCATCATATACAATGGACACCTAATAAGATTAAAAGCTAACTTCGGGACAATGAGAGGACACAGTTATACTGTTGAAAGAAAACAAACCCTATCGACCATGAATTTTAGATAAAGGAAAACTTTCTCTTTTTTTATTTGTTCTAATTAGTTATACATGACAGCAGAATGCATTTCAATTCATTGTACACAAATGGAGCACAACTTTCATTTATCTGGTTGTACACAATGTAGAGTCACACCATTTGTGCAATTATACATGTAACTAGGATAATGATGACTTTCTCATTCTACCATCTTTCCTATCCCCATGCCCCCTCCCCTCCCCTCACACCCCTCTATCCAATAAAAGTTCCTCCATTCTTCCCCTGCCCCCTCCCATTGTGGATCAGCAGCCACATAATAGAGAAAACATTGGCCTTTGGTTTTGGGGATTGGCCTATTTCGTTTAGCATGATATTCTCTGACTTCATCCATTTACCTGCAAATGCCATAATTCTATTCTCTTTTAATGCTGAGTAATACTCCATTGTATATATATACCACAGTTTCTTTATCCATTCATCTATTGAAGGGCATCTAGGTTGGTTCAATAATTTAGCTATTGTAAATTGTATTGCTATAAACATTGATGTGGTATGTCCCTGTAGTATGCTGTTTTTAAGTCCTTTGGGTATAGACCTAGGAGAAGGATAGCTGGGTCAAATGGTGGTTCCATTCCAAGTTTTCTAAGGAATCTCCATACTGCTTTCCAAAGTGGTTGCACCAATTTGCAGTCCCACCAGCAATGTAAGAGTGTGACTTTTTCCCCATATCCTCACTAACACTTATAGTTATTTATATTCTTGATAACTGCCATTCTGACAGAGTAGTTTTCATTTGCATTTCTCTAATTTCTAGAGATATTAAACATTTTTTCATATATTTGTTGATTGATTGTATATCATATTCTGAGAAGTGTCTGTTCAGTTCCTTAGCCCATTTATTGATAGGGTTATTTGAGTTTTTTTGGTGTTAACTTTGAGAAAACTGTCTTTCAAAACTGAAGACATAATAGATATACTTAGATAAACAAAAATAGAAAATTTTACTAGCATTCTTTTCTTAAATGCTAAAGTAAGCTCTTCAGGTTGAAGGAAGATAACTCCAAACAGTATTTCAATTCTACTCTAAACGCAAAGATGGACAATAAAGATAACTGTGTGCTTACATAAAAAAAAAGATTATTAAAGTGCATAATTCCTTTTTCTCCTCTTGATTGATTTTTAAAAGCAACTATATAATCTCAAAGAAGTAGAGAATAGAAGTATTGCCAAACCTAGAGAAAGGTGGTGAGGGAAGGATAAAGATGATGGACCATAATAGGTACATGGGTACAAACTATTTGACAATAACAGTTTAAAGGAGGCAGGAGGAAGCAAAGCTGCATTGGACTAAGGAAATGATGAAAGATGATAACTCAAATGCGTAGAAATAAATCAAAAGAAACGGTAAATAGAAATGTTAACGGAACAAACTCTGTAAGTATATATTTCTTTCAGCTTCTTTAAAGATATATAATGATATAAATTGCAAATGTACTGTTAGGTTTGTAACAAGTGTGACAATAATAACACCAAAAGAAAAAAGGAAGGGAAATAGAACTGTCACTGATCTTATAGAAATAAACAGGATTATAAGAGAGCTCTGTGAACAATTCACAGCCAACAAATTGAATAACATAGATGAAATGGAAAATTTTCTGGAAACACACAAACTACCAAAACTGGCTCAAGAAAAAAAAAAAATCTGTATAGACCTATAACAAGTAAAGATGTTGAATTTATCATCAAAAAATTTATTCCAAAGAAAAGCTCAAGCCCAGATGGCTTGACTAGTGATCTAACAAACATTTTATATAAGAATGCAATCCTTGGTGATTTCTTCTCAAAAATATCAGAAGGGGGGGAACACTCTAACTCATTCTATGAAGCTAGTATTATCTTCAAACCACCCAAAGACATCATGAGAATGAGAACTCAGACCAGATATCCTATGAATACAGATGCAACAATTCTCAACAAAATAGTACCAAACCTAGCAACATATAAAAAAGCATTATGCAATATGACCAACTTGACTGCTCCAGAAAATTCAAAATTATTAGAATACCCAGTAATCAAACACCATGTGGTTTTAATAAATCCAGGGGAAAAAAAACTTGACAAAATCTAACACTTCTTTAACTTGATAAAGTCAATCTGCAAAAACACCGCAGTCAACGTACCTGACGGTGAAAGACCTTCCCTTTAAGATCAAGAACAAGACAAAGATGACTGCTTTCACCATCGCTATTCCACATTTAGGGGAACTAGCCAGGTCGATTAAGCAAGCAAAAGAAATAAAACACATCCAGATTAAATAGGAAGAAGCTAAACTATCTACATTTGCAGCTGATATAATCCTATCAATAAAATATTGAAAAATCCCAAGAAACCCAACAAAATATTATTAGAGATAATATTTCAAATTCAATGCATAACAGGACACAAAAGCAATACTCAAAAGGAAACATTTTATGTAATTTTAATAAATAATACAAAAAACAAACTAAGAAAACAATTCCATTTATAATAGATGCAACAAAAAAAGCTTCAAAAACTATAAAATATGTAGGAATAAATTTAACAAAAGAATTGTAAAACTTGAAAGAAATTAAAGATTTAAATAAATGGAAAGACAACCCATGTGTATGGAAACAAATACTTAATATTGTTAAGTTGACAATGTTTCCCAAATTGATCTACAGATTCAAGACAATCTCTACCAAAATATAACTAGATTTGCAGAAATTAACACTGGGGAACAAGACTTCAACACATGAGTTATTTGGGGAATGTTTCATTTCAAAACCATAACAACAACCCTCAGAAATGAAGAAAATATTTACAAATCATCCAACATCATCTAAAACTCATATGGAAATGTAAGTAATCTAGAAT
This sequence comes from Marmota flaviventris, assembly GCF_047511675.1. Taxonomy (NCBI): domain Eukaryota; kingdom Metazoa; phylum Chordata; class Mammalia; order Rodentia; family Sciuridae; genus Marmota; species Marmota flaviventris. The sequence goes on along the minus strand of NC_092505.1, from coordinate 57,714,885 downwards.
ATTTTACTATTATAGATTGCTAGAAAAAAAATCTTGAAAATGAAAAAACAAAGTTGGAGGACAAATACTCCCTTATTTCCAAACTCTCTACCAAGCTACAATAACCAAAACAGGATGACATGAACATAAGGATAGACACATCAATCAATTAATTAGAACTGAAAGTCCACAATAAGCCCTCAATTCGGGTGGCAGGATTGCTCTGGGCCTTGCACAGACTAAGCACACACTCTACCATAGAGCCACCTCTCCACACCTCAGCTCAAGCCCTCACTTTCTAGTCAACTGATTTTCAATTAGGATGAGAAGACAATTCAATAGAGAAAGAATAGTATTTTCAGCTCTAGCGCTGGGACCCCCAGATATGCACATTGTAAGGAATAAAATTAGACACTTTCTTTACTCCCATCATAAAAACTAATCAAATGAATCATACAAATATAGGGGCTGAAACAATCACACCCTTCAAAGGTACAAATAGGAATAAATCTTTTGACATTGGATTACTCAGTGAATTCTTAACTATGTCATCAAATGCACAAGCAACAAGAGACATCATCAAAATTAAAAAAAAAAAAAAACTTTTATGTCTCAAAAGACATAATCAAAAACAAAAAGACAGCCAGGTGTAGTGGTACACCTGTAATCCCGGTAGCTTGGGAGGCTGAGGCAGGAGGATTGCAAGTTCAAAGCCAGCCTCAGCAATTTAGCAAGGTCCTAACCAACTTAGTGAGAACCTATTTCAAATATTTTAAAAATTAAATAAAAAGGCTCAGTGGTTAAGAACCTGTGGGTTCAATCCCTGATGCAAAAAACAAAACAAACAAACAAAAAAACACCATGAGCTTTTTATCACTGTGACAAATACCTGGGGAAAAACAACTTAAAGGAGGAAAGATTGATTTTGTAGGAGGAAAGATTTTATTTTTATTTCAGTCTCAGAGGTTGTGTCCACAGTTGACTAGATCTATTGCTTTGGCCTGATGTAAAGCAGATCATCATGGCAAAGGGAGGCAAAAAGAGAGAAGAGAGAGGGAAGGAAGAGCTAGAGAATAAGATATAGTCCCCAGGGCACACCACCAAGGACCCAGTCATTTCTACTAGGGCCAACCTCCTACAACCTCCAATCCCTCCCAATAGTCCAAATGATTAATTCATCAAATGGATTAATCCACTGGTAAGGTTAGAGCCCTCATGATCCAATAGTCATTTCCTAAAAGGTCCACCTCTGTACTGTGTACACTGGGGAGCAAGACTTCAACACATGAGCTATTGGGGGATGTTTCATTTCAAAACCATAACAACCACCCACAGAAAAGAAGAAAATATTTACAAATCATCCATCAATATCCAAAATACATAACAATTCTTACATCTCAATTATAAGATAGGCAAAGGACTTATTTAGGTATTTCTCTAAGGAAGACATACAAACACCCAATTAGTACATGATGCTCAACATCATTAGTCAAACCATAATGACAGTACCTAACACTCACTAGGCTACATTCAAAAACACAGATAAGGAAAGAACATCTTGAGAGCAGTTGAGTATTGATCCAAGCATTAATGTGAATATAAACATATAAGAACTGTGTACTTGCTGGTGAGAATGTAAAATTCAACAGCCATTTTGAAAAAAAAAATAGTTTGGAGTTCTCAAAATATTAAAAATAGAATTACCATTTGATTTAGCAATTCTATTCCCAGGGTTATATTCAAGAAAATTCAAAACATGCATCCATGTAAAAAATTGTACACAAATATTCAGAGAAGCATTATCCATAATAGTAAAAAAGTGGGAACAACCCAAATGCCATCAAATGATGAACATATATATACAAAAAAGTTTTTGTGGTATATCCACATAATGGAACATTATTCAGCAATTAAAAGGACTTAAGTACTGATAGATGCTATAACATAGATGCATCCTGAAAACATCATGCTGAGTAAAAGAAACCAGTCATAAAAGACAACACATTATATGATTCCATTATATAAAATTTACACAATGGAAAAGTTTATAAAAACAAAAACCACCGTGAATACATTAATGATTGCCCAGGGCTGGAGGAGAATGAGGAGGCTAGAGGAAAATGTGGTTTGCTAGATATGGAGTGATGCGTTACAGGGTTTTTCCTGAGGTGATGAAAATGTTCTGAAATCACATGTTGGTGATGATTGCACAGCTCTGTAAATATATAAAAAGGCATTGATTTGTACCCTATACACGTCATATGTAAACTATATCATAATAAAGCTGTTTAAAAAATAAATAAATGCTCAAAATCTGAGAAAATCTTCAAAATACCCTTGAGAGCCCAAAAGTAGACTTAAACAGAAGAGAAACATTCCTTTCCCTGAGCAAGGCAACTTGACAAGAAAAAGGAAGTCCCCCTCATGTTCACACACCAATTATTAATACTACCATCACTTATTATAATTACTATAATTTATTATATTAATTATATTATTATAATTTATTACTAGAATTATTAGTGATACTAAAAATTTAAAGATACCAATAAAAATTACCAAGTTAATTCTAAACATTATATTAAAGAGTAAACAAGCATACCTATAAATAATGAAAAAGAAAAGCAATGAAGGGAAAATAGCCCGATAAAAGCTTTTAACTAAAACAGAGGTACTACCACACAAAATAATCTTATTTGTTTGTTTCAGACAAACAAATAAAACAGAAAAATATCCAATTGAGATGGAAATTAGCAATATACCCAAATTCAATGGGAAATTAGTATATAAAAGTTGTCATCTTGAATCATTGTGAATAAATGAACCTTTTAATAAATGATGCTGGAATTGCAGATAACCATTATGGAAAATAAGAAAAAAATTAAAGAATCATACTTCAGGATAAACTCCAAATAAAGCACAGCTCAGAATAAAAGGATTATATTTGAGGAAAATGTGAGAGAATTCCTTATTGATCTCAGAGCAAGAAAAGACTTTCTCATTAATTCAAAAGCTCTTGACTTTAGCTGCATTTTTTAGAATGCTCTAGATACAACACAACGAGCAAAGACAAAAAAAGTGACTAACAGGAAGAAAATACTTTCCAGTTACACCACAAAGCATACATCTCCCTAGTATATAAAAGACCAAAAAATGCAATAGAAAAATGAGCAAATTGCCCTTAAGCATATGAAAAATGTTCACATATACTCATAATATACAATCTATTATGTACATTTTAAATTAAATGTAAATTAAAGCTACATTCAGAAATTCAAAATCTTGACAATATAATCTATTTTTATAAGGCTGAGCAAAAAACAAATTCTAACATATTTCTCTGACAAAATTGGAAAATGATACAGACTTTATGGAGGGCAATCAAGCAAAGCCAGAATCATTTGTGGTTTTCTTTACCCAGCAATCTCATACTTCTGAGAGTTTGTGCCAAAGATAAACCTTTGTAAATACTAAACACTGTGTGATGGCGGCATCATTCGCCATAACAAAATATTGGATGCAATCCAAATGTCCATCAACAGAGAACTGATTGAATAAACATCAGTACTTGTACCCATTCAACAGAGTTACACAACTAAGAAATAAAAAACTCTCCATAAATTGATATAGAATGATTTCCAAGATACATCACATTGTAAGGAAAATGAAGGTATAGAACAATGTATGCATGATGTCATCATCTGCAAAAGAAAGAAGGTGAAGATTATACATTACTCCTTGTTAATTTTTATAAGATGAAGCAAGAAAAGAGAGATATCAAAACTAATGAAAACAGTAATTTACGAAGGGAGTGGGAAGACCATGCCAGAGATACAGGAGTCTGGCTTCTCTATTTCTTTTAATATACTTCTAACCTTTGAATCATATACATGTTTTAAATATTCAAAAAATAAAAAAGAATATGCAAAGTATAAATATTTTAACCTAAAACATAAATGCATATTTATTTGCTAATATTTTGAGCTAGGGTCAAGCCTTCCTTATAAGACCTTCTAAGGTCTGTTAGAATTTATCATTGTTTTCTTAGTTAAACCACACCCACAATGCACTCTTAAGAACTCTAGCTTCTGTTTTGTAAAGTGAATTTAGAAATACATAAAAAGATAACTGCAAAATAATCTATAAGCAGTATCCTGTTTTTTTCTACACTTTGTAAGTTTTTCTCAGAGCTTTTATAGTTGTCCCACTCACATATTTAATTAGCAATTTTTTTAATAATTTGCATTCAGCCTATTTTTCACAGACATAAATTGGCATGAACAAGTTTGGGAACAAATGAAATTAACTTTCGAAGGGCATACAACTCAAGCAGCAAGAGAAGTGCAGGAGTCTGCTAGCCATAAGCACTCAGCATTCCAATGCCTAGCATCGGTCTTTATTTCACAGAGGGATAGGAGTAATTAGTGATTTGATAAATGACTTACATAATGCTTATAGAGAATTTACTAGAAAAAAAAAGTAGATAAAATGTATTAAATATTTACTAAGATGTCAAACATTCATCAAAGACTATCAGCCCCAAGGTGGGTATTATTACTATCTCCATTTTACAAATAAGGAAAGAGCATCTTGAGAGAGGTTGAGTATTGATCCAAGGTATATGTGATGAGGCCAATAGTCAAATTATGGCAATCTGACCCTAAACCTCACAAACTTGGCCACTGTATGATAAATTAGACTTATTTTTAAGGCCATGGTAGATGATTGGTAAGGCCTGCTAAGAGAATCTTCCCAGCCACATTTTAGAACACAGAACTTTTGGCCCATTGATTGTCCATAGCCCATTATCATCCATTTATTAAGTATATTTGTGAAAAGAAAAAATACACTATCTAGACAGTTCCCCTCTATTCACTATATAGTGTTTTAAAAGTACACTCCCCGATAGGCCTTCTTCATTCTAACAAAAATTTCAATTTTACCTCTCCGGAATTGCTTATCAAAGTGAATGTACATGTTCTTTTTTTTTTTTTTAGTACTGGGGATTGAACTCAGGGGCACTCAACTACTGAGCCACATCCCCAGCCCCTATTTTTCATATTTCATTTAAAGATAGGGTCTCACTGAGTTGCTTAGTGCCTTGCTTTGGAACTCACAATCCTCCTGTCTCAACCTCCCAAGCCACTGGCATTACAGGCTCACACCACAGCACCTGACTTGTATCTGTTCTTAACTGATAAAAATAATTACTATTACTATCTAGTCAAGTTCTTGCTAGAAAATATGACCCCAAACTCTACTTTATAATTCTTATCAAAATCTTTGTTACACTAATGGAAGATGGTACAATATAAACAAACTTAAAATTCCTTTCTGCATTTATTATAGAGATTTATCAATACTATGAGTCCCAAAGTATTATTTTAGGACTAAATTTCTCTTAGGCAATTTTATGCATTTTACTTTATTAATATGGAGACTAATCAAGTTTCTCTCCTTTAGTTGCTAGAAAATTCAGAACCAAATTTGACACGAGTACATGATGTAACAGCATGCCTCTTTAACTCTTCATGAGTTTTGTATTATGTTAATCTTTAATTTTCTGATATCCCTTGTCTTTTGCTTTTCTTTTACATGTTGTGAAATAAATTATTTTTTATAAACTATCTCAAATCCCTTTTTAAACAGGTTGGAGAAAATAAACTAAAAGGTCACTGAAGATTTAGCTTATTTAAAACAATTCTCTCCTTGCCTTTTCTTTGCTATTCCCACCACTACTAACCTGATCAAGGAAAACAGACAAGATGTTCCCTAGGTGTTTTTTGATGCTCCAAGGTTTTTTTTTTTTTTTCCTTCCAATTTGCACAAATATAAAAGTTAAAAAGGCAGAACTTACCAGATAGACAATATGAAGATCATTCTCTAAAACAAAACCCTTCATTGCTCTTTGGAGGTCAGCAAAAATATCTAAGGTATCAGTTGGAGAAAGTGATGAAGAAAGGGTAGCAGAACCAAGATGTGTTGGACGATACACCTTTCCTGGGTTGGGAGTGAAGAAACACAGGAGCAAATGTTAAAAATAATATAAAATAAAACAAAACATTGTCTTTCTATATTCCTGTATTAACCTTCTCAGCTCTCATCAATTTTACAAACAGAATCTTACCTAACATGCAGAAATTTATAAGCAAGATTTTCAGAAAAGTGAGTAGAAGATGAAACAGTAAATAAATTTTAACTGAGAACTCATATTTACCTTCTGTTCCATCACTGTCTTCTGTAATCTGGATGAATTCATTTTCTAGTAGCCACATCACACAGGCCTCGATTGCTCCAAGTTGGACAGAATCTTGATTTCTCTGAATTCCCTGCTTCCCTTCTTTAATACTCGCAGCCAAAAATGTACAAGAAGCATACATCTGCATATCTTTTGATGTACTTGCCACACCACCAACTATTATCTGATAGAAAATGTTTAAAAACTTCTGTAAATTTTTTATAAGATATACAGGCCTTCATAATATAAGAGATTTTATTCTCTTAAAATAGTTTCAGAATCTTAGATACTCTTATTAACTCTCTTCCATCATCACATACTGCAAATATAGATAGTACCTGCTAACAACATGAAAAGTTTTCCCTCAAGGTAGGTAGACATAGTATTTGCTTATAAACAAAAATAAATGAATCATTATCCATTTGAAATTTCAGAACTAACAATACACATGAAAGAGGTAGTGACAGTTCAAGGCCATGAACCAAATCAAATGTTTTCATCCTTCCTCTAAGGCACATAGGAGGAATGCTACTATTGAATACTTCCCACACAGAAAGGTGGGAATAGGTGCAAGAAAACATGAAGTCACTTATTGCAGATATTATTTTACCCATAGCTACTTTATTATATATACAAATTTGTCTCTTGCCTTCTTTTACTTTATATTGGACACATATCGTCACAGAGCTTTTTAATGACCACAAAGCATCTTTTGCCATAAAATTCGTATTAATGGTATCTTAGTTTCTTTCCATTTTTTTGTTATTAACTAATAGTGCTATAAAAATATTTTTTACATTTAATTTAATATAATTTCACAAATATATTCCTGGATAAAATTCCTAGATGTAGAACTGCTAGGCAAATGGGTATATGTAGTTTCAATTTTAGCAGGTAAGGCCAAATTGCTCTCCAAAAGAGTTTCAGCAATGTATCAATGTGTCTACTTTGGACATCATTCCTGACCCTATGTTATCAAGTATTTTCTTTTTTCCCAAACTGATTAGAAAAGAATTCACATAGAGGCACCAATATCACTAGTACTGGTGCTGAAAGCAACACCAAGGCATGCTGATATAAGCACAAAAAACATGTCTGAATCAAACTTGAAATGCTCATCAGGGGGTTACCTTCGAGGAATCTGAGCAAAGAAAGGTTTTATTTTTCTGTATTATTGTACAGAATTTGTTGTACTATTGTTGAATATTGTTGAGATTTTTCTGTATTATTGTAAACTTCTAATCATATATAGTTGTACCATGATTTTATTTTAGTGTCATAAGATATGATCTAGATGGAGGAACTGCGTACATTTTTTGTTACCTTTAACTTCAAAAAACAATAAAGAATATCTAAAAAGTGAAAAGAACCATCTGGCATTAAGTTTTTAATTATTATTTTGAAGTGAATTGATAGAGCACTAGCTGAAACACGTACAAATTCAGATTTGGGAAGGCTAAAAATATAAAATAATTTAAAAAGAGAAAGAGAGACAAGATTTTTCACATATTAGCCAGGCACAGAGGCACATGCCTGTATTCCCAGCTATTCAAGAGGCTGAGGTAGGAGGCCAGTCCTCAAATTCAAGGCCAGCCTCAGCAATTTAGATCCTGTCCTAGAATTTTTAAAAAGTGAGGGGGGAGGGGATCAAAGATGTAGCTCATTGGTAGAGCATTCCTGAGTTCTGTTCCTCATACAACAACAACAAAAATATTTTCACCTACTAAAGTACTACCATGTTAACATAGGTATAAAAGAGCCAAGTGGTAGTTTATTGAACCCTGTCTTACCTCCAGAATAGCTCGTATCATACTGGCAGTTACTTCTTCTCCTTCTCGTCTTTGCAGACAGCTGCGAACAGGTTTTAGAGATCCCTGAAGTAGAGCTATGCCCTTTGATTTCTCAGAGTTCTTACAAACTAAGATACTCTCACCTATAAACAAAAACCATAGGTTGTCAAAACCCCAATCCATTTCCATAAGATACCTGATAAAGAGAACTTAATTGGTTTTAGTTGTTTAAAAAGAGGTAAAAGATGATAATGGTTGTTACGGTCATAGCATTATGTCTAATGCTTTTACTTCTTACACTTTGGATACAAGGAAACCATAATATGCAACCCTAAAATTTGCTACTTAGGTGTAAAGATTATTTTGAGCTAAAGGCAATAAGAAAACAACAAACACATCGAGAGAATGCTTTGTCCTCTCCCAGTCTGCCTAAAGTAAGACATAAATTTCCCTTTGTGAATATGTTTCGTCTTTCCTCACCCATACCAAGAGAAGAACCCTTATCATAGGAGACGGAAGGTCCTTTTTTTTTTTATTATTGTTTAGCTGTCAATGGATCTTTATTTTATTTATTTATATGTGGTGCTGAGAATCGAACCCAGTGCCCCACACATGCTAGGCAGGCACTCTACCACTGAGCCACAACCCCAGCCAAGAAGGTCCTTTTTGAGATAGGTCTGTACAAACAAATATTACTTATATAAACTTCTGCCATTAGTTTCCTATGTATATAATCTTCTCCTGATTTAGTGCCCTAAGAAGATCAAACACCTTTTCCTTTGTCTTTTCACTTGTCTACAATTTATGGAGAAATATCATATAAACTATAAGACCCTAGGTCTAACAGCCTTGTGGGAATCTTCATTTCCATGAAAGCTTCCATGCACATAAAAATTAAATTATCAATATCAAATGAAGTTTGCATGCCTTTTCTCAGGTAATCCATTATCAATTATTTAGCAGGCCCCAGATGCAGAACCTAAGTTAATACAGAAATAGCTCTTTTCCTTCAGCTAAAGGACCAACCATTATTGTTTAATAATTAGGTAGTAGAGATACTTTAAAAACTATAAAGTAAAATGCAAATATAAATTACTAGTCACAGTGATAACAAATAAATTTAAAAATACTTATAAATATCTTAAAAAGTCACATTATAATATTTAATCTAAATGCTTTAGGTTATTATGATAATTGAGTAAAGAATTATTTTCAAAACTGAATCCAATGATGTGGGAAAAGCAACAGTTAAATACGATGTTCAATAAGCAAAATGAAGGGCATGAGTGTGAATTTTTTTATTGATTTCTTTAAAAAATAAATGGCAGTGGAATGCATTACAATTTTTATTACACATATACAGCACAATTTTTTCATATCTCTGGTTGTATATAACATATGTTGACACCAATTCGTGTCTTCATTCATGTACTTTGGATAATGATGTCTATCACATTCCACCATCCTTGCCAACCCCCTGCCCCCTCCCTTTCCCTCTCACCCCTCTGCCCTATCTAGACTTTGTCTATTCCTCCTATGTTCCCCCTCCCTACCCAACTATGAATCAGCCTCCTTATATCAGAGAAAACATTCGGCATTTGTTTTTTGGGGATTGGCTAACTTCACTTAGCATTATTTTCTCCAGTGCTATCCATTTACCTGCAAATGCCATGATTTTGTTCTCTTTTTATTGCTGAATAAAATTCCATGTGTATATATGCCACATTTTTTTTATCCATTCATCTATTGAAGGCCATTTAGGTTGGCTCCACAGTTTAGCTATTGTGAATTGTGCTGCTAGAAACATTGATATGGCTGTGTCCCTGTAGTATGCTGATTTAAAGTCCTTTGGGTATAGACCAAGGAGAGGGATAGCTGGATCAAATGGTGGTTCCATTCCCAGATTTCCAAGTAATCTCCATACTGCTTTCCATATTGGCTGCACCAATTTGCAGTCCCACCAGCAATATATGAGTGTATCTTTTTCCCCCACACCCTCGCCAACACTTATTCTTGTTTGTCTTAATAATAGCTGCCATTCTGATTGGAGTGAGATGATATCTTAGAGTAGTTTTGATTTGCATTTCTCTGATTGCTAGAGATGATGAACATTTTTTCATATATTTGTTGATTGATTGTATATCCTCTAAATAAAACTGGCATTGTGATACTGTATCCTAACCATACCAGGCAGAAAAAGTACAGATGTACAGTTGATGCTTTCCTATCACTGACTGCCAAGTTGAGAATGACAGGATAAAATGAAATGACTATAAACTGGATAATCATTGACTACTTATCTAGACATAATTACAAAAAGAAAGGTGCCATTATGAAAAAAAGACACAAGATGCCTGCAAAAGGTAGAATAGGAGCTCCCAGGTTTCACTACCAACCCATTCCCTCTCCCCAGAAAGGATCCTTTGTGAAGACCTCCAAACTTGAAAATAAACCTGAGGCATCTGCATGACAACAGAATCCTACCCTGTCAGCCTCCCTCCCTCTACCCCAGCAAACACACACACACACACACACACACACACACAGAACTAAAATAAATGACTTCATTTTGACTACATCAGAGCACAGTGTCCAAAGGTCATCACAGTGCCAAAGGAGAGGCATCCCTAGGACTCATGGTTTCTATAGTAGGAAAAGAGAATCAGAAGCAGACATGTAGCTTCCTAGCATTCCACTATAATCCCAAGAAGCCCACCTAGATCACCTAGGGTCAGGTAGAAACAAAACAGGAGGTGAGCTCACGGTGAACAGCAGGCAGGTCTTGGTGGAAGCTCTGTGTACCTGCCAGCAGGGGTACCTGCCTAAAAATACCAGCCAACAACATTACTGTGCACAACAGCAATGCTTGCTATGAACTGGTCACTCAGAGTGGTGTGGGAAGTTCTGACTGGCTTGGATCCCTGGATAGCCAGCCTCCAGGTCTAGCCCCAATGCCAGATCCAAGACTCTGTACAGGGAGAGAGATAACCACCACAGCACATTTCAGCAAAGAGCAAGGACTAGTTCTGCCACACCTGGAAGTTTTAACAGTGCTCTGTGAAACACAACTCAAGGTCCTATCTAGGCAGGAAGGCAAACCTTGATTATGCACTTCTTGGCATAGCAGCTGGTTCCATCCAGACTGAGCAGCAGCTCTGCTTAACATCAAGGTCCAGCTTGCAAGACTGGCCTCTAAAGATCTCAAATTTTGGTACCATCTAGCCAGGAAATACACCCTGGGACTCATTCCAATCATAGTTGATTGCAATGTCTAACCAGCAACTCTCCCTAATTGCAGAGTTCAGACAGTTCTGACTCAAAAGCACAGCCGAGTCAGTAGCCCCACTTGAAATTAAAGCAAAGGCAGAAACCCAAAAGCAGGCTCTGACTACCTGGGTTCACTAGAAGCTGGCTCACACAGAATCATCGGTCACACTAATTAGCGAGAGTCTATCCCTTCTGAAGAACACCTATAAAGAAGGGGCTGTTTCCATACAAGTTTTAAAGTTATCCTAGAGCTGTGGAGGAGCAGCTAGGTGGACTGGAGCACTGGCCCTGGCCACATGAAGCCTGCCATACCCTCTGGGGCGTGAGGCTAGGTAAGCCAGGGGTGCTGGCTGACCTTTCGTACACTGGGCCCAGTGCCTGCTCCACACAGTGCCACACCCAAGCATGCACAATCAGACCACCTCAATCTCCTGTTTCCCACCAAATTGTAGAAAAACAGAACTTTGGATAGAAGGAAATCAGAATATGCTACCCCCAAATTTGCTACTTGAGCATAAAGATTATTTTGAGCTAAAGGCAATCAGAAAAAACAAACACAGAAGTGGAACAAACTTGAATGGAAGTTCAGGCTCAAGGTTTAACCAATAGTGTTAGTTCTTTTCCAAATCCTGATCAGCATAAGTTTGAACCAACAGTGTGAACCCTAGTGCTACATAAACCTATATATTAGCACACTCAGGCAGTAACCCCTATGGGGTTCCCCTCTTGCCCCTACAGGAGTTCTGTTTCTATTCATACTTGAATAAATCCTACTCCTTTCACTCTGGCCTTCCACTGTCGTGTGAATTTTATTCTTCAGATTTGCAAGACAAAATCCTTGCTGCTAGAGCCTACTGCAATATTGGGGGCCATAGCACCCATTTAGAGCTGCAATAACTGAAAGCAGCAACACACCACTCAATGATAGTGGAGGAGAATCCAGCTTTGCCTTCAGAGCTGATGCCAGTATGCATCCCCTGTTGTGATTAGCTGCTAAAACTAAAAGGGGCTTTCTTGGCCTGCAGAGGCCTGCAGCTTACACACATACCAAAAGAAGTAGAGAACAGAGTTTTATCTCAAAATCTGGTTTCAGTATGGACACCAGGACAAAAACATAGAATTACAAAGAATCAGCAAATCATACTTCCAAAAGAAACTTAATAAAGCTCTAACAATGGACCCTGAAGAAATGGAGAGGTATGAAATAATAGACAAAGAATCCAAAATATTTTTTTAAGAAAGACCATGAACTGCAAGATTATACAGATAAAAATTAAATAAAATTTGGAAAACAGTACATGAACAAAATGAGAAGTTTGACAAAGAAATAGAAAAAAAAACCAGAAAGAAATATAAATTCTAGAGATGAAAAATATAATGACTGAATTGCAGAATACAATAGAAAACATAGCCCATACAAAAATCATATGATTCAGCAATCCCATTTCTAGGTTTGTATGCCAAAAATTTGAAATCAGTATATCAAGAGATACTTGCATCCCTGGATTTTCTGCAACACTATTTACAATAACCAAGTTATGGAATGAACATAAGTGCCCATCAATGGATAAAAAGATAAAGATAATGTGGCATAAATACACATTAGCATACTATCCAGCCTTTAAAAAGAAGGAAATTATGGTATTTGTGACAACATGGATGAACCTGAAAGATATTCAGGTTCAGTGGAATATTCAGGCACAGAAAATAAATACTGAAAGGCCAAGGTTCGTTGTTGGAGATTAAAATGCACGTACAGACAGCAGTGACAAAGATGAAGCACTTTACTACAAGCTGATGCTAGTTTATATAGAAAGTGAGAGTCAGTTATCTTAAACCAGGAAGCTCCCGGGGCCAATCATAGTAAAGGTCAGTTCATCACCTACGGTGAACGCACGTCCGCCCTACATAAAATTCATGGGGGGCACGAACTGTCCACGAGGTTTTCAGAACAACTTGTTATCCGCCCACTGGCAACTTGTCCGCCACCATGTTGCATTAGGGGCTTCTTATCTTTAAGGCCCAGGGAGTTCTAGCTGCCTACTGGCAATTTGCCCACCGCCATGTTTGAAAGGCCCGGGGAGTTCTCAGGGAGACTCCCAACAAATACCACATCTTTTACTTATATGTGGAATCTAAAATTTAAAAACTTTGAACACAAAGGAGCAGAGAGCTGTGTGGTAGTAGGAGCAAATGTGACTCCATTTTGTTTCATGACTTCATCCTTTAAAACAACAATGCCAAGTAGAAGGGTCATGACTGGGGCAAGATGTTCTTTTCCTTTTGCTATAGAAACCTTTAAGAACACAAAACTATCTAATGAGGTATTGTTTCTGTAACTAGGGTAACGGGGCTCTGTTTCTGTAACTGGGGTGACTGGGCTAATGTGATTGGTTAGGCTTCCCCCCACTTGACTGCACTGACCCGCTTCTGTAACCTGGCTTGCTTGCATTGGCTAGACCCCCCACCCCCGCCCCCCAAACATCCTTTTTGCGGTTTTCAGGCTTATAAGGAGTGCCCTTGCAATTGTTCGGGGCTGATCAGGGGAACAGCTTTATGTTCTGGTCAGCCGCCACCGGTGTGCTTCAATAAAGGCTTGATTCGATTATACATGAGTGGTCTGGAAGTCAGTTTATGAAACCCCGGGATGAAGCTTTAACTATAACATCTGAATGGTTGTTACTAGAGGCTGGGAGTGGAAAAAATGGAGAGATGTTGATCAAAGTTTATAATATGTAGTTATACAGGAAGTATCAATATTTGAGGTGATGCATATGCTAATTAGCTTGATTCAATCACTTCCTATACATATATCATAGCATCACTTTGTACCCTATAAAGATATACAATTATGCTAGTCATGGTGGAACACACCTATAATCTATGAAGCAGTGGGATCACAAGTTCAAGGTCAGCCTCAACAACATAGGAGGCCCAGTCTCAAACTAAAAAATAGAAAGAACGTGAGATATAGGATATAACTTAGTGGCAAAGCACCCCTAAGTTCAATCCCCAATACAAAAAAAAAAAAAAGTATAATTAAAATTTGTCAATATCCAGCTTTTAAAAACATGAATAAAATGTCCCCTGACTCTTTGAATGCCCACAAAACAACCCAGCTGAAGGAAGAAGCACTACAAAATGAGCTGACTAGTATTAGCAGTAAAATAATAAGCTACTGAGTTGTTTAAATATAGAATGTAACTACTACAGATAACAAGAATTGACTATGATTTATTGATTAGATTAGTTAGAATATAAATTTATTGCTGTAATAAAAGTCAACATATTTAAACAAGATAGAAATAAATTCTTCCTACCTTCTTTCTTCTTTCCTTCCTTTCTTTCTTTTTTGGAAATGGGGTTTGAACCCAGGGGTACATTACCATTGAACCATATCCCCAGTCCTTTTATTTTTATTTTATTTTTTTGCCACAGGGTCTCATTAAATTGCTGAGGGTCTTGATAAGTTGCTGAGATTGACCTCAAACTTGGAATACTCCTGTCTCAGGCTCCTGAGAAATTTGTTTATTTAATTAAATGGACTACCCTTTTGGAGGATGGGCAAGATTTATGAAAATGTCCAAATAAATGCCAATATATATTTATACAGGTTCCTACTCCCACTTGTCTGGTCTCATTGATACCACAAGAGGGAACTTGAAGCTATTTAAAATCAAACATTTATTACTGACTGTTGACCCTGTAAATCATTATTTTGACACAAAGCACCATCATCCTACAATGGAAGATTCCACATAATCTACAGATGATCTAAATAAAACACCATGTTATCTAAATAAAATGCCATATACTCTCCAGGAAATGTTAATAACAATCTATGAAATGCACAGAAGTTACAAAGATACTACACAGTATGAAAAGTGAAACCAAGCATTTAAATCTTCATGGTGAATATAAAACACAATATTCCCACATTCCGTACTTGCTTAAAGTTCTGAGCAAGTTATATGCCATCCTGATAGGAATGCAAGGTCAAAAGCTCAAAAGACTTCAAGAATTAAGAAATGGAGTTATTAAGGTATTTTTAATTCTGATGTAATACCATATGACTTAAGGCTTCATAATTAACCCAGAGAACCAATCTTCCAATTGTTCTTCATATGATAAACACAAGCTAAGGTAAATAAGACCTCCTTATCTTTTTTGTTAACTTAAAGGCCCTCTGGACCTGAAGAAAGAATATCTACATAAAAGAGACTTACATTTCTTTCTCTGGAATTGTGAATCTACTGAGAAACCAGTTTGGAGAAGGGTAGGGTGAGGCAAATAGGAATAGGAGTACCTTACTTTATTCCCCCCACCCTTACAAAACATACCATTTGCATAATTTGTAGTAAAATAAGAGAAAAACAGGATAAACTTCTCTGATACCTATCATAAGGGAAATCTAATAATTTGGAAGCTTTTTTAATCATCAAAATATTTAGGGCTTAAAAAAGAAGCGGAGTAATAATCCTTCAGAGATTGTAAAATGAGTCATTTGTTGCTGGGTCTGAGAATGACAGTTGTGTCCAAATACCCATCCTCTCAGTCTTCCTTTAATAAAACCCTTAAGTCCAGCACACAGCCATTCAGCTAAAGATTAGATTCCCCAGCCTCTTTACAATTGGGGAATATAATCATGTGACTAAGTTCTGGTCAACTGTATGTGAGGAGAAATATTATAGGCAACTTCTAGGTGGTGCCCATTAAGGGCAGGGCATGTGTTTTATTTCCTCATCATCCTCTTCCTGATGTTTCAAATGCAAATGATGAAAGAGACTGGACTAGCCATTTTGTGCCAAAGGATAGAAACTATATTGCTGGAAAAACAAAATGAAAGATGAGGTGTCTAACACGTTACACCAGCATGTCAACCCCAGGTGGCAAACCATTATGAGAAAGAAACTAATTTCTCAGGAGGCTGAGACAGAAGGATCCCAAGTTTGAGGCCAGTCTCAGCTACTTACCAAGAACCTTAGCAATTTACTGAGACCCTGTCTCAAAAAAAATTAATTAAAAAAATTAAAAAGGACTGGGGATATGGTTCAATGGTAAAATGCCCCTGGGTTCAAACCCCAGTACCAAAAAGGAAAGGGAAAGGGAAAGGGAAAGGGAAAGGGAAAGGGAAAGGGAAAGGGAAGGAAAGGAAAGGAAAGAAAAGGAAAGGAAAGGAAAGGAGGGAAGAAGGGAGGCAGGAAGAAATTTAATTCTATATTATTTACATATGTCGATTTTCATTATAGCAATAAATTTATATTCTAACTAATCCAGTCACCAATAAATCATAGTAAATTCTTGTTATCTGTGGTAGTTACATTCTATAGAGTCACCAAAAGGTGAATTCTGCATCATTGCACAGGGGGAGAACAGAGGAATTTCCTGTGAGCCTAGGACTAGAGTCACAACCTTTTCATCATTGAACACTAAACCTTGTTTCATCTGTCTCTGCTTAAAGATATGTTATTTAATATATATTATTGATTTATTAACTGCACTTACAGACAACACTCCTATAGCTCATGCCTGAACAAAGCTCATTTAAAATATTTTTCTAGAAGGCACATCTAGACTTAATGCAGAAAGGAATTACTAGCTAGAAGTTTAACACTATATCTAGAAATCATTTTAAACAAAAATCACCATGAAAATACATAAAATTATGAAAAATGTGGCACTAAATAGACCCTTAAAGGATGTTTGTTTACAGTAAAGGAGCTGAAGGAAGAAGGCAGACTTATGACCTCAGCAGAAAAGTGTACTTGCAAAGACTCAGATTTTTTGCAGCTTTGTACATATCCACAAACCCCCCAGAATTCTGAATAAATAAAAAATAAAATAAGGCCCCAGATTTCTGAGAAAATTCTAATAAATGGGGAAATTCACAAATATGGAATCTGTAAATAATAAGAATCAACTATATTTGGGGAGTTCATGTGAAAAATTGGGTGGTTCTAAAAGTCACTTCCTCAGTATCCTACTCAGCTTTTAGTACCCAAAATAACCCACCTATTTTTCCATTAACACTTTTTGTTTCTCTGCTTATCCTACTCAGCTTTTAGTACCCAAAATAACCCACCTATTTTTCCATTAACACTTTTTGTTTCTCTGCTGGATTTCTTAATTTCTCTTTAGTAGTTGCAAAGGTTTTTATTGGTTTTTTTGATGTTGATGGGATTTTTTTTGTTTTTGTTTTTGTTTTGGGGGGCATATATAGTATAACAATCCTATAGGAGAAAGATGAAATGACAGAGAATA
The DNA here is from genome assembly GCF_047511675.1 of Marmota flaviventris. Taxonomy (NCBI): domain Eukaryota; kingdom Metazoa; phylum Chordata; class Mammalia; order Rodentia; family Sciuridae; genus Marmota; species Marmota flaviventris. The sequence goes on along the minus strand of NC_092505.1, from coordinate 57,697,350 downwards.
TTCTTCCTAAGTTTCTTTAACAATTTAGTAAAACATCAAATGATCTCAATGGTATAGCAGATTCAAAATAATATTTTTTTTTCTCTCTTGATATTTAGTTGAGAACAGTTTCTTCATTGCTTAAGTCAAAAAATTTTGTATGGATTGCTGGTAATATCATTGCTTGCCAGTACAAGATAAGAAACTGAAAGAGTGTTTTCTGAGCCAGAATCAATTGGGAGGAAAAAGTGGAATATAAAATGCCTATTCACAGGCAGAATTAATATTGTCAAAATGACCATACTACTAAAAGCACTATACAGATTTAATGCAATTCCAATCAAAATCCCAATGGCATTCAACATAGAAACAGAAAAAGCAATCATGAAATTCATCCGGAAAAATATGAGACCCAAAATAGCCAAAGCAATCCTTATCAAGAAGAAAGAACCAGGTGGCATCAATATATCAGTCCTTACATTTATATTACAGAGTAATAGTAACAAAAATAGAATGGTATTGGCACCAACAAAGACTTGTAGACCAATGGTACAGAATAGAGGACACAGAGACAAACCCACATAAATATACATTATCTCATACTAGACAAAGGAGCCAAAAACATATATTGGAGAAAAGATAGACTCTTCAACAAATGGTGCTGGGGAAACTGGAAATCCATACAAAACAAAATTCATCATGCAAAAAATTCAATTCAAAGTGGATCAAGGACCTAGGAATTAGACCAGAGACCCTGCGCCTAATAGAAGAAAAAGTAGGCCCTAATCTTCATCATGTCAGATTAGGTCCTGACTTCCTTAACAAGACTCCAATAGCACAAGAAATAAAATCAAGAATCAATAAATCAAACTGAAAAGCTTCTTCTCAGCAAAAGAAACAATCAGTGAAGTGAAGAGAGAGCCTACAGAATGGGAGCAAATTTTACCACATGCATATCAGATAGAGCACTAATCTCCAGGATATATAAAGAACTCAAAAACTTAACACCAAAAAAGGAAATAACCCAATCAATAAATGGGATAAGGAACTGAACAGACACTCTCAGAAGAAGTTATATAATCGATCAACAAATATATGAAAAAATATTCAACCTCTCTAGCAATTAAAGAATGCAAATTAACTACTCTAAGATTTCATCTCACTCCACTCAGAATGGCAGCTATTAAGAATAGAAACAACAATAACTGTTGGCGAGGATGTGGAGAAAAAGACACACTGATACATTGCTGGTGGAGTTGCAAACTGGTACAACCAATGTGGAAAGCAGTATGGAGATTTCTTGGAAAACCTGGAATTTGACCCAGCTATCCCACTCCTCAATGTATACCCAAAGGACTTAAAAATAGTACACTACAAGGATGCAGCCACATCAATATTTATAGCAGCACAATTCACAATAACTAAACTGTGGAACCAACCTAGATGCCCTTCAATAGACGAATGGATAAAGAAACTGTGGTATATATACACAATGGAATATTATTCAGCGTTAAAAGAGAATAAAATCATAGCATTTGCAGGTAAATGGATGGAGCTGGAGACTATCATGCTAAGTGAAGAAAGCCAATGCTAAAAAAACAAAGACTGAATGTTTTCTCTGATAAGTGGATGCTGAGTCATAATGGGGATGGGGGGAGATTATGGGAGGAATGGAGGAACTTTAGATAGGGCAAAGGGTAGGGAGGGAAAGGGAGGGGGCATGGGGATAGGAAAGATGGTGGAAAGAGATGGACATCATTACCGTAGGTACATTTATGAAGATACAAATGGTGTGACTACTTTGTGTACAACCAGAGAAGTGAAAAATCCTGCTCCACTTGTGTATAATGATTGAAGTGCATTCTGCTGTCATATATAACTGATTAGAATAAATAAATAAACTTGAAAAAAGAATAAAATGCCTATTCAAAAAGTGTGAGGATGCTTCTCAGCTCTTAAAATCCCGGTCTGACTTCTGAGACCATAAACCTAAGCAGAATTAATATCTATGAAAATTAATTAGAGGGGCTGGGGATGTGGCTCAAGCGGTAGCGCGCTCCCCTGGCAGGCGTGCGGCCCGAGTTCGATCCTCAGCACCACATACAAACAAATATGTTGTGTCTGCCGAGAACTAAAAAATGTAAATAAAATATATTAAAAAAAAGAAAATTAATTAGAATTAAAGAGTTGACTATACTTACAAACTAAAAATCATGTCCCAATTAATGATGGTTGAATGTGATGATCATTATTATCCAAAGTAGATGTATGAAGACATGAATTGGTATGAGTGTTATTATGTAAACAACCAGAGATATAAAAAATTGAGCTCTATATATGTAATAAGAATTGTAATGCATTCTACTGTTTTATATAAATAAAAATAAATAAGATTTTTAAAAAAGAGTAGACTATATTTGCAAACTAAAAATCATGTCCCAGCTAATGTAATAAGAAATCATCTTGATTTATGTAACACTGAATCATTTCACTGTATAAGCTACAAAAGAAAATCTTAATTCTACATTAGTAGAAAACCAATGGTTGACAATATGTGAAAATTGTAACTGATATTCACTATAAATATTAAGTAAATCCAAAAAGATGACTTGTCCAAGTACACTGGATAATGAAGAAACAGTACAGTGAAAAACGGGGCCAAGTATTAGTCAAAATTTCAAGTTTGACGACACTGTCCTTTCGTAATGCTACTACAATTAAATTCAAACTCACCCATTGTATCAACTCCTTTCCTGCCAGCACGACCAACCATCTGCTTGTAAGTAAGAATATCTAGAGGTCGACCACTGAAAATAGGAGTCCGAATAATCACACGACGTGCAGGTAAATTCACCCCAGAAGAAAGAGTAGAAGTTGCTGCCAAGACTCGAATGAGACCTTGACGGAAGGCTCCTTCAATGATATCCCTCTCCTCAAAAGTAAGCCCTGAAAAGAAAAGGGGGTTCCAAAAACATATTTATTAACATATAATGAAGCTATAGTTGATAACTTATAAACAATGTGAGGATTTGCTACAAGACCCCAAAGATTTTCTTTAGCTATTGTTACAACAACAGAAAAATCATCAGTCTATTTATTTAAGAGCATAATCTGCCACCCCTACTATATCTTCTAGATCTGGGGTCAACAAATTTTTCCTTTTTTTTAGATTTTGCAGAATAGGTAAACTCTGTTGTAACTATTCTACCCTGCCACTGTCACATAAAAACAGACACAGAACAAATAGGCATGATAGTGTTCCAATAAAACTTAAAAAAAAAAAAAAAAACAGATGGCAAGCTAAATTTATAGCATACTACAGTTTCCCAATCCCTATTCTTTTGGGTGTTCTTTTAAATTTATTTTAAAATAAATTTTAAATTTTAGAAAATTTAAATAAATTTGGTAGATTTACTAAAATTTATTTTAAATTTTGTATCATGATATATACATAGGTGTATTATACATACTGTATACATCATGATTAAAAATCACATAACTGTTACCATTTTATATATATATATATATATATATATATATATATATATATATATACTGATAAACATTTAAAATAAGTTAAAAAGGTTAAATTCTCAATCGTAGAAACTATATATTTTTTATCAGATCCTTAGAACATATGATCATGGATAGAACACTTCCTGAAAAAAAGTTATTTAATTCAATGACTGCCATAATCTCTGATTTTAAGCATTCTAGCCCTCTCCAAATGCAATATCACAATTTCTAAAATAAATTTGATTTTGATATCTCTGAGAATATTTCGTACTCTTGAGATAAAAAGATACATTCAGATGGCATAAAAGTAGCAAGCATACTCTAAATTTTAAGGAAACAGTACAGAAACATAATAATTTTAGAATTTACTTACCCAATGATTCAAAAAAGCCTTTATATAGTACTATACACTACATAGATAAGTAAACTTGAACATGTTTGTTTTATTCTTGTTTAACTTAATTATGCAATTTCTTAAAATGAGATACAAGAATATTGAGATTAAAAAATATTTCTTGTTAATTAGATATGTCTTGTTAATTAATAAGTGAACATAAATATCAAAATGAAGAAATTTGAGAATTTTTATAGAGGGTTTCTAGATAACAGATTGTAAATATGGAATACCTGCATGATGAAATGCTACTCCCCATGGGACAGTATTCTGTAATACAAAGTCCAATCCCGAAGGTGAACGTTTTAACTGATCCATTACTTCCAGGAGGGCTTTTTGTTCCAGAATCACTGGTGGAAATTCAGATGGTTTTACCAATCCTGTCACAAACACACACACAAAATAAACATCTCAACACTGTTTACCTCTTGGAGTGTTATCTCCCTAAGTCATGAGAGAGTTAAATACTAGGGAATGGGTCAAAAACTGTTGCATACTATAAAGATCTGGGGATCTTTTAAAACTACTGACCCCTGGATACTGTGATGTGATTGATATAGGGTGTGACCTGCACATAAGGAATCTTTAATTCTTCCCAGGTTATTTTAAATGGGCACAAAAGTTTAGGAAACTCGGCATTAGAGTGATCCCAAGTCCATCAGTGTGTATGTTGGGGGATGAGGGTGAGGGGTCAAAGGAACCTGTTGAAGGAAGGAGATGATTACAGATACTAATTACCATTCAAAGCCCCAAATTCAAAACCCTTGCTCAGTGTTTGTCCAACCAATCAGCAGTATCAGCACCACCTAGGAGTCTTGTTCTCTATGAGAAGTATTCCAGCCTAATAAGAAATAACCAAACACACAATACCTGCTGACTTTGCTCTATGTAACCCTCTACCCCAGTAAGACTTTAACTGTCTTCAGTGCAGAAAACATTATTTCATTTTTTGGTTTTTTCCACATTTTTTTGTACTGGTGCATTATAGTTGTAAATATTGATGAGATTTGCATTTACATATTCACACATGCACAAAATATAAGAATATGATTTGGCCAATATCACTCCTAGCACTTCCCCCCTCCCACCTCCCATCCCTTGGTCACTTTTCTCTACTGATCTTCCTTTGCTTTTTATGAAATCCACCCCAACCTTTGTTTTCCTTTTTTCTACTCTAGCTTCTGCATATGAGAGAAAACATGACTCTTAACCTTCTGAGTTTAACTTAATTTGCTTAACATGATGGCTTCTAGTTCCATCCATTTTCCTGCAAATGATATAATTTCATTTTTCTTTATGGCTGAATAAAACTCCATTGTTTGTATAGACATTTTCTTTCTCCGTTATCTGTTTTGATTGACACCTAGGGCTGGTTTCATAGTTTAGCTGTTGTGAATTATGCTACTACAAACATGGGTAGGGATGTATCATTGCAGTAAGATGACTTTAATTCTTCAGGATAAATACTGAGAAGTGGTTAAAGCTGGGTTACATGGTGGTTCCATGCCTAAGCTTTTGAGAAGCCCCCACACTGATTTCCACAGTGGTTTGTACTAATATATAGTTCAACCAACAGTGTAAAAGTGTACCATTCTCGCCACATTCTCTCCAGCATTTATTATTGGTATTTTTTTTTATTGTTTCTTTTTTTTTATTGGTTGTTCAAAACACTGCAATGCTCTTGACATATCATATTTCATACATTTGATTCAAGTGGGTTATGAACTCCCATTTTTACCACATGTACAGATTGCAGAATCACATCGGTTACACATCCACGTTTATACATACTGCCATACTAGTGTCTGCTGTATTTTGCTGCCTTTCCTATCCCCTACTATCCCCCCTTCTCTCCCCTCCCATCTTCTCTCTCTACCTCATCTATTGTAATTCATTTCTCTCTCTTGTTTTTTCCCCTTTCCCCTCACATCCTCTTATATGTAATTTTGCATAACAGTGAGGGTCTCCTTCCATTTCCATGCAATTCCCCTTCTCTCTCCCTTTCCCTCCCACCTCTCCTCCCTGTTTAATGGTAATCTTCTTCTCATGCTCTTCCTCCCTGCTCTGTTTTGAGTTGCCCTCCTTATATCAAAGAAGACAATCAGCATTTGTTTTTTAGGGATTGGCTAGCTTCACTTAACATAAATGCTGTAATGCCATCCATTTCCCTGCAAATGCCATGATTTTGTTATTTTTTAGTGCTGAGTAATATTCCATTGTGTATAAATGCCACATTTTTTTATCCATTCATCTATTGAAGGCATCTAGGTTGGTTCCACAGTCTAGCTATTGTGAATTGTGCTGCTATGAACATCGATGTAGCTGTATCCCTATAGTACGCTCTTTTTAGGTCTTTGGGGAATAGTCCAAGAAGGGTTCCATCCCAGCTTTCCAAGGAATCTCCATACTGCTTTCCAGATTGGCTGCACCAATTTGCAGTCCCACCAGCAATGTACAAGTGTACCCTTTTCCCCACATCCTCGCCAGCACTTGTTGTTGTTTGACTTCATAATGGCTGCCAATCTTACTGGAGTGAGATGGTATCTTAGGGTGGTTTCGATTTGCATTTCTCTGACTGCTAGAGATGGTGAGCATTTTTCATGTACTTGTTGATTAATTGTATATCCTTCTCTGAGAAGTGTCTGTTCAGGTACTTGGCCCATTTGTTGATTGGTTATTTGTTTTCTTATTGTTTAATTTTTTGAGTTCTTTGTATACTCTGGATATTAGGGCTCTATCTGAAGTGTGAGGAGTAAAAATTTGTTCCCAGGATGTAGGCTCCCTATTTACCTCTCTTATTGTTTCTCTTGCTGAGAAAAAAAAATTTTAGTTTGAGTATGTCCCATTTGTTGATTCTTGTTTTTAACTCTTGTGCTATAGGTGTCCTATTAAGGAATTTGGAGCCCGACCCCACGAGATGGAGATTAGAGCCAACTTTTTCTTTTATCAGACGCAGTATTTCTGGTTTGATATCAAGCTCCTTGATCCATTTTGAGTTAACTTTTGTGCATAGCGAGAGAAAGGGATTCAGTTTCATTTTGTTGCATATGGATTTCCAGTTTTCCCAGCACCATTTGTTGAAGATGCTATCCTTTCTCCACTGCATGCTTTTAGCACCTTTGTCTAATATAAGGTAGTTGTAATTTTGTGGATTGGTCTCTGTGTCCTCTGTTCTGTACCATTGGTCCACCCACCTGTTTGGTACCAGTACCATGCTGTTTTTGTTACTATTGCTGTGTAGTATAGTTTGAAGTCTAGTATCGCTATACCGCCTGTTTCACTCTTCCTGCTTAGAATTGCTTTTGCTATTCTGGGTCTTTTATTTTTCCAGATGAATTTCATGATTGCTTTATCTATTTCTACAAGAAATGCTGTTGGGATTTTGATTGGCATTGCATTAAACCTATAGAGTACTTTTGGTAATATCGCCATCTTGATGATATTACTTCTGCCTATCCATGAACAGGGTATATTTTTCCATCTTCAAAGATCTTCTTCTATTTCTCTCTTTAGGGTTCTGTAGTTTTCATTGTATAAATCTTTCACCTCTTTTGTTAGGTTAATTCCCAAGTATTTTTTTTTTTTTTGAGGATATTGTGAATGGGGTGGTTGTCCTCATTTCCATTTCAGAAGATTTGTCACTGATATACAGGAATGCCTTTGATTTATGCATGTTGATTTTATATCCTGCCACTTTGCTGAATTTATTTACTAGCTCTAGAAGTTTCTTTGTAGAACTTTTTGGGTCTTCTAGGTATAGGATCATGTCATTCGCAAATAGTGCCAATTTTCTTTTCCTATCTTTATGCCTTTAATTTCTTTCGTCTAATTGCTCTGGCCAGTGTTTCAAGAACTATGTTGAATAGAAGTGGTGAGAGAGGGCATCCCTGTCTTGTTCCAGATTTTAGAGGGAATGCCTTCAATTTTTCTCCGTTTAGAATGATGCTAGCCTGAGGCTTAGCATAGATAGCTTTTACAATGTTGAGGTAAGTTCCTGTTATCCCTACTTTTTCTAGTGTTTTGAACATAAAGGGATGCTGTTCTTTGTCAAATGCTTTTTTTGCGTCTATCGAGATGATCTTATGGTTCTTATCTTTAAGTCTATTGATGTGGTGAATTACATTTATTGATTTCCGTATATTGAATCAGCCTTGCATCCCAGGGATGAATCCTACTTGATCATGGTGCACAATTTTTTTGATGTGTTTTTGTATCGCATTCGCCAGAATTTTATTGAGGATTTTTGCATCTAGGTTCATCACAGATATTGGTCTGTAATTTTCTTTCTTTGAAGTGTCTTTGTCTGGTTTCGGAATCAGGGTGATGTTGGCCTCGAAGAATGAATTTGACAGAGCTCCCTCTTTTTCTATTTCCTGAAATAACTTGAAAAGTATTGGTATTAGTTCTTCTTTAAAGGTTTTGTAAAACTCTGCTGTATACCCATCCAGTCCTGGGCTTTTCTTGGTTGGTAGTCTTTTGATGGCTTCTTCTATTTCCTCCATTGATATTGGTCTGTTTAAGTTGTGTGTATCCTCCTGACTCAATCTGGGCAAATCATATGACTTAAGAAATTTATCGATGTCTTCACTATCTTCTATTTTATTGGAATATAGGGTTTCAAAATAATTTCTAATTATCTTCTGTATTTCTGTAGTGTCTGTTGTGATATTGCCTTTTTCATCCCATATGTTAGTAATTTGAGTTCTCTCTCTTCTTCTCTTCGTTAGCATGGCTTACGATCTTATTTATTTTTTCGAAGAACCAACTTTTAGTTTTGTCAATTTTTTAAATACTTTCTTTTGTTTTATTATTGATATTCTTGATGACTGCCATTCTGCCTGGTATAGATGAAATCTTAATGTAGTTTTGATTTACATTTCCCAAATTGCTAATGATGTTAAACATTTTTTAAGTTTTTGTTGATCGTTTGTATTTCTTCTTTTGAGAAGTGTCTGTTTAATTCATTTTCCTATTTATTCATTGCATTATGTGATTTTTTTCAGTGTATTTTTAGCTCTTTATATATTCTAGATATTAATCCTCTATCAGAAGAGTAGCTAGCAAAGATAATCTCCTATTCTATGGGTTCTCTCTTCACATTCCTAATTGTTTCCTTTCCTGTGCAAAAGTTTTTAATTTGGTGCTGTCCCATTTATTATCTCTGGTATTATTTCCTGATCTGTAGGAGTCCTATTGAGAAAGCCATTGCCTATACCACAAAGCTGGAATGTGACCCAACATTGTCTTCTAGGAGTTGCATGGTTTCTGGTCTAATTCTAAGGTCTTTGATTCACTTTAAGTTGACTTTTGTGGAAGGCGAGAGATAAGGGTCTAGTTTTGTTCTTCTATGTCAGGAGCTGCCACATAGGAACTGAGTGCCCCTGAGCCTTGAGTAATGAGAATGTGGAGATGTGGCAAGCCAGCTGTGGGCTGTGTGTGTGTGAACTATGAGCATTGAGTGCACACAGTAGACTGAACCAACATTGCCCCTCTGTTTGAGTGGGTCTAGCTCTGGTCTTTTCACTTGCTCTGCTAAGACCCCCACACACCTCATGAAATAGGCATGTCCTTCCTAGATGTCAGTCAATCTGCTGAAAACAGACATCATGAAGTTAGACTCAACCCCTGAAACCTGACCTCTTGCCTCATTTGAGTGGCTTATCCCCAATAAAAGGGTTCAGCTCCTGCTCCTAGCTCTCTTTCCACAGACCCCTAACTAAGGTCAGAGGAGTTGTCACAGGACCCAAAGAAAAAGGTATTTCTTTGTCTCTGTGTGATTATTTCGTGCAGCCCAGTTCACCTGGAATGACCCTGAATGTTTTACTTGTGGAACTCGTCACTTCTACACATGTATAACTGGGCATCCCCACACCATTAGTTTAAAAGCTGTCGATTCTCCAGTATATATTTTTGTCACTTTTGTCAAGGATAAGATGACTGCATCTGTGTGGATTTGTCTCTGTGCCTTATATTCTGTATCACTGTTCAATGTATCTATTCTTATGTCAATACCATGTAATTACAGCTCTGTGGTAAAATTTGAAGGCAGGTATTTTGATGTTTCCAACATTGCTTTTTTGGCTAAAATTGCTTTGCCTACTCTGGGTCTTATATTCTACCAGATGAACTTTAGAACTGTTTTTTCTAGTTCTGCGAAGAATATCATTGGCATTTTGATGGGAGGACTGCATCAAATTCGTATATTGCTTTTGGTAGTAGGGCCATTTCAACAATATTAATTCTGCCTATCCAAGAACACAAGAGGTCTTTCCATCTTCTGTGGTCTTCTTCAATTTCTTTTTTCAATGTTCTAATTTTCATGGTAGAGATCTTTCATTTCCTTGGTTAGATTTACTCCTGAAACCTGACCCCTTGCCTCATTTGAATGGCTTCTCCTCAATAAAAGGGTTCAGCACTGCTCTCTTGCTCTCTTTCTGCGGACCCTTAAGGTCAGAGGAGCTGTAACAGGACCAAAAGAAAAAGGTATCTCTGTCTCTTGTGTGATTATTTCCTGCAGCCCAGTTCACCTGGAGTGACCCTGAGTGTTTTAGTCATGAGAAATGGAAGAGTTGGCTTTGGGTCTTTCATGAACAGCCGTTATAATGTTGAGATAGGTTCTCTCTTTCCCTAGTTTCTTTAGTATTTTTATCATGAAGGCGTGCTGAATTTGTTGAAGGATTTCTCTGCATCTATTGAGATTACTAAGTGATTTTTGTCCTTAATTCTGTCCATGTGATAAATTACATTTATTAATTTCCATATCTTAAACCCTCCTTACATCTCTGGAATAAAACTAACTTGCTTGTAGGGTATAATCTTCTTAATGTATTTCAAAACACAATTTGCTGCTGGGCACAATGGCACATGCCTATAATCCCAGCAGATAGGGAGGTGAAGGCAGGAGGATCACAAGTTCAAAGCTAGCCTCAGCAATTTAATGAGGCACTAAGCAACTCAGTGAGACTCTGTCTCTAAATAAAATACAAAATTGGGCTGGGGATGTGGCTCAGTGGTTGAGTGCCCCTGAGTTCAATCCCCAAAATAAAAAATAAAAAAAAACACAATTTGCTAATATTTTATTAGTGTTTTTGCATCTAAATTCATCAGGAATATTGGTCTATAGTTTTCTTTCCTTGATGTGTCCTTATCTGTTTTTGGTATGAGTGCGATATTGACTTCATAAAATAAATTTGAAAGTGTTCCATCATTTTCCATTTCATGGAATAATTTGAGGACTACTGGCATTGAGGTTCTGAATGCCTCCTGTATATGCATGTCCATCTCATTCTGAAGGTTTGGAATATTTTCTGTTATTATTTCCATGAAGAGATTATCTATTCTTTTAGCCCACATCTCACATCCCTCTTCAATTCCAGTGATTTTTTTATATACGTATCTATTTATTTTGAGATCACAGTAATCTTCACAACAAAAATCCGTTTTTTGAACACAACTTTCAATGAGCTCAAGTCTAGCCTATTTTGGAGCCATTTTAACATGGAGTAAGGTGAAAGGTGAGCCTTATCTCAGGGAACGTGTGGCTCTTGACAAATAATGCATCTGCAACGTGAATCAAACAAAGGCTAAAGAGTTTTTAACTTTCTTTTTGTAAAAAATGTGGCAAAATGCTTCCATGTTTTACACTGTCACCTTTAGACAGATCAGGCTGTCTTTATTACCTTCCAAAAATACATTTAAATTCATATTTTAGTGCAAAGAGTAACATAAAATTGTATATATAACTTATTGACAACAGATTACTTTATCCAGTTATAAAACATCAAATGACATGAATAAATATGAACCAAATTTGTTATTTCTATACAAATCTGAGACTATTGCTACAGATAATTTTAGTTTAGAGAACACCAACTTGGTAAAGTGCTCTTCTCCTAAGCTTTACATTTAACTAAGTTTAATTTTTAAAGTACAATTTAGAACCCCTAGTGTAGGGTAACAACAATGCATAGGTTAGCAGCACCAGCAAAAATCAAAGGATGGCCTTAAATCTCTTATACATTTAGGAAACAGTGGTAGTGATCAAAAATAGACTTAATCAAAGTGAATAGATGATATAAGATAGGTCTTCAAAAAAGTGTGGCCTTTCAATGCCAGATACAATTTATAAAAGAGAGCACTTATTGGTTACCTTGACAGTAAACCCAGATAAACTTTCATTTTATAAACTTTAACATAACACTTAGAAAAGGCTCAGATAGATATAGTTCTCAAATATTTAGGGTATCAACTATATTGTTTTAACCTAAAATAATAGTTGTTTATCTAACCAGTTACAAAGTGATCATTCAAAAAACTTTAAAACAGGTACAAACTCTAATTCCTTTAAGACTTGGGGCCTGGCCATTAGTTTTGGGTTTTAACTTTCCTATTCTTTGTATTAAAGTATAGCTGAAGACTAAGTGTCATTAATTTATGTGTGAAGCAATATGCACTGCCTTGTCTGTGAGTTTAGCTCAGCAGCAGAGTTTCCACCCTGTTAACTTGTAGTGTTGCTGTAGGTTCCCAGCAACTCACAGAATGGGAGAACAAACAATAGCAGCAACCAATGCAAACAATATACAGCATTAAACTAAATATTCGATTCTTACTATGATATCTACAATATTAACTACCACACACACAAAAAAAAACCCAGAAATGATAGAGTCAGCAATTGCTAACAGCAAAAACAATAAGTAACTATGAACTATATCTGATATGAAAGCAAACAACAAGTATCAACTATGTCGTTCTAGCAGTAATAATTGCAAAAGAGCAGTTACTACCCAACAAAGCCCCTGAGGCCTGACTAGACCTAAGCCCCAACTTCAGGAACTCTACCTACAAGAACTCCAATCCCAGAACTCTACAGTGGTCCCCCCTGGGAGTGCATCAAACTGGTGGTACAGACACAACTCCAGCCAACAATATTTTCCATCCCACCCTAACTCATAATGCCAAGAAGTGGAAATAAGAATTTTTGAAATCCAACTGGCAACTTGGTGAGCAACATAAAAAGAGGAAGGGTTTATCAGCCCATGGCCCCTACTCTTGTGTCAGTATATACCTCAAGAAGAAACAGAAAGAAAGACATTTTGACATAGACAGTGAACATATATTGTCACTGAATTATTCTGACCACCTCAATGGAATGATTCCCTAATTTTTCTCCAAGAATCTCCAATTTTTTCTTTTTTTTTTTTATTGTATGCTGAATGGTGAAAGGACATTTACACATATACATATTTGTTTATTTTTCTCATCTATACCACTTTTTTAACGTACTTATTCTTCTTTGCTTTGTATTTTGAAATTTAGGGTCTTTCGTTGGTTTTGGATTAGCACATTTTGGGTTTGTTTTATATTGTTTTTCATTTGCCTGTTTCTCTTTTTCTGTTTCTATTATTCTCTTTGACTCTTCCTTTAGTTTTTACTTCTATTTTCCCTCCTCCCTCATAAACATCATATTCTATATCTTTTCTAAATTATCTCTGTTCATCTTTTGAAACTGTGAACTCTTTTCTACCCACCTATCTTCATTTTCTTTCCTCTGAATTAGCTCTATTCTTAATATCTTTTAGTATTAATTAGTTTATATAATGCCTGATATAATACATGATTACTTACTGTTTTTACTGATGGCAATTGCTGACCTACCATTTATGTTTATTGTGCCAATTAGATGTCATAATAGGAACTAAGTATTTAATTTAATGTTATATATTGTTTGCATTTTTTGTTGCATTATTTGTGTCTCCCTAAACAGTGTGTGTGCACGTGAGTCTGTAACTACAAATCCCATCAATATTTACACTACAAGTACATAAAGTACAAACTCTGCTGCTTCAGAACCACACTGATAGATGATCACACAATCAACAGGCTGGCAGATTGGATTAAAAACAAGACCACAAAGTGGAGAATCTAGGAGAAATGAATAAATCCTATAAAAGTGATTGAAAAAATAATCAAATCTTTTCAAAAAAGTAAAGCCCAGGAAGACAAAACATCACTGCTGAATTCTACATCATGCAGGGAAAAAAAAGTACTGATAACAAACCTTCTCAAATCCTTCAAAATATTGAAGAAGAAACACATTTAAATACATTTTACAAGGCCAACACTACGCTATATCAAAGCTAGACAAGAACACCAGAAAAAAATAAAATTAAAGGCCAATATCCCTGTTGAGCATGGATTCAAAAATTCCTCAACAAAATAACTCAACTAGTAAACTAAATTCATGAGTATATTCAATAATTATATACCATGATAAAATGGAATTTATCTCTGAGGTCCAGGATTGTTCAAAATATAGAAGTCTGGGACTGAGGTTGTGGCTCAGCGGTAGAGCGCTCACCTAGCATGTGCAAAGCCCTAGGTCTTCCATTTCCTGGATGCACACAGTGAGCCATGGCCTCAATCTAGGAAGTGGCTTTACCACAGAGGGATTTATCACTCTCAATTTGCTGTTTAGAGAAATATTCAAACGTGTTTTCTTTTTAAAAAACTTCTAACCCTCTGAGAAGTTCTCAACTGAGGCCCTCCGTGAAAATGGTGAATTCTCAATATGACAAATGGGACTTTTTTTTTTTTTAAGGTATCCATTTTTTAACCACTAAGGTAAGAAGAAGCTGCCTGAGCAGTTCTGGGTGTCCCAGCCCTGTGGAGATGCCAAAGCTGAAAGAAGCCCAAAGCCTCCCATCCCCACTGACCTGAGGGTTCCTTAATATCTATTTGTGTGCACTTCACTTTACAAAATTCAATGTCGATAGAGCCCAAAGGAGAAGAGAAATTTCACATGGGTACACTTTGCATCCATGCAGCATTTACACATCTCCAGTCCCCAAAATCCATGTGCTTTCTCCATATAACTTTACCAGCAACCAGGAGGAGATTTGGGGTGGGTAGTGCACCCAGCCACTGTTGCAGGCATGTTCACCTCTTATATTCCAGCAAGTAAATTATGGAGTTACAGCCACACAATCTTTTGATGTTTCCAAGGCCTCGCTAGATATATACTTCCCAAAGGCTGCTCACCCACTCACTCAACACACCTCAGGGAGGAGCCTGAAGATTAGGAAAGGGTTTCTTTCTGGCCAAAGCAATCAGATCAAGCAGAATCAAGCCTATAGTGACTCAAAAAGAGAATTTCCATCTATGCTAGGTCAAGGGGAGAGAGTTGCCATCTACCTTACTCAAGGCAAGTGACTGCCCATCTACACTGCCTCAAGGAACGCGAGTCAATCAACACTGAACAAGAGCAGTCCAGACCTTGGATATACGGCTGTTGGGCTCCTGCTCTTGCCCTGAGGCCACCCTCTTTTTTTGTTTTTTCTTTTTGGTTCTCTTGTATATTTAAACCTTCCTTAAAAAAAAAAATCTTTGGAAGATCAATTTTTTATAAAATTTTAAATGTATAAGATTCTCTCTGCTATCCCAGAATAATGGGAAGAAAGAGAAGAGGAGGAGGGCAGGGAGGACTGTCCCAGGGAAATGAGTCTCTGATATCTGCAGTAGGTGGGGGCAGAGGAGAGTCCTGTGGATCCAGATGCTCATGGCTGGAATCCGCGTGGGGAAACCTGAGCCAGCTGGCACACCTCCTTGCTGAAGCCGTTTGAGTCCACTCCTGACTGATGCAGGCTCCACGATGCATATGCTCAGAGGTAGGGGTCTTCTGGCTGTCCACAGGTCTGCCTGTCTCATGTGCATGTCCACTGGAGCCACTTGGTTTTGGAACCAATAGAGCCACTCTTCTTCTGAAGGTGGGCCAGAGGAAGCACTGCACACAGCACACAGTCCTTGTATATAGGTGGTGATATTCCTAGTGACTCCCTTCCTGCCCCTGCTGCTGTCAACCGATTGCCCTGAGGAGGTACCTTGGGAGATGGAGCTGCGGCCTTCTGCGACCCAACTACTGAAGATCAGCTATGGGCTGGTCCTGGGGTACTCAGACCTGCGGGGCACAGGGTCAGGCTCGGAGGCTACACTGGGAATGGATGTGTCCACATGGAAGAAGCAGAGAGGAATGGCAAGCACACTGGCACTTGCAGCACCCTTCTACCCTGACTGCTTGGCCTCCTCAGGCCGTTGCGGCTCACAGGCCAAGGGAAGGGCAGGCTCTCTGGTACATCTGTTGGGATAAACACTGGAAGGATCTGCGGGGCCTGGGCAAGGCCCAACCACACCAAGGCCCAACCTACTCAGTCCATCCTAGGTTGAAAGCTCTGTCCAGCTGATAACTGTAGGCAAGCAGTACATGGCTGGAGGAGGTGCGTCACTGGTGTCAGCCCTCTGAAAAGTATTTTGTCACTCTGACTCTTTCCCTGCTCTTCTCTGTCTCGTCCTATTGCCCTGAGGTGAGCATCTTTCCTCCGCTGGGCCCTTCACCCATGATGAGCTGCCTCACCTTGATTCCAGAGCAAGAGTCATCCATCTACGGACTGAGACCTCAGAAACTATATCCTCCAGAGAAACGTTTCCTCTTCCAAGTTGTTCTTATCAGGTGTCTTGGTCACAATGATAAAAAAGCTAATTAAAACACAGCCATACGCCATTGCCTCCAACTTGAAAAATATACTATTGTGTGTGTGCTGGGATGAATGGTAAGCCAGTCCTTGGGCATGCCATTCATGGGACTGGAACCTCATGACCTAACCTCCTACTGAATGCCCACCTCTCTATACTGTTACACTGAGGCTGAAATGTCAACAGGAATTTGGTAGAGAAAAACACATTCAAACCACTGCACTTGATTAAAAAGAGCCCAGAGTGTTGCTTTCCACTGTGTTTCGGAACTGAGGGCATCGGAGGCCCTATGTGTGCGCTATGTGAGGGGAGTCCTTCAGACTGAATGGACACTAGACAGGAACTCAGATCTTGATACAGACAGAAAGACCTCAGGTAAAGAAAATTCATGCAAATTTTAAAAACTAGATCTACTTATGTTTTCTACAAGATGGAAAATAATGATATAGCAGAAAAAAATTTATACTATGGTGTGGAACACACAACATGTACACATATAACGCTGTGACATCAGGAACTAAGTGGGTGGGGTTGGAGAGGTAAGGCATAGCATTCTGTATAATACTGAAGTTACACTGCTCCAATTCACATCAGAGTAGTTTGCTCTTCTTATGTTAAATGCAATTCCTCAATGGGAACCATAAAAAAACCACCTGTAGAATATACCCAAAATGAGAGGTGAGGGAATTATAATGTTTCACTACAAACATAAACTAAATAGGAGAGAAGATAATCATATAATGACACACATCATGCTGAATCAAAGCTTGTCCTGCTCTCCCTATAATGATGAACCATGAGCACATCCTATCCCTTATCATCCCAGCTTAGGCAATTACATCATAATAATGCCATTTCTGGAGGAAGGAGGAAAAAGGTCTTATTCCTAGCTGTGGAGTCAGAAGCTAAACATATCTTTGAGGGAAAAAAAATTTAATCATACACTCTCTAGTTCTATTTCTCTGAATTTTTATCAAAAGGTGTTGAATTTTGTCATATGATTTTCCTACACCAATCCATACATGCATACGGTCATATGATTTCCTTCACTTGTCAATAAAGAACTACCAGACAAATTCTCAGCTGAGTTCTACAAGACCTTCAAAGAAGAATTAATACCAATACTCCTCAAATTATTCTATAAAATAGAAAAGGAGTTAATTTTCCAAACTCATTCTACGAGGCTAGTAGCATCCTGATACCAAAATCAGCCAGAGACACATCAAGGAAAGAAAACCTCAGACCAATACCCCTGATGAAAATAGATGCAAAAATTCTCAATAAATTTCTGGCAAATCACATACAAAAGCATATAAAAAAGATAGTGCACCATGATCAAGTGGGGTTCATTCCAGGGATGCAAGGTTGGTTCAACATATGGAAATCAATAAATGTAATTCATCACAACAATAGATTTAAAGAATCATATGATTATATCAACAGATGCAGAGAAAATATTTGACAAAATACAGCACTCTTTCATGTTCAAAACACTAGAAAAACTACAAATAGTATGAACATACCTCAACAATGTAAAAGCTATCTATGCTAAACCCAAAGCCAATATCATTCTAAATGGAGAAAAAATTGGAAGCATTCCCTTTAAAAACTGGAATAAGACAGGGATGCCCTCTTTCACCACTTCTACTTAACATAGTCCTTGAAACTCTAGCCAGACAAAAGAAATTAAAGGGATATAAATAGGAAAAGAACTCAAACTATCAGTATTTGCCAATGACATGTTTCTATACTTAGAAGATCCAAAAATTTCCACCAGAAAATTCTAAGTATTAATAAATGAATTCAGCAAAGGAGCAGAATGCAAATCAATACCCATAAATCAAATGCATTTCTATACATCAGTGATGAATCCTCTGAAAGAGAAATCAGGAAAACTACCCCTTTCACAATAGCCTCAAAAAACAAAAACAACAACAACAAAAAAAAAACTTGGGAATCAATTTAACAAAAGAAATGAAAGACCTCCACAATTAAAACTACAGAATACTAAAGAAAGAATTTGAAAAAGACCTTAAAAGATGGAAAGATCTCCCATGTTCTTCATGTTCTTGGATAGGGAGAATCAATATTGTCAAAATGACCACACTACCAAAAGCGCTATACAGATTCAATGCAATTTCAATTAAAATCCCAATGTCATTCCTCATAGAAATAGAAAAGGCAATCATGAAATTCATTTGGAAAAATAAAAGACCCAGAATAGCCAAAGCAATGCCTAGCAATCTTTCCTAAACTCCAACAGTGATTCTGCTGAGAATGAAATTTAAAACAAACAACAACAACAAAACTATCCCATTCACAATACCCTAAAAAATACATAGAAATAATCTAATCAATAGGTGAAAGATCTCTACCATGAAAATTACAGAATACCAAAGAAAGAAATTGAAGACAACATTAGAAGATGCAATGCCCTCATATGTGCTTCAATAAGAGAATGAATCATTTTAAACAGCCATATTACCAAAAGCAATATACAGATTCAATGCACTACCCATCAAAATACCAATGACATTCTTCACAGAACTAGAAAAAAAACAGTCCTAAAATTCACTAAGAAGCATGAGACCCATAATAGCCAACACAATCCTAAGAAATAAGAGTGATGCTGGAGGAATCATAATACCTGCTCTCAAATTGTTCTACAGAGCTAAAGTGACAACAGCATTGTATTGACATTAAAATAGGCCTGAAGATCGGTGGAATATAAGTCATAGGAATCAAGACACATAGTTATCTGATATTTGACAAAGTTACTAAAAATATATGCTGGAGACAAGGTCTTTTTAATGAATGATGCTGGGAAAACTGGATGTTCATACAGAAAAGAATCAAATTAGATCCCTCTCACCCTACAGAAAAGTCAAGTCAAAGTAGATCAAAGACTTTTAGCATTAAGCCAGACTTGCAACTGCTAGGAGAAAACACAAGTCAACATTCTATCCTGTTGGTGCTGGCACTGACTTCCTTAAAAAGACTTCTCTCTAACTCAAGAAATAAAACACAAATCAATAAGTGGAATGCCATAAAATTATAAAGCTTCTGCACAGCAAAGGAAATATTAGGAGTATGAAGAGAGACCCTACTGAATGGGAGAAGATCTTTGCCAGCTACTTCTCTGACAGGGCATTAATATCCAGAAATATAAAGAATTCAAACAAGTTAACACCAAAAATAAAATTAAAAATAACCCTATCATTTCAATAAATGGGCAAAATAAATGAAGATATTTCTTAAAAAAAAAATACAAATGGCCAACAAATAATGAAAAAAAAAGTTTAGCATCTCTAGCCATCAGGGAAATATAAATTCAAACTATACTAAGATTTCATCTCATTCTAGCCAGAATGGCAATTGCTAAATTAGATCAATATATATTGCATGCTTTCATAATTATATCAAAGTGGATTCTACTGTCACTAAAAAGAATCAATATAAAAAGAGTACAAATAATAAATGATAGCAAGAATATGGAGGAATAGGTACACTCATACATTGTAAGTTGGACTGCATATTATTACAACCACTCTGGAAAGCAGTATGGAGATTCCTCATAAAACTAGGCATAGAATCACCATATGATCCAGCTATACCACTCCTTGTTATTTATCCAAAAGAACTAAATTTATCATTCAATAGTGATACAGCTACGTCAGTGTTTATAGCAACACAATTCACAATAGCCAAATTATGGAACTAGCCCAACAGATTGTCAATAGATGAATGGATTAAGAAAAAGCAATACACACACACACACACACACACACACACACACACAAATGGAGTTTTACTTAGCCATAAAGAAGAATAAAATTATGGCATTTGCAGGCAAATGGAAGGAAATGGAGAACATCATGCTAAGTAAAAAAAAGCCTCAGAAAATCAATTCAATGTTTTCTCTCACATGCAGAAACTAGAACAAAGTAAGGAGAAAGAAGAGTAGAGGTCAGATATAAGTACAGAGGCAAGTCAGTGGAGTATAAAAAGGAGATTAAGGGTAAGGCAGAAGGGTCAGGAAAATAGAGGAAATGTGGAAGGAATTCAACAAAATTATGCTTCATGCATATATACAGAGTCAATGTAATTCCCATCAAAATTCCAATGATGTTCTTGACAGAAATAGAAAAAGCAGTTGTGAAATTCATTTGGAAAAATAAGAGACCCAGAACAGCCAAACCATTCCTTAGCAAGAAAAGTGAAGAAGGAGGCATCATAATACTAGATCTCAAAGTATACTACAGAACTATAGTAACAAAAACAGCATGCTATTGGCACTAAGACCCCTGGAATAGAAGACATAGAGACAAACCCATATAAATATGGTTATTGCATACTAGGAAAAGGTGCCAAAAACATATGTTAGAGAAAAGATAGACTTTTCAACAAATGGTGCTGGGAAAATGGAAATCCATATGCATAGAATGAAATTAACAATGATCTCTCATTCTGCACAATACTCAACTCAAAATGTATCAAAAATCTAGAAATTAGACCAGAAACCCTGCACACACTAGAAGAAACTGTAGGCCCAACACTCCAACATATCAGCTCAGCTACTGACTTCTTGAAACAAGACTCCTTGTTAAAGCACAATAATTAAAAGCAATAATCAATAAATGGGATGGCATCAAACAAAAAGCTTCTTAACAACAATGAAAACAATCAAGAATGTAAAGAGAGAGCCTATGGAATGGGAGAGAATCTTTGCAACCTGCACCTTAGATAAGCTGTTAATTTCCAGGATATACAAAGAACTCAAAAAACTTAACACCAAAAACACAAATAACCCAATCAATAAATGGGCAAAAGAACTAAACAGACACTTCTCAAAAGAACAAATATTAACAGTCAACAAATATATAGAAAAAGATTCTATATCTTTAGCAATTAGAGAAATACAAATTAAAACTACACTGAGATTTCATCTCCAGTTAGAATGGCAATTTTCAAGAATATAAGTAACAATAAATGTTGGTGAGGCTGTGGGGAAAAGAGTCTACTCATACATTGTTAATGGGACTGTAAACTGGTATAACCACTCTAGAAAGCAGTATGGAGTTTCCTCAAAAAACTAGGAATGGAACCACCACTGACCTGGTTATCCCACTCCTTGGTATATATCCAAAGGAATTAAAATCAATATACTACAGAGACTCAGTTTATAGAGTACAATTCACAATAGCTAAGCCAAGGAGCCAAACTAGGTGTCTTTCAACAGATGAATGGATACACAAAATGTGGCATATATACATAGTGGAGTATTATACAGCCATAAAGAAGAATGACTTCATGACATTTACCTGTAAACAGATGGATCCAGAGACTATCATGCTAAGTGAAATAGACAAGTTGCATAAAAAACAAATGTCAGATGTATTCTGATATGTGGAATCTAACCTACAATAAGGAGTGAATGAGGAATAGAAGTTCAGTGGATTAGGCAAAGGGTAATGAAGGAAAGGAAGGAGGTATAAGAAAAGGAAAGACAGTGGAATGAATCTGACATAACTTTCCTACGTACATATATGAATACACCACAGTGAATCTCACCATCATGTACAAGAAACTAATTTAAAAAATAATAACTATGGATAAATGGCAGAAAAATCAATAGAGGGAACGGAGCAAGGGTAGGGAAAAGGAAGGGGAAGAAGAAATACTGGAGTCAGAATTAGAATAATGTATATTCCAATGCTCATATAATTATGTCAAAATGTATTCTACTGTCACATATAACTAAGGACCAATTTTAAAAAAAAGAATAGATGGACAGTGTCTATGCCTATCCTTCTTTCCATTTCTTATGGAATGTACTAAACAAGAGCAAGGGCTGAGTGCTGTTAACCCCTTCTTCTTTCTGTGTTGTACACCAAAGCTGCCAGTTGCGATGGCCTAAGACTAAAGCTGGGCCAAATAATTCTCAACTTCTCTTCTCCCCAGTATAAAATAGGATGGGAGAGGAAGTTCTATCAGTTGAAATTTTGTCTGCACAGACCAGATAATACACTCCCAGAGTGGGGCAGCTGTAGAGTTTTATGGGTGGAATTCCAGCAAGTGGGACTTAGCTCTAATCAGCCCTGAGGGGCTCTGCTGGTTTCTGCTCTGGAGAGATTAGATCAACATACTACTAGTGCCTGGAAGTTGCCTATCTCTGTTGGGAGTCTGGTTCTCAGGAGCCTCCCAAGGATTCTACTTGCTCTGGTTTAGATATGAGGTGTTCCCAAAAGCTCATGTGTGAAACAATGCAAGAAAGTTTAGGTGAATGATTGAGTTATAAGAACATCAACCCAATCCATGAATTAATCCCCTCGTAGGGATTAACTGGATGGTAACTGTAGTCAGGTAGAGTAGTTGGCTGGAGGAGGTAGGTCATATAGGACATGCCTTTGGGATATATATTTTATATGTGGTGAGTGCAGACTCTCTCTGCTTCCTGAAGTGAGGTCTTGAGCCATTTCCCTCCACCACACTCTTCTGCTATGATGATCTGCCTCACCTTGAGCTCCAAAGAATGCAGCCAGCTGTCTGTGAACTGAGACCTCTGGAACTGTGAGCCTCTAAAACTGTTCTTTTAGTTAGGAAAAAATAAAAGCTGACTAAAACAATACTTGTGGGGGTAGAGGAGTCAATCCTTCACCCACTCTGTTGCCCATGAACATGGCCTTTCCAGGTTTCCCAGGCTTAGTCCCTGCATGTAGTCCCACCCACATGTTCAGATTCCAGACCTACTTCAGCAGATCACAGGAACCACCAGACTCAAAGGTGAGCTCCCATTCACTTTTCCCATTTGAATCCCCCTGGGTAAAATATTTTCTGTGCCTGCTTCACTCCCATTTTGCTAGGTACACCCCAGTCTACATGGAATGCATTTGCCAGGACAGTGTAGCCCTGTTTGCTCTGATCTTCCAGCTCCCACAGCACGTGCAATGTGTCTACCTCAAGGTGGCTCCACCTCAGCTCTCAGCAGCCAAAGTCATGAATGAATGGAGAGACACTGGGCACTCTTCAAGCACCAGTGCACAGTGCAGCTTCTGGATCAGCTAAGGGAAGGTTCCTTTTCTGATCTCAAGTTTTTCTGTACTAAATCTGTCTGTTGTGTTTCTCTCTGTATTCCTCCTTCCTCTGTGTTAAACTACCCATACCACTGCTGACACAACCAGCTTGGCTCCAATGTAGTCTTTCTTCTTTGTTTAATTTACCCCAAATTTCTGACTCTCTAAGATACTCTGACTGTCCAATATGGAGTTTTAGTGAAATCCCTCTTTCACCCACCTAACAGAGAAGCAGTATTCCTGCTGCTTGAATCCCGAGCCATACAGCAACTAAGAAGGCAGGCTCCCTCTAGCCCACCATCTTGAATCCCTCAGGAACTATGGTTTCTTAAAGAATTTTTCAAACTTTTAGATATAAAAATTTATACTTTAATATCTTTTATATATTTCATAGGGATAATTTCAAACTTTAAACTTCAGCTTTATTAAAAACATGCTGTATTATTCTTCTGGTGGAAATTTCATTACAGACCAGACTCTAGTCCAAGCTCTAGCATCTGGGAACCACTGCTACAGATCAAAGGAATAAAACCTCAAGAAAAGGAAATAACTATGATTCTGGTCATTAAGGAATATAACTTTTAATGGCACAATGTAAGGAAAGTGAGTTAGCATGGTAGAGAAAGCATCAATTAAGAGGCAACAGGAAGAGAGAACACAATGTTGGATCAGAGTCTAGCCAATATTACCTTTAGACAAAGTTTACTTGTTGGAGCTAGGCTTAAGATATCTATTACCTGCCTTCATGATGCCACTGGTTTAGTGAAGTAATAAAATATACTAATATTCTGTAACTAGTACTAGTCTCTGTCTTCCCTATATTTATCGTGGAGCCCAAAGGACCACAGGATAGTCAAAATGTTGAGGCAGCAGTTTTCATCCTAGAATCAGTAACTAATGTTTATAGCAATGCTCTAGATCATCATTCAACAATTAAAAAAGAACAAATTGATAAATCAACAACCTGAATGGACCTCAAAAACATTACATTGAATGAAAGAGGTCATATAAAAAAGATATATGCATGCTGTATGACTTCATTTACATGAAATTCTTAGAAAAGGCACAAGTAATCTAAAATGGCAAAAAGCACATCAATGTTTGCCTGGGGCTGGGGACAGAGGGAAGAGACTGATAACAAAAGAGCAGAAGAAGCCAGGCGTAGTGAGTGGCACACACCTGAAATCTCAGCAGTTCAGGAGGCTGAGACAGGAGGATCATGAGTTCAAAGTCAGCCTCAGCAATCATGTGGTGCTTAGCAGCTCAGTGAGACCCTGTCTCTAAATAAAATACAAAATAGGGCTGGGGATGTGTCTCAGTGGTCAAGTGCTCCTGAGTTCAATACCCAGTACCAAAAAAAAAAAAAGAGGAGGAGCAGAAGAGAACATTTTAAATGATAGAAATGTTTTATGCATTGACTATAGTGGTGGTTAAACAGATGCATACATTTGTTAAAATTCATCAGATTATACACTTAAAATGGATAAGCTATATTCAATAAAACTGATTTTAAAATATAAGTGTACATAGATGTATATATATGTTTTATACACACACCCACACACACACACACACACATATACACACATACATACTTATACACATGATTCTTTTTAGAGTCACACCTTTGGAAATACAAAGAAAGATACAACTACTTTTCCCAGAAAAAATAAGGTTGTATGCATAGTTTTCCATACAATTCAGGGGCACCAAAGATCAAAGCCCATGGATGCCAAATGAAGAACTTTAGTATACACCTATAAAACCCAGTACTCTAGAAATCTGAAGATGTGAAGATCTAAAGAAGCCTGAGTATGTGTTCACAATTCCTATAATGATGTCAGAAGAGCAGACTCATAAAAACATAGTTTTGTAAAGAGTGCCTAGTAAGCAGGCACTAGCAATGTGGAAGAGAGTCATACTTTCTTAGTATAATCACTAACATTTCTTTCAAGCAAATGTACTAAGTATGTAGGCTTTCATTACCATTGGTAACTCACCCTCAGCTTGATGGTGTAGATTATAAAACTCTCGGGCAATGATATCTGCCAGTTTCTCACACCATTTTTTTGATGGACAAAAAAGTAATACTGAATGGTTATCACGAACGGTCTCATAACACAAACTAACAACATGGTCTTCATCACCCTAAAAAAGAAAGAGAAATAATGACTTCAGTGGTATTTTTAAAACATTTTCACACCAGGTATGTTGGTACACACCTGTAATCTCAGCAACTGAGGAGGCTGAGACAGGAGGATTACAAGTTGGAAGCCAGCGTCGGCAATTTAGCAAAACCTTATCTCACAATAAAAAATAAAAAGGGGCCAAGAATGTAGCTCAGCATTCCTGGGTCCAATCCTCAGTACCACAAAAAAATTTCCTCACACCAGTTTAAAATCATTCACTTTTCTTCACAGGAAAAATTTTATTATTCAAAGGCATAATAAAAAATCAGCTACAAAGTCCATAACAAAATAGAAAACAAGCCAGGCATAGTGGCACATGTCCATAAATGTAGCTACTCAGGAAGCTGAGGCAAGAAAATTAAGAGTTTGAGGCCAACCTGGGCCACATATAAATGAAGATACTAGGTTCTGAGAAATTTTGTGATTCAACTACTATCTCAGCCTTATCAAGTATCACTATTAAATGTCAGAGGTAGGTCTAACTCCCAAATGATGTGCTTTTCATTCTATATACTATAATTATACCTACCATTTAATGTAAGATTAATTTTCCACATTAGTGTTTAGTTTAAACTAAATCATAAGAAAATCTTTTCCTAGTTAAACAGAAAAATCCACAAAACTAAGTATATTCTTAAAAATGGGTATATCATATATCAGGAAACGATGGTCAAGGCACAACTACATTTCCTCCTTCACCATCACCATCAGTTCTTTAAAGTGAAACTGACTGGCTTAGTTTTAATTCTAGTGGATGTGGAACATGCATTCAACTATTTTGCAACCTCTCATTATATTTCAAAAATTGTTAACTTGCTAGAAAATGACATTAAACACAATGATACCAAGAGCTATGATATAAAAATAATGACTTACCTTCACTTGTAGCATGGGTTGAAATTCCCTCACAAGCTTCATTGAAGAGTCATATATGGAATTTCCAATTTTTACTGACTCCAAAAGTGGTACAGGGCGAAAGTCAGTATGATAGAGTTCAGCATTCAACCAGGAAGCCACAAGCTCCAAATTAGGAAGAGTAGCACTCATTCCAACAATCTGTACAGCATTAGACAGAGGACTGGCTAAATCTGCCTGGCTGTGAAAAATAAATGAAACACACATTAAAACACGGTATATTGGGAC
Source organism: Marmota flaviventris (assembly GCF_047511675.1). NCBI lineage: Eukaryota > Metazoa > Chordata > Mammalia > Rodentia > Sciuridae > Marmota > Marmota flaviventris. The sequence goes on along the minus strand of NC_092505.1, from coordinate 57,670,528 downwards.
TGGGGTTGTGGCTCAGAGGTAGAGCACTCGCCGACCATGTGTGAGGCACCAGCTTTGATCCTCAGCACCACATAAAAAAAAAAAAAATAAAGATATTGTGTCCACCTATAACTAAAAAATAAATATTAGAAAAAAACACAGTATATTAACAAGTAGTGGTGCTATGTGCTTGGGCATGTCCTTTGGCACACACATGCATATAATTTTTTAGGGAACAGGATCTAGGAATAAAATTACTATATCATTGATTACTGGGTCACAGATCTTCAATTTTAAGAGATAATGCCAAACTGTTTCCCAGAGAGTCTGAACCAAAGTAACACTCCCACAAAATATGTGTATTCTATTGTTCCACGGTCTTGTCATTACTTAGTATTATCAATCTTTTTAATGTTAGCCATTCTGGAGAGCAAGTCGTAAACATTAAAAAGTAATTTCTATTTTTCTGATTACTAATGAGACTAGCACCATTTCATGTATACAGACCATTGGGAAACTCTCTTTCAAATGTCTATTCAAGTTCTTCATTGATATATTGGGTTATTTATGTATTTCTTATTCATTTGTAGAACTTTTAAATTTTCTGGATAGTGACTTTCCTTTTTCATTTATTTTTGCATTTAATTTTATCATTTATTTCCTTTTACTTCTGTGGCATTATTTTATTATTCTTTTTCAAAGTTTCTTGAAATGGATAATTAAATAACATTTCCCGTCTGCCTTCTATAATAAGATAAACATTTCATACTATCAATTTCCCCTTAAAAATAACTTTCGCTGCATTTCACAATTTTGTTGAGATATTTTTCTAGTTCAAAACTAGTTTCTAATTTCTATTGTGATTAATTTTTTGACCCAAAATGAGCCTAAAACGTATTGCTTAATTTCCAAACATGTAGGCATTTTCAGCTTGTGCTTTACTTATCCTTATTCCTAACTCCATTCTTCTGTTGTCAGAGAATATATTTTAAGTCATTTCAAACCTTTGAAATATGTTAAGACTTTCTTTATGACCCAGCATATGATAAATCTCTTCATAAATGTTTCATGTGGAACTGAAAAGAACATGTACTCTGACATTTTTTGCTAATTATTATACATGTATCCATTAGGTCAAAATTGCTGATTTCATAGTAATATCATCATATCCATAAAGATTTGGGATACAGATGGTTATCTGCTTGTTCTATCACATACTGAGAAAGAAAAATGTGCTTAAAGCTCCACAAAATGGAAAGAGCCTATTAAGTGTCCAGCAAGACATATTGGTACAAAATTTCAAAACACAGGGAAAGAAAGGAGCTCCTAAAAACTCCCAGACAGAATTTTAAAAATTTATACAAAGAATGAATGATCAGCATGGCATTGGATTTCTCAATAAAATGGGAAAGTAAAGCCATGACAATTCTGAAGGAAAAACATTCCCAATCTTGATTTTTATGTCTGGACAATCTATGAAAATAATTGCAACACATTTTCAAACACACAAGTTCTCAAACAACTGATAACCATAATAGTGTGTTCACAGAAATAAAGTGGTACTTCCGAGAAGACATCCCCACCAAAGTAAGGAAATAAATGAAGAGAAAGACATGTGATCCAGAAAGGGGGCTCTATCTGAAGCAAAAAGCAATAGAAATGAGTGATAATGGTGAAGGGAGATCCCAGATGACTGCAGCACAACACAAGTACAGACTAACCACCTTTCAGATTGGAACAACTCAAAGGCTTTAGGAGAAACATCTTCAAGATGACAACTTTGGTAGAATATCAAATGTGCTGGAATATAATGGAGATTTATACAATTGAGCAAGAGGCTATGCATATATTAGCAATAAATGCATAAGGAAACCAAGCCATTAAAAAATACATTTGTTAATTTCAGAGAAAAAAAAGGTTTTTTAGAAAAGTAAAAGTAATCACAGTTTATAATAGCTCAGTGGATAATGGCATTCAGACAGTCACATTACTATGACACTGAATAACGATCTAAGCAAAATTACAATATAATTATATCTAGAGAGTAGAAACAGGATCAAAGGAGAAAGAGAGACTGTACAGATGGGGGAGAAGATTGGGTATTGTTGCATAGAGAATATAAGAGAACCCAATCTTCATGTTCCATAGTAAGAAGTCAATATAAAAGAACTCAAGGAGCAGCATTTAGGGATACTACTGTAAATACAAAAACAAAAGCCTAGAAGAGTTGAAAGTTCTTGCCACTGAGAAGTAGGAGTTGAAGAACCACTATTTGACAAAATAAGCGTTACCTGCTTAAATTATATGTAAATAAAACTGACAAACAGAAAAACTAGATTTCCAAAACCTATTGCAAAACTATGTACACTGAAATAAAGCAGTGAGCAATCAAGTCTTAGAATGTTTACAAAGTAATCTAAAATCAGTTTATCTAAAGAACTCATTTTAGAACAAAAACTACTGTACAGTTGCTCTAAATAAGGAAAGTACCGTCCTCTTTTAGTTTAACGCCTACTTTTGCAGACATTTTTCCAACATTGTTTGAAATCTCAAGAATTCAGTTATTTCAGCTACTCACCTAGATGCTGATTTCTGAGTAATATAGCAAATCTTGGTCAGCAAAAGTTCCAGCAGATATCCTCGGTGAGAGTCTCCCAACATATGTAACTCATCCACAACCACCATTCCTAAAAAGATTTTCCAGATACCAAGTTTTACAAAATTTCACAATTCCAAGAAGACTTTTAAGAGATTCAACATCTTATACCCTACAGTAAGCATTTACCATTATTTATTATAAGTGATGCAGATTTCAAACCATAAAACAAACAACAACAAAAAAAGATTCCACAAAATGGGCAATTCTTTTCTGGATGTATTCTAAAGCTAAAAACCAATGATTAGCTGACTTAGGTCTGTCCAAACCCAAGGAAAACTGCCTCTTGTTACTCACTTCCAAATTGGTAACCTTACAGGAATATATGTGCAATGATTTATCAAAGATTTCAGTTATATAGTGTGTCAACTTTTTTTAGGAGGAAACAACCATATTCACATTAGAAAGTTATGCCAAAAAAAACAGAATCAGGTCAAAAAGAAACAGATGATTTTAAGGAACTTTTTAAAATATGATAGACTACTGCAAAAGATAAATATGATCATAATGTCCTTCTCCCTACTTAGAGAATTGAACCAATCTATATACTTGAAATAATACTGAAAATTTAGTGTCAACCCATGCCTTCTTTGGTAAACATTTTTGTGACTTCAGTGTTTCACATGCACTGGTATCTCCCGCAATGGATCCCACCAAAATTAGGACCATTCAGACAACTTCCTAATGACATGGGATACTCTTTTTCCTTAGCAGTAAGGTACTCCAAAGTCCTGCTATTTGTTGAATTATTCCAGAATTTATTCATCATCCCAAAATGCTTATTTTACCTAGTATGCCAAGCATTGCACTAGACACATTGGAAATAACATTTAATAAGATTATTACAATCCTTAAGATATTTGACATCCAGTGGAGTCACAAGTAATAAAACAGTTAATACAAATTGTGACTCTCCTCGGACTATACCCAAAGGACTTAAAAATAGCATACTACAGGCACACAGCCACATCAATGTTTATAGCAGCACAATTCACAATAGCTAAATTGTGGAGCACACCTAGATGCCCTTCAATGGATGAACAGATTAAAAAAAAAAAAAATGTGGCATATATACACAATAGAATTTTACTCAGCAATAAAAGAGAATAAAGTCATAGCATTTGCAAGTAAATGGATGGCATTTGAGAAGATAAATGCTAAGTGAAGTTAGCCAATCCCAAAAAAACAAATGCTGAATGTTTTCTCTGATATAAGGAGGCTGACTCATAGTGGGGTAGGGAGGGGGAGCATGGGAGGAATGGATAAATTCTAGATAGGGCAGAGGAGTGGGAGGGAAAGGGAGGGGGCAGGGGATTAGCAAGGATGGTGGAATGTGATGGACATCATTATCCAAAGTACATGTATGAAGACATGAATTGGTGTGAACATACTTATGTACAAACAAAGGTATGAAAAATAGTTCTATATGTGTAATAAGAATTGTGATGCATTCCGTTGTCATGAATTTAAAAAATAAAACCAATTTAAAAAAAAGAAAATTCAACAGGGCAGAGCAAGTAGAAATAGGAAAAGGCCACACAAAAGTTTTGCAGAAGTCAAACTCTGTTTCTTTGTATTCAATGTGTATGCCATCTATTTTTTTATAGTGTTTGCTTTCTAGTAAAACATTTAATTATTGTGGTGAAAGTGGAATTTGTTTTGCTGTTTCAAAATAAATAAATTTTTTTTTTAAAAAAAAAGACAAATTGATTGTGATTTCTTTCTCAAAGGCTTTATAGAATAGAGTCCGTGTCTCATATTCTTTGATCCTGCCTCAACATTACCATGGTATTTTTGTATATTTTATTTATTAAATTGTGAAGGATTGCACTATTGTTATACATAAATACTTTTATGAGTGCATTATTATTATATATAATAGAGGGTTCATTCTGACATACTCAAAAATGCATATAACATGATTTGCTCCATTTCAATCCCCAGTACCTCCCCTTACTCTTCACTCCCCCACTACAATCCTCTTTCCTACTGTTCTTCCTTCTATTTTTTGTTAATTGGTACAATATAGTTGCACATAAAAGTAGAATTCATTGTGATATATTCATGCATATACAGCATAATTTGGTCAATGTCATTTCACAGTTCCTTCCCTTTCCCATCCTTCCTCCTCCCCCTTGAAACCCTTCCTTTACTGTCCTCCCTTTTATTTTCATGAGATCCCCTTTTTTAATTCACTATTTCTCTATAGCTTCTGCACATAAGAGAAAACATCTGACCATGATGTTTTCAAGTTCACCAGGTTCTCAATGAGTAGCTGAAATGCTTGCTGATTTTGCTACCACTAAAACCATTTTATTCTAGTGGCCACATCTTAAATGGCCTTTTAGTAGTTAAAAATAAATCTAAAAAATAAGGTAGAAAATTATCCCAGGGTCCCAAATTCAAATACAGTTTCTGTGGCTCCCTATTATTTCCCTTTTGAATGGTAGTCTCTGAGTCTAGACCTAATCAAGACATTATAGCATCAAAATATAATAATGGATACATAATACACGAATTGTGGAGAGGGCAGATCCAGCCTCAAATGCTTCTTTCCATTCCTGGTAAAGTTTAGACAAAGAAGAAGAAATGAGAAAAGACTGAGGCTCAAAGATACCCTCTCTGTTTTTGAAAGTACAAAAATGCAAGGTAGTGAGATCAATAATAGCAGGACACAAAACTTGTACTTTTTAATGCAGATTTCCTAATATTACAGATGCCAATTCTTGCCTCCAGAAGTAGATGACAGATAATGGAATAACAACATGGGACATATAGAAATCACAGTAGCTCCCCTTTATTTCATCAAAAATAGCAACAGAAAGTATGTTTAATTTTCTAATTTTTTTGCCTGGAATGGTAGTACATACCTGTAATTCCAGCAACTCAAGAGGCTGAGGTGGGAGGTTTACAAGTTCAAGGCCAGCCTGGGCAACTTAATGAGACCTTGTCTCAAAAAGTAAAAGGGTGGGGATATAGCTCAGTGGTAGAGCACTCCTGAGTTCAATTCCCAGTACTGCCCAAAAAAACATTTTTATATTTTCTTACCCAGTAGATCCATCTTATTCTCCTCTATGAGGCGATTGATAAGACCATTGGCTCTCTCAATTGTGCAGACAGCAATATCCAAGGAAGAGAAATGCCCTGTTGGAGAGGTACTGCCCATGTACCCATCTACTTTTATTCCTACTTCCTGAAACAGGCTCTGAATTGAGTAAAAAGAAACAATAAGGGTGGTAAAAGGTCAAAATATATCAGTTACAAACAGATTCCATTCCAGAAAATAGACATAAGTATTTAAAGATATTTATCAGATTACTCTCAGTTGCTCCTGGCCAGGACTTCCTGTTTTTATTTTGTTTTGTTTTACAATCATATACTAGAAATATTAAGTTTAGAAATGACAAAGCTTAGTGCAGGAATTCCTATTAAGACAGAGTCAAATAAAATTAAGTACATCATTTTATGATAGTATTTAATAACCTACAAAGTTCTAAGAGGTATTTATAAAAATTGGAGAAAATTTACCTTAAACACTAACATTTTTAATTTAATAAACTAGCTAATTTTAACACTAATTTAACATTTTAAGGAATTCGTTATTTCTCTCTAGCTTCTGCACATGAGAGAAAACATCTGACCATGATGTTTTCAAGTTCACTAGGTTCTCAATGAGTAGCTGAAATTCTTGCTGATTTTGCTACTACTATAACCATTTTATTCTAGTAGCCACATCTTAAATGGCCTTTTAGTAGTTAAAAATAAATTTTAAAAATAAGGTAGAAAATTATCCCAGGGTCCCAAACTCAAATACAGTTTCTGTGGCTCCCTATTATTTCCCTGTTGAATGGTAGTCTCTGGGTCTAGGCCTAATCAAGATATCATAGCATCAAAATATAATAATGGATACGTATTTACACAAATTGTAGAGGAGGCAGATCCAGCCTCAAATGCTTCTTTCTATTCCTGGTAAAGTCTTTTTATTCTACTAAATATAGTCTTATTATTCTACTAAAGACCAACAATGGAAGAAAAGTCTTTAAAAGTTTAATTCTGTGGGACTTTAATATTAATTTTTTTTTAGTTTAACTTTTTTTTTGAGAAAAAGAGAGAGAATTTTTTAATACTTATTTTTTTAGTTTTCGTGGACACAACATCTTTATTTTTATTTTTATGTGGTGCTGAGGATCCAACCCAGCACCCCGCGCATTGCGCCACATCCCCAGCCCCAAGTTTAACTTTTAACTAACATACCTTCTCAATAAAAAGGATCCTTCATCATTTAGTTATTTTGGGTCTAAGTTGAGAGGTTGTTACCATGTAGGACCAGCTTTGTTGGCTATTTGGCCTCTGAAATAACTGTTAAAAAGATTTATAGAACCATAGAACTTTAAAGCTGTTCGTTCAGTAAATTTCCTCTGAGCATTTATTGAGTTAACCAATAGTGCAAAGGGTTAACATCCTCATTTTAAAAACAAAAACACTGAGACCCAGCAGAGTGTGTGTCTGGACTGAAGACACAGTAGTAAAACTGGGACTAAAACTCAGATTTTTTGGCCTAACAGTACAAAGATCTTTTCATTCCAATAATACTTTTTTTTTTTCAATGCAAACCACAACAGTAAGTTTAATCTATTTTATGAAACACTGTATTTGTGAAAATGCCTTAAAAACTGTTAGTATCATATCAAATATAAACTACTATTCATGTTTTAAGAACAGAGGAACAGGTCACAGACCTGAAGCTTCACCTGAGCTCCAATGATCTTGTTATTCAGCCCCTAAATGTTCCTAGTGACCCTCAAACAGGATAAGATATGCTTCCTTAAACACACTCCTTTCTACACTTCAGTCTAGTCCTACCATTTAGTTTTAACCCTGATTCTTAATTTGCATGGTTATAGGCCAATTGAAGTATTCTGTTTCCTTCCTAAGAAAAGTTTACAAATTTTTACATAATGGCTCTTTCTTTCTTATGCAATAATACTTTTTTTAAGGTTTCCCTCCATTAACTTTCAATGCTTTAATGGTCAACATTTAAATCTAGATGAGTGCAACAAGAGATTTTTCATTTGCTTATATAATTCAATTTCAAATCAATAAGCCAAGGTTGCCAATAATGGGCCTTCACTATTTCAAACTTAGTACAAGAACATTACCTGGAGATAGTACTTCTTCTCTTTAGCCACAGAAACAAAGGGAAGAATAAACAAAGCTTTCTTTCGCATTTCCAAAACCCGCTTCAAAATAAGCAATTCTGCAACAAGAGTCTTCCCCGCACTTGTAGGAGCTAAAACATGATTATTCCACAAAGTTATAACAAAAAACAAGTAACATCTGGTACATCACTTGAATGTTTTAAGCCATATCTAATACTACAGAGCCTAAGATGACCGTATCAGGAAAGTCTCAACTAGCACTTGAAATCCTTATACCCTGAAAATCCCTAACTTTAAGCCAACTTTCTAAATAGTCTCACACTAAAACCAGAGAGTAAAAAAGCTTCATATCAGCAATGAATGATGAACATTAGCAAGTACCTAGTTATACCTAAAGATTCTTCTCTTTAAATACTGAATGGCTAAAAGACCTGCTTGAGGAAGAAGATGAATACTTGTAACCTCTGATAGGAGCCAGAAGTTGAGGGAGAGGAGCTGCAAGGAAGCTTAAGGAAAGGAAACAGAACTTATGAGAAGGAAAGAGGAAAGGAATGGCAAGCATGAGAAACAGCATGTGCAAAGGCCTGGAAGAAAGCCTGGCATGTTCAAGAGACAAGGAGCGATTTAGTAAGCCTGGAATATGAAGTGATCCAGGGGAGCAAAAAAATAAAGAGACATAACAGAGACATGACAGAGAGTTTTATAATTCCAGAGTTTAAAGAGGTTAGACTATCCTAAAAGTAATGCAGAATGACAGATGAGTAAGGGAGTGACAAGATCATATTTGTATTTTATAAAGCTCTCTTTGGGTTGAAAGAGTGGGGCAAGAACAGAGGAAAAGGTCAAGCTCATTAGAAGATTATTCCATTATCTAAAAAAAAGACAAGGAGCTGAACCAGGCAATGGAGTTAAGAACAGAAAGAAGTAGTCAAAAGTAGTCAGAATCAAGAGATATTTAAGGTAAAAGACGCAGGGCTTTACACATTAATGAATGATACCCAAGTTTTGGTTAAAGCAACTGAAGTGGCTAGGTTATTCTTCCACTAGTCAGCATTTAGAAGTACTTCCTATGTGCCAAAAACTATTTTATACTCTTACACATGTGAAATAACTTAACGCTTCCTAAATACTACCAAGTATCTTCCCTCACCCCACCTCTAAGCAGTTTGCAAGATTATACAGCCAGTGAGTGATAACAGTTTTTAAAGCCACCCCAGTCCAACTCCTCAGCCTGAACTTATATCTTCTAATAAATTAATGATATTATTCTGTTTTGTAGCCATAATGAAAAGTCTGGGAGATTCACAATTTCAGAGAAAACTGACACAAGGAATTGTGTCTTACCAAATGATTAATTTCTAAAATCAGAGTGGTAATAAGCACAGGTTAAAAATTGCAAAAGTCAAAGTTGCCCTTGAAAACCCATGTATATCTTCTACAAAACATATTACATGTACTTTTGTACATATAACTCTATACAAAAAAGTCAATACACAAACATATAATGTATAATGCTCACACTCTGAAAAGCAACTGAGATCAAAGGAGGGAAGCAGATTTACATCTCCCATCTTAAAAATAGTAGAGAAATTAATGTGCATAAATCTGAATACCTGAATAAACTAAATTCTTTCCTTCCAAGACTTGTCCAAGCAAAAGGCACTCTGCCTGCCATTCAAACATTTTTTTTACACCAAAACTGTGATATTTCTCCAGAACTGCTTTAGGAAGTCCCCAATTTGCCAATAGCAGCTTGTCTACTTGGTCATCCAGATCTGTTTGCTTGCATACCCCTTTCAGGAAAAAAATAAACAATTAATATTTTAATTTAGTTCTAACATATAACCTTAGCAATTAGTCCTCCACTGTGTGTTGGAATTCTTATGTGTTGGAATGAAAACACATCCTGAATTCAAGAAGTTTATGAGAAATTGACCATGTTCAGAAAGGTAAGAGAAAACTGTTATTTGTATTTACTGGCTATAATATTTTTTTTTCTTAAAAGCTCTGAACAAAAAAATTGTGTTAGGCACAATGGATAAGGCGTTTGGAATAGTGGTGCTCCTCACCGGAGATATGTAATCATTACAAAGCTAAGTTGAAGAAGTTTCTATTAAGTTTTAGTGTTATAACCACTGCCCAAAAACAATGAAGAATTGGGTTAATGTTCAACTGGCACCCAACCCAATCTGAGAAAACTCTACAAATCCCTTCCAGCCTTCCCCTGGGCTCCAAACTGCCAGCGCCATACCCACGACCGACAAGATGGTATAAGGATCTGCAAGGAGAAATTAGCACTCTAGGAGCAAACCCTCCCTCAGGTGAAGGGGTTTAAACGGCCAACCAGGAGGCTGTTTCTGCAAAGATCTAAAAACCCTGAAGTCACTTGAACTTGAGTACCGCGCGGTCAGTGAAAGCATGCTTATGTCTGAACAGAAAGTGACCACAGCACCAGGCCCGAGTCACAAACGGAGGAGTGCGGAATTCCAGTGATTGTGCCAACAAGCAAGCTCCACGCAGCGAGGACATCGTCCGGCAAGTGATCTGGCGAAACTAGCCACGTGTCCCGTGGCCCCCAGGGTGCACAAGAGTACCTGCACCTGCGGCCTTCAGGCTGCGTCCCAAGCCCGGGGGTGGACTCAGCACCGGCCCAGACAGGAGCTGGGGGCTGAAACCGCTGTCGCCGCCGCTTCCCGAGAATGAATCTGAATCTGATCGCCGCCGTTTTCCACTCCGATGAAGGAGATTCATTGCAGAGTCTCCTCGGTTGCTCAGGACAAGGCATCCTCCCAGCGCCCTACCGTAGGGGAGAACTCCGGCCTGATGACAGATATAACTATCATCTTCCCGCCACCGTCTTCAAACTCAGACCTCCCAACCCATCCCGGAACCATAGAGTTTTCGGTGGAGAGAGTAATCCGAAAACCATAGAGTCAAGGGGGAAGGAGCGGCTTGCGTTGTAATCAGAGACTTCCGGCTTCCAGCCTCCTTCGTAATCAATGTGACAGAATCAGGGTGGAAGTAAAAGTAAAGGAGGATAACACCAGAATCTACATGTATAATGTAGTCAGACTGGCCTAAAAATATCGTTCTCTTTTCCATTTTTAGTTTGAATAAAAAGGGCTATGCTAACTTCATAAAATGAGTTGCCCGAAACAGGTTAGGGAAGTAGCTCTTAACATATTGGTCCTCTTTTGAACATTACACAAAGCATTATTCAAGAAAACCTAGGATTTCTAATAGAACATAATTTGCGCTTTCTTCCTATGCATGTGAGGAGGACAGGGACTAAGTCTGTACACAATTTCTATTTTAGCCATCATACAGTGAGGAATATGGGATCCGGAATTGGGGATTGCTGGACTACAGACCCCTTTGATAGCCGTGTGAACGCTGCAAGGATGGGGCGGTAAATGTACTTGAGGGACCTTTCTGAGCCAAGAGCCTATTAAGGAATCTGTGCTCTGTTCTATAACAAGGTGGAAGCAAATAGGTTCTGAACGTGAAGTGATGCCTGCTAATTACCTAGTTGCATAGTTCACTTCACCAAGCAAACCTAGTAGATCACAGTCCTGCTCTAAAAAGCCTGGGCTCTTCCAGAGTACTAAAAAACCTCAAAAGGGCTAGTCCAATTAAGAAGAAGAAAAAAGACTCTAATATGTTTGAGAAATAGCACACCAGACCTTCAGTTATCATAGGAAAACCTACCTTGTTTTTTAAAAAATTGCAATATACAAAAGTTCCGCAAGGTGGAAACATTACTCCATGAAAGAACCGCTTTAGTCCTGCCTTCATTTCACCCAACTATTTATTAATGAGCATCATCTACTATTGAAGTAGGGACAGCCAAGGCAAGGCACTGAACATAGCAGGAAACGGTTTTATTTGGCTGCAGCCAGGTTCAGAGGGCACAGCTTTTGCTGTGATCAGTCAATCCCCTGAACCCTGAGTTCAGGTAGTTTTAGAATTTTATACCCAGCATGTAAGGGGAGGGGCTCAGAAGTTCACAGTCTGCAGAAGTTCACATAAAAACAGTTTTTTTCTTTCACTCTTCTGGGCAAGTTAACCACTCAAGGACAACACCTGAGAAGGGGAAGAGCTTCTTCTCCCCTTTCTTTCCTCCCCCTGCCATTTGTTACCATGGAGCCCAATTGGTTACTTCTCTTAACTTAGAAATGTAGACATCTCTGTGAAGCCCCAGCTCAAGGCAAGAGGCCTTGTTTGCTCATTTCTACAAACTACTATACTGGATACCTGTTTGTGAAAAACTAATAAGGGGGTGTCCAGCACCTGTAGTGCTGGTATCTTCCCGGCCAGTGGCCAAGTAAAACAGGGCAACACAAAAATAGGAAGTTTATCTACATTGAACTCTTGCAGAGACTCTTTTGCTGACAGTCCTAAAATCAGCCATGGTGAAGATTTCTGGAGAAGCCCAGTTAAGCCTTTTCTGTGGAGAAAGGGGGTGCCACTTCACTGTATGCTAGGCACTGGGTATGTGGCAGTGAACTGGTGTGAAATGCTTTCAGCTCTCAGAATGAAAGAGTAAAGAAGGAGACAGACAATGAACAAATAAATTAATAATTTTAGATTGTGACGTGTTCAGGGAGAAATAAAGTGCTATTGAAGAAATAAAAATTTCTTTGATAATGAGTGCTGTTTGAAATGAATGCTATAGAAGAAAAAAAATTCTTCGATAAAAATATCAAAGGAATCCTAACTTACATTATAGTTGTGATAGAGATTAGCAGTGCAGCTCAGGAGCCAGTCAGTCTAGGGTTTAAAGACTTAACTGTGTGATTTGGGACAACTTTCTTAGCCCCTTTATGCCTGCTTTCTGGTCTATATGATGAGAGTAATTATAATAACAACCTGTTTGGTTCTTGTGAGGACTGAATGTGTCACTGTATGTAAAGTGCTTAGAACAGGGATGGCATATAGTAAGTCCTATTCAGAGAAAATGATACTTAAGTGTTCTACTATAGTTTTCAATATATATAGCTGGGAAAATGGGAAAAGTAGAGGGTTACCTTTAATTTTCATCCTTTCCTTTTCCTTTGTCTGTGTGGACTTTCACCTCTTAGAAAGTTTGCATGAATAATCGAGTGATTTTTTCCATTGAAATTTCAGAGGTTATATGGAAAAATAAAAATTCACATAAACTATATTTATGAATTGACTAAAACAATTATTTATCAACTTTGAATAAATGGCTTATATGAGTGGCACTGATTCACAAAGGGCAAAAAAAGAAAGCTAGAAAATAAATGCAGTGAGAGTGGTGCTGGTTAGTCTTATGTGCTCAGGATAAAGGAGATGCTCGTTAAGAGGATTTTGTGTTTAAAGTCCAGTGTTTCTCAACTGAAAGAGGTCCAGTGGCTAAATATTAGGATCCCCTAAAGAGCTTTTAAAATATTCTACTCCTAACGATTCTGGCTTAATTAGTCTGGGTTAAAGCCCAGGTGCTAGTATGTCTTAAAAACTCCCCAGGTTTTCTAACATGCTTCTGGAATTGAGAACCACTGGTATAGCCCAGGGATAAGGCTGACTTGAATTCAGGTGACCTCAGTGAAAAAGTTTTCATCAATGGCTTAAATCTACAGGGGACCCTGAAGAAAGACCCAATTCTCCACAATGACGCAAAGAAGTAGAAATAGTTTACAGATGCACCTTGACTTATGACTGGGAGGGGGTGTTCTGATAAACCCACTTTAAGTTGAAAATAAGTCAAAAACACATCTAATGCACCTAATCTACCCACCATCATAGCTCAGCAACACAGCACACTATAGGACATTAATTGCTTCTGCCTGGTGACTGCATCACTGACTGGAAGCCAAAGCTCACTAAAGCTGTCCAGCATCACATTGCAAAAGAGTATCTTACCAAATATTGCAGGCCCCAGATAAGATCAAAATTCAAAAGTTGAAATATGGCCTTTATTGATGCATGTTACTTTCATGCTATTACAAAACAAAACAAAAAAAAAAGGCAAATTGGGCCATATGTAACTGTTTTTTGAGAATTTTCTCTGTATTCATGGAGAGCCATAACATGAAGAGTGTTAGATTTTTGTTCCAATTATCAATGTAGAAAACCTTTAGAAAAAGATGAGTAGGGAAGTCTACTGTATTTACTCATATTTTGTCTTTCTATGGTCTGTCTTCTTGCTTAATGGTCCAAGATTTTCTTTTAATGATTCCTTTCTGTTTAGTGAATTCCATTTAGCCTTTGGTTTTTTAGTTGTTGTTTGTTTGTTGTTGTTGTTTTAGGTTAGATCTCCTATATTATGACCATGAGCCAAAGAAACTTCTATTTATTTAAATATTTAAATGATCGGGTCTATAGGGGTTTTTTCCTGCTTTTCTCTTCTTTCTTCCTTCCTTCCTTTCTTTCTTTCCGTATTTATTTTGTCACTGGAGATAAAACCCAGGGGTGCTCTACCACTGAACTACATCCTCAGCCCTTTTATTTTTGTTCTGAGACAGGGTCTCACCAAGTTTCCCAGTGTGACCTCTAACTTGCGATCCTCCAGCCTTAGTCCCCTGAGTAGATGGGATTACAGACATGCACCACCATGGCTGGCTGAGGTATTTTGTTATAATAAGGTACTGACACCCTCTTTCTATATTCTTGGGAGAATTCAAGGAACCAATCTTGAAAGAGTGATATGAAAAGTCATTTTATTCACCTTTTAATGCTTGACATGTCAATCGCAAACTCTGGAGGAATGGAGTGTATATTGATGGTTGTGGATGAGCCAGAGCAGGAGCAGCCAAGAAAGTGCAGGAAGCCCAGTGACAAGCTGTTAGGTCTGTAGTCATCCAGGACAGAGAAGCTGGCTTGAATCAGGATGTTTGCTTTTAGCTTAGTTTATGGTACTTGATAAGCTTTGGTTTTGAGGTTCTGTGTTAATACATCAATATTTCTGATCATGCTTTTATAACTTTTGTATTTTTGTGAAAGATAAAAAGGAAGAGATTAATAAGAGTTCAATGAAGCTATTTTGAAAAAAAAATCTTCTAGAGAAAAACTGAGAAAGATTAAGGGATTTGACAAAATTGAGATATCAAAAGAAAAATTCAAAAAGAAACAGAAATTCCAAGAAAAAGAGGGAGCAAGTGTGTGACAGAAAAGAAATCGTATAAGCACAATGAGTAAAAGAGGCCATTAAAAAGAGATAAGACTAACCTAAGTCAACAGAGATAGATGTATATTTTGATAAAAATGTTAAGAATCAGAGATTTGAGAGACTGAGACATTATCTAAGATGGGGAGGGTGGGTGCAGAGAGAAAGATTGAGGGGTTTGGCATGAGTGAGAGAGAGAGATTGAGGGGTTTGGCATGGAGCTTGGTGGTAGAGTGCTTGCCTCACATGGGAGATGCCATAGGTTCCACCCTAGCACCAAAAATAAAGAAAAGAGAGACATTGAGAATATAGTGGGTCACTCACTATGAGAGTGATAAATTTAAAATATGAGTTTTGAAAGAGCTTCAGAGAGAGGAAGGGAGATAAAGGACAAATAGAGAAGAGAAGGAAAGAGGATGGAGAAGACAGGTAAAGAGGAATATAACAGGTTGACAGATGAAACAGAAGTTAATGGGCACAGAAAACAAGAGACACTAAAAAAAAGAGGGAGAAACTGAGAGGAAATGGAGATTTTAAGAGAGATGTTGAAATATGGTGTGAGATTTCTCTGTACTGTGTTTACTCTGGAATGCCTGACAACCATCATCCCTTTTCCTGGATTGAGTCTTTAATGCCTACATCTTTTCTTTAATATTATCCATAGCTTCACATTCTGCTTTTCTTTGAGTTCATTTCTCACTCTTGGCACATGGTGAATCTCCTCCTCCTTCTTCTTCTTCTTTTTTTGTGGGATGCAGAGCATGATTCTGGTCTTTGTTTCTAGATCTTGTAGTTTAATGTAAGACTTGTATCCTCTGGGCTAGCTGACAGGAGCAGAAAGGGCCTGGGTCAGAGTCCCCTCTCTAGTCCAAACAGACCTTGGCCTGGTCTGTTGTCATTATCATAGCTGATGTCAAAACTGAAGTCATTATAGCTTGAAGTCAGAGTCAAGTCCATTATAGTCATAACTGACTGCCCCCTTCAGCCCTAGAATAGTATTTATTACTTCATAAATAAGTGCATCAACATTCAATAAGAATGAATGAATCTATGATTGAGTAAGATTTCAGTCAGTTTGAATGTTCAACATCTCTAGCAATAGAGAAATGCAAATTAAAACTACACCGAGAATCTGTCTCACCCTAGACAGAATGGCAATTATCAAGAATACAAGTTACAATAAATATTGGCGAGGATGTAGGGAAAAGGTACACTCATACATTGCTAATGAGACTGCAAACTGGCACTCTGGAAAGCAGTATGGATATTGCTCAGAAAACTTGGAATGGAACCACCATTTGTCCCAGTTAATTCACTCCTCCATATATACCCCAAAGACTTAAAATCAGCATACTACAGGGACACAGCCACATCAATGTTTATAGCAGTTCAGTTCACAATAGCTAAGCTATGGAACCAACCTAGGTGCCCTTCAATAGATGATAAAGAAACAGATGGAAAAGAAAATGTAGTACATATACACAATGGAATGTTACTCAGCCATAAAAAAAAAAAAAAAGAATGACTATGAATCTTGCCAGTAAATGGATGGATTTGGAGACTATCATGCTAAGTGAAATAAGCCAATCCCAGAAAACCAAAGGCCAGATGTTCTCTCTGATATGCAGATGCTAACATGCAAAAAGGAGTTAGGGTGGGGGGTAGAAGTTCAGTGGATTAGACAAAGGGAAATGAAGAGAAGGGATAGAGGATGGGGATAAGAAAGACAGTATAATGAATCAGATATAACTTTCCTATGTTCATATATGAATACATAGCCAGTGAAACTCCATATCATGTACTCCACATCCCTTAAGAATAGGATCCTAATGAGAATAAGTTATACTCCATTCTGTATATGTCAAAATACACTATACTGTCATGTAATCCTAAAAACAAATTTAAAAACTAAAAAAAAAAAAATTAGTCAATTTGAGGAACACCTTGGCAAGGACGGGTAGGCAAAGAATTACAGAGAGAAAATAATTAAAGACTAAAAAATAAAAGCATCAGCCAAAATGATAAAATGTACATACCAGACTCTCTGCACTATAGCTAAACAAGTTGAAACTCAGAAAGTTACAGAGATGATAGCAGTTGAGAAATATGAAGAATAGAATAAGAATGATATAAATTTAATGTAAATCCCAGAAGAAGTCATTAGAATGAAAAAAAATCACAACATTCAAGAAAAACGTGGCTTAGAAATGTCCATAATTGAATTGGCACTTCAGCTGTGCTCAGGGGTCCTAGTACACAGCAATCAAGGCTATTATGTCCTATAACAGAGGGGTTGTCATCGCTCTGAATGGGAAGAACTGTGTGTCCATGCTGCAGACAGGCACTTCAGAATCCAGGTGCAGATGGTGACCACGGACTTCCAGTGGATCTCTTCTATGGGTGACCAGCTGTACATTGGCATGGTGAAGCTCACCACAGACATCTAGACAGTTGCCCAGCACCTCAAGTTCTGGCTGAACCTGTATGAGTTGAAGAAAGGTCAGCAGATTAAGCCTTATACCCTCATGAGCATGATTGCCACCCTCTTCTATGAGAAACAGTTTGGGCCCTACTACACATTGCCTGTTTTCGCTGGGTTGTACCTGAAGACCTTTAAGCCCTTCATTTGCTCTCTAGACCTCATTGGCTGCCTGATGGTAAACGATCCATGGTGACCTACGACTTTGTAGTTAGTGGCACCTGTGCTGAACAAATGTACGGGATGTGCGAGTCCCTCTGGGAGCCCAACAAGGCTCCAAAACACCTGTTTTTGTTTGTTTGTTCTGGTTTTTTTGCTTTTTTGAAAAATACTTTTAGTTGCCAATGGACCTTTATTTTATTTGTTTATATGTGGTGCTGAGAATCAAACCAAGTGCCTCACACATGCTAGGCAAGCGCTTTACAACTGAGCTACAGCCCCAACCTCCAGAACACCTGTCTGAAACCACCTCCCAAGCCATGCTGAACCCTGTGGACCCCAGAGGCAGTGTCAGGCATGGGAGTCATCGTCCACATCATTGAGAAGGACAAGATCACCACCAGGACACTGAAGGTCTGAAGGACTCACCCTGTTCACAGAATCTGTTTTTGCTTTTTCTTTCCTTTTTTTTTTTTTTTTTTTTAATAAAATAGCCTTTCTTTCATTAAAAAAGGAGGGAGAAGGGGAGGGGGAGGGGAGGGGGAGGGGAGGGGGGAGGGGAAGGGGGAGGGGAGGGGAAATGTCCATACTTGAAGAAATTCAAGAGCATTTAGAATGAAGACTTAAAACGAAACACAGAGAAGATAAATAAAGACAATCATTACCTGGACATTTTTGGAAGACTGGAAAGCATAAAAATTTTGAAAACAACTGAAATGTAAAGAAAGATTGCCTACAAAGGAATAAAAGTTCAACTGTTAGCAGACTTCTAACATAAGTGAATTCTATACTCACCTAACCCATTAGCAAGAATGACAATGTAATAAACATAATTTTAGGCAAAGAAAGTTTGAGAATATTTATAATAAAGAGACCAACTCTAGGGGCTGGGGTAGAATGCTTGCCTAGCACATGTGTGAGGCACTGGGTTCAATCCTCAGCAACACATAAAAATAAATAAAGATATTGTGTGTCCATTGACAAATTAAAAATTATTTTTTTTTAAAAAAGACCAACTCTAAAAGAACTACTTAAGAATCTATGTCATTAATAATAAAACAGTGCCCAAAAGATAAAGGGGGGTGAAAGAAGAGATGATGGCACAGAACTTGATAAAAATATGAGTAAATCTAAATAAATATTTATGACAATAATAATAACTACTTTTAGGAACATAAAAGCAATTTTGATCTAAAATAATTTGCAAAAATTGCTTGAACGACTGAATTTTAACAAAAATTCATTGTCAAAAATCTAAAGAACATTTTATGGTTTGGTAGAATTATAAAGAAACTGAGTTTTTAATTTTAAAAACCAAAGCTGGGTATGGTAGCACCTACCTAGGGACTTGTGAGCCTGAAGCAAGAGGGTTACAAGTTTGAGGCCAGCCTAGGCAATTTAACAAGACCCTGTCACAAAAATTAAAAAATGTTAAAAGGCTGAAGATGTAGCTCAGTGATAAAATGCCCCTGGGTTCAACCCCCAGTACCATGATAAATAAATAAAGAAACAAACAAACGACCAACTCAAGTATGTATGCTTAAAAAAAAAGTAACTTTTAACACTTGCATATAACGTATACACTATTGTGCAGGAGAGAGAAAATAAAGTACAACCATTCCAAGAGAAGACTGGAAAAGCTAAAATGAACACATACAGAGAGAAAGATGGTACAAATTAAGGAGGTAGAAATAAATCTAAATATAACACTATTATCCTATCAAACACTGATGGATTAAATCCATATTAAAATTTTCTGATTAGATTGCTGTCTTCCAGAGACACACCTAAGACTTTAAACAACACAGGTGTAAAAGTGAAGACGAGATTGTATTGAAAGAACACAGCCACATCAATGTTTATAGCAGCACAATTCACAATAGCTAAACTGTGGAGCCAACCTAGATGTCCTTCAGTGGATGAATGAATAATAATAATAAAAAAAAACGTGGCATATATACACAGTGGAATTTTACTCAGCAATAAAAGAGAATAAAATCATGGCATTTGCAGGTAAATGGATGGCACTGGAGAAGATAATGCTAAGTGAAGTTAGCCAATCCCCAAAGAACAAATGCAGAATGTTTTCTTTGATATAAGGAGGCTGACTCATAGTGGGTAGGGAGGGGGAGCATGGAAGGATTAGATGAATTCTAGATAGGGAGAGGTAAGGAGGGGTCAGGGGATTAGCAAGGATGGTGGAATGTGATAGACATCATTATCCAAAGTACATGTATGAAGACACGAATTGGGTGTCAACATCCTTTGTATACAGCATCCTTTGTATATATATTTATATATAGACAGAAGCTGCCAACCCTAGCCCTCCTTGCGCACAGGAGAACTCCTATGTGTCTACCATGGCAGTGCCCAGAGTGGAGGTGTCTCATGGCAACCCCTGGCAATGCTGCCATAAGCCCCAGCCCAGGCTGCCCAGAGCTCCTGAAAAGCCCCAATCAGCCTGATAAGAGTGTATCTGACTTCTCTGCTGCCTTGCACTCCTGGCACTTAACCCCAAGCTGCCCCCCAGGTCCGGCACCCCTCAAAGAGGCTGTCTGGACTCAGGGGGCAGTGCTGGAGAGTGAAGCTGGGGGCCTTTGGCCCACATCCATGGAAGGATTGCCCCTGGGCAATCCAACTCTGCTCCATCATCATCATCGGAGCCACTGCAGATCATCATCAACCCAGCCACTGCAGATCATCATCAACCCAGCCTGACAGAAATGGCTCAGAAGCTGGCCCAGTATGAGGTTGGGGTCCTGGACAACCTGCAGCTGCTGTCATCAAGCTCTGTCCCAGGCTTGGACCTGGAACAAGAGGGTGACGAATTTCAGAGCTGAGTTGTTCACCTGAGCAGATCCCCAGACCCAGAAATCAAAGTTCTCATGGTTGGAAGTTCTTATTGCACATGACCCTCTCAGCAGCCTGCAGACAGCTGGGGTGGGGACCTGTCCTGGCAGGGAAGAGTGGGTGGTGGCCCCTGCAGCTCAAGGGGGTGCAGGCACAGGCAGAGCCAGTCAGAAGGGCTGCTAGAAGCCACTGATAGGGCAAGATATCTCAGAGTCCTTCCTTCAGCCCATCACTTGAGGGCAACAAGAAGATTTCATCTAAGGGATGGGCTGGTGCATGTTAGAAAGCTGCCGAACAGGCTGGTGGCAGGAGTGGGGCTGCTGGTGCAGTGGGAGCTGGCTCTCCTGAGAGCTAGGCGAGCAGCCCAGATCTGCAGCAGCCCTTAACCCATCTCTGGATTTCCCCAAAACTCTGAGGAAAAGCAGCCAGTCTGCACAACATAGCAGGTGAGGCCTGGGGCCCTCCCAGCCACTGGTAATTTGGAAAGAATGGCTATCTTGTGGTCCACTCCACTAGCAAGAACAGAGTTCTAAAATCCCAGCGAGTCAGGCAGTGCCCCTGCCTAGAGCTTGTGTCCAAAGTCTTTACTTGAGACCCATGAGCTAGTTTAATGTGACCACCTGCTAGCCAGACTATCCCTAGGCAGATGGGCTCCAATCCCAATCAGACTCCAGAGGCCAAAGACTCAGCCTCAGGCCCAGGCACTGGTGGTGGCCGAGGGCTGCTACCCAAGGTCTGATATGATGAGATACTACTTCATGCCCATTAAGTTGGCAGCTACCAAAGAAACAGAAAATAACAAGTGTTGGGGGAAGATGTGAAGAAATTAGAATTTAAAAAAAAAAACATTTATTTTAATGTGGTGCTGAGGATCAAACCTCACATGTGCTAGGTGAGCACTCTACCACTGAGCCACAATCCCAGCCCACCTGTGGGAATGTTAAATGGTGCAGCTGCTTTAGATAACAATATGGTGGTACCCTACAAATTAAAAATAAAATTACAGGGCTGGGGTTGTAGCTCAGTGGTAGAGCACTTGTTTAGCATATGTGAGGCACTGGGTTCGATTCTCAACACCACATATAAATAAAATAAAGGTATATTGATAACTAAAAATATATATATATAAAATTACCACATGATCCTGCCATTCCACTTCTAAGCATGTACCCAAAAGAAATACAGTCAGGGTCTCAAAGAGTTATTTGTAGATCCTATAGTTTATAGTAGCATAAGGGTCCATTGACAGATGAATGGATGAACAAATAAGATATATACATATAAGGTGATATTATTCACTCTTAGGACAGAAATTTTGGCACAATGTAGAAGAACTATGAGAACATACTAAGTGAAATAAGCCATTCACAAAAAGGACAAGCATTGTTTGCCAAGGGCTTTGAGGAGATGGGAGTGCAGAGTTGTTGTTTAATGGGTAAAAAGTTTCAGTTTTATAAGATGAAGAATTCTGAAAATTGTTTGCACAATCAATGGGAAGGTAGTTAACCCCAATGAACAATAAGCTAACAATTGGGTAAGCTGGCCAGTTTATGTATATTTTATAGCATTTAAAGACTATAAATACATAAGATTATATACTATTCCAAGCTGTGGATGAGGGAAAGATTATTTCACAGTCTTCTGTTGGAGAACATTTAAAATTCCTAGAAGTAAACATTCTGGGTAAAATGGTAGAAAGTATATTAAAACAAAAGATATTAAGTGTCTCTCAAATCTTGAACTACTTTACATCCCTGGTAATAGTAAATGCTGGTTTTCTCTCCCCAACATTCAATAAATGTTGATATGTAACTAAAAGCTTTGACCACTCTTTTGGGAGAAAAAATAACTCATTTTAAAATTAATTTACATATTAAGAATTATTAGTAAAGTTGAGTATGTTTTGGTATTTTGAAAATTATTTTTTCCTTCTTCTAGACATTACTTTTTCATATCCTTAATGACATTTTATGTTGGAATTCTTTTTTTTTTCCACAATTTTTTCTGTACAAATTCCTTAAAACATAAGAAAGTACTTTTGCAGTAGTTTCTCTACTCTGATGCAGCTTATTTATCTAAGAGTTTTTTTCTTTCATTATTTCAATATAAACTTTAAAAATTAGCTATTGAATCCATCTGTAATTGCTTTTGCATGTTGTTAGAGTGTAATTTAATTTCTTGTACATAAATGACTTGTTGTGTTCCTATTTATTGGAAACATCTATTTATGTTTTTCTATTCCTGTTTGTTTATTTTCTATTCTCTACTCTATTCTAATGCTAAATTGGCCTTTTTGGCACCAATATAGCAGTATTCCATATATTACTTATTTACCTATTTAGGATGTTTTGTTAGATGGCATTCTGGCCCATTCAGCTTCACTTTGTAAAGTGAATATATTTATTCACTTTGTAAAGTGAATATATATTTCTGGGCTTTGCTCTAGGAGGACAGATAAATTATTTTTATTTTCTTTATCACAAGGTTATCAGTATCTAAAGCACTGTGATGCCTGATGCTAACCAGTCATGCTGCTTCATGCCTTTTTTTTTTCTTTCCTGTTTGTAGTGCTGGGACCTCGTGCTTGCTAGGCAAGCACTCTACTGCTGAGCCACATCCCCAGCCTATCATGCTGTAGAACTTAGTATATAGTGGTGTTAAACTGATATTTACTAAAAGAAATGAAAACCCCTTTCCAGAAACATTTAGGGGCTGTCGAAAGATATGTGACATACCAAAAAGATGACTGTTACTCACTATGCCTCACATTGTACATGGCAAAAAATTTTGCAGAATGGTAATATGGAAATACAGGCTGCAGGAACATGGTAAGAACTGAATAAGCAGAACCAATCCAGAAAAATTGTACATATGATGAAGACTGAGTATGTATCAGTCAGCCACTGCTGTTTAATACAACCTCAGTGCTTAAAAATTATAAGCAGTTGTTATTGTTCGTGAATTTATAAGCCAGACAGACAGCTCTTGTCTTAGCTGGACTCTTGCATGTTTGAGGGTTGGCTAGCTGTAAACTTTTTAAAAATAACTCAGGGTTTGGAATGTGAGCACTTCTCTATATGCTCTCTCTCAGTCTAATGGACTAATCCAAGCTTGTTGAGAGAGAGCAGAAGAATGTACACACACCACTTGAGATTATCACTTTCTCTGCTCAAGAAGGTGTGATTGGAAATAAAAGTAGAACACAGAGAAGGAAAAAAAATAGGGAAAAATAAGGTCTCGTAAGTGTAAAAACTGAGTCTGTCTATGTGAACACATGTTTACATTTTGTCAAGTTTTCTAATAAGTAGAAATAGTGTTTTCTGAAATCAGAGCATTCTGGATGGTCCAGTAGTTGAAGTATTTTCTATTTCTAAACTCAAATTTATATTCTCACCCCTTTACTCATTTTATACAGTGAAGTCACACTCTACTGTATCTCACTTTATGTATTGATATTGCAGCATGCCATGTGAGGTTTAATTGGATAATAAAGCTCTTTGAAATTCTCCCCAAATAAAATAATCTTTTAAAATAATTTTTAAATTTAAAGAGAGAAAAAATACTCAAATATTCTTAAATAATTTCTTAATTATGGGAATCAGCTTGCTAAATTTCATAAACATTTCTGTTGAGATGTTAATTCGGATTAAGTTGAATTCTAATGGTGGTGGGGGACTGACATTTTTCCAATATTTAGCCATTTGTTTCAAGAACATAACATGCTTTTCTATTTATGCTAAAAGTCATTAATGCCTTTTAGCAGTTTTATGTTTATTTTATATAGTTTTGCACATTTCATTTAGATGTGTTCTTATTCTATATATTGTGCATTGGATCCTTTAGAATGTAATGTTGACATTACATTTTTATTTGTTTTAAATCAGCTATTAATGGTTGCGTCTTATTCTTTTTAATGTTTTGAACTGCTTTATACAACATTTTTTCAGTGTATTTTTCAGAGATGAAACTCTTTGTGACAGTTAATTTGAATTGTCAATTTGATTGGATTAAGAGATGTCTACGATTAAGAAGTTTATGTGTGTCCATGAGGACGGGTCTAAGAATGATTGGCATGTGGGATAGCCAAGTGAAATGGAGACCCTCCCTAAGTGTGGGCAGCACCCTCCAATAAGATGATGGCTTGGATGGAAAAAAAGTTGGGAGAACAAGGAAGCAGCAGCAGATGCAAGCTTGATTCTTCTGGACGGGTGGGTTCTTGATTGCTGCTGTGATTGTCTGAGGATTTAGGACTCTGGCTTCTCACTCTTCCAAAGCAGACTCTGTCAGTGATTCTCCAGAAGCCTTGGGTCTCGGACTAGAATAGCACTGTAGATCCCTCTTGTTCTGGGGCTTCAGTCTCTTGGACTGTGAAGTAACTGATTCTTCCAGCTCTCAGCCTGTAGATGGCCATTGTGAACTATCTAGCTTTTAATTGCATAAGCCAACCTGATAAATCCCCTATTTTTAATTATACTTCCTATTGATTCTGTTCCTCTAGAGACCTTAATACACCCTTTTTATGTTCACATAATAACACTTTTTTATATGACTTGTTTCTCACTCATATATTGTTGCATTTGCTATACCTAGGATACAGGATATTTTTGTCATTTGTTTACTTTGATGGTAATTCTTTTGTTGTTGTTATTTTGGTTTTTGGAGGGTTTTGTGTTTGTACTAGGAATTGAACCCATTGATGTTTAACTACTGAGCTTTGTCCCTGTCCTTTTTTTATTTTTTATTTTGAAACAGTCTCATTGAGTTACTAAGGGTCTCTCTAAATTGCTGAAGCTGATCTTGAACTTGTGTTCCTCCTGCCTCAGCCTCCCCAGTGTCTGAGATTACAGGTGTGGTAAATGCTTTTAATGTTTTTTTTTTAATTAAGTATCATGTATAAGTATTATTTTGATGTAGAATTTGTTGTTGTTGTTGCTAAGGAAATACATTCTATCATACCTTGCTCAAATTTGCATTAGAAATGAGTACTGAATTTCTAACTATTCTGTCATTTTTATATGACCATGAATATTCTCTTCAACTGGTAATACAGTTGACTGTCTTAATAAACTTTTACTTATTGAAATACAGAAAAGAACAATAAATAACTGTAACAAATACCCGTTAACTATACCATCAAAAAATGTCAGTGTATGGAGCTGGGGTTGTGGCTCAGCATGCATGGGGCACTGGGTTTGGTCCCCGGCACCATATATAAAGAAAAACAAATATAATAAAGGTATTGTGTCCATCTACAACTATGAGAAAAATATTTTTTAAAAGTTAGCATATAACATATATAAAACTTTTTCCAGCAGCTCCTTCCAACTTTATGTCCTATGTAAATCATAAAATATATGATTTATTCTAATTTATTAAAGATAAGATAATGAAGATGAAGCTGAAGTATTTGATCTGTCTTATAACTTTGACTCCATCTCCTATCTCTGAGGTAATTACTAAAATAGGTTTGGTATAATTTTTGTAGTCTACTATTTTTATACTATATGTACATATACTATAATTTTGCAAATTTTAAAGAAAAATATATTTCCTGTATCACATTATCTAAGAAAATAGAATTAGTAATGTATTTTTTCTTTTTACTTTAATTCTTTAATAATGTAATTTTCAAATTTTGTTTTATAGAAAGCCATTTACATATTTCAATTGGCACTATTTTCCAACTTATAGTTGATATGCAGAGGAAGTTAACTATTATAAATACGATCATAAGCAGTGAGTTAATTGTCAGAAATTACCACACATCCTATGTTAAACAAAGCCAATAATTTAAACAAAAAGACCTCATTTCAGTAACAAATAATCTAAAATAATAAAATTAGTAAGAAAGCATTTATGTTGTACATACAATATGCCACATGTTATTCTGGCATTTTGTGTATATCAATATCCTACATTAAAATGTATCATGTGATACATTTACACTCCCTGTTAGAAAGTAGTTTAAAGGTAAATTTCAACTATTGAGCACATATGACTCAGATTACTGGTTAACACTTGTATACTTTCTTTTTGTTGTGGTGGTGGTGATGCTGGGGATTGAACCTAGGGCCTTGTGCATGCAAGGCAAACACTATACCAACCGAACTATATCCCCAGCCCAACCCAAGTACATTTGCCACTGAACTGCCTCCCCAGCTCTTTTTTAAAAAATTTTCATTTTGAGACAGGGTCTTACTAAGCTTGTTACCAAAGCTGACCTTAAACTTGGGATCCTCCTTCCTCATCCTCCCAAGTCACTGGAATCACAGGCATATGCCATCACGCCCAACCTAAAACTTCCAGAAAGCAACTTGCATGTTATTGACCCTGAACTTACTAAATTGAAAACAGGTTTAGTTTACACGAAGACATCGCATGTAAACATTGAATTGCTGGAAAAAATTTCCCACATGGAGTTTCCTGTGTATAATTGGAGGTTGTCCATATATGACTAATGATAATATGTACAATATATTGATAAGCACATCAATATACTTAATCTTCCTATCATGTTGCCCTGAAAAATAATTTGGCTCCTCATTTAGAATTATTAACTTGTAAGTCAAAGTCTATCCTGACTCCAAGCTTTTCATTTTTCCTTATTTAATACCACATTGACTTATAGTTTCTTTCATTTTCATTTGAGCCATAGCTAACTGAAAATATTTTTGAGCATATAATTTTTATTTCCAAAGTCCCTCTTATGAACAAAACCCCCTCTGGCTTCTTTAACAAACACAAGTGATCCAGCATGCACTACCACCACAGGACCAAGCTAAGTCCAGCAAATACCCTTCTCCTTGCCCTTTCTAATCTGTCCCTCTTCCCCTGGGAGCCCCTCTGGCATTCCCCTCAAAAGGTTTAGTGAAAATAGACCAACTAGAAGGAACCAAATACCTGGTGTGTTTGTCATGTTGATTGAGACAGATTTTCCTGGAATAGAATCAGTTCAGTGGGAAGGAAGGGCCCATGTACTCTCCATTCTTGGTAGCTCAATTTCTCAATCTTCTGTTGCTGCAGTGTAGTTACTTCTTTGGATTTCAGGGTCCAGGTGTGACTTCTTCCTCCAGCTGTGTTTCCCAACAACTTCATGGTCTTTGCCTTCCAAGATGATGATGTACTCATTTTTTTTTGACTTATTTTAAAAGTTCGTTATAAAAAATTAGGAATAGATAATTTAAAACTAGTTATACCAAAATTCCCATACCCACCAATCAGTTTCAACTATTATCACTATTTATGATGCATTAAATTTTAGATGTTCCATTTGCTCTCTTATGAGCTTTGCCAGCCCTGGAAACAGACACCCATGAAAGCCTCTCTCCACTTCTAGCTTTGGTGGATCCAGTGCCTCCACACAACAGTTCCATCCCTTTCCTTTGAAAAAAAGAATTTCTAAGGATTACATTTTATTTTAGGAACATTTCAAACAAATATAAAGAAAAACAGAAACAATAACAAAATGAATTCCCATGAATTCATCAAATATATTCTTCATTTAACATAAAAGTATTTTTGAAGTTCATCCACGATGTAAAATGCATCAGTTATCCATTTCTTTTTCTTACTGAAAAGCATTTCACTGTGTGGATATACCACATTTTTGTATAGTCATTGAACAAGGACATGTGCATTGTCATCAGCTTTTGGCTGTCATGAGCATTGTGGCTATGAATAGTTGTGCACCTATCTTTTTGTGAATACATGCTCTCATTTCTCCTGGTTATATTCCAAAGAGTGGAATTGCTGAGTCATATGGTAAGTGTATGTTAAACTTTTTAAGAAACTGCCAAATTGTTTTCCAAAGTAGCTACACCATTTATGTTCTCACCAACAATGTATGAGGGTTCTAAATTCTCCACATCCCTCCATAAGCCCATTAATATCCTACTCTGAGGAAACGTTTATCCAGGTTTTTTTTTTTTTTTTTTAATAATTTTAGTTGTAGATGGACACAATGCCTTTACTTTATTTATTTATTTTTTCGTGGTGCCTTACATGTGCTAGGCAAGCGCTCTACCCCTGAGCTACAACCCATCCCTTATTAAAATCTTTTGTCCAATTGTTTATTTTGTTTGCTTTTTGTGGTGCTGGGGATTGAACCCAGAGTCTTGTACCTGTGAGGCAAGCACTCTACAAGTGCTACAAGCTATAACCCCAGCCCTCTTTTGCCCATTTTTAAATTGTGATGTCTATCTTCTTTTGAGTTGTAAGCATTTGTTATATATTCCAAATCCAAGTCTTTAGAGATATTTACCTTCTCTGGGGAGAATGTCCTTTAACACATCCTGTCCTTTAACAAGTCTGGTTGTGATGGATGTTTTCAGCTTTGGAATGTCCAAAAGCAACTTTTATTTTGATTTCTTTTTTGAAACATATTTTGGCTACATATAAGATTCTAAATTGACATTTCATTGGTTTTTTTGTTTTGTGTTTGTGTTTGTTGGTTTTGTGCCCCACCCCTCCCCTACTCACTGCAGCTTTCTCACTTCTCCCAGAGCTTGCTGCAGGGTTAGGCTCTAGTTCCCCAGTGTCTGCCCCTCAAGCTTCCCTTCCCAGTGTTCCTTGCGCTTCCCAAATACTTTCCTGTGAGTCTCTAAATCAGGGTCTGCTTCAGGGGGATCTAAATTAAGATTATGCCATTCCATATTCAGTCCCAGATATTTTTACTGGAGGGAAGTTTCTTAAATTAGTTTGTAGCCCTTATTCAATGTCATTGCTTTGGCTTTTTTCTTATTTTCCTACTACACGTATGTCGCTTCTTATTTTTATTGTTTATTCTCCTGAATTCCTTATCTCTTTCCTTCATTTCTTATGTTTTAAAAATCTTTCCTTCCTTTTGCCTATTTTTGTCTGTTATTATTTTGATATTCCATTTAGTTTAGTCATTTAAAATTATTTTTAAAATTGTAACCATTTTATCATTCTGAAATGACTTTCCTTTATTTCTATTTCTTCAATAAGAATTTCAGTGAGTTTTGCCACTTTTTTAAGCCTTTTTCTCCAAACACTCCACTTCTTTTTTTTTTTTTTAATTCTTGTTTTGTTTTTCATAGCACTGACTTGATTTCTCCTATCTACCTTATTTTGAAATTTGGGCTAGAGTTTTTATGCATTTTATGGATATATTTGGCATGGTTTCATGGTTCCATAGGGACTTTATTCTGCTTTTTATTTTCCCTTTTAATAATGGATCCTTTCTGATGTGCATTTTTTGTGTGAAATCAATTTTCCTGTACTTTCTTAAGTGAAGGTTAGGCCAGCAAGATTTTCTGTTGTACAGTTTCCCTTTTTGATGTGGGTTTTTTTTTTTTTTTTAAGTTATTGGAAATCTGCCTTCTCCAAGACAATCCTTCTATTGGAAGCTTCCTCCCCCAAGCCTTCCTTTTTTGCCGGGTGGTGGTGAGAGGGGCTGTTTGGGTTATTTTGTGTTAGCAATCCCTTCCCCAGAATACCCACACTTAGGTCCCCTATTGCCGGGCTCTGTTTGGAAAGGGAGCTTTGGTTTAGTTTCATGAGATCATGGGCCTAAATATCTCACCCTTTTTAGATCTGGGTTCTTGGAGCTCACTCACAAATTGGAGCCTGCAAAAGTGCTGCCTGATGCAGAAGCTTTGCTCAGAATGGTCTTCTGAATTTTCCAGGGTGTGGCTGTTGGTGTTTGAGGGGTTCTTCTCTTCTCCAGCCCTGAGGATGTCCCACTCTCTCCCTCTGCATCTTTGTGTGCAGATGGCAGGGAAGTCAGAACCAAGGAAAAGCTCCAAGACCCATTTGAAAAGAAAAAAAAATTGTCAGAAAAGACTGGTTATTACATCAAGAAATATTTGTAAATCTTAGGTGTAGAAAAGTTACAGTCCTACTTGAAAGGATGCTATTTAAACACAGAAGCAGGCTAATAATGATTTGAAAGTAAATAAAAAGCTGTAAACATGTATAAAAGAACATTTTTTCCCTTCTCTTTATCATCTATAAGCTTATTTGTTCATTTTATGACATGTTTAGATAGAAACAATTAGATAATAAGTTTAAAGTTTCATCTTTACTTTTTGCTTAAACAGACTGAATATAGTCCAGTGAGATAGTTTACATTCTTCCATTTATATGAAGACTTGAAATCGAATGACTACTTTCCACTTTACAGCATATCTCAATCTACATGCTGAATTTTTATCAGAAATACGTGATGTGTCTTTGGGTTCCATAAAATTCACAGTTGATAAAGTAAATTCACATACTCAAGTTGTGCAAGCATACTAAAATGTTTCCCAATAACTGGATTGGGAGAATTACTTCTTAAATATAAATTAATTAAAATTGACTAAAATAGAAATTCAGTATCTGAGTGGAATTAACCACATTTGATGTTTGATGTGTTTAACAGTTATTTGGAGAAGCAGTTTCTAAACTGAACAGCTGTAGGAAGTAACTGCAAAGCTGGAGAACACAGATTATTTCAATTTTGTACTATTTGCATATATTGCTTATGTAAATAAATGAATAAATTGATTTCTTGGTTTAAAATAAACCAACAGTAAGTTTTAAAGCAATAAACAGTAAGTAATTAGGTCATGGAAATCACAAATACACCCCTACAGGATATATGGGGAGTGGGGAGCAGTTATCTTAATATTATACAAGTAAGTCTCTCATGGCTTAGAATAAAATTCCCCTTGATAACATTCCATAAACACATTCCAAAAATACTGTATCACAAACAGCTTACTTGAAAGTAAAGATTATGTGCCTGGTAAAGCTGTATTTAACTAAAAAAAATACAGGATCAGAGTGATAATGAAGATATAGGTATCTAAGGTAAACACAGCTTGAGTAGAATAATTTTATAAAACGGGAACAGAAAAAAAATTTCTGAATTCATATTTTATAGATTTGCTTTCAAATACATATATATGGATTTCAAAAATTAGATACCATAAATTTAAGCATATGCACATTTAAAATGTGCTTAAGTATATTTTATTTATTTCCATCCAAGTTTATAAGTGGAATCAGCCTATATTTTTTAATAGTGTTTTGCTGGTTTTAATGTTGATATTATAGGCTTTAAGTACAGGAAGTGGGGCCCAAATAAAGCCCCTCCTTTTTTATTGAAATGGGGTATGTTATAGGAAAGTTAACACAGCTTTGTCTTAAATTCTACAACTTACCTGTGTTTGTGTGGTTATTACCATAGACAGGGTTTATAACCCTTCTTTAGCTAATTTTAATAAATGCATTCTTAGAAAAACTTTTCTTCACTGCCATTTATACAAAATATTCTATAATTTTTCAATCTCCATATATTTACTTTTGTTTCATTTCTAAGGACACTTTTTGTTTCATATCTTAGACACCTTTCTCAAAAGAAGGGTCTTAGAAATCTTGGGAAAAGTCAGGCATAGGGGTGTGCACCAGTAATCCCAGGAGGCTGAGGCAGGAAGATCACAAGTTCTAGGCCAGCTTACCAATTTAGCAAGACCCTCAGCAACTTAGTGAGACTCTGTCTCAAAATTTAAAAAAGAAAAATTGTTAAGGGGTTAGTGGTGTAGCTCAATGGTAAAGTGGCCATGGGTTCAATCCCCAGTACCAAATAAAATAACATAAAGGAAATCCTATAAAAGATAAAGCCCACTTGAAGAGGAGATGGACTAGGTTCCTGAATAAATAAGTGAAAAGAGGAAACTCATGTTGAAGAGTGTGTTATATCCAGGTGCGGGGAAATGGTGTCTCTTCCTAGTTTCCTTTTATTTATTTGTTTATTTTTAAGCTATTTTATAGTTGTCAATGGACCTTTATATTTGTTTACTTATATGCGGTGCTGAGAATCGAAACCTGTGCCTCACAGAGGTTAGGTAAGTGCTCTATCACTGAGCCACAATCCCAGAACCCTTTTCTTAGTTTCTTGAAGAAAAAGAGTGTGAAATGGAAGATCAGAAGAGGGAAGCACTGGCAAAGGCCCTGGGGTTAGGAAGGGTTGAAAGTCTGAGGCCAGAGAGGGAGAGTCAGACAGAACTGGGGAAACTGAAAGTCAAGGTAACTGAGTATAGAAAAGATTGCACGAGTAACTCATTTCCTACCAGGGACACAATAAATCTCACAAAAAGAGGGCAGAGCATTAGTGCAAGTGGCTCAGCCCTTCAGAGTTCAGACCTGGGGTCCCTGTTTTCTGGATCCCAAGCCTGGTGGGAAGGCAAGCCTGGGAGACTCACAGCTGTGTTTCTGTTTTTTTTTGTTTTTGTTTTTGTTTTCTCCTGAGGCGGGGGAACAGGTAATAGAAGTGTAACTGCCCCTTCTGTATCTCTGCCCTGTAGCTATAGGGAAGAGGCATCATTCACCCTCATGAAGCATGAAGAGTTGGAGGCTCTATTGAGCCAGACCATGCTCCAAAATAATAACCTCCAGAGGGAGCCAGCTTTGAAACTCAACCTACAGGAGAAACCAGGAAAGGCTGGACCCTCTGGGGTGTGCTGGGTACGTCATCCAAACCACCTTGGAATATTCAGCCTGGAAATTCCCTCCTAACACAATAACATTCCTTTATCAAGTAGCTACTGAACTGGTACTGCAATCACATATGTTGGTCTCACTATCACGCACTTTCAAAGGTAGGGAAATTGAGGTTCAGAGGCAAATGAGGGTCAGAGAGATAGCAAGTACTGTAATTAATTGAAACTCTAGAAGAGTCTTTTCTTTTTGTTTCTTTTCTCTCTCTCTCTCTCTCTCTCTCTCTCTCTCTCTCTCTCTCTCTCACTGGGTGGTTTCACTATTTTGCCCAGGATGGTCTTGAGCTCATGGGCCCAAGGGATCCTCCTGCCTCTGTCTCCCAAGTAGCTGGGACTACAGGCACGTGCCCCACACCCAGGCCACAGTTTTACTCGTAACCCTTGCACTACAGAACTCAAATAGAAGAAGGCTATCATCCAGACTGACTCCTTGGGTCGAGTCTTCTCCACAACACCTGTAGTCTGTTTATTCACAGCACTACCAATGGACAAGTGACTCCCTCCAACCTCTGAGTCCACCAAGGCCCATAACATGTCTGCCGAGTCTTCCTGATAATGGAGACTTTCTAAAATAAGCCTTAAAAGTCCCTGTTCAAATTCCTCACTTCTCCCTTCATCTCTGAGCTCCCTTCCTCTGAACCCCCAGCATAACCTCTACACCCTCTTTCTTTCCCTCCTCCTTTTCTGGGGTCCCTATCCTGACCCTCACGGTCCTCCCTCATGCCCACCTCTGCTGTCTCAGAACCTGGTGTCATGGTGAGTTGGAGAGGACATGAGGGTTATAATGCACCTGTTTTCCCCCAGGAGAAGCCTCACACACCTTCATTAAGACACCACTATGTCCCCCTCCCCACACTCCAGTTTTAGTTCAGAAACAGGAGGTTTAAATCGAGGAAGCAGCAGTAGCAACAATAATAGTAACCACTAAAGCCACCAAACCAGATCCTTGCAGCTGAGAAGAATGTGTCCACCTCCCCCAGTCAATCCTTACTCTTTCTCTCCTGTGGCTCCAGGATTCTAGAACCCCCTTCCACCTCAGCCTGCAGGCCCTTCCAGTTGGTCAAGATACTATCTTCATGGAGTCCAACAAGACAGTCTCAAATGTAAGACCCTTAGTTGGAGTGGCTTGTGGACCCAGTTCCTGCCTTGTATTCTGATGCCTGTGACAGCCCAAATCCTAGAACTGTAGTTTTCCTGACAAGGGGAGACATCCAGCTCTTCCATCCACAGCCTGGATCAGTATCTTTCACCCACAAGGTTCCAATTAGAAGGACAGGGTTGCTCTCTCAGGACATTTGCTGGCCCAGCTGTTGTTCTATCTCCCAGGCAAACCTGGTCCAGTAGGACAAGCCAAGCCTTCGTAGCCTGCAGTATGAGATAGCCCAGGATTCCAGAACCCCTCCAGTGGGGTAGACTTTGCATTTCTCTGACCAAAGTGCTAACAAATAGCAGACCATTTAGAAAAGACATCTTGTTTTTTACATATGACTGTCTTCTTTCTTGATTTCAGTGAAAACATTGTAAAAACTAGAGTTTGTTTTGTTGTTGTTGTTGTTGTTTGTTTGTTTTTTGTTTTTCCCAAGTGTAGCTCAGCACTACTCAAATGAGTCCCTAAAGCTCTTCCTGGGGAGAGGCCTCCTAGTTGCCTAGAAGGACAATGAGACTCCGAAATTCCCTCTTCCTGAAACTATCTTAAACTTTTAAAGAGAGGAACAGTGGCATTAGGTGTCATTTACTTTGAATAAAAGAGAATTATAGACATATTTTATTTCTAATATTTAGTTTGGGGGCTCTCTAGAGGGGATTTTCAGTTAAAATGTGAGAGAAAAAATCACCATTGCCATTAGTTTGGGGGCTTTTGTTAGGTTGGTGTGTGTGTGTGTGTGTGTGTGTGTGTGTGTGTGTTTGGTTCTGGGGATTGCATCTAAGGGTGATTTACCACTGAGCCACATCATTAGACTTTTTTATTTTTTATTTTGAGACAGGATCTCACTAGTTGCTAAATTGCTGGGGCTGGCTTCCTGCCTCAGTCTCCCAGTTGCTGGGATTATAGGTGTGCATCACAATATCCCGCATTAGTTTTAACATAGAATAAGAGTCTAGACATAGTAAAAAATATGAAAACTATCATTCTTCTTTTGAAGAAGGGATGATAATCCAGGAAAACTGAAAAAATCAGAGTTAAGCTTTTAGAGTAATATTTCAGCACATTTTCCAGCTACATGATCAATCCAACTAATCAGTAGCATTTCTCAACATTAGTAATAAGGAGATGTATAGTAAAATAAGAACCTTTCAATAAATGATATATCTAGGAACTAAGAAAATTAAGATCTCTGGAGAAAACTTCAAAATTGGAAAAAGAAATAGAAAATGTTTTGAATAAAGGGCATTGGAAGTCATAAAATAATAAATTTAAGAGGATTGAAATATTCAAAGGATGTTTTCCAAACACAAGGAATAAAATGAGAAATCAATGGCAGAAGAAAATTGGGAAACTCACAAATATGTAAATATTAAAGAATATACTCCTAAATGACCAGTGAATTAAGAAAAAATCACAAGGAAAATTGGAAAATGCTTTGAAATAAATGAGAACAAAAGCACAACATGTCAAAACTCATGGGGTAAAGTAAATCATCACTTAGAAGGAAACTTATAGCTGCAAATTACCTTTAGACAGAAAACGAGCTGACCTAATTATATTAATACCTGTCAAATTAAACTTTAAGGCAAAACACTTTATTAGAAATAAAGTAAAATAGACATTAACAAAAGAAACATTTAGCCTGAAAAATATAATTATGAACTTGCAGATAGTTAATAACGTATACCTAAAATATATGAAGCAAAAGTTAACAAATTCTTGGAGAAACTTGATAAATACTTAACCATAATATAAAATTATCATACAACACTCTCAATAATTGATAGGTGAATAGATAAAAATTTAATCAGGATGAAAAAGATTTAACTACATAATAAATAAGTTTAATCTAATGGAAATGTGCAGAGTTTACAGGTAGATTTCTACATACACATTATTTTCAAGCACAAACTAGATCACAAAATAAATCTTAACAACTCAAATGAATCGATAACATGAAGACAGCACCCTTTGATCACAAGGTAATAAAACTAAGAGAACTCTACCTCACTATTTAGAAATTAAAATCAATAAGATAATAAAATTAAGAGAAACTCACTTCTCTACTTAGAAATTAAAGTCAAAGAAGAAACAATAATTTAAATAGTCTAGTAACACACACATTAAGACTAACCTGGGGCAGCATGTATTTGGAGAAATAGCAGAAATATTGGCTATAGCATGGTTCAGGCCTGGGACAGGGTCATTGGTCCTTAGGCTATGAGAAGATTTTTTTTGTTTGTTTTTGTTTGGTTTTTCACTTTTGATTTTTCTTTTTTTTTTTAATTTTTTATTGTTGGCTGTTCAAAACATTACATAGTTCTTGATATATCATATTTCACAATTTGATTCAAGTGGGTTATGAGCTCCCATTTTTACCCCATATACAGATTGCAGAATCACATCAGTTACACATCCATTGATTTACATATTGCCATACTAGTGTCTGTTGTATTCTGCTGCCTTTCCTATCCTCTACTATCCCCCCTCCCCTCCCCTCCCCTCCCCTCTTCTCTCTCTGCCCCCTCTACTGACATTCGTTTGTCCCCCTTGTATTATTTTTCCCCTTCCCCTCACTTCCTCTTGTATGTACTTTTGTATAACTCTGAGGGTCTCCTTCCATTTCCATGCATTTTCCCTTCTCTCTCCCTTTCCCTCCCACCTCTCATCCCTGTTTAATGTTAATCTTCTTCTCATGCTCTTCGACCCTACTCTGTTCTTAGTTACTCTCCTTATATCAAAGAAGACATTTGGCATTTGTTTTTTAGGGATTGGCTAGCTTCACTTAGCATAATCTGCTCTAATGCCATCCATTTCCCTGTAAATTCTATGATTTTGTCATTTTTTAATGCAGAGTAATACTCCATTGTGTATAAATGCCACATTTTTTTTTATCCATTCATCCATTGAAGGGCATCTAGGTTGGTTCCACAGTCTAGCTATTGTGAATTGTGCTGCTATGAACATCGATGTAGCAGTGTCCCTGTAGCATGCTCTTTTTAGGTCTTTAGGGAATAGACCGAGAAGGGGAATAGCTGGGTCAAATGGTGGCTCCATTCCCAGCTTTCCAAGAAATCTCCATACTGCTTTCCAAATTGGCTGCACCAATTTGCAGTTGATTTTTCTTAATATACTTTATGTTTTAGAGCAGTTTTAGGTTCACAGCAAAATTGAGCAGAAGGTACAGAGAGTTCCTATATACCTTCTACCCTTATTCACACAGCCTCCTGGACTATCAAGCTCTCCCATCAGAGTGGCATATTTATCATGATGAATATACATTGACACATGATTATCACTCAAAATCCATAGTTTACATTAGGTTTCACTGTTGGAGTTGTATATTCCGTGGGTTTGACAAATGCATAGTAACATGTAGTATCATAGAGGATAGTTTATAGTATCATATAGAATAGTTTCACTGCCAAAAAATTCTTTCCTCCACTTATTCATCCCTCCCTCCTCAAACTTCTGGCAACCACTGATCCTTTTACCATCCTCATAGTTTTGCTTTCAAATCATTTCCACCTTTAAAAAATAGAAAAGAAAACTAAACCAAGTCCAAAGAGAGTAGGAAGAAAAAAAATCCCCAAAGCAAAAATAAATGAAACAGAATAGAAAAAGCAATAGAGAAAAAAAAGTGAACCCAAAAGCTAATTCTTTGACAAGATCAACAAAATGACAAACCTCTAGCTAGTCTGACCAAAAGAGAAGGAAGAGCAGAAAAATGAGAAGGAAGAGAAGGGGGAGGGAGAGAGGAAGATGATGAATCAAATTATTAGAATTAAAAATGAAAAAGGGGATTTTATATGCATATTACAGAAATAAAAAGCTAATATAACAGAATATTATGAACAACAATATGCTAACAGATAATTAGTGTAGATGAAATGAACAAATTCCTTAGAAGACAAATTATCAGATCTAATTCAACAAGAAATAGAAACACTAAGGCCATAACAAGCAGAGAAATTGAGTTAATAATCAAAAAAACTTCCCACAAAGAGAAGCCCAGACCCAATGTCTTCACTGCTAAATCCCACCAAATGCTTAAAGAAGAATTGACAACAATCCCTCACCAACTCTTTAAAAAAACAGAAAATGAGAGAATACTTCCTAACTCATCTTATGAGACCAGTAACACCGCAACACAAAAACTGAACAGACACCGCAAGAAAATGACAGACTGATGTCTCTTCTGAATATAGATGCAAAAATCCTCAATAAAGCTGGGAGTGGTGGCACACTCCTGTAATCCCAGCGGTTCAGGAGACTGAAGCAGAAGGATCACAAGTTCAAAACCAGCCTCAGCAAAAACGAGGCAATAAGCAACACAGTGACACCCTGTCTCTAAATAAAACACAAAATAGGGCTGAGGTTGTACCTCAGTGGTCAAGTGCCCATGAGTTCAATCTCCAGTATCCATGCCACCCCCCCAAAAAAAAATCCTCAATAAGATACTAACAAATAAATCCAGCAGCATATAGAAAAGATTATATACTACCACCAAGTGTTGAACCAAATGGAAGTTTGGTTCAACATGCAAAAGTTGATCTATACAATATTAATAGAATAAAACACAAAAGAACACATGATCATCTTAAAAGGCACAGAAAAAGTACCTGACAAAATCCCATACCCTTTCAGACACTCAACAAACTAAGACAATCAAACTCTTCTCCTTCAACCTGATAAAGGCCATCTTTAGAAATCCACAGGTAACATCATACTGATCAGTGAAAGACTGAATGCTTTCCCACAAAGGTCAGGGACAAATCAGGGATGGCCCCTTTCACCTCTCTTGTTCAACATTGTGTTAGTCATTCTAGGGAAGACAAAAATCCTCCAGAAAGTAAAGAAAATAAAAATACCTCTGTTCACAGATGGCATTATCTTACACATAGAACTTCATTAGGAATCCACAAGAATAGTATAGAACTTATAAACACATTCATCAAAGTTTCAGAATACAAAATCCATCTTAGAAATTTTTACAATGTTCATCTACTAGTTTCTCATGCCAGGTAAGCTTATCCACATGGAAATACCTGCATGGAAGAATCCAATGGAGAGGAGAATGCATTGACTGTAATTTCAGTAGAATTTAGTAAGACTGTTTTTAGTTAAAATACTTTCAAGTTATAGCTAGCATTGTTGAGCCCTCTGTATGTAGGAGACATTATTCATGTGATTTATATGTCTCAAAGCATTATTACACATGGTCCCACCAAGTATTGTTATGCTCATTCACAACTGGAAAAAGTGAGATAGAGTGTGGTTAAGTAATTTGGTCAAAGCCACATATCTAGAAATTAGCAAAGATGCTTTCCTCAGAATATGGCTAAATGTGTTTATTTGAAAAAGATCAGATAACACGAGACTGGGAGTTAGAAGAAAGAAGTGAGTCCTTCCTCTGCCTCCTCCACTAGAAAGTCATGGGACCTTGAACAAGCAATTTACCTTCTCTGCACCTCTGTCTCCTCATCTGCAAAAACAGAGTTGGAGCAAATGACATCTAAGCCTCCTACCACCTTGAGTTCTGTACTTTGGACTTATTCTACCCCTG
Source organism: Marmota flaviventris (assembly GCF_047511675.1). Taxonomy (NCBI): domain Eukaryota; kingdom Metazoa; phylum Chordata; class Mammalia; order Rodentia; family Sciuridae; genus Marmota; species Marmota flaviventris. The sequence goes on along the minus strand of NC_092505.1, from coordinate 57,630,904 downwards.
ATTTCTGAATTGCAAACTGCCTTCTCCAGCCACCTGGGAAAGGCAAGGGCCAGTAGAGAACAGCTGCTGACTAGTCATGACAAGAAATCGGAGAAACAGCAACAGGACAGCATGTCACTTGCACAAGTCACTGTTTCAGCCAGCCACTGGGCTTAGGTGAGAAACGTGGTTATAATTAGAGCAGCAGTCGGTGCTGAATGCTCCACCAGTCTCCTGGGGCACAGCTGGACCTGTCCACTGCACACACAGGACTCTGAGGCTGCTCTGGCTTTGAAATAATCCTGCAAAGGGTTTTTCTCTTTCCTCGAGGGAAAGAAAGCCCATTGAAATAGAACCCATTTCCTATTAGGTTTTCCCCTGCTAATGTCATTCAAGTAGAGACCAAGTGATGATACAGAGGGGGAAGGAAAAAGTCGTAAGCTGAGCCTGGTCACATTGCCCCTTGTGATATAGTTTTATTTTTAACTTCAAAACACTCGAACTATTTCTGTTTAAGTTTTCTCCCCTTCCCTGCCTTCCCAACAGAACTCTGTCCTCTGCTGCTGCGGATACATGCTCACCATTGAGGGACACAGGAGCAGCAGATGCTGACTCAGCCTGCACTGTTAAGGTAAGCTCTTCAATCAGGGGCAGGTGTTCCATGGGGACATTCAGATGATGAACATGCAGATGGAGGCTTGCTATGCATCACCTTTGTGCCTGAGGAAGTGGGTTGTTGATTAGATTCATTGTGTGTGGAGGGTTAGCCCCCAAGAATGAGACCCAACCATGTGTAAGCTGCAGTGTCAAATTTAAAATCTCAGAGCGGCTTAGAATCTAAACTGCTGATAGTCTAGGTTCTTTCTTCTACAATTAACCAGAAAAGTTATGTGACAGGGGGAGCAGGTGGTAAGTGCACAGGGGGAAAGCCCAGACCCAGAATTCCTATTTTCTAAAGTCCAGTCGCTATGATCTTTTCTCCAATCAGCATTGTCTGTGTTCATTGCAAGTCATTCTCATGCAGCTTGAATTCCATCTACTGTATCACACTACCAGTTAATGCAACAGCTATACTTACTGCACGTACTATTTAAACTCTGTCTGCAGTAAGACTTGTTTTTCTCTTAACAATATTCCCTAAATGGGACTCTCTTCTCCCCAGGTCTCTTGAATCCAAAATGCATCCACGGAATATAAGTGAAAGTAGTGTACAAGTTAAAGCTTTATATAGGCTTATACATCCAAACCAAAAATTGTTACAAACTTGAGACTTGCACATCCAGAGGAACAACAGCAAAATGATTAAAGATACAGGCGGTACTAAAAGCTATAAAATACGGCTAGATTATTCGTGGCTTCTGGAATAACTGTATAGTGTTGCATGCACACACACACACACACACACACACACACCAAGGTAACAGAGCACTGTTTATTTTCTTGTATTTCTCTGGTTCAAAGTTCAGCTAAGGACATCCTGGGAAGTAGCTTATGCAGCAAAAGGGATTCTGTATACTAAACTTGGAAGTGTTCAGGTGAAAGCTAGCAATGCCAACTCAAAGGAGACCTAAAGCAACCACTCAGATACCCTAGTTTCTGGTTCCCTCTTGCCTGTCTTCTATAACTTCCAGATATACTCATGACTCTGCACTAAGTGTCTGTGTTATAATTATGCCTGTTTGCTGGGCACAGTGAAATTCACCATGTATAATTGCTTAACTTCATTTAATTTTGCCAGGGTTTCCATGGCACTAAATCTACAAAATGTATGCTGGGATGCCATCCCAGTGAGACTGGATTACGCTGATTTAGCAGTAATAGAAAGCCTTCATTCAGAGCCACCCCTAGATAATAGCCAATTAAACAACGAAGGAGATTAAAAGCAGAGAGATGTCTGGTGTAGGTGGAGAACTGTAGATTGTGAAGTTGTAGAGATCTGGGGAGAGTGGTTAGGTTTTTAGGGTGTGGTGAAGTTAGTAGAAGCCTGAGGTTATGGAACCAGGTGTGGGAATCATTCTCAGTCAACTGGATGTATAAAAAAAAAATCTCAAGATGCAAAAGGATTACTTCAATGGTTAACTTTAAACATTTCTTTTCCTAAAATTAAATATCTCCATAGCGGGGAAATAGGTTAATAATATATAATTAGAGTAATTCCTTGGCTGGTTAATAGGTTAAGAGTTAAAGTACATATCTTTGACCTTCAACTTTTAACCTTGTCACTTTCACTGAAGTTGAAGCTCAGAAATAAATCATTATTACTAGGGCTAGCCACATGAGGAGGCAGAATAGTTAGTCACTGACATCATGTGAGGGGTGCTGAGAGGGCCCTTTGCCTAAAAATATCTCCCTGACATCAACTCTGTTTGCTACTAACTTTAAAATTATAGTAAAGAATGTTAAAACTATTATCTGCTAATCCCATTCTCTTTTGCTTGAGTCAGTGTTTAAAATACACCTGCTATACCTGCTATCATGACCTTCAATGAGTGACGCTTGGTCACCACCTTTGCCTCATTCTTCCAGGCTCTGTCCTACTCAGCCCTCAGTACCATGTAGGCTGCCCTTGACCACCACGGGGCAGGTAGCTTCGGGTGGTGCTGTTATTTCTCCAGACTCAATAACAGTATCACAGTGTAATAGAAAAGAAACATGTGATTAGACTCTGAGAGCAAGATAGTTTCCTTCTCTGAGTCTTCAATTCTCCTCTAAAAAATAAGGTGAAATTAGATCCTCTCCTTTCAAAGTGATTTCCTTGCACCATCAGCATTGTCTCAAGCTGATTATAGGAGAGAGGCTCAGGCAGGCTTCACCCCAGTCCCACTGAATCAAAACCTGCACTTTAAAAAGATGGCCCCAGTGATTCCTAGTGGGAGAAGCTCTGGAGTAGAGGATTTCTTGTTATCTGCCTGGTCCACACTTCTGATGGTATGGCTGAAGTGGTTCAGAGAACAAGGTCCCGGTAATACCCTGGGAATAAGCCTGGCGATGTTCAGTGTGTCTTTAACTCCAATCCACCGAAGCCTCTTCCACCTCAGCTAGTCAGTTCCACCCTTTTTTAAAAGCAACCCCAATTAGCATCACCACAATTTCTTCCTAAATTTGTTTCCAGTTGCTCTCACAGCTCTTTCAAAATGCTACTTTCTTTTAGGTTCTGTTTAATTCAACTCCATCCTATTCTGTAAACACCGATCGAGTGCTGGGTGCGGTAGCAGCAGCACCCACTCTCTGGCCCCTCAGAGCTCATGCAGCGTGTTCCTTGAGAGGCGATTGTGCCCGCCATTGACAGTCCAGTCAGAGCACCTTCCACTGCCTTGCTGCGCCTGCCAGTCTTGCAGGCCATATGAACCTCTCCCTGCTCCCAGCTTCCAACAACCTCCACCAGTCTCTGCTGCTGTAGCAGCTAATTACAAGAGAGAAGCCCAGTCTGACTGGCAACTTCCATTTTCCTTAATGAGCAGGAGAATGTAGGTAAACATTTAAACTTATACAAACTTGGGCCTAGGAAAGAAAAATGCCTTCAACTTGTCTTTGTGACATCTAAAAAGTTCCAGGCCTTCTGATGACAACAGCCCCCACTCCCCGGGGGGGAGGGGGCAGTATCCCAGGCCTGAGCATACTATCTGAAATCATGAGTGCTTAAGGAATGCTTTGGGGGTGATTAAAGGAGCCCTGAGGATTATGGGGATTTACATTCTTAAAAGACCGAGGTAAGGTTATTTATTTATTTATTTATTTAAATGGAGTTTGAAGATTATTAAGCTGGCAGTGTTACATAGGATACATTGAAGTAAGGGGCAACTGAAAATCGAAAGGCCAGCCAAGGGCCTCAAGAGCGATACAATGTGAAGAAATAAAGGCCTGAAGAGGGAGGTGACCAGGAGAATGGCCTAAAAATTGAGTGACTTTGTTTATCTTTGATGCTCATCCAATTCGATGGGTTATTATCAGCCCTATTTTATGGATGACTAAATTAGCTTTGGGGAGATTAAATAACTTGTCAAAAAGTACTTAGCTACTTCATGAGAGTATTGATTGATGTACTTTACATTGGAGGTGTCACATAAGCCTCTTTGTGGAAGTAATATGCAAGGTGATCTCTAAATAGAGAGAAGAAGCTTATAATGCAAATGAGAAAGAGGGGAGAATTCTCCCTGTAGAAAGAGAAAGTATGTGGGTCTCATGCTGGAGTAAGTCACAAGGTGGAGCCAAGTGCACAAGGGCAAGAGATGAGGTCAAAGGGCAGGAGACAGCTCTTACATGGCCTTGTGAACCATGACAAGGACTTCCACACTTTATTTCTTGTGATGGAATTGGATGGAGATTTTAAGCAGGAAAGTAATGACCTAATTTTATAAATTGTTAAATCACACTTTCTGCTGGCAAATATGGATTATGGGGTACAAATTAGGGGACTGCAACTGATCATAACCTCATTATACTGGACTGAATGAGAGATCATGGTGCTTGGGCTTGGGCAGTGGCGGTGGTGGATATGGAATGATAGAATTACCCACCGACCTTCCCCATTAACTGGCAAGTAGTTCCTTTCTACCTGGAAGCACAATACCAAGCTGTTACAGCTCAGTGGTTCTCAAACTGGAGCTTCCATAGAATCAGCTGGATTCAGTAGATCTAGCGTAGGGCCTCAAATCTGCACTTCCAACCAGCTTCCAGGTGATACTGATGCTATTTGCCTGGGGACCACACTGTTTTTGCTAATCATTTTACTACGTTCTGAGTGGTCCACACAGCACTATGATCAGCATCACATCAAACTATTACCAGGTTCTAAATGCTCCCCTGTTTCTTTAATGAAATATCCATTCCTTAAACTCACATAGCTGGTCCTCCCACAACTCCACTTCAGCTACATCCAATACACAGTAAAATCTAAGACCAGGTCTTTGGACTAATTTAAGTCTAAATTATGTTATTTTGACCATTGTCCCCTCTAGACAGAGGAACTTTAAAATTCATTTTAGGAGGGGGAAAGTATATTGATCATGTGCTTGACTGAAGTTTATTCGTAAGAGGATGGGATGATGCATTACCTTTTCAGTCTGGAAATGAGAATTCAAGGGGCTGAGGATGTGGCTCAAGCGGTAGCGCGCTAGCCTGGCATGCGTGTGGCCCAGGTTCGATCCTCAGCACCACATACAAAAAAAGATGTTGTGTCCGCCGAAAACTAAAAAATAAATATTAAAAAAAAGAGAGAATTCAAAGGTGAATATAAAAGCATAGAATTTGAAGGGCTCAGGCATAGATTTTTGTCAACTTTTTCACAGTAAAAAGTTTCTATCATCTGTGTGATTGATTTAGTATGTACTTCACTTTAAATTTCAGAATCCATATTTTAGTACATATTTTTAACACTAATCCCTTCCCTTTCACATCTGTGTTCCATGAAATGCAAAGCCATCAATCAGACCTAGATCCTCCTCTTGTTTCCTTTACTCAGAGGGGACATAATATGGGATAAGGTTTAGAGACATACCAAAACAAAATGAAAACTTCTCTACAGAGATGGAGATGGTTCCTAATGAAGAACACCTGGCTTAATAGGAATAGATCATATATGTGGCCACCATGCTGTGTCCCAACTCTAGCCATGGACTTGCATCCTCCCCAGACCAGTGAAATGGACTACATATGTCTCCGTAGGTCTCTGAACATTGTGCGATATAGCAAAGAGCATTGGGTTTGAAGTCCAACAAACCTAGGCTTCTTTTTGCATCAGTATCCTTGTGTGTAAACTGAAAATGGTAATACCCACCTCACCTAGTTGTTGTAAGGACTGAATGAGATGTTATGTAAAAGCACATGATATAAGCACCAAATTTTATTTCTCTTCCTCCACAACACCCAAAACACAGACACAAATATTTCACTCTAGAAAAGTCAGACAGACCCCATGGAGGAGAAGGATCCAGTCTCTATGCCCATTAAAACAAGATTAGGAGAACAGGTCATCTTATGTCACAAGGCAACCAATGATATATCTAATTTAATTAACTTGAGGTAACACTGATCTACTCCAACTTAAGGTGAGCAATCAACTATTCAAATCCTGAGATGTGGGACTTTTAAATGCTGAACCTAGGGAGTCCCAGGCAAACCAGCAAGAATTAGACTGTCAGGTACTCCAGATCGGTCCTTATCTCAGTGGGAATAATTTCCCCAGATACACAATGAAAGGTTCAGATGTGATTTTTACGCTCTTTGGCTCTATTTGTCTCTCTCCTTCTTTCTACTGCCAAACTTCTCCAGAATAGCCTCCACCCACCATTCTTTCTGCTCAGCACATGTCTTCTCTCAAAGTCACTCATCTGGATGTAGCTCTGGAACCTGAAAGAGGATCTTTAAATAGCAGCATTAAAAGCAGTGGGGGAGGGTCGTTTTTTCTGTGCCAGCATGCATTGTTTTCTCTTAAAGGAATATTTCCAAATAACTTCACAGGGATGGAAAGCATTAAACCTATCCCACAAATGTTCCCACTTTAATAACACTATTCCCAGGAAACATACTCCATAATACTGAAGGCCAAGAAGGGATTGTGTCCCTCCAACCAGACATATCCCTGCTGCCAGGGCCGAGTGATAGGTAGCCCACTGAACTAGCCAAGCCCTTCTTTTCTCTTCCCAGGAACTGAGCTCCACTTCATTACACAGCAAGCTGGCAGATAGGAAGCCAGATATTGCTGACGCTGGGATCTTTTTTCACATAGTCCTATTCCACTTGTGATCTGCCTCTTCTTTCCCACCTGAAAGCCAGAAGGAGCCCCTGAATTTTCCAGACTCCTTCTTTTATTCACAAGTTGCTTTTCTGCAGAAAGCTGATGGTCACATTCTCTCAGCCAGGTCACAGGCCTGCCTGTCTTGCACTATGTGCTTAACAGCTTTCCCCTCCCTCTGAGCAAATGCCACATTTCAAATGGCTCAAGGTCCCACAGCTGAAATACCACATTTACTCTGGCAAAAGCTCTTTGGGGACCTCCCATAAGCAGTGGCAATGTTGTCATTGTTCTTAATTTTGCAGTAGCACTTGAGGCATGCCCACCCCTGCCTTTATATCTGTGACAATATCGTTCTGACTTGCTGAGCTCTCTCCTCTGGCTCTACTTCTTCCTAATGTGCCCCAAAGTGGTCACACATGGCCATGTATGCCATGGCTCACATACCTATTCTGGTGTTCTCACTTCCTTAGGCAGTGCTTCCCCTCTCACTTTTAAGTGGATAAGTTCTCAAATCTGCATCACTGTATTCCAGTCCCTCATCTTCCCATCCCCATGATCTACCAGTATCTCAAGCAACTTGTATTACGGTTGCTGGACCCGTCTTTCTTCCAAAGATGGTTTCCTCTCAGACCTCTATTTTTCTCAAAATTATAGCCAATATTCTCCCTTTCTCATTCAAAAATTTGGTATCAACTTTGTCTCTTCTTTCCCCATCTCTAGCATGGAACAAAAATATGATTCCTTCTTTGTAATATTTCCTGTCTGCCTGTTTTCAATATCACCCATAAAATCTTCCATCACGTTCTCTAAAAAGCATTTTCTAACTGCAGATCCTCCTGCTCCACTCATCCCTCCACTGCTCTCAGTCAACACCCAAATTAGAACAGGAGCCATTTTAGGCTCCCTATGGAGTATCAAATAATTCCAGATTTTTAAGTCTAATGTTTAATAATTTCCAAAATAAGTCCACAATTTTTCCCCTAGAAGTGAGCTGAGGTATGGCAAGAGTGTTAAATGATCAGTAGCTGGATTCTTGCATCCAGAATATGTGCTCCTTTCTTGAACATATTATATTCCATTTCAGGTTATCTTAGTTAATTTTGATTGTATAATAAAATACCATAGACCAGGTGGCTTATAAACAACAGAAATTTATCTCTCACAGTTCTGGAGACCGGGAAGTCCAAGACAAAGATGCTAACTATGTTTGGTGAAGGCTTGCACACTGGTTCATAATCTTCTTGCTCCATGTTCATATGGCATAAAAGACAAGGAACCTGTCAGGCTTCTTTTATGAGGGCACTAATTCCATTCATGAAGGCTCTGCCCTCATAATTAATCACCTCTGGGAAACCCCACCTCCAAAGAGCCTCACATTATGGATAAGATGGCAACATACGAATTTGGGGGAACACAAACATTCAGACGATAGCACAGTCCATTTCCCTCAAGCTTCCCGCTATGTTTGTTCAGCTCCTTCTCTGATTCTCACACCTTGGTCTGTCTTCCATTGGATCCTGAACCTATTTGAGGATCTGTCCTGTGGCTTCTCACCTGCCCTGACTCTGGATGATTAGGTGGAAAGAGCACTGCAGCATAGTCCCTTTTTCATGATCACTTGGTGGGCCTAGTTGGGGTTCTCATTAATAAGAACAGGGTTCTCATTAATGTGCATTAGAATCATATATGGTTGGGTGCAATGGTGCATGCCTCTAATCCCAGTGACTTGGGAGGCTGAAGCAGGTGAACCACAAATTCAAAGTCAGCCTCAGCAACTTAGTGAGGACCTAAGCAACTTAGAGACAGACCCTATCTCAAAAGAAAAAAATTAAAAGGGCTGGTGGGAACATCACCAGTTAAACATCTCTGGGTTCAATACCTGCTATGAAAATCGTCATCATTGTCATCATTACATGGGCAGGGTGTTAAGATTGTAAATTCCAGTACACACCCCAAATTTGGTGGCCAGAACCCACAGCAGCACTATCTAATAGAACTTTCCACAAAGATGGAAACGTTCTGTGTTGTCCAATAGAGTGACTACCAGCCAGATGTGGAGAATAAGCACTTACAATATGGCTAGCATGACTGAGGAACTGAATCATTCATTGTGTTTTATTTTGATTTATTTAAATTTAAATAGCCATATCTGGTTGACAGTTTTAAACATTGCAGATCTATATGAGTCAGATCTATACACATCACAACTGATTTTAACGAAAATAGTATCTAAGGTTCACTTTGACAAGCAGTCCAGGTAATTCATACTCCTTACCAGCACATGGCAGGTAATCAACAAATGTTTATTGAATGCATGGATGAACAAGTGAATAAACAATGAACCAGACTATAGTTTTCTTGAGATTTAAGACTGTCACTCCTTAAAAGAAAAACCTGAAGGGACAGTTTCAGACAAAAGAGGCTAAAAATTTTAAAAAATTAAAAATTATGGAAAACATTTTTGGAACAACTAGGGAATTAGTAATATAAACAACATGTGACATGACATTAATAAATAAATTTTAGTTTTCTTAAACAAAATAATGTAAAAATTACCAAAGAAAATGTCTTCATTCTTGGAAATGCATGCTGAGTACTTAGGAATGAAATGTCATGATATCTTATTTTCAGTCAAAATGTTTATGAGAGAGAGAAAGAGAAGAAGGGGAGAGAAAAATGGTAAAATGTTAATAGTTGTTGAATCTAGGTAGTGTTTTTGGGTGCTTTTTTTTAATGTCCCTTAAACTTTTAAATATATTTGAAAATCTTCAAAAAAAATATTGGGAGAAAACTCATCCCCAATAAATTGACAAGATAAGGACTGTTCTGAGTTTTATACATTTAAAACTCATTAACTTCTCCCTACAGTGCTACAGGGCAGGTACTATTATCATCCTCCCTTTACAGATAGGAAAACTGATGAATAACGAGGTGGAAGTAACTTTCTCAAAGTCTTATAGCTGCTGACCTGTAGCACCAGAGTTGCGCCTTGTGTAGTCTGCCTCCTACTGTGCACTCAGAAAACTCCACTTTCTCTGGAAAAATCAGAAGACCTGGCAACACATAAGACCAATTAATTTTTTTAAATATATTTTTTTTAAAGAGAGAGAGAGAGAGAGAGAGAGAGAGAGAGAGAATTTTAATATTTATTTTTTAGTATTTGGCGGACACAACATCTTTGTATGTGGTGCTGAGGATCGAACCCGGGCCGCGTGCATGCCAGGCGAGCGCGCTACACTTGAGCCACATCCCCAGCCCCAAGACCAATTAATTGACCAGAATCCCTGAAGGCAGAGAATCTATTCCCTATTTAGCCTGCAACTGAGGCCTTTGGGGTTTTGACCCCTGTTCTGACCACAACACAGTGGAAGACACTAAGGTGATGGCACATGACAGATATGTCACAGGTACTTCGACATTGCCCAGACCAACTTGGCTATCAGGCTGACCTCTCATTAGTCGTGAAGGTCCAGTGAGAGGCAAAGTGAGGGGGTAACTTGGACAGGTTGGGAAAGTATAGGACAGAGAAGTAGGAGCCTTAGAATAACTGTCAATAGACAATGGGAAAAAAATTGCAAGAAACAGAAGTTGCGCCTCCCATCGGTGTAGGTAATGTGCTGCATCAGAGGGCACGGGGGTCAGTGCAGGAGCACAGGCTAGCATGACCTGGGTTGGAAACCTGACTCCATCACTTACCAGTGTGTGACTTAACTTCTTTAAGCTTCCATTTCCTTGACCATAAAATGGAAGCACCACTTCCAGGTTGGTGAGAAGAATTAAATAAGAGAGAACGTGGAGTATCTTTGGCCCCTGTTAATATAAATAACCATAATACTTTTCTTACTAATCATTAATATTCACATCTTCCTATTTTCCCCTAGAGTTAAGAAGCAAGAAGAAATTGGGAAGCTATGGTAAGTGCCAGATGTTTGTTGGAGCTTCACCTTTCAGTCAGGGTCTTGATTTATTTAGCCTGTAGCCCAAGCAGCTGGCAGACTTGTTCTTATGATTTGTTGATATTTATTGGCAAGAAATTAACACGGAGTAAGGGGAAAGCAGAGAATAGAAAAGAATTTGTGAGCAAACAGTTTTAATGAAAATATTTAAATAAGGTTCCCAACACACAGGAATGTAAATGTTTGAGGAGATGGAAATGCTAATTGCCCTGATTTGATTATTATTCATTATCTATGTGAATTGAATTATCCTACTATATCCCATAAATACATACAAATTTGTCAATTAAAAGTTAAAAAATAATATAGCAAAAAGTGAACAATACCCTAATTGATTAACAATTCCTTCAGAAAATATTATCGAGTACCTACAATGGTCCAGGCCTGGTACCAGGTGCTAGGAATGCAGATGTGAGCAAAACCAGAAACAGCACTTTCTCCTCCCAGCACACCTCTGGAGATGATTGAATGAATGACAGCTCACAATTTTCTGGAATGTTATCTGCCATTATAAAGAAAGACTGCAAAGAATCAATACCAATCTAGTTTTATGTCATAATAGAAGTTCAAAACGCAGGATTCAAAATTGTATTCACAGTATTAGCCATATAAATCATACATAAGCTACAACTCAATAACAAAAACTGTCGATGTCATAGATCATTCATTACATTCAGCTTTTTTTGTTCTTTTCTAAACATAGGTACTATATAGGTAGGATGAACACTGGAAACATTTTAAGAGTTGATAGTTGTTATTTCTGGCATGTGGGACTTGGAGGGATTTTTTTTTCTTCTCTACAATCATCACTAGATTACAAGGTTCCTATAAAAATCATGAGTAGACAGGAAAGAAGCAAATTAAAACACTGTCTCAGACATGCACTGAGCTTCTCTTACCGCATTCATTTTTTTTTCTCTCTTCCCCTGCCCTTGGCGTGTTCAGGGCAGGGTACACAGGCCCCCACCTGGGCCACACAGGCATTGTGAAGGATGTATCAACCGCCACTGCCATGTTCCTGTGGAGCCCAATGTCTCCTGCCTGGTGATAAGCTGCCACCTGCTCTGTGGTGCTACCTTCCACATGTGCAAAGAGGCAGAGCACAAGCTCCTCTGTCCTTTAGAGCAGGTTCCATGCCTCAACTCTGAATATGGCTGCCCCCTTTTAATGTCCCGCCACAAGCTGGCCAAGCACCTGCAGATGTGCCCGGCCAGCGTGGTCTGCTGCTCCATGGAATGGAACCGCTGGCCAAACGTGGACTCAGAAACAATCCTTCATGAGAACATCATGAAAGAGACCCCCAATGAGGAGTGTTTAGATACAGCCCTGGCCCTCCAGGATCAGAAGATTCTCTTCAGATCCTTGAACATGGTAGACCTTTTCCCAGAAACCAGAGATGCCACGGAGGAGGAGCCAACCAGGAATGGTGATGCCAACTGGGAGGAAATGGAAGGAGCAGTGGGAGGACCAGATGCCAGTTTGGTACCACACAACGGTTTGTCAGCACCCAACGGGGAGATGAATGAGTTGAGTCAAGAAGAACGAGAGGCACTAGCCAAGACCAAAGAAGGGATGGACCTGGCCAAGTTCAACAAGTGGGAAAACATGTTCAGCAAAGAACATGCAGCCTCTGCTTTAACTAGTTCATCAGCAAATTGTGAGAGCAAGAGCAGGGATGGTGCAGGGACAGAACAGATTTCCGCCGGCAATAACGTGGTAGAGGGAGAGGCTGCTGCCAACGGCAAAGAACCACAGCAAGACCAGAAGCAGCAGGACTTTTCCGCAGCAATGGAAAAGACAGGCCTTGCCCCCTGGCAGGATGGTGTTCTGGAAAGACTGAAAACAGCTGTAGATGCAAAGGACTATAATATGTATCTAGTGCACAATGGGCGGATGCTCATTCACTTTGGTCAGATGCCTGCTTGTACCCCCAGGGAGAGAGACTTTGTTTATGGCAACCTTGAGGCTCAAGAAGTTAAGACCGTTTACACCTTCAAAGTTCCTGTGAGCTATTGTGGGAAGCGAGCAAGAATTGGGGATGCCATGTTGAGTTGTAGGCCGAGTGAACACAAGGCCGTAGATACTTCTGACTTGGGGATCACCGTGGAGGACCTGCCAAAATCAGACCTCATCAAGACCACCCTCCAGTGTGCTTTGGAAAGAGAACTCAAGGGCCACGTCATCTCTGAATCCAGGAGCATCGATGGGCTGTTCATGGATTTTGCCACACAGACGTACAACTTTGAGCCAGGACCGTTTTCCTCGGGGACAGTGCTGGCTGATCTCCTGACTGCTGCCAACCCAGGAGGACTTCATGTAGAGCTCCACAGTGAGTGTGTGACGAGGAGACACAACAAGAGTAGCTCTGCTTTTACTTTCACCTGCAACAAATTCTTCAGAAGGGATGAATTCCCCCTGCACTTCAAGAACGTCCACACAGACATTCAGTCATGCCTCAACGGCTGGTTCCAACACCGATGCCCCCTTTCCTACCTGGGATGTACGTTTGTTCAGAACTATTTCCGTCCCCCAGGACAAAAGGCCAAAGTGATCTACAGTCAGAAGCTCAAGACCTTTGCCATCAAGCCCGAGGTTGCTCCAGAGCTGAACGAGAGCAGGAAGAACAACCATCTCATAGACCAAGGGGGAAAAAGCCAGAACTCTCTAACCAGCCTGCCCCTGGAGGTTTTGCAGTACATTGCTGGGTTCTTGGACAGCATCAGCCTGTCCCAGCTCTCCCAGGTGTCTGTGCTGATGAGGAATATCTGTGCCACCCTGTTACAGGAGAGAGGGATGGTCCTCTTGCAATGGAAGAAGAAGAAGTACTCCCATGGAGGCACCTCCTGGAAAGTCCACAGAGAGGCAAGTTAATATGCATTCACTCAATCAGCAAATACTTGTAGAGAGCTTTTTATGTGCTGAGCATTGCACTAGATGATGGGACAGTTGTTAGAATTAAGACTGATTCAAGGAGATCAGTCCATTAAGGGAGACAGACCCTTCTCCACGCTGGTGTGTCCCCAGATTGCTTAACTGGTTCCCTTTGCCCTCCAGCTTCCAGTGGGGCTAAAACCATGGGAGGGAAGGAGGGAGGAAGAACAGGGTTGAAGGATCCACTCTCCTGGTTGCTTCCCTTCATGCCCCTTTGAACTGGCTAAGTTCAGCTAAGATGGCTGCCTCCGGTGGCTCTCCCCACACAGTTACTCATTCTGGGTTCCTATGACAGCCTTCTTCCCCTTCCAGGCCTAGAGGAGTGACTCTATACTAAGGTTGGATACTCTACAGTATCTCATGGCTTTCCTATACCTTGCCCATATATTTGAAATCATTCCTCTTAAAAATTCTCTTAACGTGACCCCCATTTGTGTGTGCCATCTGTTTCCTGCTTAGACTCTGATTAATACAGTAAGGCAACATTCTTCTCAGTCCTATGTCAACTGATTCTTGGTTATTGTTTGTTTTGCAGTGCTGGGCATTGAACCCAGAACCTTGGGCATACTAAGCAAACACTGTGTCCGTGAACTACACCCTCAGCCCTCAATGGTTCTTTTAAGAATAGTTTTTGCCATTGATAAAGGAATTTTGAAATTCTTCATGAATTCAATCTACTGATCTCTCCCCTGGTTCAAATACTTAATTTTTCAGAAAACTTTGTTGTATTAAAGCATCTCTTTCCTTCAGTAAAATTTTTGTTTCTTTTTCTCCATTGGATCATACTTGCTTAGCTGTATTATGACTTCTACAGAAGTGAGACTCCTAATTCATCATATCTAAGTGCCTGTAATGTCCTTTTTTTTTTGGTAGCGGGGATTAAACTGAGGGATACTTCACCACTGAGCTGAGCTACATCTCCAGACCTTTTCATTTTTTGTTTTTGAAATGGGGTCCCCCTAATTTGCTCAGGCTGGCCTTGAACTTGTGTTCTTCCTCCCTCAGTTTCCCAAGGAGCTGGGATTACAAGTGTGTGTTACTACACCTGGCCTGTAACGTTCTTTCTCATAGTAAATATGGTGGTAATACGAACCAAGAATGACTAATACCTATTTAGGTAAATAATTCTATAATATTACTGTTGCAGTTCTTCCTAATAGGTGGGTGTTTAAGAGCTGCATTGGGGAATTAGAAGTGTTTGCATCTATTTTTGTTGACTATATTTAAAATGTGTATTTCCATTATTGATCACCTAGACAGTCTTGTTCAAACATAATTATAAGACTCTCTCTTACGTATCCATGCCTACATCCATGTGCTAAACACTGACTGTCAACCACATGCTAAGGATAAATAGTGAATGAGATATTGTCTTTTGAAAAAGTGTTGTCTAAAACTACCTATTATCTTCCTCTACAAAACAGATGCAAATAATTTAATTTGCATACTAGAAATTACATTTTTCTTTTTTTTGGGGGGGGTGGGAGTGGGGAGAGGTAGGTTTCAAGTTTGTTCCTAATTCAATGATTGCTGACCACTCTTGGATATCATTTGGGACAAACTAATTTGCTTGCAGAAAAGAATAAAGAGAATTTAGTTGGGGCTAAAGGATATTCACATTAAAATGGCTTTTGGGGTAAAAAGGGAAATAATTCCAAGATCCCAAGAAATAGTTTATTTTTGCACAGGAACAAGACAAAACACTGAGGGTGA
The DNA here is from genome assembly GCF_047511675.1 of Marmota flaviventris. Classification (NCBI taxonomy): domain Eukaryota; kingdom Metazoa; phylum Chordata; class Mammalia; order Rodentia; family Sciuridae; genus Marmota; species Marmota flaviventris. The sequence goes on along the minus strand of NC_092505.1, from coordinate 57,615,589 downwards.
AGTAGTCAGGCTGAAAGGGTACCAGGTGCCAAGGGTGCCAAGCCTTTTAGCCACATTTTAAAACTAGTAGCTTTGCCACCACCTCCCAGCTGGAAAGACCAGAGAGTGTTTTATTGAGTACTGACTCAACTCATAGAACTCTCCATTGAGGTAAGACCTTAATTTAGTTAGAATACTTCTAATTTCAAGCAGGTAGAAAAGCAATTAAAAGTAAAACAGTAAATGGAATTTATTAGCCTATATAACTCAAAAGTCCTTAGCTAATAGTTTCAGGTAAGGCTTGATTTAGCAACTCAAAAAATTCCCCAATGTTCTTTTTACTTTCTGTTTCTTTGTTTCCTCAATATTGGCTCCATTCTAAGACAGTTCTCTGGTGGTCCCTGGAGACTGCTGACACCTCCTAGGACTACAGTTCCCAGTTCAAGTACAGAAGGAGAAAGAGAATCTGCTTTTTGAAATCTCAAACAAAAGTGCTGGGGTAGAATCCCATTGGTGCTAATTGTCCTGATTTAAACTGAGTCTACTCTAGAACTAATGGTTGCTAGTGGAAGGACAGGGGAAGGTAGGTGTATGTCAATATGCTGATCTGTGTCAGTCATTCCCACACAACTGCAAGGCTGTCTGGGAAGATTATTAATTGGAAGGGGGAAGCTTAAATTGGACTCTGGGGAAGAAACTAACAAAAGTCAAATGCCACTGAACTCTCTGGAAGGAAGCAGAGAGAGGCATTTCCTTATCCTGTTCAAACACAGCCAGCCTGGGGGCGTTGCCCCAGGTTTATCTGTAAGTTTTTCCCTTTCTCCACAGATCTGGCAGTTCAGCAGCCTCTTCTCCCAAATCAAGAGCTGGGAGTTTAATGAAGTCACCTCCATGTCTGAGCACCTGAAGGCCTGTCCTTTCAACATCATAGAGCACAAGACTGACCCGATTCGTTTGACCAGCATGTGTCAGCCCCGTGAGCAGGCCCAAGAGAGCTTAGTCTCCACCTTTAGAACTAGACCACGAGGAAGACACATCTAGAGATTTGGATGGCATCATTCTTGAATTTTTCCTTGGAGTGATTGAAAGCAGGAGTGAGAATGGTTTGAGAAATCCCTGCTGTAACTGCATATTCTGCTTCATTGCATGTATTGGAACATATGATGTCTTTCAAAACCTCAGCAATTGTACTAGATCTAAGAATTTCCTAAGCGATGACTTATATGATAATGCCACACTGTGACTTAGTTTTCTTTTTCTTTTTTCTAAAATAGATAAGTCTGAGGAGAGAATAAGTAACTGAGGCTATTTGGAAAGGAATACAAGTCTTTAGGAAGTGAGAGAGCAATGAAATTCCATAACCAACATAAGCCATGATTTTACACTGGGCTTTTTGGTTTACAAAACTTGCATATTGGCAGGGCAGACAGTGCATGGACAGTAAGTTACTTCCTAGGGTGCAGAGTTACCTCCCAGGGTGCCAGGGTGGAGGGCATCCAGCTCTAAGGTTCTGAAGCTGGGCCTGTCTTGACAGCCAAGTTCAGGGTGACTTTTGGTGACCCTGATGCCTCTAAACCCAAGTAGTCCCAATTCAGCCTGATTGAACAGAGCCCCCTGGCTGAGCACAGCAGCCTGGAGGATACCGCAGGCCAAAAGGTAAGGACAGTAATGAGGTCACCGAGTCTCTTGTGTAGATTCTTACCAAGGTATAGAAAGGAAGCCTTGAAAAACGAGGGAGAGTCCAGAGGAGACTCTGTATTTTCAAAGAAAGGACAAAAGCCTCAAGCCTACTTTTTAACGTTTTTAATAATGATTCAAGAGTCAAGGTTGTTTTTTCCTGAGACGTATATTATAGGTCTGGGTGAAGGAGAGCATAGGCATAGCTCAGTGCCACCCTATGTCTGAAATGACCTCCATACATGATGCCAACCTCAGTGTCATGCCAGGACACACAGGGAAGCTGAGGAGACTTCGTGTTGGGTAAAGTCCAAACAAGACCCCCCACAGTTCCTGTGGTACCGGTCCACAGGTACCATACACCACTTGGATAGTCCACTGGGGGCCCTGGAGAGAAAGACATATGAACACAGTGGTTCCTTGGATTGCCCCAAGCTTGCTGGTCATTCCTCCAGCCTGTCAAAAACAGATGCTACTGCTGTTTTTGGTAACAAACCATGAATATTCACAAGCACATAAGTAGAGGGAAAAGTCCCCAATAAACTTGCAATCCCTAAAGCCGAGTTTCCTAACCTTGGAACTCCTAGCCACTTGGAACCTGGACTAGCTTCACTACTGAGCTACCTCCCCAGCCCCTTTTCATTTTGAGGCAGGGTCTCACTACGTTTCTGGAGCTGGTCTTGAACTTGCGATGCTCCTGCCTCAGCCTCCCAAGATGCTGGGGTTACAGGTGTGCACCACTGTGCCTAACTGGAACTATTGACATTTTGAAGTGGATAATTCTTTGTCATAATGGACTATTCTATATATTATAGGGTATTTAGCAATACCCTTGGCCTCTATTAAATCCACCCCCCACTCCACAGTAGCACTCACACAGTGAACAGCCAACAATGTCTCCAGATATTGCAGAATGTCCTCTGGGAGCAAAGTGGCTCCAGGCTGAGAACCACTGTCCTAAGGAATATCATAACAGTTAGTTTAAGTTTGGATATGCTTATTTTTCAGTACAACAGAATCTTGTTGCACATAGCCATCCACAATGGCTGTGGTTTAATGCTGCCCTTATGTATCTACTAAATAGGTTTTAGATGTCAGGTGATATTAAGTCAGAAACCAGATGCATCCAATTGTTTGATATGGCTACATGTCCCCGGGCCACATGGAAGAATATGTATTTTCTGCTCTCTCCAGTTATATCCAGGAAAGTTATTTGTCTTATGTTTATGTCCTTCTTACCTTAATCAGTGCCATTTTCCAAGCAGTTGAGTTTCAAGCAAGTGAGAAATAGGAAAAAGGGAGGACAGAACAAAAGGGAAGCAGAGAAAGAATTCACCCAACAAAAGAAATTGGTTCATTCATCTGGGTGCTTGTTTTGACTGGGTCGCCCCAGTTCAGAAATGCTGTAGATCACACCTCTGAGAAGAGTCAAGATGGTGGTAGAGCAAGCCCCAAACCAGAAATATGCTCATCTTTCATTATTATGTGCCACTTGGTACTATTTGGTAACGTAATCTCACTTTTTCTAATGCTTATTGTTTGATTTATATTTCACATTTATATATGTCATTGTTTTCTAAAAATATAACTAGAGTGTGATCTAAGGCTTTACTCAGTGAAGATGAGTAACCAGAAGCAAACTCTGCATGTCAGGTGTGGGAAAGAAGAAAGGAAGAGAGTTCTCTGGGTGTCAGTTACATGTGTTTGGAATCTGGTCCTTCTTATGTGGAGGAATAATGCTCCCAAAGCCAGGATTTCTAATTAGAAAAAGAGAGAAAGAGGAACTACGGACAGAGGACGATGAGTCAGGGCCGTGGTTGAGGAGCAACCACAGAGGCATGAAGAGAGCAAAAGGCTTTCCCTCCACAGCGCGGGTGGGCGGGGCACGGGTTCAGGACACGCCCCCTGGTGGGGTGCGGGGCGCTCCTTGAGGCACTTTCCTCTCCCACATGCTCCCTTCAGAACAGTACTGATTTGGTCAACATCATCAAACACATTTATAAGATAATGGTCCATATTGCAGGAAACCAGGGTACTGCTGGTATCCCCGGGTTCCTAGAGGAGAGAGCAGAGGGAGCAGGAGGGGACCTTATCAGAGAGGCTGTGGGGAGACAGGTGATTGATTAGTGAGGTCAGGCTGTAGTGAGCAGCAGGAGCAGGGAGCGCCTAAGGAAGAGGAAAGACAGCTAGACACGGCTTCAGAGTAAGAAGCACATGAGGTGGGCAGAGAGGGCTGTGTCACAGGAATAGAGCCTCAACAGAGCCCTTGATGAGCATCACAGCCCAGAAAGGCAGACCAGGGCAGAGACCAGCTGAATGTGGAGGGCAGGGTCTGTAGAACTGGGCCAGAAAGGACTGTTGCCTTAGCAGCACAGGGATCTAGAAAAGAACTTTTCTCCTCTTCTGAAGGGAACAGTGAAAAAGCAAAGTGGAACTTGGAGATGGATTAGGAAAACTGCTGTAAAAGTCTGCCTTCTGTGTGAAATCAAATCAAACTGAAATGAAGAATGATATTGTGTACATGTGGTAACCTATTGCTATATACTGGAAATCCCAGTGTCTCTATAGGAGGAAATAAAGGCTGCTTTGCACTCACCTTTGAAAGGTTAAGGTGTGTGAATCTTGTGAGTTATATCTAGAGACAGTTTTGTGATTTGCTGGCATAGAAGTCATTATCAAAACTAAGGATTATGTGTCTTGAAGAAAAGTCAAGAACAAGTTTGAAGCATGCAGCTCTCTAGGTGCCCCCGCAGCTCACCAATTCTGATGAAGTCCTGGAGCAACTGTGGATCTCAGCCACTAATCCTAGTTCCTCCTCCTCCTCCACCCCAATGCCTTCTCCCTCTGTGAAAGCTGGACTCAACTTGGATGCTGGTAACAGCATAGATTCTATGTCCTATCAACCAAAGATCATCTACACCAAATACCCCACTTTGTGCCCTCAAATCTTCTGTCTCTGACCTTTGCTGAGGCTGAGCACAGTAGTCTGGGGCTGAGAAAAACCCATCTTGCCCTGACCTCTGAATTTCTCTCATCCCATGGTTTGCTTGGTGATTCACTTTTTGTCCACAATGGCCGTCCACATGTCCTTACCCTCTTTCCTATCTGCCTCGGCTCTGGGCCATTCAGAAGTTTCATGTACTTCCTCCATCCAGCCTGCTACAAGGAGGCCACTGTCTCTGGATCTAAATCCTCTTCAGCCTCACTACAATTTGTTTTCCTTTCCTTTCTCCTGCTTTCTATCCTCTAGATTGAGCTTCTTCCTCTACAAACACCACATGGAAAGAGTGTGTCGTTACTCCCAGGCAGGTGGCTGGCCTGGCACAACTGCTAAAGCTGGTAGAAGTTGATACCACCTTAACGTGGATACCACCTGGCCCCCTATCATCCCACCTTACCACCATTCTCAAGATCACCTGTTTCGGACCGGGTGTAAGGGAATAGGAAAATGCCTTGCCCTTGAATCTAGAGTGCTAGGAATAGGCAGTGTTAAGAGTGGGTCTTCTGGATGTGCCTGGAAGGGGGTGGGAAATTTAGAGCCATGAGAGCCAGGACTGCACAAGAAGTTTTATTTTCCTCAGCACAGAGGTGCACAGTAGTCCCACTTTATTTCCAACTTTAGGACTGAACAGAAAAAAATCTCAGAAATATCTCCGAAGGAAAGAAAAGTGGGCAAAAACACAACCATGTAGAATAGACCCACCTTCTCAGGTAAGCAAACCAGGAAGCCCAGTGCTTACAGGGAATAGATCAGAGTTGGGGGTGTCATTATAGGGGGCATTACTGGGGAAGAAGGCAGGACCACAATGTAAACATCCATGAGCTATTCCAGGACACAGAGGACACCGAGGGGAAGGAAACCTCCTTCCTCATGCTGTTTCGGCCTGAAGCCCTAATGAAACAGGAGAGGGAAGTCTGTCCAGAACCTCAGGTAACCCAAGACTTCCTGTTAGGCACTTGCAGCAGGAATGGGGATGGGATGGAGGCAGAGCCACTTTGGACATGGGGAGTCACAGCTGTAGTAGATAGTGAGGTCAGTTACTGGAGGAGCTTGACATAATTTGCAGGGAAGAGTCCAAAGTGGCCGTGGCAACGTCCCCGCCACCAGCCCTCATCCACCATCTCAATGTCAGTAATGATGTCATCCGGATCAAAGGAAAGCTCATCACTTCCCTCTGGGGAGGAAATGGAGGGGATATTAGGATGGTCAAACAGGAATCCTGCCATCTCTCCCTGAACTTACTCCCAGGAAAGAGGCCTGGCCTTTGTCTTGGTGGCAAGACTGGGCCTTTCCCTGACCCCCAGAATCCATCCCCTTCCTGTGTATCAGAGGTCTCAGGCCACTCCCAACCTACCTCCTTGGTAGTCATACAGGGCAACAGCTGAGATCCCCATAGCCCCAGCCCCAGCTGGGCTGCCTGATGGTCCTGCATGATGAGAAATATACACATGGTCTCACCAACAAGGAGAAGGCAGAGACAGATCCTCCTGGGCAGTGGGGAAACGCATCCTCCTCTTCTTCCACACCTGACAAAACTGAGGAGTTGCTTCTCCCCCTAACCATACCCCACTCACCAGCCAGGGTGGAGGGAACACAGGGATCCTCAGGCTCCAGCACATCCTCATAGTCCCCCTCTGGATCATTATCCTGCTCCTGCTTGTCCATCTCCCCAACATCCTCATAGTCATTCTCAGGCTCAGGCTCTGCTTCATATATTGGCTCTTCCACCACCTGGAAGCCTTCTGGAGTTCTAGGAGGCAGAGCTGGGGGCTCCTCATAGTCCTGAGAAAAGACAATGTGGAGCAGGGTGACTTGCACTCACCAGGAGGAGTCAGTGGAGACCCCACCTGCACCACCACAGTCTGTCATCCATCTTCATCCTGCAACCTCCTTCCATACCCAGTCACTCAGAACACCTACCAAGAAACGACAGGAGGGGAATGTAAAAGGAATAAAGGCAGGAAAGTGCAAGGCAAGTCAGAGCCTTTGGAAGCCCAGGGAAACTCTGAAGCAAAAGCACATCGTTGGGATAGCATAAGATAAGAAGCTGTCCTAGTTTGTCCAGGATTGGGAATTTTCCAGAATGCAGGACTTTTCACCACTCAAACCAGAACTCCACCTGGGACTCCAGGTGAAGCAGGGTGTTTGGCCACCCTATGCAACCCACCTCCCTGGGGCAGAGAGTCCTCGGGGCCCTGCTTACCTCCGGGGGACTCTGCCTCATGGGCAGGGAAGGCACTGGGTGTTCTCTGCTAGTTCTCACAGGCTCGGGCTCTGGTGCTGGATGACTCTGTGCTGGAGGCCAGGCCTACGGAGAACGAGCACCCACCACCTTCACTCACAATCACCAGGCACACCCGTCCTGCTCTCTGCCAATCCAACTAGAACTCATTGCTCAAGATGAGCCCCAGCCTGAACTGGCTCCTTCCTCTTGGATGACTGGCTGCAGTGGCTGGTGGCCTGCCCTTCATTGTACTACATATATCTTAGTGTTCACTTGTTTGTTTTCTGATGTTTCTGACATACGAGTATCAACTACACAGATGACTGAATCTTCCTGGGGACAGGAACAGGACTCTGCCTACACAGGGAAGACCCAGGCCTTATTTTCTTGCCATCCTTTGGACCCCTCAGGTTCTGTCTGGGAAAGAGATTCCAGGCGAGGATCCTAGAGGGCCAGGCTCACCTCTGAGGAGATTTTCTTGGGCAATGGGGCGGGCGCTGCTGGCTCTTCTGCAGGAGCCACTGGCTGCTGAGCCTCTTGTCTCATCTTCACCACAGCCTTGCGCTCCTGTTGCTGCCTGGCCACCTGCTGTGCCTTCTCCTCTTCCTCCTGCTTCCTCTTCTCCTCAGCCATGGACTCAAATTTTGCCTTCAGCCCACGGGCACCACTGGAAGCTGTACACAGGCAAGAAGAATTAGGGTTGACATGGACGGGGAGTGGAGGAAAGGGTGGCGTTTGAATGAAGAAGAGGAATCAGTTTTAGATATCCAGAAGAGAAGATGGAGAGGGGACTCATGGAGGGAGAGAGAAAGAGGTGGTGATGGAGGAACAGAGGGGTACAGGAGGATGGTTTGGACTCAAAGCCCAGATTTCCATCTAGCCATTCGCTGTGACCTCAGACTCTTGTCCTTTCTAAATTATAAGCCTTGGTTCCCTCAGTAGCTCACTCTCCTCAAACATGTACGCCCTCTAGCCACCAGCATCTTCTGCCCATCCCAAGCTCCTACCCCTGCATACCCTTCCCAAGTACTTCTCCCTCCCTCTCTGCCCCCAGTTCCCTCCCTAATGCCACTCTATCACTTGACCTGGTTTTTCTAGGAGACAGATCTGGGAATATGAAGCTAGGGATCAAGCCTCCCTCAGATAACCTCTGCAGTTAAAGGCATGCAGGAGATAGACTGCGGAGGAGAAAGAGGAAGTTGAAGATCATAGAGGAAACTGAGACTCACCGGCTTCTACGGGTGTCGTCTTCTTATAAGCTGTGGTTGGGGCCTCCATCTCATTGAAGCCAACAGCACTCTGTAAATTGGGATAACAGTTTGTGCAGGTGGGGAGGGACAGGATGGCAGTGACTCAGAAGGCAGTACTGGAGATTGGGCCCACTGTAGGAAGTAGCCCTTAACCATGTGGGTCTTAACACTAGTACAAGGTCCTATTATTATTTTGTGGCAGAGAGAGTTCTAAACAGGTAGGTTTGGTGGCTCCCTTTGAAAGCTTAGTGTACTTTGGATCACATGTCTTGAGCCTAGAATGCAGCAGGGTCCCTGGCCAATGCAGAAGGAGCTAGTGCATGGAACAACAGTGACGTGGACTAGGAAGAGATAAAAAGGAGTGGGTTAAGCAATTCCAAGCAATCCACGAAACTGCACAACTAACACCACCTTTCCCTAGGATTCGTTTCTCCTCTGTCTCTCCTTGCTGCACTCCACTGTCTTCGCTTAAAGCTCAAACAGGTTGTGACCTCATGTCCATCAGATGCTGAAGGCAGTCAATGGGGAGGGCAGGATCCCAGCAGGACAGGCTCAGAGCACCAGCATCACTGTCCCAACCTTCTCCCCACTTTGCTTTGAACTCTTCTCTCTACTTCCCTACACGTAGGGGACCCTTCTCAGGACACTGGTGTTCTGGCGCGTTACCTTATCCACTCGGTCCTTCTGGATTCCATACTGACCACCAAAGCCCTTGGCGTAATCTGTGGGACAGGAAGTTCTGAGAGTCACTATAGGAGATTAAAATGCTGGAGTTAGGTGGGGAAATGGAGCCGTGGGAAGAAGGACCAGAAGACAGGAATGTGGGACACAGAGACACAAGAGGAAATGTGAGATTCGGAGGATAGAGAGAGGCATGGGTGGGAAAAGAGGGGAAAGGATGGGGGGAAAAGTTCAGAGAGAATGGAGAAGAGAGAAATGGAAACAGGGAAACAAAATTAAAGAAGTTTCAAAATAATGGGAAACAAAACAAACAAAAAAGGAAAAAACAAGGAGAGCTCTCCAGCTACCACTGCACGGATCCAGGGAAGAGAAAGACTGTGAGGCAGAAGGGGATGAGAGACACATAGCCAAGCCACTGTGTGGCCATCGCCCAGCCTGTCTCCACCCCTTCCCCAGTGACCCCTTCTCTTTGGCCTCCCTCCTCAGCTCTGCTCCTAATCTTGTGTTGTCTTCTCCACCCCTGCATGTCTCCCCTCCTCCACCCACTTACTCTCCACCCCACCCCACCTGTCTTCTCTGCACATCAGCCCCTCCACATCCGGGGCCCCTGGAGCCACTTCCAGACAGAATGGAAGGAGATCTCTGTCCTTCTCCGTGACCTCTCTCTTCTCAGCCCCAACTCACCTCTCTGGGACTCGTGTTTCTCCGTCTCTCCCTTGTAGTCATATCCCAGAGCTGCTTTGTCCCGTTTATCCGTCTCCACCCCATAACGGCCACCAAAGCCTCGAGAGTAGTCTAGGGTTGAAAGGGCAGTCTGTTAAATCTTAGAGACTTAAAATTCAAGGATAACTCTAGAATAAAGGAATCAAATAGTTTACTTTCAGACTGTTACAAGAAAAAAGAATGAAAGAAAACTTCATCAGTCTCATAGAAAGCAGTGAAGGGGACAGAGAGAACAAGCACACAGTAGAATTAAAGAGTGGGTAGTGGTAGTGGGCCGGGAGTCCTGGAGCAGGGACACTGGCAGCAGCTGTTGGGAGGTGAAGTCCGTGGAGGAGCCAGCCGGGCAGGTAGGCGAGGCGGGAGTGCAGGTCCTTACCTTTCTGAGATGTGTGTTTCTCCACTTCTCCTTTGTAATCAAAGCCCACTGCTGACTGCAGAGAAATGGACAGAGAACTGTTAGCGTCCGAACTGTCAGTTTTCCTCTCCCTGGCTTTCCGTTACTCTAGGTTCAGCCCCAAAGGTAGATTATGGGGGCTCAGGGCTGTGATGGGGCTTTAACCTAGAAACAGAATCCCGACAGGCTGGTGCCTGGCAGTGTTCTACCGAGCAGTGAGCACGGGCTCTGCACACAGACAGCTCTAGATCCAACCCCGCTTCCCCTATTCATAGTTGGTTAGCTTTAGACATGCTCCTTAATAGGACTGCGCACTGGTCTCTAATATAACATGAAGAGTAGAACACCTGCTTTACCCATCTCCACTATAAAATGCAAGAAAGGCTCCCTCTTCATTTAGAATAATATGACAAAAAATGGAACAAGGTATATACATGAGTCTGCATTGAGTCACTCTCTAAATTTAGTGTATTTCTTCCTGAGAAATCCTCACAAAACTAAAATCAGATAATACGTATAAAAGTACCTTGTAAACCAGTATGCACATGAAAGAGATATTTATCCTGTTCTTGGTTGGTTATACTTGCCTCTCTTCTTTCATAACTCAGCAGTGAAACACAAAGATGCAGATTTTGGTGGGGGTGGGAAAAACCGGGAGAATCTGGATCTGGGCTGACCCCAGAGCTGGATGAACTGTCCAGGGGACCTAACATCACCTGGGGGCTGCATCCCCATTGCACAGTAACTGGGAGTCTGTAAGCAAGTCTAGGTTTTGCATTTCACGAACTAATTAGTAAAGTGTCCTTTCTTTATTTACATGACACACACACTGTTCAGGTGATTTCCTTTGTGGCTTGTAAAGCAGACAATAAGAGATTAGGCAAAGACACACAGGAGGGGAGCCAAATGGAACAGGAAATTCCATCCTGTTTATAGAACATTACAAGCTATGCCATTTATGCCTTCAAAAATCACCTTCTGCATTTCCCTTTTCTTTAGAGCAGGTTTTGAACTTTCCAAGATGTGTTTTGGCTTTCCCCTGCCTCTCTCCACCATGTAGACAGTCAATATTCTAGCACTTAGTTTTATGAATTCAGTCTCACATAATTAACAAATGCTGGAAATTAGAACAATACAACTGAGTTAGCTTGAAGATGTCCTCTCTCTGTGCAGCTGCAGGGAGTGCTGTAGGGAAGAGACACCAGCCTGCACCATGAAATAAAAGCTCAAAGAATCTCATTTAATAAGGCATGGAACAGAGAGCTTCAATGAATTAGCAAATTTCCTCTCCTGTCCACCTTGTCATCCTGTAATTGTACTATACTGGTATATATATATATATATATATATATATATATATATATATATATATATATATATATATATATTTTTTTTTTTTTTTTTTTTTTTTTTTCTTTTAAACTACTGTTTGGTACAAAGGAATCTCTGTAAATACCCAGACTTCAGAGATTGAAGCTAAATCCTGTGAAAAGTACCCTTCACCTCTGAAAATCATTTCGATCCTAAATAATTGCTTTTCTAGATTATTTGTTGTCATGGTAATAATATTTAAGTTGACATCTCTGTTTTCCTGAAAGGCATGCATTTTTAGAAGGTTTTGATGTTAGGCCAAAAGAAGAGCTTGGGAAAATTTCTCTTCATGTGTATAGGTATAATAAAAACCAATGACTTGCTGGGCTCGGTGGGGCATGCCTGTAATCCCAGCAGCTTAGGAGGCTGAGACAGGAGAATCACAAGTTCAAAGCCAGCCTCAGCAATGGCTAGGCGCTGAACAACTCAATGAGACCATGTCTCTAAATAAAATAGAAAAATAGGACCGGGGATGTGGCTCAGTGATTGAATGCCCCTGAGTTCAATCCCTGGTACCAGTAAATAAATAAATAAAAGGACTGAGGATGTGGCTCATTGGTAAAGTGCCCCTGGGTTTAATCCCCAGTACCAGAAACCCAATCAAACAAATAAATTAAACATAAAATAAAGAAACAAAAACAAAACCAATGGCTTGAGGAATTCTTATTCAGAGAACTTGAGTCTTTGCCTCATTTATTTATTTTTTTGCAGTGATAGGAATGAAAAACCAGGCCTCACAAAGGCTGGGCAAGTGCTGTACCACTGTTATATCCAGCCCCTGCTGCATTTAAATGGATATCTTGGGGCTCAGCATGTGGCCTCCAACAGTGGCACCAAGGAACTTGCTGAGGGAGTTCATGGGGACTACACCTGTGATGGTGCCACACCCAAATAGTATCTACTGCCTCCAATAGTGTGGCCTACATTTATGGGCAAGTATCAGCAGGTCCCCCATGGTTTAAGGAGGACAGTGCGGGGAGCAAGTCACTGCTTACCTTGTCTGCCCTGTCCCTCTCAACTCCGAATTTGCCCCCAAAGCCTTTGGCAGCATCAGTCTGCGAAGAGTGCTTCTCCACCTCAGCAACATACTCATGGCCCACGGCACTCTGAGAACAATCAAGAATGGAAGGATGAAATGGTCAAAATGACCTTGAAACCATAGATACAGGGATGCAATATCCATTGCATGTCAGAACACCAGAAAGTCCACGCTGGATCAGTCCTGCAGCCTCTGAGAGTGGTGCTGAGGAGTACGGGATGAGGGCAGGGGGCCTTTCCTGGCCTTGCACATCCCTGATTCTTCCCTGTACCACCAGGGAGCCATCACCTAGAAGACTCCTGGAGGCTGGGCAGGGAGCCAGAGGACAGAGCTGGGTAGGAGGAGCAGTGTTCAAACCAGAAACAAAAAGATCTAAAACAAGGGCCTTGTGCATCAAAACAATAATGAAGTAAATTCTTAACTTTTCTCCAACATTTAATGTGTAATATATGTACAAAAAGATCACTAAATATACAGTAAAGAAATAATAAAAGAAGTTGAACAAAGACATAATATATAGACATTTAAAATAAATAAATGATTCTAAAACCTATTTTCCCCTTCTCCTCTTGTGCACACTTGTGGGAGACCAACCTCCCATGTGATTGAGTTAACTCCCCTATTGGGTGATGTGGCGTCAGGCACCCATGCTGCTAGACTGTCCCGCTCTTCTAGGGTTCGAGTGACTGTCTTCGTGCCCAGGCTGTGTCTTCCTACAGCCCCATGGGTGGAGCTATGCTCACTTCTTCTTTTGTAATATAACCCCTGGCCCTGTTTAGGATAGAATCTTCCATGGAAGTGCCTGTGTGTGTCCCCTTCTCTTACTGTGTCCTTGGGTGTGGCCTACCCAGATGTCAGTTAACCTGCTGACAGTGGACATCATGAAGATAGACTCAGCCCCCTGAAATCTGACCCCTGGCCTCATTTGAATAGCTTCTCCTCAATAAAAGGGGTCAGCACATGCTCTCTCTCTTTCCCTGCGGACCCTTAAGTTCAGAGGAGCCATCACAGCAACCCCAAAGAAAAAGGTATTTGTGTCTCTTGTGTGGTTATTTTGTGCAGCCCAATTAGCCCAGTTTAACTGGAGTGAACCCTGTGTGTTTTAGTCGCGAACAGAAACCCGGCACACCCTCTCTTGTTGATGCAGGAGTGACAGTGTGCCTCTGGCTGCCATTCTAATATTTGGCCTCTATTTTCCACTATCCTATCTTAGGTGTTAAGATCAGGAAAAAAATGATAAAAATTACATGCAGACATTCTATTTTTTAAAGCCTAAGTGGGAACTGTACTTTTGAACAAATTTAAACCATGAAACCAACAAATTAGTCTATTTTATTTTATTTTTTTAAAAACAAATCTCTCCCTTGCAACTCACCTTGTCCATTCGGTCTCTTTCCACTCCAAACCGACCACCATAGCCATGGGACGCTTTGGGCCCTGATTCCATTTCTTTTTTCTTGAGAACATCATGCTCCTCCGACACTTTGCTCCTCAGCTGGTGAATGCTGGAAGCAACCACATGATCGAGATTCACCCAGCATAGGGAGATCAGTGAACCCATCCTCCCAGAAAAGTGGAAATCCTGAGGTCTGTTTATTTGTATCAATGACCCGAGTCCTCAAAATATGCTAGTGATGGGTCTGGCAGTAAGAGATCAGTCTGACCTGTGCACAATACCCTGATTTAAACTCTCAGAAGCTCTCAGACTATTTCCTATAGTCTGTTATTTTGCTTATTAAAATAAGCTTCTGATCTTTAGTATCATTTTTTTTCATGTTCTTGAGCCTTAGATGATGATGGTGTCTATATTGTAATAACTGAGATGTCATCTTCCTCTCTGATTGGACCTACTTTCTGTCAATTAAGTGATCCATCTCAAGAAGCATAAAAATATTCATTGAAACATTGTGCACAACAGCAAAACAGCAAGAAAGTACATGACCAATAACTAAAAAATAGTTTAGAAAATTGAAACGTTAAGCTTCAATAGCATACTGGAAATCATTAAAAATGGTGCTTATAAAAGTGCAGCATTGGGTAAATTTATTTATACATTAGTATTGTGTGAATGTTTTTGTCAAGAATCAACATCTTCTGACCCTCTTCTCCCCATGCCAGATAATTCCTGAGAAAACTAATACTAAACAAAAAAAAATAATAATAATATCCATTTATCCTTAACTGTTATAACAGTTTAGGGTTCAAATGATAGATTTGGGACACCCAGGGATTTGCCCCATCCCTAAGAGCAAGTGACATCCAGGGAGCCATCCTGTCTCTCCCTGAACACTCACTTCCATCTTTATAATGAAGGTGGCTGCAACACTTCAGAGGGTGGACATTCACCTTGGCCAATGGGTTTGGCCTGAGCATATGAAGCCATAGATCAGCACCAGCACCCTTAAGTGACAACAAGGACTAATATATACTTGGGGCACATACAGGAACCCCTGGGGATTTTTAGAAACATTTGGGCAAGAGAACTCTAGGTAAGAAATTTGACCTTCTGCAGCAAGCAATGAAGATTTGAGGTATTGAGAGTGATGTCCCTGGTCCTTCACAAGCTCAGGACAAGAAGACACATTGGTTATAGGCAGAATGGCCATCTCACCGTGGAAATGCTCTTCTTTCATGGAAGAATAGATCCATCTGGTGGCCTTGTGGGATAATCCAGTGAAGGTCTTTTAAAAAAGCCTTTTCAGCTTTAGCCACAGTTAATTTTAGAAAGCTGGCTATAAACCAGATGAAATTAATCTAAGTGCTGGAAGAACCCTCTGTTCCCATGCCTCCTTTAAACCCTCTGGCAGCGTGACGGCAGAGGTCCCATGTTACTAGTTCAACAACACCAATGCTTTAGAACCTACTGTGTCAGAAAAGCTGTGGGATCCAAGAACAATTAAATCACCCTCCTGTGCTTCCCAACTGAAAGACTCAGATGAAGAATGAAGACAATGGGGCCAAACATTGCTTTCAATTAAGAAATATCTACTACGTTTTAATGAGCTTAGTGATTATTAAGAAGATCATAACTACATTACGTTGAAACAAGTTTTAAAAAAGGGATTAGAAAAATGATATTAAGAAACACCCACTTAATAGAAGACAGTGGCTAGCCAGGAGATTATGCCAATCAACAGATCATATCATTTGAATTAAAATATGACCAGAGGAAAATAACAACTTTTTATTAACCTATTTAGGATATAGCTGAATCCATTCTGAATAGGTCTTGATATAGCATTCCTTTATTCAATGATTATTAATTAAACAATTTTTGAGTGTGAGGTGCTGTTAGGTTCTGAGGACACAAAGATGATTAATGTATGGAAATACTGGGTCAGGTGCAAGAGTAGAGAGGAAAAATTATAATTCAATAACTCAATATGCCAAGTACATCTAAGAAACTTTTGACACACTCTCAGATATCCATTTAAAAATTTCAACTATGTTACATTAATAAAGCAATGAAGTTCATGGGAACCAAGCAAAATCCAGGACTTCAAAGATGAACTAAGAGAAAGGACAGAGCTTTGTTTTTTGGTTTTTTTTTAAACAAAATTAAAAGCACAAAGGTGAGTGGTTCTGTATGTATACTATGTTACTATATATTCTGTGATCATGTATGAAGGAATATCCATAAACAAAAATCTACTAGAACTATTAAATGACTTTGGCCATATCACAGGATACAAGGTAACTATGTCAAAATCAAGTTATTTCTTGGGCTGGGGATGTGGCTCAAGCGGTAGCACGCTCGCCTGGCATGCGTGCAGCCTGGGTCGATCCTCAGCACCACATACAAACAAAGATGTTGTGCCCACCAAAAACTAAAAAAAAAATAAATAAATATTAAAATTCTCTCTTTCTCTCTCTCTTAAAAAAAATCAAGTTATTTCTATATACTAGCCATGGACACTTGGAAATTCAAAGCTAAAAATAAATATAATTATAGCCACATGAAATAATATGAAATATTTTAGGATAAATTTAAGAAGAAAGCGGGGCACAGTGGCACACACCAGTAATCCCAGAGACTCAGGAGGCTGACGCAGGAGGATTACAAATTCAAGGCCAACCTCAGCAATTTAGTGAGGCCCTAAGCAACCTAGCAAGACACTGTCTCCACAATCAATCAATCAATCAGGCCTGAGATGTATTTCAGTGATAAAATGCCTCTGGTTCAATCCCTAGAACAACAACAACAACAAAATTCCGCCCACAGAGTCAGACTGAGCTGAATTCAAATTATTATTTGTACATCCTTGGACAAACTATTAAACATCTAAACCTCTCTATTTACTTCTCTGTGAAATCAGGATAACAGCATGATCTATGATATAGTGTTGTTTGGGAAACGCATTTTGCATGACACGTAACAGTTAATAAGTGTTGCCATGATTCTTAGGCCATAGCTGTGGCTCTTCATAGCATTCCTGTGAGGTAAACAGGGATGGTCTATTATTCCCAGTCACAAGGGGGAATAGAGACAGAGTGGTGACATAATTCTCTTCAATGCCCCGAGTCCCTTGGTAGCAGAGCAGGGAACAGTCCCTAGATCTTCAGGCTGCTTGTTTAGTACTCTTGGTACCACATCATTCTACGTTGCCAGTTGGAATAAAATGTCAGGGCATGACAAAGTGGACAGTGCTCCCGAGGCAGTGAGGATGGGACCTGACAACCAGACAGGTCTCAGGAAGCACCAGGAGCTGTGTCTGGTGTCATGCTGCTCAGGGTGCAGTGCACAAGCCCAACCACTTCTCTTCCACCATGAAATAAGAATAAAAATTGGGAGTATGTATTTAGAACCTTTCATAGCAATTTAACATAGCAATCAGATCTGTCAAATCTAAAAATTAAAATTGTGCTTTTTTCGAGGCTGGGGTTGTGGCTCAGCGGTAGAGTGCTCGCCTAGCAGGCGTGGGGCCCTGTGTTCGATCCTCAGCACTACATAAAAATAAATGAATGGAATAAAGGTATTGTATCCAACTACAGCTAAAAACATATTTTAAAAATTGTACTTTTTTTTTCATGTCATTTTTTTCATTTTACAAAAATATCAGTCTGTGACAAATTTGAAAACAAGAGCAGACTAAAACCTGGTTCTTTCCCAAAGATAGTCTAAGAAACTCTTGTCTGGGAGTAGTGAGAATCCTTAGTGGTCAAGAGAAGAGACACCAAAATAGATTAGTGGGCAAGAGTGGAGAGGAAGGTGGAAAGGGCCACAGACTTTGGAAATCAGGCAGTTTCTTTATATAAAAGTTGGGGGACAGAGAGGAGCATTTGAGCTATTTTCTGAATTACCAAACCACTTCTTAAACTAAAGTTATTGAAGACAGACCTAAAAAGAAACACCGTGGCGTGGGAGATGGTGGTGAGATAGTGAGAACCAGCCACTTCCTCTTCCTGCTTTGAGTCATGTAAGCGCACAGTTACTCTTGGACTGAACCCCCCAAATCCCCCAGCTCCAAAGGCCTCAGTGATTCCCATCAGACAGTGAAGGTAGGCTTAGAGCACATAAGCCACAGAGAACCAGAGGGTTAGACACTGTATACTGGAATGTCCTCTAGAGGTCTTTTTTTGTCCAAATGAGAAAACTGACTATCAGAGAGGATAAGAGAGAGTCACCAGGCCTGTTACCAACAAAGATCAGGCTTTTGTAACTTGGTAGCCTGGATAAATGGGAGGTGAGTAAGTTTTTGTGGAAATATATCTAACATTTATTGCATTAGGTATAGATCCAGCTAGGTTAACAAGACATATGCATGGTTACCACATTGTATGACTTCAGTGGACGTCAGACAAAGTGATGTATTCAGTGAAGCTACAACTGCTTCCAGAATTGCCTGGTTTGTTTAAGAATGACATTCATTATAGCTTTGTAATTCAAAGCTATAATGTCTGCTTGTACAATCATGCACAGTACTGAATATTCTCAAACCACATAAACAAGTGCCAAGTTTTCTTAGTGTATTGCTTGAGTAACAAGGTCATCCACTGACATTTTTTGTTTTTCAGTGCTGGGAATTGAACCCTGGGCCTTGTGGATGCTAGACAAATGTTCTACCCACTCACACTTTTCTAAATCTAGGGGAAATGAGATTAAAACATTGCTACTAGATTGGGGGGGGGGATTAAAATGGAGTTGACAAAATTAATTTTGCCATTTTGTATGTAGTCGTTGGTTCTTTTTATTGTTGCTCTTGTTATGCTCTTTGTTGTGTTTACTTTGCCACTGGCCTTTGACACTCTATTCCTACCCAAAGCAGACAGTCCTGGTTAGATGGATCTGAATAATCCATGAAGGGAGGGGCTCTCTCAATCCTAATACACAATACATCCCACAGGAGCCTCTGGATATGTTCCCACGTTCCTTCTCTCTTCTGGTATCTTAATAGTAAAAGTGAATATTAGGCTATCACAATCCGTAAAAGGTCATTGCTAAAATAGTTTTAATCATTACGTTTTTCCTATCACTCTTCTTTGTGTTACTAAACATGAGGCTTCTCACTTGTGCCAGGTAGACAAGTACAAATGTGTATTTTAAGTTATTTGGGCCAACCCTGGAAGCTCATATTGTCTTTTTAAATTTATTCTGAATTCTTCACCTTGATTTTACTGACTCCTTCTTAGCCCATCTGAACTCACCCTCTATTCTAAGTACACATTTATATTTATGTGAAGAGACAGATTGGTGATAACTAGATACCTAATGGGTAGTAGGAGGTAGAGAGACACTTCCTCTCTGAATCCCTGATGCCTGACTGAAGGAAGGCCGTTACTACAACAGACTCCCCTGGAGGAAGTAGCAGGGTCTTAGGTATAAAAGACTAATTATAAGGTCAGGGGGACAAGAGGAAAGAAATGAAATACACAATGACACATATAGAGACACACAAAGAATCTACAAAAAAAGGAAAAAACAAAAAAACTCCAAAAAACCCAAATATACACAGACATAAACTGGAGCAGTGGTGCACGACGGTAATCCCAGCTATTGGGAAGCTGATGGAGGAGGATCACAAGTTCAAGACCAGCCTTGGACACATAGCAAGAACCTGTCTCAAAATTAAAATTTTAAAAAAGGGTTGGAATGTAGGTCAGTGGCAGAGCTCTTGCCTAAAATATGCAAAGCCCTGGGTTCTAATCCCCACTACTACAAAAAATAAATAAGCAAAATTAACAACAACAAAAAAACCCACATACACAGACATGAACTATTTTTTTCCCTCCCACATATTCCCCAGAGTTACTGAGATTGCTTTGAGCTCTTCACAAAATCCCCTTCCCTCTCCCAGTCCATTTGGCACCTACTTGATGTGCTCTTTGCGTCCAGAGCCCTCGATGGTCTTGGCTCCCCATCGTTGCTCCTTCTCAGAGATGTCATTCTACAAAAGAGCATTCAACAGAAGTGTTGGTGGGAAATGTGCCATGCCAAGAGGAGACACCCACACTGCTACAAAGACCTCCCAGTTCCCTGTATCCGCTGCCTTCTTCGGTCAGGGTATCCCTACTACGTCTGGCCCCATGTAAAATTTAAACTGTTGAGTTTTGAAACCTTTATTCTTACTCTGCCTCCTTTGCCTGTTCTTCTTCAAGTCTCCTACAACATTTCAACCCACCTGTATCACACGGTTCTGACCCAAATCCTGGATCCTAGGCCAAAGGAGACTAGGTCTACCTGCTCCTCAACTTTAGCTTGGCCCATCAACCACACTGCAAAACCCATTCACACCTGTCTCCTTCCACCCTTCACACCAGCTATCAAACATGCCCTACTCATCCACCTGCTGTTCCACTGATCCTTCCCACTGTGAGGACTCAGTCCCACATCGTCCTTTTCTAAGTCTTCTCAAAGGTCGGAGAGTGGCTCACATGCATGCTCATCCCTCACCCTCTTAATCGTTCAAGAAAAACTACTTTCAAACTCACCACAAAGTCAGGGTCTGTGTCCCAGTCATCACCCTGGGTCTCCACGGAAACAGATACATCATGACCCACTACAGACTTCCACATCTGAAGGTGACAGAAAATGGGAATAATTGAGGATAAAAAAGAATCAGGAGAAGGAAAGACAAAAAGTCAATATTAAATAGCCCACCAACCTAGGTGCCCTAAACAGATGAATGGATAAAGAAAATGTGGTATATATACACAATGAAATATTACTCAGCCATAAAGAAGAATGAAATTATGGCATTTGCCAGTAAGAGGATGGAATTGGAGACAATCATGATGAGTGAAATAAGCCAGTCCCCCAAAAATCAAAGGCAGAGGGGCTGGGATTGTGGCTCAGTGGTAGAGTGCTCGCCTAGCACAGGTGGGACCCGGGTTCGATCCACAGTACCACATAAAAAATAAAGGCATTGTGTTGTGTCCATCTACACCTAAAAAATAAGTATTTTTTTAAAAAAAAATTTTAAAAATCAAAGGCAGAGTGTTCTCTCTAATATGTGGCTGCTAACTTACAACAAGGGAGGGGAAGACTAGAAGTTCATTGGACTAGAAAAAGGGGAATGAAAGGATGGGAGGGGGAATGGGAATAGAAAAGACAATAGAATGAATTGGGCATATCTTTCCTATCCTTATACACAGACCTAAGCTGGAGCTTATGTCTTACATGACCAGTGTAACTCAGCATCATATATTAACCACAATAATGGGGATCCTAGTTGGAACAAGGTATACTTATTCTATGTATGTATAATATGTCAAAAAATACTCTACTGTCATGTATATCTAGAAAGAACAAATTAAAAAAAAGTTTTAAAAAGCCCAATGTTGGAGCTGGGGTTGTGTGGGTCAGCAGTAGAGCGCTCACCTAACACATATGAGGCTCTGGGTTTAATAAAAATAAAATAAAGGTATTATGTCCAACTAGAACTAAAAAAATAAACATTTTTTTAAAAAAATCCCAATGTTTCCTGCCATTCTTTTCCTAGAAGAAAATAGGAGCTAAGACAAAGCAGATGAAAGTTTTAGGAAGGTACTTCTGTGCAGGTAGAGGATATGGGGTTTATTTAAGACAAGCTAACGTGGCTTGGGCTCACCTTCTCTGGAGAGAAATTCTCATGGGTGTAGGTAACATTAAATGTCCTGGGTGTCAAAACAGCTGGACTCTTCACTTGTGTCCAGAGGTCAGCCAGGCAGTGGCTTACAGAGTGGTAATCAGTGAGGGAAGCTATGACATCCATCAAATTATGCTGCCATTTCACTCTGATATCTACATGACTCCTTTCACACGACCCAAACATAAACTAGTCCAGCTCCTGGAGAAATGAAAATCTTGTGTCTACAACCTGATTAATTAATTATTTTGAGAATTTTTTTTCTACCATCAATGCAAGAGCTGTGCTGAGACTGGTCACTGCACAGCTGTGGGTAGTCAGAAGGGTCAAGCAGCTGGAATTCCTGTATTGAACAATGCATGGGGAAGCACTATTTACTGGGAATAAATCTTTACTACTCAGTTTTAAAAAAAGTTTGATAATATTTCTAAAGAATATAAGGGATTCAAAATTAGCGTGTAATAAATCCTTTATCTTAAACATTAGGAGATATTTGATTTTTATCAACTAAATAACCATGAAAGAGATAATCTGGAGAAGACTAGTTTGAAAGGATTCCAAGGTGTTGTTCTGCGGGGGCAGCCCCAGTGTACCCTTGAGCCTTGCCAACTGTGCTGGAGGAAGAGCTAGAGTTGCTCTGCATTTGTGGGCTCCTGGATCTTGGTGTGAAGAGGTCATAATAGACAACGTCCACCTGCTCTGGTGGCCACTGAGGTTTCTTGACCCTCTTGTTAGCTGGCAACTTCCCTGCCCATCCTTCCCTTTTCAGACACCTCTTCCCACTGGTGGCCTCCCCCCGCGCCTCTTCACTGTCTCTCTTTACAACTGACCACTCCTAGAGCTCTCCTGTCTCTCCACCTCTACCTTCAGACTCTCCAGCTTCTGTGTCCACTTGGAAACATCATCCTTCTCTTTGAAAACCTGCTCAGGGGAAATTCCAGATAGTGTGGCTATAGAATTGCCACAGGGGAGACTGGAAATGAGAGAATGAGTCATCCTAGCTGCGGGATGTGTCACCACCAAGAGCGGCTAGGCCTTCCCTGCTGGGGCAACAGCTGTGGATGAGGGGTGGGGACAGGTAAACAAGATCTGTCATCCTACATTCTTATAATTCCTATGGCTGGTTCCTGGGCTGCTCTGCAACAAAAGGACCTCACATAGAAAACTGAAAGGAGAAGTCTCTGAAATATTCATGAGTAATAAGGAAGCAGTGAGGACCGATAGTCTCCTCCTCTTTCCCCCTCCTCTGAGGCCTCACCCTGACTCTCATCACCCTCCCACCTTCAGCCATTTTTCACTTTTTGATTGTAGATGCACACAAAACCTTTACTTATGTATGTAAGTATGTAGGTATGTGTTTTTATGTGGCACTGAGGATTGAACCTAGTGCCTCACTCATGCTAGGCCAGTGCTCTACAACTGAGCCACACCCTCAGCTCCATTGAAATAAAGTTTCTGATACAGAGACAA
Source organism: Marmota flaviventris (assembly GCF_047511675.1). Lineage (NCBI taxonomy): Eukaryota > Metazoa > Chordata > Mammalia > Rodentia > Sciuridae > Marmota > Marmota flaviventris. The sequence continues at coordinate 57,592,715 of NC_092505.1, read as the reverse complement.
CTTAATATCCTTTCCCTACTGCCCAGAAATCAGAAAGATAGGAGTTGCTATATAGAAGTGGGAGTCTAGGGTGAGCTAGTGAGACATGGAGCCCAGGCATGGTCGAAGCTTCACTGTGAGGCTCTTACAGTAGCATCAGTGAAGCACACGGACAATGGCAAGGGAATCACCATAGAGGACGTACAGGGGGCTGGACTAGGAAATTCACAGAGAGGATCTTAAATAATCTGGCAAACAACGGATTATTTCTGATTTCCTCCAAGGGAAAATAAACCCAGGGTTTAACCTAGGTAATGTGTAAAGTCCCCTTTGTTTCTGACACTCTGGGGTTCTGGGATCATAATCATAGAAACCAGCCTCAGCTGATCAGTCACCCTGCACTTGGCCCCATCAGCACTCGGTTCTCAGCACTAGTGTGCACTAGTGACTACTTCCTGATCTGTTACGTTTCCTCTGTGGGTTTCGTCTACCCACTAAACCATGGACTCTTCAAGTACAGTCTTTGTCTCCATCACCTGTGGATCCCCCTTCCAATTCAGTTTCTAGAAGCTGCAGCCCTTAGCGTGGCTTTGGATTGTCAGCAGAAACACTTTGCTGGGTCTGGGTCTTATTGGCTCCTGAAATCTGCTTCCTGGGCTGAAACCTTTCCCTTCTCTTTGCACACCCAGGTGCTCATTCTCCACCACCAGTGCACCCAGGCCTTCTGGCCATCAAAGTTTAACAGTAACCTTGTCCCTCAACAAGAACTGAGCACCAGGTAGATTCATCTTCCATTCTTGCCCTGTGTTCCCCAAGTCTCCCACCATTCGCTCAGAATACCCACCTCCACCAGCACAAGCGTTTGATCTGAGCTCCGGGCTCCTCACGTCCACACCCGGCGCCCTCTCTGAATGCTATAGCTTCAGGGTAAGAAACTGAGTGGCTGCTTCAGTTCCGTATTCAGGTTTCCTGTCATTTCCTGTCACCCTGTCCTCACAGCTACTTCCTGAAGTTTGAGTCAGTTCCTTCTGCTTTAGGCACTTAAATTAAAAGAGTTAAATTCTTTGGTCTTTTGCAAGGTTTTGAGGATCATGAGGCAATCACAAAAAATGCTGTTTTCATTCCAAGTTTGTAATCTCATCAGAGAAACAGACATTGAGCTGGAAAACCCATCAGGGAATGTCGTAGATCAGCATTTGTCCTGCATAGGTGGGCAGCTGCATTTGCAGTAGTAAAAGAATTCAGAGCATTTGATGTAGGCTGTAGTAACCAAGAAAGCCCTAAAGGGAAAAGTGATTTATATGTAGATTTTGAAGAGTTAAGATTTAAAAACTAACTCACTTCTGCATTACCCACAGCACTTCAAAGCGAGACCTATATAGTCCATGTCTAAATAAGAATTCATCAATTGACAGGAGAGAATAACTAACGAGGGGCAAGTCAAAGCATGGAGGGAGAAAGATTCCTGGTTGTTTGGGGGGCTGTGTGGAGTCGGAGCTCACCAGGAGGATTTGGTTTCAGAGAGAATTCTGAAAGAACCAGGTGGTATCATCTGATGGTAGGACTGTGCATCCAGATCAGCTGTCCTTCCCTTTCCTCTTGAAGTCACACTTGCTCAGGTAACTTGTTCTAATGAAGTGTATCCTTTTCTATTTCAAGATCACTGCAAGTTTTGCTATGTTTTTTCTCTCATTGCCTGTCAAGGCAATCTACAATTCCCCAGAGTGGCTCCTTGGGCAGCCCGGTGAGTGGGGGGGCTGACAATGACAACATGAGTAGAATCCCAGTCATTGTGGGACTTCAAAAAATAACCCTTTGTTGTTTAACCACCGAGAAGTGGCGGGTGTTTATTATTGTATCCAATCTAGCCTCTCCTAAACTTGCTCACAGGTCATGGACTCCCCAAGGGGCCCAAGCAGGACTGGAATTGGTCCCCCATAGAGAAAAGGGCATCTCTGAATAAGGGGCAGAAAGTTTCTAAAGTCACTTCCAAATCTGAGATAAACTGGGTAGTTTTATTCATTTGTTCTCTCGTATTTATCATGGGGGCATGGAAACTATTTTAAGGAAGAGTAAGTTTGTAGAAAGGGAAAAAAACTTTCATTTCATTTGGAATCCTAATGTAGTATCATAATTGGAAATAACAGACCAGATATTTGACACAACATATAGGAACACAGTTCTCTGAAGAAACCACAGAACTTACAGATGACACAAGAAAACCCATACCCCTCTGCAAATGTCTCAAGGTCATTCTTGATGATGTAGTGAGATGCAGCAGGCAGAAGTAGCGTGGGCTTTGAAACCAGATACACTAGGCTCCATTAACCTAGCTAATGTATCTTTAGAAAGGGCTCTAGCTTTTCCCAAGTAGCAACTTTATATAAAAACATAATAATATGCCCACCTGACCTGCTTTGTGCTATTAAACTCTCCTCCCGCTACTCCCACCCAGAGGCATCTCTAGGGGCCTAATGTTTTCAAGAGTTCTTCTAAGACAGTATAGAACATGAACAGTCTAATGAATTCAATATCCTAAGACCTAGCTTTCTTGGTTCAGTATTAGGACTGGGGTCCAGCAGCTAAGGCTAGAAGGATGCTTGCAGCCATTACTGATGTTGGTCAGTGAGGAGGAAGCCTGAGTATGTAGAGCTTTTTAGACTTGTAACCATTTCTGTGCAGCCCATTCCTTCTTCCCCTCTCTTCCGTCCCCCATTCCCAGTGTACAAACACTAGGTATGTAAACAACCATGTTCATACATTCACATGCACACACAAAACTACTCAGTCTGAAAATAATTTTATTTTACAATTATTCAGGAAAGTTCCTGGGATGCTGTGACCAAGATTAAATCACCACAGAGCAAAGACTGTGAACAGATTAGTGATCCCTCCAGTCTCCTCTCTTCCATAGGTAGGGAGAATAGGCAGGGGACATATCTTGAATATAATAAGAGAATCACAAACTGGTGAGGGTGTGTGAGGAGAGAGAGGTGGTAGAGAACAGGCACAGATGGAACTTCCCCTGGCTGTCGTTCTTAGGTCTGGTTTTAAATATTTTATCTCTCTATATTCTCTTTCCTCTTGCCTGAGCCCTCTGGTCCACAGAGGTAGGTGAGTATGGGGCTGGGAAACTGGAATAACTGTTGCCAAGAGCACTGGAGCTGAGTGCTTCAAGAGGTGCAGTGTGGGCATCACGCTAGTCAGCCCTGGGCTGGAAGTCAATGCCCCACCCTGCACTGGCCCCTGCTGGCCCCTGGGCATATCTCAGGGTCCATAACTGAAGCACATACGAGTAACTGGAATGATAAGAATCTGAACACTGGTGTCCACAGCCAGTTCTTCTTGCCTTTCAGGGAAAGGTATCAGCCACTTAATACATTGTATAAATACATTACTATGGAGGCCAGTCAGTTAGTCTACGTGTGATCAAGGGCATAGACAATGGGTGCTGTCCTTATAGTCGAGGACCACAACTTTCCCTCCAGTGGAAGAACAGTCAGGGGAAAAGATGCTGTCCCCTTCCCCATGATAAGTCCCTGAGGAGTTCTTCAGCTCCCATCCTATTCAGCAAGACATCTAATCACATTTCTATGAGGCTATTTGTTTATTCCCTAGAACTGTTTACTTTCCCCCTGAAGCAGGAAAAAATATAGACAAATGAAACAAAAAGAGCTATCAATCAAAATAATATTGAAATTCAAATTATTAGGTTTATTAGGACCATTCTCTTGACTTGGTTGAAAGACATGTCTCAGTATCTCATAGGACCATAGAACATCAGGACCTGCAAAACTCTGAACCAACCAACTGTGAGGCGTCTCAGATTAAGCAGAGTGTTTGGGCCCTGGGCAGTAGAAGAAAGCAGACTCTCCAGTCCCCGAAGTTCCAACCTGTCCTCATTCCACCTCTGTTTTTGCAGGCACTTTTCTTGGAGACGTGGAGAGATGATCTGTAAATGGGAAGACTGTTCCACTGGAATAGATACTTATGGCAATAGAGGTGAGAGACTTCCAAGTTCTGAGGGGTATGGTCCAAAAAGTGACAACTAAGTTTATAGGTGTCCTGTGAAACACAGAACAAGTAGAACATGAATCATCAGAAAGTAGATGGCTGCCAACAGTGGCACTCGGGTTCGTGAATGACAGAGTGACCGCAGGACCCGCTTCCATCCAGCACCACTCCGAGTCTGAAAGAAAAACCTGACAGTCAGAGAGTTTCATCATAAAGGGCTGCGTTCTTTTCCCTTCCCCTTTAATCATGCAAGTTGGCAAATTCCACCAGGGTCCTCTAAGTCTTCTGCACCCTCTAGTTTTAGAGACGTCACCTGCTCAGGGGCTAGTCTTCTATATACTCTCTGCTTGACTCTGGACCCTCAACACTGGCAGCCCTGAGAGCACACCCTCTCTGCGTTGTCCCTTCTTACCCTTCGACAGCTGTTGCTCGTGATATCTATTAAGAATGACTGCTCCTGAGTGCCACATGAGCCAATGATAGGAGTCCGGGAAGAATCCCATTCGTTGTGTTCCAGCCTGTGTAAGGAAAAAGAGGCACAGTATGGGTTCACAGCACGAGAGGCTGGTTGGGGAAGTCTTCCTGGTCACCGACAGCCAGAGGTAGCACAGGGGATCTCAGCAAAGGCTGCTCTGCAGTGCCTGGCTCCAGAGTAGTAAAGGTGATACTAACTACCAGGAGTCGACTGTCTACTATGTACCAAGCGCTGGCTCAGATGCTTTGGAGTTGGTGGAGTGACCTGCCCCTGGGAACACAACCAGCAAGCAGTGGAACCAGAATCCAATATCCAGTTTTTGTTTTTGTTTTTTCCACTACACACATCTGATTCAGAGAAACTTATCATATTTTCTTTTTCGCTTATTAAAGGCTAAGAGGCAAAAGCATATTAAATTTTCTGTGAGGTTCTTCAAATTAAATTGCACTGGCAGCCTCTACTGCTTCCGGCTTCATTTTTGCTGATTTGCTTATTTATTTCATACTGGAACATCTCCATTTAAGGAAGAAGCTGCCATCAGTCACCCAAAGGTCTCTTGAGGAAAACGAGAATTGTGGTGAGAGCACATCTGATCAAGCATCTGCCTGTTAACTGGGTGGGCGGGAGGGAATGCTGCTCTCCTCATGCTTCTTCTTCCTGGGGGATACCTATCACAGCTCACACTCTTCTCCAGGAGACAAGGAATACCTGAATCTGATCTGTGAGTTTGGAAAGAGATCCTGAGCATGCGCAGCCTCGCTCCCCCCACCACCGCCACCTGCTTTCCTCTTGAGCCCCAGGCTGACTGCAGAATACACCTTCTGTATGTTTGATCCTCCATGAAGTATGTTTCTCTGAGGCAGCCTTGACCTGGAACTGAATGTTCTATTACTCTGGAGGCAAGTCAGTTAGGCTGAGGGAGGATGGGATGTCTGTAGGTATTATTGAGCCAACAGTGTGGGCTGCTTTTCAACTGCAAGGCCACCTAGTTCCCCATGCACTACAGAGTACACGTGTGTGGTCCCTAAGACTTTAAAGTACTTGGCCAAGGTGGTAAGCACTTAATTAGCTATCCCAATCTCCATTCTACATCACAGCCAAAGAGGGAACTATGAGGGGCTGGGCTTGGATTATGCAGCTCATCCACAGGCTCAGGAGTCACCCTGTGCTATGCAGTCTCAAGTTGCCTTGGGTAGGTAAATTACGCATTAGGGGGATCCACCTCCACATGGGCCAGGTCTTACAGGTCTAAGCAATTCCACAGCAAGTAGAAGAGAAATAGCTATAGGTGAAAGGCCTGAAAATGCTGGGCAGAGACAGCAAGACAACACAAAGCTGTGCTGTGCCTCCACAGAGCCACCTTTAAAGCTGCACACCAAGGCCCACATGGAAGCTAATATGCTGAGTGGGAAAAAAAGGGATTTCAAATAAGACCCGCTCCCTGGGCTGCCTCTTCTGACACTTAAGCTTTGCAAGAAGGCATTTGAACACAAATACAATGAATTTCCACCCCAGTTAACAGGCAGATGCTTGATCAGATATAACATAACCCCAGACATAACACAAGAGCCTACTTTTAATGTTTCTTTCCACATAAAAGGACTTCCAGCAACAAATACTTGTAGTCACTTCACCCTCTTATGCATAGTGATTCTCTCAACTAGTGAGCTGGTAATAACGAATACGGGTTCCGTAGTCCCATCCTTTCCAATCACATATTGTGAAAATTATTCCCAAGAAGCACAATTCATTCTGTGATTCCAATGTTTTGAGTATGGCAAGAGCAGAATCTTCTACAGAGAAAGTTTAGTCTGTGACTGGGAGAGGAAGTGCAGGCTTAGGAAGTATCATTTGCTAATAAAGTTATTTAGTTTTAAAAATCAGCTTTATAAAGTGGTCTTTTCATCTTCTATTATGTTTTAATCTTTAAAAAAAATGACTTCAGTTGATTCAGATCTCAGATAAGGAATGGAGGTTGTTGTTGATTTGGCCCTCTGAAGAACCCAATACCCACATTATACAGTTATTGTGGGGATGCAAAATACTTTTCAAAGCTTACTTCATATCATAGGATTGGCAGATTTTGTTATTGTTATTGTTATTATTATTATTATTTTCTAAGAACTACTTTGGAAAGCATGGCCCTCCTAGACTCCAAAAGTAGTTTTGGGTGACCACAATATGACTCTACACTCACTGCAGCACCTGTCTCCTAGTGAGGGTAAGATCATAATGAATCCTGAGTCTGGCCATGCAAATGCTCATGAATGCAACGAGAAAAGGACAGAGGCTGCCCTGATTCAACTTTACCTTCTGATCTGCTCTTCAGCCAGAGAGAGGGCATTCTCTGCAGCTATTCTTTGGTCTCGTTCTTCTTCCAGCAGCTTTCTTAATTCACTCACTTCCTGTTTGGTATTGCACAGCTGCTCCTGGGCTTCAGAAAAGCTTCAAAATAAAAGGGAAACAGTGAGCATCATTAGATGCAGAACAGCAGGAAAGTTTATAGAAGCTTCTCTGAACATGAACACACTCTCACACACACACACACACACACACACACACACACACACACATCTTAAAAGCACAGCTGATGAGAGATTAAATGAAACTGCAGAAATACCTTCAGGATGTCTGAGGACTGACAATATCTTTCATTTCAATGACACAGTATTTGTTAGGGGTGTTGCTGTTTGGCTTTATAAACTTTTCACACATACCATTTGTTACTATTTAATTCTTATATTATTTCTCTGAGGCCAAAAAGATAATAAGGCATATTATGGGCCGGGGTATAGCTCAGTGGTAGAGTGCTTGCCTAGTGTGTGTGAGGTCCTGGGTTTGATCCCCGCACCACTAAATAAATAAATAAGACATATAAAGTCATATGGTGGACCACAGTTCAAGCTAGGTGATTGCCTGACTTCTGTGCATTTATGTATGCCCAGGAAGAGTCCTGCTCCCCTACCTTTGCTGTGGCTCCCTTGCTTCCTGAGGATCACTCTTTCTGTGAACTCCATTCTTTTCCTGGGGAGCTCCTGGAGCAACATCTACATGTGGTAGCCCCTAGAAGAAGAATGAGCTTAATAATTCAGTAATGAAAGCATTTATGAAACTCTATTTGTAAAAAATGAGTTCTCAGTTTTTACAAGTAGAGTTTGGAGAGAAGAAGAAATTTTACACAAGAAAGAAAATGGGAGAGAATGAGAAATCCTGGACAGGAATATTCTCACTTACAATTCTCAAGTGCAGGTTAAGAAGTGAGAATCTGCTCTGGTAGATCAGTCACCTCCCTAAAACCCTTGTCTCTTCCTTAGCTTTCTCCTCACATTCTCATTTTTTAATTTATCTTCTTGCAAGTTTAAACCTCACCATAAATGTCTGCTTTCATCTAGTGGGGCTCATGGATTTCCAGAACTCTGGTCCCTCCCTTGCTTGTGAACTCTCCAAGCCCCTTCTGTGTGTCTGATGGAACTCATATGAATTCTCAGCCTCCACGAGCTTCAAAACCACACTCTTTCCATGGCCTCCACAATTTTGCCTGTTTTGTCTCCCAGGTCCTCCTACAGTTTTCATATTTCTTAAAGCAAAATCCATACTTTCTCAGTTTTGGAGGGCCCAAGGCTGTCATTATTGTTTCCCACTCAAGTTTTGATTTCTCTCTCACTGTCTCACTCATCTTTTTTCTTCTAATCCTTTCATTCTGTAGTTTTACCTAGACTTTCTTCCCATTTCCTTAACATTCTCCTCTTCTGCCCCACTGTCTGACATCACTCCTACTTGTGTAAGCGTCTTTGAGGCTGCTCTTTATGCTTTACCACTTGCCCTCAATTTCCTAGTACTTTTTTATTCTCACTTCCTTCTTACTCACCGCCTGCAGATCTCGGATCTGCTTCTCCAAGACTGCACAGTGATTAAAAAGGTCAGTGTAGTGCTGCTGGTTCTCACGAAGACTCTGACTAGTATCACATAGCTGAATGGAGAGGGTGTTTTTCTCTTCAAGGAGCTGAGAGAACTGAAACACAAGTGAGGATAAGTGCCCTTCCACAGAACCATTTTACCATAGCACTGCTGGGTTTTAAGGATCAAATTTTTAAGTGCATGTCAAAGTGAGAAAATGCCTAGTTGTTTCAACCAAGAAAAGAAAATTATTCTGGAGGAGTAGCAGGGAATTTTTTTTATTGTTTTAATGGTGCCTAGAATATTGACTGAAAAACCATGAAACAGAAACCCAAAAATCTACTAGGATAAGCTATCCCAGGAATATAAGAGGAGAAAGGAAGGCAATAGGTTGGGTCCAAGTTAAACTAGTAATAAATGACTACAATCCCAAATTCAATATAGCTAGAGAGAGCACTGTCACTTAAAAATTTGTACAATAATATTACTGGACAGATTCTTCAATACCACAATACCAAGAGAATAGAGTAAAATATCATAAGCTGGATGTGATGGCACATGCTTGTAATGGCAGAAGGATCAAATATTTGCAGCCAGCTTTGGAAACTTACAAGACCCTGTTTCAAAACAATAACAATAAACAAAGCAAAATGGGAAGGGGATGTAGCTCAGTGGTACAGAACCCCTGGGTTTAAACCCCGGTACTATCAAAAAGAATAAATAATTATAATGTGTGTTAGGTATAATGTTAGAAGTGAAAACAGAATAAATCCAAACACACCTAAAGACATGCAAATAACTACACTGGGAGCATTGATTTTCACAGATTCAACAGTCAAATCAAACAATGTTTTAGAGAAAATAAATTGTTTTTTAGAGATACTTGGGGGGGGGGCATTTGATGCACACATAAAATTAAAACAAGAGAATTACACATACTTATAAAATTACTTAGTAAGCTAAAATTTGCTCTTTACTTTTTACTTTATGCGGTTCTGAAGAGCAAGTCTCAGCTTATAAAGCAATTTTACAATTTTTCAATTTCTTATTTGAAAGATGTAGAGAAAGGACTTCTGTCCTTGTCCACAAATGGTTAAAAGAAAATGAGTAGTGATTTGTCCAAAGTTGTGTGGCTGGCAGATGTCAGACCCTGGTTCAATGTGGTTCTTGATTTCAAGTCTAGAACTCTTATCTACTACCTGATAAATCCAATTGGAGGGCCCAGCAAGGGACGTTAAGAAAGTCATGGGTACCTGCAGTTGTGGACTGGTATTAGTAAAGAAAAGTATGTAAATATGTGAGAGGCAATATGGATTTGAAAGCAAAGTAATGAGAACAATGACAACTATAGACAGAGGGAGTAATGCAATCTTCTAACACAGGAGAAAGAAAACGTCCCTGGCCACACTGAATAGTTCAAATCATACCAAACATACGCACAAATAAAAACCAAACAAGACAAAAACAAAAACAGAAAAACCCTTCATATTGAAAAAAATCCTCATACTTTTCCCTTAGCTGATACAAAAGAGGAAGGAAAAGGCCTGCAAAATTCACTGGAAGCAAAAACTCCCACAACTGGAGAAACCAAATTACCTATCAGTAATATGCCACCTCCTAATGTTTGCACTGCTTGGTCTAGAATAAACACGGTGCCTTTAGTTTAGGGCTGGCACCATGATCCAGGGACTGGAGTCCTTTTATTGTAAATATGGTTTTGTTGGAATAAAATCACCTCATTCATTTGTGTATTGCTGCTTTTGGACTACAACTGCAGAGAATCATAGATACACTGTCAGGTCTACAAATCTCAAATATTTACTCTTCTAAGCTGCTAAGGAACAATTTGCTGACATCTGCTTATAAGCTACTATATTTCATCATGTCCACACTTGGGGGAATGATATAGACTAAAATTATCATTATTTATCCCTCTTACATTTTAAAATATTGAGAATATTTTTACAGTACACACAGATATCTAACCATGCTGGTAGAAACATCTAAGGAAAGAATGAGGGCAGTGGCTTTAGAGAGAGATCATTTTATGCTGACCATCCATCTAGGCCATCGGATTCTAGGGCCCCAGAAACAATTCTCCTAGTTAGTTGGGACCAATTTAAGAGTGAGGGTAAACTCAAGGGACTGTAAAAACTTCAAGAGAGGCCCCTATGTGCATCCTTAACACCTAACACACAACTAGACTCATAGCAGGCAAATAATAGTTCCCTGTTAATGAACCCAGGCTAGGTAGCTAGGTACCTTCTAGCTGAGTTCTAAAAGAGCTGTTTCTCACCCAGAATGACAATGACCTATAGCAGTGTTTTTTGTACTTTTAGTGGAATCATATCTCAATAAATCTGTCAAAAAATACAACTTTGATTGTAACCCATAGGCTCGCACATACATTTAACTGAAACATAAGTTCATCTATATTATAAATAAATATTTTTATTGATTTTCTCTCAAAGAACTCTAGCTGCACTATTTGTCTTAACTCCAAACTGGAAAAACCCAATGTCTTTCAAGAATAGAAGAGAGAAATCACGGTACAACACAATACTGTACAGCAAAAGAATGAAAAAAAAAAAATCACATTATATTCAACAAAGTGGTTGAATCTCACAAAATAAATGAAGCCCCACAACAGAGAAGCTACGACTCCACTCATATGTAGTTCTAAGGTGGGTGGTAGGGAACAGAAGAGGGCACAGGGCACTTCTGGGGTTCTGGCACAATTTGATTCTTGATCCGTGTGCTAATCACATAGCTGTGATAATATATCACACTACACCTATGATCTGATGCTTTTCTATGTTTTACTTCAATCAAACATTTAGAATTATTTTAGTTGCTATCCACCAAAATGATTGCATCTTTTCAAATACTCCTGAACCAGTTTTAACACTGTCCTAGAAGACAAATACTCAGAGACAGTCATGGTCAAATGTTTAGAGGTCAAATGTTTGAGCAAATGTAAGGATTGAGATGGGAACTAGCTCACTGCAAGAAGAGGGGCTATAGATCTATTCTGGAACTTCTGGAATATCTGACAATCTGGAAGGGAAACTGGGTGGCAGCTGCTCAGAGTCCCTCTGAAACTCCCATACAAATGTCCCCAACAAAGGGGGATTCGCAATTTCACCAGTTTGTTTGGATCCACTTTTTAAAAATGCAGTTTTCTCTACCTAAGTTAATAGTATTAGTTTCTGACACTTTAGTACCAATTAGTTGAATTTAACACCATCTAATGAGTATGTTCAACTTATGGCATGCACCGTGCTTTTCCACAAAGAAGATCACATTTGCTTCACAATGACCTCCTCTTAACATCTTAGGTAAATTACTGTATTATACTGGGCCTTTTTCCTCTTCTGTGAAAAGAGCCTACTGATTTTTACAATTTTTGACCCCAGACTCTTGGTGAACTGATGAGAAACCTATGCATAACCCATTGTGCATACATTTTGAGGCATATACACTCTCCTTGAAGCCAATCTCTGGGCTCCAGAGTCTGGTCTCTTAAATCATTTCTATTTTTAACACAGACTCTTAACTGGATTCTGAAGAAGGCAGGTAGGGATTGAGCCACTGGAGAACATTTCTGACTAGTCAGAAAGCAACAGAAGGATAATTATTCATAAAAGATGAGGTAGGGAGTTACCCCAATGTTACTAACAAGTGATTCGGGTGGGGAGATGATGCTGGGAGGAAAGCTTCCTAGAGTAGTTGCCTTCTTTATTCTTACTGTATGGATTTTTCCAAATCATCCTCAAGGACTGTCTCCTCTCCAAGCGCACAGAAAAGAAAATGGTCCTGTGTCCAGTACTTTGGAATAAGCAACCCAGGTTCTGAGAAAGTTGTGCTACAGCTGGGAGCCTACGCTGAATCAGCTTCTACTTACCATCTTGCTTCTAGTCATTGGAAAAAGCAACTAAATTCCAATTAGCAGCAAACACTTACCTTGCTGTTCAATTGCTGAATTCTTATTTCTTTTTGGTGAATTTCCTTTAAACTATCATTGAGCTGGGTCCTGAGAAGTTCTGTCTCATAAACTAGGTTTTGTGATCCCTCAAGGGAAGTTGATGTCTGTAGGGATGCCTGCCAGGATACAAACACTGATGAAATTTTCTTCTAAGATTTCTCATGCTTAATTCCTTCCCTCTAGAAACCCTGCCCACCCCACAGAAAGTCATAAGGTAGCTCGCCTAATAGTGGCAGATGGGCACTTAACTTATATGAAGCTGATGTTTTCTGGTAATGGTAATTTCAATCAACACTGATTCCTCACCTGTCTTTGGTATTGTGCTTTGAGGGTCTGAGTCTGGGATGAAGACCTGAATTCCCTTAAAAGATTCTGCAGGTGACTGAGCTGCTGATCTTTATCTGAGATAGCCATAAGGTACTGCTCCTTCATTCTCCTCTCATGCATTTCCCAGGAACTCTTCTCCATCCTAGAAAACAAAACAAACAAACAAACAAACAAAAACCTCATGGAACAAGGATAGGTAAAAAACATACTCATGAGTAATTACTTGTAAATAATTCTATATTTAAAACCATTATGAGCTCTTAGACATGAAATAAAGAAAATATATAATCAGTGAAATTTAGGTTATAAACATAAACATGCAACAAATTGATGCAGAACTAAAAAAGGAATTCCAACTGGCTGGCCTGGACTAAATTCACAGAGAAGTTGACATTTGGTCTGGAACCTGTATAATGAATTGGGTTTCCAAAATGGGAAAAGTGTTCCAAGAGCAGGAAAAAAAACTAAGCAAAAAGCACTAAGCAAAAGTTTGAATTACAGAATGAATTTTAAAATTGTGGGATGCAGTACTAAAGTACATGTGTTATAAACAAGAATGGAGAGAAATGAGGTCAGGCCATGTAGGACACAGGAAACCATTATAATTGATAGCAGGGCAGCACCATGATAACATCATGGCTATAAGAATGCAATTGCAGGAGAGGATGTGGAGAAAAAGAAACACTTTTACACTGATGGTGGGACTGTAAATTACTACAGCTACTATAGAAATCAGTATGGAGGTTCCTCAAAAGTCTAAGCATGGAAGCACCATATGACCCAGCTATACCACTCCTTGGCATTTATCCTGAAGAATCAAAGCCATACTACAAAGATACAGGCATACCCATGTTTATAGCATCACGATTCACAATTGCCAAACTATAGAACCAGCCTAGGTGTCCATCAACGGATGAATGGTTAAAGAAAATGTGGTATATATACACAGGAGTTTTATTCAGACATAAATAAAATGAAATTACATCATTCGCAGGAAGATGATGGAACTAGAAATTATTGTGTTAAGTGAGATAAGTCAAACTCAGAAGGTTAAGGGTTGGAGGTTTTCTCTCATATCTGGAAGCTAGAGTGGAAAAGGAAAAGAAAGATAGGGGTGGATCTCATGAAAACCAAAGGGAGATCAGTAGAGGAAAGGGACCAAGGAGTGGGAGGTGGGGACTGATGAGTAAGTGATACTGGCCAAATTTTTTTTATTATATTGTGTATTGTGTACATGTATGAATATGTAACAACAAATCTCATCCACTATAATCCACCAATAAAAAATGTAGGGAAAAAAAGGGAACGCAGCTGTAGACTCTGAAGGACTTGGGATCAACAGAGGGCTCCACAATACACTAGGAACAGACTCTGAGTAAGAGGTTCTTAATTCCTCTGGGCCTCTTCAATAAAACAGAATAAACTATCAACTCCTTAATGTTATCATAAGGATTAAATAAGATACTTACTATGTAAAACTCATCAAGCACAGAGCTTGGCACATACTGAACACTCAATAAATATTAGCTGCTGTCATTTCTATTCCTTGAATTTGGCCAAAAGTAAGGCTTCTATTTGACCCCAGCTATTTTCCTTTAGTATTTGTAAAAATAACCTCTCTGCCATACACATACACACACAATGGAATATTACTCAGTCATAAAAAAGGATAACTTTATGACATTTGCTAGTAAATGGATGGAATTAGAGACTATCATGCTAAATGAAATAAATCAATCACAAAAAAAACAAAGGGCAAATGTTTTCTCTGATATGTAGAAACTAACCCACAATAAGGTGAGGAGGAGAATAGAAGTTCAGTGTATTAGACAAAGGGGAATGAAGGGAAGGGAGGGGAGATAGGAATAGAAAAGACAGTGGGAAAAATCTGACATAGCCTTCTTATATACATATATAAATATGGTATAGTAAATCCCACCAGAAGACTGGTGCCCTAATTAGAATAAGATATATTCCATGCATGTATAATTTTATCAAAATAGACTCTACTTTCATGTATAACCAAAAAACTCCAATAAAAATAAATGTTTAAAATGTATGCTCTGGAGAGGGGGGGAAAAGGCCACGAACTGTAAGATTCCAATTATAAAACATTTTCAAAATGACAAAATTATAGAGATGGAGGACAAATTAGTAGTTGCCAGAGATTAGGGATTCAGTGCAAGAGGGTGGAAGGGGAGAGGAAAATGTGACTATAAACTAGTAGCACTAAGGACATACTTGTAGTGATGAGCAGTTCTATTGTCTGGGTTGTAGTGTTGTTTACATGGTGTCTTTACATATGTGACAAAACTGCACAGCACTACACACACACATATTCAAATAAGTGCACATAAAATTGGTGAAGTCTGAAGAAGACCTGTAAATGGTACCAATGTCAATTTCCTAGTTTTGATATTGTACTATAGTTATGTAAGTTTGCTATTTTCAGAGGAAACTGGGTAAAGAGAACACAAGAGCTCTCTGTACTAGTTTTGCAACTTTCTATAAATCTATTATTATTTCAAAATTAAAAGTTAAAAGAAAGTGAAATGAAAAGGGTCAAATGCAGGGATCATCATACCTGAGCTGATGCAGCTCATGCTGCCAGGAGATGTTTTCCTGCCTGAGTTCTTCTTGCATAATCTGGAATGTTTTTGTCTTATCTTGATAGTCCTGAAGTTGAGCCTTCAGTGGACGTAACTCAATGATCTCTTGATTTATCTGTAAGTACTGCTGCTGCAGATTCTTCAATTCCTTCAGCTTTAACCAAAAGAAAAGATAACGGATGAATCATCACATCTCATTCACCAAGCTAAGTCATCAGTAGCTCTCCCACTAGTCAAGTCAGACACGGCAACAGACTACCAGCAACTGATACATCACCCACTAAAACATAACACTACAGCAAGAGTCTCTAAAATGGTGAAACATACACAGCCATGCTGTTGGAAATTACCCATGGACAGCCATCAAGGCTGGAGACCATTTCAGCAACTTCCTCTCCATACCCACCCTGCTCCCAGGATTCTAAGTTGATTCCAGAGTTATAACTCTGACATGGGATAGACTGAAGGGACCTACCACTTCACTGTGGGTGGTTACACCCTAGAACAAGAAGCGTAAAGACTGATTGGTTTTCCATATAGTCATGTGTCCTGGGTTAGGCTTCCAAACTTTCTTACATAGTCATCAATTTGAACTTGATTAGCTAATGTTAAGAAGGCGGTGCAGTCCAGTGGTTAAGAGCACTTAGGCTCTGCAGTTGCATGACCTACTATTTCTTGGATGTGTGACTATACAAATGCTCCTCATACCCTCCAAGTCGTAATTTCCCTCATCTGTTAAATGGAGATATAGTACTTTTTTCATTAGGATACGAACATCCAGTGAAAAAATTAACACACTTCACATGTAAAGTTAGTGATGATGATGATGATGACAATGAAGGTCTTGGTTTTATATTCCAGGTGTATTTTCAAACTCTTTATCCCCCAATACTCATTAAGTCTTGATAGAAATAATGTTAGGACATCTGGGCAAAGACAAGAGCCTAGACACACACTTCTTTCACCTTCTCAGAAATGTGATTAGCATTACAATACAGGCATTTAAAAAAAATTTTTTTAAAGCATACAACACAAGAACAAAAGACATCAGAAAAGTCAGCAGCAACACATTTTGGAAGCTGAAAAGCAGATGAATAAGTGGTAACTGACTTAGATCTGAGAAAGCTGAATCTTAAGCTGGCAGTAAGAAAAGCCAAGAACCAATACAACTTACTCTGCAGAATCTTCAAAGGCTCAGGAATTAACAGCACCAGGTACTTCTGGAAAAAAATGGTGATGGGGGTCGGAGGGAGGTGGTAGCTGAGATAAGGAGGATTAGATGAAAGCTGCTTAAGAAACAATTTCATCTCTAGATCCCCTCCTCAGTACCACTTTGTGTTGCTCTAATTGACAAACACTGAGCTTTATTCTTTGGAGAAGGTAAAGGAACCATGGAACTGGACCATGGAACATCAGGCAAGTGGCAAGTAAGAATACTATTCCAAAACAAGAATAATTAAATGTATGTTTTCTGAATGCTTATAGCCTTATCTCCAGCTCAGCTTGGAGAGTGCTTGTTTACTTCCATATAGAAAATGAGAAGCTCCCTCTCAAAAATCTGAGGTTGCCAGATACCAACTTGGGGAACTAACACAAATAGGCTCAACAAGATCACCCACACAATGAAACTCACAGGTGGTAAGCTCTACCTATAAGCTTTTTAGCCCCTACCGTACACACGAAAACCAAAGTTTAACCTTCACCTAAAGAATGACTAACATTAAGGGATAAAAAAAATCTACCACAAGTTAATTTGGAAGAGATAGCAGGGGGAAAAAATGTAATGTACTGAAAGATTTAAGAGAGAATATTGAAGAGACATTGAGCAAAAATTAAAAATTATAAAGAAAAGCTCATTATAACAAAATGCCAAACAAAACAAAAACAACAAGCCAACCTATCACAATTATCATTGGAGAGATATGTTAGAAAATCTATGAGACAAAGACAAAAATTCCTTAGAAATTAAGAACATATTGGTAAAAGTGAAAATTCAATCCTGAGGCCAAGCGATAAAGATGAAAAACATCTTCCCAAAGTGTAGCCAAACGACTGAGTTGGTGATAAAGGAAAACAGACCCACCAAATCATGTTATCATAAAAGTTCATAACAGGGGATAGAGTAATAAGGGAAAGGAGAGAAAAAGGGATAAAGAGGAGTGGGAGGGAGGAAACAGATCACACACAAAAGGCCGGGAATTTGAATAGCTTTAGACTTGTAAACCATAGGCAACCAGCCAGCCTCTTCATGATTCTGAAGGGATGTTATTGTCAATCTAGAATTCTATACTCACCCAAACTATCAATCAGGTATGGCAGAAGAAAAAACATTTTCAATAAATTTACCTCCCATGTATCTTTTCTTAGGGAGACACAGAATGATTTCACAAAAGCAATGACACAAAACCAAGAAGAAATAGGATGTAAGAAACAGAAGATTTCCACAAGTGAATCACTTTGATAAGTACAAAGAAAACTAAGAAACAACAAAAACAAAAACACAGTTATAACGCTAGGAAAGACAGATGATGAGAAAAATATAAGTAATGCATGTTATTATTATTCTAATAGCATTTTTAGTCATAAAAATACTGAATTGATTTAACAGAAATTTAAGTTAAATTACAATAAGAAAATAGATAAGGAGTTGTATGTTGAAAAATGTGCACACATACTGCGGAAACAGAGGGAATAAAGAAAGTTAAAACTTGTTAGTGTGAAGAAAGTCGACAGTTAATGCAACAAATGAAAAATCAAAGTGCAATATAAGCACAATATTTAGACACTGAGGAAATGCCAAAGAAATATGCTTAAAGGTTGAAAGCATACTGCTTCAGAAGAAGAAATGAGATTGGAAGTGCTACTCTTAGCTTTTCCTACCAAACAACTATAGAACTTAAGAGAACTTAGAAAAATTAAATATGTCCATGTGTAACTTTATTTTTAAACCAATAATTAAAAAAATATGCTTTGATTTAAAGCAAAAATTACTTATACATTCCATTCATTCCTCCAGTCTAGCTGGAGAAGTTTCAATGTTATCCTCAGAATAGATCAAATCATCAGAAAGCTGTGTGTCTATAAAATACCTTGTTATATTTATTAAAGAGAAGTAAAGGATGTTTCACAACTATACAGTGTTCTCTTTATAGGAAAACATTATATATTTCTTCAATACTTAAAGAGTAACTATAATTATCTAGAGCAGGTAAATTTTCTTTCTTCCTTTCTCCTAAAATAGGGATACTGAAATTTAAGCATATGGCTTTGAGTCTATCTTTCTCATCACTGCCAGAAAGCTCAGAGCCAATTAACAGCCCATCTTTCTAACAAAAGTTACAGGACACTGTGACTTCTTGGGGCACTGACCCAAGTTGAGTGGATTTAATCCTAGTTTAATCTTTCACTGTCCTATATTTTGTCTTCCTTCTAAATACCTTTTATCTTTAAAAAACCTGTTTATATCTTTCTATGCTTCCTCATGGCATTTTTAGAATGAGGTGAACAGAGATAAATAGATATAGGCACCTCCAAAGATGACTAAATGCATCATCAGAACATGGGAAAGTCTTAAGGAAGTGTGGATAGTTATGAAAACTGTAGAATCTCAAAGTAGTTTATAATGTCCCAGTAGAATCCCTGGGGCTAATTTCTCACCATTTGAACCATTTCTCACTAATTTCTCACCATTTGGGAAAACATCCCCCCTTGACTAATAAATAAATGAAAGAACCAAAGTAACTCAAACTTCTCTCAATCCTAAATCATCTCTGGGTGGTCCTGATATTGAGTGTGAGCAAAGGGGATAAACTGCTGACCTATGCTGAATGTTTAACACTGATTCAAATGAGATATCCTGGGCTGGGGGTGTAGCTCAGTAGCATAATGTGCACTCAACATGCATGAGGCCCCAGGTTTACTCACCAGCACCCCCCCACCACCAAAAATCCATATTTATTCCACATTTAGTGATTGAGATGGATTCAGAATTAGATATTTGAAAAAGAAGAGTTGATGGACAGTTAGTTAATACATTCTGAAAGTATACAGCAAGTCCTCCAGACTGCAGCTGACCATGTATGAAGTGTCACTAAGTCTGACTGTCAAGGCCTTTATGTAATTTATAAACCTACCTGGGCTTTATGATTCTCTCATGGCAGATATAAAGGTGTCCAAGTTCTTAAAACTTTCCCTAACTTCCTTAAATAAGAGTTTACACAACAGAAAAAAACAATGGTGTTTTCAGTAAGAAGCACAAATACAGAAAGAAGATAACTATTAATTGTTGATTATCCTCTGTTTGCTTAGCCCTGTGCTAAATACCATAAGATGTACAAACATGTATAAGATGTGACATTTTCAAGATTTGCAACCTAGTTGAATAAATAATAGTATATATAAATTAAACACACATCATACATACACTCAAAAATCAAGGCAATGAAGGACAAATAATAAGAAAAGTACTAGGAAGGTACAAAGGAAGTAACAATCAAGCAATTGAGAAATGTAAGCAGAGAATTTGAGCTCTCGATGACTTTTAAATAATGGAAAGTACTTACCCAGAAAAGGAAAGAAATTAGGATAATTTGGCTGAGAGGATGATAATATGGGTAGTAGAAAGTACCAGATATAATCACTGTATACTGAGAAGGTCAGTTTAGCTGGGATGAATAGTATGAGCAGGGACCAGTAAAAGGGAAGATGGAAACAAAGATATAGACAACAAATTATAAGGTCTTAAATGCCAGACTCAGGTGTTTGAATCCAAAACCTATTCTAGTGATAGTATAACTTTTAAAGGTTTTTAAGTA
This sequence comes from Marmota flaviventris, assembly GCF_047511675.1. Taxonomy (NCBI): domain Eukaryota; kingdom Metazoa; phylum Chordata; class Mammalia; order Rodentia; family Sciuridae; genus Marmota; species Marmota flaviventris. The sequence continues at coordinate 57,572,615 of NC_092505.1, read as the reverse complement.
GGGTATTAACAATACAGTAGAGTTTCAGAAATTCATCCAGGAATGGTAATTGCCTTGTCCTACATTTATAACCTACATTATAATCTAGATGCCCTTCAATAGATGAATGGATAAAAAAAAAATGTGGCATTTGTACACAATGGAGTATTACTCTGCACTAAAAAATGACAAAATCATGGAATTTGCAGGGAAATGGATGGCACTAGAGCAGATTATGCTAAGTGAATCTAGCCAATCCCTAAAAAACAAATGCCAAATGTCATCTTTGATATAAGGAGAGCAACTAAGAACAGAATAGGGGGGAAGAGCATGAGAAGAAGATCACCATTAAACAGGGACGAGAGGGGGGAGGGAAAGAGAGATAGAAGGGAAATTGCATGGTAAAGGAAGGAGACCCTCATTGTTATACAAAATTACATATAAGAGGAAGTTTTGGGAAAGGGGAAAAAAAAACGAGAGAGAGAAATGAAGTACAGTAGATGGGGTAGAGAGAGAAGATGGGAGGGGAGGGGTGGGGAGGGGGATAGTAGAGGATAGGAAAGGCAATAGAACACTACAGACACTAGTATGGCAGTATGTAAAAAAGTGGATGTGTAACCGATGTGAATCTGCAATATGTATACGGGGTAAAAATGGGAGTTCATAATCTGCTTGAATCAAATGTATGAAATATGATATGTCAAGAGCTTTGTAATGTTTTGAACAACTAATAATTTAAAATAAATAAATAAATAAATAAATAAATAACCTAGAGCTGTGACAAACCAAAACCAAAATTATTACAATAGTTTAAGGATAAGATCTAGAAGCTTATCCTAGAATATTAAAGATGGAAAGGAAAGACATTTGGGGGCACATTCTGAATAAAGCAATGACCAGACCTTGATAGTTAAATGAAATAAAATCATAGACAGCTATTAAGTCTAAGAGAACAGAAGAATATTAGTTTGAGATATAGAGACAAGGAAATAACTATTATCAATATCCAGCAAACAAAAATATAGAACAGGCATCAAGAGACAAAGTTTAGCACTTAGTATTTACAATAGATAAGACTAGTAAAGTGATTCACTGAATGAAACAGTTAATTCAGAATCTATCCTAACAGCTCCAGGAAAAATGTTATGACTTAGAAGATAATCAATATGGGCACAGCTTGGAGGTATATACTAGTGTCTTGGTGAAGAGGAGCTTTTGCATTTGTGTTCTGAAAGGAATATAAAATGCCAAGTTCCAAGGACAAAGTCAGCTGAGTGTTTTCAAAATATAAACAAGTAAAACTGTGTTGATGTCAAAGCCACAACTGAAAAAGGGTGCTTTGTCCAAATTATAAAAGAGAAAAGGTTGTTTATAAAAATTGGATATTAAGTATAATAGGAATGAACACAATACCTACAAAGAAAAGAAAAAAAAATTGCCTAAAACTACAGTTAGGGTAAACCATCTGAAATTTTCACTAGGGCCAATTTAAAAACTAGAATTTTCAGATTCTGGCATGGGTCACATTTGAAAATGGAAAATCTGAAACTTTTAATAAGCTCAATGTATTTCCTGTTTGGCCTATTATCCTGGAAGCACATGGTCTTAATCAAGTTAACAGATTGTCATGAAACTGAAGATAGGAATGCCACAAGTAGAATCCCCTGAGAACCTTGCTTGCTTCTGATGATTCCAGATTTTTGCCTCTGAATCTTGATGACCTAGAACTTTTCAGGAAACACACACACACACACAAACCCACACATGCACACCTGGATAAACTCTTGGCTTTTAAGAAAAAGAGCAAAATTTCAACAAATTCTCCTTGGCTTTGTCACTGAACACAGTTGAGTATTAAGATAAAATGGCTAATGGTTCAGCTTATAAATAATCCTTCACTAAAAAAAATCATTAAACTAAATATTCTGTATTTGACTTTTTTTCTTAATGAATTTGGATTGGTTTCTTTTCTTTTTATACTGGGGATTGAACCGATAGGTACTTTACCAGTAAGCTACATCCCCAGCCCTTTTTAAAAAAATTTTTGTGACAGAGTCTCACTAAATTGCTGAGGTGTCCTAGAACTTGAAATCCTCTTGCTTCAGGTTCTCAAGTCACTGGGATTACAAGACCTGCTCTACCAGAGCCTGGCTGGTTTACATTTTGGGGAGGAGCTGAGTCCTTTGTACCCTAAATGTTACCAGATGATCTACTGTTAAATGTCACTATAAGATGACACTAAGTGATCCCTATTCTTTCTTTCAATTAAACTAGGACAAATTCTGGAAATATTTGTGTTTCTGCATGTATATATGAAATATGTAAAACAACTCTTATCTCATGGTCCTTTTAAAACCAGTGGAGAATTTTGTGCAAAGAAAAATTTTGATTTTTTTAAAAAAGGCAATGGAAATAGTATAATATTTTTGCATTTCTCTAAGACCAAACAGAACATGTGGAACATATAACACTGTCTTTGAGTGTATAGATAATACATATATGTTTATCCATTCCTATAGAAAGAAAAATAGGGCCTGGGGTTGTGGCTCAGTGGTAGAGTACTTGCCTAGCAGGTATGAGGCACTGGGTTTGATTCTCAGCACTGTATATAAATAAATAAATAAATAAAAAGATCCATCAACAATCAAGAAAATTAAAAAAAAAAAGAAATAAAAATCAATTTAAAGAAAGGTTCAGAAACTCTCAGATCTGAAAGAGGGAACTAGATACTCACTAGTCGGTCTCTGTCATTTTGGAGTGAAGACATTGCTTTTTTCAAACTTTGTACTTCAGCGGGGCTGGAGACAGGATGGGCTGCAGACTTCTGCTTCCCATCCTCTGACTTTCGGAATTTCTCCAGCTCATTCCACAGGTGATCTCTCTCATTCTGTAGACTGGCCATAGTCTTGGAAAAGGACTGCACCTGGTTGTAAGAGTCTTCTAGTTGTGAGGATAATTGAATCAGTTGTTCATCTTTGGATATGAGCTGTTGGTTAAGTTTCTCAAGGCGAGACAAGCCGTTCTCTTCAGTGCTGTTCAAGTGAAAGCCTGTTTGAGAAAGAAGCGCATCGCTCTCTCTGTGTAGGAGGCCCATTTGCTCTCTTAGTTGGGCCACCTCCTTCCGGCTGGCATCATATTTCCTTTTCAGTTCATCAAGCTCCTCGTTGGCATGATCTCTACTATCTTGCAAGGAATTCATAGACCTTCCAAAAGACTGAATTTGTGCTGTGAGATCTTTATTTTCTTTGGTAACCACGAGTAATTTCTGTTCCATCTCCATCAGATCTCTTGCTAACTCCGCCACCCTCTCTTCTGCTGTTTCAGTTTCATTTCGCATTATCCCCGCATCATGATGAAGGTGCTTTAATTCCTTTTTCAGTTTATCTTCAATTTCGCCTACCTTCCTGGTAGCTTCCTTTTGAACACGAACCAATTCCTCTTCCAATTCTGTAATTCTCTTCTGAGAGGAGGAAAGTATTGCACTTAACCTCTGAACCTCCTCCTCTTTTACTTTTAATTGGGTGTGGTACATACCTAAAGTACCTTCTTCTTGCAAGGTTGTCACTTGCCTATTTAGTTGGGATATGGATACTTTCAAGCTTTCAATCTCTTTATATAAACTTTGTTTCTCCTCTTGGAGGGCAGCAGAGGACCTCTGCAGACCCTCCTTTGTTTTCTCGGACTCCTTTAGCTTTTCTTCTAACTTAGCACACTCATTTTTCAGCTCCTTATTTTGCTGAAGTTGAACTTCAAGGAGTTGCTTTTGCTGAGAGTCTTTTATTGATATCACCTGGTTCAGGTCTTCCCTATACTGGATCAGTTCTGCATCCAGCTTGGCATTCTCAGAATTGAGATCATCCATATGACTTCTTAAGCCTCGAATTTCTTCCTTAAGCTTATTATTCTCAGCAGCAGCTTCCTGGATGAGTTGGTCTTTTTCCAAGATTATAGAGAGATGTCGCTCTTCCAGCTGTTGATAGTCACTTACTATGCGGTCTCGGTCATTCTGAAGTGAAGACATGGATTTAACAAAGGAATCCAATTGAGCTTTCTGCTGAGTGTTTTCCTTTTTGATGGTTTTCAATGTTTCCATAAGCTGATTGGTTTTGTCAACAGCTTTTTTGTTTTCTTCTTCTAAGACGATATTCTCCTCTTCCTCTTGGGACAGCAGGTTTTCCAGTTCTTTAATTTCTTTATCATGCTGCTGATGCAATTCAGCAATAGCTATTTGGACTGCCTCTTCCTTGCCAGAAAGCAGGCTTTCAATCTTCTGTTCCTTCATATTTATTTCTTCATGCAGCCTGCTGGTCAGTTCTTGAGAGGCCTGGAGATCAGTTTCTACTTGTTCATACTTGAACTTACAATTTTGGATATCAGCTTCTTGTTGTTTTATGATCCCTTCCAGAGTTTCTTTATGTTCATTACATTTTTCTAAAGAGTTATTTAAATCAGTTGACTGGTCTCTGAAAATCTTAAGTTCTGATTCCAACTTAGTTAATTCATTCTGAGAACTGTAGTATAGGTGCCGAGTTTCTTCAAGCTGTGACAAAAGTTCTTTGTTTTCCCCCTGTAGAGCCTCACAGACCTTCTGTTGATGCTGAACCTCTGTCTGGGCCTTGGATTCCCAAATCTGCTTGTCATGTTCAAGCCTTAAAAAAAAAAGAGGGGGGCGGTCATTAACTAAAGAGTTCAAGAAATATTGTACCTAAGGAATAAATACTGTAATGCAACTTGTACTCAACAAATCTACAAATGAATCCATATTCATAAATGACAGTGTTAAACTTTTTAATGAGATATTATCTGTATGCTTGTCTGTTCAATGTAGTAAACATATTATCAACCTAAGGATTCACAGATTTAAATCATAAACTCCAAAATATATTGCTTCTTTTAGTGATATGGTTTTGGACACTGAGAAAAGTAACATTTTCTCCCAGTATTTTTTTTTTCTATTTTGCTCCAGACAAGTTAATGTTCGGTCTTTTTAATGAATAATTTTGGTATAAGAGGTGGAAAACAGAAGGATCCTATTAGAAGTAGAAGAGTACAAATGGTGGGGAACATTGTTATTTCTTGAGCCTGAAAAATGATATCATAAATTTGGAGGTTGAGGAAATTAATTCTAATAGCCAAATAAATTGATGTGGACTATGAGGAAGAGAAAAGAAAATAATTTGGGAGTCAACTGTGGTACAAATCCAGAGAAGGGTACTTTGGTAGTCAAGAAATCCAGAAATGGAAATAAAAAGAATGAGAAACCCAAGAGACCTCTCATTAGAGAGGAAGATGAATGTTTTCATGTTGTAGTAAGAAGCTCCTACAAACATACAAAAGTCAGAAGTGAGAGAGAATGTACCTTCAAAGGGAATTTAACAATTAATTCCATAATCCTAAAGGGAATAGGAATAATCTAGAGACTTTCTTTGCCCTCAATTACCTCAGAAAGAAAAAAAAATTATTAAGCATTTACCTGGAAATGTTGATCTTCAATTCCTCCATATGGATGGACATCTGTCTGAGCTGGTCTCTTAGAACACTGCAGTTTTCCTCTTTGAGTCTAATTTCTTCTTCTTTGGTTTGAATGGCATCAACAAACTTCCTCTCCCATTTCTTGGCTTCATCTATCACCCTGTCCCGATCATCCTGGAGGGAAGACATACTCTTAGTGAAGGCTGCGAGCTGGGCCACAGTACTGTCCAAGTTCTCCTGCAGTTGCTTCAGTTCCTTGTCTTTCTTGTTCAAAGTCATCTGAATCTCTCCAAGAGTCTCTTCCAAGTGAACTTTTTCTCTATGTAAATTATCCAGTTTCTCTTGCATATTCTTCTTCTCTTTCAGGTGTTTCTCTTCGGCCTGCTCCAGTCTTCGCTTAAGATCTTCATCCTTTTGTTTCATTTGGCTTTTCACTGATTCCTTATTTGACTGAAGTTCTTTTTTCAGCTTGAGATTGTCTGCTAGGACTCTTGCTGCTTCACTTTGCGTGTCATCCAGCAGCACTTTGAAGCTAGCTAATTCTGCTTGTGCCTTTTGGCGGTGTTCAACTGCTTGTGCCAAATTTTCTTTGGTTATTTCCAAATCCTTTTGAGATTCAGTCTGAACAAATTCTAGAGCCTTAACAGTTCTCTCCAGAGCACTAATCTTCTCTTGATACCGGATGCAGTCTTTCTGCAGCTGCTTTAGTTCTTGTTGTTTTCCTTTCAACAGCTCCTGAAGTTCCTTTGCATGGCTTTTATTGCTAGGTCCTTTCTGAGCACTTTGTATTTTCTCTAAATATTCCTTTCGTATTTCTGATTCTACCTTCGTTTTCTCCTTGACCAACTGTTGTTTTTCCTCTTCCAATTCACTCACACACCTTTTAAGGTTCTGCATTTCAGATTCCAGTTGCTCATTTTTTATTTGGGCATCTGTAACATCCTGATAGTAATTCCCAATGCTTCCATTAAGTTCTGCCAATTGATTCATGAGCCTCTCTTCTAAGTCATCTTTCTCTTCTTCTGCTGTCTCCTTTAGTTTGGTAACTCTGGAGAGGTCTTCTTGGATTTGCTGGTTTAACAGGTTTATTTTGGTTACTTCTTCCTGAAGCAGTTTTAGTTCGCTATCCTTTGCTGATATTTGACTCAGTAAGGCATTTTTCTCATCTTCCAGAGACTGACTAAGTTCTTTGCCTTTCTGTTTTTCTTCCTCTAATTCAGCAATTCTTTCTTTAAACTGATCAAGTTGCTGTAGATAGTTATTAATCTCATCATGGGAACTAAAATTCTCACCAATGTCCGGTTTGGCACTGTTCTCTGATAGAACAGCTTCGGCGCCTTCAGGCTCTGTGCTCATACTTGGAGAGTCTTGCTCTTGATCCTCACCTGGTACAGGCTGTGTTGGCCCTTCAATGATATCCTGTTGGTTTTCCGGTTTCTCAGTGGCCTCAAGGCTAGCTTGTTTAGATACATTATCTTCTACCTGATGTTTTAAATCTTGAACCTCTACACTTAAACTGTCTTTCTCAGCCATTAAAGCCTCAAACTCCTTTGAAAGGGTATTATACTCTGTTTTGACCCTTTCTAGTTCCTCCTTCATGTTGGAATTAGAAGCAAGAAGTGCTTCCATGCATTCTTTTGCTGTATCTCCTGCAGGGTGCGCTTCTGCTCGAAGCCGGTCATTCTCTTCTTCTAGCTCTATGATTTTCAGTTGTTTAGATTTAGCAAACTTTCTCATTTTTTCCTTCATTCCCTCCATTTCTTGTTCAGCTTCTTGCAACTGCTTTTCTGTCTCTTTCTTATTGGCTTCTAAGCTTCTCAATTTGCCATACAGTTCTTGCTTTTCGTGCCTCACGGTTTCCACTACATGCTGAATCCTTTCTGCTTCATTACTAACATTCTCATAGGACTGCAGAAGAATCTCATACTCTTTCTGTAATTCTTTGTGTTTCTCTTGCCATTCTGTGCTTTCTGCAATCTTAGAGCACTTTAGAGATTCAATTTCCTTCGCTAAGTTTTCCTTCTCTTCAGTAAGACCCTCTAGAGCTAGTTTCAGACTTTCACAAGAGCCACTGAGATTTTGATTTTCTAGTAAGGATCTATCCATTTCTGTAATGAGTCTGTCTCTTTCTTCCTGAAGAAGAGCTAACTTTCCTAAGAGTGTATCTTTTTCTTTATTTTGAGCAGAAAGTTGGCTTTCCACATCTGCCAGAGACTTGGTGAGGCGTTCGATGGTATCTCTGGCCAAAGACAACTCTTCTTGGAGACTTCTGTTTTCTTTGAGTGCTTCTTTTCGGGAAATAAGTGCAGCTTGCAGTTTCCTTTGTATTAGTTGCTTTGTTTTATTTTCTTCTACAAAGTCTTCTGATTTCTGCTTCATTTCACAAATTTCCACCTGTAACTGCTTTAACCTCCCTTCATGCTCTTTGGCTTGCATTTCCAACTGTGTATGCAGAGCCTTAATTAAGTCCTCCTGTTCTATCATTTCTGTCTGTACTTTAGTAAGGTTTTTTTCTTTCTCGCTCAGCTGTCCAGAGAGGTGGCTAACCTCTTCTTCCTTTTGGCTAATGAGATTTTGGAGTTCATCTAGTTTGGGCTGTAATGCTCTCAGGTGTTCTAGGCCAGCAATTTCTAGTTGACTGCTTTCCAATTTCTGCCTCAGGGTTTCTGTGTGGGCTTCAGTTTCATGGGATACTTCCTTCAGACTCTGGATTTCGAAACCCTGTTTGTTTATTTGCTCTTTTAACTGAAATACTTCTTCTGACTTTTTAGTAAGCTCACTTGTTGTAGAACTTACTTTCAATTTTAACTCTTCTTTCTCAGCTTCTATTTCTTTCAGATAAGCCTTAATTTGGGCAATAGAAGTATGGCCCTGTAGAGTATTTGCATCTCCGTGTTGAGAAACTAAGTGTGGGCACAAGTCAGACTCTAAAGTAGCTTGAGTGGGATGCTGTTCTGTGGCTTTGAATAAACCTTGAGTAGGATAGTGCAGTTCCTGCTGGTCAGTGCCTGGAAGTTTTCTGTCTATGGACTCCCTTAGTTGAATTTGGAGCTGCCTTAGCTGGTCTTCAATGTCCTCATTTTCCTTGCTTTGCTTATCAAACTGTTCTTGCAAGTGATTATAGTCATCTTTCTGTTGCTTTAGCTCCTCCCTATGTTGTCTTTCCTTCTCCTGTGCCTTTTTAAGAATTGCCTTACGTGAGGTTAAGACTTCCTGAAGCTTCTTTTGAAGTTGCTCCTTTTCTTTTTCAAGTTCCAGTATCTTTTCTTCCAGTTCAGGTTTCCAATGTTCTCCACTACCTGCGGCAGGTGGACTGCTCACCACTGTTCCTTTTACAGGTGTGGTACAGCCTCCATCACCTGCATCCTTGGCCCCTGTGGTTAACTTCTGGATAACTGCTTGATTTTCAATAATTTCTGCTTGGAGCAAATCTATTTGGTTTGCTTTATCTTGCAAGTTTAGATTCATCTGTTGGACTACAGCCTGTAATTGTGCTTCTGCTGCCATCTTTTCTTCCAAATCCTTCCTTACATGCTGTAGTTCCATTTCTTTTTCAGAAATTGTCTGTTTCAAATAAATTTCTATTTCTTGGCATTTAGAAGTCACACATTTTTCTGAGTCTTCTTTGTTCTCCTTGTCTTCTTCCATTTCCCTTCTCTCACTCTCACTGAGTGGAATCTCTTTCCTAGATTCATCTCTCACTTTGGCCAATTCCTCTTCTAATGTACTGACTCTTTGTAGAAGTTCCTTTCTGTTAATAAGGGCTGCCTGTAGCTTTCTCTTCCTCTGCTCACTTTCCTTCTTTAGGCGGTCTAATTCATGCTGTAGTTCTTCTTTATTTATTAGCCCTGCTGGGCTTGACTCATCATAATTATGTTTAAGGCCAGAAATAACTTCATTATCTTCTTCAACTTGTTCTTTTTTTGCTTCTTCAGCTCTGGATAATAAATTCAGCTGTTCTTTGAGAGTCTTAATTTCAACTCCAAGAGAAAACTTCTCTTCATTCAGCTGAACCATTTTCTCTGTCATGCTGAAGCTGATTTCTGTCACTTGCTGATCCTTCTCTTCAATGGTTTGCTGGAGGGTTTCCACGTCTCTCTTTTTCTCCAGTAAGAGTTGATCCATTTTTGCTATTTCAAGTTCCTTTTGTGACAGAGCCTGTGACAGTTCTTCCATCTTACTGGAGATGCCCCTCACACGTTCTGCCCCCTCAAGCACCTCACTTTCCTTCTTCTGCAGCTGACTTTGCAAGCTTTTCATCAGTGTACTCTGCTCAGAAAACTGAAGCTGCACATCATCCAGTTCTTTCTGTAAAGCTTCAATTTTCACATCTTTGGATTTGGCTTCTATGTTAAGACTGTGGATCTGTTCAGTGAACAGGTTGTGCTGAGTTGTCTGACTTTCATAGTCAAGTCGTCTTTGTTTTTCTGCTTCTGCAAGGTTGGTTTCCAGTTGTTTCACCTGAGCCCTCAGCTCTGCTAAGACATTAAGCTCCTTTACCTGAGTAAGAAGTTGGTCTCTTTCTTCAGACAAAGCAGTGAGTGCACTGCTGGTGTCTTCAGCATTCTTTTTAAACTCCTCAATCAGTTGGGTTAGGCTGCTGATTTCCTGAGCTTTCTCATCTAAATTTTTCTCGTATATTTCTTCTGCTTTATGAAAGCTTGTCTCAATCTCCAAAATTTGACTTTTTAGCCTTTCTATCTCATCGTGGTGACAATGACCCACATCTGACATAGCAGAAGGGGATTTATCAGCATCACCCTGCTCTGATGATTTAATTTCTATTCCAGTGTCATTTAAAGATATTTCCTCAGATGTTGTATTTTGAAGTTCAGTGCTCGCCTCTTCTTCTTTTTCAACTACTGGAACACTGCTCTCTTCATCCGGCACTAAGGGAAAATCTTGTGCTGTATTTTCAAGACATACTTGCATTCTAACTGGAGGTATTCCCTCACCCTCCATCTGTTGCACTTCTTTCTGGTCAGGGATCTCAGGGTCCCCCTCAGCCCTTTTGCCCTGGAGCTGAGATTTAAGAAATGCAATTTCTTCTTGAGCTTCTTTCATTTCCAACAATAAAACTGATAATTCTTTATGGTTCTGAGAAAATGTGTTCTCTAGAACATCTTGTCCACTTTCCTCGGTAGAAGCTCTGCTCTTCTTTGATATGGTAATATCAACCATGCTGATCTATTAAAAATAAAACAAAACAAAAAAAGAAAGATTAGGAAAGAACAGGCCTTAATCAAATGTTTTACAATATTTTTTAAAATAGCATAAGTAAAAAGTGATATTTGGTGCATTTTTCAAAGCCTAAAACTTTTTGATCCCAACCACCTTTGTACCATAAAACTGCTAAATTTTTTATAAACCAGTTTGTATCTCCAATTGAATGAAAAGGGGAATTCTGTCAATCCCATACTGAGGTTGAGATCTAGTCATAAGACCTAAGGAAACTTGGAATTCACTTTCTGGATATTACTTTTTTGGAAAACTGTTTTCTTTAGATTAAAACTCCTTATTAGTTTACTCATGAACTGCTTAAAAATAAAAAGGGAAACAGAAATAAGTTAAATCTTCATTTCATCCCATATCACAAGAGGAAGTTATGGGATTCCTTTTCCTTAATTAGTCACTGAAATAAGGAAAATGAAATATTAGATAAAATTCCTATTAACTGACAGGTAGATTTTTAAACAAATAGATTCAGATAAACTGCCAGAATCAAATCATCAAAAATCAGCTCTGCTGGCACTTGGGCATGAAATTATGGACTTATTGGGCAAATAACCAAATTATATAAACATTACTGTGTTAGGCTTTTCAACCCATAAATATTATTTCTAAAATTATTTTGTTGAGAAAGAAAAATGAGTGAATCTCAAGACAGATTTAATCAGCATTTTATTAAAAGGACTTCAGTGCAGGGCACACAATAAAATCTCCACCTCTGCCAATAACAACATTTTTCCAAAAAAAACACAACATTTTTCCCTTAAGGAAAAGTATGCCAACTTGATGGGAAAATAAACATAAAAAAATAAAGCACGTAACTGTTGAATAATGCAATGGCCAACAAGCTCTGCAGCCCAACTGGCTGGGTTTACATCTTAGCTCTGCCACTTTTACTAACAGTAGCTGGCAAACAGTAAGTACTCAATGAATATTAGCTATCATCTTGACATCATTCTCAGTTACTGAGTAAGAAAAAGAGATTCAATCTTCTGAATTATTCATTAATTTAAGAAAAGTTATATCATCATATTTTCATGAACACTATTTTAATAATTTAAAATTTATTTTTTACTTTCTTCATTACCTATATCAGACTTAAATTTCTAGAGATCAAAACTGAACACAATTATTTAGCACAGGGGAAAAGTTTCTCTAAATCAACAGAATGATATTAAGCAGTCATATATTTCTTATAATAACTTTCAGGTTATAAAAAGCTCCATTTTCCAAAGGTGCCCTGCCAACTGGGGGAAGGATGGGGAACCTAAGAGATTTTATTTAATCTCCACTGAGAAACTTTTCTGAGATTGACAAAGAAAAAGCAATGGCTACTGTAGTTGTATTGCTTTAGGACAAAGAATTCCAAATCTTCTCATGTACATGAGTACATGAGAAATTCTAACCATTGTGAATCTCTGAAACAGACCTCACCCCATGTAATTCTCTGTTGACACTACAAAGATTTGAAGCTATCTCCTCTTAACTTAGTTCTTATTCTGGTTATACTAAGAATGCACCACTTACCTCACGGACTTCACTGTCTGCCTCCTCAGTTTTATTCTGAGTCTTCAGAAGAGTAATCTGAGAAGACAGTTTTTCTGCAAGTCACAAAATAAAATCTTTAGAAAATATATGGAGTGTTTGAGAAAACAGAGACACAATCACATTTGAGATGCATGAAATAGATTAAGAAGAAAAATAAAATAGTTCTGGGGAGATGAATAACTTGCTTTATTAAAATAAAGAAGAAGCAAAAGAATGAGATAAAACAGAGAATAGAGCTAGGTGATGATAATGAGCCTGCACGAAGCATACTAAGTAGTGGAAGGCTTAAAAGAAGGAGGGCACCAGGACATGGGAGATGAAGCAGTTATTTCTATAGCATAATCTGGAGCTCTGAGGCAATACATTTGCCTTAATTTATCCATAATTCTATTGTGTTCAAATATATGTTTTGTATTAATTATAATGTCCTCAGTATTCTTTTTTATACATTCATCAAGACTTTAAATTTTTGCACTAAATGGAAGCTATCCAATCTCCTGAACAGTCAAATGAGGAAACAAAGAAATAACATGATGTGAAGAGGTTAAATGGCTAGTTTACAGAGAGCTGGGATCAGAATATAGGTACTAGCAATGTGTACATCTTAACAAAAGTAGTAATACCTTGGAAAAGAAAAATATTGTGCAGTGATATTAATAACTTATTAATAATAAGCATACTTTTTACACAACATCCAAATGTTTTAACATTTGGGTGCTCATCCTTTGACTCCGCTTATTCTCCAATCTTCTCTTGTACTACTGCCCCTTTTTTGTTCACTATACTTCAAAAACACTGGCCTTCTTTCTGTCTGCAAAATGTCAAGTTCATCCACACCTCAGGACATTTGCACAGCTCTTTCTTTTCTGCTCAAAATGTTCTTTGCTTAGCTCTTTGCATGGCTGACCCCTTTAATTGTTCAGGTTTCAAGTCCCCAGAAAGGCTGACCCTGATCTCTCTAATTCTGCCTTGTCCCAGGGATGCTTGCAGTGTCCTGTATAATTTTTATTCTAATACTTATTACTCTCTGAAATGGTCTCAAACACATTTCGAACCTGTTTCCTCCTTTAATATGATCACAGGTATATCCTTAGCAACTAGAATAGTTCCTGGCACACAGGAAAGGTACCACAGACATTGGCTATATGAATGAAGGCAAGAATATTTATGAAGCAAATGAACCTACAGTATATTCAGACACTTTACAATTTTATTTGAGTGGGGGTACAATGATAGAATTGGCAGTACAAAAGTGAATTGAATATAACATGACACATAAAGCAAAGATAACCTATGAGAGCAGACACAAAAGCCACTACCCAATGCCTTAAGGCTAATGATCCCTTCAGGAAAGAGAATGGAACTCACACCATACCTCCAAACCATGTGGAAGCCACATGAACAGGGTAGGGACTGTTAGCAAAACTGTAAAATAAGCATCATGATTAAGGTCTCAAAGAAGTACTTTGAGTGGGTTAAATAAGTGAGCTGAACATGTGGCTTTCTTTGCTTATGGTGGGAATAGGTTAATCAGGGAGCATAATCTTCAGTTTAGGGCTAAGTGGAAAATACAAAATGGCTATATTGAATATATTGACTCTAGAGTTTAATAAGTTTTACAAACTTTACTTGGTATTCATTCTTACTCCTAGAATATAAAGCTTAGTAGTCAGTTATTCTAGGATAAATTAGATCAGCAAAGCATTAATATTTATATGCTACTAATCCCATAAGGTCCTTGTGAAGCAGTCAAGTGGAAGAAATGATATGTCTTCATTCTTACTAACTGTTCACATAAAGTTCCATATAATAAAGTGCTAACAAGTTCAGTACAACCCAAGAAAACTATTCAGCAGCCACTGTTTGCCGATACTCTACTAGTTTTGGGTAAAGAAAAGATTTTTTAAAAATTTAAGAATTGTCTCTTCCCTTAAAGAGCTCATAATTTATACTTTGAAGAGCTTATAATGTAATAAAAAGACATGCATATAAATAGATAATTCTAATACAACGTTAAAAGTATGCAAAGATATTACGGAAGCATAAAAATACATTTAACCCAGGAAAAGGGCTAAATTGCTGAAAAACAATGCTCAGGCTGAGACTGAAGTTAACCAGATAAAGAAAGGGGTCAGATTCTAAGCAAAGTATGGCATGAGCAAAAATCAGAATGGAGTATACCTTTAAACTTTTATTGATAATGATTGTTAACTTATTCCACAAATTTATTACTAAGAATGTCCTTCCTTTCCTCATTTTCCCTATTTAAAAATTCACTATCTTATTAAGGTTCTGTTCATTCATATACCCTAGAAGATATCCTGACTATTTCCAAATGAATTTAAATTATATAGAAATTCCACAGTATTTATGGCTCATAGTGCAAACTTTGTACAATCACTGGCTCTATGCTCTAATTATTCAGTGTGTATTAATTTTATCTTTGAAAACTATCAGCTGTGCTAAAATCTTTACTATCATAGAATCAGAAAATCTACATGTTACACATGTATAGTAGTAAGAATAGAGGCACTTGAGAGATAAGGAGAGAGAATTATGGTTTTTATTTAATACATACCATTCTCAGCTTTCAGCTCCTCCAGCTCTATAGAACTAAGGAGTAAGGCTCCCTTTTCATTCTCTAGCTCTACCACTCTCTTCTGCAAAGAGGCAATAGTCTCCTCAGTGACTGCCTAAATTGTGGAAAGACAACAAGTTAATGATTCTCCAATAAAAAACACTTACACTAATGCCCAGCTAACCTCCAGCATTTTTGTCTTCTAAAAACTCTCCAACCATGGCAATATTTTAAAAATAGCATCTACTTCTCTGCCTAGGTAATCTTTGAAAGAATGTTTCTCTACCTGAAGATAGAGAAATAAAATATTTCACACCAACTTTCAGTTTATTGGTTTTCTGAATGTAAGACTGAAGCCTGAATTACAAAGATAGAAATCTCAAGTTTATTGCGTAGAAAGAACATTTTTAGGTTTGTGAGTAACAGTGTAAGAGTAGATTAATGTCACCAAGCAACAAGGCCTCTCTCCTAGAGAAGAACGAACATGAAGAAGGAAACCTCAAAAAGGAAACAGAGGGAAAAGGAACATATGCTTCTTAAGAAAGGAAGAAGAACCTTCATTCCTTTTTGGTTTGGTTTTGTTTTTCATATACAATAAAATTCTCCTGTGCTTAATTTATGAATCCAGAATGTTAGGTTTTCCCAATGACAAGCATATAACTAAATATGCTACATCTTTAGCTTTATATCTCTCTAAGGGGATTACTCTATGCAATTTTTCACAGAATTGTGAAATTTTTAAGCCATAAGAGTTTTTATGGCATACCTGACTCCAAACGTTCATTTGATGACTAAAAAATAGCAAGAAATGAGCTTAGGGTTTTTTATGGCTTTAACACAGAAGTTCCCAGTTTGTATTACATAAGGCATGTAAAACTCTAATAGAATAGCCAGGGGTATTTATGGCTTGAAGGATAAGAAGAAATACTTTGTTGCAGACACACTGCCAGAATATATTTTTGGCACATCAGGGAAATTAGACAGAAGAAAAAGACTATTTGCAAGAAGGAGCTCTAAATTCTATGTACAAATTTAGTTCAAATTTCTGACTGAACAATGAACAGTGTATTTTCAGGACTGACTCAAAGCAGTAAGCTAAGGCAAAAAAACTAAACTGAGTTTTTAGTGGCTTTTTATCACAGGTCAGAGCTTGTAATATGAGTCCAGGTTGCTGGATGATAAAAAAATAATAAAAAATCTTCAGAATTTTATAAATAGCAGAATAGACTCTTAAGAACAAAACATATCCAGGATTCTATATAAAATCACTCATCAAAAAAAAAACAACAACAACAAATAAAAGGAAAATGTGACTCATTCTCAAGAAAAAACAATCAACAGAGACTAAACACAAAATAATGTAGACTTTGTAGTTATCAAATAAGGATTTTAAAGAAGCTATACTTAGGGCATAAATTAATATATTCATATTGGGGCTGGGGTTGTGGCTCAGTGGTAGAGTACTTGCCTAGCGTTTTTGAGGCACGTTCGATTCTCAGCACCACATACAAATAAATAAAATAAAGGTCCAACAACAAGTAAAAAATGTTTTTTTTTTTTAAATTAATATGCTCATATTGAATGAAAAGATTTGAAATCTTTAGTTTGGACAAAGAAACTTTACAAACAATTTGAAATTCTAGAACAACAACAACAAACCAAACCTGAATACCTGAAATGAAAAATTCAATGGATAGATTTAATGGTAGAAGAAAGATGGCAGAAGAAATCTTGGTAAACCTGAAGACAGATCAACAGAAATTATCAAATCTAATATTAAAAAAAATGAACACAACCTTAGAAACATGTGGGACAATATTAACAGATTCAACATAACTGTAAATAGAATGCCAGAAGAGAAGGAGGACAAAATGATCAGGAAAAAAAAACATTTCAAGAAATCACTAAAATTTTCCCAAACACAAGGTTACATGAAACAAACTCAAGAAAAAGCAAGAATATCACAAAGAAAACTACAACTAAGTACATCACAGACAAGAATAAAGAGAAAAGTCTTAAAATATCAATGGAAAAATGATACTTTCCATACAGAGGAACAACAATTTGAATGTCTATAATCAATTGTTGGAGGGGGAAAAAGTAGGTCAGAAGATAGCGGTATTCTTTAATGTCCTGAGAGAAAAACAGTCAATAGAGAATTATTCAGTAACAAATATCATTCAAGAATAAATGCAAAATAAACACATTTTTACATAAGAGAAAACTAAGAGAATTTTATTATTAACAGACCTGACTGCAAGGACATTGTAGGCTATTCTAGAGGCCAAAGAAAAATTATATGAAATGGACATAAAAAAACTATCTCCAGCAAATGGCTGTAGTTCACAGAATATCAGATAGGAGATCTACAGGGGGCTCCAAAAAGTATTCAGCATAAGAGAGGGAAAAGCATTGCAAATGATAAATATGTGGATAAATATTAAAGATAGATAATATATTTTTTTTAATATTTAAATGTTAAACTTGAGTGCTGGGGCTTATAGCTTTTAATATAATATATACAGAAACTAAAAATAGGATAAAAGTTTCTACATTTTAAGTGAAGAGGTACAGAGTATTAGCTCTAAGGCTGAAAGGCTAAGAATATATATCATACTTTCTAGAAAAACAACTTCAAAATTCTTTTGTAAAAAGATATAGCTAAAAATCCAATAGAAGGTTTTTGCTTCCACTGAAACAACCAAAACAATATAGGGTGAAATAATGAAACAAAAGCTTTTAAAATACTGGAACAGTGATCCTTTAGAGGCCAGAACCCTACAAACTTAATGCCATAAACGAGTTTCCAGGCTATCTGCTCCAAAAAGGGACACAGCCATAATGATTAAAACTTCAAGCCCAAAGATTCAAAAGGCTCAATGAATCCCAAGAACAGGAAGTATGACTAAAACTATGCTAAAGCACAACTCAAGTACTCAAAACCAGTGATAAAATCCTACAGCAGCCAGGGGAAAAGAGGGAGAAGAAGGAGGATAATAAAATTCTTGTCAAAAACAAAATGCAAGAAAGAAGATAAATAAACTAATATCCTTAAAGTATTGAAAAGAAAAAAAATCCTGTCAATTAGAATTCTATAGTTTGCAAAATAGCTTTAATAAGGTCAAGATAAAGATGACTTCAGTCATACAAGAGTTATAAGAACCAGTCATAACATACTTTCACACAAACACATAAGAACACACCCATACCCACACATAAAAGTCAAAGAGAGTTCATTAGGCAGAACCAGACCAGATGAAAATTTGAAGGCAGGGTTTGGCAAATTTTAGAGGCCTTCCCCACTTGTTTCAGTAAATACAATTTCATGGAACACAGCTACAATCATTTGTTTACTCTTACTCTTCTGCTCTTGCTCTGCAACAGCAGAATTTAACTGCAACTAAGACTGTATTCTCCACAAAGCTTAAAACATTTAGTATTTGATCCTTCACTGAGAAGATTGTCAACTACTGATTTATCCCCAAGAATGAAAAATGTCAGAAATGGTAATTGCAATAATGGCTAAATTTACTTTCTTGTTATCTGAATTGCCTTAAAAGATTAAAAAAAGACCCTTTATTTGCAGTAGCCAAAAACACAACACTTCAAAACTGTCCATCAATGAGTAAATGGCATGTACAAGTTACTCAACAATACAATGGAATGATTTTTCAAATGGAATAGACTGACTCTCAAAATACGTATGCTGAGTGAAAGAAGCCAAAAATAAATAAATAAAGAAAAATTCTAAAAAATTAAAGCTTTAATGACAGAAAACAGATCAGAGGTTGCCTGGGTTGGGTGAGATTAAAAGGGGGCAGAACAAAACTTTTGGAGATGATGAGTATGTTCATTTTTTTCATAGTGGTGAAGGCTTTGTGTGTTACATACAGGTTAAAACTTGTCAAATTGTATATTTCAAAGATGTACAGACTACTATATATAAAATATGTCTCTGGATCTGTCCAAAGGGAGAAAGGTCAATAAATGAAAATAAAATATGAAAAATTCACATGAATATATGATAAAAATTGTTTTGAAAATGTTAGCAAATCAAATTCAATAATAGATGAAAAGGATAATGTTTCATGACCATGTGAGGTTTATTCCAATGATGTAACATTGTCTTAATATTAAAAAATTGAATTACTAAGTGAATAAAAGAAAATAATCTATATGGTCATTTCAATAAATGTAGAAAAAGCATTTGACAAAATTGAATACCAATTCTCAGTGAAATAGGAATAGAAGGGAATATGTCCTCAAATTAAAAAAGGACATTTATGAAAAATCTACAACAGCTGGTAAATGGATGAAAATGAGAGAACATCATGTTTAGTGAAATAAGCCAGATTCAAAAAAAATAAGGATTGAATGTTCTGTTTGATAGAGCAAAATAAGGAAGAAAAAAGGGAGGGGGAATACCATGAACATAGAAGGGAGATCAGTGGAAGAAGACAGAGGGAGAGAAAAAGGGGAAGAACAGCGGAATGAAATTGACCAAATTATCCTATATACATACTGAATATACCACAGTGAATTTCAACTTTAAGTATATCTAGAAAGCATCATTTAGAAAAAACTATAAATAAATAGAAAGAAGACCAGTAGAGGAAAGGGAACAGGGAGAGGGAGAAGGGGAGAGAAAGGAAATAGCAGGGACTGAAGTAGAGCAAATTATATTGTATGCATATGATTATGTCAAAAAATGAATCCCACCATGATGTATAACTCTGATGCACTAATAAAAATATTTAAAAATATTAAGAACAATGGAAAAAGGTCTAGTCTTGTTACTTCTATTAAATAGTGAATGAAGGTATAAAGATTAGAAAGAAGTAAAACGTCTTTATTTGTAAATGACATGATTATTTACGTAGCAAATTGTAACAAAGCTACAAAAACGTATCAGAACTAATAAAATAAACTTATCAAGTTCACAGACTGGAAGGCTAATAAAATTCAATTATATACTTACATATTAGCATTCAGTTGGAAAATGAAATTAAAATAATTTCATCTAAAATAATAAAAAATCTGAACTATTTTAAAATAAATTTTGAAAGGTGTACTACTTTTCCAATGAAAACTATAAAACAAAGTAAAGATCTAAATAGTAAAGAGATACACTATATTCATAAATTTAAAAATTCAGTAGTGTTAAGACGTCAATTCTCAAACTAATCAACAGATAATACCAATGCTAATTCAAAATTCCAACTGGACTTTTTAAAAAATAGGATTTGAAAAGCTGAACATATGATTTATGTGGAAATGTAAAGAACCTGGAATAATCCAAGCAACCTTGAAAAGAACAAAGTTGGAGGACTTTACTACCTGACTTCAAGACAAACTATAGTAACGAAGCCAATGTTAACACTGGCTTAAGGACTGACAAAAGATCATGAAACAGAATAGAAAGTTCATATGTGGACCTATTAATCTTTAATTTTCATTAAAGTTACCAAAATAATAGAATGAGGAAAGTCTCTTCAAGAAATGGTACGATAATAATTGGTATCCATATGAGAAAAAAAAAAAAAAACTCAACCAAAAAACCTCTGAACACCATACACAAGAATTTATATAAGGTTCAGACACTTAACTGTGAAAGCTAGAACCATAAATTTGTGGAATAAGACATAAGAGAGTATCTTTATGACTTAGCTCTAAGAAAAGGTTTCATAGTGGGGCACGGGTTGTGGCTCAGTGGGCAGAGCGCTTGCCTAGCATGCATGAGGCACTGAGTTCGATCCCCGGCACCACATAAAAAACATGCAAATTAAATAAAGGTATTGGTTCACCTACAACTAAAAAAAAAATAAAAATACAAAAAAGGTTTCTTAGAACACAGAAATCCAAAACATAAGTAACAGACTTCATCAAAATTTTAAAATGTATGTTAATTCAAAGCCATTGCTATGAAAATGAATAGACAAGACACAATATGGGACAAATTTTTTACCAAACATATTTGATAATTGATTAACATTTGGAATATATAAATTATTCCTACAACTTGATAATAAAAAAATAAATAACTTGATTTTAAAAATGGGATCATTACTTGAACAGACACTTTACCAAAAGAAGATACACAAAATGGCCAAGAATCTCAAGGAAAAAAAAATTTCCACATCATTTAGAAATATAAACTCATAGAATGGCTAAAACTTTAAAGGATGACACTACCAAATCTGGAAGAAAATATGGAGCAACTAGAACTTTTATATAATAAAGGTGGGAATATAAAATGGGACAATCACTTTGGGAAAAGATCTGGTAGTTCTTTAAAAATATAAATACATATGTACTCTATGGCCCAGCAAATCTTCAACTAGTATTTACTGAAGATAAAATGAAAACATATGTCTACACAAATAGTGTGAGAATGATCACGGTAGCACAATTTACAATAGTCAAAGCATGAAAATGCCTAAGTGTCCATCAGTAGGAAAGTGCAGTACAGGGCTAGGGATGTGGCTCAAGCGGTAGCATGCTCGCCTGGCATGTGTGCGGCCCAGGTTCGATCCTCAGCACCACATACAAACAAAGATGTTGTGCCTGCCAATAACTAAAAAATAAATATTAAAATTGTCTCTCTACCTCTCTCTCTCTTTAAAAAAAAAAAAGAAAGTGCAGTACAATCACACGAAAGGAAAACATATTATATTCATAAGATAGACCATTTCTCAGCAACACAAAACAAATTATGACACATACAACAATATGGATGGATCTCAAAATACGTTACGTGAAAGGTTTACACAATAAAGCACGTATTGTATGATTATATGATGTTATAAATAGACAACATTAATATGTGGTAAAAACCAAAACAAAAAACAGTAGTTGACTCTGGAGAAGAGCAGAGTTGACTACAAAAGAGTATGAGGAGCCAGGCACGGTGGTGCACACCTTTAATCCCAGCGGCTTGGGAAGCTGAGGCAGGAGGACTGAAAGTTAAAAGCCAGTCTCAGCAATTGCCAGGCTCTAAGCAACCCAGTGAGACCCTGTCTCTAAATAAAATACAAAATAGGGCTGGGGATGTGGTTTAGTGGTCAAGGGTCCCTGAGTTCAATCTCTGGTATCCTCCCAAAAAGTAAAAATAAGAAAGAGTATGAGGATACCTTGTGGGATGATGGTAACAAGATATATCTTAGTAAGGATCTGAGTAACATAGGTGTACACATTTGACATAACTCAATGGCACCTTAAGATTTATGCATATAATAGCTTGTAAATTTTACTTCAAAAGAAAAAGAATTTTCTCAACTAGTATACCTCAACTATAAATAAATATTGAAATCTGGTCAATGATTTGCATGCTAAGATATTTAGAGATATATGTGCTGATTATTTTATACTGTGAAATGTATAAGAAATTAAAATGAATTGATGGACAAATAAATAGATAAATGGACAGTAGATAAAGCAAATGGGATAATGGAAGAGATTGGAAAGCATAGGTGCTAGAAACTAAGATGCAAAAATGTTTTTTTATTGGTGCATGGTACTGCCCAGGGACCACAGGACTCTGTTGCTGTATAGTTCTGTCAGTTTGAAAGGGTATCATCTTATAATGGAGGTGGATTAACCCAGTTATCCCAGCTTGGCACTAGCCAATTAGGATCATCCAACTAATTTGCCTTGTTGTCATATTTATGCTTAATAAGCAGCCTTCTGGTGATTATAATCTGGCTTTTTATAGAGATTTTTGTAAAAGTAAGGGAAAATATATTGGTTTATCAGCAATTATTTGGCAAGTCATTTTTTTCTGATAAATTTAATGGGAACAATACAATTTTTATAAAAGACATATGTTTGATTATTCTGACTTATATACATTAACCCTGAAAAAAGTTCAGTCTACCAAAAACAAAGCTGACTTCTGAACTGGGAAAATTGATTATAAAAACAAAAATAATAATTCATCTCCAATACAGATTTTTAAGGCCTCAGAATAGAAGGGCTCCTGAGATTATAGACTTTGTTATCTACATTCTCATCATTCATCATTGAGACATTGTGTTAATGCTTTTCATGATTCATTTCATATAGAATCATCTCCCAATAAAGCATCTTACCGGGCAGAAAAGACAGGTTTATGATGCTGTTAGTTCCCGAGTAGAGATGCAGCAAAAACAAACAGATCATATTCATAAGAAATTCACATTTTATTACCTGTGTGCCCTCATGAGAAATATCTGGGAAAGAAGTCTGTGATGCATTTTCATGTTTTTGAAAGGTTGGTTTACTTAGAAATTGGTTAATTTCTTCAGATTTTTGCTGGAGTTGATCTATGAAAAAGAAAAAGAAAAAAAAAAAACAAATAGAAGTTCTATCTGCTTCAAGTCTGAAATTTATTATTTAAAGTTATTATCTTCTAAGGATATATCATATACTGTTTACTAGTTCAGTGACCTTGATTACAACTGTGATGCTAAGGGCATTTTAAAAAACTGTCAATGTTCTTAAGGAAAAAAGGCAGTAAACTACTTCCTTCAAAGGTAAAATAAAATAGACCTAAGCATTTTTTAAAAAGTTTATTTTTCCTTTCCCTGTGAAAATGACTTTTGTGTATATTTTATCTCCTTCACTCTCCACTTAAGTGTTATTGGTCCCTTCAAGATCCCATGGGAAAAGTTTATAAACTCGAACCTGGTTTAGATAAGATAAACAGCATGCTCATGCAACCATGTTATCATGTAATGCTTTCTGGCTGATACTCAGCTCTTCAATACAAATTGTCAATGTAGATCTTTCTAAAATCTTTCCTTCTATGATTGTTAACCAATCAGTAGAGGTTATAATTTGGGGAAAAGGACTAGTGAGATAGATTACCAGTATTGGGAGTTTCACTTTTTAATATAAACTTCTAAAATGTTCAAAATTTTAGAAACCTGTATTTTTTTTTTTGCTTTTTTAAATTAATTTGTATTGGTGCATTATAATTATACCTAATAGTGGGATTCATTATATCATTATGTGCATATGTAACAATTTGCTCAAATGCATTACTTTTATAACAAAGATACCTACAAGGTTTTCTTTGTACTTTCTTAAAGGATAAAAGTTTTTTCTTTAAAAGAAAATTTTACCTGTAGGAAAAGGATTGAGATTCACATTTGAAATTAATAATGACTCCATGCAATTTAGTTCCCTTACCTATGTACTTAGATCTGGCCTGAGTTTCCCACCCCCTTTTAGATCAGAGTCATGTTTTACACAGCATGCTGTTTAATATCTGAAACATCATTATCACCAGTTATTAGTACAGGAATTATAATTATAATATTAAGAAAGATTATTACTGAAGTCGGTGGCAGGAAAAAATGCAACAAACAGTTCAAAAGTGAAGTCTTTGCTAACCCTACTGATTCAAATGGTTTGAGCAAAAAATATCATTAACACATCTCTGAATATAAGAAGTATAAGCCACTAAAGTGCTAGAGATGTGAACTTTAATAGCAATAAAACACTAACCTTCCAGCTGTTGAATGACCTGGGCTGACTTAACTGCCTGCTCATTCTTATCTTGGAGAAGTTTTAAATTTTCATCCTTTAGAGCATCACAGGCAGATTGTAGCTCTTGCTCAGTCTTTTGAAGATTCAAAATGCAAACAGTCTTCTCGTCTATTTCTGCTTTGTACTTCTGCTCCAAAGCAAAATATTGAGACTCCAGTTCAGTCTGGACTTGGCCTGCTTGTTCAATCTGTCCCATAAGGTGTTGCACCTCTTCCTGCAGGTTATGAAAGGATAATTTTCTCTCTGCCATTTCAAGTTCCATTTTTTCCTTCAGAACCATGGACTCTTGTCTTTCTATTTCCATAGTGTTCCTTAAAATATTATGTTCACTTTCCATCTGCTGTAACTGCTGAGAGAGACTCTAAGAAAAAAGATAAAAGCCCATGAGCCATAAATATATTCTTTCATTTCAATGAGCATAGTAGTCAAGTGTTTCTTCAAGGTGAAGGATGGAGCTAGGCACTTAGGAGACCAAACCTACTGGCTAAAGACCCTATATTTTTGCTTCTAGATACTTTTGACAGTTTGTACTCACATATCTTTTATTTTCTGCCTCTTCTATTAGAAAATAAGTTCCATAGGAAATGAACTTTGTCTGTTTTATTTTTATTGATCTCTAGCACCTAGCACAGTATATGCATAGAGTGGTACCTGATAAATACTGAATGAATCAATGAATCCAGTCCCTTCCCTCAAGAAACTCAAGAGTTCAAGGGCACTGAAATAGATAAGTATAATACAAAATATTAAAGGCCATGAGAAGGGAAACTTATAAGGTATTAATATGAGCAGAGAAGAAGGATGGGTTAGGGTAGCCTTCTTAAAAGAGAGCCACCTAATGTAAGATTTAAATAGTGAGGACTCAACCAGGCAAGTGGGCACTAAAAGAGAGTACCTTCAGAGAAACAGGACAAGAAAAGCAGAGAGGCAAAGAAAAACAGGGTTATCAATGATGTTTGAAATTTGTAGCAGGTAAAGCTTTAGTAAGAAAAGGTAGGAGTCAAATCATAAGTATCTTTACACACCACATTATTAAGGGACTTTGAGGGACAGGAAGGAGAACAGAGGCAGAGAAAATCCTGTCATGCAAAAATGTTTTTCATACAAAAATGTTGAGCCAGAACTAGTCTACTGGTATTACTAATAAAGAGAATTCAAGAATTATTTAAGAGGTAAAAATCAAGAAACTTAATAATCATTTAAAAAAAATTTTTTTGGTGTTGGAGATTGAACCCAGGAGTGCTTTACCACTGAGCTCCATCCTCAGAGTCCTTTTTATTTTTTACTTTTGAGACAGGGTCTTGCTAAGTTGCTGAGGCTGGCCTTGAACTTGCAATCCTCCTGCCTCAACCTTCTGAGTGGCTGGGATTACAGGTGTGTGCCATAGCTCTTGGTGCTTGCTAATTAATTAATTGTAGGGGTTAAAGAACAAGGAAGGGGAAAAAAGCCTAATGAGTTTTATTTTAGGTAAATGGTTCATTAAGAGAGGAAATATGATTAAAAAAAAGGTTTTCTTTGGTTTTTGTTTGTTTGTAATATATTTTATTTTTGATTGACATATAGTAATTATATATAGTTATAGGATACAATGTGACAAATATATATATATATATATATATATATATATATATATATATATACAAAATGTAATGACCAGATCAAGGTAATGGTCATATCTATCACCTCAGAGATCACTGAGGGATTTGTGGGATACCCACATATTGGAAGGGAACTGGATATATATCAAATGCACTGGGAAGATAAAATTTTGGAGATATTAGTGGCACTAGGGATGCAGTCTTACCATCTACCATGAGAGGGAAAGTGAAAAGAATGCATTTAGTGACAATACAGGACTGAGTCTGATATACTGGGAAACACAGTTAAATGGGTAGGAAAACGAAAAGAAGTCAATGAAGTAAAAACAAACAGAAAAGCTCCAGAAATGTAGGAAAAGAACCAACATAATGCCAAGTTCTAACAGTCAAGGGAATGAAAAACTTCAAGGAATAAGTAATTAATAGTAACAAATATTGCAGAAGTGTTTTATGACTTTAGAATGATTTCAGTAGACAATATTGAATAATTTTATCTATTACACATATTACACAATTATTTTATCTATTACACATAAATATGTGCCAAACACTGTCTTAAGTACTTTTACTATTTCAGGTGATCCTGTGTTATGCCCATGATATAAATACTTTTATACCCATTTTACCAATCTGAAGCCTACCAAATTGGTTTGGGGCATGTATGAGTTCTCATGCCTGAACTTCTTCATTTTACAAAATGTAAATGATAAGAGTACCTATTACATAGGGTTGTTATGAGGATTCATAGTACAACTAATATGTAATTTTCCAGAAGATATATAGATGTAATTATCTGTGTGTGATGCCTAAAAAGTGGCACAACTGGAATTTAAACTTCATTATCTAATGGCAGTCTGAGAGGGGATTTGGGGTCAGGACATGGGTTTTATGAGGATGGAAGGAAGGGGAACATGTTTCTAAGCAAGAGAGAAATCCTGCCTCAAGAAAGAGAGTTGAAGACTAGGAGACAGGATTGGCTGACTTTCTCCAGCAGCATGCAGCGCCCAAATGAACAAGCAGAGATTTTGGGCTACAGCACCAATTCTGCATTATGATTTGACTACTTGCATGTTATACAACAAGGAATCTAATGTCTGTAAAGTAGTCCAAATGGTCAAGCATGGGTCCAAAGAGGAAAGAGAGAGGCAAAAGAAGTAGCACGCTGGAGGAACAAAGTGGAAAGATCCTTGGTTCTTAACAAGAATGAAGATCAGGACAGTATGAGAAAGGAAATGACAGGATGCATTATAATCAGGGAACAGGATACTTGAATTTTTAAGATTTTAGAATATAAAAATCCTTGATCATCTTTAGATTCAAGGGAATATTACATAATGAGATTACTTCAATCCAACTGACAAAAACAGGCAAAGAAGAGACGATATATAATGCACAAGAATTCATTTAAGACAGCAAAGGGGAAAGGTGATCAAAAAGGAACTCATTAGAGGAAAATAGAACATTCTAGAGAAAGTAGGACTCTGGACCTAAAATGAAAAGAGCAACAATAATGATGTGGAATGTAAGCTCCACAAGGTTGAGAACTGTATTTGTTTTGCTCATCATTATACCACCACCACATAATCAGATATATTTACTGAAAAAAAAAAAAAAAAGGTACCCATTCTCTAAAGGCTTATAACAGGTTTTTTTCCCTTCTTCTTCTCTTTGGTACTAGAGATTGAACCAGAGGTACTTTATCACTGAACTACATCATCAGTTCTTATTTATTTAATTTTAAGGCAGGGTCTCACTAAGTTGGTTAGGTCTACAACAGGCTTTTAGACCTGCTTCTTAGCAAATTAAAGTGGAAAAGAATAGCCCCCTGGTAGGCAGTGAAGATCACATAAGACAGTACCTGATTTCTCTGCTCAGCAGCAGTCAGTTCCTGCTGTAGCAAGTCCACTACCTGAGCACGGCCCGACAGGGCTTCTTCATGCTCTTCAAGCTTCCTCTGCAGCATCTTCAATTTCTGTAAAAACATTTTAGACACAATGTGCTAACGAATGAGCACTATTATTTTTATACCTTTCAAAATGTCATGTAGATTTATACATTTCAATTTCTTAATGTAGAAGATGATCAACTAAAGAGGGGACACCAGCATGCCATGCTCCCCATCCAGCAGCAACAAAGAATCTCCAAAATGTCTTCCCAGAGCTCAGACAACCACCGAAGTCAGAAATGAGCAAGTCCCTGAATTATAGAGCCTTCTAATAATTATAGGAAAATGACACATTTTAAAATCCACTTTCAAAATTACATAGTTCATGTCTTGTGCCTAAATAATATTGGTAACATGTATATCTCACCCACCAAAAATAACATTCTCTGCAGGCAAGAACCATTTCTCTTCTAGTTTCATGCACAGAGTAGGCACTTGAAAAATATGTGTTGAATACATGTATGCAAATAATGTTCTACTTAAACAAGTATTATATTCTGAAACTTTACTTAGTGGTACATTCTGAAAGATTGCTTAGAACTTGGAAGAAGTTGCACTCAAAAACAATTAAAATGGATCAAACAACAAGTGCAACTGGAGTGCCTTTCAGTACCATACTATACTACACACTAAATGAAAACAAATACCTCTGAGTTAGTAGATGGTGAATTCAAACACAATGAAGTCAATTTTCAAAATTTATTTAAGGAACATTTTAAAAAATACTGATAATAAAGGACTTCACAGTTTCAAAGTACTTCTTTTTTGTCTTCAATTTTTTCCAAGTTTAAAATTGACTTCATTGGTTTAAAGATGTGAATCAGGTTTTTAATGCACGAAGGCAGCTGCAATCAGCCAAACCAAAGAAAAACCAAATTCTGACTACCACACATATTCCCCAATTAAACTCTGCTTTGGTGTTCTAACAACCTTATTAGAGGGGTAAATGGCAAAATAAGGGTAGGGAAAATAATGTGCAACAGAAGACAAAGACACCAAAAAGAAGCCAATAAGGAGCACACCAGGACCAAGTGAAGAGTAGTGGGGAGGGGTAGTAGTTGAAATGCGGCTGTGATGTCTTGATTAAATGTTAACTGAAATGACAGACATTCTACTGCGTTTGAGCAACACACCTGTTGCATCTCTGTTTCCACATCTGCCTGGGTTACTAACTGAAGAAGCTCATCTTCATGAAGACGAACTTGTGTTTCAAAGCGGGCATCTTTCTCTCGGACCACCTGCTGCATGGAACTCAACTGAAGATACACACCAGAGAAACTATGCAAGTTATACTTCCGAGTATTTCACAAAAAACTTACAGACTACTCTCCAAAGACAGACACTAAGAATTTACAGACAAGTTTTTTAAAATTCAGTTTTGAATGTCAAAGATGAGAATGCTGGAAGAGAGAAGGGCCTGGTGGTACTTTCAAATGAGAGGAAGCCTAGTATCAAATTCAGAAGTCAGTCTCAATAAAACTCTATTAGAAATTATATTTTCATGGGTGGTAGAAATGTTTTAAACACACAGGTATATTTTTTAAAAGTTCTCAAAGATTAGAACATTAAATATAAAGTTAGACTTCTATTAAACTCTGGATACTTCTTTCAACATCACACTCATGCTCAAAAATATCCAATGACATTCTCATGCCTTATAAGTGAAAATTCAATCTTTTATTCGAGAGTCTCTATAATTGAAAATATAAATTTATCTTTCCAGTCTTATTTTCAAAGACTTGCTTCTACCAAAGAATTCAGTGTGCTTCCAAACCCATACCACCTTTGCAAACAGTTATTTTCAGATGACATTACTTACAGGCTTCTAGATCATGCTCATTTGGCCTTTTACAAGATGAAGTGGAAATAAATGATTGATTGTGAGCTGCTGGGCATCAGTGTTTTTGTTTGGCTTTAGGCTGTGATGTCTATTCATTCTATGGTTGAGCATGTTGACCAGATCTTAGTTTGCACATTTTGCATTGGTCCTTTACCTATTGCTGATTTCTTAGTTGTAAAACCTTAACTTTGGCTCATTTCTTGATAGTTTAACAAAAAACCCTTATGATTTTTTGATTATTGAAATTCTGAATTCATTATGAATTTGGAATTCTGTGTTTTAAGCATGCAGGCACTCGAGTCTTTCCCTACCCAAAGACAGCTAACTATCTTTTCCTTAAATGTACTGGATATATATCTTCTCTGAGACTACTCACACTCTTCTCCATGACTAGAATGCCTTTCTCCAGCTCTTATAGAATATTATCTATTCTCATGGTGTCACTGAAATCCCAACTTTTCTATATAACTTTCCATAACTGTCATGCTCACAATAACATCTTTTACCTCTCAAAATAATTTGTTTGTAATGTTGCTTGCTTTGACATTTATTTGGAATTTCTTACATTATCATAAATCTGTTAATATAGTTATATATCTTGGCTTTCCATAATTTAAGCAAATTATAGGTAAAAACCATGTATTGTATTTCTCTATATGATATGTGTATGATACTACATAAAAAGGACATAATGAAAGCTAGTAAGATAAAATTAAGGATTTCAGTATATATAATTTTAACAATTTATACGACAGGTATTATGGTTTGGATGTGAGGTGTCCCCCAGAAGCTCACGTGTGAGATATGCAAGAAGGTTCAGAGGAGAAATAATTGGGTTTTAAGAGTCTTAACCCAATTAGTGATTTAATCCTGAAAGGGATTAACTGAGTGGTAGCTGAAGTGGTAGGGTGTGGCTGGAAGAGGTGGGAATTGGGGTGTGGTTTGGGGTATATATTTTGTTATCTTCAGAGTGATATCTCTCTATCTTTCTCTCTCTCTGCTTCTTGATCACCATGATGTGATCTCTCTCTCTCATCATGAAGTTGTATCTTACCTCAAGCCCCAAGGAATGGAACCAGCCTTCTATGGACTAAGACCTCAGAAACCATGAGCCCTAAATAAACCTTTTCTCCTCTACAGTTATGCTGGTCGGGTCCTTTAGTCATAGGAGCAATAAAGCTGACTAAAACAATAGACCATTTATAAATAAAAAGGCACCACTAATAACAAGTTACCAATATATCTGATGGGTAAGATTAGCTATGTGAAAAAGTACTTCATGGATAGAATGTGTGAGTCAAAAGCATTCCCAAAGGAAAAATATGGGTGTGGGTGGTCAACTAGAAAATTTAGAAAAATAGAAAGCGTTATGGGTGTCAGTCTAAACAGTCAGGTCTTAGTGGCAGAAATAAATAAGATGAATGTCATATACTACTGCTGTTTAACAAGGAATCACATACCTACATAACTTTCTTATTACATGCCTACTAAGTAGCTTTCTGATTATAATTTACCTTCCCACTAAGATTCTATTGTATGAAAAGAATGGACCTAATTATTTGTATTTCTTTTGGCTTATTAGTCTTTTTTGAACTTATTATAAAGCCCATTCCTAAGAGACCATGCTATTAAAATCAAGTATTTGGATCTGTAAAACTAATAAACAATCATCAATTAGCCTATGGCAAACACATCAAGGTAAACAACACTTTTTGAGAGTTTCTAGTGTTCCCTAATGACATACTTATGTACTTACCTAATTTCTTCTATTACCACACCCTTCTAATTTCTACTTTTAACACTCTAGCTACTATTCTTTCACCTACTAAAATTTAAAAAATAACTGAATTGACTTGCAATGTAAGAAATGGTGATGGATTGAAATATCATAACTTTTTATTCTAATAAAGGTACTTCTTCCCCTACCTGTGCAGCTTGCTCTGCCTGTGTCTGGCTGAGCTGGGCTTGCAAAGTGCTAATGAGTTCCTCCTTCTCCTGGAGCTGTTGCTTCATCATTACAAATTCCTCCATTTCTGTAGAACTTTTATCAAACTGAAAATATAGAAGAATTAAAGTATTTATTTAAAGCAAAAGGTTTAGCATTCTTAATTCTTTGACCTTCCTTTCTTATTTATCCTAAATGCCTACCATATTTCCTTCTAATTTTCACTTAACACAAAAAAAGAATTGCGTTGTGAATTTAAAAAAGAAATTATCAAAAATTATTTGTCAGAAGAAGACAGAAGTGATAGAAATTTTTTTTTCAATTTCTCTGCCTCACATAGAAAAAGACAGTAAATTAGACAGCAAAATAAAAAAAAACATGGATAATATTTACAATAAAATTAGGAAGATAGTTCTACAAACCCTAAAACATAAGGAAGTAAGGATAAACCACTAAAATCTACAAGACCTGCATAGTATTAGAGTTTGCATAACAGGAAGAAGATGGAGGCAAAGGGACATCTGATGGCCCTGAGAACAGGAAAACTCCAAAATAGCCAAAAAGTATTGCTGGAATGGACAGCTGGCAAATTTTAGAATAGCAACAGGGCTCTTCCATTCTTCAATCTGAATAAATGCAAGGGGTCCGTCCACAGTAAGGAGGACTAACAGGGCTAGACGAATTTAGCCCCTCTGGTCTCTCAAAACTGACTCATCAGGGCTCCCTTCTAAGACCTAGACATATACTCTGAAGAAAATGCTCACTAATGAAATAAAAATTAAGCAAAGCTGGGGAATGCAGCTCATCACAGAGTGCTTGCCTAGAATGTGTGAGGCCCTGGGTTCAATCCTCAGCATTGCACAAAAAATAAAAAAATAAAAATTAAGAATAGGGATAATAGAAACAGAAAAAAGAAGAATGGTATAATTCAGCACCAACTAACCTCATAAGGCTATATAAAGGAATAAGAAATACAACTAATGTGAAAAATTTTTCTTCTTAATATTTAATTTTAACTAAATTTAAAACTAAAGTATAAATTATTTTTCAATAGTTTTGTTTTGGTATGACTATATTTACTTTATCTGTTGTATAGAATAAGATATTGTTGGGGTGTTGTTCAAGTAACAAGCATACATATATTTGGTATCAATAGAATGATGCAGTTTCAATAGTTTTCTACACACCTATACAGTATTGTGACATTACATAGGTAATAATTTGAATACTTAATGCAGATAGTTTGGGTAAATAGTTGATACCAAAATAAATCACAATTGGTAGTTAAATTGAAATATATACATTTATTATTACTTTAATTATAACTAAATTATTTTTTCTAGTTCAAAAATCAGTATAGTTTAAAATGAAGGCAGACTACTGATGTATATATAATTCATTTGTTTTTATTTCTAAGAAGTATTCCAATGTGTGGATATATTAGAGTTTGTTTCAATATTCACCTGGAGAGGAAAAAGTGAATTGCCTCCAGTGTTTTGTATTACAAATAAACCTATTTATATTGGATAGTGCTGATATAGACCAAAGTGAAAGGTGGGGGAAAGAAAGTCACAAATCTGAGAAATCTAGTTTGAACACAACACAAAAAGAACATATGAGCGAAGTCTATTATGTAAGAAAAGTTTTCCTAAAAAAGCCCCCTTCTGAAGGTTCAGGAAAACCAATTTCACCCACACAAAAGGAAATAAAGATCAAGGCCCAAATCCCATATGAAATTAGTATTAAAAAAGGCTAAGGAGAATAATATGCTTACAGGTGATTAAAAAAAAAAATACCAGAAGCATGCTCAAAAAACAAGAAGAAATTGCTATCTATTTCAAAAGGAGTTAAAAATTAATAAAATTGTAAAGGACATGAAAGAAAAACATAAATCAGAATTAGAAGGGCTAGGGATATAGCTCAGTGATAAGCTCTTGCTTCACATGCTCAAAGCCCTGGGTTTGATCCCCAGAATCACAGAACAACAACAAAAAAGAATGATAAAAACTAAAAAATGAGGTAACCAAACTCATGAAGTTGATATAAAAGAAAAAACCATTCCAGAATAGAAGAAAAAACAAGAAATACAAAATAGATTGCCTTGAGTGAAAAAAAAGAAGCTCGAAAAATTTTAAGGAAGAAAGAGATAAAAAGAAATTGAGAAAAGTGATAAATATTGTAGATAATCGAAGATCAAACACACAAGTAACAGAAGTCCTCCAAAAGAAAACCAAGTAAGGGAATACATCTAATATTTCAAACTATATAATTCAAGGAAACTTATGTAATAAATATGTGAACCACATATTCAAATAACATACTAGGTAGATAAAAATATCAATCAAGAATGGCAAATACCCAAGCATATACTAATAAAATTACTAGACTTGGATGTAAGGGAGGAAAGGAAGGAGTTGGGGAGGGAAGGGAGGAGAGAAGGAGATAGGAAAGCAGGAAGGGATGGGACTGATAGACATATTGATAAATATGTCATATAATAATGCATCCCTTGGGTTTTAGTGATTCATTAACCTTTTGATCACGAGGTAACTCACACCCCCTACCTGGGCAGCTTGTTCTGCCTCAGTAAGCCGGGCTTGCAAACTGCTAATTAGTTTCTCCTTCTCCTGGAGTTCATGTTTGATATTTTCCATTTTCATTTCTTCCTCTGTAGAACTTCTGTCATGCTGAAAATGCAACAGATAAAGTAATTCATTTAAAAACATTACAATTATATATATATATATATATATATATATATATATATATATATATATATATATGGTCTATTTGCTCTTTACAACTACTAAACTATAATTTTATTAAACTCATGGGAGCAAGAAAAACCTAAAGTAATCTTAGGGTTTTCCAGTTTTAGTATGGCCAAGTAGCTCCTACTAGATCTCCCCTCCCCCAGAGATAAGCTGTAAACTCTGGAAAATATAGACAACATTATAAAGCAGGAAAAGATAGGAAGGGAGTTATACTTAGAAGTAGTAGCACTGAGCTTCCCATCTGACAGCTTAAGACTAATAACAAGTCAGTGCTTTGCAGGACTAAACTTAAATAGAAAATCCAATCTTGCTGCCTTGAAAAATCAAGGCCAGAGTCCAGAAAACTACAGCTGCTATTAAGTGAGGGTTAAAACACCAGAAAAAGGGCCTGTAGGGGAAATCCAAATCTTTCAACAGTCTTTCCTTTTTTTTTTTTTTAATTTTTTATTGTGGGTTGTTCAAAACATTACAAATTTCTTGACATATCATATTCCACACTTTGATTCAAGTGGGTTATGAACTCCCACCTTCACCCCATACACAAATTGCAGAATCACATCAGTTACTCATCCATTGATTTACATATTGCCATACTAGTGTCTGTTGTGCTCCGCTGCCTTTCCCATCCTCCACCCTCCCCCCTCCCCACCTCTCCCCTCCCCTCCCCTCCTCTCTCTCTACCTCCTCCACTGTATAACCCTGAGGGACTCCTTCCATTACCATGCAATTTCCCTTCTCTCTCCCTTTCCCTCCCACCTCTCATCCCTGTTAAATGTTAATCTTCTTCTCCTGCTCTTCGTCCCTACTCTGATCTTAGTTACTCTCCTTATATCAAAGAAGACATTTGGCATTTGTTTTTTAGGGACTGGCTAGCTTCACTTAGCATAATCTGCTCTAATGCCATCCATTTCCCTGTAAATTCTATGATTTTGTCATTTTTTAATGCAGAGTAATACTCCATTGTGTATAAATGCCACATTTTTTTTATCCATTCGTCTATTGAAGGGCATCTAGGTTGGTTCCACAGTCTTGCTATTGTGAACTGTGCTGCTATGAACATCGATGTAGCAGTGTCCCTGTAGCATGCTCTTTTTAGGTCTTTAGGGAATAGACCAAGAAGGGCCTGTAGGGGAAATCCAAATCTTTCAACAGTCTTTCCTTTTTTTTTTTTTAAGAAAAATAAAAAGATCTTTCTTAGACCCAGATTCGATTTCCCCACTGAATCCCCAAATGAACCTAATTCTGCTTACTGCAAGTGCAAAAAATAATTTTACATTTTCTTTCACATTAGTCTAGCATCTGAGGATTGCTTTCATTTCTTCAACTATACTCTCGCTCCTCAGATCATCTGGCTTTGTACTGAATCCATAATAGTTTTATTATATAAATGTATACTCTGACTGCTAGCACTGCCTGGAACTGCTGGGAATCATTTACTCAACAGGGAAAGGAAATAAAACTGTAAGATGTTGGATGTTTTAGGTCTCAGAGCTAAAAATAAAATTAATTAAAAATCAAAGTATGAAATAATTTAAAAATCCAAGAGCATGACTGAGGGAAACTGAAGGAAAAAACAACACAAAAGAAAGGTTGGTGCTACCATAGACAGGCGAAGGGAACTGTTGGAGGAAAAAACAAAAAGTAAGAAAAGAAGAATGCAGATGAAGAAGTTATTTGAGAGGACTAATAAAAGTTTTAAAATAAGCTTTTGAGAAGTTAAATGAGGTTATCAATTCAGGAAAAGTAATGTCCTCTGAGCATTAGCCCCTGAAAAGAAAAACTAACCAAGGTACTGGGGAGCTAACTAGTGCCCTAAGTGTTATGCCTAGAAAACTAATTAAAACCTTTTCTCCCAAGAACTGAGAACAATGAGAATAAGAACTCAGCTGGTAAATGAATAAAACCAGACAGAAATTAAGAAAATAAGATTTCTTATACAGGGTGAAGGCTGACTGACTCTACAACTACAATGTGCACATGTGACATTCCTGCCACTGAACTCTGCACAAAACTGAAGTTTCCTGTTGTCCACATAGCTGTCTAAATATGAATATCATGAAGGAAAAATATTAAGTACTGGAACAGTAATACTCTATTCCTCAAAAGGGAAACTTCCTTAGGTCCTCTCTGTATCCTCAACCGTAAACTATTTTATTGGTGGCAGCCATAATCATAGAGAGCTTCCTTTACAGGGAGTCCAAGGTAATCTGGCTGATTCAGCCCCCAAATCTGTAAAACACTAATCCATCACTCTGTGGCCATATGAGGACATAGAATTTTTCTTTATAAAGTCTCTGAATAAAGGATTTCAGCGTGCAAAAAAATAACCATTAGAGTTAATGTTCTAACTCCTCCAAGTTGAACCTACTCCAAAAAGTACTAACTCCTCTCTAAATGTCTCACTTTAATTGTTATCTCTTCCTATTAGCCTTTTTAATTCTCTGAAAGTCTAAGCCACAACTGACATTTCATGTCCATGTTTTCTGTAGGCCTTTCATTCTCCATGTGTGAGCTATAGATAGTCCAATCAAATTATGTCTTGTCCCTAAAGAAAGGACAGTATTTAATGCTTTTTATTTTACAATTACAAATATTTGTGGTTAGTGAAGATTTTCCATACTGAGAAGCTTTCTAGACTCAGAAAAGACATCTAATACCCAGTACCCATACCTTGGAGAATGACTCTTTTGACTGAGATTCTGGAGGCTGAACAGTTCCTCCTTGTGCCTTCATTTCTTCTATGTGTTTATTCAAAGCAGTTAATTTTGCTTTTGCATGAAATTTGATTTTTTTAATTTTGTCATCAGAAGTTTTTCTTTCCTCCTGCCAAAAAACAATAATGATAAATGCATGTTTATTCTCCATAAATATTTATCTAGCACATAACAAAAGTTATTTTACTAGACATCACATTACAGTATTAATAAGAAACAAATTCTCTAGATTATTAAGTGAATAGCATATCTGTCCTTTGGCAAATACTCTATAAGAAAAAACAAATGCAGTAGTACCTGTAGAGCTTCATCCTTCTGCTGCAGTTGAATATCCTTCTGTCTAATACTTTCTTTTAGCTCCACCACCAACTGTTCTGCATAAGCCAGTCGCTCCAAAACATCCTCTTCTGTTCTACTATTAAGTTCCATGTCCAATTCCTGAGGTACTTCCTGATGTTTAGGAAAAAGTTGCCATTACATCAGGGAAAAGGTATTAACTTCCAAACAGGAATTCCTTCATTCCAGGAATTTCATCTTATCCTTTGCCCAACTCATATCCTTTGAAATTAAAGACTCTTTATAACTGAGCCAACAGAACTTACAGCCATTACAATATATTGAGTATTTTATTGACGTAGTATTAATCTAATATTACTGCTATGGTTTGGATATTCATATCCCCCCCTCCAGCTCCTGTGTTAATGCAGAATGTTTGGGGACAAAGATTGGATTGTGAGAGCTATAACCTAATCTGTTCAGCCTAGTTTGAATGGACTAACTGTATGGTAACTTGAGGCAGGTGGGGCAGGGCTGGAGGAGGGGATTCACTAGGGGCATGCCCTGCAAGGATTTATGTACCCTGCAGCCACTTCCCTTTTATCTTTTTCTGCTTCCTGGATGCCATGAATTGAACACAGCCCCTCTACCATCCCTTCTGCCTCACCTTTGTCCAAGAGCAATGGATTTGGCTCACCATGGCCTAAACCTCTGAAATCATGAGCCAAAATAAACTTTCCCCTCTCTACACTGTTCTTTAAAATAAATAAATATATATATATATATATATATATATATATATTTATTTATAATTAAATATATTATAATTAAATATATATTAAATAAATTAAATATATTATATAAATATATTATATAATATATTAAATATATTATAATTAAATATAAATATTTATAATATAAAAAATTTATATATATATAAATTATATATATATATATATTAGTTATAGTTGGATGCCATACTGCCGCAGTCTGGCTGGGCACAATCAGGAGCCACTTGTCAAAAGAAACTAACTTTATTTTTAGAACCACACACGCCAAACAAAACAGCCTCGCAGGAAAAACCCTCAGAGCCTCAACTGCCACCACCGGCTTTCCACAAGCCTCTCTCTCCCCCACAAGCTTCTCTCCACCTCCCACAATACTCCTGCTCTTGAGGCCGATTGGCTGGGTCACGTGGGCGGAGCCAAAAAAGTCCCCCAATGAGCAGCTCCGTGGTCTGAAAGGGCAGGGAAACAGCCCAATGAGCATCACCATAGAGGAGACAATCAGCTAGATGTTGCTGGGGCCGCTGTGAGCCAATCATCAGCCGGCAGCTGGAAGTTTGCTGGCAGCTGGAAGTTTGCTGGGGCCCCTTCGGCTGTGGCTCTCAACATCTCCCCCTCTCTGTTTAAACAATAAGCATGTGGCTTAGGGACCGTGCCTGCCTTAGGTTGTCCAATAGTACATATGGTCCTTAGGTTGGTACCATTGCAATTGGATCTTACCCGTCACTGACTACCAGTCCAGTATACAGCCACACCTGTGGAGAGGTCTTTGTACCAGCGGGGGGGTGAGGTTCTTTGCCTCACCTCTGTTGGCCCCCAAATTTTAGCTGGACGATCATGACAAGCAAAAGGGAGGAAGATACACCAAGCCAATTGACGGCTCCTTTTGGAAAAATTGTACCACCAATGACATCATCAGCAAAAATACCCCAACACTACCACAAGTCGCTGCACCAACAGATAGTTCACAATGCATACAGGTGAGCTCACAATGTGTCCAGGCAAGTTCTGCAAGCAGTTCAGTGATGGCTATTGTAGAAGCTGTAGATTGGTTTTATCTTTGCCTTCACCTGCACTGGGATGAAGATAGGAATTCTGGCAATAATGGCTAAAGAAAAAATTATGTAACATTACAGAAGGCACTAAAAGAAAACAATTTTCTTAACAATTTACACTGTCTTCACCGGCACTGGGATGAAGATAGGAATTCTGGCAATAATGGCTAAAGAAAAAATTATGTAACATTACAGAAGGCACTAAAAGAAAACAATTTTCTTAACAATTTACATTATCTTTAAGAGAATTATTAAATATAATGAAAAGGAAAGGTGAAAGTAAACAAACAGATCTGTTAACCTTCTTTTTTGTTTACATATTAAAACAATCCTCAACAGTTGTTTACCCAATTTAAATTAAACCATATAAATCACGTGAAAAAAAATATTTGGATCCATTTTATCATGAGCGCTCATCATATATGTTATATGGACATACATACATTCAAACATATAACACAAAACACAAGTGTGCACACATAATATAATACATACAACACATAACATTATAGTAAAGGCCTTATAACTTTTTACAGGTGAAATCTCCATTGCAATGTTTAAAAACTCTATAGTCAAAAAATAGAACTGATCAGCAAAACATTAACCTAGGTCTGTATGAGCTCAAAAAACAAAATAGAACTTCATGATATGGCAAAGGGCAATAATAAAATAGATATTGAAAAAAGCATCCTGGTTCTGTTGCAGATGTAAGAATAGCCAAACTGGAGTTTTGGATATCAGTTGTTATGGATTTGAGCCAAATCATCTTCTTTTTGGTCTGTAGAAATCGCTTTAGTTAATCTTTCTGGAATCCAAATCGGCTGCTGTTCTCCCTGTGGAAACACATAAACAGACCCCCGACTCCAGACAATCACTGGGTCAGGACCTTGGTTAATCTCTCTGGAATCCAAATCGGCTGCTGTTCTCCCTGTGGAAACACACAAACAGACCCTCGACTCCAGACAATTACTGGGTCAGGACCTTTCCATTGTCCTGTTAGAATATCCTTCCAAAGTACCTTGGGCTTATGTACATTTTTTGGACACATATGCCTTTCCACAGCACTAAGTCCTGATGAATCCAAATTTAAAAAGTTTAGAGTAAAAAGGGTTATTTTATCTTTGGGGAATATATACCCCTTCCCAATTCCTTCTTTTTGCTTTAATAAGTACATTTTAATAGTTTGATGAGCTCTTTCAACTATGCCTTGTCCCTGTGGATTGTATGGGATTCCCGTTATATGAGTAATGCCAAATGTTGAGCAAAATTGTTTAAAAGAGGTAGAAGTATAACCAGGGGCATTATCTGTTTTTAACTGTTTTGGAACACCCACAGTGGCAAAATTTTGTAAGCAATGAGCTATAACATCTTTAGTTTTTTCTCCGGCATGAAGGGAGCCCATCAAAAATCCAGAAGAAGTATCAACTGTAACATGCAAATATTTTAATTTTCCAAATTCTGGCAAGTGTGTGACGTCCATCTGCCAAATATGGTTAGGTATCAATCCTCTAGGATTGACTCCAAGATTAACTTGTGGTAAAAAGGTCACACAATTTTGACATTGTTTTATTATTTGTCTAGCTTGTTCCTTAGTTATTTTAAAACGCTTTTGTAAAGTATTAGCATTGACATGGAACTTTTATGAAAATTTATAGCTTCTTCTAGTGTAGAGAAAATATGTATGTCATGTGTAGTTTTATCTGCTAAATCATTGCCCAAACTAAGGGCTCCAGGCAATCCTGTATGTGCCCTGATATGTCCTATAAAGAATGGATCTTTTCTGTCCCAGATTAGACTTTGTATAGTGGAAAGCAAAGAGAAAACAGTAGAAGAAGGGGAAATCCTACCAGCATCTTCAAGAGATACTATAGCATTAACTACATACTGACTATCAGAAAATAAATTAAATACAGAATCTTTAAACATCACAAAAGCTTGTAAAACTGCATTAAGCTCTACCTTTTGAGCTGATTGTTTGGGTACTAAAAATGTAAAAGAGTGATCAGGGGTAACTACTGCTGCTGTACCATTATTTGACCCATCAGTGAATATATTTGGAGCATTCATGATAGGTGTTTTTCTTGTCATTTTTGGAAAAATTACAGGATGCAATGACCAAAAAGACAATAAAGGATTAGATGGTAAGTGGTTATCAAATGAAACATTAGATTTGCACATGATTATTGCCCAAGTATTTAACTCATTAGCTAACTCATCAATTTGATTCATAGTATATGGAGTAATAATTTTATTGGGAGAAATTCCAAACACTCCCTTTGCTGCTTTTATTCCTTTGAGTATTAATTGTCCTACAGCCTCAGGATACCTAGTAAGAATAGTGTTAGGAGAATAAGATAAATGTATCCATAATAATGGACCTTCTTGCCAAAATACTCCTGTAGGAATATTTTTTGTTGGTAGTACAATAAATAATAAAGGCAAACTTATATCAATTCTATCCAAATGCATATTTTCCATATATGTTTCAATGATTTTTAATGCCTTTTTTGCTTCAGGCGTTAACATTCGGGGTGAATTTGGATCTGATGGACCTTTTAGGATATCAAATAAAGGTCCCAACTCTCCTGTTGGTATACCTAAATAAGGCCTTATCCAATTTATGTCTCCTAATAACTTTTGAAAGTCATTAAGTGATTTGAGTTGATCTACTCGTATTTGAATTTTTGGTGGACGGACCATGGTTGAGGATAATAGAACTCCTAAATAATTAATTGGAAAATTTAATTGTACTTTATCTATTGCTATCTCTAGATTATAATTTTTTAATAAGTTTGTAAGTGTGGCATAACATTCTAGCAATGTGTTTTTATCTTTGTGTGCTAATAATACATCATCCATATAGTGAAATATTTGTAGTTCAGGATTTTGATTTCTAAGTGGCTGGATTACTTTGTTAACATAAATTTGACACATAGTTGGGCTGTTAGCCATCCCTTGAGGGAGTACTTTCCATTCATATCTCTGATCAGGACCTTCATGATTCAGTGCAGGGATAGTAAATGCAAAACGTGGACTATCCTCAGGATGAATTGGAATTGAAAAAAAACAATCTTTAATATCTATAACTAAAACATACCAGGTTTTTGGCAAAGCAGACAACTGAGGAATCCCTGATTGAGCAGGTCCCATAATAACCATCTCATTATTAATGGCTCTTAAATCTTGCAATAATCTCCATTTACCAGATTTCTTTTTGATGACAAAAATGGGAGTATTATGGGGAGATACAGAAGGTTGTATATGTCCTTCTGCTAATTGTTGTTTGACCAGGTCATGGGCTGCTTGTATCTTTTCTTTAGTCAGGGGCCACTGAGGAACCCATACTGGTCTTTCTGATTTACAAGTAATTTTTATTGTCTCAGTGGCCCTTTCTGAAAATCCAACCCATGTCTGTCTGTTCCTTGATCTATTTGTATTGGTGCTGCTATACCTTGTTCTTGTTTTTCTAATCTTTTTCCTTTCCTAAAACCTTGTCTAGTCATAATAGTGGGTGCATTTTGGTTGATGTTATTTGTTAATGTCAAACCTAATTGATCTAGGACATCTCGTCCCCATAAATTTACGGGAAGATGATCTAATACATATGGCTGTATAGTTCCTTCACATCCTTCAGGATCCTTCCAATCTAATACCATTGCACTTCTATGGGGATTAGTTGCCACTCCTAGGCCTTGAAGCGTTTGAGTGGCTTGTTGTAATGGCCAATGTTTTGGCCATTCTTGACGAGAGATGATGCTAAGGTCTGCACCTGTATCCAGTAGCCCATTAAATTCATGTCCTTGAATATTTAGTTTTAGCATGGGGCGAGAATCTAAATTTAAAGAAAGCATAGCCCAATCTACACCTGTGGAGCCTAATCCCTTGGAACCTCTTTCTACAGTACGACTGGAAAATTTATCATGTAGGCTGGGTATTATTAGTAACTGTGCTATTCTATCTCCTGGTGAAATTACTGATATACCCTTTGGAGAACTGGCTATAATTTTTATTTCACCTTCATAATCGGGATCAATTACCCCAGGACT
Source organism: Marmota flaviventris (assembly GCF_047511675.1). NCBI lineage: Eukaryota > Metazoa > Chordata > Mammalia > Rodentia > Sciuridae > Marmota > Marmota flaviventris. The sequence continues at coordinate 57,529,303 of NC_092505.1, read as the reverse complement.
TATCATAAGTCCTTTTAGAGTAGAAGAGCTGCGTCCCAATAATAAGCCTACTGTTCCTTTGGGAAGAGGTCCTTTCACCCCTGTGGGAATGATTTGAACTCCCATCTCTGGAGTTAGTACTGCTCTGGCGGAGGCGCAGATGTCCAACCCTGCGCTCCCTCTGGTTTGTCTGATGAGGGATCTGATGGACAATGTGTCCCGGGCACTACCCTGATGGGGTTGCTGGGTTCCTCCAGTGCTCCGTATATTTGTGGTTTTGGGCCCCGGAGCATTGGGCCCCCCTGTCCATTTTTTGGCAATGGAGCCCGATGCCTTTCTCCACGATATTGTGGATAAACACCTGGTCCTTGTTCGTTTTTTGATAATGGAGTACCCTCTATGGTGGTTTGAGAATGGCATTCATTAGCCCAATGTCTCCCTCTACGGCATCGTGGGCAAATACCTGGTATTCTACTCCTTTGATACCTAGTTTTGTTAAACCCTCCTCCAATGGGGCAATTCCTTTTAAAATGTCCTGTTTGTTCACAATTGTAGCATGTTCTTGGCCTGGCATCTAAAGCCTGTTTTACTGCAGCTGCCACAATTTGCCCTTGTTCATTAATGTCTCTGGCATCTAAAGCCTGTTTTACTGCAGCTGCCACGACTTGCTCTTGTTCATTAATGTCTCTACATAATTTAATATATGTGTTTAAATCTTCATGTTTCCATGGTCTAATGATATCTCTGCACCAACGATTCGCTTGCTCATAAGCCAGGTGTTTTAGTAATGGCATTGCTTGTTCTGTATTCCCAAAAACTCTGGTAGCTGTTTGAATAAGCCTATCTACAAATTCAGCATAAGGTTCATTAGCTCCTTGTATTACCTTAGATAATTGACCTTGTAAACTTCCATGTCCTTGTAAAGTCTTCCATGCCTTAATTGCATCTACAGCAATTTGTGCATATACGCCAGGATCATATGCAATTTGTTGCTGCTGATCCTCATAAGGTCCCTTTCCTAACAACATATCTAGATTTCTCTGAGGATAACTAGCTGCTGCATTTCGCCTAGCCGTCTCCTTGCAAAATTCCTCATTGGCAACCTTCCATAACAGGTATTGTCCTCCATTTAGCACAGCTTTACACATATTAGCCCAATCTGCTGGCGTCATGTTCAAGTTGTTAATGGATTCGACCATGCTTACAGTGAAGGGTGCTTGAGGACCATAGGTTGTTACAGACTCTTTTAGCTGCTTCACTGTTTTGAAATTTAAAACTTGGTAAAATCGCTGCCCTCCTGCCTCAAATACAGGGCATGTTAATATTTGACATCTTGTCTCAGGATCCCAACTATCAACTGCGGGGGTTGAGGGTCCCATAGGCGGAGCTGTTGGTTGGACACTTACGCCTCTGGTGATAGCAATAGATAAAGTACAATTAAATTTTCCAATTAATTATTTAGGAGTTCTATTATCCTCAACCATGGTCCGTCCACCAAAAATTCAAATACGAGTAGATCAACTCAAATCACTTAATGACTTTCAAAAGTTATTAGGAGACATAAATTGGATAAGGCCTTATTTAGGTATACCAACAGGAGAGTGGCAGGCCTTAAAATCAAACCTTATGCATATTATAATTAGAAAATTTGTGACATATCTTGTTTTATGTAATTTCTATTGTGAAATTATGATTTAAATTTTTTCCAATTATGCAGAAATCTATTATCATATAAAATTAAGATCCTAAGGGCTGGGTTGTGGCTCACAGGTAGAGCTCTCGCCTACCAAGTGCGAGGCCCTGGGTTCAATCCTCAGCACCAAATAAAAGTAAATAAAGGTATTGTGTCCTATCATGGGAGACTTCAACACACCTCTCTCACCACTGGACAGATCTTCCAAACAAAAGTTGAATAAGGAAACTATAGAACTCAATAACACAATTAATAACCTAGACTTAATTGACATATATAGAATATACTACCCAACATCAAGCAGTTACACTTTTTTCTCAGCAGCACATGGATCCTTCTCAACAATAGGTCATATATTATGTCACAGGGCAACTCTTAGACAATATAAAGGAGTAGAGATAATACCATGCATCTTATCTGATCATAATGGAATGAAACTGAAAATCAACGATAAAAGAAGGAAGGAAAAATCATGCATCACTTGGAGAATGAACAATAGGTTACTGAATGATCAATGGGTTATAGAAGACATCAAGGAGGAAATTAAAAAATTCTTAGAGATAAATGAAAACACAGACACAACATATCGGAATCTATGGGACACACCGAAAGCAGTTCTAAGAGGAAAATTCATTGCTTGGAGTTCATTCCTTAAAAAAAGAAAAAACCAACAAATAAATGATCTCATACTTCATCTCAAAATCCTAGAAAAAGAAGAGCAAAACAACAGCAAAAGAAGTAGAAGGCAAGAAATAATTAAAATCAGAGCTGAAATTAATGAAATCGAAACAAAAGAAACAATTGAAAAAATTGACAAAACTAAAAGTTGGTTCTTTGAAAAAATAAATAAAATCGACAGACCCTTAGCCATGCTAACAAAGAGAAGAAGAGAGAGAACTCAAATTACTAGCATACGGGATGAAAAAGGCAGTATCACAACAGACACTTCAGAAATACAGAAGATAATTAGAAATTATTTTGAATCCTTATACTCCAATAAATTAGAAGATAGTGAAGGCATCGATAAATTTCTTAAGTCATATGATCTGCCCAGATTGAGTCAGGAGGATATAGACAACCTAAACAGACCAATATCAATTGAGGAAATAGAAGAAACCATCAAAAGACTACCAACTAAGAAAAGCCCAGGACCGGATGGGTATACAGCAGAGTTTTACAAAACCTTTAAGGAGGAACTAATACCAATACTTTTCAAGCTACTTCAGGAAATACAAAAAGAGGGAGAACTTCCAAATTCATTCTATGAGGCCAACATCACCCTGATACCTAAACCAGACAAAGACACTTCAAAGAAAGAAAACTACAGACCAATATCTCTAATGAACCTAGATGCAAAAATCCTCAATAAAATTCTGGCGAATCGGATACAAAAACATATCAAAAAAATTGTGCACCATGATCAAGTAGGATTCATCCCTGGGATGCAAGGCTGGTTCAATATACGGAAATCAATAAATGTTATTCACCACATCAATAGACTTCAAAATAAGAACCATATGATCATCTCGATAGATGCGGAAAAAGCATTCGACAAAGTACAGCATCCCTTTATGTTCAAAACTCTAGAAAAACTAGGGATAACAGGAACATACCTCAATATTGTAAAAGCAATCTATGCTAAGCCTCAGGCTAGCATCATTCTGAATGGAGAAAAACTGAAGGCATTCCCTCTAAAATCTGGAACAAGACAGGGATGCCCTCTCTCACCACTTCTGTTCAACATAGTTCTCGAAACACTGGCCAGAGCAATTAGACAGACGAAAGAAATTAAAGGCACAAAAATAGGAAAAGAAGAACTTAAATTATCACTATTTGCAGGTGACATGATTCTATACCTAGCAGACCCAAAAGGGTCTACAAAGAAACTATTAGAGCTAATAAATGAATTCAGCAAAGTGGCAGGATATAAAATCAACACGCATAAATCAAAGGCATTCCTGTATATCAGCGACAAATCCTCTGAAATGGAAATGAGGACAACCACTCCATTCACAATATCCTCAAAAAAAATAAAATACTTGGGAATCAACCTAACAAAAGAGGTGAAAGACTTATACAATGAAAACTACAGAACCCTAAAGAGAGAAATAGAAGAAGATCTTAGAAGATGGAAAAATATACCCTGTTCATGGATAGGCAGAACTAACATCATCAAAATGGCGATATTACCAAAAGTTCTCTATAGGTTTAATGCAATGCCAATCAAAATCCCAATGGCATATCTTGTAGAAATAGAGAAAGCAATCATGAAATTCATATGGAAAAATAAAAGACCCAGAATAGCAAAAACAATGCTAAGCAGGAAGTGTGAATCAGGCGGTATAGCGATACCAGACTTCAAACTATACTACAGAGCAATAGTAACAAAAACAGCATGGTACTGGTACCAAAACAGGTAGGTGGACCAATGGTATAGAGAGGACACAGAAACCAATCCACAAAACTACAACTATCTTATATTTGATAAAGGGGCTAAAAGCATGCAATGGAGGAAGGATAGCATCTTCAACAAATGGTGCTGGGAAACTGGAAATCCATATGCAACAAAATGAAACTGAATCCCTTTCTCTCGCCGTGCACAAAAGTTAATTCAAAATGGATCAAGGAGCTTGATATCAAATCAGAGATATGGCGTCTGATAGAAGAAAAAGTTGGCTACGATCTACATACTGTGGGGTCGGGCTCCAAATTCCTCAATAGGACACCCATAGCACAAAAGTTAATAACTAGAATCAACAAATGGGACTTACTCAAACTAAAAAGTTTTTTCTCAGCAAAAGAAACAATAAGAGAGGTAAATCGGGAGCCTACATCCTGGGAACAAATCTTTACTCCTCACACTTCAGATAGAGCCCTAATATCCAGAGTATACAAAGAACTCAAAAAATTAGACAATAAGATAACAAATAACCCAATCAACAAATGTGCCAAGGACCTGAACAGTCACTTCTCAGAGGAGGACATACAATCAATCAACAAGTACATGAAAAAATGCTCACCATCTCTAGCAGTCAGAGAAATGCAAATCAAAACCACCCTAAGATACCATCTCACTCCAGTAAGAACGACCCAGCTATTCCCCTTCTAGGTCTATTCCCTAAAGACCTAAAAAGAGCATGCTACAGGGACACTGCTACATCGATGTTCATAGCAGCACAATTCACAATAGCAAGACTGTGGAACCAACCTAGATGCCCTTCAATAGACGAATGGATAAAAAAAATGTGGCATTTATACACAATGGAGTATTATTCTGCATTAAAAAATGACAAAATCATAGAATTTGCAGGGAAATGGATGGCATTAGAGCAGATTATGCTAAGTGAAGCTAGCCAATCCCTAAAAAACAAATGCCAAATGTCTTCTTTGATATAAGGAGAGTAACTAAGAACAGAGTAGGGACGAAGAGCATGAGAAGAAGATTAACATTAAACTGGGATGAGAGGTGGGAGGGAAAGGGAGAGAGAGGGGAAATTGCATGGAAATGGAAGGAGACCCTCAGGGTTATACAAAATTTCATACAAGAGGAAGTGAGGGGAAAGGGGAAAATAATACAAGGGGGAGAAATGAATGACAGTAGAGGGGGTAGAGAGAGAAGAGGGGATGGGGGATAGTAGAGGAAAGGCAGCAGAATACAACAGACACTAGTATGGCAATATGTAAATCAATGGATGTGTAACTGATGTGATTCTGCAATTTGTATACGGCGTAAAAATGGGAGTTCATAACCCACTTGAATCAAAGTGTGAAATATGATATATCAAGAACTATGTAATGTTTTGAACAACCAACAATAAAAAAATTTAAAAAAAAAAGTATTGTGTCCAACTACAACTAAAAAATAAACATTAAAAAAAAGATCCTGAATATTTTCTGAACTATAATTTTCCTCCTTTCTCCCTTATACCACTACCATACATGAGATTCTGATTCATCTTTCCTAGGAGGCTGTGTTTTACTAGCATCCTACTGAAAATCATTACATGCAAAGGATACATTCACATGAAAACAGGATAACAATAATATTAATGGCAATAATTATTGAGAAATATTTAATTTTATTGCAAAGTAAATAGACTATATATTTTATATCATGCCAATGCTAGGTTTCTGTAAAACACTTGGGTGAATAAAATAATCCCTCAAAGTCCATGTAGGCTGCACCTTCCACAAACTCAGCCACTATATGTCAACAATGGTACTGAGAATTAAATAAAGCATTACTTTTCTAAAGCCTTCACTGTTTATCAGCAATTCCTATTTTTAACATAGTTATCTAATGTGTAAGGTTATGGTAGGAACTATAAAAATAAAAGGAATATTAAGCATGTCCTCAACCACAGAGAACATAATTAAGTTGAAAAAATAAGCAAAATAACTGAAGACAGGACGTATGACCCTGTGTGTACATGCCTATGTGCCACTTGCTGTGGAATTTAAGTCACATTCCCACAGAAACAACACAGAAAATGGTTAGATTTACATTGAGGTCACTCCTCAGACTCATTTCATGAATTTTTAGTTGTACCTCTGTAGTTTTCCTGAAGTCATTTTCAAAGTGATTCTCAACCAGGATAAAGAGCTAAGAGGAAGGTAAAGAAGGTAGTTCTATGCAGCTAGAAAAAGCACACTCAATGTTATAATTAGACAATTAGAAAACTAAAAACTTTTTTTCATAACTCAAAGTTATTATTTTTTAGTAAACAAATTTAGAAGTAAATGATAGCAATATCAATACACAGCACTATTCATCAAGCATTTCTCCAATTGCTTTACATATATAACCCATTTTTCCTCATTATTTAACTCATTTTATTCTTATAACGACTCTCATAAGGAGATACTATCATTGTCCCTAATTTTAAAGTGAGTGAACTAAAGCACAAGGAAATTAATTTGCCCAGTCACTGCTCTGCAAAGTTTCTTGGCTAACTGGCTAATAGAGGTACACAAAAGACATTCTATTTTTTGAGTAACCTCAGCACCCAATATTCTTCACCAAGGCTGAAAAAGAAGGATAATGGCATGAGGGCACCATGTGTATTCTTTTTCTTCTCTTCTTCTTTTTATTTATTATTGCAGTACTGGGAAATTAAACCCAAGTCCTTGGGCATGCTACACAAACATTCTACCACTGAGCTACATCCCCAGCCCTTTTAATTTTAAGAATAATAGGTGATTTTTTTAGCATGTTATACGATTCATAATAATATTGCCCCCAAAATTCCATATTGTTTATACCACAGACAGGATCATACAAGGACACTACACATACACACACACACACACACACACACATTTGAAATAGAGGTATTTTTATACTTATGCATATTGAAAATGTCTAATACAGGTTAAGTATCCCTTATCCAAAAATGCCTAACATCAGAAATGTGTCATATTTTGAATGGTTTTGAATTTTGGATTATTTGCATATACATAATTAGATATCTTGTCTATCTCAAGTCTTGTCTATCTCAAGTCTAAACACAATGTTCAATCTTGGGGATAGAACTCAAGTCTAAACACAATGTTCATTTTTGTCATATATACCTTATAATTAGAGCTTGAAGATAATTTTACACAATATTTTTAATAATTTTGTGCATGGAATGAAAATGCATGGTATAGAGTTTTCCACTTGTGGCATCATGTCCTAGTGCTCATAGTTTCAGATTTTTGATCATTTCTGATTTTCAGATTAGGAATACTCCAACTAAATAAATATGGTATTAAGTGGCAAAAAAAGGGATATAGAATAGAATGTGCACTGTGGTTCACATATGAAAGGAGGTATATATTATGTATATGCTTCACTATGACCAGAAAATTTCTTAAGGATAATCAAGAAATTGTTCTGGTTAGTGGGGAATGAAGAAGAAAATCAAGAGGTGTTAGAGTTTGTAAACAAGTCAAAATAACACCTGGCATTTTGCCAGGGGAAAAGTAACAAAAGCAAGCCATTAAGTGTGGAGATTCCTGATTGGTTGACTGATGTATCTAGTTTATGCTAATTAGATAAGCTGTGTGGAATGTATAAATACTGCTCCTGTCCTGCAATAAATGGCTTCCATTCCTGCTGTATCAATCTACACAAGTTATTCGTCACCCCCCCTGGTTATTTTGCTGCAGCCGGACTGCGGCAAAGAGGTTTGTTTGTTTTACATTATATCCTTTGGTACTGAAGTATACATAAATGATTTTAAAATATCTTAATTAAAAACAGTATGGTAGAGCCTAATCTCTACTTTCTTAAAGGTTCTTGACAATAGACTAGTTACTATGTAATGACTATTGGTGAGATGTGTCCATTCCAAATAATTTATTCCTAATAGTAGTTAACCTAGAGAAATTAATGATTTATTTTATAAACAATGTAATATCAACATCCCCTAATCAATCCATTAACCCAAAGGAGGGAAAAGAGCAGGGGGCTTTAAACATCAAATAAAAGTTATAGGAAAAGAAGAAAAAGATCTAAAGATGATTATTTTTAGGAAGGGACTCATGGAGGTTCCCCTCACTCTGGAGATCCTCAGGTGCAAACAACCTTGAAAAAACAAGGCATTGGCTCATCTCTCTTGGCAACCCTTTAGCATTAGAAGGATCGTTGGACTGACAGTTTTCCGTTTGTATGCAGAGTTCCAATATGATCTTCAAATTGAGTTGGGAGTGTTCTACCATTTTTTAAAAAATCATTCTTTAAAATTTATATTTTTGTATGTTTTATAACAGACGTGATATATTTATATTAGCAGTCACATGTTAGCCAAAAGAAGTATACAATATTTGGGGGAAAACACATGCTCAAATTGGCAAGAGCTTGGGCTGGAGTTGTGGCTCAGTGGTAGAGCGCTGGCCTGGTATGTGTGAGGCACTGGGTTCGATCCTCACCATCACATATAAATAAATAAAATAAAGGTCCATGGACAACTTTAAAAAAAAAAAAAAAATGGCAAGAGCTCTACCACTGGGCTACACACCAGCCCGCAATTTTTAAGTATTCTTTTAACACTGTATCTATTTCATGACTAAATCCTCCTCTTTTTCCAACAGAGTATTTCCTGGATTTGATCCTTCATAGTCATTCTGACTATCCACTGTTATTAATTTATGGCTTCTGGAAAGGCAGCTAGCAATTCTGTTAAGTTCTCCACTGCCATCTTGCATAGAACTGTAAACGGGTCCCTTTTACATTTGGACAGCTTCCAACTATCTCCAAAAGTGAAAGCGCTTGTCCAAGATTTTTAAATACCTCTGTCCCATTTTTAAAGTGCTCTCTCCCCATTGACGAACTGGAGCTCTTTAAATAAGTCAGAGAAACGTATTCACCAACCCTCGCGTTCCTACGTGTGTTACCCACAATAAACATAGTCCACGCAACCAAATCAAGTTCTTTTCCTCCAAAATTCTCTTTTAAGTCCCCTTTCCTCCAACTGCCTGCCACCTGATCCCTGGGGTTTTAGCATTGATAGAATCACAGGGATCCCTTTCGTCTCATCTCTCTAGCAACCCTTTAGCATTAGAAGGATCGTTCGACCGTGTTGCGTTTGTATGCCGAGTTCCAACGTTTCTTTGATCTCCGGCCTTAAGACCAGCCTCCCCTTCGGGACACTAAGTTTGTTTAGGACCAGGATGCGAGGGCCCCCGGCAGGTTCTCTCCGATATAAGTTGTTGCGTTACCGAGGCCGACTAAAGCGGGCCGCTCAGGAGAGAGGGCCCGGAGGACAGGACTGATCCGGGAGCCCTTCCCCGTCGCTCCCAGAGGAGAAAGGTCCTGGGAAAGGGGCAGACCGCGAGTACGTGCTGCGAAGCCGCGCAGAGCGACGCCAAAACCCTCGGCGGGGCCCACAGGAATGAGGGCTCCTAGAACTAGGCCTGGTAGGTGAAGGGAGGCAGATGAAAAGCTGGACCCAGAGTGAATCCGGGAGAGGCGGGGCAGGGAAGGGACTCGACTGTGGCTGCTCCGAAAGTCCCCACGGCCTGTGTGGCAGAGGTGACCGTTACAGCACTCGAGGAGGGGAGGTGTTGGGGAGCGTCACCCACTCACCTAGAAGCGACTGAGATGGGGGGCTCCAGCGGCCCCCCTCCTAATCTAAGCCACGTCAGCTCGGAAACACCATCCACCGACACCTACCACCGCCGCGCCCCACCAGGGACTGAGCCACTCGCTGAAGGGACGGAAAATAAGATTAGGACGTCGACCAATCAGAGCTATCGTCAGAGCGTTACCAGGGAGACCAGGAACGCCTTGTTTGTAACTAAACCCGTCAACAATGACAGCAGCCAATCAACGCTGGGAAACTCCTCCGCTTCCCCAAAGAAACAGCTAATAGACTTTAAGGGCTGGGGGAGGGGCGGGATCAAAGGCGAGCGCGTGTCCCGGAAGAAGATGGGGGGAAGGCCGGAAAGGCAGAGAGGGAGGGCTTTCCAGAAAGGTCAGGCGTTGCCTGTGTGTGGTGAATGTTCCGGTGGCGTCTCGTTCCTCCGCCGTGTTGGGTGTTACTGACCAGACTAAGGCTTAGGTTTCTTTGGAGAATTTGGACTGAGGTTACCAGCTGCAGTCAGGTTGTTGAATGAACAAGGAAAAAGGAGTGGGGATATGGGTTTTGCTGGAGTCGTAAAATAATAAAGTCGGAAAGTTGGTCTTCTAGTATGACCTTTTCACTTTGCAATGAAAAATAAGAACTAGAGAAGTGACATACATACCCAAAGACAAACGGCAACCAGGACCTGGCGTTAATATGAAAGAAGATTGGCGACATCTCTAAGGGCATACGTGTGAGAAGTGAAGAATAGTGAATAGTATGAAGGTGCCTCTTAGTAAGTGGCGCTTCAGCAGTTCTTTAAACAAACAGTGGTATTTGAGGGTTCAGACTCTGGAGTGTGAATTAATGAAGAGCTCCAGCCAGAGACCGGAGTCACTCAGGCTCTATTTTAGGTTCCTCAGTAAAACGGTTAGGGAGACCAGCCAGCTCCCACTGATCTGTCATTTTAGGCACTTTGTTCACAGTCAGAATAATATTAGTTTGAATCTATTGAATTTTACTGTGTACCAGATATTTAGCTTATTTTATATGCACCCTCATCCCTTTGAGTTTCAAACATCAGTCCACTAAGTCCTTTCCTTGGCCACCCATCTTAAAATTGTAGTCCACTATAGTGATATAACTTTTTTATTGAGGGGGGGGGCTGCTTTTTTTCCTCCAAGCATTTTATCTAATATACTATCTATTTTATTAATCTTACTTTCTCCTCACTAGATGATTAGTTCCAAGAAAATGGATTTTTGTCTCTTTTTTGATCTCAGCTGTATCTCCAGGTCCCAGAATAATATAGAGGCAAGACACTCAGTAAAGTATACATGATTATTCTCATTTTAGACATGATACAATAAAACTTCAAAAGGTTAAGTAATTTGCACAGGGTCATAAAGTGAGGGACAGAACCAGAATTTGAAATAGTTACTCAATGTCAGAACACTGGAGCACTTCTATTAATACATTATATTCTCAAATTCCTGATTGTATTGACCTAGCAAAGTCCTGTCCTGGATGGGTTCAACCTCCTTTGGGGTACAGAATGCTACTGGGACATCAGACCATGTCAGTACCATCAGTAGCATCAGTGTCATGACCACTAACATCCCAACTTCACTTCATATCCTCAGGACACTGCCAAATCCTTGGTGTGTCTTCTATTCCTCTCCCATTTCTCACAGCAGTTAATTGAAATTTTGACATCCTTGTCAATCTTCAACCCCTTATCTACTCCTCACATTCCCAAAAGATGAACTTTCTTCTACCTAGAAAACAAAGCCATTACATGTTTATTAACGCCTCCCTTACACAAACATTACCTTTCTGTTTACTTACTTGATTCCACATTTAGCTTCAGAATCGATCTTTCAGTTTTAAAAGAATGAAACTTCCTCACAGGAGAAGAGAATAGAAAAATATGTCTGTTAGGTCTTTTATTCTTTAGTGAGCACAGGTCACTCAGAATTACAGTAGACTCTGGGGAATGGAGGAAGATGGGATGGAAAAGTTAAAGAGCTGAGCTTTTTTCAAGGAGCACTGAATGATTGTAAATAATATATAATGAAATTTAACCAAAGACTCTGAGATTGAGATGATAAAAGACAATAGGAGTTAATCCTGAGAAAATAAGAGTGTAAAGAAGAGTAAAGGCATATGGAGCAGCATGTGCACAGTCTGACTAAGAAACTTGATATGAGTGAGCTGATATACAAAGAGCAGGTCGTAAAATGGCATGTACAATTTTATGCTACGTGTTTTTATATTAGTCTGAAATTACAAAATTCTGCGATCATTTATGTGTTCCTCAGAGAGTGACCATTCCCTAATTTGAAGTGCAGTTGGGCTCTTAGTGTCAATAGTAGTGTGTTACATCTTGGATCTGGAATGTCCCTCAAAGGCCCATGTTTTAAAGGAAGTTGCAGAAACATCAGGAGGTAGGGTCTGGTGGGAAGTCTTCAGGTCATTGGGGTTATGCCTTGAAGAGGAAAGTGGGACATCCTCTCCACTTCCTTTTCTTCTTTTTTGAGTTCCATGAGATGAGTGACTTTGCTCTGTAACATCTCCCCATAATGTGCTTTCTCCCAGCAGGCCCAGAAGCAATGAGGCCAACACACCATGATCTGAAACTTAAAAAAAGTGAGCTGAAATAAACCTTTCCCCTTTATAAGTTTATCTAAGATATTTGTTTAGTGATGAAAAGCTAATTAACAAACTCTGACATGGAACCACTTGATTTCCAACCTTGGCTTTGCTCCTCTTTGTCTTCATAAGGCCTTGTCAGGTTCCCTGGAAAAGCAAATACCTGTCCTTTGGAAGTCTATTTTAGTATGGGATGCTATAACAAATACCACAATCTACATGGGTTATAAACAACAAAATTTATTTCTCCATTGAGGCTAGGGAGTCCAAGCCCAAGGCACTGATCTGGTATCAGGGACAACTTCCTGGTTCATAGATATTGTCTTCTCACTGCATCCTCATGTGGTTAAAGAGACAAGGGAGCACTCTGGTGTCTCTTTTGTAAGAGCAATTAATTCCATTTATAAAGGCTGTGACTTCATAACGTGATCATTTCCCAAAGGCCCCAACTCATGAATTTCAAGAGAACACCAACATTCAATCTAGAAACAAAGCCCCCAAAGCAGTTGCCTGTAAAATAGTCTGTTTTGTACACTTTCCTTCAGGACATTAATAATTTTTAAATTTGTTCTTTTTAGTTATAGATGACAGTAGAATGTATTTTGACATATCATACATACATGGAATATAACTTCCCACTCTTGTGGTTAGATATAATGACGAGTTATACTGGTTTGTATTCATACATGAACATAGAGAAGTTATGTCTGATTCATTCTACTGTCTTTCCCATTCCCATCCTCCTCTTTTCCTCCCCACTCCAAAAGCCTTTGGATTTGGGGGACTGGCTTATTTCACTTAGTATGATATTCTCCAGTTCCATCCATTTGCCAGCAAATGCCATAATTTCATTCTTCTTTATGGCTGAGTAATATTCCATTGTGTGTATGTACCACATTTTCTTTATGCATCTACTGAAGGGCACATAAGTTGGTCCATAGTATATTTATTGTGAATTGAGCTGCTATGATGAGGCTATGTCACTGAAAAGTATGCTGATTTTAAGTCTTTTGGGTATATGCTGAGGAGTGGGATAGCTAGGTCAAATAGTGGTTCCATTCCAAGTTTTTTGAGGAATCTCCATACTGCTTTACAGAATGGTTGCACCAATTTGCAGTCCCACCAGCAATGTATGAGCATACCTTTCCCCTAACATCCTCTCTGATATTTATTTTTACTTGTATTCTCGATAACTGCCATTCTGACTGAGTGAGATAGAATCTCAGTATAGTTTTAATTTCCATTTCTCTAATTGCTAGTAATGTTGAACATTTTTTTCATATATTTGTTGACCATTCATTATTTCTTCTGTGAAGTGCCTGTTCAGTTACTTTGTCCATTTATTGACTGGGTTATTTGTTGCTTTGGTGTTTTTTAAATTCTTTGTATATCCTAGAGATTAGTGCTCTATCTGAGGTGCAGGTGGCAATGATTTTCTCCCATTCTGAAGGCTCTCTCTTCATGTTCTTGATTGTTTACTTTGCTGTGAAGAAACTTTTTAGTTTGATATGTTTATTGAGTCTTGATTTTACTTCTTGCACTTCAGGAGTCTTATTGAGGAATTTAATTTCTAAGCTGACATGATGGATATTTGGGCCTACTTTTTCTTCTAGTAGATGCAAGGTCTCTGGTCTAATGCCTAGGTCCTTGATCTACGTAAGAGTTGAATTTTATGCAGGGTGAGAGAGAGGGGTCTAATTTCATTTTATTATATATGGTTTATGACTGGATCTGATAATCTATCCTTAATAAAATAGCAATCATAAGTATAGTGTTTCTCAACTTCTGTTAGTGAATTATTAAACCTGAAAATGTTGTGCAATTCCCAAATTACTTGCCAATTAGATCCCCAAACCTCTGGCTGGTATCTGAAGAGAGAATTTTTGTTGAGGATAGTGCTTTTAACTTTGGAGCCTGTTAACTCCAGGGAGATATCTTCACAATTCCACTGCAGTATTGCAGGTGGTTTAAGTCTAATTAATCAATTTAGCTGGGTTTTATATGTAGTACACCATTGTTTTAGTCAGCTTTTTGCTGCTGCAAGCAAAAGACCTGAAAAGAACAAATTTAGAGGAGGAAAAGTTATTTTGGGGCTCATGATTTGAGAGTTCTAAGTCCACCACCACAAGCTCCATTCTTTGAGGTGTGAGGTGAGGCAGAATATCATGACAGGAGAGTGTGGTGGAGAAAAGCAGCTAGCAACATGGCACCAGGAAGCAGAGAAGGAGTTCTGCTCAACAAGGACAAAATATAAACTCCAAAGACATACCCCTAGGGACCCTCCTCCTCCAGCCACACCTTATCTTTGTACAGTTAGTTACCCATCAGGTTAACCTATCAGATTAATACATTGATTAGGTTAAACCTTTTATAACCCAATCATTTCATCTCTAAACTTTCTTACATCATCTCCCACATGAGTTTATGGGGGACTCCTTATAGCTAAACCATAATAACCATATATGTCAAATTCATTTCGTTTTTACCTGCTGTTACTTTGTGCTCAAGGTGGGATCTGGGAAACTTGGCTTTCTGTGTTCTTATCCCACTCCCTACTTTCACCCATTTCTGTATGCCTGTTACCACAGACATCTCTCTCCATGTACTTTCTCCTACCCTAGGGATAAACTGATATTGCTTATTACTTTGTGCTAGGCTAGTTGTTGGGACAGGGGGTGTTCTGCTGTCCTGATCCAGCCTAAATCTTGGGTCTGGTCTCTTCTACTTGTGCTTGGAAATAGGGTTTCTCAGAGTTCCTATTATTCTACCCAGTGGCAGCCCAACTTCTGTGTCTCTATCCGTGTTGGTCATGGGTAGGAGTTCCCTCCTCAGCATCAACAGACTCTGATTTGCATTGGCATAGAATTTTGGGGCCCAAGATGATTTCTTGTCATTCTGCCAGGGTGAAGTGATGAGGACCACAACCAAGTTAAGATGGTGCCTGGCAGTATGCTAGGAGGAGTGGTTTATGAGCCAACGCCAGCGAGCCATTAAGATGATGAGGATTCCTTATTGACTGACTGCTGTGTCTAGATGATGTCAATTAAGTTAAGCTGTGTGTAATTAGTTGGGTATATGTACCTCTGCGGTCTGACAGAGAAGCGGCTCCTGCTACCTTGGGTGCCTGCTACTTTGAGTTCTCAGTTCCTGCTGAGATCACTCACAATAAAGTAGTTCCTGCTTCAACCTTCAAGTTGCTTGTCACCTCTCGGTTATTTTGCCCAGCCGGACTTAGGCAGCCCAGATGGACTACAGCATATGGTGGCCCATACAGGGAACACCTGAGGGTAAGTGATAAAGTAAACTGTTGCCCCTGAGGGCAGGACGAGAGGATGGGTAACCATTTAAAGATTCTTCTTTCGTTTTGTTTCATTTTTGTTTGAAGCTGCCTATCCCTAGAAATAAATAGGATGGGAGAAAAGTTATTCGCCCCTGAGGAAGAGATAGAGATAGACCTAGGATGCACATGTCAAGATAGAAAAATCGAAACAATGAATTTTTGTTCCGTTTTTGTCTCATTTTCTTTCGGTTTTGTTTTATGCTATCTTGTTGGGTTGCGTTATCTTTGTACCAGAAATATAGGATCAGAAATTACTAAAAAACAAACCAAAAGGGTATTATGTAAATTGCTAGAGGAAGGAGGCACCCCAGTAAAACCAAGAACAGTTAGGGCATATGTTGATATGATACAAAAATGTAGCCCATGGCTTCTTAAGGAGGAGTTGTTAAACATATCACAATGGAACCATCATGGGGAAGATTTAAAAAAGATTAAAAAAAAAAGCCCAGGAACTTTGCCAGTTGGCACATTACCATTATGGACGTTGATACAATCTTGTTTACTTAGTCAGGGAGAGGACATTTTTGCTGCAGTCTGGCTGGGCACAATTCACGAGCCATTTATCAAGCAGAAATGATCTTTATTTTTAGAACACAAATTCCCTCAGAGCCCAACTGCCACCACCAGCTTCTCACAAGCCTCTCAACCCCCCACTCCTCCTGCTCTTGAGGCCGATTGGCTGGGTCACGTGGGCGGAGCCAAAAGAGTCCCCCAATGAGCAGCTCCGTGGTCTGAAAGGGAGGGGAAACAGCCCAATGAGCATTACCGCAGAGGAGCCAATCAGCTGGCAGCTGGAAGTTTGTTGGGGCCACGGTGAGCCAATTAGCTGGAAGTTTGCTGGGGCCTCTGTGAGCCAATCAGCTGGAAGTTTGCTGGGGCCCCTTGGGCTGTGGCTCTCAACATCTCCCCCTCTCTGTTTAAACAACAAGCACGTGGCTTAGGGACCGTGCCTGCCTTAGGTTGTCCAATACTACATATGGTCCTTACCCGTCAACGGATGAGCTGACCTCAAGGTGTCAGCCTCCTGTCTTAGGTTGGTACCATTGCAATTGGATCTTACCTGTCATTGGCTACCTGTACAGCATACAGCCACACCTGTGGATAGGCCTTTGTACCAGTGGGGGGGGGGGTGAGCTTCTTTGCCTCACCTCTGTTGGCCCCCAAATTTTAGCTGAACGACCATCACAAGCAGAAGGGAAGAGGATACACTAAGCCAATTGATGGCTCCTTTTGGAAAAATTGCACCACTGATGACACCATCAGCAAAAATACCCCACACAACCACAAGTCGCTGCACCAACAGATAGTTCACAATGTATACAAGTGATACATATTCCAGGAAAGTTCTGCAAGCAGTTCAGTGATAGCTATTGCAAAAGCTGTAGATTGGTTTTATCTTTACCTTCACCTGCACTGGGATGAAGATAGGAATTCTGGCAATAATGGCTAAAGAAAAAATTGTGTAACATTCCAGCAGGCACTAAAAGAAAACAATTTTCTGAACAATTTACATTATCCTGAACAGAATTATTAAATATAATGAAAAGGAAAGGTGAAAATAAACAAACAGATCTGTTAACCTCCTTTTTTGTTCACATATTAAAACAATCCTCAACAGCTGTTTACCCAATTTAAATTAAACCATTTAAATCACGTGAATAAGAAAAAAAAATTTGGATCCATTTTTTTTCATGAGTGCTCATCATATATGATATATGGACATACGTACATACAAACATACAACACAAAACACAAGTGTGCACACATAATATAATACATAAAACACATAACATAATAGTAAAGGCCTTATAAATTTTTACAGGTGAAATCTCCACTGCAATGTTTAAAAACTCCATAGTCAAAAAAATAGAACTGATTAGCAAAACATGAGCTCAAAAAACAAAATAGAACTTCGTGATGTGGGAAAGGGCAATAATAAAATAGATATTGAAAAAACCATCCTGGTTTCATTAGCCTCCAGGTGTGGAACCACTGTCACAGATGTAAGGATAGCCAAACTGGAGTTCTGGATATCAGCTGTTATGGATTTGAGCCAAATCATCTTCTTTTTGGTCTGTAGAAATCACTTTAGTTAATCTCTCTGGAATCCAAATCGGCTGCTGTTCTCCCTGTGGAAACACACAAACAGACCCCCAACTCCAGACAATTACTGGGTCAGGACCTTTCCATTGTCCTGTTAGAATATCCTTCCAAAATACCTTGGGCTTATGTACATTTTTTGGGCACATATGCCTTTCCGCAGCACTAAGCCCTGATGAATCCAAATTTAAAAAGTTTAGAGTAAAAAGGGTTATTTTAAGTTTATCTTTGGGGAATATATGCCCCTTCCCAATTCCCTTTTTTTTTGCTTTAATAAGTACATTTTAATAGTTTGATGAGCTCTTTCAACTATACCTTGTCCCTGTGGATTATATGGGATTCCTGTTATATGAGTAATGCAAAGTTGAGCAAAATTATTTAAAAGAGGTAGTGGTATAGCCAGGACCATTATCTGTTTTTAACTGTTTAGGAACGCCCACAGTGGCAAAATTTTGTAAGCAATGAGCTATAACATCTTTAGTTTTTTCTCCGGCATGAAGGGAGCCCATCAAAAATCCGGAAGAAGTATCAACTGTAACATGCAAATATTTTAATTTTCCAAATTCTGGCAAGTGTGTGACGTCCATCTGCCAAATATGGTTAGGTATCAGTCCTCTAGGATTGACTCCAAGATGAACTTGTGGTAAAAAGGTCACACAATTTTGACATTGTTTTATTATTTGTCTAGCTTGTTCCTTAGTTATTTTAAAATGCTTTTGTAAAGTATTAGCATTGGCATGGAACTTTTTATGAAAATTTGTAGCTTCTTCTAGTGTAGAGAAAATATGTATGTCATGTGTTGTTTTATCTGCTAAATCATTGCCCAAACTAAGGGCTCCAGGCAATCCTGTATGTACCCTGACATGTCCTATAAAGAATGGATCTTTTCTGTCCCAGATTAGATTTTGTATAGTGGAAAACAAAGAGAAAACAGTAGAGGAAGGGGAAATCCTACCAGCATCTTCCAGGGATATTATAGCATTAACTATATACTGACTATCGGAAAATAAATTAAATACAGAATCTTTAAACATCAAAAAAGTTTGTAATAATGCATTAAGCTCTACCTTTTGAGCTGATTGTTTGGGTACTAAAAATGTAAAAGTTTGATCAGGTGTAACTACTGCTGCTGTACTATTATTTGACCCATCAGTGAATGTATTTGGAGCATTCATGATAGGTGTTTTTCTTGTCATTTTTGGAAAAATTACAGGATGCGATGACCAAAAAGACAATAAAGGATTAGATGGTAAGTAGTTATCAAATGAAACATTAGATTTGCACATGATTATTGCCCAAGTATTTAACTCATTAGCTAACTCATCAATTTGATCATAGCTGGGGCCGCTGTGAGCCAATCAGCTGGAAGTTTGCTGGGGCCCCTTCGGCTGTGGCTCTCAACACATTTTAAATCAAGTAAAAGAAGAAGTCTCTCAAGTTAGTCAGACAGGAAAAGAAAGTTTAGAGAAGGAAGGGATTCCAGGAGAAAAATTACAACGGGAGATTTCTACTAACCCCTTTCTATCACCAGAGGGTATTCAACCAACAGCTCCACCTATGGAGACAACATATGCTGGGTGGTCCCCAACCCCCATAGTTGATAGATGGGATCCTGAGACAGGACCTCAAAGATTAGCATGCCCTGTATTTGAGGAGGCAGGAGGGCAGCAAATTCACCATGCTTTAGATTTCAAAACAGTGAAGCAGCTGAAAGAGGCTGTGACAAGTTATGGTCAAGTGCCCTTCACTGTAAGTATGGTCGAATCCATTGCCAATTTGAATACGATGCCAGGAGATTGGGCTAGAATGTGCAGAGCTGCACTAAATGGAGGACAATTTTTGCTGTGGAAGGTTGCAATCAAGAATTTTGTATGGAAACAGCTAGGCAAAATGCAGCAGCTGGTTATCCTCAGAGAAATATAGAGATGTTGCTAGGAGAGGGACCTTATGAGGGTGAGCAACAACAAATTCAATACTATCCTGCCATTTACTCACAAATTGCTTCAGCTGCAGTTAAGGCATGGAAAACTTTACAAGGGCATGGAGATTTGCAAGGTCAATTATCTAAAGTAATACAAGGAAGTAATGAAACTTATGCGGAATTTGTAGATAGGCTTATACAAACAGCTACCAGAGTTTTTGGGGATGCAGAACAAGCAATGCCATTAATTAAACAGCTAGCCTGCGAACAAGCCAATAGATGGTGTAGGGAAGCCATTAGACCATGAAGAAATACAGATTTAAACACATATATTAAACTATGTAGAGACATTAATGAACAGGGGCAAGTCTTGGCAGCTGCAGTACAACAGGCATTAGAAGCCAGGCCAAAAACATGCTACAATTGTGGACAAACAGGACATTTTAGAAGGAGTTGCCCCATAGGAGGAGGGTTTAACAAAACTGGGTATTAAAGGGGTAGAATACCGGGTATTTGCCCACAATGCCATAGAGGGAGACATTGGGCTAATGAATGCCATTCTCAGACTACTGTAGAGGGTACTCCGTTATCAAAAAATGGACAAGGACCAGGTATTTACCCATGATATCGTGGAGGAAAAAATTTGGAGTCCATTGCCAAAAAACAGACAGGGGGGCCCAATGCCCATGACCTGGTCAAACAACAATTAGTGGAGGGACGTATACAATCCTCTGTATCTCCCCATAATACTCCCATTTTTGTCATCAAAATGAAATCTGGTAAATGGAGATTATTGCAAGATTTAAGAGCTATTAATAACGAGATGGTTATCATGGGACCTGCTCAATTGGGGATTCCTCAATTGTCAGCTTTCTCAAAAACCTGGTATGTTTTAGTTATAGATGTTAAAGATTGTTTTTTTTTCCATTCCAATTCATCCTGAGAATAGTCCACGTTTTGCATTTACTGTCCCTGCGCTGAATCATAAAGGTCCTGATCAGAGATATGAATGGAAAGTACTCCCTCAAGGGATGGCTAACAGCCCAACTATATGTCAAATTTATGTTAACAAAGCAATCCAGCCACTTAGAAATCAAATTCCTGAACTACAAATATTTCACTATATGGATGATGTATTAGCACACAAAGATAAAAACACATTGTTAGAATGTTATGCCACACTTACAAATTTATTAAAATATTATAATCTAGAGATAGCAATAGATAAAATACAATTGAATTTTCCGATTAATTATTTAGGAGTTCTATTATCCTCGACCATGGTCCGTCCACCAAAAATTCAAATACGAGTAGATCAACTTAAAACAATTAACGACTTTCAAAAGTTATTAGGAGACATAAATTGGATAAGGCCTTATCTAGGCATACCAACAGGAGAGTTGGGACCTTTATTTAATACCCTAAAAGGTCCATCAGATCCAAATTCACCCCGCAGGTTAACACCTGAAACAAGAGACATTATAACTCATTGAAACATATATGGAAAATATGCATTTGATAGAATTGATATAAGTTTGCCTTTATTATTTATTGTACTACCAACAAAAAATATTCCTACAGGAGTATTTTGGCAAGAAGGTCCATTATTATGGATACATTTATCTTATTCACCTAACACTATTTTTCACTAGGTATCCTGAGGCTGTAGGACAATTAATACTCAAAGGAATAAAGGCAGCAAAGGGAGTGTTTGGAATTTCTCCCATCAAAATTATCACTCCATATACTATGGATCAAATTAACGAGTTAGCTAATGAGTTAAATAGTGGGGCAATAATCATGTGCAAATCTACTTGTTCATTTGATAATCACCTACCATCTAATCCTTTGTTGTCTTTTTGGTCCTCACATCCTGTAGTTTTTCCAAAAATGACAAGAAAAACACCTATCATGAATGCTCCAAATATATTCACTGATGGGTCAAATAATGGTACAGCAGCAGTAATTACCCCTGATCAAGCTTTTACATTTTTAGTACCCGAACAATCAGCTCAAAAGGTAGAGCTTAATGCAGTATTACAAGTTTTTTTGATGTTTAAAGATTCTGTATTTAATTTATTTTCTGACAGTTTGTATATATGCTATAAATTCCCTTGAATATGCTGATAGGATTTCCCTTTCCTCTACTGTTTTCTCTTTGTTTTCTGCTATACAAAGTTTAATCTGGGACAGAAAAGATCCTTTATTTATAGGACATATCAGGGCACATACAGGATTGCCTGGAGCCCTTAGTTTGGGCAATGATTTAGCAGATAAAACAACACATGACATACATATTTTTTCTGTACTGGAAGCTAGAAATTTTCACAAACCCTTCCATGTTAATGCTAATACTTTATGAAAGCGTTTTAAAATAACTAAGGAACAAGCTAGACATATAATAAAACAATGTCAAAATTGTGTGACTTTTATACCACAAGTCAGTCTTGGAATCAATCCTAGAGGACTGATACCTAATCATATCTGGCAAATGGACGTCACACACTAGCCAGAATTTGGAAAATTACAATATCTACATGTTACAGTTGATACTTCTTCCAGATATTTAATAGGCTCCCTTCATAACGGAGAAAAAACTAAAGATATTATATCTCACAGTTTAAAAAATTTTGCCACTGTGGGCATTCCAAAACAGTTAAAAACAGATAATGGCCCTGGCTATACTTCTGCTTCTTTCAAGCAATTTTGCTCATCATTTGGCATTACTCACATAACAGGAATCCCATATAATCCACAGGGACAAGGCATAGCTGAAAGAGCTCATCAAACTATTAAAATGTACTTATTAAAACAAAAAGAAGGAATTGGGAAGGGATATAAATCCCCCAAAGATAAACTTAACATAACCCTTTTTAGGTTAAACTTTTTAAATTTGGATTCATTAGGACTTAGTGCTGTAGAAAGGCACATGTGTCCAAAAAATGTACATAAGCCAAAGGTACTTTGGAAGGATATTCTAATTGGACAATGGAAAGGTCCTGACCCAGTAATTGTCGGGAGTCGGAGGTGTGTTTGTGTGTTTCCACAGGGAGAACAGCAGCCGATTTGGATTCCAGAGAGACTAACTAAAGCGATATCTACAGACCAAAAAGAAGATGATTTGGCTCAAAATCCATAACAGCTGATATCCAGAACTCCAGTTTAACTATTCTTATGTCTGCGGTAATGGTTTTCCTACACCTGGAGGCTAATGAGCACCATTAAGGCTTATTTCAAATGTAAAAAACCTTGAGGCTTACTTGTGGGAATACCTTCAAACTCATATGCAAGTTACAAAAAGAATTTTTCTATTTTATTTTTTGAGCTCATACAGACCTAGGTTAATGTTTTTCTGATCAGTTTTATTTTATTTTTTTTTAATCAACTGTGCAGTTTTTAAACATTGCAATGGAGATTTCATCTGTGAAAAGCTACAAGGCCTTTACTGTTGTTATGTGTGCACACTGTGTTATGTGTTCTATGTCTGTATGTCCATATATTAGAAGCGCTCATGAAAAAATGGATCCAAATATTTTTTATTCACATGATTTAAACAGTTTAATTTAAATTGGGTATTGTTTTAAAAAGTGAACAAATAAGGCGGTTAACAGATCTGTTTATTTACTTTCACCTTTCCTTTTCATTACATTTGATAATTCTGTTCAGGATAATGTAAATAGTTTCCAGTATTACTGAAAAACCAAATGAGACTTCGGAATTACAGCTGCCATCATCAAAACTGTTGCTGTTTCTGCTGCTGCTACTACAGCTTCTGCGATGGCTATCACACAAACTGTACAAACTGTTGCATTAATATTTACTTCAAGAAAAAATAGACATATTAATGGGTTCCTCTGCTTTGGGCTGCTTGCGGAACTTACCTGGACTGTATATCACTTATATGCATTATGAACTGATACAACAAATTGTAATTAGTACCAGGGTATCTTTGCTGACAGTGTCATCTGTGGTACAGTTTTTCCAGTGGTTTCTCACTTTTAGCAGTCAATGGCTTGATATCATGGCATTTTGTATCCTCCTCCCTTCTGCTTGTGATGGTCGTTATCCACAAGAATGGCTGAGTGTGTTGGGCCGGTAGTCAAAGATGGGTAAGATCCAATTACAATGATACCAACCTAAGACAGGAGGCTGACAATTTGAGGTCAGACCATCCAATGATGGGTAAGGACCATATGTAGTATTGGACAACCTAAAACAGGCACGGTCCCTAAGCCACATACGTGTTGTTTAAATTAAACAAAAGGGGGAGATGATGAGGGCCACAACCAAGTTAAGATGGCACCTGGCAGTATGCTAGGAGGAGTGGTTTGTGAGCCAAGGCCAGCGAGCCATTAAGATGATGAGGATTCCTTAATGACTGACTGCTGTGTCTAGATGATGTCAATTAAGTTAAGCTGTGTGTAATTAGTTGGGTATATATACCTCTGCGGTCTGGCAGAGAAGTGGCTCCTGCTACCTTGGGTGCCCGCTAGTTTGAGTTCTCAGTTCCTGCTGAGATCACTCACAATAAAGTAGTTTCTGTTTCAACCTTCAAGTTGCTTGTCACCTCTCGGTTATTTTGCCCAGCCGGACTTAGGCAGCCCAGTCGGACTACGGCAGTGAAGTGTTTTTGTTTCTGCCTGGTCTTTAGCAATACTCTGATTGTCTTTAGGGTGCCTGTTTCTATCCCTCCCCAATTCTTTCTCACATGCAATGGAATTAGCCTGACTCTTGGAGGTAAGAAAGCTTGCTTTTCCTGCTCCAGCAGATTAAGACTTTTAAGAGAAAGGACTGGAGAAGTGGGTGGAGCTTTGAGAGCTGCTTTATGTTATCCTGTAGCAGCCTTATGTTTGCCTGTGCCATTAAGGAGGTTTCTTCAGGCTTCCTGCCTTGCCCTTAACCTTTCTTGTGAGCATTTGGTTCTAATTCTCTTTGTGGGAATCCTAGGTATTCTGAGTGGACATCCTAGCCCACATTGGCCTTTAGGAATTTGTTAAAATTTTAGTTGATTTCTTCTCACATAATCACCTGTTTTTCCTTCGCTCTATCAAAGATGAAATACCTTATTTCACAGCTGCTGAGTTCCATATTGGTTTACTTGGTTGGCTTGAGGCCTTAGCTATCTGATTGATGGGTTCAAGAAAATTTGTTGTAGATCATCTGGCATTTTTTTTAAATTAAGGTGGGAGCAACATTTTCATTTAGCTTTCTACATTCTAAGTAAAACCAGAATTCTCATCTGTTTTTTCTTTTTTTAAAAAAATATTTTTAGTTGAACACAATACTTTTATTTATTTATTTAGTATTTAATGTGAAGCTGAGGATCGAACCCAAGTTTCTCACAAGTGCTAGGCAAGTGCTCTATCACTGAGCTACAATCCCAGCCCTCATTTGTTTATTCTTATAGGTGAATTATATACATTTTTTCCAACTATGAATATAAAGTACATTAGGATTTTGACTGGAATTTTACTAAAATGAATTTTGGGAAAATAGACATTATACATTTGGTCTTCCAATCTAGAAATTCTAGTATTTTCACTGATTTACACAAAGAGAACCCTCTGGGTTCTTTATGATAGAGAGTCATGATTTGTTTCCTGTTTTAACTTAAATTCTGTATTGTTTTTTTTTTTTAAAGAGAGAGAGAGAGAGAGAGAGAGAGAGAGAGAGAGAGAGAATTTTAATATTTATTTTTTTTAGTTTTTGGTGGACACAACATCTTTGTATGTGGTGCTGAGGATCGAACCCGGGCTGCACGCATACCAGGAGAGCGCGCTACTGCTTGAGCCACATCCCCAACCCCTTAAATTCTGTATTGTTACAAACACAATCTGAGGTGACTTTGAGTATTAAAATATAATTAAAAGTAAATACATAAATCAGGGATTATTAAATTAGAGCCAAATAACTGTATACATATCTAGGAATGCAATGAAAATTAGACATTATATTTAGCTCTGAGATTCCAAGGAGACAAAAGGGAAGCAGTAGTTATAGAGTTGTCATAATTTAATTAAAATAATGCAGTTGTATCTGGAGAAATTTTTTCTGCATAGACTCCAATTCGATGTGTATGTGTATATATAGTTCCTTTTAGAAGTAAGAAAACGGAAAATGAGTACAACCATTACTTTATAGAAGAGTGAAATGTCTTTCAATTGATCACTTATTTTCCTTACCTTTTAATAAAGGCCAAGAACATACATCTGGTGATGATGATGATAAAAACAATAATTCTAAATAACAACATAAAACCTGAAATAATCCTGACAAGTTTTTCAGAACAACTGTTGAACATATTTATTTAGAAAAAAAAAACCATTTAATTGTAAAAGAGCAGAAACAAAAGACATTTCACATTTTAATCAACAATATAATGCCGTAGTGAGTTTAGTTTCACAATGAAAGCCACACAAATACGTATGCGGGACCACAGACAGGGGTGTAGAAAAAAGAAAAAGAGAATTGAAAAAGAGGTAGATGATAACTCTTTGCTTACTGTCTGTAAGTCTTGTTGGGAGAGAAACCTCTGGAAAATCACATTAGAATAGCTCTAGTCTAACAGCATATGCCAGAGGCAAAAGTAATATAATTTCCTGAAATATAAAATGTGTCAATTTTCATGGTAACTCCCTAGGGCGGTTTGGTTCCACCAATGAATAATGTTCCTAATTCTATACTAAGTTCATCCTTTGGAACATCAATCTCATCACCTGTTTCTTCTCCAAGCTTTTTCCACCAGGGTGCTTGTATGTGTTTCAGTGTAGTGAGATGGGCCTGCTTGGCCTTGGCTGCCACAGGCCTGGATCTACTTAGGAATAGCTCAGGTTCCTTCCCTTCTGCCTCCTTCAGACTTGGTGCCTCTGTAGTAAACAGAAAATAAACAGGTCAGTGGAAGCATCCTATGCCAAACAAGTAGGAACTTGAAACTACAGAGCTGGAACTCGGCTACAACACAGGAATTCTGAATCTGTTACTTTGGATGGTATATTAGTATCCCACAGCTGCTGCTATAGCTGGTAGAAACACTCACAGTCATTAAACACAGAAACTTTTGTGAAAGCACTTCATTATAAAATGATAAAATAACCAGGCCTAGTGGCGCATGCCTGTAATTTCAGCAGCTTGGAAGACTGAGGCAGGAGGATCTTGAGTTCAAAGCTAGCCTCAGCAAAAGCAAGGTACTAAGCAACTCAGTGAGACACTATCTCTAAATAAAATACAAAAAAATGGCTGGGGATGTGGCTCAGTGGTTTAGTGTCCCTGAGTTCAATCTCCAGGACCAAAACATAAGTAAAATTAAAAAGAATGATAAAATTATTATCATCATCTTCAAAAATGACTAAAAGCTTCTGGGATTACATAGAATCTGGCTAGTAGGGTTCAGTATATTTGAAATTTATAACTTTGTCTGGGCTGACATATATGAATGTTAGTAAGGCTGAGAGAAGTCCACAAGAAGGAAGTTATAGAAGCTGCATCATTTGAAATCATTGTGTGCTGACAGGATCTAGAAATTTCCTGGGGATGGGAGTTGGATTAAAAGACCATTAACAATGGTTTTCTTGTGAAGATTTTGGATGCCACATATCTTGCATAGGTTATTTCTTTTATGAAACAAAAATGGAAGGCACATACTCATTAACTGTTCAATATTGGTGCTGATCTGAGCCATAAGAGCTTCTCTGTGCTGCTGAGCTCTTTCTTCCAGGGTCCTACCCATAAAGTAGTGCTGTAGTTGTTCTTGAGCCTGGGCATGGAGCTCCCTGCTGGCCACACCTGATATCTGAGAACCCTGGAAAAACAAGAGAGAAAAACTTGTCACAAGAAGGACATTTAACTGTGTTTTGCTCAATGACTAAGAGTTCTAGAATACTTAGCTGTATGTATCTCATGAATGACTCCTGTTACTTTACTTGTGTAAGTACTAATGATTTCAAAACAGACTTAGATAAAAATGCAGGTGGGAAAATTTCTTTTTGGTGTAATACCATGTATCACTTCTGCAGACAATGTGGTATTATGGGTGAAGAGATAAGATTGAGAGATCGTAGTGAAATTTATGAAGGGTTTGGTAAAGACACTGTCTGAGGACAATTCTTTTAGTTCTGGACCCCATTTGAAATACAATCTTACTTCTGACTCATTCCTACTCCCAAACTTAGATATCTAAGTTATAATGTTATAACTGCTTCTGGTTTCACAGAATGAGCGACACAAATCAGCTATAAGGTCATATTCCTTTGGTTAGTCAGCTAATTTAAGGGAAACTTAAATGATTAGTTTGGATAAGGAGGAAATAATCTTAGCTTTAGAGCTGATAAAGTTTCTGACGCCATAGCTTTTTCACCACAGCTTTCTCTGTAAGCCTGTTCTAGTCAATACCTTACTTTTCAGCCACAGAATCTTAAGCAAATAAAAGTATGGCCAAAGCAGCACTTTGTTTTAAAAGACAGGGGGAGTATGCACCAGAATTAGTCATCCCTCCAAATCAACTACAAATTTGATTTAACCAACTACAATAATGAAGTATTAGGAAAACATGACATTTTTAGTGAGGAAATTTTTTTTGATCATCTATTTCCTGAATAATATAGCATAACAACAATTTATTTAGCATTTACATTGTATTAGGTAATATAAACAGTCTAGAGATGATTTAAAGTATATAGAAGATGTGTATAGGTTACATGGGAAAAATACTATCCAATTAAGCATCTGAGAATTTTGATATCCATGAGGGTCCTACAAGCAATACCCTCACAGATATATATAGGTTATGAGCAGGTGTGGATGGGTAGGTAGGTAGATATCAAAAACCTAAATGTAAGAGCTAAAACTGTAAAACTTGGAAAAAATATAAGGGAAGCATCACAATATAGGTTTTGGCAATGATTTCTTGCACCAAACGTCTAGGCAACCACAATTAAAAAACAGGACTTCATTAAAATGCAGAACTTTTGTATATCAGGACACTATTGACAAAGTAAAAGGGTGGCTCACAGAATGGCATAAAATAATTGCAAATCATATATCTGATAACTTAAAAATGGGCAGACGTTTCTGTAAAGATATACAAATGGTCAATAAACACATGAAAAGATACTCACAATCATTAGTCATTAAAGAAATGCAAATCTAAATCATAATGAGATAAAACTTCACACCTATTATCTATTATAAAAACAGAGCAAACGCTGGCAAGATTGAGGAGAGACTGGAACCCTATGTACTATCGTACTATCGTTTAATGGATAAACAAAAAGTCTTATAAACATACCATGGAATACTATTCAGACTTATAAGCTATAACATGAATTAACCTTGAAGATATTATACAAAGTGAAATACATCAGGCACAGATGGATACATTATGAAGCCAGTCCTATGTGGTACTTACAGGAGAGTAGTCAAACTCATAGAGAGAAAATGGTTTTAAATGATGGTTCAGAAGCTGGGTGGAGAGGGAAGGGAGTTCATGTTTAATGGATACAGTTTGAGTTCAGTTATCTAAGATTAAAACCATTTTGAAGATGAATAGTGATGATGATTATACAACAATATAAATGTTCTTAAAGACTTTATATTAAGATATGATTAAAATTGTGTTTTGCAGATTTTTACATTTAAAACAAATTTTAAAAATTTAAAAACATAGAATAATGAGGCTATGCATCAAATTTACTAAATTAGAATTTGGGGAGTGGTGCATGTGGCTTGAGTATGTAATTTTTATAAAGCTAATTAAATTTGTAAATTATTAAAACTGTTAAAAGCAAATCAGTCTACTCTATACAGCTCAAGAACCTATGATATATTTGGTGGAAAGGAAAAATGCTTCTCTCTCCTTTCATTCTCTCTGCTCACAGAGAAGAAGCGTCAGTTGTGCTTCTGTACCTCTCTGCAATTAGGTTCTGTTATTTGGCTAAAGAAGGAGTTGTTAATACGATTGACCAGAACCTAAGAGATTGGTCATATTTTTAAATTTCCCCCCGCCCTCAGTACTGGAGGTTAAACCCAAAGCCTCACACATGCTCTACCACTTAGCTATATTCCCAGACCTTCTTAAAATTTTATTTTGATAGTGTCTTACTTAGTTATCTAGGCTGACCTTGAACTTATAATCCTCCTGTCTCTGCCTCCTGAATAGCTGGGAATACAGGCATGAACCGCTGTGTCTGGCTCATTGGTCATATTTTATTAATAGCCAGTCTGATTATGCTTTAAAAGCTCAGAACCCTTAATCCCAACTTAAAAAAAAAAAAGACAGCATTTAGGTCAAATTTGTTTTTTAAAAAATATGCAGCTTTACTGCAGTAAAAATGACATATAATCACTAGCAAATACTGAAAGGGTACAATTTATTAAGTGTTGACAGATATTATGTATATGAAGCCATCACCATGATGAAAATAAATATTTATCACCACTAAATTTCCTTGATATTCCCTTACCCACACCCTTCCCATCTTCCCATATCACACAACCATGGACTTAACTTTCTGTTAACTGTAGTTTATATTTTTAAAATTTATATAAGTGGAAAATCACATAGCATGCATTTTAACTTGTCTGGCCTCTTTCACTTTTTAAAATTGTTTTAATGACTAATGATGCATCTTTTAATTTGTTACCTGTGTATTTTCTTTGGATGAAATTTCTGTTTGAATTTTGTCTAATTTAGAAAATTAGTCATATACTTTCTTATTGTTGAGTTTTTTTTTTAAAGGGAGTATCTTGCTCCAAACATTTATTTTATTTGTTTTTATGTGGTTTTGAGGATTAAACCCAGTGCCTCTACTACTGAGCTACAACCCTAGCCCTTATTGTTGAGTTCTGAAAGTTCTTTCACTATTCTGGATTAAAGGACCTTTTTATATTCTGGATATGCTTGGCAAAAATGTTCTCCCAATCTGTCCTCTTTTTTAATTCTCTTAAGTGTCTTCTGAAGAGCAGAAGTTTTAAGTTTTTACATACTCAATTTATCATTTTTTTTTCCTTTTTGCTTCTGGTATTGTATTTAAGAAATCTCTGCCTAACTTAAGGTCACAATTTTTCTCCAAGAAATTTTATAGTTTTATGTTCTGCATTCAAGTTTTTTATTCATTTTGAGTTAAATTTTGTAAATGATATGATGTGTGGATCCAAGTTCAATTTTTTAAGATATATAATTGCTTCAGTGTCTCTACTGCATTAACTTTGGAAGAATGAAAAAGTAAAGAAACAACTGGCTATATATATGAGTTTATTTCTAGATTAGATTCTCTAACTTCTAGTTCCTGGAGACTATGATTTAATTTTCTGCTTCTATCAAGTTAACTATTCTAACTCAGATAAATGAAACGTTCCTTTTGTGTCTGGATTATTTCACTTAGCATTTCTTAAAGGTTCATTCATGTTGGTGTCATGTAGTTTGAAACTGTCATTAGGTACATAAACATTTAGAAATTTTAAATTTTCTCTTCATTAAAAATAGCCCTACACCATTATACTTTGCTCTATCTTTTTATATTTTCATATTTAAAATATGTTTCTATACTCAGGCTTTACTTTTTAATTTAATCTGAAAATACTTGTGTTTTAATTGGTGGACCATTTACATTTATTGTAATATGGTCATTATTAAGTCTATCATTTTGATATTTTTTATTTGTCCCATCACTTTCTTTAATGCTTCCTTTTTTTTCTGCCCCCTAATAAAGTATGTTTTATTTATTTATTTATTTTTTGGGTGCTAGGGATTGGACCCAGGGCCTTCTGCATGCAAAGCAAGCACTCCACCAACTGAGCTATATCCCTAGCCTTTATGATTCATTTTAATTTCCTTCATAGGCTAATTAGCTTAACTCTTTTGCTGTTTAATTTTAGTGGTTGATTTAGTTTTCTTTTTGGTGGTGCTGGGGATTGAACTCAGGGTCTTTTGCATGTGAGGCAAGCACTCTACCAACTGAGCTATAGATTGATTTAGGATTCAGAGTACACCTCTTTAATTTCTCAATCACCTTTGAGTGATGCATACAACTTTATATATATAAAAGCCTTTCACCCTTATATATCTATTTCTCCCCTCCTTGATTTTATGCATTTTTATTTTTAGACCTTATAGATGCTACTAAAAATTACCATAATTTTTGTTCAAAACAAAGGCTTTATCATAGGGTTATTAGGTTTGTTTTCACCCTTTCAAAGAGGTCTGAACAGAATTATGTAAAAAAAAAATCCTTGGGCCAACAAAAAATGTTATTTGGTATATAAAATATTCGTTGCTCCCATCCTACAAGTCCTTCTTCTTCAGCTTCCTGTAAAAAGGGCTATGACACCAATATTTACCTGAAGCAAAACCACATGTATATCAACCAAAAAAAAAAAAAAAAAAGCCAGCAAACTAAAGCTAATATCCTTTGAAAATAAATTTTACTGAAGCATAACCACACCTATTCATTTATGTATATTCTTTGGCTGCTTTAATGCTACTACAGCAGAGATAAATAGCTACCATACAGGCTAAATGGCCTGAAAATATTTGCCATGTGGTACACATTATAAGAGTCAGTTATTTTTTATTAAAAATTTATATAATAAATATTAAAGCCTCTATAAGCAGGAGGCCTTAGTTATATCACTGGACTGAACCCTGCTATCTAAATTAGTTTTTATCATTTCTATGTTCCAGTGGTTATCAAATTCATACTTAGTCACTAACACATTTGTACTCTGCTTCCTATTTGTATATATATTTTTGAGGGGCTGGGAGCTTCAGAAGAATGAAAGGGTAAATGACAGAAATACTTAAATATCACATCAAACCTCTAACATTAGTTACCTAGAATCTTTAGGTTTTAGAAGTATATGTTTATGTGTGTGGGAAGGAGGAGTGAGAAAGGCAAGGAGGGAGGGAGGGAGACTAGTTGACTATTCTAGTGAACTAAAACACAATGATATCATAATCAACAAAATTAATGTGAACAGTGCCAAGAGATACTATGAGTGGTTGGTTCAGATGAGAGAAATAAGAATTCTGATTGATTGAAATGTATAAATTGTCAATTTTCTCTGTAAAATTCAAGAAGCATATTAGTATGAGAGAAAGAGAGAAGAGAGTGGTAGAAGCAAATAACACTTGTTGCAGTACTGTGTTCACTGAAAGTCAAAGATATGGATCTTTCTGTTGGGGAAAAAAGTGTTAGCAGTATTATAATAATAAAATCATAAAAGGTAGATAGTTAAATGCTGTATCTTATCAGCTCATGAAGGTCCATTAACAGTCTAGCAAATTTTTCATGTTTGTTTGAGCACATATATATAGGAATGAATACTGACAGCTACATATACTATTATTGTTTTGGAAGATGCAACATAGCTAAAGTTTTATTGTAGTATTGTAAAAAAAATGACATAGTCTTGTTAGTATGATAAAAGATATAACTGATTTGAAGCAAAGTACATTTTGCCACTAAGTATACCTCTATGGCCATATCACTATAAATAAAGTCTACAAATCCATTAACACTATGGTAAAGTCAATGAATCATCTTATATCAACAATAATGTTCAGAATCATAAAACCCTGCTTTACTGGTAGATACCATGCAATGGAATAGTGTAATATGGATATTATGGCATAGAAGCCTACATACTGAATGTCTTCTGATATAATCATCCACTTGTTGCTTCAGTTCAACTCTGCGTGCATCAGTGAGTTCCTGGAGTCTTTGCCAAGGAGCAAGTTGTTTCTTTCTCTTACGGCACTTTGCTAGGAATTTAAGGACCTGAGGAGAAAAAAACGTTTGTTATTTTTCTTGTTTTTTCTCCCCTAATAGTATCTTCTCCCTACATTGTAGAGTAATAACACCAATGTAACAATGGTAACTCTAAGTGTGTATGAGGAGGGGGACAAGACTATGACCGAGTAAGGAAGGACAGTGACTTTTTAATTCTACAGATGCTCATGACATGTGAGGGGTTATGTCCTAAAAAAAAAAAAAAAAAAAAAAAAAAACCCACTGTTTAAGTTGAAAATACTATAAGTAAAAAATGCATTAACCTACCTAACACCATAGTTTGATTTCTACTGAATGCATATCACTTTTGCACTACTGTAAAGCAAAGACCATTTATATTCTGTAGTGCTCTCAAAGTTTTATAAGGGTGTATTCAGATATCATTTTTGTAGTAAGCAATGGAGATAAAAAAGTAAATAAATATTGATTTAGTCTCAATTCTAATTCCTCATTAACTATATGATTCTGAGCAAGTGACATGAGCTCTATGAAAGGTTCTATGTCTATAGAAAACAGGAACCCTAATTCTACATGTCCTACAGGATTGTAAACATCAAAGAAATAATATAGAAGAAAACATTTGGTAATTGAGAAAATATTATAGAATTGTAAGGTATGAGGCTGGGGACAAAAGCATTGTCTGAATGTCTTTTCTCATGTCCTTCAGAATGGACTCCTGGTAAAATAAGTAATCTTGTAATAGAACTGGAGATATACCTTAGTGGTATAGTGTTTGCCCAGCATGCATGAGGTCTTGTGTTGAATCTCCATCACCACAAAACAATGGAAAACAAATCTTGTAACAGGCATGATTTGAGACAAAATCATTCTTCCCACTTTTCTTTACTCTTTTCTTTGTTGTTTTTATTTTCATCAAAGTTACAAGTTCACACTCTTTAAAGAAGTAGTTATCCAGTCTGTTTCCAGTTTTTTGTTTTTTTTTTTTTTTTGTAAACCAAAGGGCACTTTGCACTGAACTACACCTCCATCTTTTTTTTATTTAGTTTGTTTTATTTCAAGATAAGATCTCATTAACTTCCCAGGCTGACCTCGAACTTGTGGTCCTCCTGTCTCAGCCTCCTGAGTCACTAGATTATAGGTGTGCACCACCGCGCCCTGCTGCTATCAGGTTTGATATCGCCTGAAAGCTAAAAATGGTTTTGTATGTTTTATGGTTAAAAAAATTCAAAAGGAAAAGAATCTTTCGTGACATGTAATACTTTGTGCAATTCAAAATTCAATGTCTGCAAATAAAGTTGTATTGGAACACAGTTACACTCATTTGTTTACTATTGTCTGTGGCTGCCTTTGTACTACAACTGTTGAGTTTAGTAGCTACAAAGACGTGCAGTCCAGTAAAGCCTAAAATATTTCCCTATCTGGCTCTTTCCAAAGAAAGTTTGTTGGTATAATTCTATTGTTTAAAGTGTCAGTGTTATAGTAATAATTATCTGAACAACCATTCTCTGCCCTACCCTGTTCCCAATCCCAAAGGAAATAACTTTTATCAAGTTTTTCTTTTGATAGTGAGCTCCATCTACTTTTCTGTTTTATTTTTTCAGAATGTAAAATACGGATTTAAATTCCTTTTACTGTTTATATTCCCACATACTTTCCATATCCCATCCATCCAACATTATTATGTCAAAATTTTAGTTAAATCAATGTTAAATATTTACACATTATTACTACATAAAAGCTATTCACTTTTGAAGCATACATTATGATTATTTTTCCTTTCTTGAACATTTACTCTGGGATTAAAATTTCTCTTTTGTTTTTGTGCTTCATTTTCTATATAGTTACTACCAGTTATGTGAACTCTGCCCTAATTGTCAAGACATTACAACACATCAGGCATTCTGCCAAATACATTTTCTTGGACATACTTTCTGACTTGACTCTGTCTATTCTTGGGGCATAGCTGTTATCCTGTCGTCCCCATTCACCACTGGCTACTCCTTTCACTGTTCCTTTGCATTTCTTGGATTCCACACTGTCTTCTCTCTTGGATTACTCCTTTGTTTCAGAGATTTTGTGATGCTTATAAATGTCTTTGGGAAGGCAGGGGCAGTACTATGTGCCTGTAATTGCAACTGCTTGAGAGGCTGATGTGGCAGGATCACCAGTTTGGGGCCAGTCTAAGTAATTTAGCAAGACCCATCTCAAAAAATAAAATAAAACTAAATTAAAAAGTCTTTGACCTGCCCTTAATTGGTGTTTGGTTAAGTATGTGCTACTGAGAACTCCATTTGATCCTAGTATATTTCTGGGTAATGTAAAATAAATGTAGGTGTGTTTCTGTCATTGTCTTAGATATTTAGTTGGTCCTTTTAATCTAAAGGTCATAATATTCAGTTTGTAAAATCTTAACTTATTTGATTTCCTCTCCTGTTTTTTCTGCTCTTGACTGTAAATTTCTGGGTGTTGAACATCCTGGACTGATAATCTTTTTGTGTCACTTTCTAAGATGTTTCCTTAACTTCGGGTCTTTATGATTTTCAATATTTCTATCAAATTTTATTTCTATTTCTCCCTTTTATACAACATCCTGAATTGGTTTCATGAATTTTTAATTCCCACTATTAAAAGGTGTTTATGTACGCTTTCCTTTACATCAGTCCTAAACCATTTCCAACTGGAATTATCTTCTTTTATCTGAAGAAATAATATGTAAAGATAAATTTTATTTTAGAATTTCTGCAATGTCTCCTTCTACCAAATAGCATTACTCAGTTTGTTTTGGTCATGGCTTTTCCTCAGCTGTTCTAAGACACTTATCTTTTCAGCTGATATTTAAGGGTGGGCCATAAGGAGCTATTTTGAAATTCTGAGCAGCTGGGTAGGGATTATCTACTGTATACTTCAATATAGGGTTAATGAACCATATTGTTTCATTGGGGCACTTCAGTGTGAACATACTTATGACTTTTCTCTTAGGCTGTTCATATTTCCCAGAGAAAATGATTCCAATATACTGTCTATAGGATATAAGCCTGACTGACAGCACTCTGAGAGCTGAGAAGAAAAAATGAATGGAGGTCATAACATTAAGTATATAAAACTGTTATTAGTATGATACTAGATCCTTTACTGTTCTTGTGCACCCTGCCAACCCTAATGAGGACCCTTTCCTTTCCCTCTATTCTTCCTTTTCCTTGACTTTTCTTTTTTGCCTCTTTCTGTCTTCCACCCCATGTTTTTGATACCACCCTGGGCTTATGATGCAATGTTGGGAAGTTCTCTGTTTCTAGATCAGAAAAGCTTCCTTGACTGTTATCTCTTATCTCTTTTCTTTAACGTTTGTCTTTTCAATACTCTAACATTTTGTTTATTGTTTAACTGCCACTGGTTTGTTTCACTAAGTCCTTTTGTGGTTTGTCAGTGACATACATGTATAATAATGTTATAATACTTTTCTGCTACAAGCACGTAGCAATTGATTGGCCATCATTCTGGCTCTAGGGAGCAGGACACATCCCCTTTCTCAGCTTCTTAATTTCAATAGATGAAAGCAAGAGAAGAGCATCCTAGAACATTCAAAAGGAAAAGGCAGCTAACTCTTCAAACTTAATTCTAGCACTGTAGTCCTACTGAGAGTTACAACTTGTCTATGTGAGTAAGGCTGTGGAATTTGAAACTGGCCAATTTTCATAGTGTTTCATCAATTTTTACTACTAGATAAGCAATGTCTCTTGTTTTTGTATAATGTAAGGGAAGAAGAAAATGATGATAACAGTCTGGCCTTTCTTTTCCTGCCAAGGACACTAATAATAACCCATCTACTGAAGGACAAGTTGATTGAAAAGATAAACTTATTCCCTTCTATTACTTTCAAGGAAGCTAATGAATTATCTCCCTTTCTTACTTGCCAAGGTCAATAGTGGTACAAAAAGAAATATAATGTAAGTCACATATATAATTTTTTTTAGTGACATTAAAAAAGTATAAATAGGTGAGATAATATTTTATGTATAGTAAATCTTATAAAAATTATAAAAACATACATAAAATATTAGCATTTCAACATGTAATCAGCATTAAAAAAGGATTAATGAGATATTTTACACTCTTCCTATCAAGTCTTTAAAATATCTGCTGAGGTTTGAGCCTCAGCACCACATAAAAATAAATAAAATATCTGCTGTATTTTACACTTAGAGTATACTTCAATTTGGTCTAGTTACATGTCCAGCCATGTGTGCTTAATAGCTACTATAGTGGATAATACAGATCTTAGAAATGAAGCTTTAAAAATATAGCAAAATGTATCCTTTACTGACCATTGTCCTAATATTCTCTACTACTTTTTCTTCTCTCTGTACTTTGCCATTTTCTTTCTCTTTTCCTCCTTTGAAAATAATTTTAGTGTTAGGGATGTAGCTCAGTGGTAAAGCGTCTGCCTAGGAAAGGGTCTATTCTCAGCATCTCTCTCTCTCTCACACACACACAAACAAAACAAAACAAAAAAACAATCTTCTTATTTCCTTTTCCAGTTTGCTAGCTTTGTTTTGACTTCAGTGTTATTTTGGTAGTGAGATACAAAGACTATAGACATGATTTTGACCCATCCCTTTTTGTTCTTATTAAACAGAGACTAATTCCTTTTGGTTGGGCAGACATGAGGCAAATGTCAGATGCCATGGAAAGTATGAAAACCAAAATGACTTGACCTTCCTAGATTTCAGATACACTCCCATGATGACCACTGCTCTCTAGGGAATGATTAACAAACTGGTGTTATCTCAGAGGGCCTCTTTATGAACTTCTGGGCTCCACATTCCCTTGAATGTGTATCTGTTTTCTTAAATTTGTCAGTGTTTCTGAAAACAAAACAAAACATAACAAAAAATAAAGTACTGGGTTCACCTAAATCAGGCAAGATAGTAAGTCAACCTCATAAAAGCCCAGCTAATTCTCTGGCAGGGAAGACTTTAAAAAGGAGGTAGCCCTTAGGTAAAAGTTTTAAAAAGACTAAAAGGTTCTTCTAAATGTCTCCAACCTTGCTATCTATGGGTAAATCCTGAGACATTTTTGTTTAGCATGGAGTAAATATCAGGAGTGTGTGTAATTTAGTGATAGTGTAGGAGGATATATTATATTTATAACCTGAGATTCCCCAAAAGAGCCTGTAGAAGGAGGAGAAAAGTATTTCTTCCTACTTCCCTAGAACTCATTCTACTGTGCTTTTGGATAGTTTTAAAATATCTCCATATTTTTTTTTTTTTAGTTGTAGATGGACACAATACCTTTATGTATTTATTTTTCTATGGGGCTGAGGATTGAACCCAGTGCCTCATGCATGCGAGGCAAGTGCTCTGCCACTGAGCTACAACCCCAGCCCTCCATAAAATATTAATCCACAGAGAATGTTCAATATCTGTCATAGTGAAAAACTGAAAATTGATCTTAAAATTCAATAATAAAGGATTGTTAAACTAAATGTTTTAAGACCTGAAAACCTAATATGAAGTTCAATTCTGTATAAGAGAACAAGTGGATATTAGAAAAACTGATTATTAAATGAAAAAAAGAAAAAAAAAACCAGCTTATGTTATGATTTTCCAAGGAAAGGAAACATTCTGCTCTAGAAAATTTTCAGAAAAAATTATTATTTAAAAACATCATTCTACAATTGAAGGTAGAATTATAATTATACTTAATATGTCATCAATAATAATTATACCTAATATGTCATCTGTATATTTAAATGAATCACATCTGATAATAATGCACTTGCATAGGACTTTTCAACTTACAGAATAAAACTGACCTATGTAAGAACTGAGTGGAAAAGGTAAGATAAAAATATCCATTCATACAACACACACATTCTGAGAGCTGACAACGATAAATAAGACAGCTCCTTATCTTCAAGGAACTTGTAGTCCAAGAAAGAAAGAAAATATGTTAATCAGAAAACATGGCGGTATGGTATGGTTCTAAGGAAGCATTACGGACTGAGTGGCTAAATGAGTTTGGCCAGAGGCAAAGAGGTTCTTATTTTATAAAGGAAGAAATAGGTTCAGGAAAGCTAAGTGACTTGATGAAGTTTTTACAGCAGGTCAATAGAAGTGTCAGGTGTGAACACATTTTTGCCATCTTATTCAGAGCTGCTTTTACTACATCAGACTCA
Source organism: Marmota flaviventris (assembly GCF_047511675.1). Lineage (NCBI taxonomy): Eukaryota > Metazoa > Chordata > Mammalia > Rodentia > Sciuridae > Marmota > Marmota flaviventris. Next base: position 57,489,653 of record NC_092505.1, on the reverse strand, counting down.
CTGCTCTTTGAAGTGTGACAGCTGCTTTATACTCCGTAAGAGATGGCCTCTGTTGGTAAAATTTTTTCCTTTCCCTGTACCCTCTCCAGTATTTCTGGATAATTAGTGCTGACTTCTCTTCCATTTCCCGATTGTATTTCTCCAACTGACCTAAAAAGATGACAGACGCTATTACAACATACTTACTGCTATGTTTTTTTTAAGTTCTGGAATCAGGACAATGGTAATAATAACAATCTTACTCTTTTAAGAATATTGTTCACTAATTTCCCCAATTCTATTATTTTACATAGTTTTTAAAATGTAGAAACAAAAACTTTCTCAGCTTATGCACCTTCTTTAGAGAAAGGACACGTAATATTTTTGTGGCAGGATAATGAAAAAAGGGCTGAAAATTTAATAGAACATTAAAAGAAATAATCATGAGTACATGGTTAGGAAATCACTTGGTACTACCAGATGGAAAAGGCAAAATATGTTTATGACTGGTTATCTGCTTTACTTTGTGTTCATCCAAATTTTCAGTTGGTTTACACAGATTACTTTTTTTTTTTACTTTCTTGGAGTTAGCATACAGCCCAGGGCTCATAGTAGTAAAGTGACAAAAAACAAAACAAAACAAAAATCAGTAGAAGGTAGTGCCAGTGGTAATAAAAAGGGAGTATATTTGGCTGGGTGCAAGGTCGCATGCATGAAATCCAAGCAGCTAGGGAAGCTAAGGCAGGACGATCCTGAGTTAAGCCAGCCTCACCAATAATGAGGCACTAAGCAACTCAGTGAGACCCTGTCTCTAAACAAAATAAAAAAGTAGGGCTGGGGATGTGGCTCAGTGGTCAACTGCCCCTGAGTTCAATCCCAGTACCAAAAAAAAAAAAAAAAAAAAAAAAAAGGGAGTATATCTGAGATAGAGTATTAAAAATGATAGGATTTAATGACTCATAAGATGTAGAGGTAAGAAAGGGAAGGAACTCTAGGATGTCTCAGATTGGAAATGAAGTAGATTGTTGGTACCATCACCTGAATTTGGAGAAGCAAGGAAAAGGAAATCTGGGAGGCAAAACGATGACACTAGTTTTTGGGATGCCTATGGATAAACATGTAAAGCTATCCAACAGGCAGCTTGCTACAAAACTATGTTATCTCAAGTAGTAGACATTAGACTTAAGTGCTTACCTAGATTAAAATAACATAAAAATTAAAAATTAGGTCCTTGAAAGCATTAGACACATTTCAAATACTCAACATCACCTCTGGCCACTGGCTTCTGTTTTAGATGATGCAGACATATAACCTTTTATTTATTTAACACATTGTACTGGACAGTACTGCTTTAGAACTTAGGACAGAGGGTGAGGATGGAAACCAAACATGTGTGCCAAGCATTCTGTGTGCCAAGTATTCAACTGATAGTTGAAGCTATAGTTATGGATGGACATACCAGGCAGAGTAAAAGAGGATAAGTGAGAAAGGCTAGAACTCTGGACACTATCTACATTTAAGGGAAAAGAAGAGAAATAAGGTGCTAGTGAAGAGTCCTGGGAATGAATAATAAAAAAGGAAAAATTAGAAAAAAACAATCTTGTACCCATCAGCCCTCCCAGAACACACTTACACTAATTCCAGCTTAGTCTCTCACAGATGGCAAGAAGATATCACAAGGTTTGTACTAGGGAATAAGTAAAGTTCTAATGGCACAATGTAGCAATATTCTAACTTCTTACTTACGTTCAACAATTTTACATCTTTAACAGCTATCTTTAAATATAAATTTTTATGTTTTGCAAATTTATCTGAAAGATAAGAAAAATAGGTGGGAATACTGCTCATCATCAATTGGAAGAAAAATGCAACTTTTTTTGACTCAAGAAATTTAGTAAGGTTTAGGTGAAAAAAACACATCAAAGGCATAAATACCAAAAAAAAAAAAAAAAAAGAAAAAAGAAATCATATGGCACATTTTTTAATCCATTCACCCACTGAAGGGCACCTAGGTTGGCTCCACAGCTTAGTTATTGTGAAATGTGCTGCTATAAACATTGATGTGGCTGTGTCCCTGTAGTATGCTGTTTTTTAAGTCTTTTGGGTATCGACCAAGAAGAGGGATAGCTAGGTCAAATGGTGATTCCATTCCCAGATTTCCAAGGAATCTCCATACTGCTTTCCATATTGTGCACCAATTTGCAGTCCCAAATGTGGCATTTATACACAATGAAATTTTACTCAGCAATAAAAGAGAACAAAATCATGGCATTTGCAGGTAAACGGATGGCTTTGGAGGAGATAATGCTAAGTGAAGTTAGCCAATCTCCAAAAAATAAATGCCGAATGTTTTCTCTGATATAAGGAGGTTGACTCATAGTGGGGTAGGGAGGGGAAGCATGGGAAGAATAGATGAATTCTAAATAGGGCAGAGGGGTGGGAGGGGTAGGGAGGGGGCAGAGGATTAGAAAGGATGGTGGAATGTGATAGACATAATTATCCAAAGTACATGTATGAAGACAAGAATTGGTGTCAACATATTTTATATACAACCAGATATATGAAAAATTGTGCTATATACATGTAATAAGAATTGTAATGCATTCCACTGTCATTTATTTAAAAAAAATAAAAAAAGAAATCATCAGTTAGCTAATTAAAAGATACTCTAAACATTCTTAGTTTTTTGAAGTTGATAATGCCACTCACCCGGATGAACTATTTCAAGCATACTCAGCCGTAATTCTCGAGAAAGTCTCATGGCTCTCTGTCTTTGAAGCTGCAATTGTAATCTAAGATGTTCTTCTTCCTTCTGCCTATTGAGTTTCAGCTGTGTCTTTGTTCGTTTAGATCTGTGATGGAAACAGTAAGTGCCTTACACACAATTTCATAAATTATATGTCCACTCAAGAAAGGTATGAAATGCTTAATGTCATAAGTAATCAAATAAATGCAGACAAAAAAAGTTTCTTAGGAAAAATTTGTAGTGTTGGTAGGGTATGATGAATTATACTGTCATGTGCTTCTGCTGTACTTTTCTGGAGAAATATTTGGATACATTCATCAAAAGAAATATTCAAAGAAATATTTGAAATACATATCAAAAGTCTTAAAAATGTTGACCTACAAATTCCATTTCTAATAATTTTCTTAAGGAAATAATCAAATATGTAAATGTGTTCAAAGATGTGCTAACATAGTATCACAACAGTAACAAGATGAAAATAAATGATATATGCCACAACAGAGACTGGATAAAGAAATACTGGTTCATACATCTAATGGGATTCTATGAACTATGAAAAAAATAGAATTTTCAAAGTATATTTAGTGACATGTAATGCAGTATCAGGTAAAAATTAAATCAGATATACAAGAATGTGATCCAAATTGTGCTAAAAATTTATATGTAGTTACATAAAAGACTAAATGATAAAAACCATTAAAATTTCAATAGCAATTTTTACTACATGGTGTGATTATGGCCGATTTTTTCCTTAGGTTTACCTATTTCTCAATTACTTGACTACTAAACACTATTTTATAACTAGTTATAAATTTTTCATGTGTTAAAAACATCTTATTTATTATTTTTATATTAATTGCTTTTATTTATCAACTTTCTCCTTAGCCTTTCCAACCCAATTTTTTTTTTTGGGGGGGGTAGCGGGGATTGAACTCAGAGGTAATCAACCATTGAGCTCCATCCCAGCCCTATTTTGTATTTTATTTAGAGACAGGGTCTCACTGAGTTGCTTAACTTGTTGCTTTTGCTGAGGCTGGGCTTTGAACTCACAATCCTCCTGCCTCAGCCCCAAGCTACTAGGATTACAGGTATGCACCACTGCACCCTGCCCAACCCAGTTTTTGTTGCTTCTTACCTTCATCACTATGTAAGAAGACCATGAATATTAGTTTGTAGTAAATATACTCAAAATGCTTTCAGATACCCATAGAAAAAGAAAGCCAGGAGGATACAGAGGAAAGGAAAACAGAATACACTATTTATTTTACTTCTATAGAATTAATCTGTATGTCTCCTTCCAGAGCATGTTTTCTCTTAGATCCTTTTCCTAGAATTAAACTGCTAACTCTAGTATCTTGGCTTCAGTTTTGCAGTTTTAAGCTAGAATTCAAAATGGTGTAGTTAAATGCGGCTTTCTCTTGAAAAAGAAAAACAATCAATTAGCATTTTAGTAATAACTGTAACTTTTAAAAGAAATCTTTTTTAAGTAAAGAAGGAAAACTCAAAAAAAAAAAATGTTTTTTACTGTGGTTGTTTTCTCACAACTTTGAAACTTCCATCAATAATAACTTAAGTTTTCTCTAGCCTTCTACTTAGGTCAGAGTTAAGAGTTTGTTTCAAAACTTTTTCTTATTCCTGTTTGACAAAAGGAGAAGGGGTTTTAGAGAGAATAATGGGCTAGTTCGATAGGTGTGAAGTATCTCTTTTTACAGGTAAATTGGAGATAAAGTAGGTGAGGGACTCTCCCTTCCCAAAGAGCAGTTGATAAGAAACCTGTCCTAAAGACACTCCCTCACCCCAATTTCTGAGTGGTACAGCATGTAGATTATGGCATTTTGACCTTTACCCACTTATGGAGGATGAAAGAGAGCAGGCCCTAATTAGTGTCCTTTCAGACCGATTTAAAAAAACACCTACCTGTTTCTAACTTCTAATTGGTTATAGATAGTAATGTCTAATATGGTGTTATCAATATTTAAAACACTAATAATGTAAGAAACATGGTAGTCATTAAAACAACTTGATAACATATTTAATTTGTCAGAAATTGGGTTTGGGAAATAGTTCAGACATGCAGGCTATGAAATACGGTTAAAATGAAAAGACCATGGAGCATGAAAATGGAAGTAAAATACAAACCAGGAAGGGAGTAGAAAAGAGGGATTCAGTGATCATAATGCCAACCATAAATTGTAAATATATGTGCTTCTTTGATTCATGAGTTTTAATATCATGTTTGAAAACATTTATCAGGAACTGATGTGATTTTGAATGTTCCTTTCACCATTTAGTTACATTCTAGTTATTTTGCTATGAGTTTTTATAATCTCTTAAAAATTTAAAAAGATCATTCATCCAACAGACATTTTTGCAAGAACGAGTAAGTATCTGACCACTGGCACGCAGTTTTGCACTTTTAAATTAAAAGTGCCTGCTCAGTATTATGCCTCAGACTAACAGAGGCACCAATCAAAGGGAAATCAAACAAATGTAACTAAAATACCTAAACATCAGCATCAAGATAAAGGTAGATAAATAACAAAGTTTTCCTAAGATAATAGAGCAGCTATTAGCTGTTTCAGAAAACCTTGCTGAGAAAAAGGATGCTTAATAGAAAATAAAGTTTTTGACCATGAAAACAATTAAATAAAAATGAGCTTCCTATGAAAGTGCTTTAGCAAGAATGTGACTATAAGTAAATGTCTCTTGCTGAATCTAAAAAACCCTGATCAATTTGGACACATCTATAGTTTCAGTAGTTTCTCTCCCCCAGATAAGCATGGGAGGGAGAAATTATGAAGCTAATAACCTAAAAATGATGAGGCAGAAACCTCAGCTACAAAGGAAATGAGAGACATTTGCATAAACTGTAACAATTTATAAAAGAGGAAAGGTGCTAAAGTCTGGAGTACATTTGAAATAAAAAATGTAAATAAAACCTAAGAGCTAAAACTGAACTTCTGTGTATTCCAGAATCTCAAATTCAAAATACTGAACAGGAAATGAACACATAATGTGAAATAAATCATTACTGCCTTCAGTTTATCTTTTTAAATAATCACACTGGTCTGGTTTTGTTACAGAAAGAAAGCAATGGGATTTCTATTTTAAAATAGTGGAATGTTAATCAGATTCCATAAATATACTTCTAAGTGGACAAAATCTGTAATCCTGTAATGCTATTTTTGGTGCTGGGTCTGAATGCATGACTTCATAAATGCTAAATACACATTCTATCACTGGGCTACACCCCAGCCACCCGAGATTCTTCTAAATATTATAAAAGAGGACAGACAGCTGAGGATGATTACAGGTAGAATTCATAAGTAGTTAACTACTCTGACTTCACCACAGAAGACAATAACAAGAGCATCTCAGATTCTTGAGTCGAAGAATATATATTGTGGTACTCAAATATTTAGTATTTCTCAAATTTATTTGACCACAAAAATGCTATTTTCCCCCATTTTTTTTTTTTAAAAAGAGACAGCTTGTAGGATAGGGAAAATTAATGTTTTATTTGCTGCCAACAATTTGAAGGAATATTAGAAGGATAATACCTGCCTCTCATGAGTCTATTTATTTGATGTGTCTGTCTAGATTTGTAAATCTTCAAGGGCAGAAAATCTGCCATATGCATTTTTTCCTCCTACCATTTTCTAAGTGCCAGGTAGTATGCTGAAAGACTTTATATTATCTCAGTCTTGTGAGTTGTTATAATTTGGACCTGAAATGTCCTCTAAAGGCTCATATGTTGAAGGTTTGGTTCCCAAGGCAGCAGTGTTCAGATGTGGGTCTTAGGAAGGTGACTGAATCATTAGGATTCTAACCTCATCAATAGATTAATCCATTGATAAACTATGAACCAAAATAAACCTTTCCTCCTTTTAAATTTATTTATCTCAGGTATTTTGTCACAGTGACAGAAAGTTGACTAACGCATGAGGTAATAGATGATTATCCCAATTCAATAGATTGAAAATTTGAGGCTGAGAGAGGTAAGGCAATATGCACAAGATCACTTAGCCAAAATATGGCTGAAGTGGGTATAAAATCAAGTCTATTAAATTCTCTCTCTCTCTAGATAGATATAGATAATATATTTCCATCAATGCATCTTCTAGCATGTAGGCACTTAATTCATGTTTTAAAAATTAATGTTTTATTTGCTACCAACAATATTCATGCCCAATGATATTTATAACTTATCTTTAAGTCTTTCCTGAAGAAAACTATCATCAAAGAAGAGGACATCCATTAAGAGACCCAGCCAGAGTAACTTTAATGACCTCAATTTTGTGGCAATATAGCATTTTGAACCCCATAGCTATTTTTAAATGTTTTTTTAATAACTGAGAAATGCAGGTGCACTTATTAAACAGTTAAGAGTTTCAGTTTTCTTTAAAAAGTTTACTTCTGTAATATGCTAGTTTCATTTTAGTGAGCTAAAACCTGACTTTAAGTTAGGCTACATGGAAAATAATTTCTGAGATGGCTTTCCTTTATCATAAGTGACCTAAAAGCCAAATCCTTTTTTGTTCTTTTTGTAACCTCTAAGAATCTAGATGAATTAGTCATAACAAAAGTGGACCACATTTTCAGTATTTCATTTTCAGTCCACTTGAAATACAGATAAATGATAAACTGTCAGATCTTAAGGATCATATCCATCCATGCCATTTACTCAGAAAAACTGGGTTAACACATTTAATTATTACATATTCATATCTGTTTTATCATAATTAGATAAAAATACTAACAAGAACTGTTGGCTTTAAGGATTTAATATAAATATCACTGGCTCCTTCTGTATGCTTGGCCCATAAACAATCTTACTAAGTATATAGGACTATATATTTGACACACCAGAATCTTCTTATGTTATGCCCTTTGCTTTGAAATTGCATATAGTTACTGGAGAGTTGAAATTCAGTAACATATGCAATAGAATGAAAGCAAGGAAAAAAAGGACACATATTATAAAGAAATTGAAAAAAAAATCCAAAGCAACACCACCACCACCAAAATCCCCTTAAGTTTTCATTCAAATGTATTTTTATTTATTTATTTATTTTTTGTGGTGCTGGGGATTGAGCCCAGGGCATTGTGCATGTGAGACAAGCACCCTACCAACTGAGCTATATCCCCTGCCCCTCAAATGTACTCCTAATAAGGCCCTGAGATCATCACTCCTTAACACTAAACGTCTTTACCTGAAACTCCTTTGCAGAGCAATCACAGCAGATGGAAGCTTCTTTATTCTCTTTCTAGTCTGGAAACCCTTCCAATAAGCTTGAATCAAGCAAGCTGCTTGATGTAGTTTCTGAAATTATATGCCAGAAATAATTTACAGACATCTCAAGGAAAGTTTTTTAAAAATGTATCCTTCTTAAAATATCAGGCCAGGGCAAGAATTAATCCCCTTCTCTAACAATGGGTAGAAGACAACACTAAATCCATAGGCCCAGGACAAGGAAGGCCTAAGAACACTATACCTTACCTCCAAAAGGAAGTTTGTTAGGCTCAGTCAGGCATTATCTAGAACATATTCCAGATGTAATCTAGTTAGCTCCAAATTCTGTTTAATCTCACTTTCTTTTCAAAGACCTCACAGTAATGCCTAACCTTTCATAATCTTTTTTGAGTTACCTTGTCATTATTTTTATTTAATAGGCAATCAACCTGGTTGATTGGTTCTGACTATAAGCTCTGTTGATCTTTTGTGGTGGTTGTTCAAATATCTGCATAGTTCTGAAAGCTTTTGGTAGACTGTTTTGTATCTGTCAAACACATACACAGTTTTATGATTAGTTTAAGACATGTGAAGGTTCACACAAAGAAGCAGGAAATTCCTTTCTTCTGTTCTCTTCCTTTCAGGTTCTCCCCTTCATCCTCCTGCCTATCTTGACTCTGTATTTTTAAATGTATTACCTTTTTGGCTCAGGATTTTAAATATATAGTGCACGTATTGACTTTTAAATTAAAAAATAGTTTTTATTGTTTTATATTTAAGTCTATTTTCCATACTTATTTTAAATCTTCACCTGGAAATGACTTTCCTATTGGAATGAGGTATTTGGAGCCACCATTTCAAGTATACTAAAGGAAGTATGATAAAATAATATATACTAAAATAATCAATAATTTGCTACCTCAAACTTCTAATTTTTTAAACTTTTACTTTTTAGTTTTAGGTGGACACAATATCTTTATTTTATATTTATGAAGTGCTGAGGATCGAACCCAGTGCATCATGCCTGAGGTGAGCATGAGGTGAGCGCTCTGCCACTGAGCCACAACCCCAGCCCAAACTTCTAATTTTTATTAATATAATTTTTCATGTAGAGGCAAAAAGCATTATTATTACTTCTCAAAGACTAAAAAGGTTAGCCTTCCATAACTACATAGTTTGGCATAATTAGATATTTTTAAGAAAAAAGCAAAGAAAAAGTTTAAATAGCTTATGCATAAAAGATGATGAATATCAGAGATAGGAATTTCATAAGAATTCCTGAAAAACAAACAAACAAACAAAAAACCCCCTCAAAACCTGATGTGGTAGCATCTATAAACAAGACTAAAATTATATTTATGGGTAGGCCAAATGGAAAAGACACTCTTAAAGATATTTCTATTTTCCAGGGAAGCATTTTGCTTAAAATATTAAGAAAAAGAAAGTGAGACACATTTAAGGAAAACTGTAACTCAACAGTTTCAGTTAGCAAATATCCCCAATTATTCTTATAATTTAATACCTGGTCTTCTACTTCCTGATATATCTGAGGGCTTAAAAGGCTAATGAGCTGTGTAAGTTCTTGACTAAATTCTGTCCCAGTTTCCTGTTTATTTAGTAGATTTCTGAGTCCTGAAATAGAATAACAAAAGATATATTAACAATAAATTGATTTTATTATATAATCAGTATTACTTGTTTTTTGTAGTACTGGGGGGGGGCACTTTTCCCTTGAGCTAATACTTGCCTCCTACCCCCTTTTTTTAAATTTTGAGAAAGGATCTCATTAAGTTGATGAAGCTGGCCTAGAACTTGAAATCATCTTGTCTCAGCCTCTGAGTTGTTGGGATTACAGGCATGGACTACCATGCCTGGATAATTAGTATTAATTTGAAGTTAAAAAGTCTGGTTTAGAAATGAATGAATACAACAAGGTTAATCACATGATTTTTTTTTTTCCCTTTCCTCAAAGACTCAAGGTTGAGGTGTTCAGGATATTCGTCTGTCCTGATAATTCTTGTTGCTCACTTGTGAGATCTGATACAAAAATATGTCCACATAGCTAGGCATGGTAGCATATGCTTATAATCCCAGTGACTTGGAAGGCCAAGGCAGGACAATCACAGTTCGAGGCCAACCTCAGCAACTCAGGAAGACCCTCTTTGAAAATTAAAAGATAATACGCTGGGGAGGTATCTTGGGTTGTCCTTGGGTTCGATCTAAAAAATTAATAAAGTTGTCTAGACAATCTCTTTAAATAAAGAACAACAGAATCAGTGCAGTTAGTCAAATAATAGAGAGAAACTTGTTTGAAATAAGACACCTTAAACCAAAATATTTTTAAAAAATTTTTTTAAGTTGTAGATGAACACAATACCTTTCTTTAAATTTATTTTATGTGCTGAGGATTGAACCCAGGGCCTCACACATGCTAGGCAAGGCTCTACCACTGAGCTACAACCACAGCAAAACCAAAACAATTTTAAAGATCATTATTAAGAATACCTACTCAGTATATGCCTACCTTGTAGAAGTATTTAAGTAGGTTACAATGAGTCATTATTAATTAAGGAAAGTTATTATTAAATAAATAAAAAACCCACTAACATCTAATATTGGGACAAGTCAACAGATTCCTGAACAAACACAGAAGTGCTGTAACATTAAGCTACTGCATTTTCATTCCCAAATAATAGAGTATTAACAAAAAGTAAAAATAACAGAGCATGTTGGAATGATGTGTTATTCAATATAAATAAAGTAAATAAAGTGGCTTCTTCTCAGTATACAATTACAAAGCCATGGTATAAATATTCCCCTGCCTTACAGTCTCTTTAAAATCAAACTTCTCAGCAATATTGATAATTATATAATATCAAGAAAAAAACTGAATAAATTCTGCTGTTGAAATATCAGTCAAAAGTAAACCCTTTATAATGAACTCTGCTGGACATTCACATTTATGTAGGAATCTAATTGCAGAATTGGGAAATGTACATCTGACACAATTCAACTAGAGTTCTATTAATAGTACCTTCTCTTCCTCTCTATTCCTATAATTCATAAAATAATTAAAATGTTCACAGCAATGATTAATGCAAGGTATATTGCTAAAGTGTCTTCCAAATCATAAAGAATGATTAAAATGCCATTTTAGTTGTTTAGTTATTAAGTGCATCACATAGTCCAGTGAGTTTTGTGACTCTTGTCCTGGTTCTCGCTATGCGTGCATATATTACTTCTAGGCCTCAGGGTCTATGACCCTTAAAAGTGATGAGGGCCTTGGAGTATCTCTGATTATCTACAACACTGGAAAGGATCTGGGGTGTTTGGCTTCTGTTTTGGTTTGGACTAGTGGGAAGTCATATGGGATAATCCTATATTAAATATATTTAATAAAATAGAAACCCATTTCATAATTATGTTGAATAAAAAAGATGTATCATAATTAATTCATGGCTCTGGTCAGCAAAGAAATAAAAGCTAACAGATAACTTTGCTCGTAACTGGAAAAAGTACATGATCTGTTTGATCTTAGATAAATTAGTTTTCCCATGCTTTCTATTGTATATCTATAAAATGAGGATAGAAGTATCCCAAAGGGTCATTATAAATATTAAAAATCTTAATGCATGTAGAACAGTGTCTTATACATAGTAAATGCTCAAGTCAATGAAAGCTATTATGTGAGAATGGTATACACTGAGTCCTTTGAGCCTCAAAGGAGGGGTCTTTTTACACACTTGTGATTGATATTCGAGGCAAGGCAGATTTTGTTGTTTCTGAAGAAAGGTAGTGAAGTACTTAAAGAGTAATTAATTAATTAACTGATATAAATGCCAAAAGGGTTATCAACCTCTCCAGCATAGTTCTATTTTTTTCTAATAAAGCTAGCTGTGATAAAATCACTGATTTCTTTGGTCATTATTTTATTATACTACATGGTATATTCAACACAGAACCTTTTTGTTAGAGAGGGAGTAAATAGTTTTTGAACCTCATTTATGAACTATCACATGCCACTGTTGAGACATTGATAGCTTGATTATATAGACATTTTTCTCTGTTATAATCAAATTTTATCTGCATAATTCAATAAATTTATAAGAATTTTGTGTTTCATATACCATGAGTAAACATTCTTTTTTGAGAATCCCAAGAAAAGAAAAGTATGAATGTACTACCTTTGTAGCAGGCACTTAGTCTCAGTAAAATCAAAATTTCCTGATGGGATTCAGCCATCAACAGTAGAAGCTTTGTAGAAGTACTTCTTATGACTGGACTAGGAGTTGATAAAATCTTGAAAATAACTTCATCTAAAATAGAATGCAGGGTTTTTCCTTCTATTCTGAGTAAATCACCACTAATAGAAGAAAAAAATTTAAAAACATCACTATTAATTGATACATAGTTATTATTATAAATTTAAAATAAAATATGCAGTTATTTATTTTATTTTTTAAAATTTTTATTTTAGTTGTTGATAGACTTTTATTTATTTATATGTGGTGCTGAGAATCGAACACCAGTGCCTCACACGTGCCAGGCAAGTGTGCTACCGCTGAGCCATAGCCCCAGCCCCAGCCCCTAAAACATTAACATTTATTTATTGAATTTATTGAATTCCTATTGTGTATAAGGTACCATGCTAGATATAATAGAAAATACAAAAAATAGTCACAAAAAGTCCTCTCCTCAGAGAAACTCACAAATTCAGAAGAGAAATTCACAACATACTAAATAACAAGCATTTCAAAAATTTCAAGGCAACAATATGAGCAAAATCACAAGACAGTTCAAGGTCAATTGCTAGGTAATGTACAAAGATTATGTACTTAATTTAGGAGGAATCTTATTTTTCCTTGGTGTTTCCTTCATTATACTGACAATTTCATCTTGTATTACAGATGTCATGAAAAATATTTACAACTTTCTAAGTCAAAAGGGGTTACTCATTATTCTTTCACTATGTGCCTTAAGGAGTATGTGATTTTGTAGGGACATATACCCTTGTTTGACCACTTACTATTAAGGTATTTTAAATTTGATGGTAGAAATTGAATATTGTCAATGATGTTTAGTTGAGAACAAGGCAAATAAGACGCCTACACAATAGCAATGCAAATGATTTCTGTCCTGTACAAAAGGTAATTCTAAAGGCTACTACGATATATTGCTTTATTAGACAGTGATCTTTTTTCTATTAGTATTTTTTAAAATTTATTTGCAAGTTCATTTCTATAATCCTTTGACAAACCAATTCTATAAATCTCCCTCCATTTCTCCTTTGAGCCTCTATAAATATTTTACTAGTTCCCTCATGAGAGTGTTGAATAAAATTTTTGATCACTTAAATTTTATATTTGCTTATGTCATGTTTTTAGCCTTTTGGAAATTATACTTCAATCATGACCAAAGTAATTTTAAGAGAGTCCAATAGCCTATTCTAAATTTAAAAATCTCAGAGTTGAAAGACTTTAAAGGTCATTCAATCGAAATATGTGGGAATCTTGGTGACACATGTTTCTATGCTGCCTTGGTTTTTAAGTTATTTCTTATGCCAGGGATGTCCAATCCTTTCCTTTGCATCATTTCATTATTATCACACCATTCAAAACTCAAGTAAAATATATGTTCATTTCAAAAAGCCTTCTGTAGATAAACCTATCCCAGTCTGATTACTTCTTTACTCCACATTCCAAAAGGATTTAATGGATTATAATACATTATTTCAAATGTTTTTAAATGCTCTTTAAATTTCCCAATCCTAAAAATATGTTCTGCAGGCCACTAACTCCCATCTTATTTTTCTGCTTCAAGTCCAAACTTCCTTGATTCCATTTCCTCCCTCCCCATTCATTTCTTAAATGACTACACTTGGCATTCTTCCTCATTACTTCACTACACTTCATCAAAGTGCATTTAATTAATATAACTTCACAAATACCATGTCACACATATATCACTAACAGCTTATTTTCCTACCACCTATTTGTACTTGATGTTCTCCACCCACGTAGATTCTTTGATACAATGTTCTTCTGTTCACTCCTTCACCCTCCACCCATATATTTCTGACAAAATTTTCTAAAGTTTTCTTTATAGACTCCCCTTCCCCAGCACACCCCTTAAAGATTATTCCCCAGGAATCCATTTTCAACCCATTTTTTCTCCATCTATTCATATTTCCCACTGACCTTATCTTTTCTCCTGTTCAGTTTTACTACCATTTATAAATTGTTAGTTTGTAAATCTGTAACTCTAGTTCACCTCTCTTCATGAATCAGTTATTGATGGACATTTGATAATTTTTAGTCTACAAAGATTTGGATAGATGCTTGGTTTTTAAAATTGTTTTTAGTTGTTGATGGACCTATATTTAATTAATTTATTTATATGTTGTGCTGAGAATCGAACCCAGTGCCTCACACATGGTAGGCAAGTGCTCTACCACTGAGCTATGACCCCAGCCCCATAGACACTTATTTTACTGCCTGCTGAACCAACCTATCCAACACTGAATTCATCACCTATCTCACAGAGCTAGCTCCTTATGTATTTCATATACTAGAGTCCAATTTCCCAAAATAGACAACTTGGTGTCATACTTGACTGTACCTTTCATCTTATTTCATTACAAAACTCACCACATCCTGAGGATTTTTATTTTTAATAGCTAAAGTATAATTGATATTCAAGAAACTACACATATATAAAACATAGAATTTGATCAGTTTGATGTTTCACCAACACACACAAGAAAATGAATACATCCATAATTCCCGAAGCTTCCTTGTGTTTCATTATAGTTTCTCCCTCTTGCGTCACTGACACTTCAGGCAATCAGTGACCTGCTTTCTGTCACTACAAATTAGTTTACATTGTCTAGAATTTTACATAAATGGAATTACACAGTATATATTTCTTGCTGTCTCGTGTCTTTCACGGAGCATTATTTTTATATTCTTCTATGTTGCCATGTGAAGAGTTCATTCTTGTTTATTATTGAGTAGTATGCTATTGAATAGATATAGCACCATTTAATTACCTGTTAAAGGACATCTAAATTGTTTTTAGTCTTTGGTTATTACAAATAATGTTGCTATGAAGAGCTGTGTACAATTCTTCTTAGGCAAATACATAAGAGTATTGGAGTAGAATGGATATATATAATGTGGCAGTATACATTTAGCTTGTTAAGAAATTACTAACCTATTTTTCACAGTGATTGTACTATTTTACATTCCCAGAAGCAATGTATAAGAGATCTAGCTCCTTCGTATCATTGTCAACACTTGAATTAGTGTTTTAAATTTTAGCCATTTAATGGCTATGTAGTGGTATCTCCTACTGACTAAGGGTATTGAACAAAATATTTTCATTTGCTTATTTGTCATTCATACATCCCATACATCTTACATGAAGCATCCAATTATTTTCCAAAATTTTTTTTGGTTAAAATTTGAGAGTTCTTTATGTATTCTAGGTACAAGTATTTAATAAGATATATACTTCGCTTATATTTTTCCCAGTCTGTGAATGTTTTATTTCATTAAAAGTATCTTTTCAGAAATAGACTTCTGAAATTTTGATGAAGTCTAATTTAAGTCTGATCAATTTCTTATTTTGCAGATTTTACATTAAGCATTACACCTAAGAATCTAGGAAATTTTTGCTCAACACAGGTTTTATACTAATTTTCTCCAAGAAGTTTTATATTTTAGGTTTCACATGTAGGTCTTTGCATATTGATAGCCAATTGTTCCAACTTATTTTAAAAGGCTACCTTTCCCCAATGAATGACCTTTACTCTTCTCAACTATTTATATCTGTGTGAGTCTATTCCTGACTCTAGTTTCATTGATGTTTCTGACGTATTAAAGAAGTAACATCACTGGCATATCATCTTAATTATGGTAGTTTTATGAAAAAGTTTTTAGATTAGGCATAGTTCTCTAACTTTGTTATTCATTTTCAAAGCCAGTTAGACTACTTTAAATCCTTTTGTTTCATATTAACTGTACAATCAGTTTGTCAATTTCTACAAAAATAGAAATTTTAACGGGATGCGTTTAAGGTATACAACATGGCATCTTTCCATTTATTTCTACATTTTTAAATTCTTCTTAGCAATACTTATAATTCAGTGAATGAGTCTTTCACATTTTTTGTTGGATTTAATATTTTATGCTTTATAAATTGCAATTCTTAAATATTTCAACTTCTGTTAACTGGATATAAAATTTCAGTTTATATTTTATATCAATTTTTTGTTCTACCACTTAAAACTCATTTACTTTAGAAGATTTTTTAATTAAAATGAGGAATGAATGTAAGATTTTATCAAAGACTTTTTCTATATCTACTGATAAAATGATGTGGTTTTCTTTTTTTGGTTTGTTAAAGTGATGCATTATACTGATTGACTTTAGGATATTAAACCAGCCCTAAATTCTTGGGATAAATCCAACTTATTTATTAAGAATTATACTTCCTACATTTATATACCCTGCAGTGAGAAAAAAAAGATTGTAATATGCATAGCAGTTTCAAAAGCCATGTGTAGTTAAGATACTTTGAGATAGTTTGATCTTTTTAGGCCTCAATTTTATGATTGATTTGGATGGTCTGGAATAGTGCTCAGTTTGGTGCCACTTCACAGCAACAGGGTGAAACCTTCTTGGATACCACCCTACCTCATGCTCCAGTGTTTATGAGGTTTTCCAGTTTAGCTTTTAGTAACAGGCATGATTCCGAAACCTGTGTAAGCTCCTAGAACTGTGGGGTTTTTTTGTTTTGTTTTGTTTAAATCCTTTTAAATTATTGCTTTTCCTGACATTGGGTAGTTTCTTCCTTTCTTTTTACACATATGTGACCAATATTTCTACCTCACTCTTGACTTGAAGGGACCTCTCTGCCAATCTCTGGTAGCTCTCTTCTCTGATATTCTGTCTTGTGTACTCTAGTTATCTTGTTCTTCTTGTATTCTCAGCTCTCTCTGTCTTCAACTCAGTCTGGATGGGATACACTTCCCTATATCACTGGCTAGAAACTGTCTGAATACTATGTCAAGACAATTGTGAGGTTCACTTCTGTTACAGTTTGGATATTTAATGTCCCTGAAAGGTCCATGTATAGTAAAGGCTCAGTCTCCATGATGGCATTATTGGAAGGTGCTACAACTTTTGAGAGATGAGGCCTATTGGCAGGTCTTTAGGTCTTTGGGGACACTTTCTTGAAGAGGATTGTGGGTCCCTGACCCCTTCCTCTCTTTTGCTTTCTGGCCACGATGTTCTCCCTCCATGATGTGCTGCTTCACCACAGGCTCAAATCCATGGGGTCAACTGATCATGAACTGGAACCTTCAATACTAAGCAATAATCATCTTTCTCTAAGTTGATTATCTCAGGTATTTTGTTATAGTGACAGAAATCTAATACAACATTTATTTTTTCTTTGGGCTTACTTTAACTCATTAGTTGACTGATGTTCAGTTTGTTGAAAACTAATGTCTTTTTTTTTTTAGGTGATGGTAAATCCATTTCTACTATTCCATCTTAACAAAAAGTGGACATGAAGGCTTGATGAGTTTAATCGGTTATTTTCTAAAATCCATCCCCAGGTATCAGTGTTCAAAATCAAGATTTCATTTCTTCACTTGCATTTTTTAGATTGTTTCCTCTAGGTGCCATCTTTGTCTAGAGTTTTGTTCCACTTACCTTTCTTCCAGTAGCAACCAGAGTAAAAAAACTAAAATGTAATCTGACCATTTTCATCTACTTAAAATATCTTCACTTAAAATGGTTCCCACTGCCTATAGGATAAGACTTAATTTTCTTAACATAGAATATAAATTTTTCAAGATTTAACCCTCTGCAGAACTTGCTAGGCATTTCTGATACTGAACTTTAAGTCCCAACAACAATGATTTTCCTATTTTTCACTCTCAGTGTGTTTCTTACCTCTATGCTTTTGCATGTTATTATCTGCATATACTGCTTTCTCCTCATCTTCCCTGGACAATTTATCATCCTTAAATTTTCATCTTAGGTGTTATCTTCATTAGGAAGAATCCCCTCTCAGTTTGGGCCAGAAGCTCTCTAACATTTGTGCACATATTTAATACCGTAACACAATAATTAGGTTCATGTGTCTACCTATCTCTTCCACTCTACCACCATTTATCTTTGAAGATAAATTCTGAGTTTTAATCAACTTTGTAAATGGAATGACAGACAGTACTTGACACATACTAGCTGCTTAATTCACACAGAACTGAAAGAATGATTTCAACTGTGTATATTCTGCCTTTTTATTTTCATCTGAGGAATTAGTACTTTTTTACATGCCTCTTTAGTATTTATCACAATATTAAGCTTGTTGCTTCTTAAATAAATAAGAGAATAAGCATTTTTTTACTGTGACCCTAATATTTTTCTTTGGATATTATACTAATTTCTTCTTTAAGCCTGAGATTTGGCTAAGATCTTCTTAAGCTTTGATAGCAATTTGATAATAAATTTCTAATCTTTTATAGTATTTTTACATTTTTTCCTGAAAGACAATGGTAACAGAGCTTAAGTATCACATACAAGTCAAATGCAATTGATTTCAGCAAAATTGGAATAAAATTGGTAATGCTTCTGTTCAAAAAATAAAAAATCAGTATCATTATATAAAATCAAGTCACCTGTTGATCTGTAGTATATTCTGTAGCAAAGTCATGACTATAGATCCTATTTGAACATTGTCAGTCTGCAGTAAGTGTAAGAAATGGTCACTTTGTAAGACTAAAAGAAGAAAAGAAAGAAAGATTAAAGTAGATTCTGTAATACCACAAGTGGAATTTTGCCTTTTTAAAATATAATCAAAACATGACCATTTTTGCTGAATTTCTTGGCTTTTTGTACTCTACAATAAAGATTTTAAGATGTAGGCAGATGTATTTAAACAATCATAGGCATTCTATTTTCATGAAAGGTTACACTCAAGATAACTTCTATAAATAGTAATGAATTTATTATTACCTCTCTTTAAACTGAACATAAAATAATATATTCCAAATTTGAAGACCTTTTCTAGCAATGAATTTCAATGAATTAATTTAAATACTGAGGAGAAATTATGAAGACTTGGCATAATATGCTTACGCAAGTTGCTTAACCTCTTAGAAACTCCATTTCGTCATCTGTAAAACTAGAAATAAGTAGCTTTCACAATAGCTAATACAAATGTCCTAGAAAAGGGTATATTCCCAGTAAATGTCATTATCTATCTATTTATCCCTTCTTCAAAGCTGAGCAGAAAAGTAAAATAAAATCAAGTATGTTGGCAAGCTGGCTCTGTGGGACACTACATTAGCTTCTATCAAATAATGTGACTCTTTCCCTTTTCTATCTTCTGAAGGAACAGATTTGATTTCTTTCCCATATTAATTCCTGTTTTTTGATTCTATTTATATAGTCCAGTATTTCACTACCCACCAGTTTTCCAAATGTTTAACAACTTAAAAATAATTCTACTATTATTAAATATTTCTATTGCTTTTTATGTTTTGTTAGTTTAAACATTCTTTGTAGCTAGAATAAGCATATTTTCCATTTTTATTTACTTAAATGTTTATTAATAACTCTGGAATTAACTCTGAATTCACTAAAATCACATAGTACCTAATATGTATACAATTTTTTTCCCCACTGGAAAAATTTATCTAAAATAACTCACTAAACAGTGATTCCATTTTAATTTTATGCCAGTTAGCTTATAATATATTATTATATAACTTAGTTTTAGAGCTCCTATTCTGTTTTTCAATAGTTGGAAAACTATTTGGTAGAATAAGTCCTACCTTACTGCCACTACTGCTCCAAACAAAAACTGACGCTGTACCCATTTATTTACTTATTTCAACTTTTTACAATGAAAGTTTCAAACATACATAAAAGCATATAAGAGATTATAATGAATACCCACAAACCAGTCAATCAGCTTTAACAATGATCAACTCGTGGTGAAACTTATTTTACCTACTCCCTCATCCACTCTCATTTTATTTTGAAATACATCTAAGACATCAAATTATTTTATCCATAAATATTTCAATATAAATTGCCAAAAAATTAATTACTAAGCAATAAAACATAATAACTATCTCTTAATTTCATCAAATAGCCAGTCAAGTGTATCAACTTCTAACTGCTTTGTGAATTTTTAAAATTTATTCAATGTTCAAATGATATGCATGAATTGTGATTAGCTATCTTTGAAATCCCTTTTAACCTATAGATTCTTCTTTCTTATTTCCCTTGCAATTTATTTGTTGAATAAACTGTGTCAATTCTCAGTCTAGTTTTCTTTCAACTTCTCAGTCCAGTTTTATTGAATATATTCCAGAGGTATAATTTATTTCTCTGATGTTTTTTATATGAATAGTTGGCATTAGAGGATTGAAATGACCCAGGATAGAATTTCTGGCACATACAGTTTATCTGTGACGTTATAATCTATTAGGAAGCACCTAATGACAACCATGGCTAAATAACCTCCAAATCTGTTAAATCATTAAGGGCTGCAAAATGGGTGCTGTGCTATCATACATTTTCACTTATTACTTTGAACACTTTTAGACAAGACTGGGCATGTTCAGGGGTGGAATGGCCATAGTCTGGAATGCTTTTACAAAGAGAAATTTTTCTTTATCTATATGTAAGATAATAATAAAAATAAGTTCCCTAGCAGACATTATGGTGATTTTTAAAAAAGTCTTGCTAATGAATTTGATGTGTTTCAATCAATTATAGTTATTATCTTTATGACTGTTCAAATTTCCTTATTTGGCCAGTAAAAGGCACCTTAGGTTGGCTCTTGACTTCTTTTCACAGAATTCTAATAGATTTTGATTGCTTCCTTTCCACTTGGTATTTTAGAGCCTTTTGGGTTTATCTTTCTTTGTGTAATTCCTACCCCAGACCTATAGTCAGTCATTTCTCCAGGAGATTTTTCCATTTAGAATGAAAAGGTTGTCAGAAATCTCATTTTCAATGTACTAATTTGTTTTTTTGCATATGAATTTATAATCATTTAATCTAGTTCCAAACGTAGTTTCAAAATGGAATATGGCATATTTCAAGTACTTTCTCAATTTTTACTAGATCTTTATAACCAAAGTCCTAAGTACTTTATGTTTTTGGTTAAATAGTTCTTTAAATTGGGAACTTATAATGATATTTGTCCATACCAGGAAATATTGCTAAAAAATTATTTATGCATGTTACTTAGCTATGTACATATAACTATCCAAAGTATAAAACATTATTAAAGTAGATGCCTTTGGGAAATAGAATGGGATTATGTTTTTCTTCACAATGCTTATAGAACTATATGACTCAATGTCTATTATATTCTGAAGGAAAAAAGCTGAATTAAAAGAAGATTTCAGTTTAAGTATTATTTCCTAAAACAAAACAAAATAATGAAAAAGCAATGTTCTTATGGTGTCGCATTTATGTTAAATGAATTTTTTCAAGAATAAGAACTGTGCTATAATTATCACCAAGAAATATTTTCTTAATCTTACAAACAACATAAAATTAACCCATATTTATATTTCTCAATGTAAGCAGAAATATATGACTTTTAAGTTCAGTAAAATGTCATTATATAAGTTTATTCTCACTTAGGATATGAGTTAAATCATATCTACTATGTACATAGGAATTTGTCTTATAGCATATCTAAAACAGTAACAGTAATCTTTAAAACAAATTATTTTTCCAAGATTAAACTTCTTATTAATCCTTATGTCAGATTTGCTAAACAGAAAAAAGCTAAGGAGAAAGTTGTATTTTAGCAATATTACCTTGAGTATAATATTCACATTGTCAATGTGGACTATTTAAAGCTGGAATATCCAAATGACTTTTTAATTACGGGATTATTTCAACATGATGTCACTTCACTATGGTTATCTGCATAGTATACAAGGCATTTATTTTTAGAAGAGATCAAACTGTTAGCAATTAACTCTACAATTATTGTCAGTTACATTAAAATCTTTTCTCTTACCATTCTGTATGAGTTGAACATGGCCACCTAACAGCCAGAATAGAGAATCAGTCACAATTTGGAAAAAGTGCAGTATTTCATCTTTTTCTTCACCCTTTACACAAAAGACAAACCCAATTGACATTTCTGTAATTACTTTCACTAAAAAAAAAAAAAAGACTTCTTTGGGGTGTTAGAAGACTCAGTTTCTGGATCTAAGAACTACATGGTTTTGTAGTCCTTTTAGTTTCTTAACTGTAAAACTTGTAGCTATAGTATGTTAATACTTACTCTACCTTCTATAAATGGCTGTTATCCAGATAAAATAAAACAAAATAAGTAGTACAAAAGTACAAGTTGATACACTAGCATTTTTCTGCAGCCGGACTGCGGCATTTTTCAACACTTGCTATGCATCAGAATTATGTGTGAAGTTTTTAAAATACACCCTCGCACAGGCTTTAGCCCAAATATACTGACTCTCATTCTCTAAAGACAAAGTCTGGACATCTGTATCTTTTACAGTTAGGTAGAAGAGTTGGTGGTTATGTGGCCAGGTTGAAATCCACCTCAATATGCAAATGTAGGTGTCAGTATATAATGCTTTTTTTAATAGTACTTTTCAGTTCCAGTTTTAATGAGGGCAGAGATCAAGCCATTTAGCTCCCTGTTATAACTCAATGTTCTGAAACATAGTAAATGTTCAATCAATATTTATTCAATAAACAAATGATGATTTTTTTGTTTTTGTTTTTCCTTTCTGGAAAGTAAGGTGAAATATTAGTCTAATTAAGTGTTTTTCAGTGGAAAATAAGAAACACTGATTCCACTGGAAATTTCTGTCATTTACTGGCCATGTAACTTTTTTTTGTAGTACTGGGGATTAACCCCAGAGTCTCATACAGTGGATGTTCCTTAAATCCCTGCAGACAGAATGCATTGGAATTGTTTTCCCCATCCCCCATGGATTCTTTACTACTCAGCTACAGGTTGGCTTTGAACTTGTGATCCTCCTGCCTCAGCATCCCAATTAGCTGGGATTAACAGGTGTGTGCTACCATGGCTTGGCTACCTAACTTTAACGGAAAGTGTTATAAAGGACATTAACTTAAACATTTTCTTAATGTTCTGTAGCAAAAAAGTGAGGACAAGAATAAAAATTTGATAGCTATGATTATTCTCTGTAATAATGCTAAGTATTTTCTTCCCATTATTCTAGGACAAAGTTAAGTGCTCAGTAAACAGGCATGTGTTAACAAACAACAAACCTACCTTCTTAAAAAAACACTAAAACAAAAGAAATGTTATATTAGATCTAAGAATCACTTTGGTTCCATAAACTGCCTTTGCCATTTTCACCCAAAGATACATCAGAAAAGGCATGGTAATTCTCAAGTGTTGTCAGTCACGAAGGGTAGTACAGCTACATTTCTAGACCATTCACTCTGGATGCTAAATTCTCATTAGAAATAATTAATGTGTACTTAGAATTTTAAAAATCTAACAACTGGAAAAAGTAGACACCCTTTCAAGCTGTTTCAAACCTAAGTTTACTAATTAATCACGACTTTTAAAATTCAAAATAATTAAAATAACATAAAACAAAAAACTCAGTTCCTCAACAAAGGTATATTACATGCTGAATTAGTAGAGGGTTCATGGCTACCATATTGGACGGTGCAGAAATAGACCATGAAGCCATAAAAATAGATATTGCCACTTAAATTTTTTAAATTGCAGGCAAAGCACCTAAAAAATCATATCTTTAAGGTGACAAATATATGAAAAAATTAAATATGGCTTTCTTAAGATTTTGCGATTTTCTCTACCTATCCAGCACACGGAGCCACAGTTTCTCACTTTGCACAAATAAACCACATCTATCTCAGACATCTCTAAGGCTCTGGACATGGTTACTGGATATTAACTCTAAACTGTCTCTCTAAGAAAGCTCATTCTCTATTACTCTCTTCTTCCAAGTTTTAACTAGCACTCATCTATGAGGCTTTCCCAAACTACAGATGTAGTACTGACATGTCCTTTATATCAAACCTTGATTCCATATACTTAACTTGAAAATTCAACTGACTTCAAAGCAATTATGTCGTTTTTTTCATGAAGTTTCTAGTTTCCTAATTCTGTTAAAACATCTGAGGCCTTAAACCCTTGAGGTCAGCTTAATTTAGCTCTACAATGATATACACTATCCATTTAAAACCAGTGTCTGATATTTTATCTTTTATATTCTTTCAATGTTTCTTTCATAATATCTCATTTAATTCTCTTTGTCCAAAGAATCAAGGCATTATTACCTTAGCTCTAACTTACTGAAATAATCTAGAAATGTTTCCTTATTAGCACACTCATGCCTTCTAAAAAGCCTTTTCTAATATTTGTACATTCAAGTTCAAACTCTTCTCTCTGAAATCCTATGCCCTTTGCAATCTTGTCCAACCTTACTTTACTTTTAAACCTTATGGAAAGATTGGAGTAATAAATTTAAGTCTGGTAAGTATCTGAACAGGAATTCAAATATGCCATACTTACTTATTTTTTTCTTTTTTGGTCTTGTCCCTTTCCCCTGCCTCATACTTCCAAAACTTATCCATTCTTTTGAGATATATTGATCAAGTACCACTGGTTCCTCAAGCTTTTTTCTAAACATTCTTGTTCACATTTGTTATTCCTTCTCTTTCTCTTAATAAATTTTACTTTTCTATTAGTTATAGGCCAGATAATATTTTAGGTGTTACATTCTCTAACAACTAAAATTTACTGTTGTAGAATAAAAGCACCCATGGATAATATATAAACAAATGGATGGAGTTGTGTTCCAATAGTTTATTTTACAAAAACAGAGTGGAATTGGCTTACAGACCATAATTTGCTAACCAACCTTTTGTTGCTCAAAATGACAAATTATGGAAAAAAATGTAAAAAGCAATTATCTGAAGATCCTAAAGAATAGACAAAACCATGTAGATGCGACCCTGAAAGAAAATGTATTGGCTGAGATACAAATTTATCTTGTGTGATGGTTAATTTTATGTTTCAACTTCACTGGGTCATGGGGGTGCCCAGATATTTCACCAAACACTATTCTGGGTACACACCAGATACAAGAGTATTTTTGGATAAGTTTAATATTTAATGTTTTAGATTGAGTAAAGTCAACTGTTTTGCCTAATATTGGTGGGCTTCATCCAATCAGTTCAGGGCCTGAAAAGAACAAAAAAGCTGATTCTCCTTCAAATAACAGGAAATTCCTCTTGCCTGGCAGCCTTTGAGCTGGCCAGACTCAAAGTGAAACACCGTTTTTTTCCTGAGTCTTGAGCCTGTTGGCCTTTAGCCTGGTACTATGCCATCAGCTCAACTGGTTCTCAGTCTTTTAGACTAAGACTGGAACTATGCCACCACCCAACTGTAGATCCTGGGACTTGTCAGCTTCCCCAGTTGCCAATTCCCACTGCCCCTGCTTCCCCACCCTCCAGGAAGAGAGGGAAGGAGGTTGGGAGGACAGAGAGAGAGAGAGAGAGGTAGCTCCTTTTGGTTCTGTTTTTTAGGAGATCCCTAATACTTCTGGCTTTTCTGTCAAGAGTACTTGCCAGTGTTTGTGTAACACAGGGAAATGATCTCTAACAAATCACAAAGAAAGGAGTTCAAACAAGAAGCTATAATCTAACAATGCCATTTTTCACAGAACTAAAAAAAAAAATCTTAAAATTCACATGGAACTACACACACACACAGACAAAACAACCTCAAATAACCAAAGGAATCATGAGTAAAAATGAATAAAACTCACCTCAAAATATATAAGATTACAGTAACCAAAGCAGCAGGGAATAGGTATAATAGACCAATAGAACAGAATAAATGTCCCAGAATAAATCCATACTCAACTGATTTAAAACAAAGGTGTCACACACTGGAGATAAATGGTGCTGGGAAAACTGAATATCTACATGCAGAAGAATTAAGACACCTGCAACTCATCATATACAAAATTATCTTGAAATGAATATAAAAGACAAATGTTAACATCTGAAACTGAAACTACTAGAAGACAATATGGGAGAAAAGCTTTAGGACACAGGAATGGGCAAACATTTTTTGGCTAAGGCTCTAAAAGCATAGGAATTACAAGCAAAAACTGACAAACAGGATTACATAAAACTAAAAATGGGATAAAATATTTGCAAACTATATATCTGATAAGGGGTTAAGAATATATAAGGAACTTGAACTTCTTAATGGCAAACAAAACAAAACAAAACCAACCAACCAACCAAACAAAAACTGATTATAAAATGAGCAGCAGACTAAAAGGACATTTCTTAAAAGAAGATACCCAAGTGGCTAACATGAAATATATGAAATAATGCTCAACATCACTAATCATCAGGGAAATGCCAATCAAAACCACAGTGACTTTTCACCTGGCTCTAGTTAGAATGACTATTATCCAAAAGATTTAAAGTGCTGGCAAGAATGTGGTAAAAAGGGAACCCTTAAACATTGTGGGTGGGAATGTAAATTAGTACAACCATTATGGGAAAGAGTATGGAGGTTCTTCAAAAAATCAAAAATACAACTAACATATGATCCAATAATCCCACTAATAGGTGTATATATACAAAGGAAATGAAATCAAGAAGCCAAACAGAAATCAGTATTCCCATAATTCACTGCAGCACTATTCATGAGTCTATCAACTGTTGAGTGAATGAATAACTTGGTGCAATGAGCATGAGGTAACCCCAGCAACTTGGGAGGCTATGGGAGGAGAAGCACAAGCCTCACCAACTTAGATGACCTGTCTCAACAAATAAACAAACAAAACAAAAAAGGGCTGGGATGTAGTTCAAAGGTAAGGTGCCTGCGATTCAATCCCCAGTACCAAAAAACAAAGACAAAAAACCGGATGAATGAATATAAAAATGTGGCCCATATATATAATGGAATACTATTTGGTCATAAAGGATACAATTCTATCACTTGTAACAATATGAACAGAAGTCAATTTCATCATGTTAGACGAAGTAAGCCTGGCACAGAAAGACAAACACCACATGATCTTACTTATATGGAATCTTGCTCAAATGTGGGATCTTAACAAACAAACAAACAAAACCTCAGAAAAGATGAGTAGAATAGTGGTTGCCAGAATCTGGGAAGAGTAGGGAGAGGGGAGAAATGGGAAAAGGTTGTTGTATTTAGATAAGAGAAATAAGTTCTAGTGTTCTATGGCACAATATGGTGATTATAGGTAATGATAATGTCCTATGTATGCAAAAAGTTGTAAGACTGAATTTTGAATGTTTTCACTGTAAAGAAATAGTGTGGGGTTGGGGTTGTGGCTCAGTGGTAGAGTGCTCACCTTGCACGCATAAGGCACTGGGTTCGATCCTCAGCACCACATAAATATCAAATAAATATATTATGTCTACCTAAAACTAAAAATTAAATATTAAAAAAGAAATAATGAATGTTTTGAGTAGTTAAATATGAATACTCTGATTTATTTATTTTATTTTTTTTTTTTTTTCACCTGTTAATCCCAGGTACTTGGAGGCTGAGGCTAGAGCATTACAAATTCAAGGCCAGCCTCAGCCTTCAGCAGGAAGGCAATGCCCCATCTCAAAGTAAAAGAATTTTAAAAGGGGCTTGATATAGAGGTCAGTGGTAAAATGCCCCAGGGTTCAATCCCCAGTACCAAAGAAAAAGAAGAAAATATTTTGGGGGAAATTTTTGTGTCCGTACTAAACCAGCAGTTTTTTTTTTTTTCTTATCACCATTCCCTAAACAATACTGTAGAGCCACTACTTATCAGCATTCACGTTAGGTATTATAAATTATCTAGAGATGATTTTAAAGGGAGGCAGGCACAGTGTCGCATGCCTGTAATCCCAGCCACTTAGGAGTCTGAAGCAGGAGGATCACATGTTTGAGGCCAGCCTAGGCCACTTAGTGAGACCCTGACTCACATAAAAAAGAAAGGGGATATAGCTCAGCAGTAGAGTTCCCCTGGGTTCAATCCCCAGTACAGAAAAGAGAGAACAAATTAATATGGCCATAATGTGAGACTATTTTATTTCATTACTTTACGATATTTCCAACTTAGTATCTTTCTCTAAGAAGGATTACCCTAGTAGTACTGTTTTATATTCTCAGGAGTCTTTTTAATGACATTTTCTCTGGAACAATTTACAGTTTAGTTGGTCTATAAACCCACTCTTCAAACTCTTAAGTCACTAGCAACAAATAAAACAGTACCCAAAATACTACTTAGAACACGTGGTTCTTCAGCCCGGGGCCCTCATGACCCCTTTCCTGGAGTCAGATTTATTTCAAAACATGGGCAACCCTCCCCGGGGAGGGGGTTTGGAGGATGGAGGGCCACAGTTTTGCAGGTCGGCAAAACTAGAAGAAGCACAGAGGTTCTTTGAGATCCTAGTGGAGCCCAGGGTCCCCATTGAGGGGACAGGGTCTGCCTCTACCCTCCAGTGACTCCACACTAGGGTTCACTTACAGCTCAAAGAGAAGAGCCATTCCCAGCAGCCAGTCCTGGGAGCAGGGGTTTCCCAGAGAGTGACATTTGCCATAAGGGGAAATTCCAGGCAGCCTGACAAAATCACCCTTCAATATCTATTCTCCTAGAATATTTATATTTTTTCATGTTCAATATTTGTTTGACATAAGGAATTCTAGTCTTTTTTGCTTGTTTGTTATTTTTTTTATTTTTACTTATTTATTTTTCACCTTTCGCATATTTTAGTTGATGCCTTACAGCCATGCATAATGACGGGATTTATTCTTACGTATTCATACGTGCTGGCCTCAAACTTGAATCCTCCTGCCTTAGCCTCCCTGGTTGATGGGATTACGGGGCATTAGTCCCCCCTTTTTTCACTTTTTGGTACTCGGGATTGAACCCAGGGGTGTTTTACCACTGAGCCACGTGGCTCTTTTTTTTTTTTTTTTTTTTTTTTTTTTTCTTTTTTTTTTTTTTATTGTTGGCTGTTCAAAACATTACATAGTTCTTGATATATCATATTTCACAATTTGATTCAAGTGGGTTATGAGCTCCCATTTTTACCCCATATACAGATTGCAGAATCACATCAGTTACACATCCATTGATTTACATATTGCCATACTAGTGTCTGTTGTATTCTGCTGCCTTTCCTATCCTCTACTATCCCCCCTCCCCTCCCCTCCCCTCCCCTCCCCTCCCCTCTTCTCTCTCTGCCCCCTTTACTGACATTCGTTTGTCCCCCTTGTATTATTTTTCCCCTTCCCCTCACTTCCTCTTGTATGTACTTTTGTATACCTCTGAGGGTCTCCTTCCATTTCCATGCATTTTCCCTTCTCTCTCCCTTTCCCTCCCACCTCTCATCCCTGTTTAATGTTAATCTTCTTCTCATGCTCTTCGACCCTACTCTGTTCTTAGCTACTCTCCTTATATCAAAGAAGACATTTGACATTTGTTTTTTAGGGATTGGCTAGCTTCACTTAGCATAATCTGCTCTAATGCCATCCATTTCCCTGTAAATTCTATGATTTTGTCATTTTTTAATGCAGAGTAATACTCCATTGTGTATAAATGCCACATTTTTTTTATCCATTCATCCATTGAAGGGCATCTAGGTTGGTTCCACAGTCTAGCTATTGTGAATTGTGCTGCTATGAACATCGATGTAGCAGTGTCCCTGTAGCATGCTCTTTTTAGGTCTTTAGGGAATAGACCGAGAAGGGGAATAGCTGGGTCAAATGGTGGCTCCATTCCCAGCTTTCCAGGAAATCTCCATACTGCTTTCCAAATTGGCTGCACCAATTTGCAGTCCCACCAGCAATGTACAAGTGTACCCTTTTCCCCACATCCTCGCCAGCACTTGTTGTTGTTTGACTTCATAATGGCTGCCAATCTAACTGGAGTGAGATGGTATCTTAGGGTGGTTTTGATTTGCATTTCTCTGACTGCTAGAGATGGTGAGCATTTTTTCATGTACTTGTTGATTGACTGTATGTCCTCCTCTGAGAAGTGTCTGTTCAGGTCCTTGGCCCATTTGTTGATTGGGTTGTTTGTTCTCTTATTGTCTAATTTTTTGAGCTCTTTGTATACTCTGGATATTAGGGCTCTATCTGAAGTGTGAGGAGTAAAGATTTGTTCCCAGGTTGTAGGCTCTCTATTTACCTCTCTTATTGTATCTTTTGCTGAGAAAAAACTTTTTAGTTTGAGTAAGTCCCATTTGTTGATTCTAGTTATTAACTTTTGTGCTATGGGTGTCCTATTGAGGAATTTGGAGCCCGACCCCACCGACTGTAGATCGTAGCCAACTTTTTCTTCTATCAGACGGCGCGTCTCTGATTTGATATCAAGCTCCTTGATCCATTTTGAATTAACTTTTGTGCATGGCGAGAGAAAGGGATTCAGTTTCATTTTGTTGCATATGGATTTCCAGTTTTCCCAGCACCATTTGTTGAAGATGCTATCCTTCCTCCATTGCATGCTTTTAGACCCTTTATCAAATATAAGATAGTTGTAGTTTTGTGGATTGGTTTCTGTGTCCTCTATTCTGTACCATTGGTCCACCCGCCTGTTTTGGTACCAGTACCATGCTGTTTTTGTTACTATTGCTCTGTAATATAGTTTGAAGTCTGGTATCGCTATACCGCCTGATTCACACTTCCTGCTTAGCATTGTTTTTGCTATTCTGGGTCTTTTATTTTTCCATATGAATTTCATGATTGCTTTCTCTATTTCTACAAGAAATGCCGTTGGGATTTTGATTGGCATTGCATTAAACCTATAGAGAACTTTTGGTAATATCGCCATTTTGATGATGTTAGTTCTGCCTATCCATGAACAGGGTATATTTTTCCATCTTCTAAGATCTTCTTCTATTTCTCTCTTTAGGGTTCTGTAGTTTTCATTGTATAAGTCTTTCACCTCTTTTGTTAGGTTGATTCCTAAGTATTTTATTTTTTTTGAAGATATTGTGAATGGAGTGGTTGTCCTCATTTCCATTTCAGAGGGTTTGTCGCTGATATACAGGAATGCCTTTGATTTATGCGTGTTGATTTTATATCCTGCCACTTTGCTGAATTCATTTATTAGCTCTAATAGTTTCTTTGTAGACCCTTTTGGGTCTGCTAGGTATAGAATCATGTCATCTGCAAATAGTGATAATTTAAGTTCTTCTTTTCCTATTTTGATGCCTTTAATTTCTTTCGTCTGTCTAATTGCTCTGGCCAGTGTTTCGAGAACTATGTTGAACAGAAGTGGTGAGAGAGGGCATCCCTGTCTTGTTCCAGATTTTAGAGGGAATGCCTTCAATTTTTCTCCATTCAGAATGATGCTAGCCTGAGGCTTAGCATAGATTGCTTTTACAATATTGAGGTATGTTCCTGTTATCCCTAGTTTTTCTAGAGTTTTGAACATAAAGGGATGCTGTACTTTGTCGAATGCTTTTTCCGCATCTATCGAGATGATCATATGGTTCTTATTTTTAAGTCTATTGATGTGGTGAATAACATTTATTGATTTCCTTATATTGAACCAGCCTTGCATCCCAGGGATGAATCCTACTTGATCATGGTGCACAATTTTTTTGATGTGCCTTTGTATCCGAGTGGCCAGAATTTTATTGAGGATTTTTGCATCCAAGTTCATTAGAGATATTGGTCTGTAGTTTTCTTTCTTTGAAGTGTCTTTGTCTGGTTTAGGTATCAGGGTGATGTTGGCCTCGTAGAATGAATTTGGAAGTTCTCCCTCTTTTTCTATTTCCCGAAGTAGCTTGAAAAGTATTGGTATTAGTTCCTCTTTAAAGGTTTTGTAAAACTCTGCTGTATACCCATCCGGTCCTGGGCTTTTCTTAGTTGGTAGTCTTTTGATGGTTTCTTCTATTTCCTCAATTGATATTGGTCTGTTTAGGTTGTCTATATCCTCCTGACTCAATCTGGGCAGATCATATGACTTAAGAAATTTATCTATGCCTTCACTATCTTCTAATTTATTGGAGTATAAGGATTCAAAATAATTTTTGATTATCTTCTGTATTTCTGAAGTGTCTGTTGTGATATTGCCTCTTTCATCCCGTATGTTAGTGATTTGAGTTCTCTCTCTTCTTCTCTTCGCTAGCATGGCTAAGGGTCTGTCGATTTTGTTTATTTTTTCAAAGAACCAACTTTTAGTTTTGTCAATTTTTTCAATTGTTTCTTTTGTTTCGATTTCATTGATTTCAGCTCTGATTTTAATTATTTCTTGCCTTCTACTTCTTTTGCTGTTGTTTTGCTCTTCTTTTTCTAGGATTTTGAGATGAAGTATGAGATCATTTATTTGTTGGTTTTTTCTTTTTTTAAGGAATGAACTCCAAGCAATGAATTTTCCTCTTAGAACTGCTTTCAATGTGTCCCATAGATTCCGATATGTTGTGTCTGTGTTTTCATTAATCTCTAAGAATTTTTTAATTTCCTCCTTGATGTCTTCTATAACCCATTGATCATTCAGTAACCTATTGTTCATTCTCCAAGTGATATATTCTTTTTCCTTCCTTCTTTTATCGTTGATTTTCAGTTCCATTCCATTATGATCAGATAGGATGCATGGTATTATCTCTACTCCTTTGTATTGTCTAAGAGTTTCCCTGTGACATAATATATGATCTATTTTTGAGAAGGATCCATGTGCTGCTGAGAAAAAAGTGTAACTGTTTGATGTTGGGTGGTATATTCTATATATGTCAATTAAGTCTAGGTTATTAATTGTGTTATTGAGTTCTATAGTTTCCTTATTCAACTTTTGTTTGGAAGATCTGTCCAGTGGTGAGAGAGGTGTGTTGAAGTCTCCCATGATTATTGTATGGTGGTCTATTAGACTCTTGAACTTGAGAAGAGTTTGTTTGATGAACATAGCTGCACCATTGTTTGGGGCATATATATTTATGATTGTTATGTCTTGTTGGTGTATGGTTCCCTTGAGCAGTATGTAGTGTCCCTCTTTATCCCTTTTGATTAACTTTGGCTTAAAATCTATTTTATTTGATATGAGTATGGATACTCCTGCTTGTTTCCGAAGTCCATATGAGTGATATGATTTTTCCCAACCTTTCACCTTCAGCCTATGTATGTCTTTTCCTATCAAATGCGTCTCCTGTAGGCAGCATATTGTTGGGTCTTGTTTTGTGATCCATTCTACTAGCCTGTGTCTCTTGATTGGTGAGTTTAAGCCATTAACATTTAGGGTTATTATTGAGATATGGGTTGTTCTTCCAGCCATATTTGTTTATTTATGTTACTAAACATGGTTTGTTTTCCACTTTGATTATTTTCCCCCCTTTAGTGTCCTACCTCCCACTGTTGGTTTTCATTGTTATTTTCCATTTCCTCTTCCTGTAATGTTTTGCCAAGGATGTTTTGAAGAAATGGTTTTCTAGCTGCAAATTCTTTTAACTTTTGTTTATCGTGGAAGGTTTTAATTTCATCTTCCATCCTGAAGCTTAATTTCGCTGGAAACACAATTCTTGGTTGGAACCCATTTTCTTTCAGTGTTTGAAATATGTTATTCCAGGATCTTCTAGCTTTCAGAGTCTGTGTTGAAAGATCAGCTGTTATCCTGATTGGCTTACCCCTAAATGTGATCTGTTTCCTTTCTCTTGTAGCTTTTAAAATTCTCTCCTTGTTCTGTATGTTGGGCATCTTCATTATAATGTGTCTAGGTGTGGGTCTCTTATGATTTTGCACATTCGGCGTCCTGTAGGCTTCTAGGATTTGGGGTTCTGTCTCATTCTTCAAGTCTGGGAAGTTTTCTCGAATTATTTCATTGAATAGATTGCTCATTCCTTTGGTTTGAAACTCTGTTCCTTCCTGTATCCCAATGACTCTTAAATTTGGTCTCTTGATGTTATCCCATATTTCTTGGATGTTCTGCTCATGGTTTCTTAACAGTCTTGCTGAGCTGTCTATGTTCTTTTCAAGTTGAAATACTTTATCTTCATTGTCTGATGTTCTGTCTTCTAAGTGTTCTACTCTGCTGGTAGTATTCTCAATTGAGTTTTTAAGTTGGCTTATTGCTTCCTGCATTTCTAGGATTTCTGTTTGTTTGTTTTTTATAACCTCTATTTCCCTGTATAGTTGATCTTTTGCTTCTTGGATTTGTTTATGTAATTCATTGTTGAAGTGATCTTTCATTGTCTGATTTTGCTGTCTGATGTCTTCCTTGAGACTCCAGATCATCTGAAGCATGTATATCCTGAATTCTTTATCTGACATTCCATCAGCTGCAGCTATTACCTCTTCTAAAGTTGAGTTGACCTGCAATGCTTGTGGTCCTTTCTTTCCTTGTCTCTTCATACTGTTCGCGTTCCTTTCTTCTTGGTGAAACTGTTGTGCTATTGAATTTTCCCCCTATATATTTATATTGGTCTTGTATAGTTGCAAAGTCTCCCTCGCAGGCACGGGCGGCGGCTCTGCCCCTCCGCCAATTGGGGCAATGTGCCTACCACGCCGGCAGGCCGCTGGGCCTGCTCTGCCAGTCGGTAGCAGGTCCGCCGTCCTTGCAGGCGCGGGCGGCGGCTCTGTCCCTCTGCGGGCCGCTAGGCTTGTTCTGTCGGTGGTCGCAGTTCTGCCTACTTTGCAGGCGCAGGCAGCGGCACTGCCCCTCTGCAGGCCTCTGGGGCTGTACTGCCAGTGGGTCGCAGGTCCGCCTACTTTGCAGGCGTGGGGGGGGGGCAGCTCTACCCTTCCTCAGGCCACTGGGCCTGTTCTGTCTCTCGGTTGCAGGTCTGACCTGTTCTGATGGTGGTCTCAGTTCCGATTACCTTGCAGGCGCGGGGGGGAGGGGGCGGCTCTGCCTCTCAGCAGGCCGCTGCTCCTCTTCTGCCGGTGGGTCGCAGGCCCGCCTACCTTGCAGGAGTGATTGGAAGCTCTGTCCCGCCGCGGGCCACTGGGCCTTTTCTGTCGGTGGTCACCCTTCCCCTACCTGGCAGGCGAGGGGGGTGGGGGGCAGCTCTGCCCCTCAGCAGGCCGCTGGGCCTGCTCTGTGTTTGGTCCCAGTTCCCTCTACTATGCCGGCGCAGGGGGAGGGGGCGGCTCAGCCTCTCAGCAGGCGGCTGCTCCTCTTCTGCCGGTGGGTCGCAGGCCCGCCTACCTTGCAGGAGTGATTGGAAGCTCTGTCCCGCCGCGGGCCACTGGTGAATACTCTGATTTAAATTATGCAATGTATATGTGTAATAAAACATCACAGGCACCTCATAAATATGTAAATTTTTATATGTCAATTAAAAAAACAAAAACAACTATAGTATAAATAGGCTGAGGAATCAGAAGTTGGAGTTTGGGGCTGCCAGAATATCTCTGAAGGAAGTAAGCCACAAAGCAAGGAGTTCTAAAATCTATTTATACATTTCCAATAAATTCTTGATTTCTATAATGTGCATGTGTGAGAAGAGACTCCAAGGAGTCCCGGAGAAGTTTGAAAGAAATTAGCGGCAATTTCATCATCCACCCAGTGTTAGGCACAAAAAATTTGGAGTTTAAGTTTTTCCTAGTTAGACAATCTGAATTAACAACTTTTAAACTAAAGGACCACATCTAAGAAGTAAGAATTATAAATCAGGACTAAAGGCAATACTCTAACTACAAAACTAGAGTAAATGTATCCTGAGAAAAATTAAAGCCAATGCTCTATAAACTCAACCAATCTGCCAGAATTTAGTTGCTCTCAACAATTTTCACAGGAAAACAGCATTTCAAGAATGTATCAGTCACAGTGTCCATTATAAAACAAAAAATTAGACATGAGAAGCAGAAAAATTTGAACCAGTGTAAAGAGAAAATACAGTTAATAGAAAGACTCTCAAATGAACTAGATTTGTAAATAAGAACTTATTATAATAAATATGGTAAAGAATCTTTAAGAAAATATGGGAGTAATAGGTGAAGAAACAGAGAATCTCATCCATTATGAAAACTCTAAAAGAGAAAAATAGAAATCACAGAACTAAACAATATAATACATGAAATAAAAAATTCACTAGACAGGAATATTATCAGATTAGACATCTCAGAAGAAAGGGCTCAGTGAACTGCAACAGAAATGATCCAAACTGAAGTAAACAATAATAACAAGATGAATAGACCCTTAGCAATCTGGAATACCCAAGTGAAAAGAATGAGAATGGGGCAGGAAAAAAACTATTTGAAAAAACAGTGGCAATTTTCTTAATGTGAATAAATACATAAACTCAAATATATGAAGTTCAGTAAGTCCCAAGCAAGATAAATATAAAGAAATCCACACTACAAAGTGTGAAATATGATATGTCAAGAACTATGTAATGTTTTGAACAACCAACAATAAAAATTAAAGGAAAAAAAAAGAATTTAGAGGAAGCACAGGGTGGCCATCTCTCTGAGTTATGACCAAAATCAGCTTTAGATATAGTCCAGCTTTTAGATATATGTTTATATGTAAACACAGTAGTCCTTTATTAAAATGATTTTCATTGGGTTTATACAGAAAATAAAGTTATCTTTACAATCATTAAAAAAAAAAAAAGAAAGAAACCCACGCTAATGTTCATCAAAGAAAAACTGCTGAAAACCAAAGAAAATAGGAATGTCTGAAAAGCAGCCACAAATAAAAAGGCTATATTATATAATGGGGAATGAAAATAAACAAAGGCTAAATTTATAACAGAAATAAGAGATAGTAAAAGACAATGTTAAAAAATCTTTAAAGTGCGAAAAGGAAAAACAAACCAATATGAAGCATATAGAGGGCCATAAAACAACTCTGAAAATAATTCAAGGAATTAAAATGATATAATGTTATCTGACCACAATAAAATTATATTTAAAATTGGTACCAATAAAGTATCCAGAAAATCTTCAAATATTTGGAATTGGGCAATATATGGATCAAAGAAGAGTTCATGTAGCATCTAGCACAATGTACAAAAGAAATACTTCTTAAACGGAAAATATCTCTAATCTCTTGATTAGAGAAGAGATGTGAAAGATCATTTTTATTATTCTTCACCATTGTAGCTACTGAGAAAAGTTCTAGGCTTAGAGAACAAACTAATATACAGAGTGGAATAATAAGATAATTGAAGTAGAAAGTATGTTTTAGGAAGATGTTATGGACATAAGTGACTATGGGTGAAGCACAAAATTGAGTAGTAAGGCAGATTCTTTGAAAAAAAATACAGTCTGCTTTAGCTAGCATATAAAAAATGTCAAAAGTAGAGATAATTTTTTATTGTGATTTTTAGAATGTTAAATCTTCTATACTAATTGTACTTTCAGTCAAATATTGCACGTTTGAAAAATAAAATAGGACATATTCTCAGAAATTAAAATGAATTGGCTATAAACACAAAACACTTAAACACACACCTTAGCTGCATTGATGAAACATGTTTGCAATCGTCTCTCCAAAATTAGAAAATTTTCTGCTGCTGATGGAAGTAATTCCTTGTAAAATTCCTCTGCATCTTCTCCTGGATCTAAGCCTACACAGCAATGGCTTAAAGAAGAATGTAAATTATTTGTGTTAATCATAAACATCAGCTGAATGCTCTAACTTTTTTAGACATTATACATTAATGAATATCCTACTTTTGTTGCCAAGTCAATAAAAAACTTGTTGTAAAACTAGTCTAATAACTTTCTATAAAAAGCATAGTGTAGTATGGATCTTGTTTGTATTTAGGTCCAGAATTCATAGATCTTAAAAAAGAACATGTCAGCCATTCAGGAAATCAAAGATACTCGGCTCACAATAAAAAGACATGAGCTGAGTTTTCAGTGAACTGGGCTCAATCACTCTAAAAGTCATAAAATACCTTAATTCATGAATAAAATTTCTGTTAAGTGAAGCATTTCAGACATCCAACAGCTGAAAAATACCATATTCAGGATGGGATTAATTTTTGAGGGACAGATAAGGAAATAAAATACTCTTTAATTTTACACCAGCTCTGCTTTCCAACAGATCAACTTCTCTAAGACCTGAAAATTACTTGCCTGCATATTTCTTATATTAGAAGGAAAAACAAGCAAAACCCTAACTCTAGGAGGAACACTTTACAATATACATTAGAGGACAAAAAGTCATTTAGAAGAAATGAATCTTCTTCAACCTTCACATAAAAGCCACTCTTTGGATATGAATTCAACACTCAGAAGTCAAAAAAGTACCTATGGAGTAGACTAATACCAAAGAGACCCCAAATCAAGGGTTGTAGGCTAATGAGTGAGTACTACTGTTTGAGTCTTTCCAACAAAATGTACAATAACAAGCAATAAAAACTACATATTGAGCCCACTATACACCTAATGGCAAATGTTCATATACTGCAACAGTTTTTATTTTCCCTTTAGTTGTTAAAATTAATTACTTAAGAGTATATACTTTTGATAGAAAGCATTAGTAAATATAATTATGCTCAATTAATACTGTCATGAGCTAGCATATTTTATCAAAACATAAAGTAATTAAAGATTACTTAAGAAAATCATTAAACTCAAAAACTAAAGAAGAAAAGAGTATTGTATACATTTATTAAAATTTTCAACTGTATAGTGTGAATTTGGCCTTTATCTAAATAAATACTTTATCTAATAAAGTAGGAGTAAGCAGTTTAGAAAGTTAGTCTCCAAAATAAATACAAAGTGAAATGAATAGTTTTTATATCTGTTCTCCTATACTACTCTGCTCATGCACTTTCATTTTGGCACCAATTTCATTCCACTTGTGACACACATTTACATGACTGCCACCCAATCTCTATTTTAAGTTTCTAAAGTACAGATGTAGGTTCTTAATTTCTTCATTTCTTCAAATATTCCTGAGTCAGTAAAGAGCAGATCAGCCACTTGTGATTTAGTAATAAGCATAATAAATGATCATCATTTATTGAAGTTTAGCAGGGAAGTTTTAGAAAATTCCAAATAGAGTAAGTAAATAATAATCTAAAAGTATAATTAAAAACCTATCACAGGATATTCCAATTCCTATAAGGAAAATAAATAAAATAGAAGTAAATGTTGTAAATCACAATAAAAATACTAAATTCCTTAAGAACAAGCTGACTTATTGATTCATTTTACCTTAATATCTGTGTAAGCTGGGAAATTGTAGTCCACCCACCCTGGATTCGAGAACAATCCTGACCGAGGACCAGAAGGCAATATTGAATGAGGTCATAACAGTATATATCTTGTTTGATTTTCTTCAATTCTGAGCTTCCTACAGGTGTGTTGTTTATTATTTCTAAGGCAAAAGAAAATAAGATATACTTATTTTTGTTCAGTATATCAAAAGGCTACTTATATTTTTATATGTTGTTCAATACTAAAAATATAAAGGAAAAAAATCATTGCCATATCATAGTGTTAAGGTTTCTCTGCACAATTCAAAACTGAACCAATGATAGAACTGATTTTATTTAAAAATCATAAAGTCTTTTTCTTACCTTTTAACTTCAACAATATAACAGGGACATTCTGTTCAGGACTTTTTGCAACCTCAGCAGCTAGAGATAAGATCCTTGGGTCTGTACCTGTTGGCTTCATTTCACATATCACCTGTATTTTAACAGAATCAGAAAATAAAGGTTAAAAAGCCATAAAATATTCATTCCCTAAATAATGTATGAAATTGAAGATCAATATGAATAAAAAGTTTTTCTTGCCTTGTTTTAGAAATGTAGTTTTTTTTTCATTTCTTCCTTTATAGGAAATTAGTTTTTCTAATTAATGTACATCTAAAAGAGTTCTACATCCCTATACCTTACATGTAACATTTATAATAGGTATTGGTATTGCATTTTCACTGTGCTAGGAGCTTTACATTTACTCTCTCCGATATGTACAATTCTGGAGTAGAATTTACACATGAAAAACTGAGTGTGCGGTAAAAAATTCATATTGCAGACTTAATAAGGCTACTGTTTTAAAGGTCTGCTTACAAGGTCATTCCTTGGCTGGCATCTTGAATGTGGATATTAGAAGGGTTTCTACTATTCTGTGAAAAGAGTAGTTCACTGTTCCTAAAAACAATGCTGTTTATGCTGAACACCTGATTTCCTTGGAGTCCTGGAATTCTGGTATATGCTAGCAGAAGGCATCTACATGACTTCATTTTCCAATACTTAATAAAAAAAAAAAAAGAGGTTTATTTAGCTCACAATTCTGGAAGTTCCAGGGCATGCTACGTATTGGCTTGGCTGTGGTGATTTCCTCCATCCCATCACTGTGGCTGTGTCACACGACAGATGTTTAACATGACATGAGTTAAACATCACACTAAGATTCAGAAATGTGTAATTATAAGAAAACCAAAAATTATTTCTAGAGTATAGTGAATAAAATCAATTCTCCTAAAAATTTTAGAAGTTCACATCTCAAATTGTTACTAAAATTTGTTTATATAAAACTTTTTAAGTATTTGAAGTTCAACATAAGTCATCATTTAATAAAAAGTATCTCTCTTTTTTTTTTCTTATATTGGGGATTAAACCCAGGGGCACTTTAACACCTTTTATTTTTTTATATTGAGATGGGTATAATTAAATTGCTTAGGACCTTGTTAAATTGCTGAGGTTGGCCTTGAAATTGCAATCCTCTTGCCTCAGCTTCACATCTCTGTATTGCTGAGATACAGGCATGCAGCACCATACCTAGCTTTCCCTTACTTTTAATAAAAATTAACATATTTAAGTATTTACTATGAGATAAGCACTCTGCTAAGTACTTTTAAATGAATTATCTTATTTAATTCTCACAATGGGACTCTGAGATAGACCTTGTAATCGTTTCCATTTTACAAATAAGAAAGTAAAACTTGAAAGTTGAGAAACTTATCATGGTTTCATCAATATATGGTGGCATCAGACATATCAGATTAGTCTGATTGCAAAACCTATGGTTTTAATTACAATGTTCATTGTATTCCTTCCCTTGTAAAAGAGTAAAAATCACAAAATATATTCCTGAATAACCTACTTCTAGCTCACTTTTTTAGCTAGTATTCAGAACTGGCACTACAGTCTATCCTTTATTTCAAAAAGTTGACCATAATATAGGCATCAAGATCATCCCTTGAAGGGAAAAATATAAATCATTAAAATATTTTACTTAATTTCATATCCAAATGGTATACTCTTTTAATTTGTGTTTCTTTGAATATTAATTAGGGAGGTCAGGCATATTTCATTTCACTGGTCATTTTTTTCTTTTATACATTTTCTATTCATATCCCTTAACCATTTTTTATTGGCTTGTCTTATTCTTCAATAGAATCTTTTCATATATGGATATGCACCTTTTGCAAATATTTTAAAGAATATTTCAAAATTGCTA
Organism: Marmota flaviventris; assembly: GCF_047511675.1. NCBI lineage: Eukaryota > Metazoa > Chordata > Mammalia > Rodentia > Sciuridae > Marmota > Marmota flaviventris. Next base: position 57,448,281 of record NC_092505.1, on the reverse strand, counting down.
AGAGTACTAGGAAAAAGAAAGCCCGGAGCAACTTTTAGCACATAGTAGGTGCAAAACTTTCTAAGGGAGTATATACAATTATCTCATCCTTTCCAATGGCTGCATTATGCTATCCTTCCTTTATAAGAGTGCATCAAAATACATTTAAGTGTGCTAACTGGATGTCATTTAGGCTATATATTATTAGAAGCAACGGATATCAATGTGTGAGTCTTTATGAATTCATGCTAGTATTCCCATAGGACAAATTCCCTATGATGGTGATGACTGAATCATAGGAATACATATTTTAATATTATCTTTTACACTTTTGCCAATCTTTGAGATTTCTATTTAAATAGTATAGTCTTGTTTGAAACTGCATTTCTATGAGTTTTAGAGGGACTCTGCCATATTTCATGTTCACTAGTCAGTTTTTTCTTTTATATATTTTCTATTCATAGTTTTATGATGACACATATGGGGCAGACTCCTTGCTAATATTCTGGTTGGGAAAGAAAAGTGTTATGTGTACATATATAAAAATAAACGTAAAACTTCTTAAGCATACAAAATATGTGAAATGCTAAATAGATGACATAGATAAGAATTCAGACAATAATTAAAGAAGTAAGCTTCTCTTAACCAGTTTTCTTATCTGAAAGTAAAATTAACAGCAATTCCTACCTCCTAGAATAATCCAAAATTCAGAAAAGAAGGCAGGGAAAAATGATAGTCTTAAAATATGACAATACAACTGAGCTTAATAATAATCATTTGAAGAGCTTACTATGTGCTATGAAGTGTTCAAATGCTTTCATTTAATCATGTCAAGGATCACAAAGAACAGGCATTCTTTTCCCCTAATTTTAATGATAAGCATACTTATAACTTTTTTTTTCTTTTGCAATGCTGCTACTGGTACCCAGCGCCTTGCCGGTGCTTGGCAAGTACTCTATCACTGAGCATCACATCCCTTACCCTTAAGCATAATTTGGGGCAGTTTGGTTTGCACAAAGTCACACTTTTAAGTATGAAGCTGGAATTCAAACCCAGAGATCCTGGCTCTAAAACCTGAGCACTTACCTACCATATGAAACAGTCTGAGTTCACAGACCGAGGGAGATACATTCACCTACCCATATAGAACAATAAACTGACAAATATGCCTAATAAAGAAGTAAGGGAGTATAGTTTGATTACACAATTGTCCTGAAAATCAACCACTTGTTACAGCAATCATTTGTAAACGTTTGTGTATGTTTTTCTCATCTTTACAATAAATTCATGAACAATGACGGAGAAAAAGAATGCCGATTATTGATCAATTATTAATACTGTTACCCAGTTACCAGAACACCAGCTCGAGCTTCAGCCTTGATCCTTCGGGAATCACCTCTCCCTAGTCGTGCTCTTTTACTGCCTCCATGAACCACTATGATGGAAATAAATGAAAGAAAGAAATCCACTGCAATGCAGTTACAACTGATCCTAAACGCCTGCGGTTTCTAACTTCGAATCCTCGTTTTCCTTCCTACACGTCCTTCCTCCAGTCTTAATACCACCGGGAACGTCCTCGGTAATTAAAAGGTCAAAAAGATTGCCGAGGTAACGGCGTCGCTTCCAGTCACGCACAAGCACCGAGGCTCCTTTCCCCGAGATTCTAGACTCGGCTTTGGCGCTACCAGTCCTTTGGCCAGTCGCCAGGCCTAGTACCCAGACACCGCCCTCCTCAGGCCTCAGTTTCCACACCAAGATCTCCACAGAAGGCGTGGCTGGCCGATTCCCCCGTTAAGAGGCCCTACATGCAGGTTCACTGGGTCCAAAGGCCCGGCATCCGGACATCCCGGTATCCCAGGGCCCTCTCGGCCCCCAGCCACCACCTCAGGTCAGTTACCTCATCCCGGTTTCGCGTTCCTGCACCAATGGATCCTAGTTCCCCCACGTACCACGGTGAGGTGGCCCTTGCCAAGCGGCCTGCGTCGCTACGCGGGAAGGGATGGGGGGGCGGAGAGAAGCGCCAAGGGGCGAGGCGTCCGTCACTAGGCAGCCAATCAGAGCTCCAGGGGCGGCCGGGGAGACGTGCACGTAGGGCGCGGGGCGGAGTCTGGGGTGGCGGCGCTGGGGGCCTGCCGCTAGTGTTGCTGCTTTGGGCTGAGGTGGCAGATGGTTGTGTAGGCGAAGTCGGAGTTAGTGGGCAAGGATGAATGGACCAGCGGGACTCTCGCGCATTGACCGTCACGAGCGAGTTCTCAAGTTAGGCGAGAGTTTCGAGAAGCACCCACGCTGCGCCTTCCACACTATACGCTGTGAGTGGGGACTGCCAGGGGGATAGAAGGGGCACCTCCTTCTTGGTTGGGCTTGTGAAGGCGCAAACTCCTGAGTTCTGTTCCCATAACCTCCCCGCCCCTGCACTCCTCTGGAGGTGGGAGTGGAGAGGGTACAGCGTAATCTACTACCCTGTTAGAAGTCCTAGGTGTGAGTAAACCTTGGGCGCATTTAAGTGTGACCAACCGACTGGAAGGGGCGCGTTGTGGAGATCTGTAGGGGTGACTGTGGAGGCTAACATGACAAGTGTATGATGCAGAAATGGAAAGGAAAATAATATGACAAACAGTACAAAGGACCAAGGCAGGGCCAAGGGAATGCCTTGAAGCTGATGGGGACAGTCTTCCTTCCTTTTCCTCACCTCTGTCTGATGAGGGTTTTTATTTACTGTTTTTTTTTTTTTTTTTTTTGGTGGGGAAAAGTTCTTAACCATTTCAATCTCTCTCTTTCCAAACCCAGATTTCATTGTTATCAAATACTAATTATCGAAGTATTTGAAGGTGTGTTATTAATTTCTTTATTGGGAAGATTTTTATCTTTATGATTTCTACCCTTTGGTTTACCCACATGTTTTAATAGTTGGATGACATGACAGGAAGGAAAAGTACAGCATATGATTTTGTCTATAAAACATTCATTTTTTGCATAATAGCCCTCATAGAATTCTAGAGCAGGAAGGAAACGTTGAGATCATTGAATCATGACCTCTTATTTTTCTATGGCAAAATAGTAAAGCAGATATTTTTTCACTTCCTTTCTCCAGCTCAGCCCTTCTTTACTGTTTCATCGTTCCACCTTTTTCAGTCATTCTGTAAAGAAACTTTATGGATTTTATTCTGAACGTTCAATGGTTCAATTTAAACACCTAATTAAAATTCAGTCTCCAAAAGTTTACTTAGATTGTAGACAATCTAGTTTTACTAGTTCATAGTAAATGTAAGAAGAATCAATGGTTTTAACCCTTCAAAGATATGCTTGCATTTTATTAAAGGGGTTTCTTAAGCAATATTAACATCCATTTTATAGAACAATTGGGGAGATATATGACAAGAGAAGATCTTCAGAGCTGTTTTTGTTTATTCTTTATTGGATGGCCATACTCTGTCATCTAAATCTCCCCGTAGTGAGACAGTGCTGTACTGGCTCTGTGGTTTCTCTTTCTCTTCAGTTTCATTTCCCAAAGCAAGATATGGTTCTTATCTGTTTTCTACAGTCCTTTTTCTCATAGTATCTCCTCTCTTCTTTCTCAAGTATGCAGTAATTTTTAACTTTTATTAAAAAGTACAACTTTTTAATTTTTCAAGTTATAAGGTTTAAGATTATAAAATTGCTCTAGAATATATTTTTATATAATTTGGGTATACATTCTCTTCTAGGGGAATAAACCTGAAATTAAATTAATAAAAATGTAGCCTTTGACAAGTTCCTTGCTAGTGCGTCAAAGCATTTCACTTATAAAGGTTCTTAATATCCCAGAATTAAATCTTCAAAGTTAGAGTTAGATAATCCTGGTACAAGAATGATGATAAAAATAGACAAAACAACAATAATAGTAACCGTAAATAAACCTAGATGTTTGAACACACAGTTATGTAGAAGACATTAAAAATTTTTTCAGTCTTTTTTCCCCTTTCTTGTTGAGCAGGCGTATGGTTTTTCCCTAGGTGATCTTCACTCCTAAGAATTCAGAGTGAGGGAATAGAAACTATAGAATAGAGGACACATACATAGGACAAGTGCATCCAATTTATAACTAGCACTCAAGCTAATGTAATTTGGGAGAAAATAGTATTCTGTCTTTTATGTTCAGGGGAAATTTGGGTAGTTTAATATACTAAGGCTTTAGACAAACCTGATTGGGAATCCTATCCTCTACTTTCTCTCCCTCCCTGCCTATTTAAAAAATATATATATGTATATGTATATACATACACACACACACAAACACATATATATGCACACACACTTTGACTTTGGTGATATTTTTTAAACTCTTAGCCCCAGTTTTCTTATGTGTAAAATGGTAATGATAATAGTGACATTTCATAATTTTTGTAAGGATTAAGTAAGATGGCATAAACATAGAGCAGTATTAGGTGCCTGGAAAAATTTGAATTGTAATCATGATTGGTTTTGAAGAGTTATAGTAATGTATATATAGGGAGTGCCAATGAATGTAGTTTCTATAAACTTTTAAAAAACATTTATCAGACTTTGAAAATAAGATCTATTAAAAAGTCTGGCATGTGGTCAGGAGGTGTATAGTATGTTCTTACAATTGTAAACTAAATGATTAGCAGTAGTTGATTCACTGGTAAAAGAGTTTGAATAAAATAATTCAGTAGAATTAATTTTGGATTTGGGATAGTGCTAGTTTTAACGTTTATTTTCAGATAAAGGTTAATAAATTATAAAATTTTTAAGTTTTCAGTGGCACCACTTTTTGCTATGATGGAATGATGATGAGCAGTGACTATAGAAAAATTGTCTTTAAGTGGACCTTCCCCTCAAAAAGTAGTAAAGCTTTAGAGCACATGTCAGAAATGATACTAATGAAAAATTGATTAAAATTATATTTATAGTTAAGATTATTTGCTTTGGATGGAATATGGGACAGAGTATGGGTTTTGGAGTTAGTTGAATTAGTTCAAATTGTAAGAAATAAACTGACAATAATAATTGTATGTTCTTTTATGAAAATGTTGACATTATATGATGCTATAGCCAAAACAGAGAAGTGTTAAAGACAAAGTAGAAAATGTTTTCCTGTTCTTCACAACTATAGTAATTATATTTGAAACCTGAAGATTCTAACATAGATAAAGGAAATCCAGAGAGAATAGATCCATGGTAGAATTGATGATAGGATTCTCAAAGTAAGAACTAAAAAGTAAGTTATTTAGTCAATTTAGAGAATACATTTGATATTTAGAGCATATGGAAAGCATCAACATGAAATTGTTCAACAAATTCTTTAATTCTAGAACTATATATGTAACCCTTTGAAATTGAAAAGTTGTTTACTTAAAAAAAATAACATGTTTGAAGGCAAAGAAAAGGCAGTACTAAAAAGTGGAACATTTTAACTGTATAACTGTAGGATAATTAGAATTATAAATTGGTCCAGAATAGTTGTGGTAGACTTATTGATTAATAAATTCATGCTTATTGTTAAGTAAAGCTAAAGATCTTTTGAGTACATTTCTGTCTTTTGCAGTTAATCTCATTCTATACAAGCTGCAGAAGGCTGTGAACTCCTTGAAATTATACAGTCTTTGATAGGTATGTTCTCAAATGTATTTTTATATGGAAGGGAAAAGTAAATGGTTTATAATTTTTATCAAATTCTCATAGGGATTTATGACTATCTCATATCCCCTAACACCCCCTAAGCACAAAACTGTGGATATAAGACAAAAAGGCCATGTCATATGAATGGATAGAGTATGTGGTTTGAGTTCCTAACTTGATCATTTCTTAGCTTCATTAATTTAAAGGTGTTTCCCATTGGTAAAATGTGGTGAGAGTATTCCATTCAAAGATTTATTGTGAAAATAAAAGTGATAATAAATTGAAAAAAAATACTTCTTAATAAAACCCTAAAACAGAGGTTAAGATTAACAGATTATACTTTGTTTGGCCCTCATAGCTATATGTTTTGTCTTGAATTAATTGCGAATGCCTAAAAATCAGGGTCTTTTATATAAAAATCAAGATTTCCAGTTTTTTCCCCATAGGATATTATTATGTTCCTAATTTCCTCCTTGACCTAATTGATGTTTGGCAAAGGGATTAAAATATAAAAGAGGAAATATTATTTAAAATTATACCTCTTATGTCACTTTATTGTTAATTTTTGGTCTAAAAGCCTGGAGACCATATTTATACATTTATACCACTAAATATGCTGATTTTAGAATGAGTACTGATTTTTATCATGGTAAAATAAATATTTTACCAAGTATTTCATTAAAACAATAACATTTTAACTCAAAGATGCAAAAACTAAAAATCTTTCTATTTAATTATCCTTGTTAATTATGTCTTTTATGTCTTCTTATTTTTACCATCTAGATAGGTTAATGATCATTTCTCTTTTTTATATATTTTAAAAATGATTTTACTGCATAACTGAACATTAATCTGCTATTCATTTCAAATAAAGCCATTTTGGCAGTTTTTTTTTTTTTTTTTTAACTAGATTTCTACCTCTTTAAAAAAAAAAACAAAAAACAGAAGGTGACCTGGCAATCTTGGCAGCAGTTGGCTGGAGCACAGTGTAATTACCTTCTAAGATTGGGCTTATTCATTCTTTAGGTCACTGTGGTTCCCACAGGTCTGCTTTACCATTTGGGTTACCTGACCGGCTTCTCTACAGCATCATTTAGCTGTAGTTAAATGACAGTCATCTCTCTTTGTATTTTCCTTTTGTCATTTCAGAAAAAGATTGAAAGTCAGAGGGCTATGGTTTTATCTAGGTTGCCATTACTAATGTCTTACACATTTATTATCATAGAGAATTCTCTGTCACATATTAAGTAGTGTGTGCACTCTGTGAGAACAGAAGTGTACTAGTGAAAAGAACAGAGGAATATGGCAGAATCTACACTGAAACAATAAAATCTTGAAATATACATGAATATGGTCCATAGGAAATAATGAGAAAACATATATTTTACACATAATTTAGCACTTTATATTTACTTAAAATAAGTTTGGATGTCTTTTAGAGAGGCATGAGCAACATGAACCCAAGTCAACTACAAGGATCTTTCATACAGCCATTATGTTAAAAATACTTGCAAAAACCACATTTCTGTTCTTTAAAAAAAAATTACAACCCAATAGACATGTCCACAAAGAAGTAAATAATACCAGGTAGTTTATATTAGATTTTGGTGAATGGCATTGTAAATGCTTCAGGAGGGGAAAGGAATTTGGGATTCTGAATAGTAGGAAATGACTTCAAGGAAGAAGGAACTTTGAAATAGGATTCAAATTCTAATAGCACAAAAATGCAGAGAAAAGCAGGACAGGCTGTAGTAGTTTAGCCTTTAGTCAACTGAAAATTAGTTTGTCTTTAGCAGGAATGGAAGGGGATGACTCTGAAAGAATTATGAAAGAAAATATAGGACTAGATGTGAGTGATGAAGGAGGTAGAGGAATATGTAGATTGATGAGAAGACCTTGAAGGAGTTAAAATTAGAAAATTGAAGACCAAAAAAAGCCCATTACCACAGGTGCTCACATAAGGCATGATGATATTTATAAATAAGGAAAGATATATATAAATAGTGAGAGATTTGAGTGGCATCTCTATTGTACATATCTTTATAAAAGAACTTTGGTTCTCACTTTAGATTCACAAATAATATATGGTAGCTCAAAATTGAAGTTTTCTTATCTACCTGTTGATATATCTTAGCTAACCTCTCATCTTTTTATTTTAACTGGTTTTGTGCTTCCATATTCTACCTTTAGTAAATATTAGTTGCATCATCATGGGCAGGGACTTAATTTCTTCCACCTCCCATTTCCTTTATCTGTTATATAGGGATATTCGCTACTTTACAGAATTGTTGGGAAGCTAAAAGATCAAAGTGATTAGGAAAAACTTTTAAAATTGCTTCATACATAATAGCTATTATCATTGTTTTGTTTTGTATTGGTGTTCATTTTCTTAGGTTTTTATGATATCTGCTTTCTACTTTCTCATCTCTTTGATACTCAAGTTCCATTCTAATTTTTCTTCAATATCACTGTCTTCGCATCAGTTGACATTAACATTTATTTCTCTCTGTCCAAACCCTCATTCAAGCATCTAAAACTTAACACCTTCATTCTGCTTTCATCTTTCTCACTGAACTTGCCACTACTAACAAACTCTTTAGTTTATTTTCAGTTTAATCTTTATCCTTTGATTTCTCAGTTATACCTTCTAGGGTTATTATAAACCAACCTCACAGTTTTCATATTGCTTATGTTGTTTTTATATCTGTTTCTTAAAATATAGGGATAAACATTGAGATTTAAAAAAAATAATTTTGCATGTATTCAGTTTTGAATTAAAGCAGTATGAAGAATATCTGTTATAAAGATGGTGTGAATTTTTATATTCATTTATGTTTGTTTAAGGGCTAGAGGGATGGATTTCTTTTGTTTTTCAGAGTTATCACTTCCTATTTAAAAAGTTAAATATGAAGTATGAAGCATAATGTCTGGCTCATAGTAAGTGTTCTAAAAATGTTAGCCACTGTAGTTGTCATTGTAAAGCAAGGCCAGTCTTTTGTTTATTAGCAGTGTTGATTTTATGAATATTAAAATTTCTCCTTTCCCAAGATCTACCCACCATAGTAATGGATATCCATTACTTTGAATTTAGACTTTCACCTATCAAACTTTGTTATGTAACATTGTTAACATAAAGATAAATCTGTTTAACATAAAGATAAATCTATGGGCTGGTCATGTTCTGTTGGTGCTGTATCACTGAGCTGCATTGCCATGTTCTATTTTTTTTTAATTTGGTTGGTAGTTTTACACTTGTTATTTTGTAAAAGTTCATCAAGTTTATTGTTTATTTTCTATTTTGTATGTATGCTAATTTTAATAAAGTGTTAAATAAACACATTATAACCTGAGACATTATATATCAAAATTATTATAGTTATTGATATATATTGGTATAATTTTTTATAGCTTTCATATCTTAGAGGTTTTAAATTTGTTTAGCTTGTGATAGCTCAGTATCCTAAATTCCTTCCAGGTAATAGATTTTAATGGCATCATTTGAACCATGATTTAATTCACATTTAAAATTTATTTTAGACTCTTCTGAAGTGGAAGATTTGGTTAAATTTCAACATCCTTTAATGATGTACTTATCCATGAAAAACATAAAGCACAAAACTAAAAAGATTGCTTTTTCTTTTTTGAAGTTTCCCATGAATACTTTGCTGTGTGTTCATTCATTTTATTCTGCTATACAAGTAGTAGTAGGGACCAAAAGTAGTTTAAGAAAATGTTATGAGGGAAAAAGACTGAAAATTAAAAATATTCTACTTATATCATCTTTTAAGCAACACTGAAATTATTTAGCTTTTAAAAATAAGATTATTTTTAGTTGTAGATGGACACAATACCCTTATTTATTTGTTTGTTTGTTTGTTTTTATGTGATGCTGAGGCGCTAACCCAGTGCCTCATATGTGCTAGGCAAGCGCTGAACCACTGAGCCACAACTCCAGTCCTGAAATTATTTAGCTTTCAGCAGAAAATCTTAGACTAGTTTATTTTAGTCTAAAAATGTTTCTATCATTGTTTAATAAATAATATTTTAAGAGTATAGCTGTTTCTTTTTTTTCCTCAGAATTAAGCATACAGAAATAAACTCAGGTGTATTTTGCTTATTTGTAATAGTAATACCTTTCTAAACCATTTTAATTACTGGCTTTTGAAAACTGATTACTGCATTAGAATATGCTCATATTTTTGAGATCAAGGTATTATTGCTCTATCTTAAAAAAATCAATATTTGTATCTAATTTTAGATGATTTCAAACCTGCTTCTATTGACACTTCTTGTGAAGGAGACCTTGAAGTTGGCAAAGGTGAACAGGTGACAATAACTCTGCCAAATATAGAAGTAAGTATTTTTTTAGATTGACTAAAAAGATCTTTTTTGCAGGATTTTCAGTGAATTTAAATGAAAATAATTGCACATTTATGTAATGATGGTTAGTTAAAGTAGTTAATAAGCACAGCAAGGCAACAAAAGATATTTTAAACTATTTTGGGTGAAATAATCTTAAAATATCTTTATCTATTTAATACTTGTAAGAATTATCATAGCCAATGATTTGAAAAAATTGGTGGTCTAAGCAAATATTCATTTAATTTCTATTATGAGCTATGTTTTATATTCTTAACTAGGGATAACAACTTGTCTCTTGCCTTCTAGTTCTAATTTGATATAACAGACAGACACAAAACCATCTAGTGTTGGTTGGAGGTGGTGGTGCATGCCTGTAAATCCAGCAGCTTGGTATGCTGAGGCTAGAGGATTGCGAGTTCAAAGCCAGTCTCAGCAACTTAGCAAGGTCCTAAGCAACTCAGTGAGACCTTGTCTCTAAATAAAATACAAAAAAGGGCTGGGGATGTTGCTCAGTAGTTAAGCACCCCTGAGTTGGTACCAAAAAAAAAATTAGTGTTATAAGTTAAGGGCATATAAAAAATTCTGTGCAAGCATATAGGTTGAGTCAAATACTCTCTGATAGACTTTTGAAAGACTTCACAAAGAAAACATTAATTGACTTGAGCTTTAAAGGGGGATTTTAACAAGCAGAAAGGGGGTATAATATTTACTCAAACAGAACAACATGTGAAAGGCTCTAATGCTTTGAAAGAACAAGGAATTTGTGGACTTTGTGTAGTAAATCATTGTATAATGAAAAGTGCAAGAATAGAAATGTGAAAGATAGGTTGGGATGGGATTGTGAGTATCTTTTATGTTGTGATGTAGAATTTAAACTTTATCCCATAGCCATTCGGGAACCATTAGGGGTTTTTAAGCAGAGAAAGTAATATGATTAGATTTGTAGTTTTGGAGGGCTTTTAGCAGTATAGGGAATATCTCTTACCTGAATTGCTTAGAACCAGAATTGTTTCTGATTTCTAATTTGTTTTTTTTATTTTATAAAATTTGCATGTATATAATGAAATATCCTAAGAATGGGACTCAAGACTAAATGTGAAATTCATTCAGTTCTATATGCATCTATATACAAGTTGAAGGTAATTTTAGACAATATTTGTAATAATTTTTGCATACGAAACAAAGTTTCATAGTGTAGAATTTTCCACTTGTGGTGTCATGTTGGCACTCAAAGTTTTTTTTTTTTTTTATTTTGGAGCATTTTGGATTTTAAATTTTCAGGTTAGGGATACTTAACCTTAGTTTGGGGAAAAGGTTGAAAAAGAAAGTGACCAGGTCACGGAGACCTTAAACAAAAATTTTGTCTGCTTTAAAATTTCTAGATATATCCATAACTATCAAATACTATTTGCATTAAAATACAAATCCTTTGTGGTATGGTCTGTTTTTCATAGTCCTTGAGTTAGAAATTTCATTTTTTCCCCTTATTTTTCTTTTCAGCATTAACACACAACTTCATTGATGATACACAAATGCAAACAACAAAAGAGAGCTTACTTATAACAAATTGATTCACTGTCGTTTATGCAGAGAAAATGGTAGAAATAGTTCAAGCTAGGCAGGAAGATAAAAAGCAACAAACATGTGTTCAGTGACGTTCATTTACCCAGCTTAAACCCAAAGACCAACTTGTTTAAATATTCAGCACTGATAATACAACATGGTGTCCATTATTCAAAATCAGTGACTGAAAGAATTTCTTTACCATATAAGCGAGGTGGAGCAAAGGAATCGTTTATAATATATGTTGTTTCTAAAGTACAACGCCGAGAAGTTACTTCTAGCTCTTTGGGAACATATACATACCCAGTTTGATTGTGAATTGTCTGACTTTTACTTTCACCAAGCAATCATGGTGCCTTTTTATTCCCAATACCTTATCAGTCCACACTTGAAATTCTTTTAAGAATAAAATAAAAGTGAACCTTCACTGAATTGATTCTGGTAGATTCATTTTCTTATTATTTAAAATTATCATTTACATTCTCAAAAATGACCAGAACTTTTAGAATAATATTTTTGTTCTGTTTCTCATTAAAGAGGGAACCCAGTGAAGATTGGCCCCTGAGTAGTTCTATAGTCATTGCTGGATTTTCAGCCAAATTTAAAAAGACTTCCAAAAGCTAAAGTTTAGTTTCTTCATTTCTGACCGAAAATAAATGAAAAAAGTTTGAAATGGAATTATCAAGCATATACGGTTACTCATTATTAACAATCTTATTCATAAGCAATCTTAGTCCAGCCAGCTGTACAGATGATTTCAAGTGAGAAGTGATGTGTCATAACACACTTGATTCTTGTGTATCTTAAGCGTGCACTAATTTTTGGCATTCACACTTGTTATTTAGAATGTTAAATTCTTTAACAACAGATCCTGAATATTGAGAATCTTTGCAATAGTTGGGAGAATCTTGGATCACAAATAATATCTGTTAAATATATAAGCAGCATTATTATCTAGAGCAAGTAATGCTTCTATAAGAATATGAGACTTTTCAGACATCTCAACCAAAGCAAATTTCTGTAGTTCTTGAGGGGACAAAATAATGTCATCTGAACTAGGGGAAGCCTGTTTCTAGACATCCTGATTTGTCTAGGTTTGGCCTGACTCTACCTCTGGTCCTGACCTCAGTTCCAATCTGAGCACTATACTATATTATTGCTTTCATTACTGTCATCATCATCAGGACTAGCTGAAGAACAACCCTCAGCATCATCCACACCCACAAAGCTACCCTTAGCCTTTTTATCCTTATTCTATTTTCTTCCCATGGTCAGTTTTTAAATACATAGCAGGGATTTAAATACATAGCAGAATAGTCATGAGGGCTGTGGGTCCAGGTGCAGTCCTGTGAAGTCTGATCTTCCTCAGCTGCTTCAAAGCCACAATAGTTGATTCTGGAAGTAGACCTCCTTGTGGCAGTTATTTTGCCCTTCATCGCTGACCTGGATTGGTGCCACACCCAACAATCTTTCTGATCTCAAATTGACTCCTAAACTGGAAAGTCTTGGACTCACTGCAGGGATCCAGAATAATTTCCCAATTTCCTTCTTCTTCCTTCTACCTCATGCCCATCTGCCTTCAGGGAAATTTCCTAGTATTCAGGGGTTTTTTGTTCTTCTATACTAACTTTATCAATCCTCAGAGAAAACAAAGACTGTAACTTTTTACTATAATATATAAAGAAAATCCTGGAGTTTTGAGATTGTTTTTGTTTGTTTTAATTTTTTAGTAGGAGTGGTTTTTGTGCTGGTCCATCCACATTTTCTTTTGTGTATCAATGAGATGGTTTGTCATGGTTAGAGGTATAGTAAGCTGTCTGTCCTCTAGTCTGCTGTCTTTTTCTTTCTTTTATCAGCCAACACCACTTATTGAGAACCCACTGATGTCAGACTGTATTAGTTGCTGCTGCTGAAGGTTTTCCTAAGGCTAATTAAATGGGGAGTGGGTTTCTTATTGAATATTCCTCATTTGCTCCTATAGGATCTGAAAGAAATGAAAAGTCAATTCAGTTTGAAATGTTGTAGATAAATTAACCTTTGTATTATTATCTTATAAAAATGCTCACATTCTGGTATTTCTAAAATAGTTTGGAAATTTATTCTGCAATCTAAGGCTTATTTGCTTCATGATCTTTATTGAAGAATAGTCTAAAACAGTCACTTAATTTTAAAATTTACTGAAAAGCCTTATGTTGACATGAAGAACTATTAGCCTGTTTGGAACTGCATTTTTATTGTTCAACTATGGTTGGTTTGCAGAAAAAAATTTAATTGGATTCTTCTTTGCATGTAGAATATTGTTTTCTTAAATTGTAGTCCTCTCATCCTCATTCCTTACATTACTTTTTCTCTCCTAGCAAATGAGGATTCTTATTAACTTATATTAGTCTTACGTGTATGATTCTTTTTTATTTACACTTATTCTGCTTTATCTAGAGTTTCATCTACTATGTGTTTGGTTAGGGTCTCAATTGAAATATCTCTTTTAAAGAAATGACAGTTATATAGGGGGCATATATTTTCAAGATGAAACACTGTAAATTTCTGTCCCAGTGGCTCTAGAGACTGAGGCAGGAAGATCCAGAGTTCAAAGCCAGCCTCAGCAGCAGTGAGGTGCTAAGCAACTCAGTGAGACCCTGTCTCTAATATACATAGAATATTATAGGAGCACAAAAGAAAGGTAACCCTACCAAAGGAGGAGGAGGAGACATCAGGATACACTGAATCTTGAAGGTGAATTGAACTTACCCAGTTGAAGGAAAGAGGGAAAGACATTTTAGAGAAAAGAAAAAGACATGGACCAAGAGACAGCAACAAAAGAAAATATTTGAAGAACTACTTATACATCCCTCTATGGCCAGGTCAAAAGGGATGAAGATAGAAAGGTATTTAGGAATCAGATTAATAAAGGACCTAATATGCACTATAATTTAATTTGAACTTTTTTTCTGTAACTCATTTAGACAGTTGAAAGAGAATTGTTCAAATTGCCATGCTAAGAGCAAATATATTTTTGCTGAGCATATAGTACTTGAACAATTATAAATAAGAATGGAAATTACCTTTGTGAGAGTGTTTTCCCCTTCTTTTAAAGAACTTCTTTAAGTGAATAAGAGGTTTACTTTTTTTAGCATCTTTAATTCTGTGGATATTATATGGAAATGTAATAATTATTAATTGGAAGCATTTAGATTCTTGTATTTTCTTTATGAACTTGCTTTCATCATCGTGGTAGCCTAGAAAGCACAGTAGAGTCCTTCAGATTCTGGTGGTTCTTTGTAGGGTAGATTTTCTAATTCCAATTTCTTTTCTAATTTCTAATTTCTTTGCTGTTACAGAATAGAAGAAATTAATAAAAATGAAAACTGTTAGGCTGGTTAAATAATGGGCATTTACAAATCTCTTTCTCCTACAGACAGTTCTCTATAGATGGTTGTTATAAATTCAAAATTTCAAATTTGAAAAGTTTCACTTTACTCAACAGTTAATAATTTGTCATTTACACTTCTGAGATTGGCTTATTTTCAATTCTGACTCTTCACTTTGTGGAGTACTTTTGTGGGACTTACATGAATATATCCACTGGAAACTTGCTACTCTCTCTCTTATTATGCAGGCAGTGCATTTCTTATAACTTTCTTGACTGTTTATAAATTTAATTCTCAAACCCTGGGCTTATGAGGGTTTTACAAGTATGATGTGCTACTGTGTCATACTAGACAACATTCTTAGGCAAAACCCCTTTCAAGATGAACCTGGTCTGGTTCCCTTCATTAGGTTTACTTAGCACACATGGGGAAATAGCTCCACCACATTATTGAGACTTTAGCCTACTTTAGGACCAGCATCCTATTCTAATATCTTGTTGGTTACATTTTTAAATTGTGTATTTTATCATTGCACAATATCCTTTTTATTTTTATATATTTTTATTCTAATTAGTTATACATGACAGTAGAATGCATTTTGACACATCACACATAAATGGAGTATAACTTCTCATTTGTCTGGTTGTACATGATGTCATGTTACACGGGTAATGTAATCATATATACACATAGGGTAATAATGTCTGATTCATTCTACTATCCTTCCTACCCCACTACCCCTCCCCTCCCTTTACTCCCCTCTATGCAGTCCAAAATATGTCTATCCCCTGGCTTATTGTAAATTAGCATTTGCATATTAGAGAAAACATTTAGCCTTTGGTTCTTTGGGATTGGCTTATTTTGCTTAGCATAATATTTTCCAGTTCCATCCATTTACTGGCAAATGCCATAATTTCAAATTCTTGAAGGCTGAATAATATTCTGTTGTGTGTATATACCACATTTTCTTTATCCATTTATCTCCTGAAGGGCATCTAGGTTGGTTTCACCATTTAGCTATTGTGAAATGTGCTGCTATAAACATTGATGTGGCTGCTTTACTATAGTATGCTGTTTTCAAGTCCTTTTGAGTATAAACCAAGGAGTGGGATAGCTGGGTCAAATGGTGGTTCCATTCCAAGTTTTCCAAGGACTCTTCATACTGCTTTCCATATTGGCTGCACCAATTTGCAGTCTCACCAGTAATGTATGAAGGTGCCTTTTTCCCCAGATCCTCACCAACACTTTTTTTAATTGATTTTTAAAAAAATAAATGACAATGGAATGCATTACAATTCTTATTGCACATATACAGCACTACTTTTCACATCTCTGATTGTATATAAAGAATGTTGACACCAATTGTGTCTTTATACATGTACTTTGGATAATGATGTCCATCACATTCCACCATCCTTGCTAATCCCCTGCCCTCTATCTTTCCCTCCCACCCCTCCGCCCTGTCTAAAATTCATCTATTCCTCCCATGCTCCCCTTCCCTACTCCTCTATGAATCAGCCTCCTTATATCAGTCACCAACATTTATTGTTGTTTGTATTCTTAATAGCTGCCATTCTGACTGGAGTGATATGAAATCTTAGTTTTGATTTGCATTTCTCTAATTCCTAGAGATGTTGAACATTTTCAATCCATGTGTATTCTTAGAGGGAAAGTAGTTCTCATTAACACCATATAGTTGGGTTCTATTTTACCACTGTATGTCCTTTAATTGGGGAATTTAATCTGTTTGATCTGTCCTGCTATTGATGCCTTCTATAGCATTTTTAGTTTTACTGAGTGTATCAGCTTAAAATTTTGCTTTATTGTTTAACAAATTGCTTCTATCTCTTCATTAGGTTTCTCTTTTAGAGCATTGAAATGTTTCTCTAATTTCTTTAAGCTCATTGAATTTCCTTATAACAGCCATTTTAAATACTCTGAGAGTTCTCCCATACTGATTACTATCTGGTCAGTTTCTGTCACCAGATTATGAGTTCTAGGTGTGGCCATGGTTTATTGAAAGCTGTGATACTCGTTGGCTTATGATGTCACCTGGGCATTGAAGAATCAGTTTTCCTAATCTGACTTATTTGTGCCTATCTTTTCAGAAATTCTAAACAGGTTGCCTATTTTCTCTGCACCTGTATTCATTTTTAATATTTCAGCACTAGGTGGCACTCAGATCCAGATTTTCAGGGAATACCAGAGGGCAGTCTAAACCCAGTTTTGTCCCAAATACAATGTTGGTATGTTGTTCAGAAAGAATCAGGAGAGTACCCTGAAGTACTAGTTTGGGTCCACAAGCCTCAACCTAGGGCCAAGGTAGGTCTGGATGCCTCATTCACAGTTCACAGCCTGTGATCAACTCTGCAGCATTCTGCCCAGCTCTAGAAAGTGTCAACATTGATGGACCAGCCCCAGGCTCCTGTGTCACACCTGTGGACACCAGTGCTGCCAAGCTGTATCTCACCCTGACCCTACACTCTGCCAAGAACAGCGCAACGCTGGATCCACACTGCTATGGGCTCCCTGTTGCTAAGGTAGACTTGTGGACCAAGATGGTTACCAGGTGATGCTAGCTGGAGAAGAAGTCCAGTGGACTGGAGCATGTCTTCCTCTGACGCTAGGGCTGTTCCACAGCCTTTAGAATATTGCCAGTATTAGGTTGCACCAGCCTAGCACTAAGTTCCAGGACAAAATCTGCTTGCTACCCTGTTCTTCCTCCCCTACATCCCCTGCACAGGGAATAGGTTTTACATCACTCTGTACTTCACAAGTTTGGGGTCATGTTGGTGAAAGCAGTCCCTTGTCCCTGATGGCTAAGCTGGTTTGTACTTGAGTCTCACAACCACAAGGACCTGCACAGCCTAGAGCCCCATCTGTGACCACTGATGTGCTGCCCAAGGTTGGGGGGATGAGTGGTTGAAACAGTCTGTTAGCCACCAAGACTTGTACTAAGCTGGGTCATACCCAAGTCTCAAAGTTGCAAGGGACTGTACAGTCTTAGGATGAGGGTACATGTGTCCCAGGTTCACTCCAAGGCTGGAAGCAATGTATCAAAAACTCAGAACTGCCCCAACAGCACGAAGGTCTTTGCCTACTGCTGAAGCCAATCTAGAGGCTCTGCCTCTGAGCTCTGGCTTACAAATGGGGACTTCAGTTTCTGCCTAGTACAAGGTCACACCATGGAGGAACCTGGCACTGGGCTCCAAGACAAAGCCCTGTGCTATCTTTTGTGCTCTGTTTTCTAGTGGATGGAGTCCTGCTCTTTGCTCTGTTGCTATAGGGTGGAATAGCAGTCGGGGAGGCAGTCAGCTACTTAGCCTAACATAGTTCCAGCAGCTCAGTCTGTGGATATTGTCCTGGAGGTGAGGATTGGGGGGGCTTTGCCTCGCACTGTGCTTCATCATAGCTGGTCTGTTAACTGAGTTTCAAGTTGAAGGCCTAGACTTAATTTTCTTTCCTCTCCCAATTAGGAGGTCTCTCTCTCTCTTCTCCGTACTGCACTCTTGAAGTTAAGGGATAGGGTGATATAAGCAACTCTTTCCTTCCTGATTTCAATATGTCTTTTCATTTTGTTTTATTGAAAGTAGGTGCATGGGGCTGGGGTTGTGGCTCAGTGGTAGAACACTTGCCTAGCATGTGTGAGGCACTGGGGGTTCGATCCTCAGCACCACATTTAAAAAAAAATGTATAAGATAAAGGCATTGTATCCATCTACAACTAAAAATAGAAATTAAAAAGAGCAGGTGTTTGGTTTCTCACCTGATTTCCTTAGCTTTTGTTAAAGTAGTTTTGTGTGTGAGTAGCTGTTCAACTTGGTGTGTCTATGGGGGAAAATCACCAGAAGATCTTACTGAGATATCATCTTACTTAGCCTCGTTATATTTTATTTATTTATTTGTGTTGGGGATTGAACTCAAGACCTTTCACGTGCTAAATAGGTGCTCTACCACTCAACTATTCCCTCAGCTCCTGATATATAATTGATTTTTATCATTTCTGTCATCTTAACTTCTTAATTCTTTATTAGTTTCACAAAGTATCTCTTTTTTCTTTTTTTTTCTCCCTTACTTTGGGACTATTATTATTCCTATCCCAGTATTCATAATCAGGCAAGTAATTCTGTTTTTATATGAAAACGAAGCTCCTCCACTATTTTTCCTCTTTTTCTCTATTTCTGCTAATTGATATTTTTTTGAATACTTTTATTGTCCCTTAGTAATAAGACTTTTTCCTTCCCCCTTCCACTGCCCTTCCCTTCTACCTTGGCTAAACACCCGTGTTTTGCCAACATAACAATACATTGCAGAATATCTTCATGTCAAGAGTATCTAGAGCTTACAGTTTACATTTTTATACAGTATAGTCTTATCATTTAAAGTTACATATATATAAATAACTCCTGTCAGGGACTGAGATTCTTCCACACACAGCTTGGAGATTCCCAAGCTTTCCTTTAAATCAGTGGAAGATTCTATGACCCACAACTCCATGATTCTTGATTCTGCATGCCAAAAGTGTTCCCTCTAAAAACTGGAACAAGACAGGGATGCCCTCTCTCACCACTCCTATTCAACATAGTCCTTGAAACATTAGCCAGAGCAATTATATGAAAGAAATTAAAGGATAGGAAAAGAAGAACTCAAACTATCATTATTTGCCACTGACATGATTCTATACTTAGAGGATCCAAAAAACTGCACCAGAAAACTTCTAGAATTAATAAATGAATTCAGCAAGGTAGCAGGATATAAAATCAATACCCATAAATCAAATGCATTTCTATATATCAGTGATAACCCCTCTGAAAGAGAAATTAGGAAAATTACCTCATTCACAATAGCCTCAAAAAATAAATAAAATACTTGGGAATCAATCTAACAAAAGTAGTGGAAGACCTATACAATGAAAACTACAGAACACTAAAGAAAGAAATTGAAGAAGACCTTAGGTGATGGAAAGGATTTCCCATGTTCTTAGATAGAAATAATTAATATCATCAAAATGGCCATACTACCAAAAGCATTATGCAGATTTAATGCTGTTCCTATTAAAATCCCAATGATATTCCTCATGAAAATAGAAAAAGCAATCATGAAATTCATTTGGAAAAATAAGAGACCCAGAACATCCAAAGCAATCCTTAGCAAGAAGAATGAAGCAGGAGGCACCGCAATACCAAACCTTAAACTATACTACAGAGCTATAGTAACAGAAACAGCATGGTATTGGCACCAAAATAGACATGTAGACCAATTTGATATAGAATGGAAGACACAGAGACAAACCCACATAAATAAAATTACCTCATATTAGACAAAGGCACTGAAAACATACATTGGTGTAAAGATAACCTCTTCAACAAATGGTCCTGGGAAAACTAGAAATCCATATGCAGCAAAATGAAATTAAACTCCTATCTCTCACCATGCACAAAACTCAACTCAAAGTGGATCCAGGACCTAGGAATTAAACCAGAGACCCTGCTCCTAATAGAAGACAAAGTAGGCCCAAATCTTCATCATGTTAGATTAGGTTCTGAATTCCTTAACCAGATTCCTAAAGCATAAGAAATAAAAATGAAGAATTAATAAATGGATGGATTCAAACTAAAAAGCTTCTCAGCAAAGGAGTGTAGGAGAACATCTTTACTACATGAACATCAGATAGAACACTAATTTCCAGGATATATAAAGAACTAAAAAAGCGTAACACCAAAAAAACCCAATCAATAATTGGGCTAAGGAATTGAACAGACACTTCTCAGAAGGTGATACACAATCAATCAACAAATACATGAAAAAAGTTTGATTTCTCTAGTAATTAGAGAAATGCAAATCAAAACTACTCTAAGATTTCATTTCACTCCGATAAAAATGGCAATTATCAAGAATACAACCAATAATAAGTGTTGGTAAGGATGTGGGGAAAAAGGCACACTCATACATTGTTGGTGGCACTGCAAATTGGTGCAGCCATTCTGGAAAGCAGTATGGAGATTCCTTAGAAAACTTAGAATGGCACCACCATTTGACCCAACTATCTCACTCCTTGGTCTATACTCAAAGGGCTTAAAATTAGCATACTATATCAATGTTTATAGCAGCTCAATTCACTATAGCTAAACTCTGGAACCAACTTAGATGCCCTTCAATAGATGAATGGATTAAGAAACTGTGGTATATATACACAATGGAATATTACTCAGCCTTGAAGAAGAATAAAATTATGACATTTGCCAGTAAATGGATGGAACTGGAGAATATCCTGCTAACGAAGTAAGCCAATCCCCAAAATCCAAAGGCCGAATGTTCTCTCTGATACGTGCATGCTGATTCATAATGGGCGGGGCGGGGGGGGGGGAGAGGGAAGAATGGAGGAACTTTGGGCAAA
The DNA here is from genome assembly GCF_047511675.1 of Marmota flaviventris. Lineage (NCBI taxonomy): Eukaryota > Metazoa > Chordata > Mammalia > Rodentia > Sciuridae > Marmota > Marmota flaviventris. The sequence continues at coordinate 57,426,994 of NC_092505.1, read as the reverse complement.
GGGTAGGAGGGAAGGAGTGGGGGTGTGGGGGCAGGAAAGATGGTGGAATGAGATGGATATCATTACCTTAAGTACATGTATGACTGCCAATATAGTGTGATGCTAAATCATGTACAACCAGAGGAATGAAAAGTTGTGCTCCATTTGTACAATGAATCAAAATGCATTCTGCTGTCATATATGCCTAATTCGAATAAACAAATAAATAAAAAGGAAAAAAAAAGCATTGTATGACCCACAATCCCATGACTCTGCATACCAACAAAACCCAAAACGACAAGGCCTACTGTTCAGGTGAGCTGATTTCTGAGATACCTTAAAGCTTCTTTCCTTTTGTCCTAGTGCAAAGCATTTGACTTTTAACAGTGCCAATCTCTTCAGCAATTGCATTCTCCTCAACTGGATCTTTAACTGCACTACTTTTCTGGCCAGACTGCAAATTTTCCATTTCTGGTTTGCTTTTTTTTGTTCCTGATTTTCACTGTAAATCAGGCTAACAGCAGCCTGTAATACCCATGCTATAGCCAGGATATTACTTTTGTTCCCTTAAAATTGGTGAACCACATCTCAAAATGCATCCCACATGTTCCCAGGGTATGGATAAAATGCATACAAATTCTTTACTGAGATTTAACAGTGATGGCTTGTAGTCCAGCTGCCAACAGAATCCTCATTTCCATATGCAACCTCACCAGTATCATCTTTACTGTCCACATTTCTGTCAGCATTCTGGTCTTCTGAGCCTCCACCAGAATCACCCATTATACTCCACTTAGAGCATTCTAGGACTTTTGTAGCTTGCTTCTTCAGACTTTTCCAAACTTCCCCTGTAAACCATTTTCAGGTATAATCACAGAAATGACCCCACTTCTTGGTACCATTTCCTATGTTAGCTCTCTGTTACAATAATAAATCTCTGAGATAGTTAACTTTTTTATAAAGAGAAAATTTTATTTTGGCTTACATTTTCAGAGGTTTTGATTCATGATCAAGTGAACCTATTGCTTTTAGGTCTTTGTTCTAAGGGTAGCACATCATGGTGGAAGTACATGGCAGAAAAAAAACAGTCACCTCATGGCTAGGAAGAGGTGGGACTGGAGTCCCATTGATTAGAAGACCTCCTATGAGATCACTCTTAAAGGTTCTACCATCACCTTCCAGAAGTGCCAGTCTAGGGAACAAGCCTTTAAACACACGGGCCTTTGTGGACATTCCAGATCTAAACTATAGCACACACAAATCAATTATATGTAGTTCTTTGTTTGTGAAGAGTGAGTGGCAAGTTGAGAATGTTGGAGAGGAGATAAGAAGACCATGAAGGACCCCATGTATAGGTTTATGGATTATGGTTTTTATCCTGAGTGCATAAGGTTTTTAAAGTACATAAATATTTTAACCATGGGAACAATATGATTAGATTTTCTTGTCAGCAAAGTAGGAAGTAAAATTAGAACAAGAGAGAAAGAACAGTAACTTAAATGAAGTAATGAATTAGGTTCCGAAATTGGATAATAGCAGTGAACATGGAAATAGTAGGAGGTATTCAATAGTTATTTAAAGATGGTCCAGATATTTCTTAGTTACCTGGTACTGTAAGGGAATGGGAAGAAATTAAGGCTTAAGGTTACGCTAGTGGTGTTCATTTCAATGAGGAAGAAAGTTGAGATTTGTAAAACTTGTTTAAACCATAGAAAGCAAATACAGAGATTATGAAAACTTGTGACCTAGGATGAGAAATTGTTCGTGGTGTTTGTATTTAACATTCATGTGCATTTGTAAAGGTCTTGGTACTTCTATAGGCACTGGAAACAATTTTTAAAATTAATGACCCAGTTCTTATTCTTCAGGAGCTCAATGTACAATAATATGTTGTAATTCTAAAATGTTTTCCATTATAGGTAATAATAAAACATCCTTAAGAAAAACATTGCACAAATCTCTTACTAACTGTAACTTGAGAATCTTTAGGTTGCTATTTTGATAGATATTACTCACTTGTTTTCAGCCAATATATGTGAAAAATTAACTTGCCAGCCAAGTGGACCCAGTTTGTTTTGTCATGATCATGCTTCTGAATTCAGCTAATTGCTCCATGCCTAACCCTTTTAGAGCCAGCCCAGATGTGTCTTCATCTGTGTGCTCTGATTCTTGATTTCCTTAGATCACTCTGGTCTTAGAGATCAAAACAAAGCCCTCATTTTAAAATCTTTGTCATTTTCACTCTACACTTTCCACAAGTTACTCATCTACCTCCTCTCCCTGCAGTTATGGCATTCTCAGTCACTAAACTTATTTCTTAACTTATTTCTTAAGTGGCCACTTAGTAAATTCTATTGATTGTATGCTTTAATAATGACAGGTCTTTAATCTTTGGAAATCATCTTTTCCTCACCTGATCTAATAGTACTATTTTATTTGATAAAATCATTATAATTAATGTTTTAAAAATGTAATACACTTTTATAAAGTTCAAAAATAAGATAGCTATATTCTACTTAGAGGTACAGATATGTGGAATAAAGCAAGAGAATGATAAACATAAAATTCCTTCAGTTTTACAGGTGGCATAACAAAAGATAGGGAGGAGCACAAAGGTAGATATAGATTACTGGTAATAGTCTAGGTTTCTTTAAATCTTTTATTTTTAAAGACAGAATAGTATAATGAACTTCCATGTACTTATCACTACTAATTATTCCCTTACCAATGTTTTCCCCCTGGCATATTTTAAAGCAGATCCTGGACATTATGCCATTACTTATTTTGATTTTTTAAATGCATCTCAACTGAGAAGACATTCTTATCTTTCCCTAAGTACTGTGATATTATCACACTTAACAATAATACTTGGTCTATATTCACGTTTTCATGATAACCTTGAAAATGTCCTTTTTTTTAAAGACACTTGTCTTTAAAATATCTTAACTAGAATCCAAGTAAGATTCACATTTTGGGGCTGTAGCTCACTGGCAGAGTGCTTGCCTAGCATGTGTGAGGCACTGGGTTCGATCCTTTGCACCACATTAAAAATAAACAAATAAAAAATAAAGCCGGCACAATGGTGCATTCCTGTAATCCCAGCAGCTCAGGAGGCTGAGGCAGAAGGATCGCAAGTTCAAAGCCAGCCTCAGCAAAAGTGAGGCACTAAGCAACCCAGTGAAACCCTGTCTGTAAATAAAACACAATATAGGACTGGGGTTGTGGCTCAGTGATCAAGTGCCCCTGTTCCCCCCACCCCTAAGGCATTCTGTCCATCTACACAACTACAAAAAATTTTTTAATTCCCATATTGATTTTTAAAAAATATTTATTTTTTAGTTTTAGGTGGACACAATATCTTTATTTTTTATTTTTATGTGGTGCCGAGAATTGAACCCAGTGCCTCATGTATGCTAGGTGAGTGTTCCACCACTTGAGCCACATCCCTAGCCCTACTTCCCATATTGATTTTCATATTGTATTTCTTACCTCTTTTATTCTATAAATGTCCCTTCTCCTTTTTATTCCAATGATTTATTGAGAAACTGGTTAGAATTACTCCCATCTAGTATTTTTTAACTTGTTTCTCTCTTTACCATATTTCTTATAAATGATAGGTATACAACTAAAGGCTTAATCAGTGTTATATTCTTTGAGCTTTGATAAGAGTTAGAGTTTTTGGAATTTTTGTTTGTTGAAAAAAGTATGTGTGATGATGTGCACTTTATCTTAAATTATATCATGAAGCACATAATATCTAGTTCTCACTCTTAAGGATGCTACAGTTAATCAGTGGGTTTAGTGTATAACAGTTATACTTTATAATGTTTATTTTCCTTAATCTGCATAGGGAAGTACCACTAAGAAAATACCAGATTTTAAAAATTAAATTTAGGAAGGAAGAAGAGGTATAGGAAATATAATTCAAGGCTTGTTTCCTTACATGTAAAATATATGTTTATAATAGATTCAATTCCTATTACCCATTATAGACCAGTGGAACAAATCTTTAGGGTTAGAGTAAGTACCTCTTCTTTTCCCTTTCCACAATGATAGCAGCTCTGAGAACTTAGCCTTTTTCACCATCTCTTTTTAAACCTTAATTTTTGGTTCCAGGTTAGTAAATTTTAAGTTTGTAAGTTGCTTAAAGTATAACATGGATTGAGAAATACAGTACCAGAAGAACTCAAAGTCCATCCCAACTGAATTTTTATTATAAATTTCAAGTAATGATAATTAACTTTTTAAACAGGGTTCAACTACACCAGTAACTGTTTTCAAAGGTTCAAAGAAACCTTACTTAAAAGAATGCATTTTGATTATTAACCATGATACTGGAGAATGTCGACTAGAGAAACTCAGCAGCAACATCACTGTAAAAAAAACAAGGTAGGTGGTTCAATTAAATAAATCATCTTATCAACATAGGAATTTCTAAGGAAATGTTCAGTTAAGTCAAAGTATTATATAAGGTTTTTTTGAGGTATTGAGAAATCTTTTAATATTTTTCTAATTTTTAAGTGGGTGGAGATCCTTGGTCAATTCTCACATTGCCCTGTAGATTTATATATAAGAGCTTGTTTTGCTTCTGAATGCTTTCTGTATGGGTGAGCATGCCTTTTATTCTTTTGTAGATGCTTTCATAGGATGGACTGGGAAGCAGTCATTATACATTAACAAAATAATTTTATTTCCATTAGTAAAAACTTATTGAGCACCTAGAATATGTAATACAGTAGAAAAAGGAAAGTTTGCTATATAAACACTAACCTCAGAACTTCAGCATTCAAATCAGATTAACAGACCATTTAATTTTTAAAATAAACAGGAAAATACAGCTATCTTAAATTTTGGAAATAAGTAGTGCATTATTTACCATGTAATTTAGGGATACCTGCTCTAAAAGCTGTACAAAGAGTATAGATTAAAAATAGCTCTAGGAAGGTAAAGGTTATAGTTGATTAGAGCATTCATGGAAGCCTTATTGATAATGTACCTTGAAAGGAGGTTAAGATCATAAGAATTACCTTGAGTGCTTGTTTATAAAAAAAAAAAAAAGGAATTTTTAGTGGGCTGGGGCTGTAGCTCAGTGGTAGAGCGCTTGCCTAGCATGTGTGAGGCACTGGGTTTGATCCTCAGCACCACTAGAAAAAGAAATAAATAAAATAAAGGTATTGTGTTCATCTACAATTAAAAATATTTTTTAAAAATAGAGGAGTGTTCAACATTGTAAAGGCTATCTGCGCTAAGCCTCAGGCCAACATCATTCTAAATGGAGAAAAACTGAAGGCATTCCCTCTAAAATCTGGAACAAGAGAGGGATGCCCTCTCTTACCACTTCTATTTAACAAAGTTTTTGAAACACTGGCCAGAGCAATTAGATGAAAGAAATTAAAGGAATACATATAGGAAAAGAAGAACTTAAATTAGCACTATTTGCTGACGATATTATTCTATACCTAGAAGACCCAAAAAACTCCACCAGGAAACTTCAAGAACTAGTAAATGAATTCTGCAAAGTAGCAGGATATAAAATCAACACCTAAAAATCAAAGGCATTCTTGTATATCAGTGACAAATCCTCTGAAGTGGAAATGAGGAAAACTACCCCATTCACAATATCCTCAAAAAAAAAAAAAAAAAAAAACTTGGGAATCAACAAAAGAAGTGAAAGATTTATACAGTGAAAACTACAGAACCCTAAAGAGAGAAATAGAAGATCTTAGAATATGGAAAGATCTACTTTGCTCATGGATAGGCAGAATTAATATTATTAAAATTACCATACTACCAAAAGCACTATACAGATTCAATGAAATTCCAATCAAAATCCCAGTGGCATTCCTCATAGAAATAGAAAAAGCAATTATGAAATTCATCTGGAAAATAAGAGACCCAGAATAGCTAAAGCAATTCTAAGCAGGAAGAGTGAAACAGGTGGTATTGCTATACCAGACCTTAAACTATACTACAGAGCAGTAGTAACAAAAACAGCATGGTAATGGCACCAAAACAGGCTGGTGGACCAATGGTACAGAATAGAGGACCCAGAGACTAACCCACAAATATACAACTATCTTACCTAAGCATGCACTGGAGAAAGGATAGCATCTTTAATAAATGGTGCTGGGAAAACTGGAAATCCATATGCAACAAAATGTAGTTGAATCTCTACCTCTCACCATGCACAAAAGTTAACTCAAAATGGATCAAGGATCTAGGAATTAAACCAAAAACTCTGCGTCTAATAGAAGAAAAAGTAGTCCCTAATCTTCATCATATGGGGCTAGGCCCCAGCTTCCTTAATAAGATGCCTATAGCAAATAATTAAAACCAAGAAGCAACAAATGGGAGGGATTCAAACTAAAAAGTTTTTTCTCAGCAAAAGAAATAATCTGTAAGGTGAACAGGGAGCCTACATCCTGGGAACAAATTTTTACCCCTCACACATCAGATAGAACTCTAATCTCTAGGATATATAAGGAGCTCAACAAGTTAAGCACCAAAAAAAACCCCAAATAATCCCATCAATAAATGGGCCAAGGACCTGAACAGACACTTCTCAGAAGAGGATATACAATCAATCAACAAATATACGAAAAAATGCTCATCATCTCTAGCAATCAGAGGAATGCAAATCAAAACTACTCTAAGATACTATCTCATCCCAGAAAGAATGGCAGCCATTATGAAGACAAACAACAACAAGTGTTGGTGAGGATGTAGGATGTACACTCCTGGTGGGATTGCAAATTAGTGCACCCAATTTGGAAAGCAGTATGGAGATTCCTTGGAAAGCTGGGAATGAAACCACCATTTGACCCAGCTATTCCTCTTCTCAGACTATACCCAAAGGATTTAAAAACAGCATACTATCCAGACACAGCCATATCAATGTTTATAGCAGCACAATTCACAATAGCCAAACTGTGGAGCTAACCTAGATGTCCTTCAGTAGATGAATGGATAAAAAAAAAAAGTGGCGTTTATACACAATGGAATATTATTCAGCACTAAAAAAGAATAAGATCATGGCATTTGCAGGGAAATGGATGGCATTAGAGCAGATTATGCTAAGTGAAGTTTGCCAAACCCAAAAAACCAAATGCCAGATGTTTTCTCTGATATAAGGGGGGGTGACTCAATGTGGGGTAGGGAGGGAGAGCATGGGAGTAAAATTACCTCTAGATAAGGAATAGGGGTGGGACAGAAAAGGAGGGAGAAAGGGAATAGCTAGGATGGTGGAAGGAGAGGGTCATCATTATACAAAATACATGTATGAAGATGTGAATTTGGTGTCAACATACCTTATATACAAACAGATATGATAAATGGTGGTATAAAGATGTATTAAGAATTATATGCAAAAAAAATAAGAGAGCTCATGTATAATGGCATAATTTGGTGTGAACATACTTTATATACAGAGTTACAAAAAACTGTGCTGTGAATGGATAATTATGAATGTAATACACTCCACTATCGTCATTTATGTAAGAAATAAATAAAAAAAGAAAAAAAATAGAGGAGTTTTAATCCAACCTTAGCTCAAAGAAGGAGTCTGGAGCCTAGTCTGGTGGCACACATCTATAATCCCAGTGTCTCAAGAGGCTGAGGCAGGAGAATAACAAGTTCAAGGCTAGCCTCAGCAATTTAGTGAGACCCTTGAACAATTTAGCAAGACCTTATCTCAAAATATTTTAAAACTATTGTGAATTGTGCTGCTATAAACATTGGATGTGGACCAGTGATGATGTTTAGAGGTAAAGCACCACTGAGCTCAACCACACACACACAAAAAAAAATGAAAAAGAAAACAAAAAACAGACTGGGTAGTTCTATTTATTAATATCTATTCACCTTCACCTATCCCTTCCAGCCTCTTTGATTCTTACTAGTAGGAAAGTTGGGAAAATATTAATTTATATTGATCAGAAAGAATACAAAGATATAAGCAAGATTTGAAGGCAGGATATTTTTTACTTTTTCAGAGCCAATGAATCAGACTTCCTGGAACAGAGCAGAATTTTTTCTTTGTACCTGTGTATAAGTATTGGAAAATAAGGTAGGGGTGATGTCAATAGTGAGTTAGAGGTAAGGTGGTAAAAGTAAGGTTGAGGTTAATTCCTTTACTATTAACTAAGAAATTAAGATTTTTTTTGATGTCAGTTGTTACATATTAAAATCTTTGTAATCAGTAACTGGCATATCTTAAGTTCTGTTTTGAAATCTTAATCCCATCAGGAGACTGAGTAAAATGAAATAATATGGGAAACAAAAATGTATAAACTAGGATTTTTGAGAGCAGGAATGAAGAAGAAAGTGAAGTGCTAAATACTTTGTAAAGGAAAAACTGACAAGATTTGATGACTGGGAATGTGAGAGGCAGAGGTCAAGCATAATTTTATTATGTACTCTTTTCTTAAAGAAAGAAAAGGAAAAAGGAAAGCATATGAATCTCCTTTACTAATATCTTTAAGTTACGAATGGAAAATGTAGAAATGAATATAGTTTTGTTGTTGTTGTTGTTATTGTTGTTTTGTTCCAGGGATTGATCTCAGGGACACTTGAATACTGAGCCACATCTCCTGTTTTGTATTTTATTTAGAGATAGGGTCTCACTGAGTTGCTTAGCCTCTCAGCCTCCTGCACCACTGGGATTACAGGCATGTGCCACCATGCTGGCATGATTTCGTTTTATAGCAATAGTAAATTTAGAACTTAGAGAATACTTTCAACCTGTTATAAACATATTTTTCTTTTATAATTTGTGAATGTCCTATGTGCAAAATTGAGCAGTGATTTTGTTTTTGTTCTAAATAGACCTGTGTGCATGCCACGCAAATGGCAAGCACTTGATAAATACTTGAGACATAATGAATTAAACTAATACTTTCATTCTTGAATATTATATTAAAGATTTCTGAGGAAAAGAAGTGCTCAAGTTTGGTAACTTCATTAAGTTGACATTATTACTATTATACCTGTTTTGGGGTTTTGCTGTGCTTAGAGATTGAACTCATAGCCTCCCACATAGTAGAGAAGCACTCCACCCACTGAGCGATATCCCCAGCTCTTATACACCTGTTTTGATCATTGATATTCTTAATTGCAGAGTTGAAGGAAGCAGTAAAATTCAGCATCGTATAGAACAGCATCAGCAAATGCAGAATTCAACAAGCATTCCCAATCTTGTAAAACATTCTCCATCTGAAGATAAGATGTCCCCAACATCTCTAATGGATGATATTGAAAGAGGTAAAATTTAAATATACATAGTTTCCCTTTATATGATATAATTAAGAAATATTAAGTAAAAATTTTCATTTAAATTAACAGTGGGACTAACTATAAGCCTTTTATGAGAGCAAAGTATTTTTTGTAATTATGCATTTTTCTGGGGCAAATATGTAGCTTATGATCTAGGATAGTATATACATTAGACTATGTACATTTAAAAGAATTTGTATCTTTTTATTATTATTTAGGGCAAAAAGAATGGCTGTTTATATGTGTGTAACTATAGTTTTCTTCTTTTTTGGCAGCTGTGATGATTCATATTCAATTATTTACAGCATCTTCTTGTCAAGGTTCTTTATGTATAGCCAGGCTGTAGATGTCTAAGATGCCACCAGATCAACAGGGAAATGAGGAGATGTAGTAAACAGAAGCAGCAGGCAAGTTTTCTGAATTGCTGTGTACTTCTCAGTAGGAAGGCATTTGTAGGAAGATATAGTCCTTTTGGAAGTAAGAGAATTTAAACCTCCTTTTTTCCAAGCTTCGGTGAGAATGTTGATGTTACAGTAATTGTGGCAACAGTGAGACCCCAGCCACCAAAGTATATTTGCTTCTACAGTTTACCTTCATAATTTATGTGTAGCTGTCCAATTCTAATTCCCTTTTCTAAGTCCAGTACAGTATTAATTCCCTAATGGATTAGTAGCCCTAAACTAATAGATGTAAAGAAATAATCCTTGTTGTTACAAAAGATCTTTGTTTTATTTTTATATCATGAGTGCTTCCAAAATGGATTTGCATCATGGTGTCATTCTATACATGTATACAGTACAAAACTGGAATAGAAAATCAGTAGATTGAAGAGAACATTAAAACAAACTTGCTAATTATTAAGATATTAAATTTAGCTCTGAGCTTCTTGGCTATCAAGACAAAAATGAAGACACAAATAGCTTATTTTACATTACATGAGACCAGTTCCAAAGAATCATACTCTTTCTTGCTACTAAATCCTAAAAGGAATTTATTGTATGGAACTATTCTAGAAAGCATTAAACTACATAATGTCCTCAACAGTAATTTCCCAATACAAGTGGTTCCTTCATGTGGCACTTTTGTAGCAAAGACCTTATGTATTGATTGCAGCATAACTCGGGGAAAAGAGTTGTAGAGGTTGACATAGTTTTCTTGTTCTGATTTTATGTGAGAATGAGCACCATTTACCTTGAGATATTTGTATAGCATGTTCCTTAGACTGTATCCTATTAAATATACTCTTGACCTTTCTGTGCAACTGAGTATTGCTATGATGGTTGAACCGTCCTCTCAAATTTATGTCTAGTAGTTGTACTAGGATTTTGTTCCCTAATTTTTGCTCTCATGTCTCTAAGTTATATGGAATTTGAGCTTAAAAAACAAGATAGGGCCCAGGATTCCCTTCCTCCATCCAGAGACCACACAGCTAGGGGTACCAGCAAAGAGAATAATGCCACAGTGAGTGGTTGCAGTTCTGGAAGTGCTCTCCTATTCCTGACTTAAGGTTCCCTGCCACATCAGAGACTCTCTATGACCAAAAAGCATATTTAAGTGGAATCCCACTATGACAGACACTCAGCCTGGGAATATTGTTATTCCTTCTCTACCTCCCAAACCCTGTCTTTGCCCCTCATATTCCTCTCTCCTATGGAAAGACATATTGAGACTGTGTGGCGTTGACAAGAGTGATTCTACCATAACTAGCACCTCACTGTGAATCACTTTCTGTTCTCTTTCCAAATCCATTTTGGAAGCACTCATGATATATAAGCAGGAGAGCCAACCACCAAAAAGGGAAAAAAAAAGAATTTACCTGGTTCAGGAAACAGTCTTCATTCTGTCAGGCCAAACTCCCTTTCCCCATTGCCTGATAAAGTTTCTTCTTCCCTTCAAGTTCTTCATCAGGGACCAGTGGGAACTCTAGCTGTGGGAAAATTATTAAACAACATCTCTAAAATATAGGCAAGGATCTGCATGCTAAACCTAAATAGGGTGACTACCTATTAAAATAAAGGGTTTAAATAGATCTTCTCTAACATAATCACCAAAATAGAAAATTATCTCTCATAAATCAGGAAAATCAGTAATTGAATAAGAGAGTTAACAAAAATCAACACCAAAATGTATTGGATGTTACAGTTATCTGATAATGATCTTAGAACGGCGGTCACAAATACAGCCTAATTACACATTCTCTTGAAGCAGATGAAAAAATAGTCATGTAAAATAAATAGAAGTATTTAACAAGATTCAAATGAAAATTATAGAATTAACAATACAATCACAACAATAACAATAAAAATTTCACTAGATAGGCACAATTACTAGAGAGTGAATAAAATCAGTGAACTTAAGGATTTATAGAATTTACACAAAATTATAACAAATAGATTGAAACAAAATGAGCAGAGCCCCAAGGATCTGTGAAAGAATGATAAAATGGTACTGGAGTCTCAGAGGAGACAGAGAGTAGGACTAGAAAAGTTTTCAAAGAAATAATGCCTGTAAACTGCTCATGGAAAACATAATCCATAGATGCAGGAAGCTGAACAAACCCTAAATAGAATAAACTAAAAAAATACATGCAAGAAACATCATAATTAAACCTATGGAAAATAAAGACAAAGGGAAAAGTTCTGAAAGCAAGAGTGAGATAACACATTATCTGTAAAAGAACACCATACAAATATCAGATTTCCCAACAAATCCAGATGATCAAAAGAAAATGACATAATATTTTTCAAGTGCAAAAAGAAAAGAAATGTCAACCATGAGTTTTTTCTACCAAAATGCTTCTTTATTGGTAAAGGGTAAATAGCCTTCCTCAAAAAGGAAAACTGAAAGAATTTGCTGCTAGGAGACTACTGTTAAATATTGATCAGAGAAAGTTTTTCAAGCAGAAAAGAATTGATTAAAAAAGGAATCAGGAAGGGAAAAAGAACAATAGAAAGATAAAGTGCAGTAGATTATGGTTTCCACATGATTTCTAAATTATATATGACAATTAAAATAAAAATTATAATAGCTTCTGTTACTTATAACAATGATATTTAAGAGGGGAAAAAAGGGGGACCTAAAATGGACGTGATGTTTCCACATTTTACTCAAAATGGTAAAACATTGGCAGGACATGTATGTATAATGGAAACCAAACCAATTGCTAAGAAAAAAATATACAGTGACATCTTCTAAAACTCTATAAATAAATTAATATGGAAATAAAATAAATTCTAAAATAATTCAAGTAACCCATAGAAGTGGAAGACACACAGAGGAATGAAATACAGAAGAAATACAAATAATAAATAATAAAATGACACATTTAAGCCTTGACATATCAATAATTACTTGAAATATGAATAAGTAAGCCAGTTGAAAAGAAAAAATTGGCAGCCTATAAAAAACATACAGCTGTGTGCTTTTTAAAGAGAAAAAATGGAATAAGTAGTTTGAAAGTAAAAGAATGAAAAAATATACCATGTAAACATTAATTTTAAGAAGTGTATGTAGACAAGAGCAAAACAAATTACTACAAATAAGTATATTAATAACAATTAAAAAATTAATCCACTAAAAAGAGAAATGTGTTTTATATCCAACAAAAGAACTGTAAAATTATGAGGTAGAAACTGATAGAGTTAGGGCTGTGGCTGTAGCTCATTGGCAGAGCACTTGCCTAGCATGGTGAGGCACTGTGTTTGATCCTTAGCACCACATAAGAGTAAACAAATAAAATAAAGGCATTCTGTCCATCAAAAACATAACTGATAGAGTTGAAAGGAGAAATATAAAAATTCAGTTATGCTTGAGTTACGTCTTCACTCTACTATCAGCAACTGTCAATAATAGAACTACTAGATAAGAAATCAATAAAGATATATAGAAAATATGAACAACACAATCAACCTACAGGATCTGACTAACACACATACATATATATACAACAGTATGCACAACAACAGAATGCACCTTTTTTTTCACGTGCCCATTAAGTGTTCACCAAGATATTTCATATCCTGAGTCATAAAACAAACCTCAATACATTTATGAAAAACAAAATCATACACACTGTGTCCCTTGACTATGAGGGAATTAAACTAAAAATCAATAACACACAATAGGAAAAATGTCTATGAACATTTGGAAATTAGCATACTTCTAAATGATTTATGAATTAAAGAAGAAGAATAAAAGTTCAGAAATATTTATAGCTAAATGTATAAATACAGCATGCCAAAATATGTGGGATACAGTATAGCAGTGCTGAGGGAGGAATTTGTGGCACCAAATGCTTACATTAGAAAAGAATAAAGGTGTTATGATAATTTGAGTTCCTACCTCAAGAAAACTAGAATAGGAGAAGTAGTTAAACCCAAAGAAGCATAAAGAAGCAAATAATAAAAATGATAAGTGAAAATCAATGAAATTAACAACCTAAAAATTATAGAAAAAAATCAGTGAGATAAGAGCAGCTCATCAAAAAATTAATGCTGTTGATAAATCTCTAATAAGAGATAAAATAAAAACAAAACGCAATTTACTAACCTCAGAAATACAATATATATTTCTATAACCAGTAATGAGTTCATTACAGAATGCAATAGCTATTCAAAGGGTTATAAAGGAATATTAAAACTTTATACTCAGAAATATAACAATTTAGAAGAAATAGACCAATTTCTAAAAAGTTAAAAACTGCAAAACTCAGCCAAGATGAAGTAGACAATCTACTCCTATAAATACTTGTTATGATTTGGATATAAGGTGACCCCCAAAAGCTCATAGGTTTTCGTGTAGCAACATTTAGAGGTGAAAGGATGAGTTTATGAGAGCTGCCACCTAACTAATCGGTGGACTAATCCATTTGACAGATTAATAATTTGAATGGATTACTAAGTGGTAACAGTAGGCAGAAGGTATTTGGTTAGAGGAAGTAGGTCACTGGGGACATGCTCTTGGGAATTATGTGTCTTCTCCCTGGCTTTACACAACTCTTTTCTTTCTCCTTCCTGGCTGCCATGAGCTGAGCAGCTTTCCTCTACTACATCCTTCTACCATGATGTTCTGTGTCACCTCAGGCCCAGAACAGTGGATTGAGCAGACCATGAACTCAACCTCTGAAACTGTGAGCCCCAAATAAATGTTTCCCCTCTAAGTTGTTCTTAACAGGTATTATGGTCACAGAAACGTAAAGCTGATTAATACAGCATTAAAGAACTTGTATTAGCAATTAAAAAGCATCCCCAAAATAAAAATGCTCAACCTCATAAAATTAGTTTATTTATGTTTCCTCTTATGTTAGCTTTCCATTATTGTAACAAATACCTAGGATAATCAACTTATAAAATCAAAAGGTTTATTTTGGCTCACAGTGTAAAAACTTTTAATCCACGATCGGGTAGGTCCATGCTTTTAGGCCTCTGATTGGGGTGTCAGATGGTAATGGCAAGGAGTGCATGGCAGAGCAAACAGTTTACCCCAGTGATCGGAAGACCTCCAACTAGGCCCTGCCTCATAAAGCTTCCCTACCTCAAAATGCTGCCATCGGTAGGCTGGGGCTAGAGCTCGGTGCCAGAGCACTTGCCTAGCATGCATGAGGCACTGGGGTTGATCCTCAGCACCACACAAAAATAAACAAATAAAATAAAGGCATCTGTCCATCTACAACTACAAATTTTATTTTTTTAAATGCCGCCATGGATTCTCAATAAAATTCTGGCAAATCAAATACAAAAACATATAAAAAAGATTGTGCACCATGATCAAGTGAGATTCATCCCAGGGATGCAAGGTTGGTTCAACATATGGAAATCAGTAAATGTAATTCATCACCATCAGTAGACTTAAAGATAAGAATTATATGATCATCTCAATAGATGCAGAAAAAGCATTTGACAAAATACAGCACACCTTTATGTTCAAAACACTAGAAAAACTTGGTATAACAGGAACATATCTCAACATCATAAAAGCTATCTATGCTAAGCCTCAGGCCAACATTATTCTAAATGGAGAAAAACTGAAGGCATTCCCTCTAAAAACTGGAACAAGACAGGGATGCCCTCTTTCATCACTTCTATTTAACAAAGTTCTTGAAACACTGGCCAGAGCAATTAGACAGACGAAAGAAATTAAAGGGATACATATAGGAAAAGAAGAACTCAAGTTGGCATTATTTGCTGATTATATGATTCTATTCCTGGAAGACTCTAAAAGTTCCACCAGAAAACTCCTAGAACTAGTAAATGAATTCAGCAAAGTAGCAGGATATAAAATCAACACCTATAAATCAAAGGCATTCTTGTATATCAGTGACAAATCCTCAGAAAGGGAAATGAGGAAAACTACCCATTCTTAATAGCCTAAAAAATAAAATAAAATACTTGGGAATCAACGAAAGAGATCTATATAATGAAAATTACAGAACCCTAAAGAAAGAAATCAAAGAAGATCTTAGAAGATGGAAATATCTACCTTGCTCTTGGATAGGCAGAATTAATATTATCAAAATGACCATACTTCCAAAAGCACTATATAGATTTAATGCAATTCCAATCAAAATTCCAATGACATTCCTCATAGAAATAGAAAAAGCAATCATGAAATTCATCTGGAAAAATGAGAGACCCAGAATACTTAAAGCAATCCTTAGCAGAAGAATGAAGCAGGTGGCATCACTATACCAGACCTTAAACTATACTACAGAGCAATAGTAACAAAAACAGCATGTATTGGCACCAAAACAGACTGGCTAGACCAATGGTACAGAATAGAGGACACAGAGACTAACCCACAAAACTACAATTATATTATACAAAGGTGCCAAGAACATGCATTGGAGAAAAGATAGCCTCTTCAACAATGGTAGACATTTGTTGGGAAAACTGGAAATCTATATGCAACAAAATGAAATTAAACCCCTATCTCTCACCAAGCACAAAACTCAACTCAAAATGGATCAAGGACTTAGGAATACAACCAGAGACCCTGTGTCTAATAGAAGAAAAAGTAGGCACTAATCTCCATCATGTGGAATTAGGCCCCAGCTTCCTTAATAAGACTTCTTTGGTACAAGAATGAAAATCAAGAATCAATAAATCGGATGGACTCAAACTAAGCTTCTTAGCCAAAGAAACAATCTGTGAGGTGAATAGAGAGCCTACATCTTGGGAGCAAATTTTTATCCCTCACACATCAGATAAAGCACTAATCACTAGGGTATATATAGAACTCAAAAAGCTAAACACACACACACACACAAAAAAAACACCCAATCAATATATGGGCCAAGGACCTGAAGAGACACTTATCAGAGATGATGTACCATCAGTCAACAAATACATGAAAAAATGTTCATCACTAGCAATTAGAGAAATGCAAATCAAAACCACTCTGATTTCATCTCACTCCAGTCAGAATGGCAAGTATAATGAAGACAACAATAATTGGGGGAAAAGGTACACTCATACACTGCTTGTGGGACTGCAAATTGGTGCAGCCAATATGGAAAGCAGTATGGAGATTTCTTGGAAAACTTGGAATGGAACCACTATTTGACCCAGCTATCCCTCTCCTTGGTCTATACCCAAAGGACTTAAAAACAGCATACTACAGGGACACAGCCACATCAATGTTTGTAGCAGCACAATTCACAATAGCTAAACTGTGGAACCAACCTAGATGCACTTCAATAGATGAATGTATAAAAAAAAATGTAGCATATATACACAATGGATATTACTCAGCAATAAAAGAGAATAAAATCATGGTATTTGCAGGTAAATGGATAGAGTTAGAGAAGATAATGCTAAGTAAAGTTAGCCAATCCCAAAAATCCAAATGCCAAATATTTTCTTTGATATAAGGAGGCTGATTTATAGTGGGATAGGGAGCGGGAGCATGGGAGGAATAGACTAACTCTAGGTAGGGCAGAGAGATTGAAGGGAAAGGAGGGGGCATAGAGTAATTAATGATGGTGGAATGTGATGATCATTACTATCCAAAGTACATGTATGAAGACATGAATTGGTGTGAATATACTTTGTATACAACCAGAGATATGAAAATTTGTGCTCTATATATGTAATATGGATTGTAATGCATTCTG
Organism: Marmota flaviventris; assembly: GCF_047511675.1. Classification (NCBI taxonomy): domain Eukaryota; kingdom Metazoa; phylum Chordata; class Mammalia; order Rodentia; family Sciuridae; genus Marmota; species Marmota flaviventris. The sequence continues at coordinate 57,409,635 of NC_092505.1, read as the reverse complement.
CTGTCATAAATAAATAAATAAATAAATTTACATAAAATAATGCTGCCTCAGGTGCAGAACCAGGCCCTTAATCATATGACCAAAATTTTTGACAAGAACAACTTTGAAGACATAAAGTTTGAGGCTGATAGTTTCAGAAGTTCAGTCCATGATCGGCCAACTCCATGACTTTGGGCCTGAGATGAAACAGAACTTCATGGTGGATGGATGAAGTAGAGGAGAGCCACTCAGCTCTCCTCACTTTCTGCTCAAGAGAAGTCAATGCATAGATTCACAAAAATAATTATAGAAAAATTTTCATAACAGCTTCATTCATAATGCTAAAAACTGGAAAAAAACACATCCATTTATAGAAAAGAATAACTTATTTATATAAAGGAATATTATAACAATAGAGAAGAATGAGGAAATTCATTGGCATGTATCACATTGCATTATATATAAGAGAATAAGAAAAAAAATGGAAGATAATTTCTGCCAAAATAGGTATTAATTTTTATAGTCTTAATTTTCACATTATTTTAGTTACCTGAATATTTAAATACAGTGGTATAAATAAATGTAGAATTTAGATATAGTCATTGTATATGTCTTTAAATTCTCATAATTGCCTGAAGTATGGCAATCATAGAAGAGGTTTTTTTTTTTTTTTAATGCATCCTTTATTTATTTATTTAATTATTTGTATTTACTTATTTTTTTTTTTGGTCAGGGGTTGAACTTAATCACTAAGCCACATCTCCAGCCCTTTTTAATATTTTCTTTAGGAACAGGTCTCACTGAGTTGCTTGGGGTCTTGCTAAGTTGCTGAGGCTAGCTTTGAACTTGTCCTCTTGCTTCAGTCTCCCAAGCCTCTGGGATTACAGGTGGGTGCCACTGTGGCCAGCTTTAGATGATGTATGTTTGGCTTTATTGATTCATCATCAATGGTTTCTCAGAAACCAGTACATTCTAATCTTATTATATTCAGTATTATTTGTTTAACCTATTTATTTATTTCTTTTTTATTTTCAGAACTGAAAGCAGAAGCTAGTCTAATGGACCAGATGAGCAGTTGTGAGAGTTCATCAGATTCTGAAAGTTCTTCATCTTCAAGTAGTGAGAATAGTTCTAATGACTCAGAAGATGAAAGAGGCAAAACCTCTCCTTCTGATCCAGGGAAATATATCTCAGGACATCCTACCATGTCTGCCATACCACAGTACAGAACTTCTGATGTAGATACTAGTCATAATAGATTTCATGACAACAGTGGCCTTCTAATGAATACTTTACGTAAGTATATGTAAACATGAGCAATTAGAAAAGTAGGAATTCACGGTGGAGCCATATGGATTGTGATCTAAGTTTTAGGTAAAAAGGAAGACTTCTATTTTATGTATTCAACACTTTAACCATGACCTTCTTATTGAATTATTGAATTATTCATTTTCTTTTGACTCTGTAATATAATGCTTTCTTGATTTTTATACCCTCTAGATACTTTTCTTTCTCCTTTGCAGGTTTATAAACTTCTATTCAGTCATTTTAATTGGAGTTCCTCAAGGCTTACTCCAGAGTAATTTTTTCTTTTTATTCTGTCCTCTTTCCCTAGATAATCTCTTTCTTGTTTCTGTTTTAGTCAATACCTACATGCAGGTAACTTGCAAATTTTCATCTCTAACCCAGACCTCTGAGGTCTAGACACATGTTCTAGCATCTCCTAGTGAAAGGCAATCCAAACTCAATTTGTCCCAACCCACTTCATATCCTTGGCTCACCTTGTTTCCTCTTAGTGAAAGGGAGCATTCATCTAATTATGCAGAACAGAAGCCTGATTACATTCAAGGGTTGAGTTTCTGGGTCTCTTTACAGTGTAGCTAATCCTTCACCAAGTCCTTTTGAACTTGCCTCACAAATATTTTTCAAATTTATCTACTTCTCTTCCATCTCTGCCACTACCATTCTAGTTCAACTTTCATTTTTTTCTTGCTTTAACTACTATAATTATTTCTTAACTGATTCACCCCTTACCTACGCAAAGCCATTTTTAATCCATTATATACATTATAGCTATATTGATCTTTTCACAACTTAAATACAATTTAAACTGCTTTAAACTTTTCAATAACATGATTTCTTTGAAAATAGAGACAGAATATTTTAACATAATGGTTTTATTTCTTTCTTTTCTTGCCTTCTTTTTATTACTGTACTCAAATACTTTTACTCCTCTCAGTGCCCCTATAAATGCTTTTCATACAACCAGTAACCTTTCTTCTTTTCATGTGGTTTAAATGTTCTTCTTTAGATTACAGTTCAATGTTTACTTTCTCAAAAAAGTCTTCCATCCTCTTCTGATAGTCTGATAATATTTTGTATAACTCCATAAGATATCAGATACATCTTTTTTAAAATATTTTTTTAGTTGTTGATAGACCTTTATTTTATTTATTTATATGTGGTGCTGAGAATTCAACCCAGTGCCTCACACATGCCAGGCAAGTGCCCTATCACTGAGCCAAAGCCCAGATATATTTTTTTATAACAGTTGTAACAATTGTAAATTAACATTTATTTGTGTGATTGTCTTTCTCTGGAGTAGAATCTCCATAATGACAGGGATCTTGTTTTGTTTTGCTCATCATAGAATACTAGCACCTAGCATAGTATTTGATACATAGTATATGCTCAGTAAATATTTTTTAATCAAGGCATGCAGGTTGGTATTCCCTGGGGAAAGGAACTTTCTATTTATTTAAAACTGAACTGACTGCTAATTCTGATGAAAAAAGGTAAGCATCTTGAAAAAATTAACTAGCCCAATAACTGAACTAACGAAGGGAGGAACCAAGACTGAGTGGTAGAGAGAGTAAACTTTGAGTTAATTGGGGACCAGAAAAGATATTTTGAACCTCCAGTTACTCAGTATTATTCCTGACTTGTGAGTTAAAATTGGACCATTCAATTTAAGTGGCTAAGGGAGCACTGAGAAAACTCAGGTTGGTTGGACTGAATGAGAAGCTGAGTAGACATTAGGAAATTTTTCTGAGAAATTACTGGGTCCTAGAGGAGCTGAGTGCTCAATCAGAATATATGTATTATATTCCTGTTTATCACTTACTAATTATTTAATCAATAATAATTCATTTAACTTTTCTGAAGCTTCAGTTTCCTCCTCGGAAATGAAGGTCACATTGTCTTATAGAATTTTGGAGTTCAGGAGAGTTTATCTCTTAGAAATTTTTTTAAAAACTGTAGGATAGTTTTCTCGTACTGCATGGCACAGTGAATTTATATTTTATTATTTTATTTTTTAAATATTTATTTTTTTGTTTTAGGTGGACACAATATCTTTATTTTATTTTTATGTGGTGCTGAGGAACGAACTCAGTGCCTCGCGCATGCCAGGCCAGCATGCTACCACTTGAGCCACATCCCCAGCCCCTAATTTATATTTTAAAAATTGTCTTTGTGCCAAATACTGTAACAATGGATAGAATATTAAAAGATAAAAGCCAGGCATGACCAGGATCAAACATAAAATAAACATGCCCATAGACAGGAACTAGAATACAAACATAAAACTGCAGGCTTGGTCAGGCTGAAGCCCTACTCATTGGCTCCTGAGTTTAAAAGGAGTTGGTAATGGTAAGGAGCTTCAGGGAAGGATTAAAAGTGCTTGGAATGATTTAGGGAACCTGAGTCTTGCTTATATTTGAAGTTACAGTATTTTGGAGAGGATGAGAGGATGCAAGGTATTGGTACAGGTGGGGATACTCTTTGGTTAGTAAACGAGCAAACATAATTCTAAAACATAAGAAAAAATCTAATGCTTAGAAAGCTAACAAAATTAACAATTGGAACATGAATTCTTTGCAAATGAAAATTTGTTATAGAACAGTTTAAGACAAAGACATTTAAAGAAGTATGCTAAAAATGTTCAAAAGATGCACAAAGATATAACTTTAAAAGCCATATTATTCAACAAAGTCAAGCAGAAATGAATCAAAATTCAATAGATTGTTTAAAAGATTCAAAGACTGGGGATATATCTCAGTAGTAGAGCATTATCACCAGCACCACAAAAAAGTAAAAACAGAAAGGTTGGTCATTGAAATTTTTTAAAAAATCAATAAATGAGAAAAACTGTAGACTGGACACAGTTAAAGAATGAATTATTGAAATAGAAGATAAGATTAAGGAACTATCCCAGAACACGATACAAGATAGAAATATACAGTGAGAGAGCAGTTTAGAGATAAGGAAGATAACAGAAAGTTAAACACTGTGCAATGGGAATTCCAGAAAGAATGAAAAGAATAGAATGAAAACTCAATTCTGAGAATTTTCCAAAATTGAAGGAAGTTATGAATCTATTTCAGCTAATAAGCCGGAAAATACGAATAAATATAGAACCCAACGCAATAGTAAATCCACAGTAGTAAACATCAAGGATGAAAGGACAAGCTCCAGACACTTCAAAGCTATTTTTTCTTATGTGAGAAACTGCAATAGACTCAACTCCTCTCCCTCCCTCTGTGTTTCTTCCTCTCCATTGTAGTGTGTTCATGGATGTACAGCTCTCATTCATCATCTGCCTGCTTAAAATTTTCACATGAATCCTCATTATGTTTCAAACAAAATTCAAAGTTTTTACCTTGACCTTCTGGATATCTTTCTGACCTCATTTCCCACCATTCTCTTCCTCATTCATTCCACTCTAGCCACAGTGACTTCTTGCAAGTCAAAGAACACAACAAGCATACTCCCTCCTTGGGACTTTTCTGCTTGCTGTTCCCTTAGTTTGGACATCTGCATCTCCCCACCCTCATATTTTATGACTTTCTCTCTAAATTAATATTTTCTAGCTACCCTGTCTAAAACACCTTCCACCACTATCTCCATACTCATCTTTATTTTTTCATAGCATTATTCATACTGGCCATTATGTTACATGTTTGTTCATTTGTTTACTGTCTGTCCTCCACTGAAATGTAAGCCCCATGACTAAATCAAAGATGAGTTACAAAAATAATCAATGATGACATATTCTTGAAATGTATTCTTTAATGACTTTGCATTTTAAGTAAAAAATTATATAACATTTTTTTAACTCTCCAAAATGATGATCTGATCTAAACCACATGTAATAAGTCAGTGGTATTAAAAAAGAAAAGTAATGTTGGTATGTGAAAGAAGACTAAAGCAGATGCCAGTGGTGCTAAAGCTATGACAAAAGTTTGATGGTAATACTTTTTTCTTTTTAGGCAATATTACTTGAGTTATTTACAAGATAAATAATATGATTATAAATGACAAAAAAGCTATCTAAATAGAATCACTTGTGGTGTTACATTTTGCATAATATTTATGTTATGAAAAATAAGTAAATATTCATATTTAATTAATTACTACTAATTAATTTAAATATTTAGTTACTAAAATTTTGTTATTTCTCTTTCATTTTAGGAAATGATTTGCAGCTGAGTGAATCAGAAAGTGACAGTGATGACTAAGGAAATTTTTAGCTATAAATATAACATTTTTAAGGCATGTGATAATTTATTTTGTATTAAGAATAAAAACTAGTGTAATAGGAAAATATGCCTTAACTTTTTATGATAAAGGAAATTAAATTCAATTCATAATTTTTAACTTTTTATTGAATACTAGCATTTTCATGTGTTGTCTTTGTTTAAAGAAAATTTTTATAAAGTTTGATAAATGAGGAAACAGAGTCAGAGGTTGTTAACTTGCCCAGGTGTTATTAGTTAACAAGTTGGAATTCAAGATTTCTAGAGTCTTAAGGGAGGGGATATAACTCAGTTGGTAGAGTGCTGGTCTTGCATGCACAAAGCCCTGGGTTCAATCCCTAGCACTATCAAAAAAAAAAAAAAAAAAAAGATTTCTAGAGTCTTAAGTTCAATGTACTATTTTTTTCTCACTGCTGTCTCCAATTGTGAAATTAATGATTTATAATGAATTTAATAAATTTCTATGGTTTAAATTTTATATCTGAGCCTTTCCTGTCTGATATTCCTTAAATTTGGGGTGAAAATAATTGGATTCTTGAGATGGACATCCAGAAACAGGAAGCATTCAGAACCCAAATAGACAGTATCAAAAAAGAACCTCTCCATGACACATTATGATTGAAATGCCTGACATACAGAACAAGGGTAAAAATTTTAAAAGCTTCAAGAGAAAAAGGTCACATTTAGAGTCAAGCCAATCAGAATTACTTCCAATGTATCAGCACAAATTCCAAAATCCAGGAGGGCTTGAAATGATGTGTTCTAAGTCCTGAAGGAAAATAACCATCATCCAATATTGCTATGTCCAGCAAAGATATCTTTCAGAATCTAAGAAATAAAAACCCTCCAAGATAAGCAGAAACTAAAAGAATTCCTGACTATTAATTTCACACTATAGAAAATACTTACAGAAGTATTCTACACAGGAGAAATCAAAACCCAGCCTCAGAGCTCACAAGTTAACAAATCTCATTTGAAAAGTAGCTTAAAAATGAGAAACAGTATCAAATTAAACATTTTAAATAAATGAAAATGGCAGAAATTAATAAACATCTTTCTATAATAACATTGAATGTAAATGGTCTCAACACTTCAATGGTCTCAACTCTCTGAAAGACATAGACTGCTAGAATGGATTAAAAAACAAGACTCAACTATATGTTCTTTACAAGAAAGGATAGACTGATAAACCATGAAAATGGAGTCCCAAAACAAGCTGGAGTAGCTACTGTCATATCTAACAAAGTAGACTTTAATCCAAAATTAATCCAAAGAGACAAAAAAGTTCACTTCATACTGGTAAAGGGAATTATTTGACAAGAATATATAATGATAGTAAATATTTATGCTCCAAATATTTGTGCACCTAATTACATAAAACAGACAATACTCAAATTAAAGACTCAGACTCCAGTGTAATATTACTAGATGGTTTCAACACATCTCACTCATGAATAGTTAGGTCATCCAGACATAGACTCAGTAAAAACTCATTGGACCTGAAAAAAGTAAATGAAAGGAACTTAACATACATCTATAAAATATTTCATCTAGGGGCTAGGGTTGTGGTTCAGTGGTAGAAAGCTTGCCTAGCATGTGTGAGGCACTGGGTTCGATTCTCAGCACCACGTAAACAAGTTAAATAAACAAAATAGAGTTATTGTGTCCAGCTACAACTAAAAAAAAATTTTTTAAAAATATAAATTTCATCCAACAACAGCCAAATATACTTTCAGCAGCTAATAGAACCATCTCTAGAATAGATCATATTTTAGGCCACAGAGCAACTCCAGCAAATAAAAAAAAATAATATAATTCCTTGCATCTTATCAGATCATAATGGAATGAAATGAAAAATAAACATGAAAAACTACAGAAACTATATAAATACACAGAGGTTGAAAAATACATGTTTGATTAATGAATGGGTGATAGAAAAGTCAAAGAAAAAATTTTAAAAATTGTTAGAGTCAGCCAGGTGCAGTTGCACATGCCTATAATCCCAGCAGCTTGGAAGGCTGAGACAGGAGGATCTTAAGTTCAAAGCCAGCCTCAGCAAAAATCAAAGTGGTAAGCATCAGTGAAACCTTGTCTCTAAATAAAATACAAAATAGGGCTGGAGATGTGGCTCAATGGTTGAGTGCCCCTTAGTTCAATACCCTGTACCCCCTCCAAAAAAAATTCTTAGAATCAAACAAAAATAATGATACAACATATCAGAACCTCTGGGACACTATAAAGGCGGTTCTAAAAATAAAGTTTATAGCTATGCATGCCAAATAAACAATGATGCATCTTAGGGCCCTTGAAAAACAAGAACAAACCAATTCTAAAACCAGTAGAAGGAAGGAAATAATTTAAAATCAAAAACAATATTGTTGAAATTGAGACTAAAAAGAAAATACAAGGGATCCTTGAAACAGTGGTTCTTTGAAAATATAAGATTAACAAGCACTTAACCATACTAACCAAAAGAAAAAGAGAAGACTCAAATTAATAAAATTAAAGATTAAAAAAAAGAGAAAGCACCACAGATTTTACAGAAATCCAGAGGAGCATTAGGGACTATTTTGAAAACTTACACTTCAATAAATTGGAAATCTAGAAGAAATGGATACATTTCTAGACACAGATGACATGCCAAAATTGAATCAAGAGGACATAGAAAACTAAAACAGACCAATAACTAGCAATGAGATAGATGCAGTGATTAAAAGCCTTCAAACAAAGAAAAGTTCAGGACCAGATGAATTCTTCGCTAATTTCTACCAGACTTTAAAAGGAAAACTAATGCCAATGATCCTTAAATTATTTCATGAAATAGAAAGGGATTAAACACTTCCAAATTCATTCTATGAAACTACTGTCCCATTCATATCAAAACTAGGTAAGGACACATTAAGGAAAAAAAAAAAACTACAGACCAATATCCTTGATGAACTAAGATGTAAAAATCTTTGACAAAATGTTAGATCATGTTCAACAACATATTAACATATTAAGATTGTACATCATGACCAACTTGGTTTTATCCCAGGGGGAAGGGATGGTTTAGCATACACAAATCATTAAGTGTAATGCAATGTAGGCGTCACTCTCGGTTTGCAGCTAGCAGCTACTAGCAACTCAGAGTGCTTCAAAAACCTATGCTCATACAGGCTTGACAGGAACACCTGCAGGATCCAGCCATTTGAGAAACCACATCCTCAGTGATAAGGCCCCTTTCATAGGGACAAAGACCCTACTAATCTGCCTTCCACCACATAACAATATTTATGATTGTTGGATTCTAGATGTTGTATAATCTGCTTTGCTTGTGTGTCCCGTCCAGCAGGACACATCAACGTGGGCAGCGAACCTAGATGGGGAGGAATGAAGGGACAAGAGACACGAAAGGTGACAGCAAGACAAAAATTCTGATCAAGCTGCAAACTTTTATTGTTCACACAGGGGTATTTATATGCTGGGGATGGGGAAGCTCTCTAATCAACAATTGCTGGATGTGGGTGGTAAAACTGCCAGGTGCAAGATGTCTGATGATCCTGATAACCGCAGGATGTTCCAGGGAGATAGGTAGCTGCAGGATGCCTCCCAGGCAGGATGTCTCCCAGGGGGCTGTCAGGCTAATCTTTGAAGGAGAATTTCCTTCTAGTCCCCGACACTTGTGTATGATTGGAGGATGCACCCTAACCGAGCTCAATATCAGTTGTATTCATTTCCATAATAAATGAACTTGCTGGACGTCTTGCTGGACATCTGCTGCCATGGGATTAGATCCTTATCTCTCACCCTGTCCAAAAGTCAACTTAAGTAGATCAAAGACCTAGGAATGCAACCAGAAACTATGCAATTCCTAGAGGAAAACAGAGTCAGCCCTCTAACATGTAGGCATAAGCAACAATTTTATCAATAGTACCCCTAAAACTCAGGAAATAAGGCCAAGTTAATGAATGGGATGGCATCAAGTTAAAAAGCTTCTGCACACAGCAAAGAAAACAAAAAAAAAAATGTGAAGAAAGAAGAAAGAACCTAAAGAATGGAAGAAAATCTTTTCTAGCTACTCTTCTGATACAGGATTAATATCCAGACTATATAATAAGTCAGAAAACTTAACCCCAAAACCAACAAATAACCTAATTAATAAATGGGAAAATTAACACTGTTTGAAAGAAGAAATATAAATGGCCAACAAATATATGAAAAAGTATTCAACATCATTAGCATTTATGGAAATGCAAACCAAACTAGACTGAGATTTCAACTCACTCCAGCTAGGTGGCAGCTATCAAGAATACAAAGAAGGCTGGGTGCGGTGGTGCATGCCTGTAATCCCAGTAGCTTTGGAGACTGGGGTAGGAGGATTGCAGGTTCAAAGCCAGCCTCAGCAGTTTAGCAAGGCTATAAGCAACCTAGCAAGACCCTGTCTTAAAAAATAAAAAGGGCTGTGGCTGGGGCTCAGTGACTAAACACTCTTAGGTTCCATTGCTGGTACAAAAAAAAAAAAAAAAAAGAAAAGAAAAAGAATACAAACAATAATAAATGCTGGAGAGGACACAAAGAAAAAGGAACACTTTGTAGTGTTGGTGGGATTGTAAGTTAGTACAACTGCTATGGAAATCAGTATGGAGGTTTCTCAGAGACTAGAAATGGGACCACAATATGATCCATCTATACCACCCCTTGATATTTATCCTAAAGAATTAAAATGATCATAATATAGTGATACATGCATACCCAATTCATAATAGCCAGACTGTGGAACAAGCCTAGATGTCCATAAATGGATGAAAGGATAAATAAGATTTGTTACACACACAGACACACACACACACACACATCCATTGTGAGATATATACACTATATATCTGATGGATTTAGATATAAAAATCTTTGATTAAAATGTTAGTAGATCATGTTCAACAATACATTAAGATTGTACATCATGACCAACTGGGTTTTATCCCAAGGATGTGTGTGTGTGTGTGTGTGTGTGAGTGTGTGTGTGTGTCTATCTCACTATAGAGATTGGAGAGTCACTTAAAATTGAGTTTCACTTAAAGCATTTATGTTTCCTCCATGTTTTTCATAGATTGAGAGTCCATTTCTTTTTAAGGCTGAATAATATTCCATGTTTGAGTGTACCCGTTTATTTATCCATTCACCTACTGAAGAACATCTTAGTTGTGCTGGAGATTAATTAAGCAAAATAAGCCAAATGCAAAGTCAAGGCTCATGTGTTTTCTCTTGGGTGGAAGCTGAAGAAGAAAAAGGAAAAGAAAGGTGTGCAGTCGTGCTAGTCTCATAAAAATCAAAGGGAGAGCTGTAGAGGAAAAGAAAGGGACCAGGGGAAGGGAAAGAGGAGAGAAAGGGAAATACTGGGGGATGATATTGGCCAAATAATATCATTATATCATGTGCATGAATGGATATGTAACAAGAAACCCTACCATTATGTACAACTCTAATGCACCAATTAAAAATGTGGGAAAAAATAAAATACTTTAATTCTTGATAAAACTAAATTAATTTAGGATAAAGTCATTAAGTGTTGAGATAATTAATGTTTATTTTTATAATATCCTTGAATTTGGGAGAAATTAAAACTATTTAATTATAATTAGAAGTCACTGACCAGCAGGTTCCTTTTAAAATATTTTAGAGAAGTTTTAAGTTCACAGCAAGATTGAGCAAAAGGTTTAGAGACTTCCTATGTCCTCTGACCCCACTGTCAATATCCTATACAGAGTGATGGTATCTTTGTTGTAAATGATAAACCTGCATTATACATCATCATCACTCAAAGTTCATAGTTTACATTAGGATTTAGTCTATGTACATTTAATGGATTTTTGAATGGATTTTGACACATGTATTTTTGATGCATGTAATAACACAGAGAATAATTTCACTGTCCCTAAAAATCTTCCATGCTCTGCCTACTCATCTCTTTATCTTTAAACCCTGGCAAACACTGATCTTTTTACTGTCTCCATAGATTTTTCTTTTCCTGATGTCATATATTGGAATCATAAAATATCTAGCCTTTTCAGATTGGCTTTCACTTAAAGCATTTAAGTTTCCTCCATGTTTTTCATAATTGAGAGCTTGGTACATTCACCTACTGAAGGATATTTTAGTTATGCTGGGAGTGGTGGCACATGCCTGTAATCCCAGCAGCTCAAGAGGCTGAGGCAGGAGGATCACGAGTTCAAAGCCAGCCTCAGCAACTTAGTGAGACACTAAGCAACTCAGTGAGACCCTGTCTCTAAATAAAATACAAAATAGGGCTGGGGATGTGGCTCAGTGGTTAAGTGCCCCTGGTTCAATCCCTGGTACCAAAAACTGCTTCAAGTTTTGGCAATTAGGAAATAAAATTTTATTCCATTTCACCTCCTACCATTGAAATTCCTGTAGTTGTTTTTGAAAAATTCTTATATTTTGGTTTTAATCTTTCCTTTCTCTCTTCTTTCCTTTCTCTAGAATACATTCAGCTAATCTATCTTATTTTTATTTCTGTTTTATATAATACTTAGTTTCTTGAGAACTACATTTATTATAATAAACTATCATTTATTACATAACTAAAGCAAGCTCATACATTCAAAGTAACTAGAAAACATACTTTTTATTTTAATATATAAATGCAAATTATAATAGTTTTTACTGAAAGTTGTTAGACTGAGAATCTTTTTATTAGCATTGACTTTATAAGAAATGAGTATGTGGTGATATGAGCTAGAATGCTAGCTACATAATGTACACCATGTTCTCAAAGTTTACTTCCTGAAACCCAAACAGCTTATTTTCTTCTGTCCTTGATATTTCCCTGATAAGTGAAGAATTCTTAAAGTCCATTTTTATAAATTCAATACCTAGTATGTCAGTATTCTCTATATCCTCAAGGGTGTGTGTATATATATGTGTGTGTACATATACATACACACACACATAGAGGAATAAAATTGTATTTTCTGTGCTTCTGTATCTCCTTCTTTTTGATGCACGTATTGAGAGTTTGTACATTATACAAGACCTAACACATATTTATAAGCCCATACTCCTTTAGTTTGACCTGTTCTGAATGGTTTGATTAAATTCATAAGCATACAAGCAGGAAAAGTAAGTTGGTTACTAAAGAACAAAAATCAAAGGGTTTTGAGCTACTCTGCAGCACTAAAAGTATAAATATAATAATGTTTCATCTGCACATGGGTATGAATGTGATCTATGAATTATGTATTCATGAAATGCTATCCATAGTTTGGTAAGGAGGCACTCTTAGACATGTCAGAATTCAGGAATTAGATTGCACACACATCATTCCTATAATGATTAATTTAGCAATTTCCAGTTTATTAAGAAATGAGTCAAAATGAAGAACTCAAGAACCGGTAAAACGTGTAATTTTTAAAAGCCAATAACTTCGAAATTTCAATGACTGACATCTTCTCTGTCCCCAGAAGGATACTCATTCAATTTGAAGGAGTAGGTGACACTCATGCCCAGGAACATTTTAAGCAGAATCTTTGATGTTGGCCAGAGCTTAGCCTGATTATTCTGAGGTAGCAATCCTAGTTGGGTAACCATATTTTGGGATAAAGCTATATATGCAACAGAGTTCATGGATAACTCACACACTTCTGACCAACCCTGAGACTACATGTGGGTGCTTAAGACAGTGAGTTGGGAAAAAACAATTTTTTTTCTTCCTTTACTCTCAAACCACAATTTGTACAGAAGTCTTTGGTGATTGCAAAATGGGTGGTGATTTGTTTTCCTTGCCAGCAAGCAAGCCATTCTGCATCAGACACTAATTCCATTCAATTATGACACTACCTGGAGAGAGCATCAGATCCCACAGGTCAAGGACTCAGTCCCAAGACTGCCCCCACCACACACACTTCAGATGCTAATCACAAGTCACCTTGCGAAGCACCAGTGCTTCTGACTAATAGGCTATAAGTTGGGGTTCCTATTACCCACTCCTCAAGTTTGATTAATTTGCTGGAATTGCTCAGAGGATTGAGAAACATATTTCCTGGCTTATTATAAAGAATACTACAAATGGTATAGAGGAAGAGATAAATAGGAGTGGGTATGGAAGAATAGGCATGGATCTTCCATGCCCTGTCTAGGCACACCCTCTTCTAGGAATTTCACATGTTCAGCCATCAGGAAACTCACTAGATCCTGTCCTTTTAGATTATTTGTTTTGCGGGGTAGGTGGGGAGACTTCATTGCATAGGTGTGATTGCTAATAGACTGGATGAGGAAACTCAGCAGGGCCTGTCTCTTCAGATTCGTCAACATTCCTTCCTCAGGGTATATGGGGCAAGACCCTTCTGGAACAAGGAGGATCTAATGAATTACTATCAGACAAGGTACATTTCTTTATGGCCATCTCTAAGATAACTGTAGGGGAAGATTAGAGTACATGTTTAGTTTCTATGATCCCATCTTGGGAAAGAGAAATTCTGATTTCTATGTCCTGCCTCAGGGAGAAAAAGAGCAGGTGAAAGAAGGGTAGGAGAAATTCAGAGAGAAAAAGAGAGAAATAAAGACTTGGCTTTCTGAGGCCTACATTTGAGGCCTAAAGTGCTTTAACATTATTCTATCACTTAGAAGATAACAAGGGTTTAGGGCCGGGGTTGTGGCTCAGTGGTAGAGCGCTTGCCTAGCATGTGTGAGGCACTGGGTTTGATTCCTGACATCACATAAAAAAATAAAACAAACAAAATTAAGGTATTGTGTCCTTCTACAACTAAAAAAAATTTTAAAAAATAACAAAGGTTATTTTAAATTTAAATTTTTAAAAATAACAGCCTTTACCACGGGGATTTCTCGCAGGCTGCCTTGGAGTTCAACCCTCTTTCAGCAGCGCCGGAGGTGAAGATGAAAAGATTCAAGAGTTTCCAGGCATATCTGCTCCTCTGTCACAGGATCTACAGCTGCACTCACTGTAGCGCTCACATGGGCATTCCATGTGAGCCATTCCAAGGAAGTCAAAGAGGAGCATGCCTCTTTAACTTAGTAGTTAACATGGGCTGTGGGCCTGCAGAAAAGCAAGTGTCACAAACAGGATGGCATACAGTTGCAGGCATTTACTGTGAAAACTGCAAAACCAACCTGGGCTAGAAATACGAACATGCTTTTGAAAACAACCAGAAATCCAAAGAAGACAAATACATCATTCAGCTAGCACACATGATCAAGAACAATGGCTGGGACTGATCAGACAGCATCTACCCAACCATCCAACTGAACATTCTACCCAAGTGTAAGACAGTGACTGAAAAGTTGGTTACATCCATTTAGGGGACTTATCATCTGGGGCATCTTCCCACACTGATGCCATCTTTCCGGTGGCCTGATCTCTAAAATTGCTGTCTCTCTGTCTCTTCGCTTTATATATATATTTTTTATATTGTTTTTGAGTTCATCCTGGCTTCTCTAGAGTTGACTGAATACAAAACAATGAAAGGAAGAGATTCTTGGCTGTAGGGCTGGCTGCAGTCCATCTTGAAAAAGATCTCAGGGCCCAGGTACAAGCTGCCTGATGGTCTTTGGTCAAGAGAGCAGTGGCACCAGCATGAGGCAGAAGAAAAAGGGGGAAGTCTGAGGGTCTAAGGAGGGGGCAGGGGGCAGGAGGGTGGAGGTAGGGACACAATTGCACTGCTCCTGGAGACCTGGTAATTTTAGGCTTGAGATAATCAACTTGATTAAAAGGACAAAGGGTGGAGGAACACCTCATGACTACTTTCTTTCTTTCTGATCAAAAGTTTCTGTTTCTGATACCAAATGTGCCAGGAGAGCAAATGAGCACAAGAAGTGACCCTAATTCTAGCTGACAGGTCAAGGGCCTGGTTCTCTCAGGCTGAGTTGGGGAATGTCCTGGCATCAGTGAGTGAGGTGGGTGAAGCCCTGATGGGTTTTGAACACTGTGATTCCTCACTCAGCCTCTGGGCAATCATCTTGGCTTCCTCCTCCACTGTAGGTCAGAGAGGAGGGGACAGCCTTTTGCAATGATTGCAAGATGCAAGTAGCCTGAAGGCTTTGACCAGCAATCAAGTAAAATCAGTAATTGAGAAGAGCAGTGAACAAGAGGGATGCTGCAGCTCAGGCTCTCCTGAAGCAATATTTGAGCCATAAAAATTTAAAAAGCCAGCTATCCATTCTTTTTTCTTGATCCTTAATAAGAGTAATGTTACAAAGTGGGCAGGCGGAGTAGGAACCGTGTGAGGAAGAGTTCATATTTGAACCAGTCCAGGTTAGGTGCATCTGCCCTCTCTGGATATGCAGTGATTTCAGTGGGTTCATCAATTCTTGGTGTGTAGTGTTTGGGGTGTTTTTATCCACTTCTATCATTGTAAACTGTGGAAAATGAAGACCTATGGCTTTAAACTTAGAGATAATCTTTGGTGGATTTCTCATGATCCTGGTTGTTCTTCTTGCACCTGAATGTCTAATGTGAAGAGAAATCTCCTATCATTATGATCCAGCAGTGTGGAGGGATTATATATTACAATATTAATCCCCATTATGGAAGTGGAGAAAAAAAAAGTCCCTATAATGTTCATGAGAGAAAGAGGAATTTGTTACATTGAACCAACACTTCTTTTATTTATTTATTTATTTATTTATTTTTTAGTTGGACACAATATCATCTCTATTTTATTTATTTATTTTTAATATGGTGCTGAGGATCGAACCCAGGGCCTCACACATGCTAGGCGAGCCCTCTACCTCTGAGCCATAACCTCAGCACTGAACCAATATTTCTTGAAGTATATTTTAAGGGAAACAGTAATCAATATGTTTTTTGAACAATCTCTATCACTTTAATCTTGAGCAAGGCTTTAAATCAATGCTAGTCTGTACTTTTTCCCCAACGGACCTGACTTGAACAGGTTTTTAACAGGTTGAGAACTGAAATATTATTTTGTCCCACTACTGGCTAGAAAAGAAAAGAAATAAATTTTGGTATTAAAAATAAACCACGGACTGGGGATGTGGCTCAGTGGTTAAGCCCCTCTGGGTTCAATCTCTAGACCAAACACACATACACACACACACACACACACACACACACACACACACACCCTAATATCACAAAAACTCAAAAGGCCCTGATGAAAAATAAAACCTGGGAAGATATGAAAACAGCATGAACTTTGAAGCATTCCCCTACACATATGGACCCATCATCTGAGGACAAAGCCTTATTGACTCAAAGTGTTGGAGCACAATCTCTGACCACTAAGAGTAATAGCTGATTCTACTTTCTAAACCTCACACAAATTCTTCTGGCCCAGAACCTTACAAAGAAAGTGATTCTGATAAGCAAAGTTTCCAGTACAAACTAAATTGACAATAACTAACACTAAAATAAAATATCCAAGTATCTATCAACAGAAGAATGGCTAAATAAATTTTAGCATATTCATATAGTGAATCCTACCAAACATGGGTGGGGTGGATCTTGTTACAAGCAACAATGCTGACGAATCTCACAGATGTAGTATTGAGTAATATAAATCAAATACAAAAATACAGACAGAATCATTCCATTTACATGAAGTTCAGGATGGGCAAAACATATCTACGGTGATGAAAATAAAAATACTGGTTACCTTTGGAGAAGATGGTTTGACAGGAAGGCAGAAGAGAAGCAGAGGCTATTATTCTCTGCAGGAGTTCCAGCACTGAAGTGCTAGAAATTTTTTTTTCTTTTAATTTTATCTGGGTGATGGTTGTGTGAGTTGCACATATGCAAATGTTAGTGGAGTTTTACAGTTAAGGTTTGTGTACCTTATTGCAAGCTATATTTAAGTTTTAAAGTCCCACAGACAAAATCAATAGGGAAAATATTTGCAATGTAAAAGATGGCAGAACACTAATATCAATAATACACAAAAGGTCTTGCAGAATTAGAAGGAGACAAATAACTCAATAGAAAAATGGGCAAAGAAAATGAATAGGCAGTTACAAAAGTTACAAAAGAATATATTATGGACTCAGCAGTCTCATTTCTGGAATTTTGTCCTACACATGTATTTAGTGTATGTGCAGAGCTATTATTGCAACATTACTTATTATTGCAACATTACAATAGCAAAAGACCAAACTTCCATATTCATTAATTAAGGATGAGTTAAATAAACCATATTTATATATATAAATATATATATATATATATATATATATATATATATATATATATATATATATTTATATATATAAAATTCATATAGTTGGTAATGTGTCCACAGATTTATTGGCTATTTGGGTGTCCTGTTTATGAAATATTTGTTCACATTCTTTTAACATTCTTCCATTCACTTATCTTTCTGTTAATTGACTTTTGGAATTATCTATATACTATGGGCACAAATCTTTTGATAGGTATATGTAATATGAATATTTTCTCCCACTCTATAAATCACCTTTCCATTCTTTTTTTGTTTTTCAGTTGTTGATAGACCTTTATTTTATTTATTTGTATGCGGTGCTGAGAATCAAACTCAGTGCCTCATGTGTGCCAGGCAAGTGCGCTACCGCTGAGCCACAGCCACAGCTCCACCTTTTCATTCTTAATGGTGTCCTTTGATAATCATTCTTAATTTTAATATTGTTCAATATACCAAGTTTTTTCTTTCATGGTTCTCCTGTTTTTTGTCTTATTTAAGAAATTTAGTTTAATCCACAGCTCTTATGTTTTCCTTTAAAATTTTTTTTACTTTAATATGTAAATCTGAAATCTATATAGGATTGAGTTTTTATAAGCATATCCATCCCACATGGATATCCAAATGGTGTTTATTTACTGAAAATACAATCATTTCCCCTATTGTTGTGCGGGATCACTTTTGTTTTAAATAACACATGTGGATCTTTGAACTCTATTCTATTCCATTAATTGCCTTGTCTGTCTTTGTGTCACTGTTGTAACTACCATAGCTTTATAATAGGTCAAAGGTTGGGTAGAAGTCCTCCACAATTATTCTTTCAAGACTGAGTTTGCTACCCTTGGCTTTTTTCAGTTCCACATGGATTTTGTGGAAATGGCAATTTCAAATTTCAAATTGCCATTTCCATACTCACAGAACTTGTAACTTTGTGTGAAAACCATAGGTTGATTTGAGGAATATGACATCTTTACAATTTGAGCCTTCCAAATCATGAGAATGGTTTGTCTTCGTTTATTTAGAATTTCTTTCAGAAACATTTTATAGTATTTTAAAAAAAATTTTTTTAGTTGTCAATGGACTTTATTTATTTATATGTGGTGCTGAGACTCGAACCCAATGCCTCACACATGCTAGGCAAGCGCTGTACCACTAAGCCACAACCCCAGCCCTATTTTATAGTATTTAGGGTTGTTACTGAATATCTTTTATTACACTTATTCCTACATATTTTTATACTATTAGAACTGATTCATTTTCTCAGTCCCCTTGTCTATTTCTTTGTTGCTGATATTTAAAAACGATTTTGTGTGTGCTGATTTTATATTCCAGGACCTTGTTAAACACACTTCCTTTTTGCCTCTTCTCTCCAACTATGTTGATAACTATCATATAAGAGCTTCAATCTCCTTTGTTTTTAAAAATTTTTTAAAATACTTTTTTTAGATGTTGATGGATCTTTATTTTATTCATTTATTTATAAGTGGGATCGAACTTGGTGCTTTGCACATGCTAGGGAAGCACTCTACCACTGAGCCACAACCCCAGGTCTTCAATCTCCTTTCTACATATAACTATAAAACTTCACTCTGATATTACAATCATTGAGGCCACAGATATTCTTTACTTTTATGGGATATTTAATTCTAATATTTAGATTGCTCCACTTTTATTGTCTTTTGTGTTAGAATGAGTAAACTATTCCTATCTGGGAAATGCTGTCTTCTTTATTCTTCTATCTGATGGCAACTTACCAAAAATAGTAAGATATAAGAGGCACCCTGATATGATATAAAGGTCTTTAGACTGTGCTTTGGGAGCCTGAGACTCTAGTCCTTCATCCTTCCACTGAGAGTTCCTCTGGAATACCATTCAGGCTACAATAGGAGACAAATTTAAGACCAGTGTTTCCCAAATTCCTGGCTTGAGGATCAGTAGTGGTGCTTATTAAAAACTTTAGTCAGATCCCTATTGAGATTTACTGACTTAGAATTTTCAAGGCAAAGGCGAATATGCAATATTACTCAAACTGATCTTGTTAGGGAATTTTCGTTTACAAAGAATAAAATAAAGATTCCATTCACTTTTGATATTTGATTCTATGAATACTATCATTCTGTTGCCATAATCAAAAGAATTTCATCCGAACAAAGGAGTGTCAGAAAAACCAATGATCATTCTCTGAAGTTTGGTATTTGGGGTCTTCTGCGAACAAATGAATTGGCGCGTTGCATACAGGTGCTATTTCACCTATTCTGCAGGATCAAATGTCATTGTTGAGGTACAAGACCAGTGCAAGGGAAGCCGTGGACAGAATTAGATCATTAAGGCACCTGCTATTTCTACTTGACTTATAAATTCTGACTGCTTCTTTGTTTTGCAGAGTCCTTAGCCAAACTAGGTCTATTCTTCCTAAAAGAATAACCAAGACTAATCATTAATGCTACAGTCAGAAATGAAGTTGTATTATTCTATGGGTAAAGGTTGGTGGGAGAGAGAGGAAATGAAGAGTATAAAAGAAGCTAAGAAAACATGGTCAAAGTCTGAGTTAAAGTTTAGAGAGAAAAAGAACTTTTTGGTTGATAAAGTATTCAAATAGATAATGTGAGAATTTTTCAAGGGATAGAGTTATAAGTTTTCTCTCTCATATTCTCAAATTAAATAAGTAGTCTGATGTTGCCTGATCCTCATGGTTTACTCATGGATTTACTTTGTGGTTTGGATTTTCTTATTCTTTTTATAGCTCTTGGCCATTCTTTCCCCTTTCCATTGGACTGAGAACTAGAGGGGTATCATTTTCTTTTGTTCTTCTCAGATCTTTTCTATTTAACAAAAATAATATGTAGAAAATGCACCTATTGTCATCATGTTTATTCTTATTTTTCTTCTGATAAGGACTAAATATGATATTCTGGAATCATTAGTCTATCCACTGAAAATTCAGGAAAATAATGTTTGCAATAACACCTGAAAAATAACCAGTTCACAATCTCTGCACAAATTTAATTTTTTAAAATAAAAGGATAGATTTCAATTGAAGTGAAAAAAAGAATAAAATTGCAAGGGATGGCATTAGCAATGGAGAGGAATGATTCCCAGATGTTTATCACCCACTCTTTTCTCTAATCTTCTTGAGCCCTATCTTTTAAATTTATGTTTGTAGGACATTTCTCGCTGAACTTTATGATGTTGAAACCAAAATCAACATCTTTCTTGACTCTCAAAGTTAGTTTTGATGACTTTTCTTCTTCAAAACCTTTCAATTCCCTAAATTCCTACATTTCCATTTACATAATTTCCATACCTGAATAATGACCAGAGGATTACTGATGCTAATCTCTACCTTTCCTATGTGTTATGGCATAGCAAAAATTCCAGATCTGCCACTTACTGGCCGTGTGATTTTTTTCATGAGTTCTAATGTTACTCTTGGAACATTAGGTTCTGTAAAATAGAAATAGTAGTGAGAATTACAATAAATAAATATATGTATACATATAACTTATATTATATATATATATATAAATTTTGCGCATTATAGTATCTAGTAAATGACAGCTATTATCCTAAAATCAGTTTTTTTGATCTTTGCTCGAGATGTTGTGTTCTTAACTGTAATTGTTTGCAGTTTTTCTTAACAGATACCCAAATTAGTTTAATCTCATCTTGTGATGTGTGACATATCCATTCTCACTTCCCCATGCCTTACTTTGTATGCAATCATTCTTTTAAACTGGTACACCAGCCCTTTCTTTTCCTGTAGCTTCCAGTTTTGCCTTGAGCCAGTCAGCTTCTGAAACTGACACCTACAGGGTTAAACCTAGTTGCTGTAGCCTCCCCTCCTCCCAGCAGTCCCCCTTTTCACTGTAGGCTGGCAGCTGTCCTAACTGCCTACTGAAGCCAAATGCTTGAGGAGAGAGAGAGAAAAGAGCCAGCCATGAATCCTTTCCAGAAAAATGAGTCCAAGGAAACTCTTTTTTCACCTGTCTCCACTGAAGAGGTACCACCCAGACCTCCCAGCCCTCCAAAGAAGTCATCTCCGGTGAGTTCTCAATTCAGTTCTGCCTCTGACAGTAGTAGCCTTGTTCTTTTGGCTTTCCTCCTTGGCCTCTGGAACTTCATACTGTGCTGTATTAGGGTATAAAAACTATTCTTTCTCTTCTCTCTCTTGCAGTTAGATTTACCTGAAAACCAAATCCATATTGAAATTTCTTTTGCTTATGAGAGGAAGCAGCAGGAAGAGGCAGTCAGAGTTTTTATAGTTGGAATCCAAAGTTTTGCTGTGGGTTTCATTGCATATTCTGAGTTACCCTTGGGGAAAAAAAGCAATTTGAATGTCCAGGGAAAGTTGGCAAGCATTCCTGTCTGGGGAACTGTGTGTGATTGTTCTTTCTTTACCAATACGAAAACTCAGCCCTTAGTTACCCCTGTGTGCAGAGCCTTCTACTGAAAACCAAAAGAAATTTTAGAATAGGTCCAATTTCTGTTAGTAAGTACCCTAAGTTTACAATGGGAGATATGATAGAGAAACAAAGAATACATTATTACTTGTTAAAACACTTCCAAATTTATTATCTCATTTAATCCTTATATCAAAGCCTACAAGTAGAGAGATTTTAACAATAATAGTTAATATTTGCTGAGTTCTTACTGTAGACCGAGAGCTAATATTAGTCTTATTTCTTTTGAATGACAGAACTGAGACAATGAGGCAGGAGTAATGGGATGGCCAAGGTCAGTATGTTAACACAATCAGTAATCATGTCATGTAGCAAGTACAAATAGGTTAAATGAACTCTAGTTACCTAGTTCTCAATCTGTGAGCTAGAAAGGTAAGAAGCCCCAGTTTGACACACATTTCAAGCAAGTTATTATCCTAAAGTAATAAATTTTTATATTCACAGGGTGCCGGTGTATCATCTGTACAGATAAAAGAATAAGTATATTGATTTACTCTATGTATTCATTTATCTATTAATTTCTTCTGGTCCCAAAGAATTTAAAGACTTACAAAGATGTGTATACTTGTTATGAGATTAGAGGCAATATAAATCTCTTGATAAGATTTGGCTCTCCCAAAGACAGATATATCTCCATCCTCCCCCCTCACATTAGGGGAGCTATTTTAATGGGTAAGGATTTGAAATAAAACATGACCATCTTGATATTCTGATTGATATTATTATAACATTGTCCTTTGAGTTCTGGTAGCATTATCACGAAGATGCCATAGAATCACGTTAGTAAGAAAAGCAGACATTTAATTTCCACAGAATTTCAGAACTCTTCACCCAAAGTCAAGGTGATCGATCAGTTTACCTTTAGCAATCTCTGCCCTCCATGTTGAGCTCTTTGCCTGATTTCATCAGCCTCTGAAGGGGAAGCCATCATATTGCCAGGATTCCTTCCAGATGGTGAATAGGGTAGGTGGGGACAAGAAGAGTGAGTCCCCACAATGGAGGAGCTAAGCAGGATACTGACATCTAAATCTAACTGCTTGGGTATCAGTTATTTTATAGGCCATCTCCTTGTTCTGTTCTAGCAGTAAGTAGGATTATATTCTTGCCGAGAGCTCCAGCTTCCCATTTAGTAGTTATGGGAAGGTAGGCAGGTCCTATATCAAGGAATGTCTGAACAGTTCCATATTCAATGAGGAATAAAGTAATACTCAAATTAGCTTCTGTTACTCCTAAGTCAGCAAAGGAAGCAGTTTTAATAATGATAAGAGTTCTTTCATGTAGAACAGAGATATAGATCCGTATTACCTACTATTGTGATTTAAAATAAATAAAATTTTCAGTTGTGGGAAAATGAAGCGGTTAAACCACAGAAAAACAGCCCATGCCTGTTGTCTCTTTGTCGCACAGAAAATCTGTGGCTCCAGCTATCCACTGAGCATTGCCTTCATTGTGGTGAATGAATTCTGTGAACGCTTTTCCTATTATGGCATGAAAGGTAATTTCTTGTCCTAGAGTCACCCTGTTTTAGCAGCCTGATCTCGCATGTGCTTGTTTCCCTTGTCGGCTCTTTCTGTCTTGATGCAAATTGGTCTTTTCCTTTGGCCAAGACCTTGAGTAAATGCCTTATGGGATTTCACCTAATAACTCATGCTGGCCAAGATGGAAACCACAACACAGCCTATGAGCATACAAGCGGAAAAGCTCTCAGCATGTGATTCCATTCTCCTCAGGTCTATGAATGACACTGCTGCTGGGAAGGAGAAGGAAGGGATATTGGAAGCCCCATGTTATCTTGATCGTTGGCCCAGATGATGTCGGGGATGCACTTAGGCTGAAGGGAGGAGCACTGTGTTTGTGTGGTTGTCACGGCCCATTGACTCTCACATGGGCCCAGCTTTATTGCTTGGCAGTCATGCCCCAGTTACTTCAGTAGTAAGAGTGCTGAAAACCAAAATACCTTCCAAGGCCAGAGATCAAATATATTTCTTCCTAAGTCATTTTAATGCATCTATCCTTTTTGTCTCCTATTTTTTTTTCCCCTCTCAGCTGTGCTGACCCTGTATTTCCTGTATTTCCTGCATTGGAACGAAGACACCTCCACATCTGTATACCATGCCTTCAGCAGCCTCTGTTATTTCACCCCCATCCTGGGAGCAATCATTGCTGACTCGTGGCTGGGAAAATTCAAGTAAGAAAGATGGGCGGTCCCTCTCCTAGAAACTTCACAGACGCATTGGGTAGAAGCTTCTTTCCTCGGTTCGTGCTTAGGTCATAGTAACAAATAAGAATATCTTTAAGACTGACAACACAGAAAAGCTCTTTCATTCCACTATCAGGTTTTTCAATTTTTTCATATCCTTTTCAGTCAGAGATTTTTTTTTCTTCTTAAATCTAATTTCAATAGTCCATTCCGTACTACTTGTTTTGATCTCAGTGAGGATTAAGATTGCTACGTATCAGCAATTTATAATTTTAGAGATCTTGATGTGGTGATTTGATACTTTCCCCAAATCTCCTCTAGACTGAGTCATCCTAACTCCTTTGGTATCTTCTTACACAGTTTCTCTTTTTAGCTCTTTTGCCATCTGTTTGTCTTCTTAGCCTCTTTCTGTAGATTCTTTTTAAAAAAAAAAATTATTTTAGTTGTCGATGAACACAATAACTTTACTCACTTATTTTTTATGTGGTGCTGAGGATTGAACCTAGTGCCTCACACACGTGTGAGGGCAGGTGCTGTTCCAGAAGATGTTTCCATGAGTTAGAATAATGGTCCATTTAGTTCAGTATCTTTTTTTTTAAGTTTTGTTATATATATATATGATGTAGGGACACAATACCTTTATTTTATTTAAATTTATATGGTACTGAGGTTTAAACCCAGTGCCTCACACGTGCTAGGCGAGCGCTTTACCACTGAGCTACAACAACCCCAGCCAACTTCAGTATCTTTTAAGTCCATGAAACTAGCACTAAGAGACATACATGGTATAATGTGATAGTTTTCCTTTATAACATTGTCCTTCTAAGTGAGAAATGGATCTTGGATATCCATTGCTCATTTATTTTCTGTGGATTCATCATTCATAGATTTATCTAAATTAGCATTTCTCAAAGTGCATTCTGTTGAAAACCTAGTAAGTTAGGTGGAAAAATTAAGTTTGATCATGTTTGACCATGAAGGTTAAATAAAGGGATTCTGTGAAGTAGAAAATGATGCAAGTAGACATGGAAAAGAGGTATCACTTCATGGAATCCCCTTCCTCCGCACTCTTCCATATACAAACCTTTCAGGTTCACCTTGAATACCACCTACACTATGGAGTGTTCTCTGTCTCCTCCTTTTTTTACTACTAGCCAGAAGTAATCTAGTCTTCTCTGAACTCTTTTTTTTTAAACCATCATTGACATTTATCAAACTCTATTTTATTATAATTGTTTGGATATACGTCTTAGTCTTCTTCCAAAAACTTGAAGCACAAAGTCATTTATTATATATTTTTTTTCATCCATAGCACCTAGAACAGTGCCTCCTGCGTCAGAGCTATACTACAATGAATGTTTGAATTAATACATTTATGCACTTATGTACTCTCAGATCCTCAAATAGGCACAAGACTAAGTGTAGATGTGGACAGGCATGAACACGTCTTTTATTTTATTGTGGGTATTTTGAGTTTGTTTTGTTTTTTTCTAATAACAAAATTCTTTTGGCTGGGCACTGTGGCGCACGACTGTAATCCCAGTGGCTTGGAAGGCTGAGGCAGGAGGATCGAGAGTTCAAAGCCAACCTCAGCAACTGCGAGGTGCCAAGCAACTCAGTGAGACCCTGTCTGTAAAGTAAAATACAAAATAGGACTGGGGATGTGGGTCAGTGGTTGAGTGCCCCTGAGTTCAATCCCCAGTACCAAAAACAAAAACAAAAAATAAAAACTCTTTTTTTTATTAGTTGTTCAAAACATTGCAAAGTTCTTGACATATCATATTTCGTACATTTGATTCAAGCGGATTATGAACTCCCATTTTTACCCTATATACATAATGCAGATTCACATCGGTTACACATCCACTTTTTTACCTACTGCCATACTAGTGTATATTGTATTCTGCTGCCTTTCCTAACCTCTACTATCCCTCCTCCCCTCCCCTTCCCTCCCCTCCCATCCCCTCCCTTCCCATCTTCTCTCCCTACCCCATCTACTGTAATTCATTTCTCTCTCTTGTTTTTTCCCCCCTTTCCCCTCACTTCCTCTTATATGTAATTTTGTGTAACAATGAGGGTTTCCTTCCTTTACCATGCAATTTCCCTTCTCTCTCTCTTTCCCTCCCCCTTCTCATCCCTGTTTAGTGGTGATCTTCTCATGCTCTTCCTCTCTATTCTGTTCTTAGTTGCTCTCCTTATATCAAAGAAGACATTTGGCATTTATTTTTTAGGGATTGGCTAGCTTCACTTAGCATAATCTGCTCTAGTGCCATCCATTTCCCTGCAAATTCCATGATTTTGTTATTTTTTAGTGCAGAGTAATACTCCATTGTGTATAAATGCCACATTTTTTTTTATCCATTCATCTATTGAAGGGCATCTAGGTTGATTCCACAGTCTAGCTATTGTGAATTGTGCTGCTATGAACATTGTTGTAGCAGTGTCTCTATAGCACGCTCTTTTAAGGTCTTTAGGGAATAGTCCAAGAAGGGGAATAGCTGGGTCAAATGGTGGTTCCATTCCCAGCCTTCCAAGGAATCTCCATACTGCTTTCCAAATTGGCCGTACCAATTTGCAGTCCCACCAGCAATGTACAAGTGTACCCTTTTCCCCACATCCTCGCCAGCACTTGTTTGACTTCATAATGGCTGCCAATCTCACTGGAGTGAGATGGTATCTTAATGTGGTTTTGATTTGCATTTCTCTGACTGCTAGAGATGGTGAGCATTTTTTCATGTACTTGTTGATTAATTGTATGTCCTCCTCTGAGAAGTGTCTGTTCAGGTCCTTGGCCCATTTGTTGATTGGGTTATTTGTTATCGTATTGTTTAATTTTTTGAGTTCTTTGTATACTCTGGATATTAGGGCTCTATCTGAAGTGTGAGGAGTAAAAATTTGTTCCCATGATGTAGGCTCCCTATTTACTTCTCTTGCTGAGAAAAAACTTTTTAGTTTAAGTAAGTCCCATTTGTTGATTCTTGTTATTAACTCTTGTGCTATGGGTGTCCTATTAAGAAATTTGGAGCCCGACCCCACAGTCTGTAGGTCGGAGCCAACTTTTTCTTCTATCAGATGCAGAGTTGAATAAAGAAACAATAGAACTCAATATCACAATCAATAACCTAGACTTAACTGACATATATAGAATATATCAACCATCATCAAGTGGATATACTTTTTTCTCAGTAGCACATGGATCCTTCTCAAAAATAGACCATATATTATGTCATAGGGCAACCCTCAGTAAATATAAAGGGGTGGAGATAATACCATGCATTCTATCTGATCATAATGGAATCAAACTGGAAATCAACGATAAAAGAAGGAAGGAAAAATCATACATCTCATGGAAAATGAACAATATGTTACTGAATGATCAATGGGTTACAGAAGACATAAAGGAGGAAATCAAAGAATTCTTAGAGACAAATGAAAATACAGACACAACATATCGGAATCTATGAGACACAATGAAAGCAGTTTTAAGAGGGAAATTCATTGCCTGGAGGTCATTCCTCAAAAAAAGAAAAAACCAACAAATAAATGAGCTCACACTTCATCTCAAAGCCCTAGAAAAGGAAGAACTAAAAACTCTTTTGGTAGTGACTTGATATTTTTTTCAGAAAGAGAGTGAGAGGAAACACGAATTGTGTGTGTGTGTGTGTGTGTGTGTGTGTGTGAGAGAGAGAGAGAGAGAGACCACATATACAAATAGAATAATGACAACAATCCAAAGAAATAAGCCTTTAGTATTATCTTCCCACCATATTTTATGCCTTTTTTTTTTAAGTTGTAAAGTCAAGAAAAGAAAGATTGTCTTTCACCTTTTTTGAGGGTACCAGGGATTGAACTCAGGGGCATATGACCACTGAGCCACATCCTCAGCCCTATTTTGTATTTTATTTAGAGACAAGAGTTTCACTGAGTTGTTTAGGGCCTCACTTTTGCGGAAGCTGGCTTTGAAGTTTCAATCCTTCTACCTCAACCTCTAGAGCCGCTGGGATTACAGGTGTGTGCCACCGTGCTAGCCTCCTTCACCTTCTTTAATTTGAATCCAAAGTCTTGCTTTCTTCACTAGCTGGAGGAACATAAGGCAAATTTATGCTTTTTAAACTGTAAGTTATTCCTCACCTCCCCTTCTCTCTCTTTCTCTCCCTCTCTTCCTCCTTCACTCCTTCCTTCACTTTAGTTTACTTTTTTCAGGATGATCCTATTTCAGGTCTTATCTTGAGGATGAAAAACCTTCAACAACATTAGAAATATTGTTCAATGGACAGTTCAAGGGACAATTTCCTGAATATGGTCAGCAATTGCTAAAACCCTTTTTCTGTTCAATATTCCAGAATTCAAACTGGTTAAGAGAAAATGGACACCAGAATCCCTGACTCTTGTATAAGGAAATCCATTTATTTTCTATGTGGGAAGAAGTGAGGCTTCCTTTAAGGCCACACAGAGGAAAACTAGCCAATAACAATATAGTGGAAAACAAAAATTATTAAACATATGGTCTCATAGTGATTTCTATAAACATTGACTGAGAGGGTAACTACATGTTAGAGGATGGTATTTTAGTGTCCAGTTGCTTTTAAGAGAGAAAAATATTAGTACTAATAGTTTCTAGTTTTTATATCATATGACCCATGCCTATCAGACTGGGTTCTTGACCTTGTAAACCTCTAGAACTACTCTCTTCAATGTGTTTTTTTATGCTCCTGGATGTCTGCACCTTTTCCTTTTGTCTGGCCTTGACTTCATGCAAGGTCTCTTCCTCTGCATATACTCCTCAGTTTCTAAGACCTAATTAAAAATGGTTCTGTCTTTTAATATCTTTATGGTGAAATAACGTTTGTAACTTCTTCCTTTTTTCTTTTTCCACACCAACTTGTTTGTGATAAAACTCAAGGAATGCTGACCTATGAGTAAGAAAGCAGAAGTTTCTTACTGATGAAAATAGTACTTGAGGAAGTTCATTTGACTTCTTTGGATTTCAGTGTTCTGATTTGTACAGTTGGGGAATTGGTCAGTTCTACCTAAAATAGTTC
Source organism: Marmota flaviventris (assembly GCF_047511675.1). Taxonomy (NCBI): domain Eukaryota; kingdom Metazoa; phylum Chordata; class Mammalia; order Rodentia; family Sciuridae; genus Marmota; species Marmota flaviventris. The sequence continues at coordinate 57,380,232 of NC_092505.1, read as the reverse complement.
TGCATCCAGTAGATGATCCTATTTCAAATGCAGAATTTTCAAGTCTTTCTTGACTTCTTTCTCCTTCTGGTAATGTTTCATGATGTTGGTTTCCTTTCTTATGCCTTCATACCTATTGGTATTTCATTGAAAAGGTAGCCTATTTTCCTCCTAAACCATTTACACTTCTTTCATCCATTCAATCCAACAATTGGATAAAGATTTGATCTTCCTCTCAGACTCCATCACTCCAGCTCAGACGCCCTTGGTTTATTTGCTTCTCTCTGATGATCTAGCATAGATCATTTCTTTGGGGTTCTTAATAGGTAGACTTTATTTCATTTCATTCAATTTCTCTCTCTCTAAATTCTTTTTATTCCAACAGATAACTTTTCTCAAGAAGATCACACAAGACCTTTTGGGAAAGCCTGTCCTCTCCCTTGATATGCATGGGCTCTAGATTAACCATCCAAATTCTTATTTCCTGCCTACCATGAAATACCCTTTAAAGTCTCTTTCCTAGAAAACCAGTCTAGGAAAATTAGGTATTTAGAATTAAGAATCCACATCCTAAGGTCTCTGTCATCTCTAATGTCTTTCTGATACTTTCATTCCATTTTTTACTTTTCATATTAGCATAAACACTTTTTTTTTGAGAGAGAGAATTTTTTAAATATTTATTATTCAGTTTTCGGTGGACATAACATCTTTATTTTAGTTTTTATGTGGTGCTGAGGATCGAACCCAGCGCCCCGTGCATGCCAGGCAAGCGCGTTACTGCTTGAGCCACATCCCCAGCCCTAGTATAAAACACTTTTAAAATCATCATAGATATATGGTATATGACTCCTAAGCTTCATTATAATTTTAACATTCTACTTATGAATCAAGAAAATTCTGGTATGGTAGGACACATAAGGAGGATAGGTGGTAAAGTGGCATATTTCAATGTGTATATCTCTGTATGTGTTCTCACTAGAATTCCTTGCTCTTCTTTCTATTTGCCGTTTGAATTCCTTGGAAAAACAACACACAGGAAGTTTCTACCAAACAGTATAATTTTTATCAGTGGATGGTCTCCCTCTCTGGTCCTTTCTTACCTTTGGCAATTGTGTATGAGGAAACTGTGGTGGAGACTACAATTAAACCAAGTATCCAAACTACCTAGACTGAACCTAGAAGCTTTTAGCCTCTCTCCATATCCCAGTGTTGGTTTAGAGAAAGTCCTTTATTTTAGCCACTCCTGTTAACTCGGAGTTGTCTTTCTAGAGCAAAAGACAGTCCTTGGGAAAAACACCTCTGGTCAAGGTATCCGGTTCTACTGGTTTTCCTAATTTGAAACGGTCATCATTCTGGCTACAATGCCACCCTACTCTTGTTACATCTGAACCAACGTGGGCTGGGGTGGGAGATCTACGTATGCGTGGAATGGGTGTAGAGGAGTAAATATGAGATAGGAACGTGAAGGGAAGAATTGCAGTCCCTTTTCCTAGTCTATTTACTCCATTCACCATCATTTCTACTTGTGTTTCTTGGTTAATTCTCTCCTCCTCCACTCCTCCTCCTCTGTTTACTGAGAACAGCATGAACCCCTGAATCTGTATTACCCAAGTCTCTGGGTAATGCTAATGCAGGATTGACTGACTCATTTAACTTTCTCCACAGGACAATCATCTACCTCTCCCTGGTGTATGTGCTTGGCCATGTGCTCAAGTCCTTGGGTGCGATACCAATACTGGGGGGAAACGTGGTACACACGTGAGTAGAATCATCTGAACTACTTTTCTTCTGTTAGACAGGTATATGTCTCAGGAATTCATTACAGATGATTTTCTATTTTCTTACCAGAGGTATCCCTTTATTTCCCACTCTATAGCTTTATTACCAAATTGGTTAAGAAAAGAGGTTTATGAGCAAACTCTTTGCTATGTTGTCAGAACTCGTTTGCTTTTATTAATTAAGCACTTGAGAATGTAGAATGTCCAGTTATTATTCTCTTCATAAAATCCTTTCATATGCCTGAAAACAATTACAACTTTCACATCCTTTGTTTTCTCTCACCTACTCATCCATCCACGCATCTGCATCTCATCAGATATTTTTTTTAAATTGTATTTCCTTATAATATATAGTAGAACTCAAATTCAAGGTTTTAGATAGTTCTATTTATGTATTGTTCCCATTGCTCTGTCCCTCTTTACTTAATGTATTGATGTTTATGGAGCCAGAGGCATTTGGTAGATTATGATGCTTTGGGCTCAGTCAGTAGAGAGGATTATATTTGCTTAAGAATCAGGTCATGTTTATTCTTGCTATAATGTTCCTATACATGTTTTTCTCTTTAAGTTAGGGATTTTGTTTGAAATTTAATAAATATTAGATACCTCATTAGTGGTTTCTTATAAAAAATAATTGACACTGTTCCTATTTATTATGATGAATTTTAACATTTTATTTTGTGCTTAGTAAAGGTATGTGGTATTAGGATCCATAAAATCCTTTCTATTGAAGTGTCTCTTTGACTTAGACTGAGAACCAGTGTGTTAACTTTAGTATCCGCTTCCATCTGATGTATGCAAAGGGTAAATGGAACTACCCAGAACAAACATATCTTCCCATGCATATACTAGCACAAAGTATGCTCAAGCGTCATAAAGACAGTTAAGTGCCCATGAATATTTCTTGGAGTAAAGGCAAATGGAAAGTGCTCACCCACCGGGTAGAAATGTGAAGAGGGTCTTTGCCCTTGTGTACATTTCTCCCTGTCTTTAGCACACTATTCCATCTCTGCAGTTGTGTTCAATATTAAAATTATTAGCATCCTAAACTTTTCATTTCAGAATCCTATCATTGATTGGTCTGAGTCTAATAGCTTTGGGGACAGGAGGTATCAAACCCTGTGTGGCAGCTTTCGGTGGAGACCAGTTTGAAGAAGAACATGTAAGAGTCCTGTTTTTTGTCCCCCCCCCCCCCGCCCACCCCCGTATTTTCAAGACTGAAGAGCCAGTATTAAAAGGGGGTACCTGGATTCACTAAGATTGAAGTCGTCCACTGATTAGATCCTGTCTGAAGAATTGTGTCCAATGCTGGATACTGGTCCCTAATAGAAAAACTGAAACACATCCAAAGAAAAGTAACTGGGGGGAAGATGGAGTAAAATACGTATGAGGAAAGATTGAGGGAAATGAGGAGAGTTACCTTGGATAACAATAAAGGAAAATATCATACAGTAGTTGTTTATAGATGTTGAAAGGATGTTAGTGTATAAACCTGAGACCAATGAGTGAAAGCTAAAGGAAGTGAGCTGTTTGATTGATGGAAGGAAAAACTTCAAGCAGTAGGAGTTGGAGGTAGTGAGTTGACGGCTCTTGAGGTATTTAAGAAGCAAGGTAAGCCCTTTGAGAGTGGGAGCTATTGAGTGGTGTGGAGATGATGTAAGCATGTCTAGTTTCTGAGATTTTTGTGAGGGGGGGAAAAGACTAAATGGAATGAAATAGAATAACTTTCCATAGAGGAATTTGCCTGGCTGATTTTTCCCTCTTTCCCTAAATGCTTTCCATGGTCAGTGGAGAAAAACAGCAATATGACCAAGGTAAATGAGCCCATATGAGGGAGCTATGATGTAAGAGAAGAGTCTATTCTTAGCCAACATTTCTGTCTTCCTATCTTTTGCTCTTAATTTCCTTTTTTTGTATGTGTGTGTTCATGTATCTATTCCTTATTTTGTAGCTATTTATCATGTTTCTCTTTCTCTCTCTCTTCCCGTCTCCCTCTGTCTCTCCTTCCTCCCCCAGCCTCTCTCTTACATAGTACCTACTGTCTCTTTCTGCTTTTTTTCTGTGTCTCCTGTCTTCCTGTGTTTCTCTTACCATCATACCATTTAGATTATTTTATACTTTTTATCTGTGCAAGAGTCCATAGATCCTCATTACTTGCTGACCTTGGGAAAATAACCGAGTTTGGCAAGTGGGATTCTATGTACATGGAGCTATACAAATTAGATTAGTGGAATAGGTTTAAATGGGAACCAGAAAAAGAAGCAAAGCACATTATAAATTAAACATGAGGAAGGACTGATTGTGCTACTGTGTCAGGAAAAGATGCGAGGTGCCAGAAAGAAGCACAGCAATGTATAATGAATCATTCATCAGCAACTTTCCTTGAAAGGTGTTTTATTAAGTAGCTGGTTCACAAATATATTTTATTTAATAGGACAAACCCAATTCCAAACTTTTCCCGGCCACTTCTAAGCCCACTGATGTCTTTTTGTATTCACTGGCAAATCTTCCATCCTGCTTGGTCAACAGTTTACTGAACTGCCTTGTGTTTTGGTTCCATTCCTATCATACAGTCCACAAAATCTATCATTTACTTAACTAATACGGTCAATAAACATTTATTAAGTCTCTAATATCTGTCAAATGCTGTTCTAAGAATTAGGGATTACAGGAATGAGTAAGGTACAATTTCTGTCCTAAAGGAACACAAAGCCAATGGAAACAAAGACTTATAATGTAAAGAAATTAATGTTAAAGTAGATATGTACAGGCATTGAGGGCAGAATGAGCATTTTTGCTCAGGTATAAAAATGTTAAAGCTGCTCATACTGGAGTTTGAAAGATAAGTAAATGTGTGTCTGGGGTTATTAAGTATCTAATGGGATGTTCAGATACTATGGAGGCAGTGTCTGAATCTGTCTCTCTGTATGTACCTCCACCTAAATCTGAACATGTGGGGGAGATGGAGCTAGAGGCACTTTACACTGATGATTTATCCTGTTTGTTTTAGGCAGAGGAACGGACAAGATACTTCTCAGTCTTCTATCTCTCCATCAATGCAGGGAGCTTGATTTCTACGTTTATCACACCCATGCTGAGAGGTTAGGATCCTCTCTTGAAAGTCGGTGGGGGAGGGGGAGGGGGTGGTGTTGGGGAAGCTGTGTAAGGCTTTACTCTGGCCAGCCAAAAAGCTGTTCAAAGCTTCCTGGAGTCCATCTTCTCCTTTTATAATGGCTTGGAAATCCGTGATAATTTCTTTTAGTTCGAATTTATCTGGCCAAAAAACAAAAAACAAACAAACCAAAAAAGGGGTGATGGGAGGAAAAGGGATGGTGGTGTCTACATCAAGAATAAAATAGAATAAAATATTGAAGAGTCAAGATCCAGAGTTACTTTTTAATTTTTTCCCCCAATTTTCTTCAGGAGATGTGCAGTGTTTTGGAGACGACTGCTATGCATTGGCTTTTGGAGTTCCAGGACTGCTCATGGTAATCGCACTGGGTAAGTACAGCTAGCAATGGAAAGAAACTAAGAATCACTGATGCCTTCAATTGGAAGAGCGTCTTGTAGGCACTTTACACAAACTACTTCATTCACCCTTCATGCTAATGTTCCAGGTAAGTGTTATTGTAGGAGGTTTCCCTTGACTTTGGAGATAAATTATGAATGAAGTCAGAACTCTTTAAAAAAAAAAAGAGGTGCCCACTGTTCCATAACTGATAGGAAGTTTTTAAGGACCCATAAAAAAGTCAGTCTCTGGACCACATGTAGGACCTATCAGGGGTCTGGGAATCTATAAGTTTGAGAGTATCTCAAGTGATTCTAATGTGTAGTCAAGGCTATAAGGAAGGAATGAGATAATTAATCCTCTCACAAACTAATTTATATCAGTTGTTACTTATTTATTTGCTAAATAGATGGAATTTTCAGTTCTGTGGGCCTTTTAAAGCAGTTTCTAGGTTTAACTATATTTGCCCTGTTCTTCAATGTTCCCAAAGACTTTGTTCTTGGAACAAGGAGAATAAGAAGAGGAGAATAAGTAGTTGGAAAGTAACACAACTTAGATCAAGTGGCATCCTCTTTACCTTAAAAAACCCTGGAAGAGGAGGAGTATATGTGGGTTACTTAGTTTAGGCGGGCCACAGGGAAACTTGGGCATGATTGTTTCTAATCATTGACCTGGAAACCTGTTCTCACTCTGAGACTCAGGGTGACGCCTCCTCGGAAGATAGCCAGTCCAAACACATAAAGGGCTCCAGAGAGGACAAGGAGTCCAGAGACTCCATGTTCAGTCTGCTCATTTTCTACTGGGATTAAATCAGGGCTGGTAGTGATTCTCAGAGTTCTCAATTCCAAGGAAATGTATTCCAGGAAAGCTATGAGCATACACTCTCTGCTTCCTTCTCCCTTCAATGCCAAATATTTTCTCAAGTATTTTTTGATTTTCCACTGATTAGTACTATAACTCCTTCTCTAGGTCATTGCACAATAAGGAAATTTACATATCAAGTAATTGTGAAGCTCAAAAGAGATGCTGCCAGTGAAATGTTTTATAAATTGAAATGTTACATAAGGGATGTCATTATTAGTTGGCTGCTTTAGTTTTCTGAGTGCTATTGATATCTATTATGTGACAGATTTTGTGTTAGGTATTGGGGCCACATTGGTAAATTAGACAACTATACAGTTCACTCTCTGCAGGAAGTTAAATTGTCTAGTAGGGAGTGGAAGACAAATAAGGAAACAGAAATTGATGGTATAGTATGGTCAGTGTCACAACTGAAGAAGGAAAGAGAGAGAGAGAGAGAGTTCATAGAAGGGATGGTTGATTAAGACTGAAAGTTGTAAAATGTTTGCCTAAAGAAATTAGTTCTAAGGGAAGACCTCAGGAATGAGCAGCAATTAACCAAAAAATGGAATGTAAGTGATTCAGAAAGAGAACATGATACTTGTAAGACAAGGTGAAAGATAGTATGATATGTTGGAAGGTCTCAAAGGAATTCAGATTACCTGGAGCATAAATGAGAAAGATAAAAAGAAGAAATTGGCAGAAACCAGACAATGAAGGTTACTTTAAGCAAATGGGAATCAACAAAGAAAAAGGTTTTTAACAGAAGAATGATTGTTAGATTTTTATTTTGTAATGGTGTCTCTGTAATATGGAGAAAGGTTGGGTTTAAGGTGAGGCAAGGATAATATTTATCTTGATTATGGCACTTTGGGCACTCCCTTAAATTTTGTGCTCAAGGCAAGTGCCTTATGCAACTCACTAAGGAGGCCCTGGTAGAATTAACAAGCCTAGGTATGATTAAAGATGTTAAATAAGGGAGAAGATAAGTCAGTGTTGGATGCAGAGTTCTGGCTCAAACAATTGGGTAGATAGTGAGGTTGTCAAATGAGATAGTGAGGGAGAACAGGCAATGTTGATGAATTTTGTTTGAGATATGCTGCATTTTAGGTGTTCTTGAAACAATTATAATCAACAAATAGTTATTTGGAAATAACGGGTTTAGGACTCTGAGGAATTGTTTGAGCTATAGATATAGACCTGGAGTCATGAGTACATGGATAGCAATTAAATCTTGAGCACAGATAAAGAAGAGATAATTAAAATAAGATAAAAGGAAGTCCTTGGACCAAACCTCAAGGCACACAAGCATATAAAGGACAGGCAAAGAGGAAAATTCTACAAATGAAATTTAGAAGGGATGGCCACAGCGGTAATCCTGCTATACTGAATACAAAGAGGATTTCAAGAAGGGACTTGTTCAGAGTGACAGGTGTTATTGGGTGAGAAGCTAAAAGTGAAAATATCCATATAGCAACAAGGATGTCATTGATATGGTGATATTAGACTGATTGGAGTAATTTGGAAGTGAATAAGGTTTAAAAAGTGAAAACAGCAAGTATTTGTGCTGGAATGTGATAGGAATTCAAGAGATGAGATATTGAGCCCAAATATTATTAGGAAGAATCCAGTATAGAAACAGGTTGAAGATGAAAAAAGAAGGACAGTATCATTGGTACGAAAGCCACATGGAAGAATGAGCTTTAGACAGAGGAGGAACATCACCTTCACCTAAATGGAGGAAGGAAAAGATGCATGTGGACACAGGAATTAATGGATGTGGTGACAGAAAATGGAATTTCCATTGAAGACTTCAGTTTTCTTCGTGTAGTAAGCAACTTCATCTCTTAGAGGGAGGAGATAGTATAGAAACACATTTCTGACTCCTTCAGATAAATGACCTTAAAATTTAAGTGTGACATTATCAAGTTGATTACAAGCCATCCTTTATCATAGGGATCAAGGCCTATCCTAGATCATTCTTAGTTTCATAAGCAGTTTATTTCCCATGCAAAATCTTTCTTTTGTATCTCTTCATCTGACCACTTCATTCTCAGCATTATCATTCTTTTCCTGAACTCTTTATTTCAACAATAAGAAGGTCATGATAGATAATGAATGCTGTTTGAAGAAGCTTTGGGGAAACTGAGAGGACGTTGTAGACTTAATCTGATTGAAGATGAAGAAATTATGAAGCTAAAGGGAAAAAAGTAAGGTGACTCATGAGTTCTGTTATGTAAGGATATTGGAAAATGCTACTGGTGACTGAGAAAGCCATCTTTAGCAGAAATGTATTAGAGAGGCATCTTGCTGGAGATGGGAAATTTGTTAAAGGGCAAAATACGTAGAGAGGAACCAAGATGAAATCTTTCCACTGATTTTAATTGAAGCTTAGTAAACTTGAAAAATATGGCACTTACTATTTTATAATCGTAAAAATTTCATAATCATAAAATTATTGCCAATAACTCGAAAAATAAAAGGGAAATAAGAAATACAGATGTAGGTTATGGAAAACAGGAGGAGCTTAAGAATAGAAATGCGGACTGGAGTTTTAGCTCAGTGGTAGAGAGCTTGCCTAGCATGTGTGAGGCACTGGGTTCGATTCTCAGCACCACATATAAACAAGCAAAAAAGGGTCTATTGACAACTAAGCAATGTTTAAAAAAAGAATACAAATGGTACAGAATATAATTTTGTGTAAGAATGATGAATAGTGGTTAGAGCATAATGTACCTAAAGAAGAGTAATGAAACATAAGGTGAGAAGCAGTAGGTTGAGGGAAAAAAAAAATCTTTGCCACTTACTCTTCCATAGGAGATTAATAACCAGAATATATAAAAAAATTTTTAAAAATCAAAAAACTAATAATTTAATAAATGAGCAAAAGATCTAAATAGACTTTTCTCAAAAGAAAAAATATAATTGGCCAACAAATATATGGAAATTTAAAAATATATGCAAATAAAAAATACACTAAGATTTTATCTCACCACAGTTAGAATGGCAATTAGCAAAAATACAACTAATGTTAATTGCTGGTGAGGATGTGTGGGGGTGAGGTATTGGATATTCATGCATTGTTGGTGGAAAGAGAAACTACTGAAGCCTGAAATGGAGCTAACTATGTTATGTGCATTTATGAATATGTCAATATGAACCCCACTATTATGTATAACTTTAATGCAATAATACAAACATTTAAAAAAAATAGTAGGCTGAGGTGTCCTTTGAGGACAGGAGCCATGCCTTTCACCTGTATTCCTGGTAGTATCTAGTACAGTGTATGATGCTTTATGTAGTTGAGAGCATGGATTTTTGAATCAAAATGGTCTCGGGTGAAAAAAAAATCCTGACAATTTCTAGTTGTATAACTTTACACATGGTACTTTTTTTGTTTACTGTGGTTTGGTTTGGTTTGGTTTAGTGATACTAGGGACCAAACCCAGGGCTTTGCACATTCTTGGCAAGTGCACTACCTCTGAGCTACATCTGTAGCCCAAGTTGGTTAATTTTTTAATCTTTGATTTATTTGTGTATAAGATAATGATATGTATATTTTGTCAGGTTAAATCAGTTGATGTATGTAAAATGCTTAATAATTTACATGTTCAAATAACCTTTCCTATGGTAGGTTAATAATGAATTTGAGAGAATCTTTCCTGCTAGGAATTCAGGTAGATTCTGGAAAGAAAGTTTTAATTTGGCATCAGATTTAAAAAGGAAGAGATCAGAGGATAAAAAACAAGTTAGTGGCCATTTCAAAATCAAGGGTAGAAAGTTGGAAAGTCTGTACAAGGGGTGGGAGCAATGGTAACCTAAATGGGGCCAATGGACAGTACATTGAAGAAAGGGGATCTATGAAAGTTGGTAACATCAGATATGAGGACGGAGAAAGAAGAATGAGAAGCCAAAGATGACTTACATCTCTGTGACTACATGAAAGTCTCAATAGATACAAGTTGACTATTTTATCTCTTCTTGGCTTGTAATTTTTATAACATCAAAGTCAGGAAGTGTAATCTCTTTATGAGATTTGCCCATCACTCCTACAGTTCAGCATTGATGCACCAAGTACATCAAATGATATGCTAAGAACATTGTTTTGTGTATCAATTGCAGTTGTGTTTGCAATGGGAAGCAAAATGTACAAAAAACCACCTCCTGAAGGAAACATAGTGGCTCAAGTTATGAAATGTATCTGGGTAAGTACCTACCTTTTGCAATCAAAAGAATAAAGGGATGCTATGCTGAGTGTATACACCTTTGAAAATGGCCTTTTATTTTTCTCTGTGATCTCTGTTCTACATGCATGGTTTTTGACAAGCTGAGACTAATTGATTTTCCTCCATATCTCTACTTAACCATTAAATAAAAAATAGCATAATCATTTTTGAAATTGGCAAAAATATTCTGATATGTAGTTATGTAGATGTTGATGGGAAAAAATATAAATTTATATCTTAAGTATTCTGAAATTCAATGTCTAATGAGATCAAAGAGTTAGAATAGGTCACAAAAGGTATGTGTGTGAGAGGGAAAAGAAAAAAGAATTGGAAAAGGCAAAGAATGGTTTATCTTTTTCTCTCACTTGATATCTATGCTCTGCCCTAGTTTGCTATTTCCAACCGCTTCAAGAACCGTTCTGGGGATATTCCAAAGCGACAGCACTGGCTGGACTGGGCCTCTGAGAAGTACCCAGTAAGTGAACACTGCAGAAGTCTCTTTGCTCTATGGGGTCTTCCAAATACATCTTCTCCTGTGTATTTGACTCTTTTCTCTTTCTGCTTTTGGGCACTTCTGTTCTAAGTGGAACTTCTGGCAATTCTGCCCATTCTTTCTTCCTCCCTGCAGAAGCATCTCATTATGGATGTGAAGGCACTGACTAGGATACTGTTCCTTTATATTCCATTGCCTATGTTCTGGGCTCTTTTGGACCAGCAGGTAAGAATAGTCCTTTTGAAAGCTACTCCTTCTTCCACTACTTTACTCCCATAGAATAGAAATTTAACTTATTAACATTTGTCTGCCCCAGGGCTCACGATGGACCCTGCAAGCCACCAAGATGAATGGGAATTTGGTGAGTAGAAGAGATTTTTGAGAGAGGTTTATTTTTTTCATAATCCATATTGAAGAAAATTTAATTTATTTGTGTTTTTGCCTAAAAATCAATACAGTATCATTTTAGAGGTGTATGTAGCCTAGGCATTAAGCAGACAATGAAATAAAAACCAGAACTTTATCTTTAGAAATCAGGAACATAAGGATGAGAAATAAGTATACCAGGATGTAGCTAGATACTGGGATATCAAATGAAGTGATACAGACCTGGGGTGGAGATTTTCTTCTAGCTAATCCTAGAACATAAGCAGGGACAGGTTTGATTGGTGTTATTACACAACTGGTTCCATCTCTCAGGCATGACCCAGCAGGGGACCTGTGAGACGTAAAACATTTTGTATAAGGATATGGAAAGAATGGCAAAGTTTTAAATATTCTTTTCTCTTTTTCCAATTGCTGTTCTTCAGTTCACTCAAAGTATCATCACTGCTCTCAACTGTTCTACTTCCTAGGTTATGATATTATAGTTCTGAAGAAGACAGACAGGGTGGGGTGATGCCAGAGTCATATTAGCCAGTCTGTTTGAAGCCAGCCTGCTAAATATAATCTTACCTCTCCCTTTCTCTAGTAGTCCAAGATTAACCATGGTGGTCCTCTTGTTGACCCTCTGGAGAACAACTTTGGAAGCACTGTGTCAGTGGGAGTCCTCACCCTAAGAACAATGTCTTTTCCTTTTCATTATTACCACTTACAACTGCAGTTGCTGAAATTAATAAAAACACACCAACTCTATTTTCTCCAAAGTCTAAGGAAAGTATAGTATAGGTTGAGCATCCCTAACCCCAAAATCCATAATCTAAATCCCTTCAAAATCCTAGACTTTTTGAGTGTTGACGTGATGCCACAAGTGGAAAATTCCAACCGTGAAACTTTATTTCATGCATACCATTATTATGAGTATTGTGTGAAATTATCTTTGGCCATGTGTATGAGAAAAATATAAAATATGAATGAATTTCATGGTTAGGGTCTCATCCCCAAGATATTCCATTATATATATATATGCAAATATTCCAAAGTGCAAAACATTTCTAATCCCAAGCATTTCAGGTATACTCAACATGTACACAGAAAAGAATATTCTCCCTTAGGCCCATCAGCCTTCACCAAATGTAGCAAGAAGCCATTCCAAGTCTGCTCTCAGTCCCAAACAGGCAAGATAGTGGTCATCAACCAAAGATCTGATGAATTTTCTTTTAAATGCTTTTGCCTGCTAATTAGCAAGATTATTCATCTGGACTTTTCTTGTCTTCTGCACCATCTCACTACCATTTATTATAATGTTTCAGGGATTTTTTGTGCTTCAGCCGGACCAGATGCAGGTAGGAGACTTCCCTGTAGGCATGTGGATGTGTTTCTTTCCTCATCTATCCCTCTACCTGCAGTATTAGGATTAACAGCTGTAATCTGATGCATTTCTTCTTATATACTGAGGAGGAACAACTGCAGAGATGATAAAATTCTTTTTAAACTTTAAATATTAGGAAAGTAGTTGCCTCCCAATTCCAGGGAGAGTGAGCTTGTCCCCACCACAGGTAAAGTATAATCATTGGATTTCTTTTTTGTCAAGGCAGTGGGTAATGGAAACATTGCCAAAGAGAGTATAAGCCTTTGTTGTGTGGGCAATGAAGTCAGAATCTGTTGATGACTCCCAGTTCCCTTTTAAGCCTCTTGTTCAACAATACCTACTTCTTTCTTCTCTCCTTCCTTTCCCTTGACTATGTCATATTCCCTTTGAGCTATAAAACTAAGCTATGAAAATAAGTCATAGTAGGGGCTTGGGTTATGACTCAGTGGTGGAGTGCTTGCCTAGCATATATGAGGCACTGGGTTCGATCATCAGCACCACATAACAATAAACAAAATAAAATTATTGTGTCCATCTACAACTAAAAATTTTTAAAAAAAATTTTTTAAAAGTAACAGCAGGAAAGGAGAACTCTAAATTTGATTGGCCGAAAAACACACTCAGAGAGAAATTAGCCCCTTGGGATATTTGGAAGGTACTATACAAGGAAAATAGTCTTGGGTATAAAGGGCTGAGAAATGTGGAATCGTTCCATATGTACTAAGGTGAAAGTGTATGTGGATGAGAGTGCAAGCATGCGAATACCAGCATGTGCTCACACTTATGAGAGAACACTTGTAGCTAATCTTTTTTTACCATGCATTGCAGGTACTAAATCCCTTTTTGGTTCTTGTCTGCATCCCATTGTTTGACCTTGTTATTTATCCTCTGATTTCCAAGTGTGGAATTAACTTCTCGTAAGTGCTCACTATACCTTGTATTAACTGCAAACTGATTCAATCTTTGCTCACTTTGATACAGATTCAATACCTGTATGTTTCTATTTAATTATGTCTGGGTTTGGTTTATTGTTTTTGCTTCTATTTTTCCTCATTGAATTATGTGCCTATTAATATTGAAGAGTAGGAGTTAGGTGTAATCAATGAGAGTCAAAGCCTTCACTAGGAATGTAAGTGTGTGATATTGAAGGGGTGGGTCCAGGCTTTATTAAAAGTCAAAAGTATATGAGGGTAGGCTCCTAAACCAACTTGTTGCTTTGTCCTTGAATGTTGCTTCTTCAAAGAAGCCCAGAGTTTTTGATGATAATTAATTCCTTTAAATTTACCATTGTCCCTGTGAAACAAGCGGGGGACAGGGTTGGGCAGAGGATAGAATTATTCCCAATTACTCCTTCTCTCCTATTTTAGAAGTTATTCTTTGTAATAGAAGTTATTCTTTGTAATATTTTCCAGAGGAGGGTTTCAAGTCTCCTTTTAAAATTATTATTATTTTGTTTTATTATTATTATTATTTTATTGTTATTATTATTATTATTTTACCGCATTCAAATGGCCTATCATTTATTTACTCACCACTCACTGAACAGACATCAGGCAGTTCAGGACCAAGTGCTATGCAAATGTAAATCAAGCACAGGTTTTCCCATCCAGGGGTTTACTAAATAGTAAGGGAGCTAGAGCACATGTGAGAATAACGATTACATAGGTAAATTATGTTAAATTCTCTAGGAAGGGAAGATGAAAATGGTAGAAAGGTGTAGAAAAGGAGAGAGTCCTTCCAGTCACCAGGGTCAAAAAAGGCTTTTGAAGAAGAAAATAAATTAAAGCATGTACAGGACCTGATATATGGTAAATGTTCAACAAATCTGGTTGTATTGCTGTTATTTTTGATATTATGACATAATGGATTGGAAAATCATAAGTCAAGGTAGAGGTGGGAAAAGGTGGTACAATTACAAAGAGATGTGCCTCTAGTGAAAGAAGGGGGAGAAGATGTATTAATAAGAGTTCTGGGAAAGGCTTTGAAAAGTAATTGGTACTAAATCAGGAAAGGTCTTTAATGATAGGTTAAGGAGTTTGGAATTCTTACTGTAGAGTCTAAAGGATAGAACAATTCTCTCTCCCTTTTGTCTGCAGATCACTCAGGAAAATGGCAGTTGGTATGATCCTAGCATGCCTGGCATTTGCAGTTGCAGCAGTGATAGAAATAAAAATAAATGTGAGTTCAACAAATCTTAAGCTCCAGGAGGGCAGGACCATATCTGTCTTGTTCACTGTACTGACTTGTTCACTCTTGATTCCCTGGGACCTAGCACAATATTTGTTTTGTAGGAAGTGCATGATAAGTATGCATGATAGGTAAATAGATACGGATGCAAAATGAGGCCCAACTTTTGCATGAATGATTCGGAATTTATTTTCAGGGAATTCCCAAACACTAATATCCAAGATATCTAGCCATCTGTTTAGGGAACACAGGCTTTTGTGATGCCTTTCCAAATACTTAATAGATTATTGTTGGCAGTCAAAAAGCCATTAATGGGGAGTGAAGTGTAAGGTCACGACTGAGTTGAAAAACACGTAGTTTGTTTCCTGGCATTGGTGCCTGCTTCATTGAACTGTTTCCCCCTTCAAGTTACCATTAGGGTTTTCTAAACCGAACACTTCTTTTTTTTTGGGGGGATGGGGGTGCCGGGGATTGAACCCAGGGGCACTTAACCACTGAGCCACATCCCCAGCCCTATTTTGTATTTTATTTAGAGACAGGGTCTCACTGAGTTGCTTAGGGCCTCACTTTTGCTGAGGCTGGCTTTGAATTTGCAATCCTCCTACCTCATCCTTCCAAATTACAAGTGCCAAATGCTCTTCAGAGGGAGAAAACCATGTCCTTTTGACTACATAGGTTAGGTTGTCAGAGCAGGACCAAGTTATGTGTTATCAGGTTCCGGGAGGGTTATTTGTTGGTGATTCTAATATATGTTATTTGTTTTAAGGGAATGGCCCCACCCCAGCCAGGTTCACAAGAAATCTACCTACAAATCTTGAACCTGGCAGATGATGAAGTGAAAGTGACAGTGCTGGGAAATGGAAATCATTCTCTGTTGATAGAGTCCATCAAATCCTTTCAGGTGAGTTATGAACCTGAATGAATCAGAAGCTTTATGTACTGTATTGACCTTGATTTTTTTTTCCTTAACATGAATTGTATCATAAACATTTCCTGTGTTCTTAGATAATTTATGACAACATGATTTTAATGAGTATATAATATTCCATCCTATATATATATATATATATATATATATATATATATAGTTAATTTAAATATTTTCCTATAGACATTCAAGTTTTTATTATTATATATAATCCTATAATGAACATCCTTACTCATGAATCTTTATGAATGCCTCTATTTCCTATGGTACATTCCTAGAACTAACTAATTCAAAGAAAGAAATTATTAGTATCTGATGAGGTCATTCACCCTGAGATGCTATGAAATTGCAGTATCCAAGCTGGGTTAGTGGGCTCGGACTGTAGCTCAGTGGTAGATAGCTTGCCTAGCATATGTAAGGCCCTGGGTTTAATTCCCAGCGATTCCCAAAACAAAAAGTAAAACATACGAAAACATTTTCAAGCTGGGATAGAAGGTGAGTGTAACAGGTACTTCATTCTACAGAAAACAACAAATTATTCCAAACTGCACCTGAAAACAAAAAGCCAGGATTTCCACTTCCATCTGAAGTATCATAATTTGTCTGTCTATACTGAGCATTCGGTGGAGGAGAAGAACTGGTACAGTCTGATCGTTCATGAGAATGGGAAAAGTGTCTCCAGCATGATGGTAAGTTGAGGAATTGCCCATGTTCCAAGTTGCCATCTCAAAGTAGGATGGCTGGCTCATCCATATCAAGGATCTGTCTGCTGATTCAATGTTCTGATCATCGGTTCCCTTTATCAGCTGTTACTGATTTTTTACTTTCCTCTATTCTAGGTAAAGGATATAGAAAACAAAACAACAAATGGGATGACAGCCATCAGGTTTGGATATCAGGCAGACCCCAGGCCACACCATTTTCTTGAATCTGGGGGTCTCTTCTGATCGTTGGGGCTTCAGATGAAGAGGCCTCATTTGACTTGTTCTGAACAGGGATTGTCTCTCCTAGAAGGTCAGGGACACTGGTGTCTGAAAGCATCTTCCAGGGCAGTGAGAGGGAGCTAGGCTTGCTTTCTCATGTGGAATTAAAAAATGACACTATCTCCATATGCCTGTTCTGCTCCACTGCAAATATTTTTCTCCTGTATTTTATCCATTTATCTTGACCTCAAGAAAATAACTAAGTACTTTCTTTCTGTGGCCATGAGAGAGAAATTTAGAAATAAGCAAGTAATCTTCCCTTCAAAGTTGGTAATTGGATATCTGTTGTTTAAATTATTGTAAATCTATAGTGGCATCGTGGTGTCGTTCACATTTTAAGTCAAAAGATTTGATCTTGAATCTAGACAAAGCTGAAGCAAGGGATAGATACAGAGATGCAGCACCAAAGAGGTCACCTGCTGTCTGTGGTAGGAATTAGACACGAGAGAGATACACGTGCCTGTGCCTCCAAGATGAGGTAGCTGTTGTTAAGAAGAGTGTTGTACAGAAGTTTTGATGAAAAATCTGAATTTCACTGAAGGATGGAACAATCATAATAACTTGCTTTTGAATATGCTTCAGGAAAAGCAAACAGCTCAAAATAAATAAGGCAGGAATGAGGCCAGAAAGCCAGAGAACTGAGTCTTACAAGAGGGTGGGTATTTTTTAGATCAGCGCAGGATGATCTATAGTTCAGGAATCAAGCTGTAAGACTCTGAGGAAACTGCCCTTCTTTTCCCGTGGCAGAGACCAAGGCAAAAGCTATCAAAACAGAAATGTACCAAAAACCCATTTCAAGGAATTAATCTAGGGACCTAGGTTCAGAAGACTAGAAAGTTGGTTCTGGAAGGGTTCAACGTTTCTGGAGACTAGAAAACAATAACAAATTACTATGTACTAAGATCTAAGTTTTTCATGAGTCAAATTGGACTTCATTCATGATAGGGTAAGATGTCACTTTTATGTAAATACTTTTATATTTAGTTATCTATTATATTATCTATTATTATATATTATATTATAATAATTATATTATTTTTTAGTAAAGTCTCAGTTGGCGAATTCCACCATTAAGAGGAAAAGAAATTGGATATACCTAAGCTCTATTAGAAAGGAAACTCAGGTTGCAATTGGGTGATCATGACAGCGTCCATCCAGCTAGAGATCTGGTGAGAATGTGACAGATGATAAGTTAATACCCCAAGAAGAAGAAGTTAGAGAAAGTTAAGACTACTGATTACTTCTTACATGTGACTTCATTCATTTGTCTGGATAAGTATGTATCATGAACCTTTATGTACCAGGCATTATTCTAGGCACTGGGGATATAGTGATAGGGAAAATAGAAAAGGTCCCTACCCTCTTTTATCAGGTGTCCTATTTGTATCTGTCTGATTTGTAAATAATTTCTCTACCCTCAGGTTTATTAACACTTTGCATTCAGATGTCAACATCTCCCTGGGTACCGACACCCCCATCAGTGTTGGTGAAGACTATGGTGTGTCTCCTTACAGAACTGTTCATAGAGGAGAGTAAGAGCATTGCCCTGTGGACATTTTAATTTTATCAATAATTGTTTTTAAAATGCTATGTTTGTCTATAGATGGGGAACTTAGGTACATCTGTATAGACAGACTCCTACTGCTTTTCAACTCTTGCCTCCTGCCCTCAGGGATATGTTGAGATCATGGTAGTTGTGATGGCCATGCTGGGTAGTTAACATGGCCCATCTCTGTGAGGTTCACAAACTTTATTATTGATTCTGACTCTTACTCTGTGGGATGTCCCATTGGCACCTCATTACTTAGAATTTACCCACTCAGGTTCACTGTGTTTACCTTATGACCTGTTCCACCAGGTCATAAGATTTGCATGAGAAACTTCACCTGGGCCTGAAATCTACAAAAGATGATTTGTGCCTTCTTTATTCAGATTTAGGACTTAAAAACAAAAAGAAAAACCTTACAGGCAATAAAGAGCTCATGGTCAGAGGCAAATACGTGTCATGAAAATAACTTGTTCCTAGAAGCATCTCTCTTCAAAGAGGTGACTTTGCTCGTGATCAGTAGACAGCTGAGATCACTCTTTTCTCTGGAGATGAGTGCTGAGCCATGCTGCATATCCTAACCTAAACTCATCCTTTTCCAGATACCCTGCAGTGCATTGTAAAACTGAAGATAAGGACTTTTCTCTGAATTTGGGTCTACTAGACTTCGGTGCATCGTATCTGTTTGTTATTATTAATGTAAGTAGCTCACAGCTACCTCCCTTTGCCCCCTTCCACCACGTCCTGGGGTCCTTTTGGCAGGGACGAAGGACAAAGGGAGAAGACTCCAACAAGACAGGGTCAAGTGCTTATTTCTAATGTAAGGTGGCAGTTTCTACAGTGATTTTAGAAAGCCCACTGTCTACAGGGGGAATTTAAATAGAAAATACATCAGCAATCGGCAAATCGTATTGGGAATGGGAAACATAATTCATCTTGAGTCCTCACTACAAGATCACATGATCTACTCCAGTCTCATTATAGCCCTAAGAAACCAAAGCTTATTAATGCAAAATTATTTATTTCTCCTTGTGTGGCTCCATATGCAGGTCTCCTAGCTCTCTAGAAATTTAACCTACTAACTCATCACAGTCTGAAATACCAATACCAATAGTAAATGTCAATTGCCACATGAAGTTTGGGGATCTGTTAACTGATCAGTCCATCAAAAACAATTGTCTCAGCAATCAGGGCAGGGTACTTCTGCATTTTAATTTTGGTACCAATCTTGGGTTAAATTTTATTATTTAATTACTTTTGACACTATTAAAGATAAAAAAGAATGAATAGGAGGGAATATTTCTAGAGGTGTGATGAGAATACCATGTATACAATTTTATATAATTTATTGATTAATTAATTTAATTTGATCCTTTTGGTTATATATTTTTATTACATGTTTGTTGAGATATGATTAGTATGCCATATAATTTACCCATTTAAAGTATACAATGGCTTTTACTATATTAATGTGTTCAATATATGTTGATATGTATTTAATATGTAGAGAGAAAAAACATTCCATAGTGTGCATTCAGTGGTTCCTAATATAACCAGAGTTGTACAATTTGGAACATTTTTCATCACATCATAAAGAAACCTCATATGCTGGGCATGGTGGTGCACACGTGTAATGCTAGTGGTTCAGGAGACTGGGGCAAGAGGATTGTAAGTTCCAAGCCAGCCTCAGCAACTTAACAAGGCCCTAAGCAACTTAGTGAGAATCTGTTTCAAAATAAAAAAATAAAAGGGGCAGTGGATGTGGCTCAGTAAACACCGCTGAGCTAAATCCTTACTACAAAAAGAAGAAAGAAGAAGAAGAAGAGAAATCTCATATTCCCATTAGAAGTCACTCTCCATTTCTTCCTAAACCACTAGTTCTAGGCAACCACTATTCTACTTTCTGTCTATGATATTTTGTAATCTGTACATTTCATGTAAACAGAATCACATGCTGGGCATGGTGGCACATGCCTATAATCCCAACGACTTGAGAAGCTGAGACAGATGGTCCAAAGTTCGAGGCCAGCTCAGCAACTAGCCAGACCCTGTCTTAAAATAAAAAATGAAAAGGGCTGAGGATGTAGTTTAACGGTAGAATGCCTCTGGGTTCAATGTCCAGTACCAAAAGAAGTCAATAAGTGAGTAAAAATAAAAAGAAATCATAGAATGTTTTTGTGTCTGCTTCTTTCATGTAGCATAATTTTCAAGGCTCATCCATCAGTGGTTCATTTATTTTTTTTATTTTTAGTTTTTCCTTTTTCCTCTTTTTTTCTTTTTAAAATTTTCGTTTGTTACTTTTACATTTTTTTAAAATTTATATATGACAGTGGAATGCATTACAATTCTTATTACACATATAGAACACAATTTTTCATATCTCTGGTTGTATACGAAGTATATTCACACCAACTAGTTCATTTATTTTTATTACCAAATAATAGTCTATTGTATGACTATACCACTTTTTATTATTTACCCATCAGTTGATGTACAGTTGAGTTGTTTCTGACTTTTGAGGCTTATAAATAATTGTGCTATGAACCTTCATATACAGGTTTCTATGGGGACATACATTTTCATTTCTTTTGGCTATATACCTAGAAATAGAACTCCTGGGTCACATGGTAACTGTATGGTTAACTATTCATAAAGCTTCCAGGCTTTTCCAAAGCAAGTGCACATTCCCACTAATAGTGTGTACAGGTTGCAATTTCTCTACATCTTCACCAATATGGGTTTCCTTTTTTGGTTAGAGCCACTTTGGTAGTGTGAAACAGCATCTCATTAAGGTATTGATTTGGATTTCCCAGATGGTTAGTGATGTCGTTAGAGAAGATGTTGAACATCTTTTCATGTGCTTCTTGTCCATTTGTATATCTTTGGTGAAATGTCTATTTTGATCCTTTGCCCAATTTCTAATTGGGTTATTTATCTCTTTTATTATTGACTTGTAAACATTCTTTATATATATTAGACATGCCTATTGTCAGATAGATAATTTGCAAATTATCCCACTTAATAATTTGGTTGTTTTTTTAACTTTAGTGATGCTGTCTGTTGAAGCACAAAAGTTTTTAATTTTGTTCAACTTATCTACTTTTTCTTTGGTTGATTATGGTTTCAGTGTCATGTCTAAGAAACCACTGCCTAAACCAAAGTCACAAGGATTCATGCCTATGGTTTCCTCTAAAAATTTTATAGTTTTAGCTCTTATGTGTAGGTCTTCAATCTATTTTGAGTGATATGTAATGTGAGCTAAGGTGTTCATTTTCATTATTTTGTATGTATATATCCAGTTTCCCCAGCACAATTGATTGAAAAGATTTTCTTTCCCTCATTAAACGGTTTTGAAGCTCTTGTTGAAAATCATTTGACCTTAAGCATGAGGTCTTATTTTTGGTCTCTGAATTCTGTCCCATGATCTACATGTCTATCTTGTGCCAATGCCAAATTGTTTCGTTTCCTGTTTCTTTATAGTAAATTTTGTATTCTGGAAGTGTGAGTTTCCAACTTCGGTTTTCTTTTTCAACATTGGTTTGGTTATTTGGGGCCAATGAATTGCCACGTAAATTTCAGGATCAAATTAGGACCAGAAGCCAACTGGGATTTTGCTGGAGACTGCTTTAATCATTTTGGGGGAAGTTCTGCCATCATAACAATATTAAGTTTTCTGTTCAGTAAACATGAAATGTCTTCCATATATTTATGTCTTCTCTATTTTTTTGAAAATGTTTTGTAGCTTTCAGAGTATAATAACTTTTAGATTTGCTTTGTTAAATATATTCCTATGCATCAATACTTTTGAAGCTCTTAATGGAATAATTTTCTTAATTTCATTTTCAGATTGTTCATTGTAAGTTATAGAAATACAATTGATTTTTTATATTAATCTTTCTATATCATCCTGCAACCATACTGAACTTATTTGTTAGGTTGAATGCTTTTTTTAGTGGACTCGTTAGACTTTCTACCTACAAGATCATGCTATTTGCAAATAGAGATAACTGTCTTTTCAATCTTGATGCCTTCATTTCTTTTCCTTGCTTGGTTGTTCTGGTACAATGTTGAATAGAAGTGGTTAGAGCAAATGTTTTCTGGGGGTGGAGTGGGGAGCATTCAGTCTTTTACCATTAAGGTTTTTCATAGATGCTGTTTATGAAATTGAAGTTTCCATTTATTCATAGTGTTTTGAGGTTTTATTTTATTTTCCCCCTGATCATTTTATCATAAATGGGGTTGAATTTGTCAAATGCAAAATGAAATTTTGTACATTTATTTAGCTGATAATGTGGGTTTTGTCTTTTATTCTGTTGATATGGCATGCAGCATTAATTGATTTTCAGATATTAAACCAATCCAGGCCAATTAATTTTCTAGGGCTGCTTTAACAAAGTATCACAAGCTGAGTGGCTTATGCTATGGGAATTTAATGTCTCAGTTATGAAGGTTAGAAGTCGGAGATGAAGATGTTTGATGGGGTTGGTTCATTCTTAGGGCTGGGGGTAGAATCTGTTGCATGCCTCCCCTATACCTTTTGGTGGTTTTCTGGAAATTTAGTTTTCCTTGGGGTGTGGTACAATCACCTCAATGCCTGCCTTCATCTTCACATGGCATTTTTCCTATGTGCTTCTCTGTGTCCAAATTTCTCTTTTTTAATATAAGGATACCTATCAAATTGATCATATATACTAATGACCTCAATTCAATGTGTCTAATTGCATCTATAAACAAGCTTATTTCCAAATAAGGTTTTATTTTCAGGTACTGGTGTTAGAACTTCAACACACAAGTCTTGAGGGACACAATTCAACTTGTAACAGTTGTATTCCTGGTGTTATTTCATTTTTTGTTTATTCTCTCTTATATGCTGTTCAAGATAGAGGCCATAGATAATTCTAAATGCCAAAATCGAATAGGCACTTAGACCAGAAGTCATAAATTGGGGGCCTGGGGACCCAGTTATTTCTGTTTTTAAAATTTATATATGACATCAGAATGCATTACAATTCTTATTACACAATTTTTCATATCTCTGGTTGTATACAAAGTATATTTGCACCAATTCATGTCTTCATACTTGTACTTTGGATAATAATGATCATTACATTCTACCATCATTAATAACCCCATGCCCCCTCCCTTCCCCTCCCACCCCTCTGCCCTATCTAGAGTTCCTCTATTCCTCCCATGCTCTCTCTCCCTATCCCACTATGAATCAGCCTCCTTATATCAAAGAAAACATTTGGCATTTGTTTTTGGGGGGATTGGCTAACTTCACTTAGAATTATCTTCCCTAACTCCATTCATTTACCTGCAAATGTCATGATTTTATTCTCTTTTATTGCTGAGTAATATTCCATTGTGTATATATGCCACATTTTTTTATCCATTAATCTATTGAAGGGCATCTAGGTTGGTTCCACAGTTTATCTATTGTGAATTGTGCTGCTATAAACATTGATGTGGCTGTGTCCCTGTAGTATGCTGTTTTTAAGCCCTTCAGTTATAGACTGAGGAGAGGGATAGCTGGGTCAAATGGTGGTTCCGTTCCCAATTTTCCAAGAAATCTCCATACTGCTATCCATATTGGCTGCACCAATTTGTAGTCCCACTAGCAGTGTATGTATGAATGTGCCTTTTCCCCCACATCCTCACCAACACTTATTGTTTGTATGCATAATAGCTGCCATTTTGACTGGAGTGAGATGATATCTTTGAGTGGTTTTTGATTTGCATTTCTCTAATTGCTAGTGATGATGAACATTTTTTCATATATTTGTTGATTGATTGTATATCATCTTCTGAGAAGTGTCTGTTCAGGTCCTTGGCCCATTTATTGACTGGGTTATTTGGTTTTTTTTTTTTTTTTTTGTGCTTAGCTTTTTGAGTTCTTTATACCCTAGAGATTAGTGCTCTGTCTGATTTGTGAGGGGCAAAGATTTGATCCCAAGATGTAGGCTCTCTATTCACCTCACAGACTGTTTTTTTTTTTTTTTTTTGGCTGAGAAGAAACTTTTTAATTTGAGTCGATTCCATTTATTGATTCTTGATTTTAATTCTTGTGCCACAGGAATCTTATTAAGGAAGTTGGGGACCCAGTTCTTTCTATAGACCTATCTTGTTTGGCTTGCATTTATTGACAAAAAAAATAAAATAATTAATTGTTAATATTTAAAATTCAAGAGATTTTACCTAAGAACTTGGATTGCTAACGTGTCTTGGCATAAAGTCAGGGATTCCATAACAGATATTACTGTGTCACTTGGCTGTTGCTATAGTGGCTGTACCCTTTAGATGGAACCTGTGCTATCCACCTCACATAGTTCTTCTCATTTCCATTTGACACGTTTTATTTACTTAATGACTTGAATTTGAACATTTGACTATCTGACCTTGATTTAGAAGCTCGGTTCATGATCTTCTCTTCTTCTGAGAAAATACAAATAGATGCCTAGATTATTTGTACTCTCAACAGAAGCAAAACAGGAAATCTTTACCATTTTATTTTGAACCCAATGGCCTCTAAACTCAGAGAATTAAGGGTATTGGGGCATCAATTTATTTATCTCACATACTTTAAAAAATATTTTTAGCTGTAGATGGACACAATATTTTTATTTTATTTATTTTTTTGTGTGGTGCTGAGAATTGAACCTAGTGCCTTGCACATGCTAGGCAAGTACGCTACCACTGAGCCAGAACTCCAGCCCCTCTCACAGACTTTGTTTTATTTTTGGGCGGGGGGGAGTTGTTTTTGTTTTTGTTTTGGCAGTGCTGGGAATTGAACCTAGGGCCTTGTGCATGTGAGGAAAGCACTCTACCAATTGAGCTACATCCTCAACCCCACTCTCACTTAATATAACTGATTGAAGTCTGGCAATTGAGCATAGTGTTACCAAAAAAATTTTTTTTTTCAAAAAACTGGAATTGTGTGGAAATGTTCAATCTTTTCAAAGTAGCAAAAGGATGAAAATTTAAAAAGGGATGGATATAGGTCATAGAATGCTACAATTAGGCATATTTTCTTGAGACTACAGATAAGACCATTTCCTCTTTCTCTCACTAAGATCACCAATCAAGGTCTTCAGGCCTGGAAGACAGAAGACATTCCAGCCAATAAAATGTCCATTGCATGGCAACTACCACAGTATATTCTGGTTACAGTTGCTGAGGTCATGTTCTCTGTCACAGGACTTGAATTTTCTTATTCTCAGGTAAGACTTTCTAAGTGAAAAATAAAAATGGAGTCATTGCTTGAGGGATAGCAAGTTTTAATTCTAGCACTGCCTTACATAAGTATGTGATCCTGGCCAAGATCTCCATCTCTTTTGACCTTGGGTTCCTATGTATGACCTTGAACAGTCACCTTGACTTCCAGGATCGTGACAGTGCAGCCTAGCTGTACATGCTGTTTGGGCTCTGGGAAAGAACACTTAAATATGAAGACTAAGCTCTGTGGAGTTAGACTACCTAAGTTCAGATTTTGTCTGCATGACTTTTGTGTAACCTTAAGCAAATGAATTATCATCACTCAAATGCTATTTTTCTTTTCTTTTAAGAATACTAATATAACTTATCCCTTAGGATTGTATAAAGATTATATGACATAATGAATTAAAATATTCAAGAGTTCTAATTTTTTCTTACTGTTGACATTATTACCATCCCTGGAATCAATGTGATAGTTGAACTTAGTGGGGGAAATTCAAATATGGAAACTGTCACAGGAGAAGTTTACTGGATAGACTTCTGGGGTAAAGGGTTGGCATACAGTTTGTTTACTTACAAACCTGGTCTTCCCTAGGCTCCATCTAGCATGAAGTCTGTACTCCAGGCAGCCTGGTTGTTGACTGTTGCAGTTGGGAATATCATTGTGCTTGTTGTGGCGCAGTTCAGTGGCCTGGTACAGGTATGGATCCAAGGGAAACAAGGAGTTCATGTCTACTCAAAGTTTTTCTATTCTTCCTTTTCCCTATCTTTCTGTTTCCTACATTCCCCACTCAGTGCTGTGATATGAGATGGATTGGATACCTAGAGATTGTCAAGAGGTAAATGTGTGGGTGACAATAATGACCACTCTATGCCTATGTGAGGAGAGGTCAGTGAACCCAGTGTTCTCCCAGGAGAAATCTATCTGAATTGGTGAACCTTTGTCAAGGTGCTCCTCAGTCTCCACCCCATAAAGTTCTCTTTAGTTTCAGGTTTCTCCATATTCTCCTCTTGTATTTATTTCTCCCTGCAGTGGGCTGAATTCATTTTGTTTTCCTGCCTCCTCCTGGTGGTGTGCCTGATCTTCTCCATCATGGGCTACTACTACGTACCTGTAAAGTCAGAGAATATTCACCAACCAGCAGATAAGCAGATTCTCCATTTCCAAGGGGAGGTGATCAACTTAGAGACCAAGAATACAAAGCTCTGATGATTCCCTGGACTGACTCCAGTTCCTTTTCCTGATCTCAGTCATCACCTATCTTCAAGCAATTTTTTTCTCCTACTGGTTTAGGAGAAAGGTTACATCATATCTGAGCTGATTTCTTATACCTTTCTCCCATGATAGAGGTAATTTCAGAACTGAATTTTCTAGTACATCTTTCATCAAGGCCCTAAGACACCGTGTTTTCCCATCCATCAGTGAACTCAGTAAACCTTCTGTCATTCTCAAGCTGGCTTCATGTCTCCAAATGGGCATAAAATGTAAGTGTGTGATAGAAAGAAATCTCTATAGAAATAAGTCAGTTATGGAGGATTCCTTTAAAGGTTTCTGCCATCTAGAATTGATGACCCCAATTTTTGAGGTGCTAGTTTAGAGGCAAAAATGCACAATATTAGAGACGTGGTTTTTCAAGTTAATTTATCAGTAATGTAATTGTGTTCTTCACAAGGACCTCAAGAGTGGTTTTTGTGGTATGATCTGGTCCAGGGAGTGGCTGGCTTGTCCATGTTTAATAAGATCTTAAATGGAAGGAGACAATATGCCATTTTGTTAACATATAGAAGATGTATCTTTCTGATTACCACAGTACTTACATACTCACGCATATATCCCATTTCTCAGTACTTATAGATCCTGGAAACCAAGTTAAAGATAGTGAACATTAGTAAACATGGTCTGGGAAATAGAAACAAATAGAAATTGCAGAAATCCTGATGAGCTGTTCAGTCCTCTACAGTGCACATTGCTCTTAGGAACTGTTTGAACCCTTGGACTACATGCTCTTCTGTGCATAGCTGTATTGACATTAACTATAATTTTGCAACTTAGCTTTTCAGTATTGCCAAGACTGCTTTTTCTTGTTATTACTTCTTGTTTTGCTTGTTGCAACAGATCTTTAATAACAAAAGGCTTTTATACAGCCAACTTCCTTTAATTTTTTTCTTTAATTTAGCCTCAAAGTTTTAAGAATTTTCCTGGCTTACTTTCTCCATAAATATATAAATGCTAATTCTTCCTTTAGTCTTGGAAATTTCCTGCTTATTCAAAAAGGGTAATATTAATTCTCAGATTTGAGGTTCTAAGTGATAATAACATTCAACAAAGGGGAATGGTCCTGCCTGAGGATTCTATCAAAATCTGTGTGTGAGAGGGACCAGAGAATGAGGGGTTTTTGCCTGTATGAATGAAAAAAGTTGAAAAACTTACCTTGCACACAATGAATTAATGATGGCACAGACCTGGAAATATGATTGTGCAGTATATTTCTTTTTTATTTAATTTTTTATTGGTTCTTTTTAGTTAAACATAACACTAGGACTCATTTTGACATACGTATAAAAGCCTGGAATAAAATTTGGTCTAATTCAGTCCCTGATATTTCCCCTTTCTCTCCCTTCCTCTCTCCCCTGATTCTTTCTCTCTACTCTCTTGATCTTTCTGTGCAGTATATTTCTGTTGAACCTGAGGGCCTTATTCTATTCATTTTACTTTGCTATTCTCATCTAGAACAGTGCTGGGTCTCACATTATTAATAATGTAATAGGTAACAGAATTTCCCCTAGTTCCTCAAGTTTTATATACTTTAGTGTTCATAACTAAGGTTTCAGAAGTACAAAACTGGCAGCAATACCATTCAGTTTCCCCAGGTATCTTGATGTGAATCTGACTGTACTCATTGTTAAGCTGCTTTAAACCAAACTGTGTTGTAAATTTTGTTTCAAGAAATGTTAACACTGTTCGGTGAATAAAAGTGTCTATAGACAAATACGTTTGGGAAGTGAGGCATACTATATCTTATTATTTGCATATTAAAGATCGAGAGATCCTGTGGAAAATAAGATAAAAAATAAGATAAAAAACTCACGAGGCATTGTTTAGCTTAATGTGCTATCATGTTCTGCAGAACACTAGTTTCCACAAAACTGTTAGGCAGTTCTTTGATATGCTGAACCAACAGCTTCCTACATCTGACTACTGGTTCTTTTCTTTATAGCAAACAAAAATGAGCATAACCCCTATCAGTGGCAGACTTTTAGCTATTTAGGAGTTCTTTCCTTTACTATGAATGCTCTTAATTTTCATCAAGCTAAAGATTCTCAATTCCTGTAATGGTTCCTCACAAGGCACACTTCTGTTCTTTCACCACTGGATTTTTCTCTTCTAAAGAAATATACTTTACCTGAAATACAGCAATTAAGATTAAAGTATCTTAATAAGTGAACCAAGTACTGGAACCAAGTACAACATTCCAGAAGTTGTCAGACCAGAAGAGCTGGCAACTGCCATTTTCTGAACAAAGCACTTCTGTTAAATCATGTAAGGTAACATGAGATGTTTTTTGGAAACTACAAGACAGGATAGGCTTACCGCAAAGTTTTGAAAGAGAGTCATTATTCACTTACATACATCTTCGAGTTCAACTATATGCCATTGGTTGAACCAGCTGTTGGAGATATGATGATATGATGACCCACAAGGTGCCTTTCTTATCTTGACTGACTGTGAAGATCCTGGGGAGTTCAAAGGCCTTGAGAAAGTCATGGTACAATGAGGAAGAGCAATCAGGATAAGATGACAAGAGTATGACAAGAGTAGTGTACAAAAAGACCAAAGATTCAGTCAGAGAAAGCTAGGGATCTGATTGTGTGAGGTCTTGTGACCATGATAAAATATTTTGAGGTCATTCTAAGTGAGGTATGAAACTATTAGAGGTTAAAAACATGAGTGACACAATATGGTTCTTTGTTTAAGCTCAGTCCGGCTATTGAGTGGGGAAATGTCTATAGACAGGAAGAAATGGGAATAGGAGTCCAGTTAGGAGACCTTTGGAATATTCCAGGCAAAAGATGGTCATGCTTTGCTAAGTATTGGTGACACTTGCTTGTAATCCCAGTGACTCTGGAGGCTGAGGCAGGAGGATTACAAGTTTGAGGCCAGACTCAGAAATTTAGCAAAACCCTGTCTCAAAACAAAAAACAAAAAGGGATGGGGATGTAGCTTGGAGTAGAGTGCTGTTGGCTTCAATCCCCAGCACCACCACTGAAGTGGCACCCCCTTTCTCCACAGAAAAGTCCTCTTCACCATAGCTGATTCTAGGACTGTCAGCAAAAGAGTCTCTGTGAAAGAGTCCAATGTAGATAAACTTCCTATTTTATCTATATAAGGATACCAGCACTCCAGGTGCTGGACACCCTCTTACTAGTTTTTCACAAACGTATCCAGTATAGTACTTTGCAGAAATGTGCAAACAAGGCCTCTGACCTTGAGCTGGGGCTTCACAGAGATGTCTACATTTTTAAGATAAGTTACAGATGGGCTCCATGGTAACAGCTGGCAGGGGAGGAAAGAAAGGGGAGAAGAAGCTCTCCCCTTCTCAGGTGTTGTCCTTGAAGAGTTAACTTGCCCAGAACAGTGAAAGAAAAAGCTGCTTTTATGTGAACTTCTGCAGACTATGAACTTCTGAGCCCCTCCCCTTACATGCTGGGTATAAAACTCTGAATCTATCTGAACTCTGGGTTCAGGGGATTGATTGATTACAGCAAAAGCTGTGTCCTCTGAACCTGGCTGCAGCCAAATAAAACTGTTTCCTGCTGTCTTCGGTGCCTTGCCTCCTTTATCCCTACAACACCACCACCAACAACAAAAAAGCTCCTGAATTGGCGCTAGGAATAGAACTGGGGAGAAGTAGTTTGACTGGGAACTAAACTTTAAGGTGGAACTGACAAGATCTGAACATGGTTGGACAAAGAAAGAAATCATCAATGCTGACTCCTAGATTTGGATTTGAATAATGAGGGTGAATCATAGTATAATTTTATGAAACTAGAAAAATTGGAGTAAGAATGGGTTTGGGGTGTAAAGTAACTAATCATTTTGTTTTGGACATGTTGAGTTTCAGATGTCAGTGAATGGTACCTAACTGGAAATATTGAGCTGGCAGTTTCACATCTGAGTTTGAAGCTCAAGTAGAAGATTGGGGCTAGAAATATAAACTTGAGAATCATCAACATATAAGCGCTACTTGAAGTCATGAAACAGAATGAGACTTTCTAGGAGTAAATGTATGTAGAGAAATGATTCAGGAACTGAGTCCTGGAATCCTCCAACATTAGATATCTGAGGAAAGAGGAGGATGCAACAAAGACAAAGAGGTAGGTGACCTATGGAAGTAAGAGGAAACCCAGGAGAATGGGATTCAACATAAAAGACATATTCTTTATTACAATTAGGTAAAGCCAGCATGAAACAATAATCTTTGGCCTAAAGGAAGCAATTGTTCCTATTAGCAAACCTGGGTTCTGGTAATTTCTATGCAAGTGTACCTGACTCCTTTTTCTTCCACAGTTCAGGTTTAATGGTCTCTCTTTTCTCCTTTCTTCTACAAGGCATTATGTTGGGAATTATGGGACAAATAAATGGTCATAAATAAAGAATCTCAAAGAAGATAAGAAATATACAAATACCATTTAAATTCATAGTAATATAATGATCTTTGTTTAGCTTCTTATTTTTCCATGTGCATTATATCAAATCTGTTTAATGAAGATAGAATGTGACCTATACCAAAGAAATTTGCTAAATGCTATGGTAGTACATAGAAAGGAGAGATAACTGCTGGCCATGGGAATTAAGAAAGGACTCATGGAACAGACAGTGTTTTAGGTTTGACCTCAAAAATGACTAGAGTCTGGATATAAAAGCAAGGGATAAGAAAGCATTCCAGATAGAGCTTCCTTCACAAACAAAGATGAAAAGACAGACAAGAAAACATGAGTGGGATTGGGGAAATAATAAATAGGCTGATTTGCGTACAGAGTAATAATGGGCGATAAGGCTAGAAAAGAAGAGGAAGTTTAACAATATGTTGATGCCATAGATTCAAGTAAACAGATCTGATCTTGATCCATTCCTTAATAACCACTCTCCATGATTTTTCATCCTAATCAGAATAAAATTCAATCTACTTAACCCAATCTAAAGGGTGATCTGAATTTGTCTAACCTGGTCTTTCTCATTCTCTGCTCCTCTGACCACTGAGCTACAACTACACTAGTCATCTTTGCTTCTCAAGCAGCCACACTTGTTCCTGGCCAGGACCTTTGCATTACCTGTGATGGTCTTTCCTCTGATTCTCTTGGTTGGCTATTTTTGCCACTAGTTGTGGGTTACTTCTTCATCTCCTGATCAATTTGAAACAGCCATTTAAACATAGCATGTATAAATATGCATTTCGGAGGAAAAAAGGACAATGGAGTCAGTTTAATCAGTAAATATTTGTCGAGCATTTGCTATGTTCCAGATGTGCAGTATACACAAAAGACAAAGACAGATGAAATGTTGTACTTTTTTTTTTTTTTCCTGTCTCTGGTTTTATTTATACAAATAGCCCAGGAGGACACCAGTCTCCTGTAGACAGGGGCCTAGGGGTCACACCAGTCCTTCTGTACTCGCATTTCCAGACAGAGGCTTTTTACTATAGAGCTTTCACAAAGACCTGGGCACCCTTGCGGGTCTGGGCACCTTTGGGAGCAGGAGCAGGAGCTAGAGTTGATAATGGAGCTGGAGTTGCAGCCTGGGTCTTGGCTTGGGCTTGGGCTTTGGCCTTTGGCTGGTAGAGCCTATGACCCCTGGGATGGGCAAGAAAGGCAAGGCAGCCAAGCTTGCTGCTGGCACCCCTGGCTTCACGTCCTTGGGCTTTACCAGGCCTTGATAGCCCTGGCACATGCCCTCATGGCCTTGGCATTGCTTGCCTACACTGTTTTCAGGCCCTTCTTGTTGTGCTTCTTGGGAAAACATGTGTTTCTCAGGAACTTGGGTCTACCTCCTTAAGAAATTCATATCTTTGTGATCGGGATTTCCTGACGCCATTTCTATGCCATTTTGGGGACTGGTTGTGCGTGGTGTGGTTCTTGGACTTGGCTATGTCTGTACCATAAGCCGCTGCTCCTGGAGTAGTTGAGACCGGAAGAGGAAGAGCTGAAACGTTATTCTTACCACCAATGAGTTCAAAATTTTTCTGTCTTCAAAATTGTTCTGAAGTGATTGTATTTTCCTAACTGTAGTATCTGGCTCTCAGTTCTTTTGTGACTTATCTCCTGCAATCACTTTTGGAGTCTTTCTTGTCCATAGACAAAAACCATTAACTCCCAATTCTCTTACCTCTTTTTTAATTCCAATGATCTCCATTTTACCTAGGGTCATCACCAGACTATGCTTTTTCTCAAACTGAAGTATGTCTTGAAAGATGCTACCTTCCAAATCTCTAATTTTGAGCTGGGTTGCAGTGGCACATGCCTGTAATCCCAGAGGCTTGGGAGACTGAGGCAGGAGGATTGCGTTCAAAGCCAGCCTCAGCAACTTAGCGAGGCCCATTCTTAAAATGAAAAAATAAAAAAAGAGCTGGGGACGTGGCTCAGTGGTTAAGTACTCCTGTGTTCCATATCTGGCACACACACACACACCAAAAAAAAAAAAATTCTATTTTTGAAATTTTTAATCTTGATCTGAACTTTCACATTCCCTCCACTTCCCACTGAACTCTTTTATCTTCATTATAATCTTCTATTGATACATCCCACTTCTCTCAAATTACAATCTAATCTGTTTGCATTTGCCTTGAAATTACCCTGAGATTCATGCTCAATTATTTCAGTTATGTGTTAGCATTGTAGAATTTTTGGCCTTCTTGACTTTCCATCATTTCTGCTAGTTTTCACCACTGCACAAAACCTATACATTACTTCTATTTCTGCTTCTGGGCTACTTGGAACTGCAAAAGAAAATCACAACATTATGATCATGTGGCTCAAAATTCAACACCATCAACTCATTTTCCAAATTTGGAACATAAGCATTATCTGACTCTACCCTTTGCTGGCTGCACATATTCAATTAATCAACAAGTATCTTAGATTCTATTTTACCCACTTTTCTCCCATCAGTCATTGTCACTAAAACAATTAAAAGTCAACATCATGTCTTTAGATTATGACAATAGCTTTTTATGCTTAATCTATGTGTTACACTTCTGGCAATATGATCTATTTTAACATGCAAATTGTGTTACTCTTCTGCTTTAAAACCTGTCACTGCTTCCTATTTGCTTTAAGTATAAACTTCCAACTCCTTAACAAGGTCAACATGCCCTACCTGACCTGACCCCTAATAACCTATCTAGTTAGAACCATTGGCCCTTGTCAACTTGCACACCCACACATACCCATGATTACACACAGATCTGTTGAGATCTCAACCTGGAATGCATTGCTTCTACATCTGGATTTGAGAAGATTTGGCATTTTTTCCAATATTAAGTTTTCCAAGTCTTGAATGTAAACTTTTATTCCTTTTATTCATGTTCTCCTGGAACTCCAAATGCATGTTAGAATTGTTCATGGCCTTCCTAGTGTTCATTTTGGTATTTTTTTTTAATCCTTTTCCTTCTATATGTCAGCACTGTGGCAAGGTAGTCTTGAGGACTTGCTGTTGCTGGAAGGAATCGACCTAAGTACCTCTGTCTGGGAATATTCTATTAGAACAGTAATCAGAAGCAATCTAGTCAAGATCACCATTGCAACCGTGATATAGGACTACAATATAGGCTGAAGCCGTAAGAGACCAGCAAAAAGTTTAGAGTGACCTGAGGAACAAGGGATCTATAAGAAGCATTGATAAACTCCATCAAAGCTTTGAATAGTTTACAGCAACCTTTTATATATTTTATAAAGAGCTAGGAGAGTGGAGTTTGAAGGCTTTGAACACAGAGAAATGATAAGGAGAAAGTGAAGTGGCATGTGCCTATAATTCTAGCAACTCCAGAGGCTGAGACAGAAGGATCAAAAGTTCAGGGCCATCATGGGCAACTTAGTGAGACCCTGACTCAAAATAAAAAAATAAAAAGAGATGGGGGATGTAGCCCAATAGTAAAGTAGCCCTAACAAACAAAAACTATAAGAAGAAGAGGAGGAGGGAGAAGAGGGAGAAGAGAAAGAAAAAGCAAAAAAGATGAAAAGAAATGAAAAGGCTAATTTATTTTGATTTGATCACTACACATTGTATACGTGTATTGAACTATCATATTGTACCCATAAATATGTATGATTATCATGTGTCTATTAAAAAGATTTAAAAATTCTATTTATTTATTTTTGCTGTGCTGGAGATTGAACCCCAGGCTTGGTACAAGATAGGCAAGTGCTCTACCACTGAGTTATGTCCCCAGTCCACAAAAAGAAAAAAGAAAAAGAGAATTCTGATAAGCTCTAAGGAGATTTGGAAGGAGGTGTATATGTTCAGGAGACATTGACAAGGACCCAATTACTTATTCAGCCCTGACTGGACCCAGGATGCAATGAAAGCAGGAAGTGAAACCTAAGGCAGACATAATTGCCAGATTGTTGAAGAGATATATAAATACACAAACAGATCCATTCAGCAAATGGAGATTTACTTATCCAGGTCATTTAAGAAAATCTTTGCAACTTGGGAGGCTGAGGCAGGAGGATCGTGGGTTCAAAGCCAGCCTCAGCAAAAGCAAGGCGCTAAGCAACTCTGAGACCCTGTCTCTAAATAAAATACAAAATAGGGCTGGGGATGTGGCTCAGTGTTTGAATGCCACTGAGTTCAATCCCAGGTATTCCCCCAACCCAAAAAAGAAAAAAAAGTCTTTTACCCCATCATGGTCTGACCACTGAGCTATATAGACACAGAGAAAACCTCTAGGAAGATAGGCTTAAAAGTATAAACAACAACCAAAAAATTTTTTTAAATAAGCAGAGATTTTAGTGTCAACATACTGCAAGGAATGTAGCCTTTTCAGAAGTAGCCAAGGGAAGTCCCTGAGCAAACAACCCTCGTGTGGGTAGGTGATGAAATTTGAGTTGTTAAAACATATTATCATGAATAACTAATTAGAAAAAACTTTTAAATATCTAATTAATTTTAATTATTCAACAAAAAAAATGAGACATGCAGAGAAACAGAAAAGCATAGCTCACAGTGTCGGAGGGGCTCAGATAGTAAACTTCCTAGATGAAATCTTTAAATCACCTGTCAGAAGTGTGTTTGAAGAATTGGAAGAAAACTGTTTTTTAAAGAATTAAAGAATATGAAAACAGTGCCTAACCAAATAGACAATATCAATAAAGAAAAAAATTTACAGAAAAGAACCAGATAGAAACTCTGGAATTGAAAAGTATAGCATCAAATAAAAAAAAAAATTGTGAGGGTCCTTTATGCTGGAAAGAAATAACACTAGATGGTAACAACTTTAATCTGTATGAAGGAATAGCATCAATAAAGGCAATTCCAGAGGTAAATATAAGGGACAGCATAAATATAATTACTATTCTTCTCTAAGTGGTTTTAAAAGACAACTGCATAGTACAATAACCATGAAAATGTATTTGAGGGTTTTAACATTATAAAAATGTTAATAAATGACAATAATAATAAAAAGAGAGAAAACGTTCTATTGGAGCAAAGTTTCTAATACTATTGAAACTAAGTTAGTATTAAGCAAAACTCAATTTCTTTAAATTAACATATATATTGTACCCCCCAGAGCAACCATGAAGAAAATTACTCAAAAATGTGAAGCTAAACACCAACAAAGGAAGTAGACTAGTATAGTATAAAATATATATTAACAAAACATGGCAGCAAAGAGCAACTAAAAACATGAAACATATAGCAAACATATTGCAAAATGACAGCTGTAAATCCAAACATTAATAATTCACATCAAATATAAGTATATTAAACCATTCAGTTGAAAGGCAAATATTTTTAAACTGGATTTTAAAAAGAGAGAGATTCAATGATATATCATCTACCTTTTTTTTCATAAGCAAAATGAGAGTGTCCTCATTTACCTAAAAAATTCTCTTGTGTACTAGAATTCCTTAATTCTATCAGAAACAATGGTTTTCCCCCCTCCACCACACAGGACATGTCAACATCACACCCCAAGATTCCAGACCTTAAAGGAATGGAGAAAATCCAATGATATATCAGAGATATGAAAATCTAATTTTAGATGAAAAAAGAATCAAGTTTGGTATTCCAATGATTAAAAAAATATCTATGGAAAACTAGCACAACCTATTGCACCCCTCTTCATGCATAAATAAGCTTTAGCAGAGAATGCCCTTAATGCTGACTTAAAACAAGGACTGGAGTTCCTCATTTGATATGTTCTCACTTCTCTTAAAAATTCAAAATTGACAAATTAAACCATCATGGGAAGTCAGATGGAACAACCATTCTGACTTTTGGAATCCAAAGTAAAGGGCAATGACATATGAAACTTGATCCTTGACTTATGGCTTCTTAGCTCTAGGTGACCCCAACTACTGATCATTACTGTGCAGTTGCCTAGTTTTCCAAACTGTGGACCAATGTATAATAGGGCACTGCAACAAATTCCCAGGGACCAGGTACATTTTAAATTTGTTCAAGAGAGACATATACAAACATCTCTTGAACATTATGCATACTACTACTTAAGAGAGTCTATAGTTTCAGCTGGGTGTGGTTGCACACGCCTGTAATCCCAGCGGCTCAAGAGGCTGAGGAGGCAGGAGGATTGTGAGTTCAAAGACAGCCTCAGCAAAAGAGAGGTGCTAAACAACTCAGTGAGACCCTGTCTCTAAATAAAATGCAAAATAGGGCTGGGGATGTGGCTCAGTGGCTGAGTGCCCCTAAGTTCAATCCTTGGTTACCCACCACTCCCCTGAAAAAAAAGGAGAGAGTTCATAGTTTAAACATTAAGGCAGATTGCAGTCCTCTCAATGACCGGTCATTACAGAATTGGGTTTTTTGGTAGTTGCTACTGGGAAGAACAAATACCACACTAAATTCATGTCAGACTGGAAGTGAGCATGGCATTATCCAACCCAAATCCAGGGTTGGAAAGGTTGTGTAGGCTCCACAAGTACACTCGTGCATTAGTAGACGCTGCGGCTATTTAAGAATGAAATGAAAGTATTGTTTTGCCTTTTAATTTATGTGTAATAGTTTTCTACGTGACTACTAAGTCGTTAGCATATAAATACTTATTCAGTTGTTTGGTTTTAAAAAAAATAGAACAGTTCAGTATTTCTTTTGGCCTAGAGGATAAAAGAGTTACTGAGACACCAAGAGACACGAGAAGTTTGGGAAACCATGGTTTAATTTCATGAATGGTGAAAAGTTTGGAAAGAAAATAAGTATTATGCCCAATGTTGTATGCTGGATATTTATCTTTAAAAAATAAAGTACAGTGGAAGAGGGAGGGGAGAGAGGAGGAAGAGGAGGGGGGAAGAAGAAGAAGGAAGTGGTAATAGTAGTAATTATAGCCACGAACCCAGCACTTACTAAGTCCAGACTTGTGCTAAGCAGTTCACCTATAATAACAATAGGGCCTGTATCATCATGTGTGCTCTGGTATACCTTAGATTTCCTCTGTTTTGGTTGGTAATCAACTAATCCAATGCCTCAAATATTCTCTCACTACACCAGCAATTCTTGTGCCCTCTCTTGCTAGGCACCCCCTAGACTTCTCCACAAAATAACAAGTTAATTGGCCAAAGGGGCACCTCTGGAATCTTGCTCCAGTACCAAGACTGGAGCCTGGTTAAGCTCCATCACTGCTTGGACTTCCTAATGCTAAACAGTTAGCATCCCACTCTTGTCCAATTCTTACAGCAACTTCTCTGGAAAGGTAGATTCCAATGCTCTAAAATGCATTGACCTTGCAGCTGGTTCACAGTTCTCTTGATGTAAGGGGCAATCTCCTCCTTAAATACGTAGAGATCTTTCCTCTGATGTTTGATTAGCTGGCATCACTTTCTCAATTTCTGAGGGCACTATAATATTCTATTTTAATTTTTAAAATCAACAAAGTTATATGTTCTGTAGGACACAAATCACTGTGTGTGTGCATGTGTAATGTAATGTAACACCTAGAACAACCACACAAAAAATTCATACAAGAGATACATTCAAAAGCACTACAGATAGCCAAAAACAGAATTCTAAAAAATGTTCAAATAACCCACAGGAAGACAGAAAAAGAAAATCAGAGAGAGTACACTGAAAAGAAAAGATAAAATAGCAGATACAAGCTCTAACGTTTCAGAACAACACCAAAAGTCAATGGATTAAATATATCATATTAACAAGTTAAAGAAGAAAAATCACGCGATCACTTCAATTGATACAGAAACATATCTTGACAAAATTCAACACCATTCATGATTTACAATATCATTTACACTCTATCAAAGACAAACAAATATTTAGGTGCAAATTTAATAAACAGGTTCAGAACTTGCATCTGAAAAACCACAAAACACCAATGGAAAAAAATCAAAGAAGATTTAAATAAATATAGATACACACATAGATTGGAAGACCTAGCATAGAAAATATATCATTTGTCCACCAAATTGGCAAATGGGTTTAACATAAATTTCTGTCAAAATGTCAGTAGATTTGTAAGCAGATAAGAATATTCCAAAATTATACAGACAAAGGAAATATAATAGATGAAGTAATTTTGAAAAGGATGACATGGGAGAAATTAGTTTATCTGATTTAAGACTTGCTATGTCATCACTATAATCAATACTGTGTAGTTTTGACAGAGGGATAGACACAGTGAAATAGAAAAGATGACCCAGGAGCAGATCCGTATAAATATGCTAAACTGATTTTTTTCTTAACAGATTTTATTATTTTTAGAGTATTTTAAGTTTTATACAAAAAAGCACAAAAAGCAGAGATCACATGAACACCTTGTCCCTTCTCTGAACCCACGGATTCTTCTATTATTTTGTATTGATTTTTAAAAAATAAATGACAGCAGAATGCATTACATTTCTTATTACACATATAGAGCACAATTTTCCATATCTCTGGTTCTTTGTAAAGTATGTTCACACCAATTCACGTCTTCATATTTGTATTTTGGATAATAATGTCCATCACATTCCACCATCCTTACTAACCACCTGCTCCGCCCCTTCTCCTTCATCTGTCCTATCTAGAGTTCACCTTTTCCTCCCATACTCCCCCTCCCTACCCGACTCTGAGTAAGTCATTTTATATCAGAGAAGATATTTGGCATTTATTTTGGGGGAATTAGCTAATTTCACTTAGCATTATCTTCTACAATGCCATCCACTTACCTGCAAATGTCATGATTTTATTCTCTTTTATTGCTGAGTAATATTCCATGGTATATATATGCCATATTTTTTTATCCATTCATCTATTGAAGGGCATCTAGGTTGGTTCCACAGTTTAGCTATTGTGAATTGTGCTGCTTTAAACATTGATGTGGCTGTGTCCCTGTACTATGCTGTTTTTAAGTCCTTTGGGTATAGACCTAGGAGAGGGATAAGCTGGGTCAAATGGTGGTTCCATTCCCAGTTTTCCAAGAAATCTCCATACTGCTTTCCATATTGGCTGCACCAATTTGCAGTCCCACCAGCAACGTATGAGCGTACCTTTTTCCTCACATCCTTGCCAGCACTTGTTGTTTGTATGCATAATAGCTGCCTTTCTGACTGGAGTCAGGTGATATCTTAGAGTGGTTTTGATTTGTATTTTTCTAATTGCTAGAGATGATGAACATTTTTTTCATATATTTGTTGATTGATTGTATATCTTCTTCTGAGAAGTGTCTGTTCAAGTCTTTGGCCCATTTATTGGCTGGGTTATTTGTTTATTTGGTGGTTAGCTTTTTGAGTTTTTATATACCCTAGAGATTAGTTCTATATCTGATGTGTTAGGGGTAAGAATTTGCTCCCAAGATGCAGGCTCTCTGTTCACCTCACAGATTGTTTCTTTTGCTGAGAAGAAACTTTAGTTTGAGATTCTTCTATTATTAATATCTTGCATTAGTGTTCTACATATGATACAATTAATTAACAAATATTGATACTTTATAACTAAAATCCATAGTTTACATCAAGGTTCATTCTTTGAGTTTTGCAGTTATATGGGTTTTGACAAATGTGTAATGTCACATATCCACCATTACAGAATTATACAGAAGAATTGTCC
Source organism: Marmota flaviventris (assembly GCF_047511675.1). Lineage (NCBI taxonomy): Eukaryota > Metazoa > Chordata > Mammalia > Rodentia > Sciuridae > Marmota > Marmota flaviventris. Next base: position 57,339,528 of record NC_092505.1, on the reverse strand, counting down.
TGAACCGGATGCGGTGGTGCATGCCTGTAATCCCAACGGCTCGGGTGGCTGAGGCAGAAGGATCACAAGTTCAAAGCCAGCCTTAGCAACAGCGAGACACTAAGCAACTCAGTGAAACCCTGTCTCTAAATAAAATACAAAATAGGGCTGGGGATGTGGCTCAGTGGTCAAGCGCCCCTGATTTTAACCCCCAGCATTACCCCCACCAAAATAATAATAATAATAATAATAATAATAATAATAATAATAATAACCACCACCACCATCCTGAAAATGCCCTGTGCTTCTAAATTGTGGCAACCACTGATATTTGATATTCTTTCACTTTCCTAGAATGTCACATAGTTGGAATTATATGATAGGTAGCTTTTCCAGACTGGCATCTTTCACTTAGCAATATGAATTAATGGTTCCTCCAGGACTTTTCATAGCTTGATATTCCATTTCTTTTATCACTGAAAAATATTCCATCACATAGATGTACCAGTTTGATTAGCCATTCACCTATTGAAGAATATCTTAGTTGTTTCTAAATTTGGGCAATTATTACCAAAACTATTATAAACATCCTTATGCAGGTTTTTGTTAGATGCAAGTATTCAACTCATTTTGGTAAATACTACCTAGGAACAAAATTTCTGTATCATGTAGTAAAATTATTTCTAGTTTTATGAGAAACTGCCAGAGTGTTTTTCAAAAAACCTGCAATTTTGCAGTAAATGAGAGTTCCAGTTGCTCCACATTCTCGTCAGCATTTGGAGTTCTCAGTTATTTGGATTTTTAGCCATTTTCATAGATGTGTAGTAGTATCTTATTGTTCTAATTTGCAATTCCCTAGTGACATATGATATTAAGCATGTTTTCAGAGACATGTCTATCTTATATCTTATTTTTCAACTGTATATCTTTGGTGGATTTGCTATCTGCACAAATATTTTGCCCATTTTTAAATTAGGTTATCTGTTTTCTTCTTACTGAGTTTGAAAAGTTCTTTGTATATTTTGGATACATGTCATTTCTCAGATATGTGTTTTGTAAATATTTTCTTCCAGTCTTTGGCTTCTCTTTCTCTTAATAGTAACTTTTAAATTAAACTAAATTTGGTCCAAGGATGAATTTTCACTTTGAGTACTTACATAAAGAACCACAACCTAATATAGAATGTAAACTAGCTGAAAGCCTAATTTAGGAATATACTCTTGCAACAAATAACTGAATCTCAGCTGATGACAGCAGCCAAACTTCAGTCAATCACAGGCAACCAGCTGATCCAACTATGTGCGAACAGGCAAATTCCAAGCTGCAACCAATCAAAAGCTGTTTCTGTACCTCACTTTCTTTTTTTCTGGCCATAAATGCTGCCTGCCTACCTTGTGGGGCAGAGCTTTCTGACCTTCTTTGGGTTCTGAGGGCTGACTGATTCATGAATTTCTTTGCTCAGATAATCTCAAATTAAACTCGTCTAAAAGCTTTAAGTTTTTTTTTTTTTTAAAACAAGTTTAATAACATGAATATCTTATCTATGTATGGAAGTTACCCAGAAAATGAGTAAAACTCAACCAGGTGGTATATAGCATCTTCAACAAAGAACACAAATTTTTGGAGAAGTGATAAGACAAAGGAAAAGGGGTGGCCCATAGTAGGACGGCAAATAAATGGCAGATAAAGGCTAGTTAGTAAAGCTTGTTATATAGATAACTCTGGACTGAGGCCAAGAAGGGCTAATGTTGACTTTGGTGATCAACTGCTGTCCTTGGTAGAGAGGGGAGAAGGGACACCTTGGTAAATGTATTTCCTGCTTTAAGGCAAATGGGGGAAAACAGAAAGCTCTTCTTATATCTTATAAAGCTTTTCTTGTATCTCTTCTTATATCTTATATATATTCCTTCTCAATTTCTTTCAACATGAAATAATCCCCATACCAAGGTGGCATATGGTCTGTTGGTATATTCTGGTCTCTTATAGTCCCCCTTTTGAAATTTTATTGTTAGAAAGTTTCATACATTAACAGGGCTGAGGCTGTAGCTCAGTGGCAGAGGGCTTGCCTAGCATGCATGAGGCACTGGGTTCGATCCTCAGCACCACATAAAAATAAACAAATAAAATAAAGGCATTCTGTCCATCTACAACTATAAAAGATATTTTTTTTAAAAAAAGAAAGTTTCATACATTAACAGTTGAGATAGTAGATTGCCCTGTATCTTACAGAACCTGAGGATAGGTCACTGGAGTTAAAAGTTAAGCAGTGTCATTTCAGGAGACAGTGTTGTAAGTGGGCTCCCATCAGAGTTATGACTTTATATGGTTTTAGTAAACAGGTATTTAATAAGAGACATTTCTGTGGAAACACATACCACCACAACAAAAAAGGTAAATTATGAACTGTATTCTGCAATCAAGGATGTGAAGACAGAGCCTACAGAATGGGAGAAAATCTTTGCCACCTGCACCTCAGATAGAGCACTAATCTCCAGGATATATAAAGAACTAAGAAAACTTAAACACCAAAAAAACAAAAACAAAAACAAAACAAAACAACAACAACAACAAAAAAAAAACACAACAAATAACCCAATCAATAAATAGGCAAAAGAAATGAATAGGCACTTCACAACAAATATATGAAAAAATGTTCAATTTCTCTAGTGATTAGAGAAATGCAAATTAAACTACATTGATATTTCATCTCCAGTCAGAATGGCAATTATCAGAATGGCAATTATCAAGAATACAAGTAACAATAAATATCCCACACTGCTGGTGGGACTGCAAATTTGTGCAACCACTCTGGAAAGCAGTATGGATATCCCTCAGAAAACTTGAAATGGAACCACCATTTGACCCAGTTATTCCACTCCTCAGTATATACTCAAAGGACTTAAAGTCAGCATACTACAGTGACACAGCCACATCAATGTTTATAGCAGCTCAACTCACAATAGCTAAGCTATGGAACCAACCTAGGTGCCCTTCAACAGATGAATGGATAAAGAAACTGTGGTATGTAAACACAATGGAATATTATTCAGCCATAAAAAAGAATGAAATTATGGCACTTGTTGGTAAATGGATGATGGAACTGGAGACTATCATGCTAAGTGAAATAGGCCAATCCCAAAAAACCGAAGGTCGAATGTTCTCTCTGATATGCAGATGCTAACACACAATAAAGGGTGGGAGGAATGAGGAATAGAAGTTTATTGGATTAGACAAAGGGGAATAAAGGGAAGGGAGGAAGGATGGGAATAGGAAAGACAATAGAATGAATAGGACATAACTTTCCTGTGTTCATATATGAATACTCAACCAGTGAAACTCCACATTATGCACGACCACGAGGATGGGATCATAATAAGAATAAGTTATATTCCACATATTCATAAAATGTCACAATTCACTCTATACACTCGTGTATATCTAAAAAGAATAACAACAACAACAAAAAGCCAGATTCTGAGTTCAGAGGTCAGCCAGTTGAGATTTCCAGATCTGATCTCGGAGCATCTTTCTATGGTGGATCTAGAATGGCAGTTTCAATCCAATGAAATTTCCTGGTTTGTAGTTTGAGTATCTCTGGTGATATGGAAGGGTGTTCCCGTGAACTTCCTGAGTGGCTTCCACATCAACAGCCATGGAAGTTTTCCACCTATGAGCTTTTGTGATGATTTCCCTGAAGTTTATATCAAGTCTTCCAGCCTCAGTTTTCAGGACTTCAAGAAATGGATAGTTTTAGTTTTTAATGGTTTCAAGTCAGAAGAGTAGGAGAATTGAAATGTTAGTTTGGAGAGTTGTAGCCAGATATTGATGGAAACTAGAAGAATTCAGTTTAACAAAAACCAAAAGAAAGAAAAAGGACAGGTAATGAGTGCACTGTAGTTTTTTACTGTATTGAAACATTATTTTCTCCCTACGGTCACTCCCATTTCTACCAAAGATAATCACAGTAAGATTAATTTGTTTGCAAAATAAGTCTAGTCTTATTAAATATGGCCTAATTATTTACATATATAAAGTGAGCATAGCAATCGACCATTTAGTTGTTTTAAGTCTGCTTCACTGGAGTTTCTTTTCTTTCTTTTTTTTTTTTGATACCAGGAATTGAAGTCAGGGGCACTTGACCACTGAGCCACATCTCCAGCCCAATTTTGTATTTTACTTAGAGACAGGGTCTCACTGGGTTGCTTAGGGCCTCACTTTTGCTGAGGCTGGCTTTGAACTGGCGATCCTCCTGCCTCAGCCTCCTGAGCCACTGGGATTACAGATGTGGGCCACTGTGTCTGGCTTCCCTGGTTTTTAAATAAGGAATATTAAATTAGACTTTTTAAATTTCTCTAAGAGAAGAAGTTTTTAATTTTTAAGGAAGTTTAACTTAGCAGTTATTTCATGGATAATGCTTCTTGTGATTTATCTAAAAAGTTATTACAAACTCTAGATTCTATCCTGTTTTCTTCTAGAAGTCTCATAGATTTGCATTTTACTTTTAGGTCCATGATTGACCTGAGGTTAATTTTTGCCAAGGATGTAAAGCCTATGTCTAGAGTTATTTCTTGCATGTGATTTCCAGTTGTTGCCATAGCACATACTGAGAAGACACTCTTTACTCCATTGTACCACCTTTGCTTCTTTGTCAAAGATCAGTTAACTATATTTGAATGGTTTTATTTCTGGGCTCTTTTCTATCGAGTCTCTTTGTGTATTCTTTTCTGATACCACAGTTGATTATCATAGCTTATGGTGATTCTTGAAATTAGGTAGTATCTGTTTCCCAACTTTGTTCTTCTTCAGTATTGTGAATACTAATTTTTGAAAGTGATGCAAAAATAATTCCGTGGAAGAAGAACTTCCTTTTACACAAAAAAATGCTGAAGCAATTTTTGCCACAGAAAAAAAACTAAACAACAAAAACTTCCCCACCAAAACAAAAATCCAACCAGACAACACCACAAAGAACTTTTGTTTAAAGGTTATGCTTCATACAAAAACCAACTCAAAATGCATAGACTTGAATGGAAAGCATAAAACTATAAAACATTTATGAAAGAACATAGGAGAAAATCTTTGAGATCTAGATTTAGGCAGAGTTCATAAAATTAGTACTAAAACGCGATCCATAAAAGGGAAAGTTAGTTAATCTAAATACCATCAAAATTTCTTTGTGAAAACCCTGTGAAAAGGGTAAAAAGACAAATTATGAACAGTTAAAGATTTTTGTAAGTAAACAAATAAATGCATAAATGCATAAAAAATCATTCCAGTAGGAAACAGGCAAATAATATGAAGAGACACTTTAAAAGGTAGAACATATGGATAATAAGTAAGCACATGAAAAGATGATTGTCATCATTTAGCTTCAGAGGAAATGGAAAGTAAAACTGCAATAAGATATCAACTACATATAAATTAGAGTAGCTAAAATAATAAATAGTTGCAACACTAAATTCTGGTGAGGATGCAGGGAAACTGCATCACCCACTTTTATGGTTTGTATTTGTGATGACCCTCCAAAGCTCATGTGTGAGACAATGCAAGAACATTCTTAGGTGAAATGACTGGGTTATGAGAGCCTTAACCTCCTCAGTGAATAGTCCCCTGATAGGGATTAATTAAGCAGTAACTCAAAGTGGGTAGGGTGTGGGGAGGAGGTGGGGCACTGGAGGTGTGCCTTTTAGTAGATATTTTGTAACCAGCAAGTGGAGTCTCTCTGCTTTCCCATTATCATGTGAGCCACTTCCCTCCACCACACTCTTCTGCCATGATGTTCTGCCCACCTCTAGTCCCGAGGAATGGAGCCAGCTCTTATGGATTGAGACTTCTGAAACTATGAGCCCCCAAATAAACTTTTCCTCCTCTACAATTGTTCTTGTCAGGTCTTTTAGTCATAGCTATAAAAAAAAAGCTGACCAAAACACTCATGTATTGCTGGTGGAAATGTAAAATGCCACACCTTAGAACAGTTTAACAGTTTCTTATAGAACTAAATGTCAAACCATATGATCCTGGGCATTCATTAGAACAAGGAAAACTCTGTATATGAAATTTTATAGTGTTTGTATATCCAAACACTGTGAAAGACTCAGATGTTCTTCAGGAAGTAAGTAGTTAAACAAACTATGTTTCATCCTTATTAGACAGTAAAATATGATTAACTATTGATACACACACCGACCTGAGTGCATCTCAAGAGAATTATTCTGTGTGATAAACACCAATTCCCAAAGGATACATAACACCGGATTCCATTAATACAACATTTTCAAACAACAAAAATAGAAATGGAGACCAAGTTAGTGGTTGTTAGGGGTTACAGAATGGGTGGGCAGAAGGAAGTGGACATTATAAAAAGGTGATATAAGGAAACTTGTGGTGGTGAACACGGTTTGCCTCTTGACTATATCAATGTCAAGATCTTACTTGTAATACTGTTTATGTCACAGATTTGCAAGATGTTGAAATTGGGGTAAAGGGTACCAAGGATTTCTCTGTATTCTCTCTTACAACTACACATGAATATATTATATCTCAAAATTAAAAGTTAAATTAAAAAGAAACAAATGGTAAAAAATGTACCTTACTACTATCAACTTCATTGCCAAGTCTTTTGCTTTTTTAAAAATTGTTTTATCAAATATATTTGTAAACAAAACAATGTATTATTTCATTTTGAATATTATTGTAACTTATTGAAATGGGATCAAACCAAATGTGCCTCTATGTAGTTCATTTTTTTCCTTCTTAAAACTCAAGTATACAAACAACTCAACTGAAAAATAAGCAAAATAAATAGACACCAGAGAATATGGATGAAGCACATGTAGAGATTTGTTATTAGAGAAATGCAAATTAAACTCATGGTTAGATACCACTACACATCAATTACAATGTAAAGAAAAAACAAAACAAGAAAACAAAAATTAACAAAAAGCAACCCCAAATGCTGGGGAGGATAAAAGAACACCCAGAGATCTCATTTGTTCCCTTATAGAAATGCAAAATGGTAAAGCCACTTTTGAAGACCGTTTGATAGTTTATAAGTAAGTTGATTAAATATGATACTGGAGATGGACCATCTGACCCCGTGACAGTAGCGATGAAACTGATCAGTAAGTGTGACTATACAGGCAAGGCTTTCATGGGGACTTCTGCTCTGAAGGGCATTGCAGCTCTGACAGATCGTGTCAGGCTGTCTCAGAGGACAAAAGTGTACAGCTTTTATGGTGTCTGTAGGGTAGGCAGGGACCCAGACTCAATGTCATTACAGGTCGAGGTGGGGTTTTAGTTGTGCCAGAACACTTCTTTATCGCGCTTCTTTGTGTGAATGTTTTATCATAGTCTGCACCACAGGGTGTGTTTTTTACTGTGCTAATAAAGTAAGGGCAACTGCAAGTTACATATGACTATTGTATGCATGTATTTGCCTTTCACCACCTGGAATGTATCCCTTATCATCTAGGAGAATCTCTAATATTATAATATTACTTTACAGGGCATGCTATTGTCCTGTCTCATTGGGTTTGATTTTAATGACCTCATCTTGTATGGTTCTAGCTTCTTGATATTTCTGTTGACCACATAGTCTCAGAAAGCTGAGCTTCTCAACTTGGGCTTCTCAACTTCCTGTCTCCTGGTGTGTTATCTTACTTTCATGACCTTGAAGATGGGTCTTTTTTTTTTTTTTTTTAACCCAGAGGCACTTTACTACTGAGCTACACCACTAGCCCTTTCTTATTTTGTTTTTTAAATTTTGAGACAGGGTCTCACTAAGTTGTTTAGGGCCTTGATAAATTGCTGAGGCTGGCCTTGAACTTGTGCTCCTCCTGTCTCAGCCTCCCAAGCCACTGGGATTACAGGTGTGCACCACCTGTTGACTTTTTTTAACTCCTAATTTTCTGGTATGTCTCTTAACCCCATAAGACTAATAGCTGGAGAGGCTGTCTCACATACCTGAAACACAGCTTTACCACATGACCTCAAAATATCACTTCTAGGTATTCATCCAAGTGAATTGAAAACTTATGTGCACACCAAAAGCTGTTCACAAATGTTTATAGCAGATTTTATCTATCTTGCCAAAACCTACAAGGAACCAAGATGTTCTTCAACAGTTAAATTGATAAACCATGGAACATTCATATAGTTGAATAAATAAAAAGGAAGAAGCTACTGATTTTTAAAACAACATAGAGGAATCATAAATGCATTTTACTCAGAGAAACACACCACACCTGCAAGGCTGCATATTGTGTGGTGCCCCTCATATGACATTCTGGAAAAGGCAAAACTATAGGATGTAAAACAGACCAGTGGTTGCCAGGATTTGGAGAGGAGGGAGCTGTGGACCACAGTGAAGAAGGAAAGTGTTTCAGAGGATGGAAGTGTTGTGTGTAATAGTGGAGTTATTGAATATTTTGATTGTTCCCAACTGAGAATGATTTTGCCATGTCTGGAGACATTTTTGGTGATCACAACTAAGAGTGCTACTAGCATAGGATACTTCTATTCATCCTGCAAGGGACAAAACAATCCTTTTCCCTGCAACAAAGAACTATCTGGTCCAATATGACACTAGTACAACAGTTGAGAAACCATGATCTCATAGAACTGTATATCATAAAGAGAGAAAAATGACATGAAAACTTTAAAAAATCAACCAAAACATCAAAAAGTACATGAATTTAGATATGAATATAGATAAAATATAGACCAATTTGAGGGAAAAGTCAACATCTTTATGATAATGAGTATCTCCCCCTATAAACATGGTATATTTCTGTATGTATTTAGATCTTTTTATTATCTTGCAATAAAGTTTTATAATATTTTCCATAGAACTATTTTATTTTATTGGTACCAGGAATTGAACTTGGGGGCATTCAACCACTGATCCATATCCCCAGCCCTTTTTTGAATTTTATTTAGAGACAGGGACTCTCTAAGTTGTTTAGCGCCTTGCTTTTGCTGAGGCTGGCTTTGAACTCATGATCCTCCTGCCTCAACCTCCTGAGCCTCTGGGATTACAGATAAGCACCACCATGCCAGGCTGAACTATTTTAAATGATAGGTCTGCATTAGTGTTTATTTTGTAATGGGTTTAAGAGCTACACTTCTAGAGGCATTAATTGACACAAATATGACAGATCCCAGAGTACATCTTCAAAAGTAAATAGAGACTTCAGTGTCTGGTCAAGATGTAGGAAGAGGGACTGAATTTACCATCCTATGTGAAAAAAAGAAATCAACAGACAAAAGGCATGGAACTGATTTTAAAGACACCGAAAAACCAGATATCAAAGGAAAATTGTCCCTGAGATGGGAGAGAAATAAAATGAGCCATACAAGGCCTGAGTTTGAGATATTAGTCAAGAAGAAAGAGGGAAAACTTAATTATCCTAGTGGACTCCCTGAGATAAGGAGTCCAGGAAAACCAACGTGACAAGAATTCATAGGAGTAAGTACCAAAGTGAAGGGAGCTGCACAAAAGTGTGTGTTGGTGTGTGGGGGGGGCAGCATCAGAGACCAGTGCCCCCCGCCAACACATTAAATAATCAGGAGAATACTAAGTGCAGGCGTGTGAGGAAACCACCCAGAACTTCAGAAAGCATTACTTGAAAGGATATGAGGGAAGAGTATCTGCCACACAGGACAGAGAATAATGTGTTGTTCCACAAACTAGACTGGAAAATTAGCAATTCGTGGGATACTGAGTAGAGTACTGAGAATGTTTGTAGTGGGGATTAATTAGCCCTAGAATGAACACTGCCCTGTATCTGCCTGACAAATCCCACAGGTAAGATGCAAAGGATCACACAGTTTCAAGTAACTTCACTGCACCCCAGAACAGAGCCAAAGAAGGTCAATAGGAATACAAATAGAAGACTTTTATTTATTTGTTATTTATTTATTTATTGGCTGGTTCCCACTTGCAAGTTCCTCCAGCACCTATCTGGGATATGTAGGAGGTAAAAAGAAAACCAAGTTTACTACCACCTAGTTCCTCAAATCTCAAAGTCTCTGGGGTCCACTTTCTTGTGTCCATCTTCAGGTCTTCCTGTGCCCTATATTATTTTAGCTACCAGGAGAGCTAGAAAGGAATGGAACCTTCAACCATGGCCAGAACTAGAACTTTTAAGATATTTTAAAAGGTACATTGTAAATAAAACCTATTTTTTAAAAACTGTTTTTCTCGGTCATTCCCCTACTATCATAGACTTTTTTAAATTAAAAAAAAATTGCTTTCTGTGATGTAATGATAGATTTTTTTTTTTTGTCCATGGTTCTTGGCTTATAACTCCCTCCCCTAAAGCAGTCATTAAAACTAGAAGTTTTCTTCCCTAAGGTGGGTCAGAGAAAGGCAGTCTGATAGTAGATGACAAGACTACCATTTCAGAAAGTTCTGTCCCATACCTTGCAGGAAGAAATGCCGCGTAGAGAGAAAAGGAGGAATCTGAACAGAGAGACCTCCTGGGTTTCCCCACTCAGTCTACTAGCCTTCGATATGCAATGAAGTTTCCATAAAACCAAAAGGCCAGGGTTCCTCCATATTGACAGTGTTAGAGCAGACTTGGATTATAGGCCACCAGCTGGGGTTTGCTACAGCAGAATTCATTGATTTCTTGCTGGTAAGGACCGCAATACTTTTGGGGACCCAGAAGTCGTCTGTGTTGATTATAATGTATAGAAGAAGAACAGTTTTTCTAACATAATTTTGAAAAACTGAAACACACTTGATTTTTATTTTGTCTTGTTGATCTCCTCCCCCACCCCCCCGACCCCACCGCCCCAACAGACTTAAGTGGCAACCTCTTCAAGGGTGAGATTAATGTTTGGTACAGCAGCAAGGGAGAGTTTATGAGATCTTTTATGGTTTCTGAGAAATTAGGAGTCCTGTAGAGTGGGGCTTGGCTGTTTTGAAATGTGCAGCTTGAGGCATGGCATGAGGCCTGCTTCCTAGGCTGAGCCATAACCAACAAACCCAGCCAGCCCAATCTACTTCTAACAGACCTGATTTCTGCATTGCTCTGAGTCCTTCTGGGTGAGGGAGATAACCAGACAGACTATCAATTAGGAAAATATAGAACCCATGAACTGGAATGATTACTCCAAGAGGATCCAGATGGCTCCAATATCTATTAACTGTAAACCCCAACGGGCTTCTGTTACCATCAGAAGCAGCCCCATTTAACCCTTGCCTGATGGTGACCTTGCTTTGCTTGAAGACCTTCTAGTGGTTCCACTTGGGTGATTAATTGTCCAGTGAATGCCAATTCTCCTCCTGCCCTCCTCTACTCTCCCTCATTGCCTCCAAATCTATAACTAGAAGCAGATCCTACAATACCCATGGGCAAAGTCAAACTTGGGAGCAAGAGGCCTGCCTGGTGCAGGAGTTATAGAATTGCACCAATTTCTATCGTCCAAGTATAGAATTATAAGAGTACCACACCAGGGATGGATGCAAATAAATTTAAGCTTACATTATTATACAGGCGTATTTAACAGAGATTCTGCATCCAATATGCTAATACATGCAGTTGTTTCCTTTTGTTGTTGTTGATAGATGGAAAATTGGATTCACCTATGGCCAGTGCTGAGTTGAAATTCTAGAAATCCCTTGTAGATAAAGTAGTAGAAAGATTTAGGCAGATGAGAATGTAAGAATGGATTTATTCTGTTACCTCTGAGCCCTACAGCTTGTCATAAGAGCACTGAGAGATGCATTAATGAAGGTAGTGCCAAAATATTTGAAAAGCACAGTATTGTCTGTTCTCTACACCCCAGAGGTTAAGATGGAAAATACTGATGTTGAAAGAACTTCTATGATTTAAATAAGGATGATGTCGCCTCAGGATGAAACTAATGAGAAGCATCCTGTTATCAGAGACAGCTTGGATTGATTATTTTAATAGGTAGAATGGCTGATGCAGAAATCCATGGTGGCTTGACACAGGAATGATTGGCATTGAATAAATGATCATCGGGTTCCAATAGGAGGGCTATCATGTTTACCTGGGTAAAGAAAGCTTTCTCAGCAGAAAGAGCCATAGGACACAAATGGTCTTAGACTTGGGAGATCCCTTCACATACCTTTCTCCAGAGAGGACAAATTTTTCCAAGTTACTATATCTTATTCCTTTCCTTGACTGACATGCCAAATCATTATTTCCTAACCATTCATTACTCTAAAACTGTTCCTCAGACCATCTTTCCTTTTGTCAAGATGCCCAATGAGATATCTCACTTAAAATTCCTCCCATTCAAAGGAAATCTCTACTCTTTTACTGAAGGGTCATCCCTTAATGGGGCTGCAGCATTACAAAAATTCATCTCCAGCTTTCATGCAAAAGTGCAAATTAGACTCTTTTTTTTCTATTTAACTGGTCATAGGAAACACTGTATGTGGCTTAAACATAGATGAGGGCAGGACAACAGTAGGATGGGAATACCACACCAGGAGTGACAGCCACCTGCTCGTCCAGCTTACCTTTTGGACCTGCTCAAGCCCAATCCCAAATACAGTACACCAAATAATGAAGGAGTATTAACGGTATGCTAGACTCTATGGTTGGGTGGATCAATGAAGCAGCTGGTGTACAACAGATAAGTAGGTGTCCAGTCTCTACGAAGGCCCCAGACAGAGCCAAGAGCTCTCTCTCAAAATGAAGATAATTCAAAACAGGCATGATTTTGCTACAAACCCTTATGGGATGCTAGCTGAATTCTCCTGTCATGGCTTCACATTTTGGTCAGTCACATTGTTTTTTTCAGTGCTGGAAATTGGACCAGAGCCTCACACATGCTAGGCAAACTGTCTACCACTGAGCTATACCTCCTGCCCCAAGCCATAGATATTTTGAAAACAACTGGGCTCAATGGTAATAAGTAGAGTGACCATGTACCCTATCACCTAAACTAGAGAAGTTTAGAAAGTGAAAGGAGGCACTAGTCTGGGAAAATAGCCATAAATTAAAATCATCCCAGGATGGATGGTCATCAAGCTGAAGAGCCAATTAGCCAGAGTTGAAAAAGGAATCCAGCGAATTTTGATAGAGAGCTCTTGATTCTGTCCTGAATTTCAAGCAAGACATTCTCAAGCATTCAGGCAGACAAAGTAAATATTTAATCAGTTATCAAATTTCAGTGTGCATGAAAGGCACCTGGGTGAGTTTGTTAAAATGAAGTACTGAGCTCTGTACTTTGAATTCCTAATTCAATAGATATAAAGGGCCTGAGAAATGGAATTGAATTGATGCAGATCACCAGGTACCAGACTTTAAGAAATATTGATCTATTGAAGCAGGGAAAGAGAGAAAATGAAATAGAGATTAAAACAAGCCCCATAGACTGTCCTCATTTTTTTCCCATAGCAACATTTAATATCAAAGAAAGGATAATTAAGCAATTGCTACAATATTCGAAAGAAAAAATATTCCAAGATGTGGTTGACATTTTAAGGCTACTGACAACTTCCATAAGCATGAACAAACTCAAGGAACTTTGCCTATATAAGAATTTTTGGCAAAAGCTCTTTGATGATCAAAATCCAGATAAGAAAAGATGAATAAAAATAAAGACCTCAGGAATGGAGAAGCTGAGTTAATGTAAAACTGATACCAAATAATTATGAGAATTGTGATTGTTAAACAGATAACATTATAAACTTTGATGAAATAATACTTACATATGTAAATGGATTAATAGTTCTCATTTATAAGGAATAAGATATATAAACCAAAATTTAAGCTTCCAAGAAGAGTATCAATGTAAAAGGAAACTGAACAAAAATAAAAAACAGTTACTAAGATAGTAGAGGGAACTGGGACCAAACACAGAGCAGGCCCAGCGGCCTGCTGAGGGGCAGAGCCGCCCCCCACCCGCCTCGCCTGCCAGGTAGGGGAAGGGTGACCACCGACAGAAAAGGCCCAGCGGCCCGCGGCGGGACAGAGCTTCCAATCACTCCTGCAAGGTAGGCGGGCCTGCGGCCCACCTGCAGAAGAGGAGCAGCCGCCTGCTGAGAGGCTGAGCCACCCCCTCCCCCTGCGCCGGCATAGTAGAGGGAACTGGGACCAAACACAGAGCAGGCCCAGCGGCCTGCTGAGGGGCAGAGCCGCCCCCCACCCCCCTCGCCTGCCAGGTAGGGGAAGGGTGACCACCGACAGAAAAGGCCCAGCGGCCCGCGGCAGGACAGAGCTTCCAATCACTCCTGCAAGGTAGGCGGGCCTGCGACCCACCTGCAGAAGAGGAGCAGCCGCCTGCTGAGAGGCTGAGCCGCCCCCTCCCCCTGCGCCGGCATAGTAGAGGGAACTGGGACCAAACACAGAGCAGGCCCAGCGGCCTGCTGAGGGGCAGAGCCGCCCCCCACCCCCCTCGCCTGCCAGGTAGGGGAAGGGTGACCACCGACAGAAAAGGCCCAGTGCCCCGCGGCGGGACAGAGCTTCCAATCACTCCTGCAAGGTAGGCGGGCCTGCGACCCACCGGCAGAAGAGGAGCAGCCGCCTGCTGAGAGGCTGAGCCGCCCCCTCCCCCTGCGCCGGCATAGTAGAGGGAACTGGGACCAAACACAGAGCAGGCCCAGCGGCCTGCTGAGGGGCAGAGCCGCCCCCCACCCCCCTCGCCTGCCAGGTAGGGGAACTGTGACCACCGACAGAAAACGCCCAGTGGCCCGCGGCGGGACAGAGCTTCCAATCACTCCTGCAAGGTAGGCGGGCCTGCGACCCACCGGCAGAAGAGGAGCAGCAGCCTGCTGAGAGGCAGAGCCGCCCCCTCCCCCCCGCGCCTGCAAGGTAGTCGGAACTGAGACCACCATCAGAACAGGTCAGACCTGCAACCGAGAGACAGAACAGGCCCAGTGGCCTGAGGAAGGGTAGAGCCGCCCCCCCCCCACGCCTGCAAAGTAGGCGGACCTGCGACCCACTGGTAGTACAGCCCCAGAGGCCTGCAGAGGGGCAGTGCCGCTGCCTGCGCCTGCAAAGTAGGCAGAACTGCGACCACCGACAGAACAAGCCTAGCGGCCCGCAGAGGGACAGAGCCGCCGCCCGCGCCTGCAAGGTCGGCGGACCTGCTTCCGACTGGCAGAGCAGGCCCAGCGGCCTGCCGGCGTGGTAGGCACATTGCCCCAATTGGAGGAGGGGCAGAGCCGCTGCCCGCGCCTGCGAGGGAGACTTTGCAACTATACAAGACCAATATAAATATATAGGGGGAAAATTCAATAGCACAACAGTTTCACCAAGAAGAAAGGAAAGCGAACAGTATGAAGAGACAAGGAAAGAAAGGACCACAAGCATTGCAGGTCAACTCAACGTTAGAAGAGGTAATAGCTGCAGCTGATGGAATGTCAGATAAAGAATTCAGGATATACATGCTTCAGATGATCTGGAGTCTCAAGGAAGACATCAGACAGCAAAATCAGACAATGAAAGATCACTTCAACAATGAATTACATAAACAAATCCAAGAAGCAAAAGATCAACTATACAGGGAAATAGAGGTTATAAAAAACAAACAAACAGAAATTCTAGAAATGCAGGAAGCAATAAGCCAACTTAAAAACTCAATTGAGAATACTACCAGCAGAGTAGAACACTTAGAAGACAGAACATCAGACAATGAAGATAAAGTATTTCAACTTGAAAAGAACATAGACAGCTCAGCAAGACTGTTAAGAAACCATGAGCAGAACATCCAAGAAATATGGGATAACATCAAGAGACCAAATTTAAGAGTCATTGGGATACAGGAAGGAACAGAGTTTCAAACCAAAGGAATGAGCAATCTATTCAATGAAATAATTCGAGAAAACTTCCCAGACTTGAAGAATGAGACAGAACCCCAAATCCTAGAAGCCTACAGGACGCCGAATGTGCAAAATCATAAGAGACCCACACCTAGACACATTATAATGAAGATGCCCAACATACAGAATAAGGAGAGAATTTTAAAAGCTACAAGAGAAAGGAAGCAGATCACATTTAGGGGTAAGCCAATCAGGATAACAGCTGATCTTTCAACACAGACTCTGAAAGCTAGAAGATCCTGGAATAACATATTTCAAACACTGAAAGAAAATGGGTTCCAACCAAGAATTGTGTTTCCAGCGAAATTAAGCTTCAGGATGGAAGATGAAATTAAAACCTTCCACGATAAACAAAAGTTAAAAGAATTTGCAGCTAGAAAACCATCTCTTCAAAACATCCTTGGCAAAACATTACAGGAAGAGGAAATGGAAAATAACAATGAAAACCAACAGTGGGAGGTAGGACACTAAAGGGGGGAAAATAATCAAAGTGGAAAACAAACCATGTTTAGTAACATAAATAAACAAATATGGCTGGAAGAACAACCCATATCTCAATAATAACCCTAAATGTTAATGGCTTAAACTCACCAATCAAGAGACACAGGCTAGTAGAATGGATCACAAAACAAGACCCAACAATATGCTGCCTACAGGAGACGCATTTGATAGGAAAAGACATACATAGGCTGAAGGTGAAAGGTTGGGAAAAATCATATCACTCATATGGACTTCGGAAACAAGCAGGAGTATCCATACTCATATCAAATAAAATAGATTTTAAGCCAAAGTTAATCAAAAGGGGTAAAGAGGGACACTACATACTGCTCAAGGGAACCATACACCAACAAGACATAACAATCATAAATATATATGCCCCAAACAATGGTGCAGCTATGTTCATCAAACAAACTCTTCTCAAGTTCAAGAGTCTAATAGACCACCATACAATAATCATGGGAGACTTCAACACACCTCTATCACCACTGGACAGATCTTCCAAACAAAAGTTGAATAAGGAAGCTATAGAACTCAATAACACAATTAATAACCTAGACTTAATTGACATATATAGAATATACCACCCAACATCAAGCAGTTACACTTTTTTCTCAGCAGCACATGGATCCTTCTCAAAAATAGATCATATATTATGTCACAGGGAAACTCTTAGACAATACAAAGGAGTAGAGATAATACCATGCATCCTATCTGATCATAATGGAATGGAACTGAAAATCAACGATAAAAGAAGGAAGGAAAAAGAATACATCACTTGGAGAATGAACAATAGGTTACTGAATGATCAATGGGTTATAGAAGACATCAAGGAGGAAATTAAAAAATTCTTAGAGATTAATGAAAACACAGACACAACATATCGGAATCTATGGGACACATTGAAAGCAGTTCTAAGAGGAAAATTCATTGCTTGGAGTTCATTCCTTAAAAAAAGAAAAAACCAACAAATAAATGATCTCATACTTCATCTCAAAATCCTAGAAAAAGAAGAGCAAAACAACAGCAAAAGAAGTAGAAGGCAAGAAATAATTAAAATCAGAGCTGAAATTAATGAAATCGAAACAAAAGAAACAATTGAAAAAATTGACAAAACTAAAAGTTGGTTCTTTGAAAAAATAAACAAAATCGACAGACCCTTAGCCATGCTAGCGAAGAGAAGAAGAGAGAGAACTCAAATCACTAACATACGGGATGAAAGAGGCAATATCACAACAGACACTTCAGAAATACAGAAGATAATCAAAAATTATTTTGAATCCTTATACTCCAATAAATTAGAAGATAGTGAAGGCATAGATAAATTTCTTAAGTCATATGATCTGCCCAGATTGAGTCAGGAGGATATAGACAACCTAAACAGACCAATATCAATTGAGGAAATAGAAGAAACCATCAAAAGACTACCAACTAAGAAAAGCCCAGGACCGGATGGGTATACAGCAGAGTTTTACAAAACCTTTAAAGAGGAACTAATACCAATACTTTTCAAGCTACTTCGGGAAATAGAAAAAGAGGGAGAACTTCCAAATTCATTCTACGAGGCCAACATCACCCTGATTCCTAAACCAGACAAAGACACTTCAAAGAAAGAAAACTACAGACCAATATCTCTAATGAACCTAGATGCAAAAATCCTCAATAAAATTCTGGCCACTCGGATACAAAAACATATCAAAAAAATTGTGCACCATGATCAAGTAGGATTCATCCCTGGGATGCAAGGCTGGTTCAATATACGGAAATCAATAAATGTTATTCACCACATCAATAGACTTAAAAATAAGAACCATATGATCATCTCGATAGATGCGGAAAAAGCATTCGACAAAGTACAGCATCCCTTTATGTTCAAAACTCTAGAAAAACTAGGGATAACAGGAACATACCTCAATATTGTAAAAGCAATCTATGCTAAGCCTCAGGCTAGCATCATTCTGAATGGAGAAAAATCGAAGGCATTCCCTCTAAAATCTGGAACAAGACAGGGATGCCCTCTCTCACCACTTCTGTTCAACATAGTTCTCGAAACACTGGCCAGAGCAATTAGACAGACGAAAGAAATTAAAGGCATCAAAATAGGAAAAGAAGAACTTAAATTATCACTATTTGCAGATGACATGATTCTATACCTAACAGACCCAAAAGGGTCTACAAAGAAACTATTAGAGCTAATAAATGAATTCAGCAAAGTGGCAGGATATAAAATCAACACGCATAAATCAAAGGCATTCCTGTATATCAGCGACAAATCCTCTGAAATGGAAATGAGGACAACCACTCCATTCACAATATCCTCAAAAAAAATAAAATACTTGGGAATCAACCTAACAAAAGAGGTGAAAGACTTATACAATGAAAACTACAGAACCCTAAAGAGAGAAATAGAAGAAGATCTTAGAAGATGGAAAAATATACCCTGTTCATGGATAGGCAGAACTAACATCATCAAAATGGCGATATTACCAAAAGTTCTCTATAGGTTTAATGCAATGCCAATCAAAATCCCAACGGCATTTCTTGTAGAAATAGAGAAAGCAATCATGAAATTCATATGGAAAAATAAAAGACCCAGAATAGCAAAAACAATGCTAAGCAGGAAGTGTGAATCAGGCGGTATAGCGATACCAGACTTCAAACTATACTACAGAGCAATAGTAACAAAAACAGCATGGTACTGGTACCAAAACAGGCGGGTGGACCAATGGTACAGAATTGAGGACACAGAAACCAATCCACAAAACTACAACTATCTTATATTTGATAAAGGGTCTAAAAGCATGCAATGGAGGAAGGATAGCATCTTCAACAAATGGTGCTGGGAAAACTGGAAATCCATATGCAACAAAATGAAACTGAATCCCTTTCTTTCGCCATGCACAAAAGTTAATTCAAAATGGATCAAGGAGCTTGATATCAAATCAGAGACACGCTGTCTGATAGAAGAAAAAGTTGGCTACGATCTACATACTGTGGGGTCGGGCTCCAAATTCCTCAATAGGACACCCATAGCACAAAAGTTAATAACTAGAATCAACAAATGGGACTTACTCAAACTAAAAAGTTTTTTCTCAGCAAAAGATACAATAAGAGAGGTAAATAGAGAGCCTACATCCTGGGAACAAATCTTTACTCCTCACACTTCAGATAGAGCCCTAATATCCAGAGTATACAAAGAACTCAAAAAATTAGACAATAAGAGAACAAACAACCCAATCAACAAATGGGCCAAGGACCTGAACAGACACTTCTCAGAGGAGGACATACAATCAATCAACAAGTACATGAAAAAATGCTCACCATCTCTAGCAGTCAGAGAAATGCAAATCAAAACCACCCTAAGATACCATCTCACTCCAGTTAGATTGGCAGCCATTATGAAGTCAAACAACAACAAGTGCTGGCGAGGATGTGGGGAAAAGGGTACACTTGTACATTGCTGGTGGGACTGCAAATTGGTGCAGCCAATTTGGAAAGCAGTATGGAGATTTCTTCGAAAGCTGGGAATGGAGCCACCATTTGACCCAGCTATTCCCCTTCTCGGTCTATTCCCTAAAGACCTAAAAAGAGCATGCTACAGGGACACTGCTACATCGATGTTCATAGCAGCACAATTCACAATAGCTAGACTGTGGAACCAACCTAGATGCCCTTCAATGGATGAATGGATAAAAAAAATGTGGCATTTATACACAATGGAGTATTACTCTGCATTAAAAAATGACAAAATCATAGAATTTACAGGGAAATGGATGGCATTAGAGCAGATTATGCTAAGTGAAGCTAGCCAATCCCTAAAAAACAAATGCCAAATGTCTTCTTTGATATAAGGAGAGTAACTAAGAACAGAGTAGGGTCGAAGAGCATGAGAAGAAGATTAACATTAAACAGGGATGAGAGGTGGGAGGGAAAGGGAGAGAGAAGGGAAAATGCATGGAAACGGAAGGAGACCCTCAGAGTTATACAAAAGTACATACAAGAGGAAGTGAGGGGAAGGGGAAAAATAATACAAGGGGGACAAACGAATGTCAGTAGAGGGGGCAGAGAGAGAAGAGGGGAGGGGAGGGGAGGGGAGGGGTGATAGTAGAGGATAGGAAAGGCAGCAGAATACAACAGACACTAGTATGGCAATATGTAAATCAATGGATGTGTAACTGATGTGATTCTGCAATCTGTATATGGGGTAAAAATGGGAGCTCATAACCCACTTGAATCAAATTGTGAAATATGATATATCAAGAACTATGTAATGTTTTGAACAGCCAACAATAAAAAATTAAAAAAAAAATAAATAAAAAATAAAAGTTTGCAGAGTCAAAAAAAAAAAAAAAAAGTTACTAAAAATACTTTTTAAAAATTCAGACACTATCTTGTAAACCATGTTTTTGTCTGATGACAGGATCTAGGAAGCTCAGTGTATTTATGACCTGGCTGTTTAAAGAAAGGTTGGATTTACAAACTCATTCAGGCATGATAAGGTTTCCAGTAATATAAAACTTGACTATCCTCTGTCTTTACCCATTATTTCTCTATTTGCTTTCCTTTCATTTATGGTAAAGAAGTTAAGATTCACATACCTTCACGATATCTAAAGACTTATCTGAAATGTAAGCCATTTTGTTTGTTAAGAATTGTGCAATGTTTGAGCTCATTTCAAAAGTCCAAAGGGTTGGCCAGTTCATATTTTGATGTACCTAAACTTGTAATGAGGTTTATGACCTCTGTTCTCCCAGAAATTCCTCCCCCCAAAAAGTGTAACTTTGTTTCTACAGACTTGTAAAAGACCAGAATAGCTTTTGATTTTTTTAAAGATGACCAGCAGAATTCTTTTTTTTTTTTCCTACAGAAGTTGGAAAAATACCTTGAATAAAAATGATATTTTTAAGATTTTCTAAAATAAACATAAACTAGGAGTTTTGTTTAATTTTACAAATAAAACTAAGCTGGGAGGCAAGGGGTTGTAATATTAAAGGAAGTATGAGTGGTAGCATTTATGATTTTATACCAGGAAGTCCATTTGAACCCTGAGGTTTTAAAGCACAATGACTAGGATTGCTCAAATTTTTCCTTTGTTTTTATTTCATAATCTGGGAGAGTTCCTTTAAGAAGTAATATATCTCAAAATGAAAGATTTGAAGTTTAAAATTCCTCCAGTTTCACTTCAATTTCCTTTTCTTCTGTTAAAGTCAAGCCAGTTTTTTTAAAATCTAAAAACAGCATTCATGTAAGTACATTTTAAAAGGATATCTATTGTTTACATTTTATACATGCAGAGGAAAACATACTTGGAATGATGTTCATCTAACTATATTTAAAGTTTTTATTGAGGTATAATATACAGGATATTCATCTGTTATGAATGTATGGATTGATAACTTTATAAATTTACAAAGCTCTTCACCATCACCACAGTCAAACTCTTTTAGGACTATAATAAAAATCAATATTTATTTATGTAATTTATTTTCTGTACAACCATATTAAAGTAACTGCTTTTGTTTTGCTCAAAAGAATAACTTCTTATGGGGGGAGGAAGGATAGTAGAATGAATCAGACATTATTACCCTATGTACATATATGGCTACGTGACTGGTGTGATTCTACATTATGTACAACCAGAAGGATAAGAAATTATACTCCATTTATATCAGATATGTCAAAGTGTATTCTATTGTCATGTAAAACTAATTAGAACAAATTAAAAAAAAAGAGAGACAAGAAAAAAAGAATAACTTCTAACAAAGTTAATCTATTTTTAAATGAGTTCCTCAAATTTTTCTATTGATATTTTAAATACACCTGGACATTTATTTTCATAACAAATAAAAAAAGTTGGACCAGTGAAATGATATGAACAAATGAGAAATCCTAAGATTGCTATAATTCCCAAATTTTTTATGGAAGAAATAATCCAAGGAGGACTATAAAAAATGAATTTAAGTATGTACTTGATTCTGAAAGACACTTATAAACACAACTTAAACTCTCACTTAACCTTCTATAATTTATATCAATAACATTCAGATATTAGGTACAATAAAAATCTAGTTAAAAAAGAATATCCCGCAGGGACAGGGGGGAACAGGAAAATAACTTTAGATGGAAATCCTTGTCCAAAAGGAAGCACTAATTTATCAAATGTAATTCCCCTCCCCCCCGAAACACAGCAATTTTAGATGGCTGTTCTTTTTTGTTTATTTTAATTAGTTACACATGACAGTACAATGATCTTGACATATCATACATTTGAATCAGATGGGATATAATTTCTCATTTTTCTGAGTGTACAGGCTGCTGAATTACATTGGTCATGCAGTCACAAATATACCCACAGCTATAATAATGTCTATTTTATTCTGCTGTCTTTCCATTCCCCCCTTCCCCTCCTCTCCCCTCCCATTACTTCTCTCTACCCAATCTAATGTGACACAATTCTTTTTTTTCCCCTCACATCGTCATACCTGAATTCTGTATAATGAAGGGGGTCTCCTTCCCTCTTCCATGCAATTCCCCTTCTCCCTTCCTTTCCCTCCCACCTCTCTTCCTATCTAGAGGTAATTTTCTTCTCATGCTCTTCCTCCCTACCCCATTTTGAGTCACCTCCCTTATATCAGAGAAGACATTCGGCATTTGTTTTTTGGGGATTGGCTAACTTCACTTAGCATAATCTGCTCTAATGTCATCCATTTCCCTGCAAATGCCATGATCTTGTTATTTTTTAGTGCTGAGTAATATTCCATTGTGTATAAATGCCACATTTTTTTTATCCATTCATCCTTTGAAGGACTTCTAGGTTGGCTCCACAGTCTAGCTATTGTGAATTGTGCTGCTATAAACATTGATGTGGCTGTGTCCCTGTAGTATGCTGTTTTTAGGTCTTTTGAGTATAGTCCGAGAAGAGGAATAGCTGGGTCAAATGGTTGTTCCATTTCCAGTTTTCCAAGGAATCTCCATACTGCTTTCCAAATTGGCTGCACCAATTTGCAGACCCACCAGCAATGTATGAGTGTACCTTTTTCAACAGCATCCTCGCCAGCACTTGTTGTTGTTTGACTTCATAATGGCTGCCATTCTTACTGGAGTGAGATGGTATCTTAGAGTAGTTTTAATTTGCATTTCTCTGATTGCTAGAGATGGTGAGCATTTTTTCGTGTATTTGTTGATGGCTGTTCTTTACATCTCTTTTAAAACTGATTCTCAATCTGAGGTTTGTTTTCCAGAAAATCTGGGGTTTTGTTCTTTGGAGCTTGTTGTCTATAATCCCTTCTAGAGATTTTAGATCCAGATAAAGAGTGGAGAAACACCGATTCTAACTTTCTGGCTTCTGTACTGGGTGTATTTTTGTCACTTCTTATATTCCAATGGGCTTCATGTGTATCTTCCTTGGTTAACACTTGTTGGAGGGGCTTTTGTGCCTTAGCTGAAGATTGGAAACTACTTTCCTTCCTTGGTGTCCACCTGGCTATCCCATTGAGGAACTCATCACCGCTGTCACTATCCTCAGACTGGAAGACTGTTTGTAGAAGCTTTCTTCTGTGCTGTCATCAAAATACTCCTTTTTCTCTTCATATAATTGTTCTTCGTTATCACTGTTACTGCTAACTGAGTTACCAGACCCCCCCCACCCTTTGTTTTTGACTTAATGTTTTTATTTTTGTTTCAGCAGGTGTCCGCTCAGGTTCTCAAAGAACTACATACAGAATCCTTTCCCAAAGGCTTTGACAGAGAATCTGTAATGTTCACTGTTTTGGATCCATGTTCCACCTTGGTTATTTTTTTTTCTTTTGAATTATTTATTGGTTTCTTGGCCAGTATTTTGGCTTCTTTCACTTTTTGATCACTGGCGATAGTTTCTTCATGTTGTAATTCCCTTGTATCATCATTTGAACATAAGGTATCTTTAAAATGATTTTCTTCTGAAGTATTTTTTGAAAAGTCAACTTTCGTAGCATTTTGTCTTGCATCTTTAAAGACTTGGACAGAAGCTTTTAGCACATCTATTTTTTTTTCTTCAAAAGAGAGTGTACTGCTAACCTGGCAATTGCTCTATCAGTGGAGTAGAATCTGGCTTCAAAATCCTTTTCAGTGGTGCTACTGAAACTCAGTGAGGAAAAGTCATCCTACACTAATAGTTGATAAGTCTTCTTTTTTCAGATTTTTTCAAAGTCAATATCATCATCAAGAGAAGATTTAGTTATTGTATTAAGTTTTAATTCCTTCATGGCAATTTCTTCAAGTAACCACTGTATCCATCTTTGTTTTTTTTAATATTTATTTTTTAGTTTTAGGTGGTCATAATATCTCTATTTTATTTTTATGCAGTGTTGAGGATCGAACCTAGTGCCCTGCGCATGCCAGGTGAGCGCGCCACAGCTTGAGCCACATCCCCAGCCCATCCATCTTTGGTTTTTTAATAGCATACTTTTAGTGCCCTTTTTGGACTTCAGTCTGACAAGTTTTCATAATGACCAAAACTTGGTTTCTCTTCACTTCTTTTCTCATCTTCACAACCATCTCCATGTCTGCATGCCACACAATTCCAGTCTGCTATCTGTTCTCTGATATCTGTAGGGTACCATTGACTTCCAAAAGGTCTCATTGTTGAGGTTCAGAGATCCTGGCTGCAACATGGTAGGTCCAGGTGGAGAATCCCCAGCTACCTGTGTGAACTCTGTCTTACCATCACAACCCAACTTTAGAACATTCACATCATCCCAGTAAGAGCATTTTCATTCAGCCACCATCTCTTGCTCAACCCAGTTCCAGGCAACCACTAATATACTTTCTGTCTCTATAGGTTTGTCTTTTCTGGATATTTCATATAAATTGAATCATGCAATATGAGGTCTTTGCATCTGGTTTCTTTTCCTTTAGCATAATGTTTTTGAGACTCATCCATTTCATAGTATGTGTTGGTAAAGTGTTCCTTTCTATTGTAGACAGAATTCTATGTATGAGTATCCACAGGATGACTGAGTTGTGCCCTACCCCCCTTCATATGTTGAAGTCCTACACCAGTACAACAGAATGTGACTGTTTTGGAGATAAAGCTTTAAAGAGGCAATTAACTTAAAATCAGTCTGTTTATGGGGTGTTCTAATCCAATCCAATTGATGTCCTTATATAAAGAGATTAGGACATACAGAGAAGGCAGCCATCTATGTGCCAAGGAAAAAAACCTCAGAAAAACCTAAACCTGCTGTAATTTTGATCTTGGATTTACAGTCTTCAGAACTGTGGGAAATAAATTACTTTTGTTTAAGACACCCATCTATGGCATTTTGTCATGGAAAATACCAGTCTAGAGGCCAACTAACACAGAGAAAACTAACACACAATTCTAGTGGCCGTGCAATGGCATTTAATTCTGGTTTTAATTTGCATTTTCCTAATGACTAATGACATGGATCATTTTTTATGTGCTATTAGGAACTTTCATATATTCTTTGGTGAAATTTTTATTCAAATCTTTCCATCTTAAAAAAATTTGATTTTTCTGCTCAGAAAGAAATTAGGAAAACAATCACAATAGTTAAAAAAAACACTTAGGGAAAAAATCTAACTAAGGAAGAGAAAGACTTTTACAAGGAAATTATAAGACATTTAAAAAAGAAATTGAAAAAGATGCTAGCAGATGAAAAGACATACCATGTTCATGGATAGGCAGAATTAATATAATTTAAATGAGCATATTACTGAAAGCAATCTACAAATTCAATGCAAGAGACATCAAAATAGCAATGACATACTTCACAGAACTAGAAAAAGAAAAATCCTAAAATTGGTATCGAAGAATAAGACTTAGAATAGCCAAAGTGATCCTGAGCAAAAAGAGCAAAGCTGGAGGCACAAATTATATTACAGATCCATAGTAAAAAACAAAACAAAACAAAACAAAATAATAGTACTGGCATTAAAACAAGATATGTAGACCAATGGAATAGCCAAAGGACACAGAGACAAACCCACACAGCAACTGTCATCTGATTCTTGACAAGGGTGCCAGAAACATACATTGGTGAAAAGAAGAATGAAATTAGATCCCTATTTCTCAAAAGCAGATAACTATAAACAAACATCTCTCCAAGATTTAGGTGCAAATCCTTAAACCTCACTAACCTGGAATAAATCCCAATTTTTCTTGGCATATAATCATTCTTATGTGCCAAAAGGTTTGCTAATATTCTATTTAAGAATTTGTTTCTAAATTTAGGATAGATGTTTGTGGTTTTCTTTTCATGTAATGTCCTTCTTTGGTTTTGTACTGAGTGAGGAGAAATTTTACCTCCTCTTCCATTTCTTGGAAGACAGTGTGTAAAGTAGGTGTTAATTCCCCTTTAGAAGTTTACTAAGCTGGAGAAGGTGGCACACACCTGTAATCCAAGTCCTCTATCACTGAGCTGTAACCCCAACCCTTTTAATGCCCAGGCTGGCCAGGAACTTCTGATTCTCCTGCCTCAGCCTCACTAGTCACTGGGATTACAGGCATGTGCCACCATGCCTGGCCATCAAGTTTTGTTTTAGAGTATACTTTGTTTGTTTATGTATACTTGGTCAGTGTTCAATGGGCAAATGAGAAAAATGTATTCTGTTGATGTGGGTCGTATATTTGGTATGTTAATTAGATCCTCTTGATTGACTGCACTATTTAGATTTCCCATGTTTTTGTGATTTTCTGCCTCATAACTCTATCATAGTTACTGGGGATGGGAGTGGGGGTGGTGTTGAAGTTTTGAATGGTATTTGTAGGTTATTCTAATTTTCACTTCAGTTTTATCAGTTGTAGCTTTATCTGTGGCTTAGCTTTTAGTATGTTGTGCTTCCTGGGTGGATTGATCCTTTTATTGTTATATAATATCCCATTTTGTCTCTGGTAATTTTCTTTGCTTTGAAATCTTTGTTATTGCTACTACTGTTCTCTTTATTTTTATGATTAATGTGTACATGGTATATCTTTTTTTACTTTTTATTTTCAGTTTACCTGTGTTTGAATTTGGAGTTTCTCATATGTAGTAGGAGATTAATACATGTAGATTATTTTTAATTCACTCTCCCTATTTTCATCTTTTGATTGGTATATTTAGAACATTTGCATACAAGGTAATCATTGCTATGCTAGCATTTTAATCTGCTATTCTATTATTTATTTTCTGTTTTCACTGGTTCTCATTAATCTTTTTCTCTTTCTTATCTTTTTGCAGTTTACTTGAAAATATTCTTTAAGATTCCATTTTGACTTATTTATAGTAGTTTTGGGTTTGCTTCTTCACACAAAAAGTCACACTGGTTGCCCTGGGTGTTACACGTTATTTTTAAAATTGTATAAGTATCAACATTTGCTATTTTAAATGAAATATGGAAGCTCAATT
Source organism: Marmota flaviventris (assembly GCF_047511675.1). Lineage (NCBI taxonomy): Eukaryota > Metazoa > Chordata > Mammalia > Rodentia > Sciuridae > Marmota > Marmota flaviventris. The sequence goes on along the minus strand of NC_092505.1, from coordinate 57,311,856 downwards.
CCATTTAAGTCCCTTTGACTTTCTCATCCTTAAATATCATTGTTTTGAATATCAGACAACATTGAAGTTTGTTTCAATCATCAAACTCCTAAAAGAGATTGTATGAACCCATATTTCTGCTCTTTTTTGTTGTTTCTTCTTCCAAGTTTTCTTCTTTTACCATTTCCTGTTGGAAGAACTCCTATTCAACAGCATTTTAAGGATAGGTTTCCTAGTCACAAAATCTTTTGTTTTTCACTCATCTGTGAATGTTTTTATCTTTCCTTCACCCATGAAAGGTAGTTTCATCAGAAATAGAATTGTAGGTTGATGGATGTTTTCATCCAGCACTTAAGAAGTATTTGTTTTTTGTTTTTTTTTCAAAGATTTGTTTTTTTTTTTTAAAGAGAGAGAGAGAGAATTTTTTTTTAATATTTATTTTTTAGTTTTCGGCGGACACAACATCTTTGTTTGTATGTGGTGCTGAGGATCGAACCCAGGCCGCACGCATGCCAGGCGAGCGCGCTACCGCTTGAGCCACATCTCCAGCCTCACTTAAGAAGTATTTGAACATTTCCTTTTTTGTGGTTCAGTTGAAAAATCCTCTAGTGTTCCTCTGCATGTAGTACACTATTTCTTTTTGGCTGCTTAAATGAATTTTTGACTTTATTTTTCAAAAGTTTAATTATGACATGTGTTGACATGGATTTCTTTGGGTGTGTCTTGTTTGGGATTGACTTGGCTTTTTGGATCCCTATGTTGGAGACTTCCATCAAATTTGGGAAGTTTTCAGCTATTATTTCTTCAAATATTCAATCACCCCCACCCTCTTTCTCTTTACTTTCTGGGACTCAATTGACATGAATGTTGTGTATTTGTTATTGTCCACAGAGCCCAGTCTATTTTGTCTCTCTTGCTCAGCCCTCAAGCTCATGGATTCTATCCTCCATCATCTCTGCTGATGAGCCCACCTAGCAAGTTTTGAATTTGTTGTTGTATTCTTCAGTTCTATAATTTCCACTTTTTATTAATTTTTTTGAGATTTTTAATTTTTTTTCATTTGTTTCAAGAGAATTTGTAGTCGATCTGCACAGTAATTATGTTTCTTTTAAAATTCTCATCAGATAATTCCAACATCTGATTGATCAAGTGGCAGCATCAGTTGATTTCCATTTTCAATGAAGTTGATTTCTTGGTTCTTGATGTATATTCTGAACATTTTGTCTGTTATGTTAGGTGACTCTGGGTCCTATTTATTATTTTGTTTTATAGGGAATCACTCTGTTTTTGTTTGCATCCAGGTCTTTGCCTACTGTCCAATGGAAGTTCAATTTCCAAAGCCCTTGTAATGTTGTTTTGGCTTGGTTGGTTCATTTGGTGCTGCGTGGGCCCCACTAGTCTCTGCTGGTGCTCTGTGAAAGGAGGAATATCCCCTGACAGGGTCTCAGATATCTGTTGGTGAGGTAGGAATGTGGGAGAGTCCTGCTACCTGGCTTTCTCTGGGCCAGGGAGGAGAGTCTTGGTTCCACAAAACAGCTTCTAGGACCAGGTTGCTAGCTGTGATAGGTTTCTTTTTCTGGTTCTACTAGTCAGCCCTACTGTCTCTGGGCAAGGAAGAAGAGCCTTGGGCCTCAGGAAACAGTTCAGCTTCCCTGATTGAGTCACCTTCTTTACCTGGGCCTCTCTTATTGGCTCCCCAGACTCACTTTAGAATCTCACCTCAGAAGAAAAGGAGTCTCTGGTCCAGGAGGGAAGGAGAGGGCATCCCATGGTTGTTTGGTAGGACTCCCAACTGGTCCCCTTGCCTGAGGTTATCAATGACTCCATTAGATTCAGGGAGAAGAATGAGCTACTGTAATTAAGGACACCAAAGTATAAAAGCAGATATTTATAAGAGGCAGAATCCTCAGCCCAGTACACTTTACTTATTTATTTAGACTGTGTGGTTACAAAGAAACATTTAAAGTGATTTTAATGGATACATAATATATAAGAAAATATAAATTAGATGTAGAGGGGGAATGAGCAAGAAAAGGAGACAGGAATAAGGTTTGTGCAAAACTGCTTCTTGTGATTTTTCTACATGTACAATAAACAGCCTGAGAAAGGACTCACAGCTATAGAATCTCTGGACTATTTTGGAGTGAAAATTCAGGAGTCCTCAGGAGTGGAGATGGGAGCAGGAGGCCAGACTCTAAACATGGAAGGTCCCCCCAAGATCTACAATAGAGGGAGACAAGTTCCCATGGGAATTTCCCCCCAATACTCTGGATTTCTTGTTCCTAAAGCACTTTTAATCTCTTCTTAAAGATTCCTGAGATCTCAGTTTGAGAATGGCCCCGGTCCTTAGCACTGTAACCTACTTGAAGACTCAGGCTACTATGTTCCCGAGGGTTTACATCCCAGCTAGGGTCTACTACTGATCAAAGATGGTACAAATTATGCAGAGAGCATAGACCAAGGTTAAAACTAGTTATCGATTCCTCAAACTCTTGTTTTTAAAATTCCTCTATTTGATTTTCAGAATCTAAGCCAAAGCTGTTGGTGGCAGACTTGCAGTGTCCCCTGCCCCCAAGTCAGCTGGGAACCTAGGTGATACTGATGACACACAGGAGCAGAGATGGAGCCACGGAAGTGGTGCCGTGCCTGGGGACTAAATGATCACACTCCTTCCACTATGGGAGCTGTCTTTCTCCTGAGGAAGAGAAGAACACAAAACAATCCAGTCAGCTGTAATCCATTGTCTGTGCAAACAACATACACATACACGGTGCGCTGGTTCACACCCTAGTGAGTGTTGGCTGCTGGTACTGCAGATCTGAACCCGAAGAAAACTGTTGATTCTTCATGGAGTCAGTCTCCTTTCCCAGGCTTAACCTTCTCTGTTTTCCTCCTTCTTTATAGTCTCCCTCAAACAATGTTTATTTCTGAAAAGTTCTGAGTCTTATTCACTCTGCCTCCTGCTTGCTGTTTTTCAAACATTTTCAAGTCTCTTGTAGATTTAAAAAAAAATACCCTGTTCCATTCATCAATCTCTCTCTCCCACTCATTCTGGAGGTAGTCTCCTCTTCCTACGTGTATCTCCTGAATAATTTCTTCCACCCTTTTCTAAAATGTTTAGCTTCATACCTTAGTATTTTTCTGGAGTTATTTTTCAAAAGTCACTACCTCTTCCTAACCAAACTCTGTGGCTTTTCCTTTCTTTTAATATATTTTTAGTTGTCAATGGATCTTTATTTTATTTCTTTATATGCAATACTGAGAATTGAACCCAGTGCCTCACACATGCTAGGCCAGCGCTCTGCCACTGAGCCACAACCCCAGCTCTCAGTGGCTTTTCTTCAAAAGTTATTCCACTTGGTCTTTGAGCTTTTTCTACATGTTGGATGAGAGGAAGAACTATGGTTTATGTTTCTCTAATGTATTTCTCTAATTATGTATTGTAGAGATCATTTCATTTCATTTTTGAACATCTACAGTTATAATCCGTGGGCATGTAAGTCTTCATCTTATTTGAAATAGGGAGATAAGGGATCCGTCCTGTAATATACTATTCTAAAGGTATCATATATGTAGGACATTCGTGTTTCTGTAAAAAGTCTGTTTCCAATTTATTAGGAAAGTGAGTTTTAGGGGTCATGCTTTTAAATCAAAATCTTCTGGGATGAATATTCTCTGAGAGAGGAAAACAATGAAATGGGGCAAAAGGAACCAGTTAAAGGAAGACCTAGAAAGTTGAAGGAGTAGATATTTTATTTAAAGTAGATTTAAGCTATAAAAATTCTAATGTAATATTTTATTAAATCAAAAAGTCAAAGACAAAAAGAAAAAAGCTGGTATTGTTTAAAGAAAATATGAGGTTAACCCAGAGAGAAAAACATGGTAGTTTTCTCTTGGTATTAGAACAGATGAGTGTGGGTCAAGTTTGGAACAACCCAGAAATTCCTTTGGAAACCCTTTCTATTAGGATAAGAGTGAAGAGAAATAACATCAATTTTAATGAGGCCAGAACACAGGGACCATTCAGTCTGTAATCTCTAGAGTAAAAAGCTTAAAATTTCTGCTTTTTCTATTTCAGAGAGTATAGTTTTGGTGGACGTGATATCTTAACTGTAGTGGGGTAGGAGATCCATCTTCTCCTGGGTACTGTGCAGAGAACAGTTCTCATGTATTTCAGGTACAATGAGATCATGTGCCCAGTAGCCAGGTTTCTGTTTCTTAAACATTACTCTTGAAAGAGAAAGTTCCATATAAGCCAAAAATATGTAGTTTAATTGCTATTTCTATGAAGACTTAAAGAATTTTTAATCAATGTTTTGTTGAAGTTATGGTAATGCTAAGAGCTAAAGTTTCACTTAAAAAATAGTAATACATACTATTAATTCTATAAATAAGCAAATTTCAGGTGACACATGATCAAAGATCACCATCTAGTGGCCTAACAGTACTATAATGTCTGAATTTAGCTGCAAGCTGCTAAGCTAGGAAGATAACCTTTGTGGGGAGCATCCAGACCTACCAAGGAAAGAGGGGGAGAGAAAGACTTTGACCTGAAGACTTTTGGCCCCACTAAAGGCATTCTAAATTCAAGCTATAAATAACACAAACACTGGGCCCTTCAAAATAATCAATCCACCAACCCAGCTTTGTCTCTCTGCCTCTGGGGACTGTCAGAATATGTTGAATGTGGTCAAGTGGTAACTCTTTGGGAAACAAATTCAAAGACACCCCAAACAATGGAACTTTTTAAAATGACCTTGGAAAAAACACTTTGCCTCTCAAAAATGACTTTATGGTTGAAAATCTGATTGACTCATGGTAAAATTATTGCTGTAAAGGATAAAATTATTGCTGTAAAGGATAAAGGAAGCTGTGATACTTCCAGAAAATTAGGAAGAAATAACGTCACTAGAAAATGTCATTCTTCCCAACCTTTCCCAATCTTTTTTCTATTTGACCAAAACCTTTTTTCTCATTGACTTTTATTGAGATAGTCAAAGGGAACTGTGAACGGCTTTTAGGGAAGTTCCCAGAGTAGAGGGATATTTTAAGAAAGTTAGTCTCTTGTGCGCTCTGAAGGGTATGCCTTTCATTCGGAAGTGTGTGTTCTATTGTGACCAAAAAAAAAAAAAAAACGATCCATCATACATGGTGTGCAAAGGAGCAGTCCTCTTGGAGGAGGGATCTGTCCTATAACATACTGTTCTAAGTGATCCTTTTTTCTAAGGAGGCAGTATGAGTTACTGAAAAAGGCACAGGCTTGAGAGTCAGAGGGGTGTTAAACTTTGGCTTCACTCTTATTGGCTCTTTGGGCATGTTACTAGACTTCTCTGTGCCCCACATGGTTGTTGTGAGGATTAAATGAAATAGGACTTGGAAAGGATTTACTCCAGTGTTTGGAACACTTCTCTCACTTACAAGTCACATAATTTAACTTAAAGATTTAACTTAGGAGAAAGTAGAGTTCCGATCTTGGACCAAAACTTTAAAAAATTATAATTTTTCTGTTAAAATGAAAAGACATATTTAGTTACTATATCAAGAAAGTAACTATAGTTGTACCAGCTTTGATTAATTCTGCACTTTCTTTCAGGATTTAATTTTCTTAATGCTAACATGGAAGAATAGTTGTGCCATCTGCAAGTGAGGATCACTGTGCAAACACTACTCTCTTTTGCTTCTGTTATGCTAGTCAAAGGATTATGAGGGAAGTTCCCAGAGCAGAGAATAATTATCAGAAAATTGTAGTCTTGCTTGAACTCAGATTGCTGTGTGGATGCAAGGAGATGTTGCATAAGATGTCCACACTTGTGTACCCCAGCTATTTCCATGCTTGCTGATCTTTGTCTCTCATGGACTACTTGGGGAGAATATGTCACAACTTCTATTATTTCAGAAATGCCTATTGGTCTTTATTCTTTCCTCAAAAATTGCTCTCTAGAAAGGGGGCCTGCTCCTTGGCACACACTATGTATGATGGATTTAAAAAAACAAAAACAAAAACACTTCCAAATGAAAGGTGTATCCTTCAAAGCCCACAAGAGACTACACTTTTCTGATAATATCCCTCTACTCTTTGGGAACTTCCTTAGAGCTGTCTACAGTTCCCTTTGACTAGCTCAACAGAAGCAAAAGAGAAAATGACCTTGGTTGAATGGAAAAAAAAGATTTTCATGGTAGCCTGAAAGTTGTTTCTCAGAAGTTCATTAATTTTTTTTTTTTTTGAGTGATGGCAACAATTAGCAGCATTAAAGGGAGACTGTCATTTGGGTGTATTAATCATATAATGATCTTTTTAAAAAAGAAGAAAGATCTATATTTGGAGACTCCAAAAGCCTATGTCTTCCTATGTTCCCATTATAGGGTGAAGACCATCTGACACCTTGTCTGTTCACATACCCTAAAGTTTTGAGCCATATTTGGGACACCAGGATTTGTGTATCAGTTTAACGACACCTTCCAGGGGTATGTGAGAGGCCTCATCCTCACATATACATGGGCTTTGCATGCTGAATCGACAAACATCCTCAAGCCCCCTGCATGTTCTAATTTGGGGTATGAAAATAAGGGTTCTAAGCAAAGCCAGACAGCTGTGACAGGAGGCAAAACCTTGAAGAAAAAAAGGAAGGTACAGGCTTAGGGCGAAGGCCTAGGCCTGCATCCCCACCCGCAGGCTGCAAATCATTTCAGCCTCATTTCCTCACCTGTGAAACAGGAGGACCCTACTGCACCTGCCTCACAGGACCAGGTGGGCAGGAGTGATGGGGCCCAGAAGCCCTCGCAAGCTGGGAGCCTCCCCCTGCACCCCGCACTGACAGGCGGCTCACCAGCAGGAGGCGCCAGTGCCAGCTGCAGCCAGTCCTAGCTGGAGGGGTCCTCTGCCCACGCCCAACCCTCAGCAGGATGCCCCAGGCTCACCGAGCGCCTCTCCACACTCCCTTTTTTCCTGCCATTCTTGCCTGGAGTGACATCCAGCGAGCGGTAGCTGGGCGGCTTCTCCTCTGGCCAATTCGGGGACTGCGAGCGGTGGCGGCGGGTTCCCCAGCTGCGGGGCGGCCTCTCCTTCTCCTCCTCCGAGCTCCAAGAGCTGAATCCAGAGGGCGGTGGCGGGGAGCAGCTGCTGGCCCTGCGTCTCCCGCGTCTAGGGACACTCTCCCGGGGCCTGCGCCTGCTTGGCCTCTCCCAGTGGCTCCTGGGAGGCGGGTGGCTGGGCTGCCAGCGGGCTTCACTGGACGAGAAGCCATCGCTCATGCTGCCCCTGTCTGACCAGGGCGGCGTGGGTGACCCATTCCGCCTGGAATGGTGGCGCCTTCCACTCCCTGGGTGGTCCAGCTCTCGTCTCCCCAGTGCCCAGGGTTTTGGCCCCCAGTCCTGGAGCTCCTGGTGGAAATCAGAGTAATGGTGCTGCCTTCTCCCCTCCCTCAGATCCCAGGGTCTGGAGGAAATTGGGGTGTGCCACAGCTGGTGTGAGGAGTCGCTGGTCCTCCCCAAGGAGGATGGGTCTCTGATCAGTGGGGGCAGGTGGATGATCCTGCGTTCCACAACCTCGGAACCCAGGGAGGACAGCATGCTGCAGGGATGGCCAGATCTGGCTTTGAGGTTAGTGGGCAGAGGTTGGGCTGGGTTGAGGTTCCGCAGCTCTTTTTCCAAATATTCCAGGACACCATTGGTGATAGGAGGGTGAGTGGTGGTCTGGGTCATTGGCATCTGTGGGAGGCTGGACCGTAAGGACAAATCTGAATGGAAACAAGGACAGAACATGCAGAACTACTGGCTCAAAATAAACACCTTGAAATCAGGACATCAAAAGTCACATTATTTAGCTTGATTCTACTCTTTCCCATCCTCAATCATACACACCACCCATGTTGGTCATGGAGGCCCAGATGCACCCATGGTCCTACCCTTACCCTCTGTCCTCCCCCTCCCAAGACTCTGGCAAGGTTTACCTCGCTGCAGCAGCGGGTTCATTGCATAAGATGAACCCTGGGAGCTCCTGTCCGTCCCCCAGTACAAGGGTTTTTCCAACATCTGAGGACCTAGGACCTGAGCCTGCTTCATGTAGCGGTGGCGGGCCAGGGCTGCAGGGGAAGAAGGAGAAATGCAGACCCTCAGCCAGGGAAGGCCCCACACCTACCACTTCACTTCTGTCCACCTAATATCTTGCCACGAGGCCAGCTTCTCTCCTCCAATGTCCATTCTCACCATCTTGCATGGGAGTAAGAGTTAAGGGCGTAGCAAGTCACCCATGTTTCTGGCAAGGAGCTGGGAATAAATTTCCTGTAGACAAGACTATAATCTCTGCACCCCAGGAAAGTGTACTCTTCAAACTCAACTTCCTAGCCTCAAAAATACTTCCTCATCCTGCCCCCTCCCAGACCACCTGAAGTGCATAGATATATATACACAGATACTAGCTCACAATCACATCTCAGATCACAGGCAGCAAAACCAGAAGCCACAGGCCAGAAATAAAAGGTACAGATGCAAAGGTCTTAGAGGAAGCTGTAAGTCAGGGCTTGAGGGCTCCTTAGGTCTGCCAGCTAGGCAAGCTTAGGGCTGTCCATTGATGGGAGCAAAGGGAAGGGCATGACGCCCAGAGGTGTTTCTTGCAGGAACACCAGCTCTGGGTGAGAGAGTGCCATGGTGAGCACCATGGGAGAAAGGCCCTAGCATGCAAAAACTGAAGTAGATTCAAGCAATTCTTTTCTACTCTTCTCCTCACTTTATGAAGTATTTGGGGTTTCCCCTAATTAGGGGAAATCTCTAAGGGATAGAGTGGGGTTAGGAAGGGGGAAGGGAAATACCACTCCTTTTCAGGGCAAAGAAAAGAGTGTAAAAAAGCAGCACAAGGGGTCCATAGAAAAGTCACTCGAGTCCTCCACATGCAGCTGGTCTGAAGCACACAACCTACAATGAGTACAAGTTAAAAATAAAAAGTATTTGTTTGTTTTGTTCACAAATTTCTATTTTGAGGTAGTGTAGCTGAGCACTGCATGACTCCTAAAGTCTCTGCCTATTCACGCATGAACACATACTTGCATGTTATACTTGACCTATGAACCATGACAGATCCCGTAGCCTGGTACTCTCAACACCCGCTCAATTCACCAGACCTTGTGACCACCCGGAGAATAGCAGGGCTCTGCCTGAGCCTTCCTCACAGAACAGCAGGAGGGAGCAGAAGGCAGGCACTCTAGACCCCGCTACACAGAGTAGGAGGTCTGCTGAGGCCAGTGGCCAAGGGGCCATCTGGAGGGCCACCTGGAGGCTCCAGTGAGAAGCAAACTTCCAACAACAGGAAGTGGTGGCAGCAGAGCCCCCACAAGTGTCTGCAGCTCCAGCCCTGATGGTGAGTCACGGCCCAGCCTGAAGGAAATAGGATGCAAACTTAAAGTAGCTCATTCAGCTGCCACGCCTTTATGCCAACTGACAGCCCTCCACCCTGGCAGAGGAGAAGTCCACAAAGTAAGCATTTTGCCTCTTGCTAACAGGTGCCTTCCCCCTGGCTCCCTCTACTGGCCACCATGGACAAGCACAATGCTTTTTGCTCACCACACCTGGCCATTTTACATAAACTGGCTAATCCTCTGAGAAATCTCTTAATGTGGGACTCAGACAAGGAAGTTGGGCTGGGAGAGGAGGCCTTCCCAGTCCAAGGTCCCACAGTGACCAGCAGAATCAGGGTGTGAACCTGTGACTCTCGGATGCTCAAGCCTATTTATTGCTGCACCACAGTGTCCCTAGGCTCTTTTATTTTCTGTGATGAAACCAATAAACCTTCCCCAGGAGAACCTCTTCAGTTTACATCTCTCTAACTCAACTCCATAACTTTAAAGACGTAGTTCAACTAGCTTCTGCCCCTAAGGCCTGAGGACATCTGATTGATTCCATTGGGAACAGCCCTGCCTACCGCCACTGCTTTAACTGAATCCTGGCTTCTTTCAGATGTTCCGGCATTTGGCAACTTCCTTGGGTCCCACTCCTGGAGACTTTCCTTCAGTTAGTCTAACAGAAGGCAAGAAAGCATGTGTTTTCAACAAACACATGCTGGGAGTCACCTTAGAGGTGACTGCTGAGGATCCTCAACTACACTTGGAGAGAAGGACCCTCAGGGTAGGTTTCCTTAAATATAGGCTTTGAGGGTCTCATGGACTTCAATTTGCCTCTGAGCATGTACCAACTGTGGGACTTTGAGTGAGTTTCCAGTCTCTGTGCTCATTCTCTTCATCTGTGAGCTGGAGGTGATAATCGTTCACAAGGTTGTTGAGGTTAAATGAGGCAATACACATCAAATGCATAACACAGAAGACAGATGGTCAATAGACAGGGGCTCTCATTGTTATAATAAACTGCTTCTTTTGAGGGGGAGGTGCTGGGGATTGAACTCAGGAGCACTCGACCCCTGAACCATATCCCCAGCCCTGTTTTGTATTTTATTTAGAGACAGGGTCTCTCTGAGTTGCTTAGCGCCTTGCTTTTTCTGAGGCTGGCTTTGGACTCATGATCCTCCTGCCTCAGCCTCCTGAGCTGCTGGGATTACAGGTGTGCGCCTCCACACCTGGCGATAAACTGCTTCTTTTGCCATAGAACTCACAGGAGACTAAACCACCAAAGGCATATTAATCTTTATCTCTGAGGAAAAGCTAAGTTGTACTCTTTTCCCTTTTTTTTTTTCCCCCTCTTCCTTTCTTTTTTTCTTTCTTTAAAAAATCTCAGTACTGGGGATTAAACCCAGGGCATTCTGCCATTGAGCTACATCCCCAGTCCTTTTTATTTTGAGACAGAGTCTTATTGCTAAATGGCCCAGGCTGGCCTTGAACTTGCAATCCTCCTGCCTCAGTCTCCCATGTAGCTGGAATAACAGCCTGAACCACCACGCCAGGCTCAGGGCACATTCTTTAAGACATCCCCTGTGTAGCAGAAGTGACACTCAACACCTCACCCTCCTACAGAGACCAGCAAGTTCCCTCCCCTCCAGCAGGTGTCCTCTGTATGCATCACCAAGTTGCGCCCTTGAGGCCCCTAACTCCACTTTCCCTGTAAACTGATTACCAGTCCTTACCATCCCCTTTCTTTGTCTTCCTTTTAATCTTGGTGACTCAGTCCTTTTTTTTTTTCCAAACTACCAGTCTCCCCTAATTTGACCAGCCAGTCTTCTCAGTGACATTCTCAAGAGCTTCCTGGAATCCCTAGGCCCCCTGAACTCTTGTCATTTTAGCCTTGGGGAACCACCAGCCATGTTCCTTGTACCCAATCCGGCCACTGCCTCAGATGGCCCTCCCCCCAACTGGGTTTTCCTAGGTTATCTGTCTACCTCGCAAGCATTCCCTCCTCTCCAGCAGCACCCTCAACATTCCCCACTGCTCAGGGCTTCCCCTCCCCCATGAACTTTCAGCTGGTGACATCATGGCTGTTGAGGACAAGGAACTAGCCCTGCACTGGGGTGTGCCTGGAGGTTCTCTGCGGAACAGGGCTAGTAACCGACCTAGGGACTGAGAAGCTGTTTCTCCAGTTCTCATGGAAAAAATAAAATAAATAAATGACTCAATTTCAAGAACTTCCATCTGTGAGTCCTACTGAGGGTTGTTTACCATGCTCAGTGGATAATCATAGGCTATTAAAATTGGGTGTCACTTTCATTGTTCTCCTCTCTACTTTTACCTCTCACAGGAAGGTGGCTCACATTTGGGGAAGCTAGGCTGTGGTTAGAGAAGTTCCAGGACACGGGCATCCTTCCCAAAGTCCCTTCTGTGTGTAGTGCTTTGACTTGGGGAAATCAAGACAGGCTGACACGAGCTGGGTCCGCTTCCTCCCTCATACCGAGTCAGCCTCGACATTTAATGACTTCCTCTGCCTCTTCAGAGGTCAGGATGCCTCCCTCCCTTCCCTTTCTAAGGCGAGTTCTTTCCCTATAGGCCTGCCACCACTCCCCGCCCCCACCCCTGCTACCCTAGCGCCATCACCCTCAGTGATCTCTCCCTTCCTTGCTGTTGGTCTTGGTTCTTTACTTACAAACATGCTTAGAGTTACCTTAGTCTATACCTGCTTCCCCCATCAGAGAGCCTTCGTGAACAATTCCTTCCCCTCCACGCAATTCTACTCTTGTCATCAAAGTTCTCAGGACAGTGTGCCCTAGTGACGTACTCTGGAAGTGACCTCATCTGCTCAAGCCCAGGGATCTTTATTTGTGGCCTGCATTTCTTCCTTTTACCAGTCCTTTTCAATGAACTCCAACCACTTAGAGAAACTATTCTCTGCCGGAACCTCTGTTTAATCAGTTCACTTTGTCCCTAGTTCTGCCTGTTTTTAATGCCCCACAGGCTTGGGAATTCTAGGAAGGCAACCTGAGAGAGCTTTTCTTCTCCCATCTCACATAAAACTATGCAGCAACTGTGACTTCTCCATGGGCTCTCTCCCTGACGCTCCTCTTTAAGGAGTTCATGTTGTCTCAGCCCATCCCAGGGTGACATACCCACAGAGGCAGAGGCAGCCCCTGTTGTGGGACACACAGACGCTCACAGTCAGATGCACACGGAGTGAACACTGCACTGCCACTGCTACTTGCTAGCTGTGAGAATTCTCCAACTTTCAGTCCCCTCATCTGTTAAACAGTGATGACATCTGACTTCTAGGGTTGTTGGGAGGAAATACATACAAAGGACATATGCATTATAGTCGCCCAACCAAAGTTAGTTCTCTTTTCCTGTAAGACAGTAACTTTGGAGCACAGGCCTGAAACAATAACCAATGACCTTTTTGACCTTGCAGGTTAAGTTTTGTTTCTATCTTACTGGGCAATTCTGTATTTGCCTTTAAAGCCTTTACTTTCAAATGAACTAAAATGATAAAAGTGGCTATCTCTGGGTGCTCAGATTAGTCTACATTTTCCTGAATTTCCCAAATACTCCACAATGTGGTACTTTATTTACATGATCAGGAACAGGAAATATTATTTTCAAATAATTCTTTTCATTTAAAGCAGTTGATTCTATTCCTTTCCATTCACTAAGAAAAGATTTTCACATTATAACTTTTTATTCTTTCACCTTTACCAAGTATTCTGCAGCCAAATTTTTGAGGGCATGTTGTAGTTGTTTTAAAGAATCAAATTTTAGTCCTAAGAAAGACCAAAGTAAGAACAAGATATTCTGCTCCCTCTTCCCTGCCCCTAACACATGGAGGGAAAGATATGACTCCCAGACCAGTAGCCTTATAACACCTGGGAACTTTTGAGAAATACAAATTCTTGAGCCTTACTCCAGATCCACTGGGTCAGATACTCTGGGGGTGGGGCCAGCAGTTCACTGTGAAGAAACCTCCACTCGATTCTAATGTGAACTTGTTTGAGAATCACTGCTCTTAAAACCTTTCTCCTGTTATTTCAATCATCTTGAAGGAGCACCATGAAACTATAATAGAATAAGAAATATATATTTGAACTCTGCCTCTGGTTTCTGACATAAGCTCTAAAATCCTTGGAACTTCCAGAGTAGTGAGTTTCTGTATGTCAGTGAGATGACTAGTGGCCAGGGGCCTCTTGATAGCTTCAGACCAATGCATGATCAGAGGGCTGAACTTTCAGCTCTACCCAACTCCCAACCTCCTGGGAAGGGAGAAGAGCTGAATGTTGAGTTGATCACCAGTGGCCAGTGATTTAACCAATCAAGCATCTATAATAAAACCTCCATTAAAAACCCCAGAGGACTGGGTCCAGGAAGCTACTGGGTAAACTGAATTGTTTAGAATACACTTGGTGCACCTGGAAACAGTATGGAAGCTCCATGTCCCCTTCCACAATCCTTGCGCTATGTGTCTCTTTCTTTCGTTGTTCATTTTCTTTGGCTGTTCATTAAATATGCTTTGTAATAAATGGGTAAATGTAAATTAAGTGTTTCCCTGGGTTATGCAAGCCACTCTAGCAAATGAATAGAACCCAAGGAGGTGGGTGGGGGAAATCCCAATTTATAGTCAGCTGGTCAGAAGAATAGGTGACATCCTATTACTTGCAACTGCCATCAGACCTGGGGAGCAGTTGTAGGACTGAACTCTTAACCTGGGGATATTTGCTACCTCCAGGGAGACAGAGTCAGAAGGGAGTTAAATTGGCGTCTGCTGGAGAACAGCGTGGTATGGGGGGAAGGAACCACGTTTCACATTTGGCATCAGAAGTGTGCTAAGTGGTTTTTGTTTCTTCCTTTACAGGTAGCCTTCTCTCACACTGCTGGCTCTAGATACCTCATGCCCAAGCAAGGTCAGTGCTGAGAGCAAAGCCTGTAGCACAGGATAGTTCAGGGACACTGAGGAAACGCAGAGATATATGAAAGGGGCTTTAGGCAGAGTAAGAGGTGGACAGGCAGAAATCCTCTTATCAGCCACCTTCTGCAAGGCTCTACAGCTTCCCCAAGCATCATTTACAAGGCTGAGGCTAATGTCCTCTGGGCCTGTGATGGGAGAATGCAGAGAGGGGAACAGGGAGATCCCAGGGCCTTGACCTTGGCATGGGAAGCCCATCTACTTGGAGTGCTGAGCATCCCACCCCATCTCACTGCTGGTCTGTCCCCTCTCACCTTCCTCAGGACAGCAGCAACGGGCAGGACAGCAGGGACAACGGATGTAGCAGCAGCAATACTGAGGACAGCACTGGCACCAGCACACTCCAATCAGCAGGAAGAGGACCAGTGCTCCCAGAATGATGAAGATCACTGTCAGCCAGTCTGCAGGGGAGAAGACGAGCAGCAGTGTACTGGATATTCAGGAGAATGCCACCTGTTCTAACACTCTAGAGGTCTAAGCAAACACAGCTCTTGACCCACATGGTAAAGTTGAGCAATATGCTGGAAACATAGGTTTAGCTGGGGTTTTTTAAATTAATTTTTAAAAATATTTTTTAGTTGTAGATGGACACACAATATCTTTGCTTATTAATTTATTTTTTATATGGTGCTGAGGATCGAACCAGTGCCTCACATATGCTAGGCAAGCGCTTTGCCACTGAGCTACAGCCCCAGCCCCTAGGTTTAGCTTTGATAAGGGAACTTCAGAGGTTCATAATCCAATGACAATAACAGGTACGTTTCTGTTTTTTTTTTTGTTGTTGTTGTTGTTTTCCCCTGTGTAAAAGTGTCACAGTGGTGGGTTAGTCAAGCAGAAAATTCTAGCAGCACTTACGAAGGACGATGAGCTTCACCTCCTTATCAGGGTCTCCTGATGTGTCCCCTGGGGCCTCAATGGTGCAATAATACACTCCATGATCCCACCACATCACTTCGTTAATCACAAGATCAGCTCCTACATGGGAAAGAAGGAGAAAGTGCCAGTAGACAGGCACTGGTTTCTGACCCACGGTAGCTTCAAGACCCCAGCATTATCCTTCCACATCCTCAGGAGCCCTGGTAAATGGGTATCAGTTCCTTCCTCTGAGACCTTCCTCCTTCCTCCTTCTCCAAACAGTATAATGATGGTGGAGTTTATTACCACTGAGCCTACCATGAGGCACGTCACAAGGATTCTGCATACATGGCCTCACTCAATTCCCACTGAGACCCTGTAAGTGGGTGAGGCAGAAATTACCCCTTGATTCCCAGCATATATGCTCCCCTTCATAGAATTGAATTTTGGGCCATATGTGCAGCTGCTGTGATTTGAGGGTCTGGCCCTTCAGAACTCATGCCACAACTCAATTGCCTTGTAAAACAGTATTAAGAGATGGGGCCTTTAAAAGGCGAGTGAGCCACGAGGGCTCCCCCTTCATGGGTGGAATTACAAAGGGGTGAGTCTGGGACCCTCTCACGTTCTCACCTTCTGCTGTGTGATGATATAGCAATAAGACCATCACCAGGTTTCTCAGCCTTCAGAACTGTAAACCAACACATTTCTACTTATTATAGATTACTCAGTCTCAGGTATTCTGATATAGCAGCACAAAATAGGGGGTATCCAAAATAAGGTAAGTGTTTTCCATTCTTTCTTACAGATGGACGTGGATAAGTGATTCAGTTATGGCCAATAAAATGCAATCAGAAGTGTCACATGATGGCTCTCAGGAATTTTCTTCAAAACAGCTTGAGAAGATTTTTTTCCCCCTTTTCCCATATATCTTTTCCTCTCTGTTACCTGGTCCTATGGTTTGGATGGGGTTTGAGGGTGTCCCCCAAGTTTCCTGTGTTGGAAGCTTGGTCCTCTGTGTAGTGATGTTGGAAGGTAGTGGAACTTATAAGAGGTGAGCTTATTGCAATGTTAATCTGGAAGGAGATTAACATTGTTTTTGTAGGACCTCAGTTAGTTCCCAAGACAGTGGACTGTTATAAAAGAGCAAGCCTGGCTCCCTTGGCTTTCTGGTTTCCTATTTCACCACGTGATCTCTGCCTCTAACACACACTCCTACCATGAGGTCATCCTCCAACCAGCCAAGGCGGCCCTTGCCAAGGCCAAACTGATAGAACCATCTGATCCTGAACTTTCAGCCTCCAAAATGAGGAGTTAAATAAATAAAACTATTTTTTTTACAAATTACCCAGCTTTAGCATTTTGTTATAGCAATAGATAAATGGACTAATACATCTGAAGAACAAATGTTACAGCTCCATCTTGGGCTAGGAGGAAGAAGATGACCTTCTTGTTGAGCTGGAAGGAACTTGTGTCCCTGAGGACTTAATGGAACAAGGCCACATTAGGCCTGGGCTATATACTTCTGATTTTGTACATCAGAGAGAAACAAACTTCTTTATTCCTTAAGTCACTAATATTTTGGGCTTTTGCTTACTTTCAATCTAATCCTACCTGATGTGTAGGAATTTCACTGCATTTTAAGATGAGAAAAATGAAACATAAATAGGCCAGGGAGTTGGCCAAATAATGTGCAGAAGGTGGGTTCAAACCCGTGTCTCTCTGCCTCAAATCTAGTGCTCCCAAACACAGTTCTACTGGCCTCTCCAAAGCAGATAAAAAACTTTCCGGCCTGGACCCCTCATTAGAGATAAGCAAGTATTTCTGAATCTTGAAGGGACTGATTATGAGATGAGCTTGAAGCAGTCTGAATGAAATGCCAATATTTTAAGAGTTTGTTACCCAAGAAAAGAATTGAAGTTCTCATGAGCACTGAATACTCTTCCCCCCTGTGACAATAAATATTAACATACATGTTGAAGTTCAGCAAATTGGACAAATATTCATTAAAGACTTTTCCTGGGCCCAACACCATGTCAGGCACTGTGGGAGATCTGAAGAGGAACAAGGACTTCTCTGTCCTGGAAGGGTTTAAAAGCCAATCAGAGGTAGCAGAGCAGCCTCCACATCCCTGAATGATGGCAGTACCTGCTGTTACCCTCTCCGTCAAAAGGACATTGGCTAGTCTCAAAGAACTTAGTATTATAGATTTGCTCTTGCCTAGTTGGTGGTCATATCTGCAATTCTTTATTGTCTGTTTGTCAAGAGATATTTATTGAGGAAATGAAACAAAAACACAAGGTCATGCAACACTGGAGCAAACTTTGACTTCTGTTTCCTTCTCTTTTACGTCAGTGCCTGTGATGTTTTTCCTACCCACAATTTTCCAAACCCACTGCCTTTCCCATAAACAAGCTCACCCTAGACTTGGAAGAACAGTGAAAGTGCTTTAAGAGAAAGCCCCCCTCAAGCTTGATAAGTATTATAAATCTGCTCCACCTTTTATTGGAGTCATAAAGAAATTTTTAAAGGGATGTCAGCATAATAAGGGCATTCAGATAGGTTAATATTTTAGATGACCCAAGAACTGATTTGACAAGGGCATCTCAAATGATACAAACACAGCCATGAAAGTATCAGAAAGCAAAGGCTCCAGGAAGTCTCAATGAGCCCAGATGCAGAAATAAAACCCAGGGGAAAGACTGCTTTCCTGTAGGAATGAGGAAGAGGCAGCGTGAGGAAGTGGAGGTGCAGAAGGTACTGCTCTGACTTAGAACATGGCAAAAGAGTAAGGATGATCATCCAAGGGGACTTGTGTCCTTTGGAAACTATAAAGGGGGGTTGCTAATGAAAGAGGATTTAAACTTGGGGTTGGATCAGAACTAATTCTGCTGGGGCTCTGGAGAAAGTAAAGCCACCTTGAATCTTTGAGGATGCACTTGGAGACTGGAAGAAGGACGAAGGTTCCCTAAAGCTAAGAACTCAAGGGCTGGTTTAAGCAAATCAGAGGTTGAATGTAAAAGGATAAGATTTCAGAATTATAGAGAAAGTTGGAAGCAATGATTAAACTGACCTTTAAACTGACCTTTGAATGGTCATTGAATATTCACTGATTCCTCAGGATATAGCTATGGGCATCTTGAGCGGCCTGCGGGGTGTATTTTCCCTTTTGTTAATTAGGAAAAAATTACTACAGCACATAACACTCATAGAAATTGGCTCTGAATACCGTGCTGATAACTCATTGCAGCAATTCTGGATCATAGGTTAGGAGCATGGGGAGCTAACGTACCCATTCATACAAAATGTACTGATGAATAACTGATGTTCACTGTACAATCAGTGTATATTAAATGATTCTTACACAAAATCTCATGTAGTCCTCAGAAATCTCTGAGATAGGTACTATGGCAAGTCCCATTATATAGAAATTGAGGTTAAAAAATTTAAAGGGGCTTGCCCAAGTTCACGTGCCTTCCAAGTGCAGAATTGGCAGCCACGCCTGTATCTGGCTGTGCTCCCCACACCAGGCACAAAGAATAAAACTGCTGTAGGCCCAGCTCCTATCCATCACATTTGATATTCACTTCCATGTGGGGAGACAATGCCATTACATTATGCCCAACTCTCAGATGAAGGAAGAAGCCAGGGAGAATAACTGACTTGTCGCTGGTCACTGAGCTAATGAGCAGAAGCAGTGAGATTCTCACCAGGGCTTTGTATCTGAGTCCAGTGCTCTTTCCCCTCTCACTGGAGGACAGTGGTCTCAAAGTGGCCACCTACTCGCAACAAGAATGTTTTCTTTGGATGGGCAACAAGAATGACCCGAGAGGAACTCAAGGACCTGGGGTTTGTGTAGACCCTGAGAATAATTTGTGGAAAGGATCAAAAGAACTGAATCCACACTTTAGCCCTGAATCTCAGGAAAGCAAGGAAACTCATTCCATCCAAACCTTTAGCCAAAGCTGTTGAACATCTAGTCAACACGTTCCAGGAAAGTAACCTTAGTCCATGCAGCACATTCTAAGAATCTGGCATTTTCCTCAATGAGAGTGAACAAGGAGCCCAGGAGCAGAAGTAACTGGGAAATCCCAGGCTGACTCAGCCTGCCAGACCCAAGTCTGCTCCTCCCCCCACCCCCAGTTTCTTTGCACCTCCCCCACACTCACGGTTTTGGATGGTAATCTTGCGCTGCCGATAATCCACCCCCAGCACTGGTTCATTCTGTCCCCGTCTCTGGGCCACGATGCGAACTTCCCTCTGATTATCATTGCAGTCATTGGAGGGGTCCTGGCCCAGGGATAAAGCTGCTTGGTATGCTGAGGAGAGAGGACACACTCAAGTCACACAGAAAGTTCTGATTCTGCAGGTCTGGAATAGGATCTGAGCTTCTGATGCCCAGTAAATTCCCAGGTGATGTTACTCAACCACAGGTGATAGCAGAACCCCACTTTCAGCAAGGAGCCTCCAGCCCCCTTACAGGTCATTATTTCCAAGTCCTGGCTGTATCCTTCATCTCCCAGCCCAACTTTCCTTGTCTCATTTACAAAGTTTCCCCAGTCTCTGTTCCCGGTGTTTGTCCACCTGCCCTTCCATTAGGAGCTTTGAGAGCTATTAAATCTGCTGGTAGCCAGTGCCTGCTATGCTAGTCCCCTTCCTCCCCACTTAACCCAAGCATTTTAAAAGTAACCCCAGGAAATGGCCTCAATTTAGAGAGGAGTCTTTGGGGGTGATAAGTGGCTTTGGTTTGGTAAGTGGCTCAAGCAGTCAGATTTTGTGGTTCTACTCAAATACCCCAGGGCTAAAAATGGCAAGCTGATGCCTCCTGCTTCTTCTGCCTCATCTCAGAAAGTGCATTTCCTTCCTCCAAACAGGGCATCTACTTCTATGCTCAACATTTCCAAAAGACTCATTGTCTCAGGATGACTGTGGGGCTCTGGATTCTGGTTCCAGGCAGCAGAGCTGATGAGTGAGGCCACTGTTACTGAGAGATGGGACTTGGCTGAACATAAGGAGGGGCTGTGTAGTACCAAGAGGGGCAACTGCAAAGGGGCAGCCAGGGGAAGCAAGCTGTTCACCATTGCAAGTGTGTAGACCACTGAGGAATGACCATTTGCCAGGAGGGCTGGCTGAGGAAGGGCAGGAGGCTTCACAAATGACCATTAAGGCCCTGCATCCTGAGTGGTGTTGGAATTTTCTCATCTGCATTCTAAGGCCCTGGGGTGATGGGAGACAGGTTGACATCATCAGCTTAGCAGGCTGGCTTGACCCAAGAGTGGACCAAGAGGCAGGACTAGCTCTGCTTTTGCTTAATGTCTGAGCTGTCTTAAATCTTTTCAGAACAAGGTAAAACAAAAAACTTTAAATAAACTTATATGTGACCTAGAACAAGTTATTTTGTCAGCCTATGCACAGTTTATCTATGAAATGAAGGGACTGCATTTTTGTGGCTTCTTCTCACTATGAGGATTTGTGATCCTAAATAATTTCTAGATCCCAGACATAGAACATTACAGAGGTGCTGGGGACGTGGAGAGAATAAGAAGGGGGAGGACACTTACAGGCAGAGAAGTAGTCAAAGATGGGGTCCTTGCAGAAGGACTTGAAGCGCCATGTCACCACCACATCCTGGAGCTGGGCAGAGGTCGTATAGTCACATTTGAGGACAACAGAGGCAAACAGAGTGACATAACGCTCTGTGTGTTGGACCGTCACCAGCAAGGACAGGCACCCTGAAGGCAAGAGCAGAGGACAATGTGGAAGGTGATCTACTTTTATTCTTGCAATAATAAAAGCAATGCAAATGAGCAAAACTCACGGCCTGTCCTCTTGCCTGGCTGGCTGGGAGCTCACAGGCAGAGCCTGGCTTCTTACTGGGCAGAACAGAGACTGGAGAATGCCCTCAGCACCCTGGGCAGGGATAGGAAAAAAGAAGTCTAACTCCTAAGAACTCTAGAGAACCTTGCCTACATCAGGCAGCACCTTTCCCACTTCTTGGTGGTGGTCTGCTCCCTGGACGTTCTGGGACAGCCAGCGGGGTTTGTCTCTAGCCTGTTCTTCAAACACAAACACTTCATACCATGCCTGTCACTTACAGGGCACTCCATAAATATTTGTTGAATATATGATGGAATAAATGACCAAGGACACAATAACCAGTGAAAATCTGACAGCCAGTCAACATAATCACAGAGCAAATCAAACATCAATGGTCAGATGGTGACAAACCATATTAAGAAAGACTTGGAGAAATTGTGTCTTTAAAAAAATTCCTTCACAACAACCCTCCAAACCTATAGGCATCCTTAAAGTTCCAAACGTACCTTGAGGAGGAGCCAGGTGGCACAGAAATACCAGGTGGGGCTTGGCACAGTCAGGGGTCAATCAGTAACCATGTCTTGGCATGTTC
The DNA here is from genome assembly GCF_047511675.1 of Marmota flaviventris. Classification (NCBI taxonomy): domain Eukaryota; kingdom Metazoa; phylum Chordata; class Mammalia; order Rodentia; family Sciuridae; genus Marmota; species Marmota flaviventris. The sequence goes on along the minus strand of NC_092505.1, from coordinate 57,290,300 downwards.
CTATGTTAGCATGGTTTCTAGGCCGAGTTACCAGGGGACCTCTTGTTGGGGGAGAGTTAGTATAGATTAGCAGCTCTCAAACTTGAGTGTGCATCACCAGCAGGACTGGAGACATCCCACATTGCTGGACCCTGTGCCAGGAATTTCTGATTCAATAGAACTTGGGTGAGGCCCAAGGACTTATATTTCTAATAAACTTTCAGGAGATGTTGATGCTACTATTCTAGGGACCATACTTGAGAACAACCGGTCTAGAGTAGATTAAAAAAAAAAAAAATCAACCCACAGGCTTTGGATTCAGTTACAACTTGGTTCAAAACAATTTTTTTTTTCATTGACATGGGACAAGCTATTTATTGTCTTTGAGCATTTATTTCCTCAGCTCCAAGTGGAAATAATGATAATACTATAGTTTGAGCACCCCAATCTGAAAATCTAAAATCTGAAATGTTCCAAAATCCAAAACTTTTTTGAATGCTAATATGATACCCAAAAAGTTTCTGATTAGACCATATCAGACTTCATATTTTCAGATTAGGGATGCTCAACAGGTAAAATCTATGCAAATATTCCAAAATTTGAAAAACTCAAAAATCTAAAACACTTCTGGGTCCAAGCATCTCCAGAAAGAGTTTATCATTAACCTGCATTAACCTCATCAGGTCCTGGCAAGAATGTAATGAACTAATTCACTTTTGATGCCTGGATCAGAACCTACACGTACACTGCCGTGTTCGCGTCTGAGTGTCTTCCCTTTTTTCCCTTATGAGAGCCAAGGAGAAGGGGATTCTAGCATTTTCTTCCAGAGAGTTCTCAGGGGGAGCCACCTTCATTTTGGTGGAGTGTCCCCATTTACAAAGCAGCTCAGTGGGCCTGTAGTGGGCCTGTCTTGATAGCGAAAGCCTTGTGATTCTGGGTCCTGCTTCATCTCTGGCCACAGCCCTCATGAGACCATCCTCTGAAGTACTGTCACCTGATTTTCTCATGTCCAGAAGGGACACTGGAATGCGGCTCAGGGCAGGTTCTGGCCTTCAGAAATGACCTGACAGGTCCCCAGGACTGGGCTGTGATAAAGATGCCCCTCCCCACCACCCTGCTCCCATGACAGATGTGAGGAAGAGGGCTCTGCTGCGCAGCAGGGGAGACGTGGGCAGGAAGACTGCACAGAATAAAGGGATTTAAACTGGACCCTAAGGCTCAGGTGGGATTAGGATTATGCAGGCAAATAGGGAAAGGGCAGGGAAACTCACCGAGGAAAGAAGAAAAAGAGTAAGCAAAGACTTTCATCAGGAAGGGGCAGTTATTTGGGAAGCCTAGAGGAATCCACTCAAGCTGGTGCCTCTGGCTGCCAGGGAGGTGGGGGAATAAACAAGGGGGGCTGATGGCAGCCATGGGTGGGAGGCTGGGGTATAGTGGGGAGTCTAAATCACAATCCGCTGCCTATTTCCAATTCACAGGTGATTTCTGTATGTTTTTCTAAAGCATCAAAGTAGAAGAAAGATGACTTCCTTATTCAGCTGTGAATGGAAAAGAGCATTGTTTTCAGAATAAAACTTCAGGAGTTTGGGGGAAAATAGCTGCTACTTCTACCAACCATAGGATTCTTAGAACTCAGGCCAATCAGAATGGAAGGCCCCTGTGCGTACCTTAAGTCTATCATGGATTATTTCACAGTCTGATTCTTTTATTCTTGCTCCTCCCTCACCAACCCCTTTGCTGTTTGTTTGTTCTTCCAGAATTGTCCTGAAATAGACCTTGCAGCTTTCAGCCATCACAGATTTCACTGAACAATAGAAGCACTACAGATAAGATTCTGGTAATGAGTGGAGACTGCCATTGTCAACAAGGGCATGTTTTATACTGACTGAAGAAAAACAAAACCTTAGATTCACATAGCACCTTCCAAAAAAAAAAAATATATATATATATATAAATATATATATATAAAAATATATATATAATATATAAAAATATATATATAATATATAAATATATATATATATATATATATATATATATATATATATATATATATATATATATATATATTTACACATTAACATGATCCTGGAAGGAGACAAGCTGTGCTCACTTCATATGCAACACATCTGAGGCTTGGAAAAGTTAAGTGAATCGTCTCCATCTATGTTTTTCTAAGGGAGTCAGAGTCAACATTCTGACCCCGAGCAGTGTTCTTGCCAGTCTGCCTGGCTATTTCTTACAAAAAGAAGAATAATTAGTATTCAAAGTTTGCAAATTGGCGGTTGGGGCCAGGTTATTAATTGTCACTCTAGCATGGCGATTAATAACCTACCGGTTCTTTATTTGGTGGAAGGGTAATTTAATATAGTCTATTCAAAGACTCTAATCAACATTACTTGTACAGAGATGGAGCATTTGGGAGAGGGGAGGGCAGGCTTGCTGAGGGTCAGAAAAAAAAAAAAAATTTGGGGGGCGCCAGAAGCTTTGAAGATTGGTGAATCTGATCCCTTTGAGGGAGGGAAATGAGGACAAGGGCGATCACCTTGATCACCAAATACACACTAGATCTCCTTATGTGAATGCCCTTATTATGGGCAAGGCACGTCTGGGGAACCCAACTCACCTTTGCCAGCGTCAGTGCTGGCCCTGCTGCCTGGTGCTCTTTATTCTCTCTACAACTTCACCACCCCCCGCCATATGAATTTTGAGGCTTAACATATGTGAGATCCCCACGTGTTCTGAGCATATTGAGCTCACTCACCCTCCCTCCAGGGGAATGCCAGCCTCACATCATCTCGCACAGATCTCACACCTTCACCCTCTGCCCTGCCACACCCACGCCCACACACATGGAAGAGTCCCCAGAGAAGAGGTCTTAACAACCCAGCAAACTTCTTCCTTCTCAGTTGCTGCTGCTGGCCCTCAGCATATTTTGTCCACCAGATAATATATGTTCTTTGTCACTAATCATCTCAAAACCCCCTTAGAGCAGGATCAGCTCTGCTCACCTATGTGGACAAAAGTTCAGAGGATATTAGCCAAGCCCCCATGTACACACCAACACACACCTAACCTAATACATATCAGCACCAAGATTTTAATTTAAGTCCTAATGACACATAAAACTCAATTTTTTCCCAAGTAGGCAAGCGTAATCTTCCAAGGTGGAAGTCAGGCACTGGACTGTTAAAAATATCAATTTTCCAGATTGGGAAGGAGAAAAAGTAAGTAGCAAAAGCCTATGTCAAAGGCCAAAATCTCCCATCTCTCTTTACCCTTAGTCTCTTGCTTTTCTGTACAACGAACCATACTGGGCATCCACACTAAGCAGTAAGTAGGTAGGGTTTCGAAGAAGAGACCAAAAACAAGCAGAATCTGTGTTGAAAATATGTGCAGCTTCAAAAAGAGAAATAGCCCCTTGGGTATTTCAAAATAAACATCTTGGTGGCATCCTTGTTCATTCAAACTTAGCACCAAAAGTTTCCAAATTCTTAAATTCCCTTCATTTAAGGGCATTTCCTTCTTCCAGATCCATCGCCACCTAACTGTCTGTTATCATTTGCTCTTGAAAATTTTAAGTTTGGAGCCTGACTCCCTCTGTTCAGACCCTGCCTTCACTCCTCACCCTAAAGGCCTGGTAAGTTATTTCCAAACTACACCTTCTCATTACATGCAAAATTATATGTGATATCAATACATGCCTCCTAGGGTTAAAGGATAATAAATGTTCCCCACTTAGCAAAGAGCCGGGCACATGGTAGACATTCAATACACGTCAGACCTCATTTGTACCATTTGTACTGATCTTGTCTAATTTAGGAGACTAAATTAGAGGCCAGCATGTAAAAAAAATCATTTTGAAAGAATTAAAATTATACAAATGAAAACTATCATTATAGTCTTTTCATTGCAATAAATGAATTAATATATTAAAAACTCTGTAGCTATGTATACCAGTGAGCCTATTTGGTTTGCCTCATCTGTGAAAGAGGAAGAGAGGGAGACCTGTCATTGAAGGGTAGAAAAGGAAACTTTAGAATAAGATGTTAGAGTTATGGGAAGGACGGATGGGAAAGGGGATTCTCTGTTTCCCGCCACAAGGTACTTTCCAAGACCATGGTGCTATGCCAAGGGGACACTACCATCCTAGGGTAAAGTAAAAGCAAAATAGACCTATAAAAGCCAAGTATTTGGCAGCTAAATACCTATATTCCCAAACACAGGTTTATCTTTGTACATCTTTTAATTCAGTCTGTCTCTCTTATGTTGTATCAAATTGGGGAAGATGTTCCAGTTCATAGATGATATCATCTACATAGTATAGGAATATAGGTGCAAAATAAAATATTTTAAATTAAAGAGTGCTTTGAGGGGACTACACGGTGTTTCCTCCTCTGTTCCATACAAAGGGGTCTGGCTTGGTAGAAGGAGTGCTATAGTTTATATCTGGAATGTCTTCCAAAGACCCATGTGCTAAAGGCTTACAACCCAGCTAGACACTCACGGAAGGAAGTGGAGCCTTTAAGAGGTGGAGCTTAATGGGAAGTTTTTAGTCATCGGCCTCAAAGGGAATTGTGGAATGCTGGTCTCTTCAGCTCTTTCTTTGCTTTCCGGCTTCCATGAAATGAGCTGCTCTGCTCTACATGTGCTTCTGCCATGATGCATTGCCTCATCTTAGGCTCAACAGCAACTGGGCCATGAACCATGGACAGAAACCTCTAGAACTGTGAATCAAAATCATCCTTTCTTCCAAGTTGATGTCTCAGGTATTTTGTTAGAGTTTTGTAAAGCTAACTAATACAGGGTACTAGGCAAGGCCACAGAGTATAGTCATGCCTGGTAATGGTTGCAGCCTGATGCAGACACGGATGGGGGTTCTGGGTTCTGTGTGTTTCTCAAAAACACAGGCTCCTCAGCTCTATTCAGCAGGTTAACAAAAAGTACACAGGTTCAATCCTATCAGAGTTTACGTCTGAGCAAGCTATCTCCCCAAGTATATTTACCATCAATACTTATTACATTTCCTTAGATAACAGTGTAAATACTAGAAGAATCAAGGAGGAAAGAGATTGGCAATGAATAATGGACAAGAAAGGAGAGAGTATTGAGACAGGAGAAATGGGGTGAGGACAGTGAGATAGGAGGGAGGAATTTTGTCCAGGTATCGTGTGTTCAACAAGGTCTGGTTGAACAGTGCTAGGCTAGAGGGGCAGGGAGCTAAACATGTGGAGGACAGTGATGGACACTGAGCACTTACTTTCTTGGTAGACATGATATTGAGTTCTTTGTTTTACATTATCTTATCTCATTTAATATTTACAAAAGAAAAACTCCAACAAAACAGGAGATATGTGGGCTTTTCCCCCCCTCAATATCATGGGTGAAGAAAATCACCCAAGATACATTAACTTACTTAAGGCCACGGAGCCTATGCTGTTTCTAATGTGCCACCTGTCTTTTAGATAAGTTTTCTAAATGAGATTTGACCCTTTGAGGAGACTTCATAAATGTAAGGGATGTTCATAAATGTATTTCCATCATTTTGTACAGAAACACTATTTCAGCAGGATGCAGTGGTGCATACCTATAATTCTAGTGACTCGGAATGCTGAGACAGGAGGATCACAAGTTCAAGGCTAGCCTTAACAACTTAGCAAAACCCTTTCTTTTTTTTTTTTAAGTGAGAGAGGAATTCTTTTTTTTTTTTAAGAGAGAGAGACAGAGAGAGAGGAGAGAGAGAATTTTTTTAATATTTATTTTTTAGTTTTCGGCGGACACAACATCTTTGTTTGTATGTGGTGCTGAGGATCGAACCCGGGCCGCACGCATGCCAAGCGAGCACGCTACCGCTTGAGCCACGTCCCCAGCCCGCAAAACCCTTTCTTAAAATAAAAATTAAAAAAAAACTAAGGATATTGCTTAGTGGTAAAGTGCCCCTGGATTCAATCCCTAATACCAGGGTTGGGGGGAAGAAAGAAAAGAATCACATATTTCTTTCTGTTGATTAATATAAAATAAACAATAGAGAAGGGTAAAATAGAAAGTTCCTCCTTGCTTGCCATGAATTTTACTCTCTAGAAGTACTATTGTGATAATTTGGTGTATAACCCTCTACACTTTTTCCTATATTATTTTTAAAAACTATTAATCATATTATACACATTGGTTTGCAACTTTTTCTTCAAATGAATAGCATATTCTATATTAGTACATTCAGATCTCATTTTTGTTAGTGACTATATGAAAATTTATTCCATAGATGAAGTGTAATTTATTTACACATTTTTCTAATAGTGGGAATTTAAGTTGCTTTTGATTTTTCACTATTACGAACAATGTTGACAAGAATTGCTGAAATAAAATTTCTTTTGGTCCTGGGGATTGAATACAGGAGTACTTAACCACTGAATCACATCCCCAGTCCCTTTTTAATTTTTTTACCCAGAGACAGGGTCTTGCTAAGTTGCTTAGAGCCTCACCAAATTGCTGGGGCTGGCTTTGAATTTCTAATCCTTCTGCCTCAGCCTCCCCAGTCACTGGGATTACAAGATATGCCACCATGCTGGGTTGAAATGAATATTTTTATATAGGTATATCTTTACATGCATACTTTTATTTCAGTAGAATATGTATCTCAGTGTGAGCTTGCTGGGTCAAAGGGAATAAGTCTTCTAAATTTTAATAGATATTTTAGGGAAAAAATGTTGTGAACAATGAATAAGAGATCCATGCTTCACCACAATCTTTCCAAAAGGGGAAAATTTCAATCTTCAAAAATTTTTTGATAAACTATTAGGTTAAAAAAAAAAAGCCACTCAGGTGATTTGAATTTGACATTCCTTTGGTTACTAAGGGTAAAGAATAAGACCTGGCTGAAGGGCAGACACTCGGGGTTTCCCAAAGCCATTCACCCAGATTAGTGACTCATGTCCCCACATACTAATCTCAGAGCACATGCAAATTTGGGCCCCATGAGAATGCACATATTCATCAATTTTTGAGTACCTATTCTGAGCCAAGCACTATTCTAGATGAGAGGGATACAACAGCAAATAAAAGAGACAAGTTTGGTCTACTCTTAGGAATTACATTCACTGTGAGAGTCAACAGTAAACAAGTATAAACACATAAACAAAATACTTTGTTATGGATAAGTCTTACAGTATGGCTCAGAAACTACTAGAGCTTTAAATATTAAATCCTATCTCTGTACAAAAAGGCACTACACAGATACATGAATCCAATGCTCCTGATGCTTCTTCTTGATTGTTTCATATTCTGAATCAAGCATAAATCACCATCCTTCCATACAAACCTGGGTCTCTTACATGTTTATTAGTGAATGGACAAGATCAAAAACTAGAAATCATCCTTGATCTCTCTTTCTCCCCCACTCTTCATATGCAATCTGTAATCACGTTGGGTTTATTTATCTTCTAAATATTTCTGGAATCTCTCTCTTTCCACCTTCACAACCATCCTAGTACAAGCTGCCATAACCTCCAGTCTGCATTCTGCCTTATCTGCTCTCATTCATGCACACCCTCCAATTCCCTCTATATGGATTCCATACTGCTGTTCCATCCCCTAACTCTTACCTCCAATAGCTTGTCCATTGCTCTTAAGACAAACACTAAACCTCTTACTATGGCCCATGAAAACAAGCATACCTGGTCCTACCTGCGGTTCTGGCTTTGTCTCTACCACACTCCCAGTAGCTGCCTCCCCATAGTCACACTGGCATTCTTCCCATCTCTCATACTCACTGAGCTCCCATCCAGTGATCTTGCACATGCTATTCCTTTGGCTTAGAATGATCATTCCTCAGCTATCAATTCAAGCATTGTGTCTTCAGGGAGGGCCTCCTGATTGAACAAAATCCATCCATTACGCGTTCTTGTAGTACCATATGCCTCTTTCACAGTTGCCTTTGTACATTTCTTTGTATCCCTTCTTGACAGTGAGTATCATGGCAGTGAGGGCCATGACTGCTTTTGTTTGCAGCATAATGCCTTGCACATAGCTTGCATTAAGCACTGGCTGAATGAAAGAATGAATGTATGCAAGATAGGTTTGGAACAAATTTTAAGTGCTCTAAAAGTTCATAGAACAAATGGTTAAACTTAACTATTGTAGAATAGCCAGACTAAAAGCAAGGAAGAACCGAGTGTTTTAGGGGGACATGGGGTACACTAAACCATGCCCATATCAGTGGGAACAAGTGAGCCTTGAATTCCAAACAAAAAGCTTATAAGCTATAGGGAGGTTCACGATTCAAGTGAAGATGGGAAAAATTAATCCAGGTAGGTTAACCTATCATCTGAGTGGAGGATGGTTGGAAGTGGATAGAGAGGTAGTAGACCTAGAGAGGAGGACAGAGTTAAAGTGCTCAGTGGAGGTTACTGAGAATACTGCCGCCTACAACAGTAAAGCAGCAGCAGATCAGGGGACTGAGCAATGGTATTGGGGGATTAACTGAAGATGGGAAATGAAGAAAAGTATCACACTGCTGTCCTCTAACATGTGCAAACCAGGAGATCTAGAACTACAGAAAGATAAGATGTGAGAATCTTCCCAGTTCTTAAAACAATTTTATTTTCTCCCTAGGACTTCAAATAATGAAACAAATTATTATGCTAAAAGAAACCCAGGTCGACAATCCATTAATTACCCAACATCTCTCTCCACTGTACTGTGGGTGGGACCAGGGGTTTAATAATCGGCATTTAGTCAGACAAACTTGGTTCTATTTCTGTATACCAGGATTCAATCAAACAAAACAAACCTGCTCCACCGTATGAGATAGGGCAAAGAGCAAAGGATTAGAGAGTGCCAGAGTTCTCGTCCCAGCTCTCAAACATTCCCCTGTCCCAGTCCAAGACACAAGATTTCCCTATCTGTACAACTGGCTGAGAGGGGAGGACAGAGGATGGGAGTTCTGCCTGTGTCCACAGAGCACTGGGATTCTGGGGAGGTACTTCAGGAGCCTCCAAGGGGGCAAGGAGAAGCTGAGTGGGCAGTCTCTTATCTATCACCTGTGTCTATCACAGAGAAGCTCTGCTATCTATCACACCAGATTCCATGAAGTCTGTGGAATAATCCACTCCTCTTCCCCACCATTCAGGGGAGATTACTAGTCTGGATATTCTCTTTCCAAGGCATCTAAAGATACCTTAGGGATACATTTTCTGATTTCCCAAAACATTACAAGTTAATAACTGGTGGTTCTATAAGGTAACACCACTCTACAATGTTAAAAATTTTCACAAAAGCACAAATGACGCACATCCTTTTAGAATCTGGAGGTAGGGGACAGGAATAAACTTTCATTCCAAGAATAAACTTTGAGGTTGGGTGAAGGCAACCAGAGATATTAGCAAATAATGCAAGAGCTACAGGTACTTTCACCTTATCTTAATATTTTGCACTAAGGAGCAGGTATCCAGGCATCATTTGAGTGATAAAAATGTATTTCTAAAGAAAAAAATTCAAAGAATTAAAAAAATTTAAAACAAAACCCACCCACCTCTGTCAGCTAATTTTTCCGTAGCTCAGAGCATGAGGACTGTGGTAACTTCACAAGACTCCCTGACCTCAGAACCTCCATCAGGGCCCCAAGCCACACTAACCAATGAGTACCTAAACCAGACACCATTATACTAGTGGCCTATACTTTGCAGTTGTGGGAATCTGAATGCTAATCAGAGAGCTGGGATGACTCTTCTTTGAAAACAGAAGAGAACAGGTGATGGACCACAATGAACACACTCTAATATAGGATTTTCCAAAATACATATTTACTGGAAATGAACTTACTGGATTTTTCTATTTAATAGTTTTAATGTCAGGATTAATTTATATGAATTTAAACATTTGATATTATGATTTTTATCTGACACGGTAACAAGAATTTTGTGACCCTTTTGTTTCTTTTTTATAAACCTTGCCTATGTGCATATATGTCCATTGTAAACTGCATTTAGCTGGGAATAGTGAAAAACATATGAAGAGAAAGAAAGGAAGCTTGATTTTCAGTTTGATCTCAAGAGACATTTGGGGAGGTTTGCTTTAAAAGTAAAGAAAGAAATGGGAACAGAAAGAATGGACTCATTCCTAATATTTCTTGAGTGATGACCATGCTATAGATGCTGTGCTTGATCTTAATCCACCTGATAAGAGGTGACTTTATTGGGTTTGCAGGGGGCTACTTAGTAGAGGTTTATCTGTTTTCCAGATAAAGGGAGTTTAATTAATTTACCTAAGTCGCAGTTAACATGAGGTAGATTCTGAGTTCTAACCTGATAATCATCGCTACAATTTGGATCTGCAGTGTCACCAAAGGCCTAGATATTAAAGGCTTTGTCCCAGCTTGGTGCCATTGGGAGGTGATGGAACTTTTAAGAGGTAGGGCCTAGTGGGAGGTCTTAGGTCACTTGGGGTATGCCCCTGAGGGGTTATTGGGACCCAGATCTCTTTCTCTTTCTCTCTTTGCTCCTGACTGCATGTGGTGAGCAGCTTCTTTCACCAAGCATTCCCACCATGGTGTGTTGCCTTGTCACAGGCTCCAAAGCAAGGGGGCCAACTATGACTGAAACCTACAAAACTATGAACCAAAATGAAACTTTCCTTTTTTTTTTTTGTACCAGGGATTGAACCCAGTGGTGCTTAACTACTGAGCCATATTCCTAGCCTTTTTTTTTTGTATTTTATTTAGAGACAGGGTCTCACTTGCTTTAGGATCTCACTAAATGGCTGAGGCTGGCTTTGAACTTGCAATCCTGCTGCCTCAGCCTCCCAAGCCACTGGGATTACAGGCAGGCATGCACCACTGTGCCTAGTCTTTCCTATTTTTTAAGTTGATTATCTTAGTTATTTTGTAACAGTGATGAAAAGCTGAAAAACAGAGTCATCTCTCTGTTCATTTTCTTAGCCACAGGGGAAGGAGGAGTTAATTTCTTTAACATTAGATTTAAACAACCCTACTTGGTCCTAAATCGAGTCTACTATTATCACCAGACTGATATTTATTATTCTTGCTTTGTGTAGGCACTGAACAAAGTGCCTTAAAATTTCATTTTAATTACACATCACAAAAACCTTTCATATGCTATTGTCATCACTGTTTACTGGAACCTTGAATAATTTTGTAAATTGCCCAGAGAGTCACATAAACATTACTGATGGAAAACCACATTAAATAGATGAGTGTAGTTTTATTTACATTTATATATATATATATATATATATATATATATATATATATATATATATATATATATATTTTTTTTTTTTTTTTTTCAGGGAAAATATCTGCCAAAATAGCTATTTCCCCTCAAAGTGTTGGAGTTAAAGTTGAAATCTTAAATTCTCATTTATGAAATGAAAGTGGACTTAGATGTTCATTTTAGGACTTTCTTTCTTTTGGCACTCTCTTTTTCTAAAACATATCATGCAGACAGGCTTCCTTTTAAGGCACATCAGGCAAATACAGCAGTCTGTGTAATTGTACTACTTCAGTGTCTGAGCTACTAATACCTTGTGGCAGGTGCACAGAGATTTTAAGTCCCTGACCATTTAGCAAGCTGGTTACTCTAAGAATATACTCTTTGGTTATAATCACTGTATTTGAAAAATGTTCAGTGTTCAATATTGTTCATTAGAGTTAGATAGCTTTTTAAAACATTATGCTGATGATTTAAGGACTGGGTTAATACCCTACAGGGATTTTCATCTGTAAGACTTCTTTTCTTGTTTTATTGACCCAGGTAACTGCTGTTTCTAAAATCCTAACTGTGAGAATGAGATTCCCAGTGGAAGGCGAGAGCAGACCTCTATTTCTCTGAAAAGAGAGCTCAGATAACTTCTGAAGACCCCAGATTTGTGGAGTTTGAGATGAACATGCAGAGCACTGAGAAAAGACTGTGAGCTGTGGATTTTTCTGAATTTGCATTCACAGTCTAAGTTGGTGACTGCTCTAGTGGAATTTTGGGTACTTAAATCTAGGTGAGGTTTAGCCCATTTTCTTAAGCACTGTGGGTGTCCAATATCTTGTCTAGTGAGTATCAGACAATATATAAGAACTATATTCTCCAGAAAACCTTGTAAGCCAGATGGCCTTGGCAATACTAACTTTCTGTTTTTCTTACCCTCTCCCAACCCTCCCTTGCTTTTATTCTTAGCATTAAGTTTAAGTTATTGTAGAATCCTGTCTGGGTGAGATTTGGTTACTCCTGAGCACAGCTTCTGTCCTATCAATCCTATAAAAAGGAAATTCTGCCTACATGGCCATATTACATCTTTCTTTCCCCTCAAAAAACATACCATTCTCATATTGGTCTATGAGCAAATTCTGAGCTAAACTTCCACTGACAACTTAAAGATAAGTGGTAGGGGAAAAAGGTAAAATGATATAAAACAGGGTGGAACTTCCAAGGGAACTTATAATTCTTGTTCGCAAAGTCACACCTACACCTAAATTTGAAAAAGACCAGAAAAGCCTGCACATTCTGTCACCCAGCTACCCTTTCCTACCTGGTGCATGCTTCAATTCTATTTCCAGAGCCATACCCAGACACTCAAAATCATGCTTTCCAAAGTAGAGAGGGAGTTAGTGTGGAGGTTGAAGCTGGGCACCTGAAGGAGAGTTAACAAGCAGGGGTAAAGTTAAGGAAGTGAGTGGTTACAGAGTAGGAAAGTGGCACTGAACACTGTTAGCAAAAAGGCACATGTTGGGGTCCTATAAAATAGGATTCTGTCAAACATTCCTTCATATGCTGATGAAATGCACTTCTGGGCCAATATGGTCGCTAGTATATCTATAACCAAAAAGCAAGTACCAGATGAACGGGGAAAGTAATTAGGAATTTTAGGAATGGTGCTTTTTTCCCTCTTATCACTTTAGCTTTAAAGATCAAGAATAGATCTGGAGGGAAAGTCCAAATGCTCTGGATTTCTTTTGGAAGGACCTGGGCTAATAAAAGAGGAAAACAACAGGTTGCTACAGGCAGAAACTCGATCCAGTCCCTGCGCGGAGCACCGCCAGAGCGCAGTCCAGGCTTCCACTGCTTGCTGGTGGCCAGTTCTGCAAGGCCAAGCAATGGCTTCCTGTCTCCCTGGGCCCAGAGTGGGTCCCATTTTTCCACGGCTCACCTGCTGGGAGCCAGGTGAAGAGTAGCAGCCAAGACGGAGGCAGCTCTGAGCCCATGCTGACTCCTTTCTGGCCCTTTCAGCTCAGGGGTTTCAGGACTCTGTGTCTTTCTTCATCGGCCGCCGCCCAGGACGCTCATCTCCAAAGAATCCCCTCGGGTTTCCCCTCACCAGGCGCCGCTCGGTGGGAGGGCAGGCTCTGGTCACCCGGCAGGTGACACCCGCTCATCCGCACCTGCTGCGCTCCCGGAGGCTCCGCCCTGCACCTGGCCAGGCAGCGGTTTCCTGCTCCGCCCCCGGCTCCCGGAGGACCTCGGGCACCTGCCCTACCTGGCGCCCCCACCCACACACCTCCGGCGCCGCAGGCTGCCTGGTGACTCTCCTTCCCACCAAAGACTTCTCCTGCCACTGGCCCCGCCCGCCTTGCAGAACGTTGCCATTTTCCTCCAGACTTTCATCAGCAATCTCACATCTTGCAAACTTCTCCCCTGTCTTTCTAGAATTATGTGGATAAAACTTTCTAGGGTGTGTTTCCTGTGTTATATTTCCGTCCCCTCCTCTATGCTTAGAAAACTTTCTCTCCGCGACACAAACACTAATGAAATTTATGTGGGATGTATATTCAAGTTTTCTGGAAACTAAAGATCTTAGAAAGTGAGGTGTGAACCACAGACATAAACAATTTTCCACGATTGTAAAATTAACAGATGCTCATTATAGAAAAAGTAGAAAAAATGTAATGAAACTTTAATAAAACAGCCCTCTCCCACCATCCATAGGTAGGCATCACTAATGTGCCCCCGCCCCGCCCCCGCCCGCATCCTTCCTTGCTCTCTGCTGCTCTCCCAAGGTCAGGGTTTTGACTATTGAACTTACAAAGACAACTAGGTCTCTTTACCGCAGGCCACCTAGGATGGAATCTCAGTCTCTCTTCCTAGTAGGGACCCACAGGAAATGCAAAGGGGAGAAAGGCAAACTTGCCTTTGGGAACCAACCAAACAACAACATTAACTTGCAAAATCACAGATAACTCTGGTTGATGAAAGTAGAGAGCAAGCATTTTATTTTATTTTATTTTTTGAGAGAACACTGATATATTAGTTTATTTCTCTTTTTCATAAGTCTTCAGAGTAGAGAGAAAGCCACCATTTGGAGAACTACTGACCATAAAAATTGTATTCCAAGATCTTTGAAGAAAATACTGCTACAGTTAGGAATTTGAAACTTTCTGAATCACCAAAAAAGGAATAAATACAGAAACAAAAAAGATGACAAAATGACCATCAAAGAGACATTGAATATTACTTTCAAATTTTGATTAAGATATTATAAAATAATTTGCTTCCCATTCCTTGTTCCTCTTTGAGCTCTATTTAATGCAAGTCATACCTAGTCAATAAACCTCCAGGCAATATGTCATTAATATATCTTTGGGTATTATGTCTTAAAGCATCATACATGTTGAATTAAACATCCAGCAACACAAGCAACATGAAGACTTAGGAGATGATCAGCCCTAGAGAAAGAAGCCCTGGCTAACCTTTCATCATTTTCTCACATAAGAAGTTTGAGTTCACAGAAGCCTGGGTGGCCACTGACTGGTCTCCATAAAAGAAATGACCCTGTTTTTAATCATGGCTTTCCAAAGTTACTGTGTAACAGTCACATGGCTTCCCTGATAAATCAAGGGAAGCTCAGATTCAGTCCAGGTTGAAGGTAACACAGCACTAGGGGAATATAATCAAACAACAGTGAGGTTAACACTAGGAGAGCAAGCATTTTAAATACCTATCTCTTATCAGTGCTTTCTCATTGACTCTGCTCCCCCTTTGTAACAAACACAACCACTCCCATAACCTTTTTTTTTTTTTTTAAGAATAGAATTATAAAAATATGTTAAACAGAGTTTCAGGAGGCTCCCCTCTGGTCACTACTTTAGAAATCACTATTACTTCTCCTAAGCACATTTCCTGCCCTGCTCTGCTGTGAAGGTCCTCTTTATTGGTGCTGCTGGTGTCTTTCATCTCAGCTCCATTCAGAGGGACATGCTTGTCCTGGATCTGACTCAAAGTCTCAACTCACCCCTCCTCCCCCACCCCCACTCCTGGGTCTGTCTCTGGTTCCCACAATAGGCCTCTTCACTTTAAATGTTTTTCTTGTTGTCTCTCCCAGAAAATAGGAAGTAAATTCAGGAAGTGTGTGGCCAAAAGCAGATGGTCAAGTATGTGTAAGAGACTTTAGATCTGCCATGATAGGATCCCAGCACAGCAGCAGCAGGAGGAGGGCAGTGTGTGGGGTGGGGGGGCTGGTTTAACCCCCTGGGGGGATTCTGCACATAAACCCAGGAACATTGTATTTGTTTGGATGTCTGTGATGTTGAGCCTTCTCCTTCTCCCACTTACTTCCCATACCCTTCAGTCCCTGCTTTGATATAAATGCCACTCTGATACCCATCAAGCAATTATTTCTCCATGTTTGTTCCATGGAATGGTAATTTCATGGAATTTTAAGAGTTTATTTTAAAAAGTGTTTTAAGGTCAAATCAATTTGAGAAAAGCTGGATTAAACTAAATGAATCAAAATTTCAGGACTTACTAAACCCTTGGAGTGTTACTGAATGTTTGAATCTCCAAGGGAATATGGCATGCAGCATCACTCAAAACCCTTTTCTTACAGATATTTTAGGGCAGATGTTCTATAGAACACATTTTGTGAAATTCTGGTGTTCTAAACCAAACATAATTGAGATAAGTTGGAAAATTAGGTAGAAATAAACAAAATGACTTTAATCAAGTACTAGAATTGCCTTATTTTTCTCTTAGGAATTACTCAGTTGAATTATTCAGTTGAATACCTCTGTGGCTTTTCTTGGTGAACACTTAGGTTAATTTTATTTCAATCTGCTCTCTGTCTACTATGTGCATCTTTATTCTTCACAATTATTATGCACCATGTGCCATGCAGTAAGCTTAGAGCTTCGCATGCATTAGCTCATCAAATTCCCACAATAGAACTTATGCTAAAAGGGCTGTTATTATAGATGTGAAAACTGAGATGACAAAGAGATAACTTGCCCAAGATCACAAAGCTAGTCGGAGGTGGAGTACTGAGTCTAGGTGAGACAGTCTGATTCCAGCTTAGCTATCATACCATTGACCCTTACCTCTGTGTGTCTCAATCTGTGTTCATAGCTGGCCAACTCTATCAGTGTATGTTAATATAGGTTTTTCCACTTGTATCATTCAGCTCTACATAAAGGAAATCCCAATTCCAAGCCTTAAACTCTCTTGAGTCAGTTATTCTTCCAACATTGCCATTAGTTCAATCAAGATTAAGTAAGAGTATTTATTTGGCTCAGAACAACAGACAGTTGTCTCATTGCTAGACATAGAAGTAAAAAAAAAAAAATTGCTTGACCAGCTGATAGTGAGAGATAACTATTCTCATATACAAATTAATAATAATAACAACCATTTTTTGTATGAATCCTCTCAACAACATTGTTAGGCAGTGAGCTATCATTGTCCTTATTTTATAAAGGAGAAACTTAGGCACAAAGTTTTAGTAACTTATCCAAATTTCCTAAGTTTATTGGCAGCAGAGCTGAGATGCAAACTTAGGCAGTCTGTCTGCTGAGGTACCCTTAATCACCACCCTGTCTATACTATGCTTCTGTGTGTTGACTGAGCCAGAGACTGACTACCAGTACTGTGCTGTGATCTCATTATTTATTATTATACTTCTTAGTTGAAACTTAATCCATGAATGTTGCTGAATACTGTGTGGTTTCTGAGTACTGGGCATATGCCTTTGTATTTAAAGAATGTAATATTCACTCATTTCTGAGTGTATTGAGCAAAAATGGAAATTATTTGTTAGACCCACAAGAAAGTGAAGAATCATGTAAGTTAAAATCATGCACCAGGCACTTAAGACTAATGGAAGGCAAGAAATGAGAATAGTTAACTAATGCTAGCAGACTTGGACTATGTCTTATGTATTTTTATATGCCCTGCATTTGTATAGTACCTGACATAATAAATAACACTCAATAAATATTTGTTTAGCTCTTTATCAATAGTTCCTAGAGGAAGTAGCATCTGATCTGGGTTTGAAAATGAGTCTTACTTTGTAAGCAATCCAAGAAGAGAGAGATCAGCATGCAAAAAAAAAAAAAAAAAAAAAAATCACGGCACCAAGGAACAGCACAGCTGAACTATAAGTGCTTCAGTTTTGCTAGAGTAGTATGATAGAGATCTAGCTAAGGTGAATAAAAGGCCTTGTCTGACCAGCTGGAGAACTAAGGCTTCATACAATAGACAATGAGGAGCCAATGAAGCATTTTAAGTTGGGTGAGGCAAAAGTGCACTGTAGAAAGATAAACTTGGCAGCAGTGAGAAAAATGGTAGGTGGGAAATGAAACCAAAAGTGGGAGACTAATGAAGGAATTGTAACTATAATTAATGTGGAAGATACTGGGGACCCAAACCAATCATTAGTGGTGATTGAGGGAAGAATATAGGTTTCTGTCTGTTGACCTTGGATGAATGGTCCTGCATGTGAAGAATATAGATACACAGAGAGAAGAGCAGGTTTTGAATCACTTCAGACACATTACACCAGAGAGAATAGTGGATCACCCAAATAAAAGTCCTATGGATGGCTGGACAATTTTCTTAAGTGGAAGTGGCTGAATGAGTTTGGGTGAATGAGTTTATCACTGTGTGGGGAAGTCTGGGTCAGTAGGGGCTGGGTGACCTATTTTTGCTTAGTAGGATATAAGGAAATAGTTCATTTTGAAGTTGGGCTAAAGTCAGAGATTGGTAAAATATAGTGAAAGAAGTTTTGAAACAAGTGTGTTCCGTAATTACCAATCCTATTCAACATTTTACTGGATAATCAGCATAATAATTTAAAAAAGAATAAAAAGGTTGGAACTGAAGAATAAAGATGTTGTTATTTACAATATTATGACTATTATCTACCCAGCATATCAAAGGGAATCTATGCATTGCATATAAGGACTAGCAAATGAGATTGCTGGAAACAAGGTCAATATATTAATGTCACTGACATTTGAATATGTCAGCAAGATACATTAGAAAGATTATGAGTTTAAAATACACACAATAACAATAAACCTGAAAAGTAACAAAAATAAATTTAATGAAATACATAGAATATCTTAAGAAAATCATAAATAGTTACTGAAAACATGTTTTTAAAGACCTAAATAAATCCAAAGACAGATCATGTTCTTGGAGAGAATACTCAATACCTTTAAGGATGATAATTCTTCCAAAATTAATAAATTCTATATATTGCTCACAAAAATCTGAAAAGTTTCCCCAGAATTTTTTACAATCTGTTCCTAAAATTGAATAGAAATTAAAGGGTGTAAGTTGTCAATATAATTTTGAAGAAGGAAGTGGGGGAATTTGCTCTAACAGACTTCAAAACTAGAAAGCTAGAGCAAGGAAAACAGTGTGGTGTTTGCATCCTTGGAGACCGACAGACAGACAAGTGAAACATAAAAGAGATTCAAGAAGTACACACCCTTATGAGTGATGGAGACTTCATATGTAACAGAGGTGGCATATTCCAGTGGGACAACCATAAACTATTTAACAAGCAAAGCTGAGACAAATGTCTTTTTTGTATGTTAAAAGGTAAAATATGTATCATTTCTTCATACTGCATACAAAAATTCCAAACTTCTTATACTCCAAATGTTAAAAGTAAAAATTTCAAGGTTTTAGAATAAATATGGTGGAATATCCATAGGACTTTGAAGAAAAGAATGACTTTTAAATAGAAATTTTAAAACATAATTCATTTAAAAAGATATACGTAAGACTGTAACACAATAAGAAATGCTATTTGGTCTTCTCCACCCATACTCCCAACCCCCACCCCTGGAGTATAGCTCCTAAAGACCTTGGAATCTCTGAGGTAATAAGTGTTCTTGTAAGCTAATGAGATGACTGAGGGTAGAAGGCTCCTGGGTAGGAGCTGGTTGTCAAGGGAACTGCTATGGTTTGGATGGGTGTCCTTCAAATGCCCATGTGTGGGTTTGCCCTCAGGGTGATATCATTTGATAGGTACTCTGGATTTTTGAGTGGTAGGACCTAGTGGGATGTCCTTAGGTCATTAAGATGTGTGGTCAAAAGGGGCTGTGGCATCCCATTCATCTTTCATGATATGAGTACTCACATGGCTCATGATGTGAGTACTCACTTCCACACATGGCTCCTGCTTTGAATGTGCCACCCTCACAAGAGGCCCAAACCAATGGGGCTGCCCAATCTTTGACTTTAACCTCTAGAACAACGAATCAAAACAAGCCTCTTTTTACTATGTAAGTAGCCCATCCTGGGTATTTCATTATAGTGGTGCAAAGCTGACTCATACAGGAACCAACCATGTGAGTAGAGCGTTGGAACTTGAAGCTTCACTTCCCAGCTTCCAGAGAGGAGAGGAACTGGAGCTTGAGTTCAATCATCAGCGGCCAATGATTTAATCAATAGTAGCTTTATGTAATAAAGCCTCCATAAAACCTGAAAAGGATGAGCTCTGGAGAGCTTCTGGGTTGCTGACCATGTGGAGGTACTGGGAGAGTGATGTGCTCAGAGAAGACATGGAAGCTCCATACCCTTTCTCCTTTACCTTGCCTTGTGCATCTCTTCCACTTGTCTATGTCTGAGCTGTATCCTTTAAAATAAACTAGTAATCTAGTAAATAAACTGTTTTCCTGAATTCCATAAACCATTGCAGCAAATTATTGAACCCAAGGAAGGAGTTGTGGGAACCATGGACTGGAGTTGTGGGAACATAGCCAGACAATCAGAATCACAGGTGACCATTTCCACTTGCAATTGACATTTGAAATTGGGGAGCACAGTCTTGTAAGACAGAGACTTTAACCTATGGGATCTGACTCTGTCCCCTATATCCAGGTACACAGTGTCAGAATTGAGCTAAATTGTAGGGTCTGTGTTCTCAGAGAAATAAAGAATTATGTTGTGGATGGAAAATAGCCATATCTGGAGTCAGAAGTGAATTATTGCATGAGAATATAAGGGGACTATATTAAATTAAAAAGTTCTGTAAAATAAAAGCAACAAAACAAAATGAAAAAAATAAACCACAAACTAGGAAAAGATATCTATTGTGCATTAAAAGGCCAAAAAAAAAAAAAAAAACCTGCAAAACCTAGAATATATAAGAACTCTTTAAAATTCAGTAGGAAACAGCCCAAAGGCAAGGCAGATGAACAGGCAATTCACCTAAGAGGTAATTTGATTCACTGTGAAACATTAAAAGATGCTCAACTTGGACCACTAACTTGGACCACCAATCAGGATAATGAAAATTAAAACAATCCATGATTTTCACATACATACATCAAATTGGTTAAAATGTAAAAATTTGAGCCAATCAAGTGTTGGAAAAGGCGTGAAAAGGGTGAATGAGTTCAACCACTTTGAAGAACCATTTAACAACATCAGAAGGCATACTTATCCTAGGACCTCATGATTTCCCTTCTAGGCCTCCACTGCACAGAAACTCACGTTCTTGTGCACACAGACACGTATATAAGCGATGTTAGTTGCAAAGCAATTTGTGCACAACTTGGAAACAACTTTCTACTGGAGGCATAATAAATAAATAGTGTGGCGTTCATTCATGCAATGAAATACTACACAGTTGTTAAAATGAATTATCAAGAGAGACAATGTGGATGAATATTAAAATATTTTTATGAATTAAAAAGCTACAAAAGACAACTGTTAAGACACAAAACAGTATCATGAAATATTATGAAAGATACATGCATGCGCGCGCGCGCGCGCGTGTGTGTGTGTGTGTGTGTAAGAACATTCAGGGGAATGTGACTCACCAATCTCAGAATGTCATTACTTCTGAAGGAGGGAGTAAAGGAAATGGGTTGGGGAATACTTTGAATGTCTTTTATGAATAAAATGTTAAAGATTTTAACATATATGAAACATATATGAAATATATATATATATATATATATATGAAACAAATACACTAGAAATGTAATCATTAAATTTAGGTAGTATCAAATACATGGCACTGATGATAATATTTTGTGTACTATCATGTATATTTGGCATATTTTATCATTAAAAATACTTATAGGTGAAGAAGAGGGAGCACTGGGTATTGAGTCAGCATAGAATGTCTCCTCCCATTTCCACTGACACACTGTGTGGCTTTGGAATAAGTCACTTTTGTCTAAGAATGGTTTTATCTATAAGATGGTGAACTAGATGAAATAACCTCTTCAGCCCTTTTCATCTCTAGCATTCTACTGTTCAAAGAGGAGAAGAACCAGGTTAGGAAGGTATCAGGCCCCCTTGGTGGGACAGAGGGAAGGCAAAAAGAACCAGAGTATTTCTAAGGGTCACCTTAGATATACTTGCTAGGGTCCAATCATTCTAAGCAGAGATGTAGACTACATGCCCTGCCAAATACGGTGCAAGAACCCAAAATACTTCTATTGCATTTTCTAGGCAAGACTTAAGAATCTGATTCTCTCAACATTTTCTTATAAGGAGAGAAATCAGGGGAAAATGGGAGACTGCATTCCTATGTGCTATAGTCTGGATATTAAATTAGCCCTAGGCTAAAGGATTGATGCCCAGAGTGGCTGAATTGGGAGGTGGTGGAACCTTTCAGAGATGGGTCCTGGTAGGAGGTCACTGAGTTTTTGTGCACTTGAAGGGGACAGCGGAACCATGCCCTTTCCTCTTTCTCTCTTTTGCTTCCCTGCCAAGAGGTGAGCAATTTGCTCCACCACATGCTCCTGCCATGACGTCCTGTGCCACCAAAGGCCCAAAGCACTGAGGCCAAAATGGTCATGGACGGAAATCTCCAAAACTGTGTGTCAGAATGGACCTTTCCTCTTTTAATTTTTGTCTAGCATTTGTTACACTAATGGGACGCAGGCTAATGCACTATGGATAGAGCCACAGAAAAGTGTTCTAAGTCCTCAGGTTGTAGCAACAAAGGCAGAGAGCCTGGAGGTTGCCACTCCCACCTTTGACCAAGCCACACAGTGTGTCAGTGGAAATGTGAGGAGACATTCTATGCTGACTCAATACCCAGTGCTCCCTCTTTTTCACCTATAAGTATTTTTAATGATAAAATATGCCAAATATACATGATAGTACACAAAATATTATCATCAGTTCATAAAAGAGGAGAGAGAGAGAGAGAGAATCAACAATACAGTGATGAAACAGAAACAATACCATTCAGTCATGCATCCTCTCCTTTCCCCCATTGCCAATTGCCCCCTTCTCTCCATCTCTGTGTATATTCTTCTTGACCAAAATGTAAGAGGCTGTGCCAAGTGGATCTGAAACTCTCCTCTTGGATCATGCCACCACTCACTAAAGCCAACCATGGATAAGTTGGTGTCAATGGTTTCCTTTAATTAACTCTGGGAGCTCAGACAGACTCAGAGGGAGGAAGCAAAGGCCCAGTGTGCTATTTAGATTCTGAGCTTCTCTAATGAGAACAGCTCATTCCATGCACATTTCAGCAATGTTTGATGAGAGAATATCCAGTTCTCCTATCCCATTTCAGAAAGTCTGATTCAAACGGTTTACGGAGAGGCCCAGGAAACGGTATTTTTTAAAAAGTTCCCAGGTGGTTCTAATGTGTACCCAGAGTTGAGAATTTAGTTAAAGGGTGAGTTGAAGGAGAGAATGCCCCACACATTTGTGACCAAATAGGGCATTTCCCAGGGCAGTCCCTAAATGGAACACTTTCCAACACATTTTCTATCTCAGCTTCTCTCGGGTAACTTTGATTTGCTACCACCTATAGCAGAATGGGAGACTTTCTACTCCAAAGTTCATGGTCCTATAGTAGTAGTTCATGGTCCATGTAGTAGCTATCAACAAGCAGTGAAAGGCATGGTAAGGTCATAAAGTATTCTTTAAATTACTTTAGGGTCCTTCTTCAAACTATTTTAAGAAATCAAATGGTGGCAGTTAATCTGTAGAAAACAAAAGCAAGGGAGCTATTTGTAAAACACATTAAAAGAAAAGGATTAATGGGACTAATTTTTGACAGAGTCCACTGAGGTTGATGCGAAGTTAGAATTTCTGACTTTAAGTGTCTCCAATTGTGTGGGAAAGAAGACTCCTTTAGTAGCGCAGGTACACTAAGTTAACTCCTGACCAGCTATTGACCCCACATTGACATGGGATTGACTTTTAGATGAAGCACCCCTAAATAGGATGGCCACCATGACAGTTCTGGAGAGGACCAACTAAAGTCAAAAACTCCACTGCCTGACCTGAAGGAGGACTTGAACACCTGACTGGTGAAGCTTGCTGAAGGAGGACCCCAGTTTTCAAGTCAACCATAAAACAGTAATAAATTTGGGGACAGCATTGTCTCCTTTGTCGTTCTCTGATATGGTCCACTCTTTCTCTCGAGCATGCTCTCTGCTTGAGCCTCGATTTGCTTTTACTTTACTTTCACCTCACTTCTACTTTTAATAATAAGTTCTCTTGCATAACTTTTGGTGTATGATTTTAAATTTTCTTTTGTCGGAACACAAGAACTGAGGTTTGGCGTTTCAGCTCCCTGCTTTCCTGTGACACTGAGGTGTGTAACTTTCCTTTCTCGCTTCTCCAGCAGCACATCTTAACACTCTCCTGGTATATCCAGATAAGAATGAATCTCAGGACATTACCACCAAGTAGCTGTGTAACGCTAAACAAGTAACACAGCCTCTCTAAACCTGAGTTTCTTTATTCATACCACCAGGTAGCTAACAGATTGGTAGTTTTCATACTATGTTCTGAGAAGTTCTGACATTCTGCCAAGGGCATTGATTTTTAAAATCCCTGGATCAAATGATCCAGAGGTCTTTACCAACATTCTGTAGTTCTAAATTCTACAGGAATAGATTGATGCTACCACCAAAGTCTCACCATAACCATATGCTTTGAAGCCAAAGATTATATTTAGAGGGTACTGTAGAGTGAATGTTTATGTCCCTACAAAAATTCACATTGAAACCTAATTCCTAAAGCAATCATCTCTGGAGATGAGGTCTTTGGGAGTTGACTAAGTAATGACAATGAATGGGCTTAGCATCCCTTTAAAAGAGAGCTCCCTTGCCCTTTTTGTCCTGTGAGGACTCAGCAAGAAGATGTCCATCTGTGAACTAGGATGTGGGCTCTTACAGGTGTCGAGTCTGTCAACCCCTTGATCTTGGACTTCCTAACCTCCAAACTTTAGAAACAAATTTTGTTGTTTATATAAGCTACCTTGTCTAATTGTAGTTTTTTATAGCAGCCCAAATGGACTAAGACACCACCCCTGGTCTAAATCTGATATTATAAACTGACTATCTACAAGCCAAATCCATCACAGACCTATTTTGCTTTTGCCCAAAGAGTGCTTTTTACTTTCCTTGATATCTTTCAAAGACTTTTGAAAATTGAAGCAGAAGGTAGTTTAAAATTGAAGTAGAAGTTAGTTCTGAAATACATAGAAACCAGAGATATCTGCCTCAATGAACCATAATGTAAAAACACCTTTGCAACAACTCTGGTAAGATATAAAACAATATTGCCAATTGCTGGGATAATTGGCACATTACTGTAATCCCAGCAGCTCAGGAGTTGAAGCAGGAGGATTGTGAGTTCAAAGCCAGCCTTAGCAAGAGTTAGGCACTAAGCAGCTCAGTGAGACCCTGTCTCTAAATAAAATTTTAAAAGCGGGGGGCGGTGGAGTTGGGGATGTGACTCAGTGGTCGAGTGTCCTTGTGTTCAAACCCTGGTACCAAAAACAAACAACAATTAAAAAAACAGTATTGCCACTTCAGAAGCTCCTCCTGGCCACCCCTCTTCATCATTCCTTCCTTTCTCTTCCTCAAAGGTAACCGCCATCTTGAGTTCTTACATCATAGATTAGCTTTGCCTCCTTTAAACAGTTATATAAAAGAAATAATCTAGTGCATATTTTTTGGATTTGTCTCTTTTGCTCAATAATATGTTAGTGAGATTCATATGTTTTTGGACATTTTTGTAGTTTATTTTCATTTCTTAATAGTATTACACTGTGTTAGACTATATTACAATTAAAGATAGCGCACCATGATCAAGTGGGGTTCCTCCCAGGGATGCAGGCTTGGTTCAACGTATGGAAATCAATAAACATAATTCATCATATCAATAGACTTAAAAACAAGGATCATGTGATCATCTCAATAAATGCAGAAAAAGTATTTGACAAAATACAGCACCCCTTCCTGTTCAAAACACTAGAAAAACTAGGAATAGCAGGAACGTTTCTCAACATCATAAAAGCAATATATGCTAAACCCAAGGCCAGCATAATTCTAAACAGAGAAAAATTGAAAGCATTCCCTCTAAAAACTGGAACAAGACAAGGATGCCCTCTTTCACCACTTTTATTCAACATCAACCTTGAAACTCTAGCCAGAGCAATTAGACAAAAGAAAGAAATTAAAGGGATACAAATAGGTAAAGAAGAACTCAAACTATCACTATTTGCCAATGACATGATTCTATATTTAGAAGATCCAAAAAATTCCACCAAAAAACTTCTAGAACTAATAAATGAATTTAGCAAAGTTAGCAGGATATAACATCAACACCCATAAATCACACACATTCCTATACATCAGCAACGAATCCACTGAAAGAGAAGTTAGGAAATCTATCCCATTCATTGAAAAGGATATGTTAGTGAGATATCCCATATCCTTGAAAAAATAAAATACCTAGGAATCAATCTAAAAAAAGAGGCAAAATTCCTCTACAATGAAAACTACAGAACACTAAAGAAAAAAATTGAAGAAAACCTTGGAAGATGGAAATATCTCCCATGCTCCTGGATAGGTGGAATGAATATTGTCAAAATGGCCATACTATCAAAAGCATTATACAGATTTAATGCAATTCCTATTAAAATCCCAATGACAGTCTTCATATAAATAGAAAAAACAATCATGAAATTCATTTGTAAAAATAAGAGACCCAGAATAAGCAAAGCAATCCTTAGCAAGAAAAGTGAAGCAGGAGGCATCACAATACCAGACCTAAAACTATACTACAGAGCTATAGTAACAAAAATAGCATGGTATTGAACCTACACAAATAGTTTTCTAATAGCTAGACAAAGGTGCTAAAAAACATTCACTGTAGAAAAGATATCCTCTTCAACAAATGATGCTGAGAAAAATTAAAAGCTACATATAACAAAATGAAATTAATTATCTCTTACCCTGAATGAAACTCAACTCAAAGTGGATCAAAGACTTAGGCACTAGATCAGAGACCCTACGCCTACTAGAATAAAAATAGGCCAAAAGCATCCACCATGTTGGCCTAGGATCTAACTCCCTTAATAAGATCCCTAAAGCACAAGAAGTAAAATCAAGAATCAATAAATGAGATGGTTTCAAACTAAAAAGCTTCTTCTCAGAAAAAGAAACTATCAATAGCATGAAGAGAGAGCCTACAGATTGGGAGAAAATCTTTACCACGAGCACCTCAGATAAATCATTAATCTCTAGGATATATAAAGAACTCAAAAGCTTAACAACAACAAAAAAAAAAACACCCAAAATAACCCAATCAATAAATGGGCTAAGGAACTGAATAGACACTTCACAGAAGAAGAAATACAACCGATCAACAAATATATGAAAAAGTGTTCAATATCTCTAGCAATTAAAGAAATGCAAAATTACTCTAAGATTTCATCTCACTTCAGTCAGAATAGCAATCATCAAGAATATAGGCAACAATAAATGTTGACAAGGATGTGGGGAAAAAGGCACACTCAAACATCGCTGGTGGGACTGCAAATTGGTGCAACCACCCTGGAAAACAGTATGGAGATTCTTCAGAAAACTTGGAATGGAACCAAAATTTGATCCAGCAATCCCACTCCTTGATTTGTACCCAAAGGATTTAAAATCAGCATACTACAGTGATGCAGCCACATCAATGTTTATAGCAGCTTAATTCACAATAGTTAAGCAATGGAACCAACCTAGGTGCCCTTCAATAGATGAATGGATAAAGAAAATGTGGTGTATATATATTTAATAGAATATTACTCAGGTTTAAAGAAGAATGAAATTATGGCATTTACCTGTAAATGAATGGAGTTGGAGAATATCATGCTAAGTGAAATAAGCGAGTCCTAAAAAACCAAAGGCTGAATATTTTCTCTGATATGCAGATGCTAATTCACAATATGGTGGTGGTGCTAGGGAAAAATAGTTTTACTTTAGATTACGTAGAGGAGAATGAAGGGAGGGGATATGGGGATAGGAAGGATAGTAGAACGAAACAGACATTATTACCTTATATACATATATGACTGCATGATCCATGTGATTCTACAATATATATAATCAGAAAAATAAGAAATTATACTCCATTGATGTATTATATATCCAAGTACATAAATGCACTCTATTGACATGTATAGCTAATTAAAACAAATAAAACAACTTAAAAATAAAATAATATATTACAATTTATTTAATCATGCTATTGTTACCAAAATCTTGGTCCTTGTCCCTGATACAAATTCATAACAATTTAATAATAATGAGGACATGGTTTTAAGAAAAAGGAAAGTTTTTTTGTTTGTTTGTTTGTTTGTTTTTTGCCTTGCTAGCAAAGGAGAAACACAGGGGACTCTAGTACTGGAGGCTGTGATTCTGACCATCAGGGAAAACATAGGGCTTTTAAAGGAGCTATTCAAAGGCTACATTCCAGGTGTGCTCTGACCTGGGGCTGGGGTGTTCCAGGTGCATCCTGATGGTGAATTGAAATCCACTTGTTAATTTGGGAGATAGTCACTTCCTAGTTCTTCGGGTGGCATCTCCTTCCTATAAAGAACAGATAATTCAAGTTCAGGGAGGGGGAGAGGAAGAAGAGGAAAAGAAAAACATGTCCCTTTTAAAATAAGAAGCAAGGGCATTATTCAAAAGGTAAAGTGGAACACCATTACACTGTTATTGATTGACTTTCAGTTTGTTTCTACTACTTGGCTGTTATGAATAATGATGCCACAAACATTCTTGTACTTCTTTGGGGAGTCACACACCTACCCATTTTTGCTTCTGTAGCTTAGAGTGAAATTGTTTGGTCATATGGTGTGTGTGGTCTTCAACCCTCCTCCATTCAAAAGTGGGGGTGGAGAGGTAGGGGGCTAAATCCATGACCCTCATGTGTGAACTGCTTAGTGACTCACTTCTAATGAATAGAATAGCAGAAGTCACAGAGTGTTACTTCCAATACGAGGTCATAAAAAGCACGATAGCTTCTCTCTTACATGCTCTGGAGGAAGCTAGTTGCCATGTCATGGGAACATTAGAGTAGTTATATGGGGAGGTCCATGTTGTGAAAAACTAAGCCCTTCTGCCAATAGTCACATAGGTAGACCATCTTGAGAGCCAATTTGCTAGCTATAGTCAGGTATTCAGAAGTGCTGACATCTTGACTGCAAACTCATAAGACCATAAGACAAAAACCACCCAGCTAAACTGCTGTCACATTTCTGACATACACAAATAGTGAAAGAAATGTTTATTGTTTTCAATCACTAAGTCTTAGGATAATACATTATGCAGCAATACATGGCCAATATAGTATGCACATGTTCAGCCTTAGAAATGCCAAACATTTTTCTCAAACTAGTTATGTTTGAGATTTTTAGTTGTTTAACATACTTGATAACATTTGGAATCAACAGTCTTTTCAATAATAGCTCTTCTGGTGGGTGTATTTTAGCGCTGTGGTTTAATTTGCATTTCCCTGATGACTAATGAAGTTGAATGTTTTTTCATATAGTTGTTAGATTTTCGAACTTTTAGATATCCCTTTTGGGACTTTGGTGAATTCTTTTGTTTACTTGTCTATTCAGTTTTCTGTTGTTTTATTATTTAAATTTATAAGAATTTTTTATCCATCCTGGATATAGTAATTTTTTGTGGTTAGAGATATTAAACTATCCCTTTTTGTTCTCTTAATGATGTTGATTAATGAAAAGATATTTTTATTACTTATTTTAGTGACATTTAATATTTTATATTGTTTGTTCTTGGTATATAGATATACAGTTGATTTTGAAGATTGATCTTATATCCAGACACCTCTGTGTCTGATTATTTTTTATTGATTTTTAGGACTTACATATGGAAAATTATATAAATTCTGGTTTCATTTCAGAGATGTAGAGAGCTAGAAAGATTTGCTCATATTCTTACAACAAGAAAAACATGGACAAACTAAAAACTAATGAAGTTTTTTGACCCCTTAAAAGAACTGAAGTCAGTTCTTTAAATAAAATCTGGCAAGACTCAGGTTCACATATGGAAAAACAGTTCTAGTATTTCATAACTTGGGGTAGATTCTTCCAGATGCCATATGTGAGGATGCCCTTAGGCCTGAGCCTAAGCAACTCCATTTTAAAAACTCCAGTTTGAAATCTATAGTCTTACCAGGTACACACATAGAGCCCTCTAGTATGGCCTCAGACA
Organism: Marmota flaviventris; assembly: GCF_047511675.1. NCBI lineage: Eukaryota > Metazoa > Chordata > Mammalia > Rodentia > Sciuridae > Marmota > Marmota flaviventris. The sequence continues at coordinate 57,260,593 of NC_092505.1, read as the reverse complement.
AGTTACTTCCCCTCACCTTGATAAACAGAGTGAAGCCCCTGGCAGGCTGTCCTCACCTGATAAGAGGGAAAGGCGAGAAGATCAGGGTGGAGACCACCAGAGCAGATGTTTCTGACCCCAGGGTAAATGACGTCATGGAGAAATCCAGTGGTAACTGATAAGGATTGAAAGGGAGGTCAAAAAGCCCCCAAATTTAGTATAAATAATAGAGCTGATGAACAGGGATCAGCCAGCGGAAACAAGAACGCACTCAGCTGGAGAGCCTGATGAGGACCTGACTTCCCATCACTTGTCATTATTCCTGATCCTCTGCATGATCCTCTATCATTATCACCTCGTCTGGACCTTGGTGAGAGCTGCAACTTCTCCCTATGACTCTCTCCTCAATGGGTCGTCCACTCCATGCCAGGAAAAAGCCTGCCTTGGTTCCGGACCTGATTACCACGGTCTGAGTGAGTGTGCATCTGCTGGACTCAAAGCCTAAGACTTGAGACCTTTGAATTTAGCATTCAGAGGGAATGTCTGTCTCTAGCCTGTCATGATTAAATGTGTTTTGCAGTGCTTAGAATTAATCTAGAATTGTTCACTGTGAACTTATTATGTCTATTGCAGTGCCTAGCATTAAGGATTGTCGTTTTCTTGATTAAGAACCTATAGAATGAAATTGTATTGAGTAATTTGAGTGAATAAAGTATTGAAAGGGGCAGAAGCCCGTGGACATTCTTTATTTCTCCCCTCGACTGCATACGTCACAATTTTGCCCCTTTGCAACACCATGTAAGCCAGTGTTTTAGTCAGCTTTTTTTTTTTCTGCTGTGACTCAAAGACCTGACAAGAACAATTTTAAGAAGGAAAAGTTTATTTGGGAGCTCATGGTTTCAGAGGTCTTAGACCATAGATGGCCAACTGCATTCCTTGGGACTCAAGGTGAGGCAGAACATCATGGCAGAAGGATGTGGCAGAGGAAAGAAGCTGGGAAGGTGGCAATAGGAAGCAGAGAGAAACTCCACTAGCCAGATACAAAATACATGCCTCAAAGGCCTGCTCCCAAAGACCCAGCTCCTCCCGCCACACCCCCCCACCAAGTCAATCCCCATCAGGGGATTAATGAACTGATTAGGTTAAACCTTTTATACCCCAATTGTTTCACCCTTAAACTTTCTTGCATTGTCTCTCACATGAGCTTTTAGGAAAGACCTGCTATCTAAACCATATCAGCCAGTAACAATAATCAGCTAGAAAATTTTAATATATTGCTGAAGATTGAGTGTGGGCTAGTGCTATATAATAAACTCTTTGGAGTCAACACCTCCTTGAAGAGTTTTTCTGGAAGAATCCTACCAAGAACTCACAAGGGAAATTGGAAGAAATCCTGATAAAGTTTTTCTCACCACTCAGAAAATTTTCTTGGTTTGATGAGAGGCATAGCAATAAACCACCAAACTTATCTACCCTATTCCCCCATGGATTTGAATGCTTATTCCACAAGGACAATGGAAACAAAAATCATATCCTTAGGGCACTTGTCCAAACTCAGTCACTGGGGGAGGTAAAGAGGGGACTATGTTTACCCCTGGGAGAAAGGCAGGAATAAGTTCCAGGCTTAGCACTAAACATGGAAGAGGAACAGGAACACTAGTGAAGGATTCCAAGAAGTGGGTTCATGGTGTCTGATTAAAATGGAAACCTAACCAGAACATCAGTGAACCTCTCCACCCCATCAGAAACACTCCAATACACTGTGACTATAGCATGATAGATGACTAGAGGTGTCTGGCGCACTTCCCTCTACAAAAAAAAAAAAATGAATCCCAACAAAGAAAAAACAACTCTTATTCTAACAGTATTTGAGGTAGAGCACCAAGTACAGTAGAGATGTGGAGAGACTCTATGTGCTTAGCTCCATCTTTGTAAGGCACATCTTCATGCTCTGCAGCATCTCTGAAATTCAGTAGGGAGAACTGCGAGAGATTCTTTCTGGGGAGCAGTACAAAGGGAAGATTTTAAAACAAAGCAGGGAAATACATAATCGAGTGGGAAGCAGACACTCAGAGGAACACTCTGGCAAACACCTCATCCTCCAACACAGGTATCACTGGCGAAATCTGAAGCCTGTGGTGCACTGAGGTTGACCATGGCAATGACAAATTTCAAATCCAACTCAACTTCCAACCAAATTAATGGAAATTCCTGTATCTACTAAGGACTTCGCAGGAAAGATATACTCCTCTCCAAGCATAAAATATTTTTGTCTCAGCACTTAGTACCTGATTCAACCCTTCTCACTTGTAACAACAACAACAAAAAATGAGGTCTATAAAATGGCAAAAAAAAAAAAAAAAAAAAAACCCACAAAATTCTGACAATACCAAGCATTTATCAGAAGCAGACACATATATGACAAAGATTTTGGAATTATCTGACAGGGGATTTAAATTATAATTAATATGTTAAAGGATGTAATGGAAAGGATAGACAGCAGGCAACTCTAAGAGGTAATTTCAGCAGAAAAATGTGAACTCTTACAATGACTCAAATGGAAATAGCTGTAGCTTGAATTTTGAATGTCCTGCAAAGGTCCATGTGTTGAAGGCTTGAACTGGAATCTCAGAAACTAGATAAAGATAAAAAAAAAAAAAGAAAAGTTATATTTCTAATAAGACTGTCAGAGTTTAAGAGGGGTTGGGAAAAATTATATGAAAAATGTCCACAATTTTACAACAAAATATATAAAAATATCCAATTTTCAAAAAATTGTCTCAAATGATAACCTACTCAGAACAGAAAACATAAAAGTTCATGTCTTACAACACAGAAGGAGGATGGCAAAGTTGGAGGCTAGCACTACCCACCTTCAAGATTTACCATAAAACTACAGTAAACCAGATAATGTGGTGTTGGTAAAAGAATAGGCAAATAGATCATGAAACAGAATAGAAAGCCCATAAACAGACCCACAGAAATATAGTTGACTGGTCTTTGACATAGGAGAAAGTGAAATGCCAGAGAGAAAAGATTGTCTTTTCAAAAACAATACTGTAACAACTGAAAATACACATTCACAAAATGAATTTAGATACAGACTTCATGCCTTTCATAAAAATTGCCTCATACTCAAAATGGATCATAGACCTCAATGTAAAATGCAAGACTTCTAGAAGATACAAGAGAAAATCTACATGGTCTTGGGCTTGTTGAGAAATGTTTAGGTACAACACCCCAGGGAAAATCCACAAAAGAAAGAATCAATGAGCTGTACTTTATTAAAATAAAAAAAAAAAAACCTCTGCTCTGTGAAAGACATTGTCAAGATAATGAAAAGAGAAGCTAAGACAAGGAGAGTATATATGTGCAAAAGGTGAATTTCACAAAGTACTGTTGTGCAGAATATGTGGAGAAATCCTAGAATACAAGAAGAAAACGAAATGGGCCAAAGATCTGTCAATGTTTGCTTTACATATTTAGGTGCTCTAATGTTGGATGCATATAAATTTATAATTGTTTTATCTTTATAATAATAAAATTGACCATTTTATTATTATAAAATGTTTTCTTTGTTTCCTTTGACAGTTTTTGTCTTAACGTCTGCTATGGCCTGAATGTCTCTTCAAATATAAGTGTTCAAAAGTAATCTTAACTGTGGTAGGTGAGCATCTAATAAAGGGGATGGAAGGAAACACCTTGGGCCCTTTTTATTGTTTTACTCTTCAGCCACATGAGGACACAGTATTTCCTCCCCCTTTTGTCCCTTTTCCACCCTGTGTCTGCATTCCATCAAGCTAAGGCAAGAAGACCTTCAGATGATACCAAATGCTTACACCTTGATCCTGGGCTTTCTGATCTCCAGCAATCTCCAGAATCAATTTCTGTTCCTTATAAATTACTCAGTCTCAGGAAGTTTATTATCACAGCACAAATGGCCAAACACAGAGTCTATTTTATCTGTTATACCTATGGCCATCTGTTATACCTATGGTCTCTCCTTTGGTTAACATTTACATGGAATATATTTTCCATACTTTCAGCCTGTTTATCCTTAAATCCAAAATTATTACAGACAGCATATAGCTGGATCAAGTTTTTGTAATCCCTCAATCACTCTATGTCCTTTATTTAAGCAGTTTAATCACAATCCTCCAGCCTCAGCCTCTCCAGCTGCTGGGATCATATGCATGCACCACCATGCTTGGCTCTTTATTTTCTTTGATATGTCTTCAGGTATTTTCATATATATATATATATATATATATATATATATATATATATATATATATATTCTCTATCTTTTGCTGAAATTCTCATTTGGTTTATGCACATTTTTCCTGAAATCACTGCATACCATTATGATAGTTATTTTGAAATCATTAGTAGCTAATCTATATACCTCTGTTTTTTAGGGTCAGTTTCTGGAAATTTATTTTGTTCCGTTGATTTGACCATTTTCCTTATTTATACATGTTTCTTATAGCTCTGTATTGTTATCTGTACATTTGAAAAAAAAAACAACCACATCTCTAATCTTTACTGACTGGCCTTGTACAGGTAAAGACTTTTACCTATCAGCCTGGCAAAAGATTGGTGGTGGGAGCAGAGACTTGGGGTGGGGGGCGGGGGTCTTTAAACTTTTCCTGTGGACATGTCTTCCCTGGACTCATGCAGATAGCTTTATAATTAAAGGGATTTGCTGTTTTTCTGTCTCAGTAACTCATATCTCTGGATCCTTCTGGTGTCTGTCTGCTATGCTGTGTGTCCTCTGATACAGTAACACACTGTCCATCTTTTCCATTCTTATAAGCTCTCAGTTATCTAGAGTATGGTACACCCATCTTGGATTACAGAGAAACCAGTTCCTTGACCAGCCCCTTGAAAAACCAGAATGTTGGACACATACCCGACTCTTGCCTTCTGAGAGAGAGGCCACCAAGCTATATTGTACCACAGGCCCTTTAGAGAAGCATAACACCCAGCCCTTTCCTTCAGGGGCCCCCAGGTATCTAGAGTATGCTAGGTCCGGCCAGTGCACCAAGACACCCAAAGAAACCAAACCTTTGAGCATCCCTTTATCCCCCCGAAAATCTGGAATACTGGATGCACACTCCAATCTTCCCTTCCCCTTGAGGGAAAGGCCACTGGGCTCTACCTGCCTGTGTATGTATACCAAGGGTCCTCTAGGTCAGTGGCACGTCACCCAGCTCTCCGCTCCAGTGGCCCCTACGCTAAGTCCCAGCACAATCTGAGACAGACAAGACAGAAGCAAATACCTCAGGCTGCTCTCCCAACGAGTCAGAACTTTGGCTGTGTGGTCCTATCTTCTTTCTTCCCTCAGGGAGAAGCCAGGAACTAGGAGTTTTCTCCTAACTGTGTGGTGCTGTGCTGAGGGGAAGGACCATGGCCAGAGTGTGCTACCAAGTTCCCTGCTGGCTTTGATGTAGTTGGTTTTGTGCTCACCTGGTGTGAAGGAGCCTTTGAACTGCCTTCTGGATTTCTCACAGAGAGTTTATCTGTGTATTGTTGAGTCGGTGTCTCCGTGGGAGGGTGGAAGGACTGGGGTTTCCTATTCTACCATCTTGCTGACGTTTACTGTGGTTATGATTTGCATTTCCCTGATGACTAGTGGTTACAAACGTATTTTGTGTGCTTATTGGCCATTTGTATATCTTCCTTGGAGAAATCGCTATTCAAGTCCTTTGCCCCTTTTTAAGCTGGGTTTTTGTTTTTATTGTTGTTGTTGAGTTGTAGGAGTTTTTTAATATATTCTGGATATCAATCCCTAAACAGGTGTGGTTTTAAGCAAAGAGGTTTTGGGATACTTCGTTATGGATGATAAATGAATACTAAAAAATCATATACAAATACATTAATAATAATTGTTCGCAATATAAAAATACTAAAAACTATACATTGTGTGACATTGAGGAGATAATTTTACTGCAGTGTATCTGCTTGGTGGACTATTAATATATTATCACATGGCTCCCCAAAGTTTTATTATATGAGAAAAATGCTTATGCTATCTTAAGTAAAAAGTAGACTATACATTGATACTAAGAAACTGAAGAAAAATTCCATAGTTTTAATATTTATGACAAATTGAATTTATATAGATTCATGTTTGTCTTGTTTTTGTTATAGTATCTATTGTTATAAATATTTCTACATTTTATTTACTTATTAATATGTTTATATTTATTAGTTATAAATATTGTTGTAAATATTAATCTATTTACATTCCTGCTTTGCAATAGTTTGAAAGGTATACAATCCATTTTTAACTGTGTTTTTTATCTTAATATTTAAAAAATATGCTTGAATGTAGATGAAATTATCAAAGTTAATTGCTTCTTCTCTTGGAATGGCCCACTCCCCATTCCCCATTCCCAGAGCATATTTTCATTTCATTAAATAAATCTTTTATTCTTTTTCTAAAAAGAAGGAAGAAGTCAAAATTAACACAATAATTGAATTCTTTTAATCTTTTAATTCGAAGATTAATAATTCATTAACTTTACTTCTTTGCTCCAGTTAGCCATGGTATCATGTTAGTATTAAAAATAGTATAGATCATTTACTTCCAATAATTTTTCTTGCATTCTGAATCAAATTTAAAACAATTATCTAATCTTATCTCTTTATATTTAACTGCCTTTAAAGCTCAGCACTGGTTTTTATCAGCCATGCCTTCTCTAAAACCCTTAGGCTTTCAGTTTTGATTCATTTTTTACTATTCTGCAATACATCTTTAAGTAATTGATTTCGGAAGAGTATCTTGGCTGTGGAATTTTTGTTGTTTTCTTATCTACTTGGTAGTATATTTCTGTTGATTTCACAAATAACTGGCATCTTATTTAGGATGGAAATATTAACCTAAAACTCTCTAGGTATTGTTCTACCATTTTCTGAGATTGAGAAAAAGGCCACATCAGGTTTTTTTTTTTAGCTTTCTCTCTCTCTCTTTGGAATTTAAAGCGTTCTCACTGATTTGTCTGGATAAGAATCCATTTCACAAACTTTGCTTTGATGTACTAAAATTTCAGTTTCTAAATGATGTCCCATTTAGTTCATATGAGGAAATTTCTTCTACTATAGTTTCTGCTTGATGAATTCTGTGTTGCTACATCTAATTAATTTTCTAACGCTGCTTTTTATCAGGCTTCTATTCCAGAATATTCTTCTTCATCAAGGTAGTCTTTGACCAAGGTAGGCCTGAGCTAATGGAAGTAGTCATTTGTGTTTGCCCTCCTTGGTTGTACAACCCTTGCAGGAGGACATCTCTCCTCATCCTAGGCTCAGTATGTCCTCCCTCATCTTAATGATGGATATGTCCAAGGGGAGGCTACTTACACCCATCCACACTCAATTCATCACAGTTTTAGTCATTTTACCAAAACTTGTCTTTTTACTTTACTTAGTAGGTGCAAAGATTCCCGCCCCCCCCCCCCCCCCGCCTTTTCAATTTAATTTCTCAATTTTTTGAGGGATTTTCAAGAGGGGGTATTTGGGGTCAGCCTCATCTTAACATCATGTCTGGACCCCAAAAACCACTGAATTATTTTATAAAAATATATTTAGACCTAGGTCAATGAAATTTTTTAAAAAGTAAGGAAAGGGTTAAATATCTTCCTCAAGTGTGGGCAAAGTCTGAAAAGAGGAACAGTTCCTCTTAAAGAAAGTTAACAGGCTATATGATCATTGCCGAGGAAGCCTCGCACAGGCGTGGAAGGGCTGCTATTCTTATGCTAGAACTCAGAGCAGCACAGCCAGACAAACAAGTGGGCTCATTTCCAGAACTTGGGACACAGCAGAAGCAGTCAAGATGGATCCCAGGTGGTAAGTGTGATCAAGCTTATCCTTTGCAGGGCCGTTAAGGGTTATGACCTCAGCAAAAGGCTGAGGTTGAGAACGGGACTCTGACAACCACCCTTCCTGCCTGAGAATGCTAATATGTATTCAGGGCATGTCTAGTTAAAGGCCCAAAGTGAAAATTCCTGGGTGGGAGAGCGGCGTGTAATGTGAAAAGTTAGCTAAAGCCCACAGAAGTCATTCTCTCCTTCTTGGAGCCTCTGCTCTAGGTTGATTCTTTTTTTATCTTTTTTTCTTCAAGAGATCTTTGCCACATGAAGGTGAAAATTATTGAGAAGCCAAAAACAGTTTATTGGCAGTTTTTTTTTAAATGATGAATTTTGGTCTTGTAAATTGTTTTACAAATATTGAGTGTTTACAGACATTGATTTTTAAGTCCAGAATGAGGAAAATTTTAAATGTCTACACAAATATGACAAATGAGAAGGAAATGTTTTTGGTACATCATAGTCAATTTGGCCTAAGAGTGGAGGGCTCACATGGAGAAGGTAAAAGGAGAGAAGCCAAAGAAAAGGAAGGAGAAGAAGAGGTATCCTGGGTCCTAAGTATCTGTGGGCTCCCCGTTCATGGAGCCAACCACCTGAAGATGGGTATTGTAGTTAGACCCATGATGGTCGTGTCTGTACTAAACATGTATAGACTTTTTCTTTCTTGTCATTATTCCCTAAATAATGCAGTATAACAATTATTTACATAGTATTTGTGGTATACTAGGTATTTTAAGTAATACTGGGGTGATTTAAAGTATATGAGAGGATGTACATGAGTTATATGAAAATACTATGCCATTTCACATAAGAAACTTGAGTATTCAAGATTTTGGCATTCATAGAAATCCTGGAACCAATCCCCATGGATACCAAGGGATGACTGTATAAGGAGAAAATACAAAATTCAGTTAATGAGTCACAATCAGGCCATGGGAGATCGGGAGATTCTGGGGAATGTGGGGTAGTACAAGGAGGCAGAGTAGTTCAATTAGTTGTCGTGTATGGAATATGAAAGATGTGCTGTGTACTTTACTAGTGCTGTTTCACTCAATTTTAATCTCCACGATGGCTTTTGGACAGATACTATTATCATGCTGTTTTATAGATGAACTAAGAGTGGCTTAAAGAGGCTAAATAATTCACCCAGGGTCACACTGCTCCTAAGGGGTAGAGATGAGGTCTTTCTTGCCAGCCTTGCTGAGCACCACAGGGCTTCTCCATGTCGCTGCAGGTTCCGGTCCCATGGCAGGGACTCCCTGGTAGAAGTCACACCTCCCCCTTCCTTTGCACGGTGGTGGCACCAGTCAGTCATTATTTGTTACTTTTCTTCTTTGAAAGTCTGCCATTTACCCAACACTTACTGGTTTAGGAAACAGCCTTGCTGCATTTTTTTTTTTTAATCAGAAGACTAGAATTTCATTTTCAAGCAAAGATTGCTTTTCTCTCTAGTGAAATCTTGAAACTTTATAGGCGCCCGTAAAAAATTCAGAACTTAGAATCTTTGTGGATCGACAGGAATGATGCTGCTTAATCCTAGCACTGCCCACAGAGGCTTATAGGAAAACAGGCCATTGTTTCTTGTTCTTGTTAAGATTCTCTTTGTTTCAGTGCCTGAAAATTGGTTACGAACCAACAAGTAGCCAATAAACAATGTTAAGTCTTATCAGAAATAAAAGGAATACAAATCAAAACAGCAAAAGATCTTTTTTTTTTCTTTATCAAAGTGGTAAATTAAAAAAAACAAAACAAAACAAAAAACCAAGCAAGAATCCATGCTGGGGCTGGGGCTGGGGCCAGGGCTCAGTGGTAAAGCTCTTGCCTAGCATTTGTAAGGCACTGGGTTCAATCCTCAGCACCACATAAAAAACTAAATAGACAAACTAAAGGTATTGCGTCCATCTACAACTAAAAATACTTAAAAAAAAAAAAAAGAATCCTCCATGTTGTTGAGAAGAGAGAAATATTTATACTCTTATTGCCAACTGAAGTTTATATAATCTTACTGAGCAATAATCTAGTGAAATATATCCTTTAAAAAATGTATATATTCTTTAACCAAACACTTCCCCTTTGGAGAATTTATGCTAAGGATTTAATAATATGTGTCTGTAGAATTTTAGTGACATAGTTTTTTTTTTGGCCATTGTTTCTAATAGGGAAAATCTTTGAAACCACTTACATATCTAAACATAGGTAATTAGAACATCCATAATGGAACATCGTGGAATCATTAAAATCCTGTATAGAACACTTTATAAAGTGTTAGCTTAAGGGGAAAGTAAACAGAATGTATAGTGATACACACAATGTTACTCAGAAATACAGATGGCTTTATTTTCTACTGTGTGCTTTTGAACTTGAAGGTTTTTAGGCAGAAAAATAAAATGAGATTTTTTTTTAAAAGAAACCAAGCTAAGATGATTTTTTTTACAACTATTTAGCAGTATATGATCACTCATAATCTGTGGGATTCCACTGTAAGGCTTTAGTCCTTTGTGTTTAACTTTTTTCATGTCTTGACTCCTCTTCAAAAATATGCTCACTCTAACCTTAACTCCTTCAGTTATTTTAGGCCTATTTTGATAGCACATTATACTTGGAAGAGGACAGAGCACTCGTTTCCTTATTTTACAGATGTGATTGTCTGGTGGTTAAGTGGCCATGCTTTGGAAAGACTGCTGGGGCTTGCAAACCAGCTCCCTTGCTTTCTAGTTGTGTGGCCTTGTAGAAGTTGCTCAACCATTGTAATGCTCAGTTTCTTGTCTCTAAAATGAAGATACAATTAATATGTCAAGTGGTGGTTGTGAGATTTTAATGTGATAATCCATATACTGATCTTAGAACTAGGTTCTGATAAACACTCAGTAACTATTGTTATTAATTATTTTTATTATTGTTGTTGTAAGGATTAAGAAACAGAAAGGAAGTGATTTGTCCAAGATTGCACAACTACTTAATGGCATTTCTAGGACTAGAATGCAGAAAGTTTCTTTACCAGCAAAAGTGTTCAGTATTGTCTGAGCCTGTCAGGGCCATCCCAAACTGGGTTCTCAGGGGACGACCTGAAACAGGTAGTGCTCAAGAATAAGGACAGCCTCCAGGGAGTAACTCTGATCACCAGGGGAAGCTACATATTGGGAAGAAGGATGAAGTGAAAGAAGTCAAAGCCAAGTTGGGTGCAGGGACAAATGTGGAGCAAAGAGTATAAGAGAGAACATGACTCAGAGACCAGTTATGGTGGCATCAGAGAGGAGAGGACTCATTTAAAAGATGTTCAAACACTAGACTTGACAGGATTTGTTTTTAACACATTTGGAGAATTGGGGGAGCAAGAAGTGCCCAGAAGCATTCTTCATAAAATGGAAGACATAGGAAGTGGAGTGGGTTTGGCGCAAAGGAAGAGAGAGGACAGAGGGTGTGTCCATTTTCTAACATGTGGAAATTAAAATGTCTGTAGAGCAGCTGAATGGAGGTATCCAAGTAGAAAGGAGATATTCAGGTGCAGAGTTCAAGAAAAAAATACAAACTAGGGTAGACATTAAGAGTCTTCAGTGTAAGTCCCGTTTATAGTTTAGATTATTGTGAGGATGACTTCCCCAGGGAGAGGGATGGTGAAATGAGAAGCCAAGATGGAAACTGGAAAATCTTGACAATTAAGGAGAGAGATGAGGCAGAAGAGCCTACAGTGGAACTCAAGGAGGGGCTAGGGAGACTGGAGAAAACCAGGGAAAAAGTGGTATTATGGAAACCAAGGGAGGATAAGGATGCAGGAAAGAAGAGGATGTATCCATGGAAAGACAAAGCAGATTTGCCAAAATTCTGCATTGAGCACATGAGATACGACATGAAAGGTGACTCTAGTAGCTCTGTGCTAATGGTTGAATTGTGACTCACCTCCAAAAGTTATTTGTTGAAATCCTAACCTCTAGTACCTCAAAATGTGATCATTTTTGGATGGGGTCTTTACAGAGATAATCAAGTCAAAATGAGGTTGTCAGGGTGGGTCTTAGTCCTGGATGACTGGCTTAAAAGAAGGGGAAATTTGGACAAAGAAATATACATAGAGGGAAGACAAGATGGCCGCCTACAAACCAAGGAGAGAGGCTGGGAACAGATTCCTCCCTCATAGCCTTCAGGAAACAAAACAAAACAAACAAACAAACAAAAAAAAACAGAGCGGGTACCCCCATTTGGTACTTCTGGCTTCCAGGAAAAAAAAATCTACTGTTTAAGCCATTCTGTTTGTGGTACTTTGTTACCATAGCCAGAGCAAATTAATGCACTTGGTGAGAAAAATACAGCCAGAGAAACTGGATAAACACATCAGAGAGGTGGGAAGGGAACAAAGAAATTAAAAGAATTTGTTTACCTAAGTTAACAGGACAAACATGTTTCACCAAGCGGAGGGTAGTCACAGTGTCAAATTCTGCAGAAAGGTGAAGTAGGGAGAAGGACTGAAAATGTCAGTCCAGGGTCCCTCAGTGACCTTTGCGGCACTTCCAGTTGAGTGAGGGAGTGAACTTTAAAGAGCTGAGAACAAGGAGACAGCTCAGATGCACCACGCCCGCCTGCAAAAATCTTGGTGGATAAATGGGGCCTGTTCCCTGGAGCCAATTCCTCTGCGCTGTTCACTACGAGCTGTGGGGAAATAACCTAGAGTCAGAGCGGACTCTAGAATCTTCTGTCCTGGAATCTTCTTAGTTTAAAAGCTCAGCAAAGGAGAGAAAACTCATCACTTCTTTCTACCCAAAACAGCTTGGAAAGGATTTCAGGAACAAAAGGATTTTTGCAGCTGTCATTTGACATGTTGTGTTTTGGTCCTGACAGAGATTCCATTCCATATCTTTAGGTCACAGGAAAGCTGTTATTTGAGGTCTCTCAGAGATGAAGATTTTGGTGTAAAGAAGAAAAAAAAGCCCAAGTAGAATTTTATGATCACTTATAATTTATGTCAACCATCAAGAAAACACATACGGTAGAATTGGAGTAAAGAAGTGTTAAAACGTTTTCTTAGAAAGCTTTGAGTCAGAATAAATCTAAAATTTGCTTTCTGAAATATCAGGGAAATGATAAGACAAACAGCCCAAATTTTACATCTCTATAATATTGGGGACCAAATTAATAAGACTTATTGTACTGAACGATCTGATAAAAATAAAAATGGATGAACATTTAGTTAAGTTAATCAATGCCAGTCAGACACTGGGAAAACTGGATAAAACTGAAATATTCAACTACACAAACTAATTCATCATCACCCCTATCTTACAAGTATTTTCAACCAACTAAACAAAAATATCTGATGAACTTGCTGATCTTTAAAGCACTGTGGTGAATATAGATGAAATAGCTGATGTTATTTTTATAGTCTTATTGGGAATAGAAACCAACAATTATGAAATGACAAAAGAAATTCAGTTTTAATAATAGTTCAGTGATTTTTAACAAAGAAATATAAATTACAGCAAAGTTCATTTTCCCTAAATATTAAAGAAATGCTAATGTGAACACGAATGAGATACTTTCATTTATCAAATTAAACAGTAAAACAATCCAAATTAAAATGTGGGCAAAAGATATGTTTCCAAAGGCATTTCCTCAAAGAGGATATGCAAATGAAAAATTACCACATTCACAGATGGTCAACATCATTTACTATTATGGAAATGAAAATTAAAAGCATGCGAGATGTCAACATAGTTAAAATAATAAAAAGATAGCAATAACACTAATGCTGGCGGAATGCAGAGGAAATAGATTATGCATATATCACCGCTGGGAATGTGCAATGTTATACCCACTCTGGAAAACAACACTGTCTTACAAAGGAAAACATGCACTTACCATGTGACCCTGAAATTACATTTTTAGGCATTTTCCCAGAGAAATGAACACGTATGTTCACACAAAAACTGGTACATGAATATTCATACCATTTTTATTTATAGTAGTCAAAAACTGAAAAATGAAATGTCTTTCAGTGTGAATATTTAAACTATAGCACATACATACGATGAATACCAAGTAATGAAAAGGAGAGAACTATTTATATACACAAAAACTTGAATGAGTCTCCAAGGGATCATGTTAAACAAAAATGCCAATCCCCAATGGTTACATACTGCTTGATTTCATTTATATGACATTATTGAAATAGAAAAACATACTATAGAGACAGAAGATTGGAAGTTGCCATGGTTAGAGGGTAGTAGGGACAGTAGGGGTATAAGGCTATAAAAAGACAGTGCAAGAAAAGCTTGGGGGTGTGGCATAGCTCTGTACCTCGATAGTGGCAGTCATTACATGTGATAGAATTGCATAAAACTACACACACACACACACACAACACACACACACAACACACACACACGAGTGCATGTAAAATTGGCAAAATCTGAATAAGCTCTGTGGATTATATCAATATCAATTTCCTGTTTTTTGACATCCTATAACAGTTACGCAAGCTGTTACCATTGGGGGAACTGGGAAGGGTACTCGAGACTTCCCTATACATTTTTTTCATCTTCCTTTGAATATATAATCATTAAAAATTTTAAAAATGTAAAAATAATTTTAAAAATCCAAATGCTCATCTTTATTCAATATTAGAGACATGCCAATTGAAACATCAATAGGATATTTTCATTTATCAAATTAGCAATCACAGATTTGGGCAGTGGGTGGGTAGAGGTATTGATTCTAATGAGTAAATTATAAAAGGTAATTTGATATACTATGGGTTGTGGGGATATGAATGGGTATAACCTCTGTGGTGTGCAATTTGTTAACTTATATCTGAAGTCATAAGATGCTTACATCAGAGACACTCATTCTGGGAATTGCTTATTTCTCTCTGTTTTAGGGAATTTTCTTTTCAGTTCATTTAGCACCTTTGTTCCAGGCACCACGCTGCACAATAGAAAGATTTCAGAGATGAGTAAACAAACTTGTCCTCCTGAAGCTCACTTTAGTGGTAAACATATCAACGCAATACTTCTTTATTACAGTGAATTGTGTGTGCTTTCACAGGCGCGTAAATGTAGCTGTTTCTGCTTGTCTGTAGGTCATATCATGTCTTAGATAAATGCACAGGATTAAAGGCTATTGATGTCACATAATCAGCAGTTAATACACAATTCTCTACTTATATACTAAGGTTGCCATTTTGGCAGAAGCATCCAACTCCCTGAACTTCAATGTCCTTCTCTGTAAAATGAGGGTACTAGTACTTAACCAATGCCGTGAGGGTTGTAAGAATTTATATGGATGTAATGTCTTGTGCAAATAAAACATTTTAGGACTCACGCTTTTTTTCTTTAAAATCTATCATTTCTTATGTTTTAAATTAAGTCTTAAATTTCTTTAGCTCTGCCTTTTCTGATCAATTCTAACTAATAAAACCTTACCTGTAATCTAGAGAATGCTATAATTGACCTCCTACTTATTGATAAGAGAAGGGCAGGCTAAATGCAGGTGAATAAGGTGAAAGCCGCCTGAACTGTATTTTATGTAAGATGGGGTACCAAAAACATTAAAACAAAATCCTGCACTGTAATTGGGTATATGGGGTTTGGAAAACTATGAGTTTTTGTTTTCATAAAATTGTCTATTTTAACTTCAAGTATTTATTCCTGCTTCTAATGTGTAAAGACTTTTTTGCACCTTTATTCAGCTTGGCTAACTGTTCAAATATGTACTTCTAATTTTAGTAGATACATAAATTGCTATTTTTCTTTATTCTACAAAATGTTTATATTTCTTTCCTTAATAATTTCACTACTATGTATCTAGCTCATCAAATAATAAAAGGTATTGAAACAAATGTGTGCACAAAAATGCTTACTTCAGTGGTAGAACTTGTACATGTGAGGCTCTGGGTTTAATCCTCTGCACCACATAAAAATAAAGTAAAGGTATTGTGACTATATATATATATATATATATATATATATATATATATATATATATATTATAATATATGTATGCTTACTACAGTATTATTTAGTATAAGGAAAATAAGCATCAACCTAAATTTTTAAATTTTTAATCATAGGTAGATGGTTAAGTAAATTAAAAATGAAGTTTTAAGTGGCTTTGTAAAAACAAAAGACAACATAAGATTATGGAATTATAAAGAAAATATACAAAAACAAGATAGCAAGCAAAAATGTCAGAACAAGTTGGTGGGATTATAAAAATGGGGTTCTTTGATAGGTGAGCATACATTGCCCTGCTAACATGGATGAAATCAAGGCAGAAAGCAATCTCGTGGTAGCCTCTAAGCCAGGAGTGGCCAACATAGACTCTCAGAGAACGGAAGTGAGTGACATCGGTCTGTGGTTTCTGCCTGGTCCCATGACGTATAGACAGTGGAAGTGTTCCACCCTGCCAGTGAGGCCCATCCCCAGGCTGCTGGTCACCACACTGTTGCCCTCTATGTAAGGATGTGAGTCTGGACAGCTCAGCTCTATTTTCCAAGAGAAGTCAGAAAGGTAAACTTATTTAAACATATATTTTTTTTAAATCCCTAATTTTTATATAATGGCTCGATGTTCTAGAAGGGGCTGGTTTGCTCTAGGCTACAAGTTTTGCCTTGGCTTCTGTCAGTGCAAAAGAGG